>NW_028327176.1:92878502-94128502 GCF_987537825.1 Furipterus horrens
TCTTGAGACAAATACCACCTCTGCTCTTGTGAGGGCAGGGTGAGAGAAACAGGCGTGGCGGAGTGGGGTGGTCTGGCCCAGGTGTCCTGGGTGTGAGGGAGGAAGGGGACTTGGAGAGGATAGTGATGGGTGAGGTGGTGCCTTCATGAGCTGAGGAGTGACCTCCAGGAACGGCCATTTCTCCCCAAAGGCTGAGAACAGGTCAGGTCGAAAGGTTATTTTTGGATTTCTATCCCCTCTTCCTCACCTCTCCACCCTCACCCATGTCCCATCCCAACAACTCCTGGACTCAGTGTTGGGTGGCTTTGGCCAAGATGACTAGGGCACGTATAGCACCCAGAGCATCTTTACTCCTGCACGGGGAGGCCCTCTGCTTCCCGAGAGGTTGTGGGAGGCAGAACTCCCCTAGAGCCACGCTTCTTAACCTTGAGCTTGCACAGAAACTCCTGAAGTGAGTTTGCTGTGAGCCCGAGATTCTGCTCCCACGAGGTGCCCACACTGCAAGGACCACCTACCTTGGAGTCCTGAGGCCCTAGTAGCCTTGTAACCCCTCCAAAGGCACTGGTCCCGTGTCCCTTAGAGTAAGGCCACTCCCCCCCCCTCCCCCAGCCTCACCCTCCTGGCCCCATCGTGCTCTTACCAATGGTGGTGATGGTGGACACAGAAAAGAAGAAGGAGCCCATGAGCTCCCAGCGCCCCATGCTGGTGGTGTTGCCGAGGACGATGTCCCCACTTTGGTAGGCTTTGATGATGCCCTGGGGGAAGAGGCTGCAGTGACCACCAGGCTCTGTGGTGTGACTGGGCTCCTGCACCCAAACCCACACACATGTGCACGTGCACACACGCAGGCACACACACACTCATGGTCAATCGTCACAGCCACAGGCCAGATGGTCCTGGGCCAGGAGGTGCTTCCCCTCCAACCAGGGGCTCTCCAGGGGCAGGAACCATGGAGACAGTTCCCTCCCTCCTCTTTCCCCCAGAGCCCGAGCCAGCCCAGGATATCTCACTGGAAGAACACCATTTTCTCCTCTGCTTACTCCCGTTCTTGCAACAAGCACTGGGCAGATATGACATGCAGCGTTTTAGGGGACATGAAGATGAAAGAGATAGGACCTCTGTCCTCAGAGGGACAGAGACAAACTTAACTCTAATATGGTGCAGTCAATGCAACTTTAAGGCAGTGCAATTGCATAATAGTGGGCAAGACACTCAGCTTCTCTGTGCCTCAGCTTTTCTATCTGTAAAATGGGAACACTAACAGCACCTACTTCATAGAGTTGTTGCAAGGGTTAAATGAGGTACTAGGTGTAAAGACTTAGAACAGTAACTGGACATGGTAAATATTAATTGTGGTTGTCATCATTATTATTACAAATATAATGCTGGAGGGATACAGAGAGGAAAGGTGTTAGTTCTGATGGGGGTAGGGGCAGAGGCTTCATGGAAGGGGTGATGTTTTAGTTGGGCCTTCCTTGAGGGTCAAATAGGGTTGCTCCCAGTGCAAGGACATTTAGGTAGATGGCAGGCAGGGTTGCACCTAGGATCTCAGATAGGGAGACTGAAATGTTGTTGGGAGCCAGACCATGCTTGGCTTTGAGATGCCAGGGATAGAGTGACAGGCCTCTTCCAAGGCCACTGAGCAAAGGAGAGGCAAGCTCAGGTTGTGTGCATTGTGGCAGCTGGCAGTGTAGATGTTGGCAGACTGGGAGAGGAAAGACACCTGCAGGTGTGAGGGATGGAGAGGGCTGGGCCTGCATCCTGGCACAGAGTGGTCCAAGAAGAACAGAGAGGAGATATCCAGAAGCCCAGCCCTCTGGCCTTATTTGCTGTGGGCAGTGAGGGAAGCACGTGTGGATGTGAGGTTAGTGGAGGAGGAGGGCTGTCTGCTCTTGACCTTGGGGGAACTTTATGGCTGCGAGGAAGTTGCGCATACATGTCTGCACTCAGGGGGAAGATCTGGGTTGGAGACACCATATCCTTGTCCCTGGGGATGAAACCAGAGGGGGGGGGGTTGAATGCAGGTGTGAGGTGGGTGGAGCAGGAAGGGTGGAGGGGGAAGTGTACAGAGAGGAAAGCCTTGCTGGAAACACCCACATGCACAGGTGCACACTGAGGCAGCACTCATGGTGGTTCACAGCCCCAGCTTCCTAGCTGTGTAGCCACAAATTTATACTTAGCCTCTCTGAGCCTCTGTTTCTTCATCTCTAAAATTGGGATGATAACAATGATACCCACCTGTTAGGTAGGCGAGGATGAAACAAGTTAATACACTAGGGACAGTGCTTGACACACAGTAAGTGCTACACAGAAACATTTAGTATCATCATCATCCTATCATTGTCATCTTCCCTGGGCCCAGGGAAGCTGAACTCCTTTGCAAGGGGAGAGTCACAGAGCCTCCAGGGCCAGGCAGAGGACTGTAGAAGTTTAGCGGTGGGAAGTGGAGATGCTACATTGGGTCCTTAGCAGAGATGGCCCTTGCCCTGCTCAGCTCAGGCCCTGCTCTGGCCCAGTCACCTCAGCCTTGGTGCCAAGGATGCAGGCCCTGCCCTCTGGGAGGGGATTTCAGGCTAGGGATGCAAGGGCTTGGGATGATAATGCATCTGTCAAATCCCAACAGCTCCCAGTCAGCATCGCTTACCCTGAGTTGGAGGAGACCTCCGGCCATCCTTCACGCCCAGCCCCAAGAACCCTCCTTTGCTCTGCCTCCTCCGCACGCTCTGCTGGGTCTCCATCCTCTGAGCAGTCTCCGTCCTCAGGGACCCCTGCATCCTCCAGCCCACCGCTCCCTTCTGCCCTTCCGCCTGCCCTTCCAAGTCTCCGCGCCCAGCCCAGTGTCCCCAAACGTGGGGTCAGCTAAAGAGGGCCCCTGCATCCTCCCCTCCTTCTCTCTGACCCGGGTCTGAGCACTTGGAGCCCCAGGATCCTGGCACGCGCACCTGGGCCCCATTCCACCACCACCCAGACAAGTACTCCCTGAATCCCCTTCCCCATAGACCGAGAGGGTCATGCCCGCGTTTTGACTCATTCTTAGGCACTGTGCCTCCTGCTGCCCTCGCCCCTAATTCGTATATTTGCACTCGGGGTCGCTCTGTGGAAGAGGCCGTGCGTGCCCCTTCGTCTTTCGCCCGCGGTCCGACCCCGACACAGCGCCGCCCGGTCCCAGTTCGACCTCCTCCCTGCTACCTCCCAAGCAGCCGAGCGTGCTCTGCCCCCGTTCTGACTCGACCTGGCCGGCCCTGGCAGCTCCTGGCCCGGGTAAGTGCGCCCCCTATCGTCCTCATCCCCAAATTCGGCGTTTGCGCCGCGAAACTCTCCCAACAGGGCGGGTCACGCCCTCTCGCCCGTAAAAGGCTCACAGCACGGCGCTGAGGGTTACTCTCGCCGGAGCGGAGGACTTTCCCCGACTGTCCAACCCAACCCTCTTGTCCCCGACCCCGACTCTCGTGGTCCCTGCGTCTATCCCCTCCACCTTTCTTTTGGAGAAGTGCTCTCGGCGTTTTCCTGTCCGGAGCCAGGGCGTGCCCCGTCGCCCTCTGCCCGCTACCGCGCGTCTCCCTGTCCCGGGTCTCCCCGCCGCCCCCGGGCCCGCCCCGCTAGTCCCTGACCCGGATCATCGAGTCCAGCTCCGGGCCGTCCAGACACGTGAAGTTCCGTAGCAGCGCCCACTTGTCGCGCTGGAATTTAGCGCTGGAATCCTTGGCCGCGGGGCTCTCCAGCATCCAGAATACGCCGGTGCCCAGTGCCAGGTATGCCAAGTAGGAGAGCAGCAGGAGCACGATGCCCGGCATCACGCAGCCCTGGGCCTTGCCCTCGGGCGCTGGCCGGGCTCTCTGCCTGCACACAGTAGGACAGACAAGGAGGCTGGAGCGGGGAGCCATGGACGGAGGCGGAAAGGAAGGGCTAGGCGCTCTGCGGGTCCCTTCTCTGGCCAACGGCTGCCGGTGCCCAGTTTTCTCAGCAGAGGAGGCGCGTGCTGGACAGCCCTGCTCCACCCTGCGCCAGGATCCAATCCCAGGGACAAAAAGAGGCCCTGAGCTGTGGCATCTGGCCCCGCCTCCAGTGTGTATGGAGTGCCCACCTGCCAGCCCAGCTGGGGAGAAGGGGCGGACTGCTGGGTGACCGCAGGCACGGAGCAGGAAGGGGCCCAAAGCCCTCAGCTGTCCTGGAGCAAACAGTAGGAGGGACTCCTGGAGACCACACTCAGAGGAAAGAGAAAGTAGAAGCCACGTTTATTGTCTTAGGGCCCCTGCCTAAGTCCTTGGACCCTGGGACTATCTCCAGGACTTGCTGCCTGTCAAATCCTCCCTGGATCTCTCACACCACCATCCTTTCCTTTGTATACCCAAAGGCCAGGACCCCAGCTAATCACTACTTGTCCATGAACTTGGGAAGCAGAGGAGCCTTGGCCAGTGGGCTTGTCCATTCCCTACTTCTGAAGATGCCCCTAACTTCCTCTTCTACCCAGAATAGAGGAAGGATCTGGGTAGGTGAGGAGTCCCCAGGGATCCTCAGCTTCATTGGGAAGTCCTGGATGTAACCTAGGTCTCTCTTGCTGCCATAGGTCCTTCCCTGGGTGTCCCACCTGGAACGTCCTCTGCTTCACATCCTTGCCTCAGGCCTGTCCAGAGGTCCTCAGCCACTTATGGGCCTGCCTTGCTGTCAGGGTCCTGGGAAAGGTAGGGGCTGAGGTTTGCAGTTCTCGGTGAGGCCAGGCCTTGGGGCAGACTGGTCTAACTCTCTCCTCTCGTGGCCAGAGGTGTCGCAATCTGTCAGGGGAAAGGCCAGGGTGGCAGAGCTTGTTCCCAAGGGGAGGCTGTGCCTCCATAGAGCTCAGTTCCTGGAAGTCTCCTGGGATCTGCTGATTCTCCATTTTCCCAGGGAAACATGTGTTTGAAAGGCTCTTAAGACAGGATCCCAGAGGGAGTGATGGGATCAAGGGACACCCTGAGGGGGAGTCAGGGGAGGCCATGTCCAGGAAAGTGGGAGGGACACCGAAGACCTTCTAAGCCTTGATCACTGACAGCTCTAGACTTCCAGGCCGGAGGAACCACCAGGCTTTGACAGGCAGCTTGCCTGCCCCTCAGTGCAGCTTCCTGAGGGCAGAGATCCTGTTCGCACTGGGCTACTCCAGGGTCCTTGCTCTCCTTCACCCTCCCTGCCAGCTGTTCCCCTGGGCTCTGTCATAACCTAGTGTGCCCTTGTCATAGCATTTTGGGCACTGGGTTGCGGTTACCTCACTCCTTGGTTGGTTAGTCCTTCTACTCAACTAACTGCATGGAGGGCAGGAACTTTCTTTCTTGTACCCCGGAGTCCAACACGGTGCCCGACACACAGCAGGCCCAGTGAAGCAAAAGTGAAGTCACCCTTTGTGTTCTGTGTGAGGTCTCCTGGGAAGGGCTGTGAGCAGGGCAATGGGGACTGGGCCACAGTGATCCATGTCTGGCCACTTTTAAGGGGAAAAGGCAGGGTTCTGAGACAATGGCACACATCTGTCATTGATCCTGTCTTGACATCTCCTTTCTGCTATTTTCTTGGACACTCCTGCCTCCTTTCTTTCTCCAGCAAGCTCCTGCGACCAGTCCAGACTGGGAAATGAGTAGATTGGGAGAGGAGGAGGTGGGGTGGGAAATCCAGAGGGTGTATGGGCTGGGCTGGGGAACCTGGGAGGGGCTTCTGAGGACACCAGGGGGCCTCATGCAGAGATTGGGATCTTCTGAGGTCTGGAGAGCCCATTGGTCTCAGGGACTCCCTCTTCCTTGAGGCTGAGGTTCCTGCCGAGCAGCCAGAGCTGGGAGCACCTGTGCAGAAGCAGGGGACCTAATGGGAGGACCAGAGCCAACCATGCCAGGCCCAAGAGGATCCAGATGGCCGCCAGGCTCCGGTACACCGAGATGTAATGCGTGCTGGGGTCCGTGCCTGGCAGGGAAGGGGGATATGATATTTTCCAGGGGTCTGCAGGCACAGCCCCCAACCCCCACCATGTCGATAAGGGCCCTACCAGCCTCCCCATAACAAGGATCAGCAATGGAGGTCTCTGGGAAAAGGTGTGGGGATCCAGACCAGCAACTTTGGAGGATGTTGTGAGAATCCACAGCAGCCTCAGAAATCACTCATTTCTTAAAAAAAAAAAAAAAAAAAGGCTACCTGATCCTCAGTAGGTACCCCCACTGACATCTCCCCATCCCCCCAATCCCGGTGTCTCTGACCCTGAGATACATGACTGCCTTGCTCTTACCAACAACATAGTCCCCGAAGCCGATGGTGCTGAGCGTGATGAAGGCAAAGTAGAAACCCTCGCTGAAACTCCAGCCCTCCACGTGGCTGAAGACCATGGGCGGGAGGACGAGAATGACCAGTGTGCCCACGGTCAGGAACAGAGCCAGGCCCAGCATCTGCAGGAGCTGCATGGAGGAAGGGCATCTGTCTCTGAGTCCACATGGAGGCCCCAGGACTGTATGGGGTGGGGAGTCTGGGGAAAATCTGAGAGTGGGCCTGGGCCATAGCTAGGTCCCTTTCCTGACCTGCAGACCTTTGGGGTGGGGCTTAGATCTATGTGTGTGAGATCTTGCCCAGGTCAGGGGAAGATTTGGTCAGAGGGATTGCATTAGTGGGTCAAGTCAGAATCTGGAGATTCCTTTGGGCTGGGGGATCCACTTGAATAACCCTCCCAGAGACTCAGATCTGGGACGGAGGACTGTCACTGAAGTACCCCAGATTCCTCTGCACCCTTGTCCTCTTAGTGTGCCTGGCCAGTGGGGTGGGCATTGGGAGCATGTTGGGTAGTCTGGAGTTTTTTTTCAACCACAGGAAAGGATGTTGAAGCTCTGAATTGGCCATGGAGATGCGCCATGTTGACCAGCTGTCTGCAGGAGGCATCCAGCTGTCAGCTCCTTCAGGATGTATGGCAGCTACAGAGAATTGCCTGGCTCAAGGGCACACCTTCCCAGGAAGGTTGCCTGGTGCCTAATAGAAGCAGGGGTATCAAGTTTTGTGGGACAACTCTGATGCTGGCACAGGCTGCAGAGCTCCTTGAGGGATGGCCAGGTCTTCGCCCAGGCCTCATTGCATTCAACCTCTCCCTCTGTCCACTCCTTTTCTTCCCCCGGTGCCTACCGACACCTGCTTGCCATACTCCATCTCAGTGTCAGCTTCTGAAGGATCATCCTGCAACAGGTCTGTCACAGCAGGGCTGTAGGGAGGGAGGGGCCCTACCTGGAAGCGTCTGGGCTGGTCCTCCCACCTCTCGAGGGTGGTCAGGTGGCCACGTAGCCCTGTGCCCAGGTGGTTGAGGAAGATCATGTTGAGTGGGATGCCCACAAGGGCATAGAAGACACAGAAGACCTGGCCTGCCTCAGTACTGGGTGCCAGGTTCCCATATCCTGCAGGGGAAGAGGAGTGTGTAAATGTTGGGAAGAGAGTTCAGAATTGCCTTCCCTACAGACTCTAGCCAAGGTTGGTGGTCTTCTACCACCTCTCAGGGCGGGAGGGGAAGCTGCCCTGATCTCATGAACACTCTTCCCATTCTCTGCTGGAATGATCTCTAGTTATAAGACTTCTGTTTGTCTTTCAAGGTTTGTCTTAAATGACACTGCCTCTAGGAAGCCCTCCTGACTGCCACCCTTTTCCTCCCTGCTAGGTGTGATTTCCAACAGTCCTTTGTGTCATTCCTATCTAATTATCTACTTAGCCTTGTACTATTTTTAAAAAAAATCTTGCCCAAGGATATGTTCGCTGATTCTAAGAGAGAGGAAGGGAGAGAGAAACAAATGTGGGAGAGAAACATCTATCGGCTGCCTCCTGAACTCACCCTGACTGGGGATCGAACCTCCAATACCCTGATGAATGGGACGGTTCTCCAGCCACGTGAGCCACCTGGCCAGGCATGTACTATTGTTTTTGGTGTGTTTATCTTATCTCTCTTCATTGGATTAGAAGCTCCTTGAGGGCTGAGTCTGGGTCTGACCAACGTTCGTGTGTATCCCCCTACCCCTACTCCTTCCTCTGCCTCCCGTATCACCAGAGGTCAAAGAAAGTGTTGGGCTTAACTGGTCTTAATTAAATGGATGGGGTTAGTGGGAGTCTGGGGGTTTCCTTGCAGGAGGGGGAGTGGGTTTTCTGGCTGAGAGGTGTAGCAGACGCTCTCAGTGTCCTGTCCTCTTGGAACACCTGGGTATCACCTGCAGCTTTGTGGACAGTTCCTGTACACACAGATAATTTCCTACCCCAAGTCCCTGCATCTCTCTGTACCTGAGAGATTTTTCTGGCCGCAGGAGTTCAATTGGTCTGTGGGCAGGTCCAAAATGCTAGAGAGTTAGTTAATACATCCAGGATTAGCTCTCAACCAGCCAAGGCAGGGGTTGGGAGACAAATACCCTTGCCTTTTCAGCCCCCCTCCCCCCCGCAGAGACTGTTCTGAGGATGAGCTCTACCTAGCCTCTCAGAGGGTCCCCAGTGGGAGTGAGCCCAGTTGCCCTACCCAGTAACCTGCTCACTGAGGCAAACGTTATTGCCGTTTCTCCCTATTTCACTTTCCCACTTCTCAACTGGTGCTTCCTGGAGCCGTCTCCTAGATAAACGACACCCTTGCTTCAGCATCTGCTTTTGGGTAACTCAAACCTAGAGAGCGAAAACCCTTCTTCACCCTACCCTTTACCTATGGTAGTGACGACTGTGCCCGCAAAGAAGAAACTGCTGCCAAAGTCCCAGTTGCTGGGGTTGGTGGAGTTGCCTTTGGGGTTCACGCCCTTCACCCAGGCTTCCATGATGACCTGTGGGATGGCAGGAAGAGGGAGCCGATGACACCAGCTGTTGGTTAAGTTCTTAGCAGGTGCTTTCGTGTCTCCTCACTTAATGATATTCTTAGAAAGCCTCACTTGATTTCATGGAAAAGGAATCTAAGGCTCAGAGTGGCTACTTGCCCAAGGTCATTGGATCCCAAACGCACAATCTGTTCCACTGTCTAGGACTGACTGCGGTGTGGGCTGTAAGCGGGAGCTGGTGGATGGGAATGGGCATAAGGAGGCAGAAGATGCTTAAAGAATGGACTGGGGGGTGGGGGGGGAGGCGGCCTGTGGCCAAGAGAGTGAGATGCAAATAGGTTGTTACGACAATGGGAAGATTTCAAGTTGGATGTTCCTGGAAGTGTTTAACTTGGGAACACGGGGTTTGGGTTCTTGGGAAGGCGTGGGGCTGCCTTCCCATGGGGCTGAGGGTTCTCTGCTTGCAGTGAGCAAGTAGCCTTGCTCTTTGCTGCCCCCTAGTGAGTGTCAGCCCAGGACTACAAGAGAAATTCCATCAGAGGCCGGGCAAAGGGCTCCTGCGTGTGTAGCTCTGTGCTGCAGGTGTATGAATGTTTCATGTGTATGTTGAGTGTGTGATGTTTGTGTGTATGTGCTGAGTGTGTGTTTACAGAACCTGAACCCCTCCCTGTAGACTCAAGCCTAAGCCCCTCTGACCCTGGGCCCAGCCCGCTTGGATATGGGCAGGGCTCCCTCCCCACCTGCTCCCTGACCCAAAGGCAGGCAGGAGTCAGTAGGGGAGGGGCCAGCTCCAGTCTCTAGTTCCTGTGGGAACCGTTTTCCCCGCTGAGCTCTGGCCAGGGTGGGGTGGTCCCCATGGGCCTGGCCGGTGAGGGGGCCTGACACAGGCTGTCTGCTTCTTCTCACTTTGGCAGAACTGGCCTCTTCACATGTGGACTTTGGCCTTGCTCTCTTTCCCACACACCCAGACAGACCAGGATGGAACATTCTGGAACACACTCTCTCCCTGGAGACCCTCTCCCCTGGGAGCTGCACTTGCCCTGGACTGAGGCTGCCCTAACCCTGACATTCTCCTCCCTGCGGAGGAGGGGCATCGATGTCATCAAGCGTGCTGAGTGGGGCACCCCATGTGGACCTTCCCGCCCTCCTCTCAGGATCAGGAAGAGACAGGTCTTGTGAACTAGGGCACGGCCTCATTTCCTGGTGGAGTCAGCCCTTCCTATTGCTTGTATTGGTTATAGCTTTCTTCCTCTGCGATTTGAATAGTAAAATCTGTGTTTGGGAATCTCATTCCAGAATTCTGCTTCTCAACTAGACATCCCTGGTAAAGTGAGGTCCCCGCTAGGGGGCTGGGGACTTAGGGACGTCCTGGCTGCCCTGGGGAGGCCCCGGGGAGGGGTGGGGCTAATCAGTGATGCCTCCCCCTGGGCTTTCCCTCCCAGCCAGCAGTCCTCCCCACCCCCAAAGCTTGTGCAGGGGAGCAGAAGGGGCCCAGGCAGGGGGTAGCCCGCTCTGCCGTGAGAGAGGGTTCCCCATGGGCGCAGTGCTGGTGGAGCTCAGTCACCCTGGCCATGCTCAATGCGCCCAGCTTCAGGTGGAACCAGGCCGGGAAGGCCAGTCTCCCTCCTACAGCCTCAGCCCAAGTGTGGTCAGTACAGGGACCCGAGCTGGGGAGACGGTGGAAGGAGCTGCGGTCCTGGGTTGGGGTGGGGAAGAGCAGTAGTGTGGGAGAAAGACATCTGCACAGCATGGATAACACTGATACTAGTTCGCATTTCTGCAGGCAGCAGCAGCTTAGAAAGCGCTCTTAATCTGCTGTTGAATGTCTGCAGCACAGATATGATTATTCTCCTCACCTTGTCTGAGAGGAAATTTGGGACCAGTCTCAGCGTTCCAGTTTTAGATGTGGATCTAGGTCTCTCTGGGCTCTGTTCCCACACCCTCTGCTTCCAAACAGGACATTGGTCCTGGGTTGTGGTTCTGGACCTGTCGTGAGAACCCCCATTCTGCCCAGCATCCCACAGCAGCACCCCCCCTTCACCTGCACAAACTGCTCCAGGGCCCGCTGGTCTAGGCAGGTGTAGTTCTCCAGGAAGCGCAGCTTCTCAAGCTGAAACTGGTCCCTGGACTGAGCCTCCGCCTGCTTCTCTAGCATCTGGAAGACCGTAGCGCCAAGCAGCAGGTAGCAGATGTAGGCTAGCAGCAGGGGCAGCACCCGGCCGCCACAACAGCGGCAGAGCCCAGTGTGGGGCATGGCGTGGCCAGGACTCTGCCAGGTCCCTGGGGCTGGCTTTGGGAGGAGAGGTGGGAAGTGCCTGGGGGACCTGCACCAGCTTCCTGCCTGCCTCGCCCTCCTCGGCACAGGTGTCTGGAGGCTGAGAGTCTGTTTGAACAGTGTGGCTCAGCTTGGATGCACTAAGTGCCATGAGTGCAAACAGGCTGCCACCCCCCACCCAGACTCTATTTTCCGCAGACAGCAGCAAATGGCATGGACCCCTCCAATAGACATACCGGGTCCTACTGAGGTTATTTTGTCTCACCCTCTACCTGCAAGCTGAATGGGCATTTCTGGACCAAATCCGATGCTCTCCTCACTCTGCCCAGGCCTGGATGGCCCCCCTCAGCAGCCCCCAGCTTCTCACCCATGATGACTCCAAGCCCCCATGCTTAGGAGCTGGGAAGAAATCAGATTGGTCGTGAATAAACCTTGTACTCAGTTGCCTTGGCTACAAAATGGGGCAGGAGAATTGACCTGTCTATTGGGGGAACCAAGGATGAGTAAACTGGGTGACAAATCAGGGCAAAGCAAATAGACAAATGACACTCTCCATCAGGAGCAGTATTGGGGTTGATGCTCCTAACAAATTGCATGCATTTGCTTCAGAGCTTTTGCTGACAGTTTTCCTTGCTTAAAATCCCTTAGCTGGTTCCCTTCAGAGGACACTGTGTTGGTGAGATATATGTGTGAATAAAAAAGAGGCTAAGAGCATATGCTGGCTCTGGGTGGGCGTAATCAAGGATCTTTTCCTCTCTGTCTCTACTTTGCTTGTGTATGTATGTATTTGTAAGAATTTTATTGAGATATGATTTACATACCATACCATTCACACATTCAGGCATACAAGTGAATGTTTTTTTGCATATTTTTAGGGGTGTGCAATCATCCCCATGATCAATTTGAGAACATTTTCATCACCCTGAGGAGAAACCCTGGACCCTTTAGCTATCTGCTTCCCTCCCCACAGCCCACCCCATCAGCCTCTGGCAGCTGTCAGTCTGCTCCTTGTGTCCATGGACTTGTCTGTTCTGGACATTTCATACAAATGCAGTCATACAGTATGTGGCCTTTGGTGTATGGCTTTTACTGTTAGCTTAACATTTTTAAGGTGCGTCCATACTGTAGCATGTCAGTGCTTTATTCTTCTTTATGGCAGAATGATGTTTCATTGTATGGATATGCCTACATTTTATTTATCCATTTTTCGGTTGACAGATATTTGGGTTGTTTCTACTTTTTGGCTATTTTGAATAATGCTGTGATGAGTATCCATGTGCCCATTTTCATGTGTATGTTTTTAATTCCTTTGGATATATACCTAGGAATGGAATTGCTGGGTCGCATGGTCACTCTGTGTTAAACTTTTCGAGGACACACCAGATCATTTTCCAAAGTGGCTGCACCATTTTACATCCCCACCAGCAGAGGGTTCCAGGTTCTTTGCTTGTGCTTTCTGATGTTTTTTTGTAATGAGCTGTGGCAGCAGACACTCAGTGGCTTGCTCAATATCCTCTCCTTCCTTCCTGGCTAACAGAACCCTGCTTTTGTACGTGTCAGGCAATGGAGCATGATTGGTCTCACCCATCACAATAATCCTGCTCCCTGCTGACCCACAAGCAGCCTTGAGAGGGGGTTTGTGTGTGAGCGAGTGCAGTAAGTCAAGACCAATAAGGGAGTGGGGCAAGTGGGGCCAAGAAGGCACCCTTGTCCCACTTCCACTTGGTTCCTGGGGACCCCGGGTGGATCAAGCACACCCAGTTAGACCCAAGTGGAGGCGGGAGGGCTGGGTTTTTATATTCCTGCACCGGCCATCTGGACATCTCTGGCTCTGTGCGCCTATAGGTAATATGGCCCCAGTAGCTTGTGGACAGTCCACTGAAGAGTCCCAGATGCAGGCCAGGCCATTGGAAGCAAAAACACATTTAAGTGGGGGAGAGGGGCCCAGAAATGGGGAGGGAATTAAAGGCGTGACACCCACTTTCCAAGCTCCCTTGCTGCTGGGGTGGCTATGTGACCCAGCTCTGACCAATTAGATTTGGGCAGAGTCTATCAAGGTGGTGGGGGCACAGTTGTTCTCGCCTGACAGAGGGTTCAGCTTCAGCTGGCCCTTTTTCTGTCCTGAATGCACAGATGATGCACCTGCTGAGTGAACTTGTGTCCTGGAGGGAAAGGTCAAGAGCGATGCAAAGATGCTCAGCTGATTCCTGCACACCCTTGTCCCCAGCTCTCTATTCATGTTAGAAACATAAAGCCTATTTATTTAAGCCACTTTAGGCATTCTGTTACTTCCCAATGGTTCCATGAGATTTCATTTTTAAAAATTTTCAAGGATTATTTGAGTTGAAAGGAATACGACCACTCTCCATGTATCTCAAGTAATTGAAATAATTTGTGGTGGGAAGCCAGGAGCAGACAGCGTTCTGGAACAACCGGGCTTGCACCCTCACTCCTGACTCTCCACTGGTAACGTGCCTGCCCACTCTCCTCAGGGGACCCCCTTCCCCTCATCCCAGAAGGTGAGTTTCTAATCGAGTGTCAGTTCCCAGGAGCTTCTTCTCTCAGTATTTCTTGGCTCAAATCCTCTATGAGGCAGTGTGTCCAAAAGCACCCTTTCATGTGGGCCACCTCAGGCTGAGGGTGGGCTGTCCTTGGGTCAGCCCCCACCCTCAGCCGATTGGCCCTCGCCAGCTGACACCCCATGTACAGGTATCACTTGGAAGGGACTGTGGGGAGGCAGACACTGTGGCAGGCACATCCAGGACAAGTTACTATGGTTCTGGAATGGGAGGGGGAAAAGGGAGGGGGAGGGAGAGGGGGAGACAGGGAGAGGGAAGCAGGTGTGCCTTACAGAAAATAAAAACAAGGGGCAGATTTCTCCTATTTTCAAGTGCATGAATGATGAAGAGAATGATAGTGACAAAGGGTTCTTCATCTGCTCCAAGGCCAAAACCGGAATGATGACAAATACCAGCTGGGCCACAGAGGCCGCATATCAGGAATATCCCGAGGCTGTAACAAGTGCAAAGGCAGGCGGAGGGGTCCTCCGCAACACCCCACCCATTCTGTGGTTCAGGTGGGGTCCTGTCGGGGTGGCATCTGCCTTCTCTGCAACCCTGCTGATTCTGGGTTCCCTGAGGCCACCTGGTACCTAAAGCCACCCTGTACAAAGCCCTCCTCACACCTAGAGCTTTCCCAGACAGCACTGTGCTGGGAAGTGGCCTTTTCCTGGAGGCAGATGAAAGGTATGGAGTCATAAAACTCACCCTGGACTGGTGTTTCCTCGTGTTTGGGAGAAATGGGACAATAGAATGCTGGCTGTCATCTTGTCACCATAGACTCATTAATTTCTGGTTTTAAGCAAGGTTGTAGTTGGAACTGCAAGGCTGTGTGATAATCAAATCTGATTTTATTGCCCTGGAGAAGCTCAATACGTGAGAGTTCTCTTGTGTGCCATTTAGGAAGCTTATCCGTTGATGTCTGGGGATCTCAGGAAGGTCTTAGCAACCTCTGCAGCCCAAGTATCCTTGACAGGTCTGGACACTGTCCACAAGTGATGCTGGCTGTCCTCAGGTGGAAGGACATGAAGGATGAGAGAATGCCCTGTCTGGCATGGGAGAGCGTGGTGGGCCAGAGGGACGTCTGTGGGCATCAGGGTGCAAGGAAGGCTGGATCAGCCTTCCTCCCTCAGGTCCTGGGCAGGGAGTGGCACCAGGTTTACTGTGGGCAAGGAACTCCATTCATTTATGGACTGCAATAGTTCCCCCTTACCTGCGGTTTCACTTTCCATGGTTTTAGTTACCCATGGTTGGCCGTGGTCTTAAAGTATTAACTGGAAAATTCCAGAAATAAACAATTCATAAGTTTTAAATTACATGCAGTTCTGAGTAGTGTGATGAAATCTCAGGCCTCCTGCTCTGTCCCATCCAGGACACAAACCATCCCTTCATCCAGTGTCTCCACACTGTATACGCTCCTGGCCCATAATCAGTAGCCTCTCGGTTATCAGATTGACTGTCACAGTATTGCAGTGCTTGTGTTCAAATAACCCTCCTTTTACTTAATAATGGTCTCAAAGTGCAAGAGTAGTGATGCTGGCAATTTGGATGTGCCAAGGAGAAGCCATAAAGCACTTCCTTTGAGTGGAAAGGTGTGTATGTATAGAAAAAAGCATGTATTTATAGAATTTGGGTCTATCGTGGTTTCAGGCATCCATTGGGGCTCTTAGGACATATCCCTGTAAGATAAGGAGGAACTACTGTCCCAATAGAACCTACTGTGTGCTGGCAAAATCAGCCAGACTGTGGCCTCCTCCCACCCTTCCCAGCTGGTCCTTGTCTCTCTGCTCCCTCAGGGTTCCCCCTGCCCCTCACACTCAGGTTCTTACAGACGCCCAGAGAGCAACAAGGCTGGACTTAGGGAGCACTTTCCCAGGAGCACTTCCAGCTTAGTGGGGGACTCTGGAAAACCCAAGGCCACAGAGCCAAAAGATGGTACCATGATGGGGGACGGGGTGGGTGGGGTTCAACCGAGGGGTTCTCAAAGCACTCTGCCCCCACAGAGAGAGTGCCCTTTCCCTCTCTCCTTCCCTGTACTCACTCAGTACACGCTGCCCGAGGCCCTGTGTGTGCTGGGACCTGCCCAGCTCCTCCTGGCTGGCTGTGGCCTCACGTGCTCAGGGTAGGAGTGAGCCTGCAGGGCCACTGGGGCCTCCGATACCCTGCAAACGTTCCTGCTCCCTGCCCGACACCTCCCCACGTGGGCCCCACTCCACTGTGAGCAGCCGACGGACATAGGTCATGATTTATAATCCCTTTCGGGGAATTATTGCTGCTAATGGGCCAAGCCAATTTGTGCTGCCCAAGGAGGGGAAGGCAAAATCAATTAATGGACAGTCTACCATGGCCAGGCCTGATGGCAGCGTGCGTCCTGACATCCGGCAGTGATAAGGAACTTTCTGAGGCTGAACTAATAAGGAGATTGGAGGAAAAAGAAGAAAAACAAACCCCCCCAGATCAATTTCATGTACAATGGGCAGAGAATGCAGAGTAAACAGAGCAGCTGGGCACGGGCTTTTTCCATCTGGGTGAGTCCTGAGATAAGGAAAGGACAGGCTGCCCTCCCCACCGTCCAACATCGGCATTCACGTATGGAGTCACCCAATATGCACATATCCGCACAAATGAAAACGGGCATGTTCCAAACAGGAACCAAGGTGGGGAGATAAGGCCCCGCTGCCCCAGTGCGTCCCCTGCAGGGGAAAGGCAAGGGGACAGGAGGAGCCCTGGCTTCAGATCCTGCCGCCCCAACTGAGTCAGCCTAACAGACAGCACCGCGGGCTGCAGTGGCAAGTGTGCGTGTGGTTGCCCGGGCTCCGGAGGCCCCCGCACAGTGGAGGGTGTGGAGGGCGTCCCGGACGGAGGCAGCAGCGGTGCAGGTTTGTGCCGGTCTTTGTCTGCCCTCATGGCCAAAGAAGATGATGTCAGGGGAGGTCCAGCCCAGCTGTGCGACCAGCAGAAATGACGGGGAAAGCTGAGGGGTGATGGGAGGGAAAGGCTCAAGACAAACAAACACACAAACAGACCTTTATTGATCTTGTTCAGAAATTTCCATTGTTTTTGGAGCAGTAAGATTCCTTTCTCACATGAAGTCTTTCCCTGAGCCCCAGTATGTAGCACAAGAGTGGGGCTCTGGTTGAAGGTGGGAGGACTCCCATTTTCAACAGCCCAGAAGCTGACTGCAAGAGCCCCCCCATCCCCCGCCATGATTCTGAGACAGAGGCCCTTGTCAAAACTGGACTCACCACAGAGAAGGCCCAAGGTGAAGTCTGGATGTGAGTTGTTCATCTGGGAAGAGACCCCAGGAAAAGATCCCAAGAGAGTGGGGAAGAGAGACAGGGTAGGGAAGATGGCCAATGCGGGATGCGTTATGGAGCGGGTGACTGCTGTGGGAACCTGGGGCGTGACCCCCACTGAGCACTCTGGGAGACTGTGTTAGGCCATCCCACGGGGCAGCAAGGAAGCTGGGCTGTTTACCCACCAACTCCTCTCCCTCATTACTTGCGGACTGCTCCAGGGGAGGTTACCCCCTGCACCCACTGGCCCACCCTGTACACGGGTTGAGAGTGCACCTGTGGCCAAAGAACCTTCAGGTGGAGACGTACAGGTGCTTGAGATAGGAAGCTGTTGGTGCCAATGGGGATTGTCTACAAAAGCTGCACATGAACCCCAGGTGGGCTGGGGGCCAGGGGCTAGGCACTGCCAGTGTCTGTCACACACTCTTAGTTCTCTGCCCATTTTCTGAGTCCTTGTGGTTTGTGACTCTTGCAGGGAACTGGCTCAGCTGTGGAACCTAATGAAGGAGTTGGCCAGCTTGGGAGCACAATGGGAGTGAGGGCCCCGCGCCCCCTTTCCTGATGGCCACTCCCTTTGAGGAAGGCAAAGGGGTTGTTCAGGAATTCACTGGACACACCACATGAAAGCAGCCCCTCTGTCTCCTCACCTCTACAAATTATGGGAGAAACCCAGAAGCAAGGTTTGGAGCTAAAGCTGCAGCACCCAAGAAGACATGAATCAGCATGTGGATGAGGGGTATTGGCCAAGACAGACTTCATCTCGCCCTCAGGGAGGAGCAGAGCCTCCCCGGGGCCTGAGAGAGACAATGAACTGGGGGCTGAGAGTAGAGAAAGGGCTGAGGCTGCTCCTGGGTGTGCGGAGTCCTGGCACATATTTTTTGTCTAATAAAAGCAACTTGACTAAAAAAGGTACCACATTCATGCGTCCATGTGGGGTGTAGTGCTTGACTGGTGAACATTCAGAATGTGGTAGAGGAGAGACGCTCACTGGGTAATTTGTTGTCTGATGGGTGAGGGTCATTGGGAGCAGCACATTGGGACCATTCCGGTGTCCCGTCTTGAGCAGTGCCACAGAAGCAGGGGTCAGTTGGCAGGAACGGTCGGCTCGCCAGGCTGTCCTCCTGGCGCCAGGGACTGACCGAGGAGCTCCAGGACAGCCCCACGCTCCGTGTTCCGATTCAGCCACTTAACCCACCTCCTAACACCATGGGTCCCCAACCTGCCAGCCCAGCCCCGAGCCTTTCCCTTTCCCTGCCTCTCTGCACCCAGCTGGCCTGCTCTGCCCGCCCTCACCCCAGCTCCTTAGCTCAGATGTGCTTACTTATTTGTTCATTGTCTATCACCCTCATTAGAATCTAAGTTCCAAGAGCGCTGGCACTTTTCCTGTCCTGGCATCTCCAACTCCTTAGAACGCAGGACAGCGGATGGCAGGCACATCCTGTTGAATGACAAGATGAATGACTCATGTTAACAGTTAATGAATCACAACATCTTTCTGCCTGTATTTTAAACACACAGGCATTGCATTTTTAGCAACGTCCCTGTCTGCTTTATCTGTCATCTATGTCACTCACAGGTCTGCTTCTGTTTGTATCGATTGGTTTCTCTTCTCATTATGGACCATATTTTCCCACTTCTTTGCATGCCTGGTAATTTTTAAATTGGATGTTAGGCATTGTGAATTCTACTTGGTTGGGGGCTGGATATTTTGAATTCTTTTAAATATTTTCGAGTTTTGTTCTGAGACTCAGTGAAGTTACTTGGAAACTTACTGGGAACAGCGCGACTCTGCTGAAGCTTGCTTTTTCAACTTTGTTAGGCAGGGCCAGAGCAGCCTTTCATCTAGGGCTAATTTGGACCCATTTCTGAGGCGATACCCTTCTGTACTTTGTATTCAATGACCCTTTTGTGAGGGGGTTTCTCTGCTTTGGCTGTTGGGAACATGAACTGTTCCCAGCCCAGTGTTATCCGCCTCCTTCTTTCTGGTCATTCTTTCCCCAGTCTTGGGTGATTTTCTCACATGTAGTCATTGGTCAGCAGTTAGCTGAACACTCAGGAGTACCCTCTGCAGATGCAGAGAGTCTCCCACCCCCACTATCTCCATGTCTAACTCCATCTCTGTCTTGGCCACCTTGGCCTCCCTGGACTGCCAGCTCCATTTCCTCAACTCACGGAAACCACTCGGCACCTCCGGGCGCCCCCTTCCTGAACTGCAGCCTGAACACTGCGGGCAGTAAGTTGGGGTGGTCACAGGGCAGCCTCATTTGTTTCCCTTCTTTTGGGTATCAGGGTCCTCGACTGCCTTTTACCCAGTATCTGAAAACCGCTGTTTTATATCTATTGTCTAGTTTTCGGTTGTTTATTATGTGCCAGAGGGACTGGGCCCTGCCCCACGGGCCTGTCGCAAAGCCAGAGGGGAGCCCCGGGAGTGACACCAGCCTCAGAGGCAGCAGATCTGGGCTCCGGCTCCCCCGCTCATCAGCTGCAGGAGCAGTTACTGAGAACTGACTTGTGCTGGGGCCTCAGTGAGAGCAAGAGAGACAGATCCCTGTTGTCAAGGAGCTTTTAGTCTTGGGGCCGGGGGGGTGTAGGCTGTAAAAATATAAGCAAATAAAGATGATATGTCAGATAGAGATGAAGAAAGTAAAACAGAGTCATGAATTAGAGTAACTAGGGGGTACCTCTAGTTGGGGTGGTCAGGGACAGCCCCCCAACGAGGGGACCTTTGCCACTAACTAGCTATATATTAGCAAGCCAGGGCCTCTCCTTTGCTTCAGTTTCCTAATCATGTAAATGAAGCTGTGGATTAGGGGAGCTCCACTGGCCTGTCCAGCTTTGAAATGCAAGGATCTATCTTCTCCTGCCTGATTCTGTTACTCTGTCCTGAGAAGGGGGACAATAAGCCAATTGTAGTGTATTCCCTCTCTGCTCTCCCTCCAGGGTTGCCAGATCCTGTATCTATAGGACAGAAAGAACAGGGTGGTGGACAAATATTTTTATTCTGTTGGCTTCATTGCCAGGCACCATCCTCTTCCCCCTGCAGCCACCACCCCGATGCCTCCTAAGGGCTGGCCCACCCTCCACTGGATCTGCATCAGGAGCCAGGGCCTAGAGTGCTGGAGAGAAGACTCCCAGCAGCTGTTTCTCCAGTAGGAGTAGGAACTTCAGCTCAAATCCTGCAGCGCTGCAAGATGCCCACACTGCAGAGTCCCTGAGAGCCGTCCATTGCTCTGTGGGTGCTGTGGTGTCCTTGACCCTGCAGACACAGATCACTCAGGTACTGCCTATGGGTCATCAGGCTATCAGGGTGATGGTGTAGGGTTTGGCCTGAGAGATTGGAACTGGCCATCAAGATGCCCTGTGCCAACTGCCCTGTCTTTGACTCTGACTCACTGCGTGGCCTGCCCTGGCCATTCCCGAACTTCTATGCCAGGGGTGGGGTAGGGGAGTGGGCTGCTGAAGAGCTAAAAATGATTGTTATTTCCCCCTGTTCCACCAGTGTGAGCGTCCCCTGCCACTATATTATGATGGTACTACTTTATAATCTAAAAGGTTTACCATCATCACTGGGAAACACCACTGCAGGAGTGAGCTGAAGTCCTTGTCCTGCCCCCAGCACCCGGCACTGCCTGACCCAGCCCACAGCTCCAGCAGCCACAGCGAAGAATGGCCCCAGCCTCACTGGCAGCCTCCAGGACAGCACCCCTAAAGAAACACAGTCCCCTCCATTGAAGTCAAAGTCACTAGTCGCTCCCAGCAGCCCACAGATCACTTCTGAAGCCAGGACGAGTGAGAAGAGATGCCTTCATCTGTCCTCTGCTCTGCTGGAAACTTACTGGAAACCTGAAAGGAGCCCGGATGTTCTTGGTTAGGCTGTGCCTGGGGGCACCGACTTCTCCCGGGACTGAAGGGCGAGGTGGGGGCGCTGCAGCCCACGCTGCCTGGTTCTCCTGCAGTGCACTTCTCAGTGCCCTGACCCCCAGATGCTTCATAGACTCCCCAGGCTCTGCAGGAGGAAGTGTTCTTTGCCCTTCGCAGAAGTTTCATCTCTCTGAGTCAGAACCAACACTCGTTCTCCACCCCACGGTTCTCACCGACACACCTACTTTGTTCTCCAGGAGAGTCTCTCCTTGATTTTTGCTTCAGATATTTGTTATATTCCAGCCTGGCTCCTCCTGATCACGTCACCTCCCTGCCTGTCGGCTCCCATGGCTGGGCACAGAGAAGGGGGTCTCTGGATTAAGAACCAGAGCCCCTGAGTTCCAGCCAGGGTGGTCCCCCACCCATGACACCCGTGACTTGGGAAAGTCATGTTAGTTCTCTGGGCCTGGCTTTCCTCATTCCCCAATACCTGGACACAGCGAGGTGGCTAGCATGGCTGCTGGCTTCTCAATGTGGTCCATGGACCAGCATCAGGGGCATCTCCAGGGAGCTTGCTAAGAAAAGCAGAATCTTGGGCCCCACCCAGACTCTCTGGAACAGAATGTACTTTTAATAAAACCCCTAGATTCAGTGGTGCATTAAAGGGTGAGGAGAACTGGTATGAGTGTCACACAGTTAATCCCTTAAAGTTTCGTTCTCACAGTAAGAGCAAAGGGGGATTTCTGAGGATCCTTGGGTGGAGTAGTGAACACAGTGTTTAAAAACACCCGCAGCAGGTGGAGAGCTGGAGGGGGAGGCAGTGGCAGCCCTCCGGTGTGGCCGCAGGCACCTGGCAGTGGGTGGGTGGCTGGGGTGAGGGTGGGGTGGAGAGGAAGTGCTACAGAGCTGGGCTCAGAGGGCACAACACTCCGAGACATGGTTCCTCATAACAGACCTCAACCCAAAATAAAAGGCACTGTTTTTAGTTCATTCTTTACTTTATGAATCCCAGTTAAACGATGGAGCTGTCAGTCTATGTTCAGATTTTATGACTGTAGATTCCCAGAATGGAGGGTGCTGCTATAGATACACCATTAAAAATAATCACACCCCACCCCTGGTGCCTGGCACTTGTGGCTGTTATCCAGGGGAGGCCGGCCACCGGGCAAAGGTGGAATCTGAACTTGACCGATGAGAGGGAGGCTGCCAAGGTCACAAAGGGCAGGGATAGCCCCTGTGTTTAAGTCTCTTCCCTCCCAGTTCAGTGTTCTTTCCATTCCATGGGGAAGGTTCTAGAACAAAAGAGAAGAGAGAGCTGGAGTTTCATCAGAGTGGAGATGGTGGGGTGGGGGCAACGGGGATGCTGAGGCAGTCTGTCAGAGCCTCTTCCTGGCACCAGCTGGAGAACAGGGTGTCGTGGTCACGGGGGTCACACCAATGTTTCTGTCCATATGGAAATACTTCCAAACTCAGGAATTAAGGAAGATTGAAAACAAAACAAAACAAAACAAAACAAAACAAAACAAAAAACACTCTAGAAAGGATTTAACCTCATTTTCTCAGATTTTAAAGCCATCCTTGGTATTTAGAAACAGCAGATTTGACACCATGGATGACTAACGCCTCTTACAGGGGATATATTCTTGCTCACAGGTGCCCCTGACAGGGATTTAAACTTTCCACAGCTTTTCCTTGAACTCTAAATCAAGTAGATTCGCATGGGCCTTGGTGAGGTCTGAGAGCCAGAGGGAGGCTTATGTTAAATCACCCTCTCTGGGCTCCTGTTCGCAGACAAACGGTCACAGATTCCCCATAATGAGCACTCTTGAAGAAGCCCAGACAGGCAGGCCCCTAAATTAAGAGCAGAGGGAGCCCAGGGAAGAGGGAAGTATTTGCTTTGGCTGGGGAAGGTGCCTGGGCCCCAGCCCGCGTGTTTGCCTGACAGGCAGGCTTGATAAGTGGGTGCACAGAAAGTGCTGTGCAGTGGGACCTGGGCCATCTGCCATGCGTCCAGAGAGGCTGCACCTGCTGGCCTTTCAGCCTTGACCTGGCAGGAGAGGGACCCTTTGTCATCCTGTCTTCAGCTTCCTTTGCAGCCCCATGGTCACTAAGAACCTAGAATTATTTTTCTTCCCTTAGGAATAAAAATCGAACCCTTGAACTTTTTTGTTTTGATGAATGACTTCCAGGCTGCTGTTTGTTTGGAGAATAAAGCTCCCCAGCTGCAGGGAGGGTGGAGGCTAAGAGACCAACACGGACAGCAGAACATCTTTAAGGCAGTGGGGCCCAGTGGAGAGCGTGTGGACCTGGGCTCTCCTGGCTCTGCCACTTGTTTGCTGGGCAAGTTATTCAACCTCTGCATGCCTCTGCTTCCTCACCTGTTAGAATGGGGATTGTACTCTTGGCTCCGTATATCTTACAGGAGTGTTGAAAGGATCAGATAGAATAATGTAAAAAAAGAAAAAAAAAGAAAAAACAAAGATGTATAACTGGTAACGTGCCGTACACATTCTAATAAAAGAGTCCCACCCTGGCTGGTGTGGCTCAGTGGAATGAGTTCTGGCCAGTGAACTGAAAGGCCACCGGTTTGATTCCCAGTCTGGGCACATGCCTGGGTTGCCGGCCAGGTCCCCAGTTGGCGGCATGCAAGAGGCAAACAGTCGATGTTTCTCTCCTTTTCTTTCTCCCTCTCTTTCCTGCTCTCTAAAAAAAAAAATAAATAAAAACTTAAAAAAAAGAAAAAAAGAGTTCCACTCTGCAGCCCAGCTTCTGCTCCATCCGGGTATAGTGTGACAGGAAGAGGCCATCCTGACACAGACCTTGGATTCATGCTTCTTCTCTTCTGAGAGGGCTGGGTGAAAAAGTCTCTATCATGTGTACAAAAGTTGAATGAACTTAACTTAAAAATATTGCTCACTCATGGACTTCTGGATGGGAGAAATGACAGTTGATTTTTATGAACCGTTCCGGGGAGGGGGCCTCCTTGCCCCGAAAACCAACCTCTTTCTCATTGTACCCTGTTACCCCCTCAAAGGATTTTCTCCTCAGTTCAGGTTCTCTTTTCCACACCATCAATTTCCTTTGCTCTACTGACCATTCCTTTCAGTATATAAACGTCTTCGAAACCATTTAAAACAAAAACAAAAGCCCTCCCCCTCTGTGCCGGCTTCCTTTAGCTGTGGGTTCATCTCCTTTCTCCCCTGAAGAGCTGTCTCCCCTCACTGTCTCTTGCTTTCTCTCCTCCCGTTCTTTCCTCCACCGCTGCAACCACAGGGGCTCTCATTCTCCCAGTTCCCGGCCCGAAAGGACGCTTGTCCGGGACCACATGTCATGCACGTGGCCGGTGGTCCATGCTCTGCCCTTGCTGACTCAACCTCTTAGCAGCGCGGGACTCTCCCGGCCTGCCTCCCCTGCAGCACGCCGTCCTGCGGCCTGCCTGGGGCCACGCTCCCTCACCCACTGGCCCTTCTCTTGCTCTGGCTGTGCTTCTCAGGGTCTTGGGCCGTGTCTCCCACACTACCACTAAATGTCATAGCAACTAGGGATTTTACGCAGTGCCATGACTTCCCACACCACCCAGACCTCCCCTCTGAGTTCCAGACTCAAGTTCAGCTGCCTATTCCTCTCCTCTGGGCTCTCACATGGCATCTGAAGCTCCAGATCCCTCCCTCCCTCTCTGTCCACTCCTCCCTGTCTTTCTCGTTTCAGAAAATGGCACCACTGGCCCATTAGCGACTCAGATCAGAAGCCCAGGAGCCCTCCTGGCTCTCCTGTCTCCCTTGCATCTGATGTCCAATGTGCTGGACCGTCCAGGCTGCCCTCACCCTGAGCCTGGACCTTCCCTGGAGCCTGATCACTGTGCTCCTCCTGGTTCTCTCCAGCCCACAGAACATCCAACAGCCAGAGTGAGCTTTCCAAAGCAGCAATCACAGCACAACCGCCATGGTTTGAATTCTTCAGTGAGTTCCCACTGCACCTGGAGTAGAAGCCACCCCCCTTACACAGGACTGGTGTGATTCTGCAGCCTCGCTTGGCCTTCCAGCCGCCTCTGGCCTCCTTCCCATTCTGTGACCAAGCAAAGCTCCTTCCCTTCAGGCCTGGTCACCTTCTGCTTTCTCTGCTTGGACCGCTCACCCACAGAGAACCACACGGCTGCTCCACCCTCACTATTCAGCTATCAGGTTAAAGTTCTCTTCTGCAGGGGGGCCTCCCCCACCCATCCAGCTGAAAGTGGTCTTCCTAATTGCTCTTCACATGACATGTTTTTGCTATTCCATAGCACTCATGAGCCCCTCAGGTGATCTAATGTGTTAGAGGATGTGCTCATTGTGTCTCCTGCCTCCTCCTGGCAGGTCAAGGGTGCTCTGCCTTGTTCACTGCTAAGAGCCAGTTCACTGCCCTGGTACAGCACCTGGCAGACACAGGATGCCCAATAAGTAGTGTTCCTTCACTGACTGGCTCTGCAGAACCAGTCAGTGTCTGATACATGCCATTAGAGTACTTTGGGGATAGATGGGGCCTTGGAGATCATCGAATCCAAATTCAGTTTTTTTCTTTTCTTTTTTTAGACAAGGAAACTGAGGATGAGAGAAAGCAAGTTATGTGATCAAGGTGTCACGGCAGGTTGGTGGCAGAGCCTGTCTCAGGTCTCAGACAAGACCTGACGATGGTACTGACGTTGCTGATCCTAGTGGTGAAGGGAGGACCCTGAGCAGCCGGGCATCCCGCTGAGGAGGCCCACTTGCCACTGATGAGGATGACAGGGCGAAGGTCAGCCTTCAGTGGGGGTGCTCCATTCATGTGCAAACCTCCTACTGTCTAAATGGCAGAGAGTTGGTCATGTTGCTGAGTGCAGGCCCTTCAGGGCAGGACTCGGTCATTAGAGGATCCAGGTCTGCCATTTCACCCGCCAAGGAGCCTGCCGACATGTGAAAGCAATGCTAAGCCTGTCCGGTAGCCGTGGATTACTGGGTGGAGGCTCAGACGAGGCACAGGCTGGGGTGAGGGACCTGAAGCTCATCCTGTGGGTTTCTGGGGAGAGGGAAGGCAAGAGGAGAGGAGGCCTGGCCACAGCAGGTGGGAAGCTGCTAAGAGGAAGAGGGTTCAGCGACGAAGGCCAGGAAGGGCCTTCTCTTTCCCTCCCTGTTGTCTGAAATACCACAGATGTTTTCTGTAACGGTTATGGAGTCCTCAGACCTGGGCCTTCCAGTGGTGTTTGCATCTACAACTCATTGGCAAGACCCAGGCTCCAGCAGGAGACTCATATTTCTAGCCAGGGATTCCCCGAGTTACCAAAACACCCAGCTCCCTCCTGTTTGGCAAGGACTGAGCCAAAGAGAGCTGGCTTTGGGGATAGAAAATAAGGAGAGCTGACGGCTTGGAAGAGGGAGAGAGGCTTTGGCAGGCAGGGCGGGAGCAGTGGGGCCGCCCACGCCTTGGGCTGCCTTGGAGTTTCTGTGGCTGTCTCTCGGGGCTTTCTCCAGGAGGACGCAGAGTCCAGGCACATGGAAATGACTGCAAGGCCAGCCCTGTGGCTTCAGGAACATGCAGGAAGCTTCCTGCTCGCCTCCCTGCTTTCTCCAGCCTCCCCCCTCACCTCTCCCAGGTGCTGGTGAGCAGAGTGCGGAGACCTGTGGCCTGGGAGGAAGGTGCACTTACATTTCTTCTGCAGAATGTTCTGTCTGGCCTTGATGAATGCCAGGATGTCGGAATCCGTCTGGCTGTCTCCGGTGAGAGGGATGGACAATGCTGGTCTCTCAGGGATGCTGGGGACAACGACACGTCACACTTTACTACATCCCATGTTTGGACTCAGTGCTTATCTCCCCAAAGTGACTCGATGTCACCCAGGATGCTCTGAGAATGAACTTGGCTCCTTCTCATTCCCTCCCCCTTACCTGTGCAGTAGCCACAGCAAACCTTTACGTGCATCTGTGTCATGTTCTCACCACTCTCCACCCCCTCACTATTACCTCCCTTCCCTTGCCCTAACTTACCAAAACCAAGCCCATTTGACCTGGGACCTATCTTCTTCAGCACCCAATTTAGATGTCATATACCTTAGGCGGTCTCCCCAGTGTGTCCCCACTCCCACCATGGCTTAACTGTTTGTTCCAGTGGCAGAGATAACTGTTTCCCCCTCTCTCCTTAAAAACAGAACCATAATATTTAGCTAAATAAGCTGCTATAGCTAAAAACTACATTTCCCAGGTTCCTTTGCAGCTATATGTGGCCAGGTTCTGGCCAATGAAATTTGTAAGAAGTGCAGAAATCCTCTTAGAAAGGGAGGGGTGTATGTGGCCTTCCTCCTCTTTCTCCATTCAATTCCTACATACAAAGTTCCCCTCAAGAAAATTCAGAGCAATGTACTCTCCTGGCTTTGCCAAGCTTCCATCCTCACACCTGTCCCTCCACACAGCCGGTGACAGTGTCCACTCCCTTGGAAGGCAGTGAGGATTGTACACAATTGAATGTTGTCCATTATCACAGGTAAATTTTTGTATCCTCATTCCAGCTGCCACTCAGCCAGAGGTGCTAAAGCAGAGTCACAGCAGGGGGGCAGGGAGCTGCACTGGGGCTGCCCTCATTCTCTCTGAGGTGGGGAGGGTCTGGTGGAATTCACCCTTGGACCCCTTAGGAGAAGAGTAGGGTCTGCCAGGCGAGGCAGGGCAGGCAGGCACAAAGAGCAGGTGCTGGGAGAGGCTGGACCCACTTTGTTCAGCCTGGAATGACTGGCTCACAGGATGGAGGTCAGGCTTGTTAACTCTGTGTCCCCCACTGCCCAGGTACTCCGTGGTGGGGTGAGTGGCCCAGATTGGGACTGTCCCTGGGATGGCTCTTCTTTCCTTTAATGGCTCCACGTACATCTATTCACAGGAGACATGAAGCAGCTCTGCCCGCACAGGCCCCCGCAACCCTGGGAGAGGTTCCAGGGGAGTCCGGGTACCTGAGAGGAGACCAGCCCTGGGCTCTGTCTGTGTGGCTCCTGGACAAGGGCTCTTTGGGTTGTGGGGGAAGCAGACTGATGATTTCAACCCAATCCGCCCACAGCAGGGGCTGTCCCAGGCGCAGAGGGAGGAGAAGACCACAGACCTGTTGTCCAGGGAGGCGCGGGTGCTGGTCTGCTCCTGGCTGAGCAGGACGGGGCAAGGCGAGGGCAGGATTTTCCTGGTGTTCACATCACTGCGAAAACCAGACCCACAAAGGAGAACGTAAGGGAGGAGGTTTACCAAAGAGAAATTCAGGGTCTCTATTTAGGAGCTGTATGGACTGAATATTTGTGTCCCTTCAGAATTCATATACTGAAGTCCTAATCCTCAGTTTAATGATGCTTGGAGGTGGAGTCTTTGGGAAGTGATTAGGCTTAGATGAAATTTTGAGGGTGGAGCCACCATGATGGGATCAGTGTCCTTATAAGAAGATGAAGAGATCAGCGCTCCCTCTACCATGTGAAGACACAGCAAGAGGCGGCCATCTGCAAGCCAGGAATAGGGCTCTAACCCCACTCGGATTCTCTTGACCTTGATATGGGTTTCTTCAGCTTCCAGGACTGTGAGACATAAATAAGCTCCCGTAGTTTAAGCTACCAAGTCTATGGTATTTTGTTATGGTAGCCTGAGCTGACCCAGGGGCCAAGAATCCTTTGCTGTGAATGATGTCTTAGTCAGTTCAGTCTGCTATAATAGAACACCAGAGCTGGGGAGGCTTAGGCAACAGGAATTTGTTCCTCACAGTTCTGGAGACTGAAAGCCTGACCTCAGGGTGCCAGCATGGTTGGGTTTCTGTGAGAGCCCTCTTCAGGAGAGCAGATGGCCAACTTGTGTGTCCTCACACAATGAGGCAGCTCTCTGGCCTCTTCTTAGAAGGGCACTAACCTTATTCATGAGGCCTCCATCCTCATGATCTCATCACCTCCCAAAGACCCCACCTCCAAATGCCATCACATTGGGGATTAGGTTTCAACATACCAAGTTTTGGAGGACACATTCAGTCCATAATATTCCACTCCTGGTCCCCCAGAATTCATGTCCTTTTCACATGCAAAATACATTCATTCCATCCTATCAGCCCCCCAAATCTTAACTTTTCCCAACATCACCTCTAAATCTGAAGCCCAAAGTCTCATCTGAATTCATTTAATCAGATATAGGTGAGATTCATGGTGTTCTTAATTCATCCTGAGACAAAATTGCCCTCCAGCTGTGAACCTGTGAATCCAGAGAAGCTACCTGCTTCTAAAGCACAGTGATGGGAGAGGCACAGGATAGACCTTCCCTTTCCAAAAGGGAGAAACAGAAAATAAGGAAGGAGTGATTGGTGCCAGGGGAGTCTAAATCCCAGCAAGGCAAACCCCAGATCTGAAGGCTCAAGAATAATCCTCTTTGGCTGATGGTCTGCCCTTCACCCTCACTAGGATTAAGGTCACGCCTTCTTCTGGACCCAGTGGGGTGAAGGTCAGCCAGGCTCTGCTGGGCAGGGGTCATGCCCTCAGGGTTCTGCTGGGTTCACCCCTTACCCCAGCTTTGGGCAGAGGCTGTTTGGCCTGTTGAAAGCAAGTAATGGTCCCTCCTTTTGAAATGGAGGAGCAACCATGAAGATCTCTGAATTGCCTTTGGGATTGTTCTGCTATTGCCTTGAAGAGTAGTTCATGTTCACAGCAGGACAGCTCTATGGTCCCATCCCGTGAAAGCCAAGCAGTCCAGCAGCCTGCCTTCATTCCATCCCAGCTCCTTCTCTTCAGTTCAAACTGTCAGGCTGAGAATTTTCCAAGTCTTTACATTCTAGTTCTTTTCTGCTTAATAATATCAACTTCAAGTGATTAGTGTCTTCTTATTTTTAGTAGAAGCAGTCAGGAGGAGTAAAGCCAATCAATCCTTCAACACTTTGCTTAGAAATCTCATCAGCTAATATCCAATTTCATCACATGTAAGTTCTACCTTCCACAGAACACTAGAACTTGAACGCAATTCAGCCAAATTATTTGCCACCTTATTACAAGTATTGCCATTTCTTCATTGTCCAATACCGTGTTCCTCATTTCTGCCTGAGACCTCATCAGAATGGCCTTTACCACCCACCCACATTTCTATCAACATCCTGAACACGATTACTCATCTTGTCTAAGATGATGGAAGCTTTCTTGACAACTCTTCCCTTTCCATTCTGAGCCTTCCCCAGAATTGCCATTAGAAGTCCCTTTATGTCCTGGCCAGGTGGCTCAGTTGGTGGCAGCATCGTCCTGTGCACCAAAAGGCTGTGCATTTGATTCCTGGCCAGGGCACATACCAAGGTTGCAGGTTCAATCTCCGGTCAGGGAGTGTAAGGGAGGCAGCTGATAGATGTTTCTCTCACATTGATGGTTCTCTCTCTCTCTCTCTCCCTTCTTCTTTCTTTAAAAAGAGTCAGTGAACATATCCTCAGATGAGGGGAAAAAATCTGCTTATGACAATTTTGGCTACTTGGAATATGTAGTTCAAAACTTTCTAGCCTCAACCCATCATCTGGTTCCAAAGCTGCCTCTACATGTTTTGGTGTTTGTTCCAGCAGCACCCCACTTCTGGTATCAATTTCTATTTGAGTCAGGTTAGGCTGCTCTAATAAAGTACCACAGAATGGGCAGCTTATAAACAATGGGAATTCATTTGTCCCAGTTCTGGAGGCTGGGAGTCTGAGATCAGGGTGCAGCAGGGTTGGGTTCTGCTCAGAGCCCTCTTCCGGGGTTCAGACCGCTGGCTTCTCATTGTGTCCTTACATGGAGAGAGTGAGCTTCCCCTCATGACCTAATCAAAGACCCCATCTCCAAATGCCATCACACTGAAGTTAGAGTTTCAACATATGAATTTTAGGCGGGGGGAGGGAGGGCACAGACATTCAGTCCATAACAGATGGCTCATACATTAATTTTCATGTTGGAGCATTGCACGTATTGGATATTCACATTGAACACAAACAGTGAAGATCAGAGTTGTCACTTATAGGCGCCTTCTGCACACCAGGTTCTGGGAAAGCACTCTGCAGACACCATGCCGCTTAATCCTCTCACAGCCTCATGGTCCCTACTGTATACACGGGGACACTGTGGTTTAGGGAGGCTAAAGACATTCTGAAAGTCACTCAGCTGGCAGTGGCAGAACCTGGCTAACCATGACTCAGGAAGGCTTCCGGGCCCGTGCCCTCAGCCTTGATGTGTTATTAACTGGACCTGACACTGGGGCTCTGTGGGAGCCTGCTGGATGTGCGGCTGATCCCTGGCCACACCAGCTGCCCTTAGGAGGCCAGCTGTGCCTCCTGAGTGAGAAATCAGTTCCACCAGCTCAGGTAGATGCATTTTTGTCTATTTTACTAGGCTGCCTGGTGCATGGATGGGCCTTGCTTTGGATTCTTGGTTGCTAATAGCAGAACCCAGAAGAGCCCCTTGAGGGATAAAGGGCCAATGGCCAAAGCTGTCCCAGATGCCAGTGACAGGATGGGATCTTCTCCCTTGCTTTGGGATGGTCCTGCCTAGACAGCATATCAGAGCTGGAAGAGGTCTAAAAAGTCACCTGGTCAGAATCCTCCTCTAACAGGTGGGAACACTCAGACTTCAAAAGGCCATGGTTAGAGGCAGGTGCACCAGCTTTGCCAAGTCTGCAACAAGGGTCCAAGGAACTCCCCAGGCCTGACTTCATGCTGACCCACCCATGATTACAGCCTCTTCCCTGGCTCCAACCTCTGCCCTCCCCTGTCTCTTCTAGCAGCAGGGTTTCTTATCCTGGGCCTGTGCCCCACAGGTTCAGGACTGTGGATCAAACAAACAGGAAAGGAAATCAGAGCCTGGGACTTTTCCCACTTGATGCTTATTTCCCAGCTGAAGATCTGTGTTGAGGAGGGCTGCTGCAGGACCAGAGGCAGCCACTAGGTGGCAGGCTCTGCATGCTTTTCTTTAGGAACAGTGGTCAATTCTCAGGGCTCTGATGGAAGAGTTCTTGGTGCAGGCCGAGAGAGGGAACGAGAAAGGGCTTTCCATTCTCAAGGTCCAGGTCAGTCTGGAAGGTGTAGCAAATCTTGTAAGATCAAGTCATTGGCACACAAATGCGTCATTGACTCAATGGTTTCCCGGTGGAGCTTTTTCTAAGATTCCAGGGAGTGTTCAGATGCAATCGGTGGAGTGTTGGGAGTGGGCAGGAAGGGGCAGGAAGGAGCAGAGGTGGACCTGGTAGGGCAGAAGGGCATTGTGACCACACCATGGCAGGCCCCCTGATGGTCCAGACGCCCCTCGACCGGCTCACGCAGGAGCATGGCATAATGCAAAGGCTTGGAGCTCCTGAGGGAAATAACTCCTCTGCTCCTAAGCAGCTCCAGTGTCACTGGATGCCATAGCTTGGTCTCTGAACTCTCATGTTACAAATTACTTCTGTCCTTTCTTCTGACCAGTCAACCTTCGACACTGAATTCATTTCTCATGTTGATATTTGTTCTGGAGAGAACATACCAATCATCAGAGTTAATGATATTTCTTAATAAAAATTAATAAGCAATATTAATAATAATTTGCCCTCTCGGGTTGCCAGTCAGAATGTTGTGAATTTCGTGTGATTGGCCTGCAGGCCCTGAGGATTTGGGGAAGTGATGGCAGCAGGTTTCTGTCAGAACCTGAGGCGCAGAGGAGCAGCTCTGTCGGCGCTGAGGCCGCCAGCAGCAGCCACGACGGAGCTCAGGTGCAGACAGACAGTGACTCGCTCTCTCACTCCAGCGGCTCCTTGGTGGCACTGGAACATTTATCTGCTTGTAGAACAGCAGTGCGGAGGGACCTTGATACATCTTACAGAAGACAGAGGGAGTCCCAAAGAGGGTAGCTGGCTTGCTCAAGGGCCTGCTGCTTGAAAGAGCAACGATGAGGATTTGCTTAATGTGCCCATTGAGAAAGTCTAAACGGGGGGACCTCGGAGCTGATCTGATGGGCACCTGGGAAGTCCAAGGTTCTGAATTTCAGGGTTAAAGATCTCTTAGCAAGCACATCAGGCATCACCGTAAGCTGGAATGCCCAGGAATGCCAAGGCCAGCACAGACCCTACTTCTCAGACGAGGTGGGTGCTGGAGTGGAGCCTGATTCTAGCAGTTGGTTTTGGAAGGATGGGCTTGGACACCTTGTTCAGGGCTGGTCCTCAGACCTGGTTGTGGCGGGCACTCTCTCAGAGAGCTGGCAGGTGAAGGTCTGTAAAGGACAGATGGACAAGTGAAGAAGAGTGGCAGCCCTTGCTGATAAGGAGATGGGAGAAGGCAAACAAGCATAGAGAAGATGACAAAAAAAAAGGGGGAAAGAAAATGCAGGGTGGGAGTGCCGATGGGTAGAGTGAGAAAGTGGAAGAAAGGATGGGAGATGGAAGGGAGTGAAGGAACAAAGCTGAGAGAGGACGGGAGGCAGGGAGTGAGCCGGGAGCAGGGAGAGGGAAGGAAGGAAGGAGTGCCACTCAGCACAGAGTCTGGAGATCTGGAGTAAGCAGTAGCTCTTCACATTACTGACTAGAGTTTGAAACATCACACCTTCTTCCTGGGTCTCAGTTCTATCAATGAAATGAGAGCATTCATTTTCCGGTTTCTGAACCAAAATGGTGGGGCTGATAACAGGGAGGTTTCCAGGCCAGAGGCTGGCCTTCGAGGGGACCACAGATTGGCTCTTTGCAAATCCTGGCCCCTTGGGAAAAATCGGACTGTGGGCACACTGAACACGTGGGGGTCCCAAGCAGGAGAGGCTGGCATTTGGCAGAATATAAAGAAAGCACATTTGTATGAAGCAGTACAGAATACGAGCAGGAAAATGCCTCCCCCCACTAAACAACAGCATGTACATGTGCCCCTGAAGGGCAGTCATTAATGTTAATGGAAACTGATGGTGGGGGGTGGCCAGATGCTGGCCAGCCTGGGTTCCAGTCCTGTCTCAGCACTTATTAGCTAGGTGACCCCGAGCAAGTCTATCAGTCTCTTGGAGCCCAAGCGTTCTCACCTGTAACGTGAGGGCAATGAGAGCACATACTTCGCACATTTGTTCAGTGCCTGGCCCAGAGGCCCTTGGTGCGTGGCCGGGGATAGTATTACGTAAGAGAAGAAAGTTGGCACTATCTCCTTGGAGAAGTTAAGGACATCAACAACCAACCTTCTACTTGGGTGTTCACAGAGAATGTTTGAGATGCCACAGTGACCTGGGACAGGGTCTCTGCCCTGCCCCACCCTGGTAGAGCTCTGTGAGCTCTTCCTAGTCAGCCTGACAAAGCAGGTGGCAGGTTACTTCTTTGTCAAAGGGGAGCCCTAGGCCTCTCCCTTTCCAATCTCTGGCTGGAACCCTCTTCCTCTCACCTGCCTGTTTATAACCTCTTCACCTGTAATTTTTGGTATTGAACTACTGTCGGGGAGGGAGTTTGGGGGTGCTGACCACTCCCAGTTCAAGCATCTTAACAAACACTGTTCAGTACAGTTGGTTTCTCTGTTGAGGGTGAGAGATTTTGGAGCAGGGCACCGGCTGCTGCCTCAGATCACAGGGCTCCGGGGCCTGCCTGAGAGCCAGCTCTCCAAGGACTGTCTTTCCAGCAGCCATCAGAGGGCTTGGGAGCGCTCTAGCAGCAGGCTGGGAAAAGCTCCCATGGCGGCCTGACGCACACCTTTGAAATCCAAGCTGCTGGACTTTACTTGGCAGGCATAGTCGGTGTCTACCTTATGGCCCTGGGGTGTGTTTACTGGGCCTTTCCTGACACACCAGTCACACCTGTGAGCGCATGTGCACGTGCTAACACACAGACACACACACACACACAGACACACAGACACACGCTCTTCATCCATTGTCTTTGGAACAAGAGAAAAATTGGAGACGGGGCTTCCTATTTGTTGGGTAGGAGATTTCCACCAGCAGGAGCCATGCCGGAGACCAGAGGCTGCGGACTGTGCAGCGGTTCTGAGCCTCACGGTTGGGAGGGGAGCTTTCTCTCCCATGGCAGACACACGAGGGGCTCTGAGCGGAGCCAGAGCCACGACTGGCCTCTTGGCTGGCCCGGATGAGTGTTTTTCAAACATGCTCTGCAGAGTCCTGGGGTCTCCAGGAAGGGGCTGTGTGGGGAAGGAGGTGAGTTTGCAGGGCTGAAAACTCCAGCACCCCAGAGGCTGCCAGGGACCGAGGGCAGAGCACAGAGAGGACCCGGGCAGGACCCTGGCGCCAGCTGTCTGTGTTGCCCGGAGCAGTGCTGTTGACCACTTACACAGCCTCTTATTTTTCATTACTGGCCTATTTTTAGAGAAGTTTTGTAGAAAACTGAGAAGATAGTAGAGAGTTCCCATGTAACGCCCCCCCCCCTCCTGATAGTTTTCCCCTGTTATTAGTATCTTGCATTGGTGTGATACATTTATTACAGCTGATGAACTAGTATCAATACATTATTATTAAGTGATAGCTCACACAGGGGCTCACTCTTTCCGTTGTATATTCAATGGGTTTTGAGAAATGCATGATATCATATATCCACCATTATAGTATCCCACAGCATAGTTTCATTGACTTAAAAATCCCCTGTGGCTCTGACTGGTGTGGCTCAGTTGGTCGAACATTGTCCTTAAAAGGGAAAGGTCGCTGGTTCGATTCCCGGTCAGAACACATGCCTGGGTTGAGGGCCCCAGCCCTGGTTGGGGGCCTAGGAGAGGCAAATGATGGATGTTTCTCTCGCACATCAATGTTCCTCTCCCTCTTTTTCTCCCTCCCTTCCCCTCTCTCTAAAAAATAAATAAATAGAATATTTAAAACAATCCCATGCTCCCCTCTTTATCCTTTCCACCCTCCACCCACCCCTCGGTAATCACCCATCTTTTTCCTGTCTCCACAGTTTTGCCTTTTCCAGAGTATCATAGTTGGAATCAGATAGTGGGCAGCCTTTTCAGACTGGCTTCTTTCACTTAGTGACATGCATTTACATTTCCTCCGTGTCTTTTCATGGCCTGATAGCTCATTTCTTTTTATCACGGAATAATATTCCATCATGCGGACACACTACCGTTTGTTTACCCTTCCACCCTTTGAAGGACATCTCGGCTGCTTCCAGTTTTGGCAATTATGACTAAAGCTGCTGTAAACATCCACTCGCAAGCTTTGGTGTGGACATAAATTTCAACTCCTCTGGGTATCTCCTTAGGCTCTTCGTGTCTGTGACAGTTTCTCAGACTTGTATCTGATGCCTCTGACAGCTTTGAGGAGTGCTGGTCAGGTATTTTGTTGACTGTCCCTCCACTGGGACTCGCCTGATGTTTTCCTCATGATTTGATTGGGGTTATGGGTTCTTGAGGAGAAGCCCACAGAGGTAGACAGCCCATTCCCATCACATCCTATCAAGTAGGCCGTCTGACACAAGTCCCCTCCCCCCACCCCCTGTCCAGCGAGGGGGCTCAGCTCCTATTCAAACCCAGTCAAAGGATCGCTCCTTGGTGTCAAGGCTGAGGCCAAAGCCACACCCCTGCCCCGAATGCTGTCATGACTGCTGTCTGGGGGCTGAAGGGTGGCTGAGGTGCACGTCACTGACTCAGCTGCCGGGGTGGTGTGGTTGGAAAGAGAGAAGAATGTGGGTGGCATGAGAAAGAACCCACCTTCAAAAGGCGGTCTGTGGGGAGGCGGCATCCCCGCAGGGTCGTGCCATCATTCGGGGAAAGAAACTGGCTCGGGGCCACCCTCACGTGGAGGCTGTCCTCACAGGGGCTGCCCACATCTGTCCCCGATCTGTGCCAGGACTGTCTTTACCTCAGCCCCCCTGGGCCCTGGCAGCTGGCTCCCCTCGGCCCTGCCATCAACACCCACGCCTCCCCACCTCCCACGCTACTCTCCACTCCCACCCGCTGCTGACCCTTCTCCCCGCTCACAGGGAGGGCCGGGGCCTGGGTGGTCAGCTGCTTCTCCCGTTGCCATGGCAGTGGGGCCCTGGCTGTCAGAGCCAGGGGGGCACTGAGGGGTTGCGCTCAAATGGGTCTGGAAGCCACCAGCCTGAGCGTTTACACATAATTTAACAGTGGAAGTGAGTGGTCCTCCCAGACCGTGAATCCTATAAACATTTAGAGCAGCAAGAGTAGCTGAGGGCAGGCAGGAGCCATGTCTGGGTCCCTGCGTCTGTCAGCAGAGTTGTCTTCTTACCTGTTGTCAGAGAGAAGCTGGGGTCGTTCCTGCTGAGACTCCGGCATCTGGGGGAAAGGCTGTGTGTGACGGAGCAGATGCCCCGCCGGAGAGTTCACCTGTGGCCCAAGAAGGAGTTTCACAGTGTTAGCCTGAATCTGATGACATGGGAAATGTCCTTGATTTAGTTCTTAGGGGGAAAAAAGCTACCTATAAGTGGTATATGTGGCATATGTGGGAAAAAAGAAATCTAGATCTAGTAGTGACTAGAATGATGGGCACCAAGATATTATCTAAATGGCGGGGTTCCAGGTAGTGTGTGATTTATTCTTTGTGCCTCTCTGGGCTAAGTTTTCCAAACAGAGCACGTATTACTTTCTGTAGTTAGGAAAATAAAATGTTTAAAATGTAATCTGTCAGTTCTCCAGAAGTCCTTTCTGGTTTTGCTTACCTTGTCCCAGAGAGAGGCCACTTTGTGTGGGGCGCAGCTCCGCCACTGTGCCTCAGAGCCCGCATGTCTTCCCCCACACGGGGCCTGTGGACGAGGCTTCAACCGCAGAACCACCCAGAACACGGGAGTGCAGGGGTGCACGGGCCGCTGCCACTAGGCTGTTTCCCACCTGCTTCCCTCTCTCCCCAGGATCCCGTCACAGGACAGTTTCTCCTCCCCTCCCGTGTTCTGATGAGCTACAGGCTTTCTGCCCTGCCACACCCAGGGTACTTCTGCAGGCTGTAAAACTGCTCAGTGGCAGCACAGAACTGGCTCCTCAGGGACAGATGCCCATATCGCTGTTGCAGTCACTTGGTCCCTTTATGTCAGTCACGTCCTGTGGGACAGGGGACCTATGGAGCTGAACCTTTGTGTTCCTTGTTACTAAAATGGGAGCTTGCTTCATGAGCTGGGGTTGTGAGCACGTGGGCCTGGGAGCTGAAGCCCAGATTCTTCTTCCCCTGGAAGCCCCATGGGGGCTATGTCTGCCCCTCCTCTGCTGCCCTGATGGCTCCCAGGCCCTAGGAGGAGGATGGGTGCTGGGGCAGCAAGGGGCATGGCCAGCTAACCATACCTGCAGTCTGCTGGCCTCCTTGGCCCACCAGGCTTCAAATTCCTTCTGCAGCTTCACCTTGACTTTGTCCATGAGCAGCTGCAAGTGCTCAATCTCCACCTTCAGGGCCTTCAGACGTGTGAACATTGTTTTATACCTGCAGTGGAATCAGAGAAGAGTCTTGGAAGTCACTGGTGGGAGGGTCAACCATGGACCATCGGCTGCAGGTCTGTGCCTCAGTACTGTGCTGGTAATATGGACTTTAAACTCGCCCACCGAGGCCAGGGTTCCCTTCCACCACAGAGAAGCAGAGCCGGGTGTTTTTGTCCAGCAGGCTCATGTGAGTTGAACAACCCATCTCTGAGTGACAGCTACCATCATGGAGCATCTACTAAGGGGCAGACGTGACTTCAGGCACTGGACGTAGATATACTCATGTAATCCTCTCCACAGCCCTATGAAGGAGACACGGTTATATATGTTCTTCACTGTACAGATTTGGAACCTCAAGCAGGGAGAGGTTAAGTATTATAGCTTGTTTCATGGCACAGAGCTAATAACGAGACGAGCCGGGACGGGGACCCAGCCAGCTGGTTCTAGGACCACAGTCTTCACTGCCTCCCATTCTGCTGGCTCATCTCCATGCCGAGGACCAAAATGACAATACACTTGTCAGTGCACGTGTGGGTGTTGGGCATGCTGCGATGAGTCGGAAGTTGTCCGACAGGAAGCACTGAGATGACCGTGAGGTTGGAAGTGAGGACCAACGGGTCAGGATGGGGTGCCATAAAGACACAGAAGAATGGATTGGAAAGGAACTGAGGAAAACAAATGGAGTGAGGGAGAAAGCACACGTCTGGGGAGAACCCAGGGGGCAGAGAGCAGCTGTCTGGGAGGGCAGTGTGAGCTTTCTGGAAGGAGGATGTTGGCAGGAGGGAGCACAGCACACAGTTATCAGGAGCGACCTGCCCACCAGCTGCACGGGACCTTGTTCTCAAGTCTCAGGATGGTGGTGTGTGTATGTGTGTGTGGGGGGGGTGGGGGTGGGGGATGGGGGCAAGGGGGTGGGGTTGGCTCAGGGTGCGTGCCTTGCCAGCTCAGGGGTGGCCTGTGTCACAATGACACCATTAGGACCTTGAGGGCAAGGAGGTGACTTGTTTGGTCTCCCCAAAATCCCTCCATGGCATGGAGGAAAGAGCAAACGTTTGTTGAATGCATACATGAACAAATTAACTAAGAGGCTTGACTGGAGTGTTAAGCAAGATTCTGTGACCATGCTGTGTATCAGTAGTGGCCTATGTCTGTGTACGCTTGAGGGTCCTCACTTTGTAATTGAAATCACCTGGGGGCCCTAAATGGCTACATGAGGGTATGATGTCCTCAGGACACCTTACAGATTAGGAGACAGAGGAGGGAGGTGGGTAAAGCTGCAGGCTTCTTGACTCCCCTAGATGGCAGCAGTAGACCAGGCCGGTTGGTTCCTTCTGCAGTGTCAGCCTGGGACCGTGAGCTGGGAGGGCGCCAACAGCCAAGGGCTCCCATTCCTGATACTTCTGCTCCCATTCCAACCTCACCTACCCAGGGTTCCTGCTCAAAGGCGGCAACTTCTCCAGCTGTTTTAGGGCCCAGCTGCTAGACCCCCTTCCCAGGGAAGCTCCAGGCCTGGGTGGGGCATAGCTCTCTTTGAACCCTGGGCAGCTCTAGGTCTCCCTGGGATCCCCTGGGACTTGGGGCAGGGTGTGCAAGGAGAAGAGGAAGGGCACCTTCTCTTTTCTTCCTCCAGTTGTGACCGTAGTTTTTCTTCCAGTGGGTCTGGCACCAAGGGCATGGCCGTGTTTTCAGAGATACCTGGAGGAGGGAGATAGATGCTCATGACTTACTTCAATGGGGGAGAGAAGCAAAGGGAAAGTGTGATATTCAGGGCAGAGTTAAAGTGCATCTCTGGATGAAAGGGGACCCTGTGCGCTCCTTCTGGGGCCTTTGGATGGGGTCTGCTTCAGTCCCTCCTCTGGATGGTGACCCCTGCTCCCATGAAAGCTCCCACGAGGCTTCTGCGACTCTGCTGGTTGGCTGTCCTCATGCCCAGCACCTGTCACAGGAGGGGAATTCTTCCTTACATTGTTACTAATCCTTATGCAATTGAGTTCACTCGTTTCCTCTGGAGTCCCCAGGGAAGATGTGAAATAGCATTCCCCCATCCTCTGGTACAGAGCCCTTTGCAAACCAAGAAGACATCATTAAACTGGCTCATGTCTTTCTTTGCACCAGCTGAGGGGCCAAGTTCTACAGCCTCCTGGTTCTGACTTCTCTCTAAAGCAGTGGTTCCCAAGCCTGATTTCTGCAGGCACTGCAACAAGAGCTGAGACCCACACTCAGATGCCCTGCCCGTGAGACAGGGTGCCGGGACCACGGCAAGGCATTGGGGAGGGCTGTGTCCCCACACACGATGACCACTGCAGCTGGCTGCCCGGCTGTCCGGCTGCCCGCTCTGGCTAGCATGCCTGTCTGGAGCCTGTTCTTTCCTAGCTGGGGGGGGTGCAGTCTGCTTCTCCTCCCAGGAGTCTGTGGGGCAGCACTGCACTTGCAGCCTCACAGAAGGCCCTGCTTTTCCTCCATGCAGGGCAGCATCTACTCTGGGCCCGGTGCTTTCGGGACATGGCCAGACTTAATCCTTCTAGTGCCCATCTGAGGTGTTATTGTTCCCATTGTACAGATATGGGCTTTGAGGGTCAAAGAGGGTAACTCACCCAGGGCCACATGGGTTTCCAGGGTCTTGGATTCAGAAATTCCTTCTATACCATTTCTGATGGGTGCCATTTGCTTTCTGCCTGAGTGCTTACTTCCAGTGGCGGGAGCTTGCTACTTCTCATGATAGCACATTTCACTGTGGGCAGCTCTGTTTCCTCTTTGCGCTGAGACCTGCCATACTAACTTCTTTTAACCCTCGTTCTGGATCTTTGAAACAGTATAGCATGTCCTTCTTCTAATTTGATGGTTCTTTAAATATCTTAACAACAACAAAATACCACATGTGTCTGGAGCTTTATTCTCAGACTGACTCTCCCCTCATTGAAGTGCTCAGTGACAGCTAACTGTCTAACTGATCTTAAGTAGAGAGCGTAAATCTGGACATGACACTCCGGACACGTCATAGAGGGACAGGGTAGTAAGGGGCTCTCCTAGCTGTTAAAGTTTTATGCTCGTTATTTCCATAGCAGGTGAATTACTAACAGGGACCATTGCCTGAGTGCCTGCTGTATGCCAGGTTCTGCCAAGTGCTCTGCACATCTTACTGCTCATTCTTAAACAGCGGAGCAGGGAAGGTGTTACTATTGCATTCCAGTTAGATTTGGAGGCTCAGAAAGGGCTGTGAATAACCCACGGTCACACAGCTAGTAAGAGGCAGAGCTGGTTCCAAAGAGCTAAATGTTTACTCCAGGCAGCCCCCCAGCACTGTCTCCCAGCAGCTTTGTCATTGTCACGGCCATGTCAGTTTGTCATTGGCTATTAAGCTTGAGGTCAGTTGAAACACTTTCATATTTTTTGTAGTGGTTGTCAAAACACATCCTCTTTCAGTGTGATTGCCCTTTTGATACCAAATGCAACACATCCATTTACTGGGGATTTAGCCTGTTGAGAGGTACTTATTCTGTCATGCGTTTATTTTCCCTATTGGCTGCCATTTCTGTCATTATTGGTTCATTGGTAAATATGTTAAATGGATTACGATTCTGTCCTTTACCTTCCAGGCACCTGCTACTTTCTCTCCCTGGGTCATGTGACAACTGTCACTGGTAAAGTGACCGAGCAAGCGTCTGACTCACTCCATCGTTGAAACCCAGGAGATGTAGATACCTTAGACTTCGCGACTGAGGACCACACTGTCACCCGTGCTGGCATTTTATTGGCCCCAATGAGCCAGGCTGCCGGCCCCTGTGGCCACGTGCCCCCAGCACAGCCCCTCCAAGGCCGGGAGTGGTCCTTCTGCCCTTTGTGTCTCCCCTCCTTTGTACACATGTCATGGGCAGGGGACACTCAGTGCTGTCTGTTTTCACTGGCCCTTGTCCTCTGAAAAACATCAGACACGAGAAACTGAAGACAGTACCTTAACGTCAAACTGATAATGGTAGGACTTCAAATGGACAGAATATTTCCTCTCTTAACAGTTTCGGGAATGGGCAAATGTATCTTCCAGGCTCTTAAAAAGAAAAGCTGTGAATCTCCTTCTTCCTTTTAATACCTTTGGGCACTACACCAAGACAATCCCTGAGAAATTCAGTGAAGTCCCTGCTCTGTGGTGACTGGCTGGCGTCCTGCAGCCACACACTGATGGCAGGCTGCTAGGGACCGGGCTCACTCCTGTGGATGCACAGGGGGGGTCCCATACAGCACCCCCTCCAGCAATCTCTAGGGGCTTCATGGCGGCGGAGGGCAGGACAGAGGCCCAGATGGGCTGGCTGCGCAGCATGAGCGCTGAGCCCTGCTCAGAAGAGGTGCTCTTGCCTCACCCCCTGGCTGGGTGGCTTTTTTTGGAGCATTTTGCAGGTTCCCCTGGCAGATGAGAGTTGTGGGTGCCCCAGAAGCCTGAGGGTAGCCTAGGGCAAGGAGAGCATTCTGAAGAATGCTGAACAAAAGTGGGAAATGATATTGGCTGCTGTGGGTGGGGCATGCCCTTGGTCCCACTGACTGTGCCACCTCATTCATTCTTGTCACTCTAGCTGGCAGATGTCATCACCTCCGTTCTCCAGACTAGGAGATCAAGGCTCAAGGCGACCAGGCGGCTGGCTCAATGCCATAAAGCTACCAAATAGCAGAGCCAGGCTTTGAATCCAGGACTAGCCATGTATTCACTTATGTAACAAATGTTTATGAGGGTCAACATGGGCCCGCTCCTGTGCCAGGGGCAGACATTAAACTATCCAAAAACTGAGTCTATAATAGAATGCCAGGGGTTGAAAGCTGCTGTGAGGGAAGAAAAAGTAAGACACAGGTTGAAGGGAAGCCATGTTAGGCAGGAAGTCAGGGGGCCTCTCTGAGGAGGGGACATTTGGGCAGAGCCCTGAGAGAGAGAACAGCATGCAGAATTCAAGCGCAAGAGTAGAGCAGCAAGTGCAAAGGGCCTGAGGTGAGTCTGTTGGTGCGTCTGGAGAATGGTGAAGGCCAGAATGCCTGCAGTGTGCCCCCTTCTACCCAGCATGATTTCAGGACATGAGAGAGATCACTAAAACTCCTCTTCCCACTTCTCCGTTCTCCCCCGAGTGCACACACACGTGCGCGTACACATACAGCGCAAAGGAGAGTGGTGGGAGCTGAGGCCAGTGAGGAAACTGAGTCCAGACCACACAGGACCTTGTAGGTCATGGTAGGGACTTAGGCTTTGAGACAGACCAGAGGCTGGAGGGTTTTGAGTAGAGGAATAGCTTGAGCTATTCCTTTGGTAGCTAAGCCAAGCATTTTTTTTTTTTTTTCTGCTGAGCAAGACAAAGCTACTTCAAACTGAAGAATAGTTAATGTGCAGTGGCGCCAGGATGCTGTAGGCCTGTCGAGAGAAGGCTGGGGCATGGGACCTTGGACAGCCAGAATGAGGGCACAGCATGCCCCCAGGACAGAAGCTATCTGCTTTGCCTGACAACCAAAGGGGCCTCTTGCCAAAGGTGCTGTTTGCGTAGTGAAATGCATTGTAACCCCACCAGGAGACAGCCCCTGGCTGCTTCTGATGTTTTCTGATGCTTGGCTTATCTGGCCTTTCCAAAGAGAAATAGAGGCTGGGAACTCAAAGGGAAGTGAATAAAAGCTCTGAGCAAGAACAGAGGAGGAAGGAGTAACTAAAGGGCATTTGGGCTTTGTAGGTCTCTATGCCCACTGGGACTATAGCCAGAGACAGAACCTCCAGTCACCTGACAGGAGGCACACGGAGCCCTCCTTTCAAACTCGGGATTCTGGCTGGGACGGGGGCACAGGAGGTCGCAGTCCTGAGTGGCCTGTGAGGTCACACTCTGAATCGGTATGCTCAGTTGGCTCCACAGCAACACAAAAGCAAGAAGGAAGGGTTTTATGCCACAGGCTGTCGATCTGAATATCACACACAGAGGAAGCCCTGAGCTGTCAAATAGTAACTGAACCTTCAAGCAGGGCACACAGGGCCCCAGGTTGGCTGTGCCTCTCCCGTTTCAGGTCTTCAGGAACTAGCAGCACAGGGAGGAGGGGCCCTTACTAGGAAGGCCAGCCTTCTGTGTGCTCCCTCCCACCTGCCATGATTTCGGAGGCACTGGAGAGATCGCTATAACTCCTCTTCACACACACACACACACACACACACACACACACACACACACACACACACCATACCACACGCCACCCCAAAATTCGGCTGTGCAATTATTTAATGTCTGAAATGTGCAGGATCTCCTTTCTTTGGTTCGGTGTCTCTCAGTTGGGGGTGCACATGAGAATCACTTATGGAGCTTGCAAAAGCACAGACAGCTGGGCCCTACTCCAGACCTACTGAGTTAGAATTTGCCTGTAGGTTCCCTGGTGAGCTCTTAAAAAAAAACAAAAAAACAAAATCAGAGTATTTATAGCCATAAGCATTTATTTGGTAAACGCTAGAGCAGCTAAATAAGCAAAACCCAAGACAAGCAAGGAAGAATTGACAGACACATTAGTGTTTGGTCTTTGTCACATAATTTAGATTAAATAATCAATAGTTATATACAGGAGCAGGCTGATATTATCGATAAGGTTGACTTAAGTGCCACCAGTGGAAATCTCCTACAAAGACAATATGTACTCTCATTCAGTCAATAAAAACCTAAAATAAATTGTCATGTGAAAGACTATAATTTTAAAAATCAAGATGAACTACATAGGAATTGAATTATCAGATTACACTAGGCCGAAACGAAAAACTAATTGATAAAGTTTAAACAACAAAAAGTTATTAATAAATGTGAAATAACAAACTAGCTAATTAATCTTGTTTTATATTATTTCCCTGGTGAACTCTGCTGCTCACCCCTTGTTAGGAAACACTGCCGACAGCTCTGAGCCCTGTTTCAATGCAAGTACTTCATGCAGGAGATAGCAAGAATGCAGCAGCTGCCACGGTTTAAGGAGGATGGTGTATGAGCTACCATATCCCTTTGTGTCCTGTCCACCTGTCAGACCTTTGGGAACCACTGTGGTGAAAAGGGGCCTCAGAGTTTGTAGCAAAGAAAGTGTACTCTCTGTAGGGCTAGGGCTGCCTGCACTTGGCCCTTGTAGGTGGTGGATAAAATCTGAATAATGATATCCACCGTGGGGCTGCTCCACGGATCAGGGACTTCATGTGTCTTATCTTATATAATTATCACAACCCCCACTATAGATGAGTTCTGACAGGAGAAGTAATCTGCCAAGGATCACACCACAGGTGGGTAGAACTGGAGTCAGGAGCTGGCTCTTTATGACTTCAAAGCCTGTGCTTTTTCCTTCATAAGTGATTCCAGTAATGAAGGAAGCCATGGGACAGATCATTGACATCAGTTTTAACTTGTCCTTGGTATTCGAAGGTGATGCTGTTTTCCTTGAATGCCTTTCAAATCTGGGGCTGGGGCTGGGAGAAAGTCGCGGTTTCTTCCTGAGTGCTGGCCTGTGAAGACTGCCCTTTACTAACGAAACCACGGCCTGCACCCTGAGCCCACCTGGCATTTGCAGCTCGCCTGCTGGAGGCTGCCCCTGTCCAAGTTCAGCCCCCAGAATGCCCAGAGCCAGCCTGCTGCATCCACCTCCTTGACTGTGTGCGAGGAGTCCGAAGTAAGGCAACACTGACATTTTCAACCAGGCACCAGAGCCGACTGTGGGTTTCTGTGGAGCAAAGGCTGCAGGGCCCCACGTGGTGGTCCTCTGGCCAGTGTTGTGTGGAGGGGGCTGTGAGTTATGTGGCCCTTCTGTGGCCGACAGACATCAGAGCCAGGGCAGCCCTCCAGCTGGTTGCCGTGGCTCTCCAGCAAATGATTCATTTGCCGAGCGCCCTCTCTGGACCTCCTTGGGGCTAACCTGTCTCACAGAACTGTAGATCACTCAGCTTCACCTTGTTTGAGACGTCAAAGTGTCTATTCTCGCGGAGATTAACGGTGTCAGTGGATCAATGACCACGATGGTCAGCAGCTCAGAGGCAAAGAGTCTGGCTTCCCAGTCAGACCATTTCCTGTTTAATGGCTCAAATTTATTGTCCGCTGAAGTAATCACATGCTAACGGGTGCTCAGTGCCGCCATCCATCTTGGTGTGGATTCTGAGAAACAACATAGCTCCATGGCCTGCTCAGGCTGAAGGGCATGATGGACAGCACCCTGCAGGCACACGCTGTGGCTGATAATGGCACACTCACAGCCACAACCCCAACTCCACATGCACTGCCTCTGTCTCCCCCTCAGGGAGGATGGGGCACTCTCTGAGGGGGGACTTGGCCCTGCTGTAGTGCCATCACAGTCACTTGGCGTGCCAGTTCAGAGCCAAACACAGGCCAGGACACCCTCTAATAGAAGGCCGTCGGCCGTCTTGTCCTGCCTGAGTCACCTCCCCTGCCTCTACTTGGGAGCCTCGCTGCTTCAGACCATGCCCCTGGGATGGTGGCCTTGCTCCTTTGGTCTTTGCTCCCTCCCCTCCCCCATCGTGTTCCTTGGGGAGGGTGCAGACCACACAGAGGGCCAGCGAACACGGAGGCAATGTGAGGGAGACCCTGGGGCATACAGCGTGTCCAGGAAAGCCACTTCTAGCCTGTTACTCACTTCAGCTCACATAGGTCCCCTTCCGTGGCCACCTCTGTTCAAATGAGTGCTCTCACTTTCTCCTGTCTCTTCATGGTCCTTTCTGCTTTAACCCCAGACCTATCTTTTGGCTTCTAGTCAGCATTTCTCTGGTGGCAGCCACTCAGAGCTTGGCTCGATGACACCTTTTTCAAGGCTCCTGGTGCCCCTGCCTTCCACCTCGGTCCTCCAGAGGCAGGTCTGTCCGGAGGCGGCTGCTGCCTGCTCTCCAGCCCACCGGGGCTTCCTCACTCCTCAGTCGGAAGCATGCTCACATCTGAACTCAGAGTGCAAGTCCCTTGGCAATTCTACCCTATGTCACTTCAGCCTCAATGACCCGTAGTGACCACATGCCCCGGTCTCAGTGGCTTTTCAGAGATACATTAGCAGGAAACTTGGCATCCCTAAGGCCTAGTCACGTCTTTGTCACCCAGGACCCAGCCAGCCAGCCGGGAGTGTTCTCAGGACACACACGGCCCTTCAGGGGGGACAGTTTCTCCTGTGCCTACGAGAGCGAGCGGGCCTTCCTCTGAGAAGCGCCTCTGAGGACGATGGCTGAGTGGGGTTTGGGGATTGTCTCCACTGGCTTGTAAGAGAAATTTCAGGGCTATCTGGAACTGAGTTGAGGACCCTTAATAAAATTGTCTCCTTCCACTTTTGGAAAATGTATCTGCTACTAGCCAACATATAAGTCAATATGTTCATCTGGAAAAGATTTATTATATACACTCGAAAGTTCTGAGAAAGGCCTCGCAGTTTCTGAGAAAGGCCTCGCAGTGGAATCGGCACATTTTCAAAGTACGATGGCAAGAGGTGGTTAGACAACCAAAATGTCCACACCAAGGCTGGAAGGTCTGAAGGAAGTTTTTGAAGAGAATTTCATCAAAGAGAGCTAGCCTTTGCCTTGAGCCTGCCTTACCTTCTTCATTGGAATGATGTGTGTGGAGGTCCTTCTCCCTCTTTCAGAAGTCGTCATGGGGCTGGAAGGAGACCACTCTGAAAGCTTGATAAGAGTTCTCAGACAAGACAGTGAGAAGCTAGGAAAATTCCTTGGCAAGTGGAATAGGGAAACTGAGGCCGACAGCTGAGCACAGTGGCTAAGCAATTTCCAGCCAGGGGCAGTTTACAACCAGGTGCAGAGGGCAAGGGGCAAAATTGGAAAAACAAGGCCCTCAGCCCAGGGTAACCTTTCCTCCCCTGGCCTCTGCTCCCTGAAGAGAACAGCTAGGCCTCAGCTGTATTTCAGCTTCAGGTCCAGAAAAGCAGCAAAACCAGGTGGGTGCCGCCAGAACCAACGGCAGACTAAAGACCCCCTGCCCTGTCACTGACCCATCAGTGGAGACCATGGCCCTGACAGGGCACACCTGGAGAACTGATGAATCTCTGCTGAAACCTCCCCTGAGGCCTCCCCTAAGATTCCCACCTGCAAGAAAGAGATAAAAGCCTCAACACAGAGGGCCCAGGGCTCGCACTCTCTGGGGAGCAGCTTACACCATTTCCTTTCCCTTCTTCCCCTACTTCTTTCCGCACAGGCACTGTCTTCTAAACTCTGAAGCAATGGTCAGCTGCAGCTTGTCCCAGGCTGATCCCCTGAACCTGTCCCTAAAGCGGCCTCTTCTCTGACTTCCCAGTGAGCTAAGGCAGCCCAGCCTAGGCTCTCCTTATTTTTTCAGCCAACGGAGCCACACCAATCACGACATTATGCCAATTTTAAGCTACCAATATGATGTTCCTGAATTTGGACCTGGGAGGGAATATACACAGAAGCTCTCATGAGCCCGTATGAGCTGGCTCCCACCCACTTAAACTCTCTAGCACATAACTTAAGACTTAGATACTTTTTAATAGGGCCTCCTAGAGGGGCAATGGGATCTTAGTAGAAAAAAACCTGGCAGTGGACCACAGGAGGCCTAGGGGCTGTGCGCTGGACCTACTCCATTTGCTTCTCCAGACCCACCTCCACCCTCTTCCACTCTTCTGCCCTTCCTTACCCCTTGCCTCTGGCTCGGCTCAGCCAATGGGGCCTATGGGCAAGTGACTGGAGGCTGGGAGGACAAAGAGGCCGAGGTAGTTCACTCTCTGGACATCTCTGCAGGTTTCATGAGCTGGGTGTGTTGCTTGACTGAAGGTCATAGCTCCTGTCAGATGGCCAGAGCCTTTCTGTGTTCAAGTCCTGGTACCTGCTCATTTCTCTTGCTTCCTGAAGGCCTAGGGGCAGCGATGCATCCTGCCTTGCTGCTGTTATTACCTCTCAGCTGCGGTGGTCTCCCTGACAATTTCCCTGCACGGCTTTGTCCATAGACCTTTTATTCAACTCTCTTAATAATACCTAATTTGAGTACTGGCATCTGCTTCCTCTTTGGACCACCACCCATACAAGTTCAAAGAAGGTAAACAACTGTTTAAATAGGGTGCTTTTCTTCAGGTCAAGGATCTTCAGGTAAGGGACCTCTAGGGGCCCTGGAAATGCCCCGAGTGAGGAAGAATCGGCTTTGAACCTCTACTAGACCCAGAAAGCACAAAGCCATGTTACAACTGCCTTTTCTCCCTTCTTCTGTTCACTCCTTGGGGAAACTGAGCTTAGCAGTCTGAGAGAGGAAGTGAGTTGGAAAGACAGAAGGAACTGACCATATATCCTGTGTTCCTGGCAGTTTGCCTTGGCCGGGGAAAGAAAGAGAAGTCTTATCTTGGAATGAAATTTGAATTATTGAGACTATAGTTATAATATAGAATGACTAATATTTTTCTATTGTTGTTTGTTTTGTTTGGAATTCACAATGAATGGCCACTGAGTCTGTGGCTGCCTAATTTCCACCCAGTGACAGAGGAAGAACTCTCCTGACTGTGAGAATGTAGAGACAGGGGGAGAACAACAAAAGTGGGCTTCCAGAGCACGTCCCACATGTAGCTGAACATGCCAGGCACACCCTCTTTAGCTACTAAGTCCCTACCAGAGAATACAATGCACCTGGAGGAAAAGAATGAGAAGTAGTGAATTTTATTTTCATCTTTAAGTAAAGCAATCCTCACATAAATGGTGGTGAGGAAAATGAAGATTAAGCAGAATCAAACTGGGATTTGCTTTTCACTACTTCTATTATCACAACAATTCCATTGACACAGTTATTTGACTTGATCTCTGAACCCTTGGAATTGAATGCTTTGTAGAGTTCTGGAAATTATTATAAATCATTTAAAAGAAAAAAGGTTCAGAGAATAAGTAACATGCATGTACCACCTCCATATTTTGAGAAATCTAAACAGCCATAGTTGCTTCAGTTTTTGTTTTTGAACTTGAACATCGCAGAGCTGGCAGAAAGCTTCCTTAGTGCCTTCTGCAGCCTCTAAAACGACCCACCCACTTTTATGTTCTCACCCTCTATCTGTAATTCTCTTAAACATGACTCAGCTAGTTCTTGTCACAAGAGGAGATGGCATAGGTGTTCTCTTTGTAATTATTTGTTGGACTGTATACCTGTACATATATATTTTATGCATCATTCTATATTTATGTTATCTTTCACAGCCAAACATACAAAGCTCTCACTCCTCTCTCCCCAATAAATATTGGGCTGGCCAAAAAGTTGTTTTTTTTCCTCCTGTAAGATGGCTCTAGTAGTGCTTAGTTGTCTTTAACTTCATTCAAAGTAATTTTGTTGTATTGTGACAGCTATCATATCAATGTGCATTTTAAAAAACTTATCAAAATGGTGAATTTTTGTGTAGCCATTGTAATGTTAAGGACAGAAGAAAATATAACATTTTTGGCATATTATGCTTTATTATTTCAAGAAAGGTAAAAATGCAACTGAAATGTAAAAAAAAGTATTTTCCAGTGTATGAAGAAGGTGCTGTGACTGATTGATGTGTCAAAAGTGGTTTGTGAAGTTTCGTGCTTCTCGCTGGATGATGCTCCACGGTCAGGTGGGCCAGTTGAAGTTGATAGCGATCAAATTGAGACATTAATTGAGAACAATCAATGTTGTACCATGCAGGAGATAGCTGACATACTCAAAATATCCAAATCAATAAAGTTATTGGTAAAAATGAAAACTGTATCTTTTATTTTATGGAAGAAACTAAATGGGCTTTTTGGCCAACCTAATAGTATTGAACATTTTGGGATTTACATAAGTGGTATTATTACATATATATTCTCCGGCAATTTTCTTTCTTTCAATCACCATTGTGTTTCTGAGATTTATTTACATTGCTATGTGCAGATCTAGTTTCTTCATTTTAAATTCTCTACAGTGTTACATTGTGTGACTACATCATAACTATAGCTCATCTACCCACCCTGCTGCTGGGGCACCTTTGGCTTGTATCCCATTTTTGTTTGTCTGCTGTGATGAGAGCAAAGCTGTAATGAGCATCTCAGGCACATGTGTGACACCTCCTCAGGGCGTGCTCCTTGGCGTGGACTTGCAGGGGTGTGGGGTTTGCGTAGCTTCATCCCCATATGGCTGTTCATAGACTTTAACTATACAATTCACTTTTCCCTGTTTCTCTTTTTCTTTTTTTCTGAATGGAAACTTCTCTGCTTTGCTCTCTGTGTGTCACCTGTTCACAGATCTTCCCCGAGAGATTACATATGTCTGTCTTATGTGGGCCCCTGGTTCCTTACAACAGCTCCCTTGTGGTTTCCCAAATAGATACCAGTATTTTCAAAATAGCTCTTTAGAGCTATTTATTGGCTGTTTGGAAGATGGCACTTATTGTTTGTGTCTGAGCACAGATGACCCTGGTTTCTTGTTGGTAGATCACTCAAACTCATCAGCTTCTTTGAAGAAATGGGAAGGCCTTCCCCAGCTCATTACACACACAACAGTATCAGTCCTAGGAAACACAATGACCTTTCCAGGACTGGGATTTGCCGAACACAAATGACGATTTCTACTTTTAGACTAAATTCCACTGGTAGTTTATTTTCTGTGTTTGTTAAGACTGAGTGTTTATGTGCCTCCAAAAATTCATATGTTGAAAATATGAATACCAATGTGATGGCATTTGGAGGTGGAGTCTTCAGGAGATAACTAGGTCATGAGGGTGGAACCCTCATGAATGAGATTAGTGCCATTATGAGAAGAGGCCAGAAAGCTATCTCACTCCATTTCTGCCATGTAAAGATACAATAAGAAGCCAGCAGTCTGCAACCCAGAAGAGGGCTCTCAGCAGAACCTGGCCATGCTGGCACCTTGATCTCAGGCTTCCAGTCTCTGGAACTGTAAGAAATGAATTTCTGTTTATCAGCCATCTAGCTGTTATAGCAGCCCCAAATGACTAAGAAAGACATTGGTCAAATGCCTAATTCATTCAAAGTAGCAGACATGGTTTCTGTACATTTGGAAGATGAAAACAATGGCTCTGGCATCTTGATCACCAGTGGTCAAGTGCTCAAAGAAGTAGATAGCCCTTCATGGGGCTTGACTGCATTTGTGCACAGAAGAGTGATTAATAGTGCCTGTGAGCAAATATGAGTAGAGGGATGAGGGGACTTCGGGACTGGGATGACCTCCATAAGTTATGTCAATTGGTGCTGGTGGTCCAGAGCCGTGCCATGGTAGGTTCTGTACCCTGGGGCTATGCCTGGTGCCTGGACATTTAGTTCATTTAGCTCTTGGCACTCAGAGTCCAAGGCCATGATAATTCACGGAGCATTCTACTCTGTCCTCAGCTCCATCACATGGACATTGTGCCTGACACTCAGACAAGTCCATTGGAGCAGATGTGTGAACAAGAAAACGGCAATTCAAGAAGATTAATGGACCAAGGTCACAGGACTAGCAAATGGTAGAGGAACAATTCAAGCAGGGGTCTCCTGATTCAAGGTGAGGGTTCTTTTTACTAAACCACAGTGCTGTTCAAGTTTGGCAACAGTGCCGATACCCACAGCCTCCTTCTGTTCTCCAGGTTGGCTGGAGAGGGAATCTGGAACTATTCAAAGGGTCTGGAGCCTTGGCAGTTGGGAGCTGGGCAGGGAAATGGGGTGGGGACTCCTTCTCATTCCCAGCTTCCAGTTGAACCTAGAAACTTGGTCAATGACCTTGTGTCACTGAAGCTGGTCCTATATTCACAAGGAAACATGGGTTAGAATAGATTCAGGTGGTGAGATTTTATCACTGGCCATACTGAGCCCCTGAGTCCTTTTGGAACCCACTGAGATGCCATCTCAGCCTTGAGGGCAGCTGCTGTCTTTACAATCTGCCTTACTGCAAGGGGTCAGCATTTTGAGAAGATGAAAACATTGTTAACCCATCCAAGCTCTCCATGTCTCCCCACTAAGATTTTTGTGTGTTTCCTGAATGCCTTAAGGAAGTCTGTATTCACAAAGAGGTAAAACTGCAGTCTTTGAGGGCGGGGACAATTAGATTCATTTATTCATTCAACAAGCCAGCAGCACATGCCAGCTAAGTCTCAGGGACTGTGCTGGGCCCAGAATATCATTTGGTGCAAGCACCCCCTTTCACAGGTGTTGGAACCTGGGCACCGAGGCCCTTAGCTGGTGCCTGGTGCATTTTTAAAGCAAAACTTTGATCCCTGAGATATCACTGATTTATTCAACAAACTTTTACAGAGGACCTACTGTGTGGCAATCATTGTGGTCGGTATTGGGGAAGTTGCTCTGTGCAGTGGGGGGAGACACATAAGAGAACAGCAGTTACTGTACAATGTGGTAAGTTCCATCACAGGCGTATGTGCAGAGAGCCCAGAGGAAACAGAGTTCTGGGAAGGGAAGCTTGGGCTGTGTCAGCCTTTGGAAATGTCTTAAACTGAGCCACAAGGTCTGAAGGGAGGAAGATGTTTTAAAAGCTGCAGATCTCTCTCTTCAAACAGAAGCTTAATGGCAAAAAGAGAAGTAGAAGTTGCCTTGGTTGAATCAGGGCAGGTGAAAATCCCACGGTCCCGCCATTTACACAGTGATTCCCCTCACCCTCCTCTCTAGGTCCCACAGAGCTCATTCTGAAAACCATGTGCTAGATGATGCCAGAGGTCCCTCCAGTTCTGCCTCAATCAGCGGTTCCTCTGCACACCTGGGAATTCCTGGTTTCACACACTGTCTGAGTTGTACCAGGTGCTCTGTGAAGCTGGTGAATCAGTGGATGAATGTCTGGCCTTTTGCTTTCTCTTAAATTTGTTGTCCCAAGGTGTAGAATTCCAAAGAGCATTTCAAGACTCAATCGTAAGCAATTTTACACCAAATGGGAGAAAGTAGCAACAGCAGAGGTGTCTATTTGAAGACCGGCAGGGATGCCACAAGAGGTCACTGCAGGAATTCTGTTTGGGAGAAAGGAGCTGCAGGAAGGAGGCTGGAACAAGGAAGTAAAATACAAAGCCCTCAGCTTTGGTGCCTCCCCACCCTCCTTAAGGCCCCTGCTGGGGACTGGAGCTGTCAGTTCCATGTTTCAGGGTCAGGGGAGCTTAACACCGGTGGCACTGCAGCCACAGTGGACTGTTCCTGAGGGCTGCTTTTCTCCTGGGTGGTGTGGTGATGGGGGTGGGGGGGTGGGTAAGGGAGGGGAGAGGAGGGCTATTTAGGAGGCTAGTGTTTGTGGGGGGCATCTCAGATGCCATTTGGAACCTGCTGATGCCACGCTTGTGGACTTACCTTGTCATTTATTAATCATTATTATTATTGCTATCTTCTGTAACAGTATATGAATAACATGCCTATAAGTAGAGGCAATGGAATGTTCTAGTAGGTTATGTTTTCACAGAAGCTGGGTCAAGAAATAAATGTGGAAAAGGTGGTGTTATCCAATGTGAACTGAGCTTCTTAAGGGTGGAGATCCCCCACTTGCATCTACCACCTATAATAATTGACTGACCAACTATCCCCAGGGGCAAGGCCAGGTAGGCATGGCATGTGATAAGTGTGGAACTCCCTAGGGCAGCCTCAGACCTCACATGTCTGCAGCAGATGATTCAAAGATGGGCAGCCACTTCCTGGCTTGGGCTGGGAGTGTGTGTACCCAGAGAAACAACCTGGTGCAGGTGCAAGGTGAAGGCTGGGGTGGGGATGGTGCAGGTCAGACAGATTAGTTAGTCAGTTAGCAAATGCTTGGTAGCTCAACTGACTGTGAGGTAAAGGCTCAGACCCAAGGTTCTCAATGAACTGGCCCAACTTACCCTTTTAGCCTTTTCCTCGACTACTTCAAATCCACTCCCTAAGGGGGTAATCCTCCTCCTCCCCTCCACAAAAACATACCACGCACACTACACACACCACACACATGTGAAACATGGAACATGCAGTGCCACACATCACACACACCACACACTATACCTGCCAGATCCACCCACAGACTACACATGCCATACACTACACACATGCCAACCATGCACCATACACAACACACACATTACGCACATGCCACATGCATTACACACCACACACCACACACATACCACACATCACCCACATACCACGTACCTGATACACACATACACCACTCAACCACACACCATAAAACACACACAACCACACACAACACATATATCACATATGCACACCACACAAACATACACATACAACACACAATAGCTCTCCTCCCCACACTCCCCACTTAGGTGATGAATCCTGCCCATTCTTTAAGGCTCAGCCCAGGCCATGGTCTTAGTGACATCCCCCAGGGGCCACACCCTCTGGTAAGTTCCCAAAGCTCTGATGGCCAGTCCCTCTCAGCTGACACATTTCACACACTGCTTGGTGGTGCCATGTGTCTTTTAAATTTTAATCACAGGCAGGCGGTAGAACTTTGGTTGGGAGCTGAACAAGAGCCAGTCCCTGATCACATATTGCTCAGAAGAGACACTTGAACATAGCCCACGTTCTTGGGGTTGGCTTCTCCCGATGTTATTCCTGCTCTCTGCGGTCATCAGAAAGCAGAGTACCTGGAGCGTATTATCTAGGCCACTCACATAAACACTTGCAATGAGTTATGATTTAATGTCAGGCCTCTCACTTTTACAGAGGGTCGATAGAAGACTCGTCTGGTGGAACAACATTTCAGTTTATTTTGTAAAACTGCAGTTGAAGACATTGTTCATGATGCTACTCAGTGTCCTTTATACAAGAGTCTGCATGATAAATTCTGGTTTGTGTTTGGTTCCAGGAAGAAATTCTATTTTTGCAGATAAATTAGCATGCTTCCTGTTGCCAGAAAAGAAAACTGTAACTCAGGGTGCTTCTCTTTCTGCTTAGTGGCTAGATAAGAGAGAGTCAAATTTATCTCCTGTGTGTTATAGTCTGCTCAGCTTTGGGGTTCTAAAGCACTTACTCCTTCTACTCCTTTTAATGGACTTATTTGATTTTATGTTCAAATGTCTCATTATACTTTTGCAAGATGTGTGAGTCTGGAAGTCATCTGGGGAAGCATTGATTGGGCCTATTTATTGCCAGTGCTGGCTGCTAGGGGTACAAAGATCCATTCAACTGCACCCAGCCTTCTAGGAGCTCACATTTTAGTGTGGAGAATAGCTATAGAAATAAGTAATTCTAAAACAAGGCTGGTGCTCTAACAGAGGTGTGGGGCTGGAGGACAAAGCAGACTTGGGGATAAGGGCTCAGAGAGGGAATCCCGGAGAAGGTCAAGGTTGAACTGGTTTGAGGACGGCCGTGGGAAGAGGATACTGAGTGGCACAACATATGTGTGTCTAAATCTGAAATTAGAGTTATCTTTATATGCACGCAGCCCCTCATGGTGGCTAGAGTGGAAACCCTTGGAGGGTAGTCATTGAACCTCTGTCCCTTTGTGGACCCCATGATGCCCACCTGGCGCAAGGCTGAGGGTAGTGCAGTGTAGGGGCTGGAGTGTGGGATCTGGAGCCAAGCTGCCTGTGTTTGCATTCTTCACTGAACAATGGCAGGCAGTTCCCATAACCCCTTTGGGCTTTAACTGTAAAGTGAGGATAATAGTAATGTCTGCTCATGGGGGTTTTAGGAACATTACAAAAAATATATATAAGTAAAGAGCTTAAAATCATGTCTGGCACGTGGCATTGTAAAGTACTCAGGAAATTTTTGCTGATTGCATTATTGACAATAATATATCATTGAGGGTAACCAGCGCAGTGAAGTGGGAAAAACACACTGAATTCAACTCAGCTAGCTGAATCTAGTACAAGTAGTATCATTTCAAATGATGCTTAATTTAAAAATAACATTGTTTCTCTGGCCGGTGTGGCTCAGTTGGTTGGAGGGTGGTCCCGTAAACTGAAAGGCCGCAGGGTTGATTCCTGGTCAGGACACACGCCTAGGTTGCAGGTGTGGTCCCTGGGTAGGGGCGTGTGTAAGGCAACCAATCAATGTCTCTCTCACATCGATGTTTGTCTCCCTCTCTGGCTCTCTCTTTAAAATCAATAAGCATATCCTCGGATGAGGATAAATAACAACACAAAAACCCATTGTTTTATTGTTTGCTGAAACATCATGTGGGAGTAGGCCCCGCTCTAAGTCCACTAGTAACTTTTGTTGGTTGATTATATTCTTAGAACTGGTCACTGATGTGTCTCTTAAAGAACCCCCTCCAACTCCGGGTAACAGCCAGGGGGCTTCCTGGACCCAGTGCTTCGCCTGCTTCACTTCTGTCCACTGACTTCGGAAAGGACCAGGGTTCGTGGGTGGGTGGTCCATGAAGGAGAGCCGTCACATGGATTTTCAGCCAGAAAGGGAGTCCTTTAAGAGCACACACACATGTGCACAAACTGGCTTCTCAACGGATACTTGTCTGTGTGCCAGCGGCGTGATGTTAAATGTTTAACAATGGGTTCCATGGGGACAAAGAACTCCGATTTATAACGTTTGTCAATTCCTTGTTGTAAACACTCCCTCCCTGCTGACTTCAAGCTGCCCGTGTGATGTCCTGAGCATGGATTAAGAAGACGTGCTCAGGAGCCCACCATTGGACAGTATTCCCACGACACAGACACAGCAGCAAATGTCAAAGATCTCAAGAGCAGAGATAATAGTAACATGTAGTAAATTAATTAGGAAGTGATGAATTTTGAGTGCTTGTTACCTTTGTTTTTAATGTAATTTATTTAATGGTATATAATTTAATTTTTAACAACAGCTGGGTTTTACCATGGCTCCCAAATTCCTGAAAGGGTAGCAATTGCTCTTCTGGCATAGGCCGAGAGCCTCTAGAACATCACTGGACCCACCTTCCCTTCATCAGCCTACAATCTCTTCCACATGCTACCTCTCAGTTCACTAAGTCTTTGCTCCTTTGAGATGCAAGATTGCCTTATACACATTTTCTTGGGCATTTGTCGACTCATACATACAGAGCTATATTCTTATGCAAAATACATGGGAAAACATCTGCTCAGGCTTGCTCATTACCACCCCCTAAACAACCAGCAGTCACCTACACTTTCATGGAAACTTAGGAACATGGAGGCAAAAGAAAGAAACAGCACCAATGGAAATACTTAAAATGGTGTGTGAGGGAGAGTGAAGAGAGAAGATGAAGCAAACAGAACACAGAAGAGGAGGGGATACAAGATGCACACGAAGTCAGGATGTGGGAGGGCAAGAGTAGACGTGCCCTTTCATGGAACATCAGGGTGGGTTCTAGCCTTCAGCCCAGCATTAGTCTGAAGGGTGAAGTTTAAGGCAGGAAACGGCTCTATAAACAGTCTTCTGCTTTGAGAGATTTCTCTCAATGAGAAGAATTCTTTTCTGAACTGTGGTCACCCGGGACACGGGAGCACTGGTGGCCCCAAGTCTCCATCAGACAAGCTCCTAAGGAGTGTGGACAGCAACCCGCTATTCACTCTCAAAATGGCAGCCGGTCGATGTTAACAAGTCTTCTCTAAATTGGAATAGTATGTTTTAAAAAATAAATATGTATTTCAAATGCACTTAATTAGACCTCTAGCCCAAGTGTTTTCCTTTTAAAGCGGGTTGCTTACTTTGGGCAGAGCTTGGCCCTACTGTCCCTGACACCTGCTATGATTCAGAAGAAGGCTCCCAGGAACGGGAGGGGAAGTCACAGAGATGCAGGGGGTTGAACACATGCAGTAGTTTCCCAAGGACCCAGGAGGGCCAGACACTGGGGGGACTTGGGGGCAAAGAGGATGAAGTACCTCTTGCCCTGAAAGCCATGGAAATGGCTTCCCAAGCCCTGGATGAAAATTGCCCCTGGAGTTATAGGAGTGTATTTTCTACATCACTGTTTCTATTCACCCAGGGTCATAAGGATCGGAGAAGACATGAGATGGCAGCCTTTAAAGGAAGAGCCCAGTGGCAGCCCTTAGGGAGGACTCTCCACTCAGTGACCTACCCAGGAAGCCCAAGCTCACCTTGGCACAGTCCCCAGCAGAGGTCATTGTGCCCTTCCTAAGCCCAGACCTATGAATTAGGGTCCCGGGGAATCCCTGGCCCCTTGTTGAGGAAGGCCCTTGGCAGAACCTTGGCTCTGAGCCCCAGTCTCTGGCAATGGGAGGGCAAGCCTGGAACTCTGACCTGACCCTCAGTCCTGGAAAGCTCAAGCTCAGGTCAGTGTTCTTGGTCTTTGCTTCTTTATTTCTGATGTAATCAGTAGTTCTTGATAGGATCATTATTAATACTGAAATTAAACAACCAACTTTCCTAATTATCCAGGTTGCTAGGGTCAAGTGGGTCATGACATTGGGGCTGTCATCCATTTCTTTCCTGAAGTCCTGGTGCTGGGCTTCTCCAATTACAGGTCACTCCAGGGCCAGGCCATCTCTAGAGGAGCTCTTTGTTTGGAATACACAAATTGCTTATTTAATCACAGCTGTATGTGTGCTTGGTCCCAGGCTAGCTGGAGAGGAACAAGCTGGTCCTGCCCAGAAGCCATCATCAGCCTTTCTGGGAGCTGCATGCTCCTCCCAGCTCACTTCCTTCAGTCACATCAAAAGGGAGCATTTTCTGCAGATGTCCCTGCTTAAAAGGTGCCAAGGGCCTTTTAGAATATCATTGTGTTTGTTTGGCATTTGCATTATTAGTGTACTGAAGTGCGTCCGTCACTGTTGTGGGCAGTAAGTGGCATGGACTCAGAGAACTGGGTTCAAATCCTAGTTTCACACTTGATAGCCATGTGGCTGCAAGTCATTGAATCTCCTTCATATGGAAAATGCACTCACCTTTCAGGACAGGGGTGAGATGAAAGGGGACAGGGCAAGTGAAGTATGCGCAGCAATGGTTCGGCAAACGGCAGCCGTTTTCTCCACCAGCTGTTACTGTTACTAGTGGCTCTGGATTAGTTAGTAGTTGCTCTAGAAAGCTCAGAGTGGGACACTGAGGGCTGGGACACAGAGGATAAATTTAGTATGGGGTGTGGGGTGGACAAGGTCCGGAGAATGAGCCCGCTGGGAGCAAGCACACAGCTGGGGGAACTGGTCCCAGAGAGGATGGGCATCTACAGGCAGCGGCACTCCACAGACGGCCTCCCTTCCTTCACCTTTCTGAGGGTTTGGACAGGTTATGCTTTAGCTGAGTGCGGGTTTTCAGGACAGGTCAGCTTGTATTACCTTCAACGTTCTCCTGCAGGATCTACTTGGTACCCACCTAGAGCTACTTGTTGCAGGTGCCGCTGGGTGATTTCTTCCTTCAGGTGACCTGTCAGAGACACAAAGGAAAATGCTAGTGAATTTCCAGTCAGCTGGAAGAAGAGCTAGCCTTAGAAGCATGTGGTGAGCTAAAAAGAACAAATAAAAATAGGGAAAGGAAGGGAGACAAAAGCAGGCATAGGTTCCAAGGAGAGCCCTTCTATGCCCTGAATTTTGTTGAAAGAAGAGGCTGCAAAGGTTGGGGCCCTGGCACATCACTGCCAATATACATTTCACCTTTGGAGTCAATCATTTTGGGGTTCAATTACTTTAGCCTGTCACTGATAATCTTTGTTAGAGCTCTGATCTCTTAAATAGGGATATAGGGTTTGATGCTTTTATAATTCATAGGGTCATTTTAAAATCCACTCATTATTTTAAGCTATATGAAATAGTGTCAAATAAAAAAATATGGTGATTTTGATTAACCATAACCTTAAGATAAACACAATAGTTGATCACTTGGTATGAAACACATATAATTCTAGGTTGTATTAATTAAGGTAGAGTGTGTAGATCAAAGGAGGTGATAGCCCCACTGTGCTCTGCAGTGATCAAACCAAAGTTGGTAATTGTTCTAGGAGCTACTCTTTATAAGGAACATTAGTAAAATAAAAAGTATTCACAAGATGGTAACTGGGATGGTGAGGGGTCTGAAACTATGCCATATGAGAAATATCTGAGGTGATCTGTGATATTTAGATGGGGAAGAAAATATTTGGAGGGAGAAGGGGTGTAGAGATAATCGTCGTCGTCGTCGGCAGCCGTCCGTCTCGAGAGACGATGGTGTAGCAGCTTCTTAAGAGTCTATCTGCACCGCCGAGAATGGCTGTGCAGTCCGACTCGGGAGTGACATGGTATCTGTCTCCTCCCGTGTTGAATCGACATCTTGTGATGATGCTGAAGCTACAGAGCCTGGGCAGGGTAATATGGAGGGTCTGCTGTTGCCCATGCAGCAGACCCCCCCTCTCTTCGCAGCTGAAGGGTCCAAGGGAAAGATGGAGTCGATACAGCTTGGGTTCAGGTGCGCCGCAGGAGTTGCCGGTGTTGACTACAACGTCAAACCACCTTAGGGACTCCGGCTCCGGATTTTCTGTCGGGGTTTACTCCCTTAGCCTTTCCCCTGAAGAGGTATGCCGCAAGGCAGCGGAGGTTTTTTGGAGTCAGAGTTTTCCTTCTCTGATGTGCCCTGACTGGAAGATCGAACCAGCGACACTTAGCTCGCAGGCCGACGCTCAATCCACTGAGCTAAACCAGCCAGGGCATGTAGAGATAATGGCTATCTTAAAAAATCTAAACATTGTCATATAGATGAGGAAACACTTATTTTTGTCCTACTGCTGAGTGCAGAAGTCAAGTTGAACGAAGGCAGCAGACTTGGGGCTCAATATGAGGAAGAAACAGCTTGTAATGAGGACTGTCTCAACATGGATTATGTTGTCTCAAACTGGACTAATTTCCTGGCAAAGCCATGAGCCCTTTCCTGAAAGTGCTCAAGCAGGAGCTGGGTGACCATGTGTTGGGTTGTTACAGTGAGATTTCCTGCCCTGGGTAAGAGTTGGGACAAAATGGTCCCCAAGTTTCCTCCATCTCTACAACTATGATTTTGTGCTTGCCAATGGGTGAAACAGCAGCCCTGGGGTTTGTTTATGTCCAAGGGCTCAGCATGCTTGTTAAAATGTCAGTTCTGTCTACATTGCACTTGGGTGATATGATCAGGCCTCTGGGGGATTCAAAGAAAGCCTGGGAACTTCATTGCTTCCTTGTCTAATATATTTCTTTCTCCACACAAAGTGCATTCTACGCCTCAAAGGCCATAGCGGAACTGAGTTTTCAAAAGTTGTCTACAACTGAACTGAGTAGACAATTTAGGCAGTCATAAGAGACCTTGTTGCTCACCCGAAGTTCTAGGGCATTCCTGGAATGTCATGATTAGGGGGGATGGCAGAGGTCATTCAGTTGTTTCCCACCCAATGCAGGAATCCCTTCTACAGAATGAAACGGTCATTTCACTTCCCGCTTGTGTGTGTCCCGGCTGTCCCACTGATCACATTGTATATAAGCAATTACTGATGTGGTATTGACACCTGCTCCCTTGTCACTTTGGGATTTGGGTCTGGTCACTCTCTGGAGGAGCATAGAAAAAGGATCCTTTCTCATTGGCAGTGAGAGAGAGCCCTTCACACATCTCAGGATGCTATGATTTCTCCACTTAGACCTGTTCTCTCTGGGTTAAACATCATCAGTTCCTTCAGCTCCCCCTCAGAGGCTGCTGTTTTCAGGTGTGTCGTCGTACCTTGCCTTCATGTGTCCCCAGTGGAGAGGACTGTGCACAGAGAGGAAGTCAAGGATGGGGCATGAGCAATGATTGCACCCTGATTCCAAGTGGGGAAGGTGGAAACTCAGGGCATGTGTTGAGGGGGAGTTGGGGATGTGGTCACCCGGCCCAAGGATGAATCCTGGAAAGGCTTGGAGCCAAGAGGCACATGACCTGAACCACAGGCCAGCCCCAGCCCCAGATGGGACCTGCTCCCCGCTCTGAGTGACATGACCGTTGCCTTCATCAGCGGAGTGAAGAGGTCGGGGGCAGGGGTGCTGCCGGGCTGAGACTCCTGTCTGCATTAAATATCGCTACTTGAATTTTAAAGAAGCACAGCACACACATTCTTCAAATTAAAAAGTATGGTGTTGTGACAAAGGCAACACCTATTTAGATACATCTCTATTTAGAGTAGGCCATTAAGGGCTTTCTCGTGTCCACAGTAGGGAGAGCCAATGCCGCACGGGACCTGGCCTGTTTCTTGGAGGTCTGGCCCAGGTGCCTTCAGCAGGAGCCTCCTGTGTGCCTGGGTAGCTCCTTTCCACTGACACTGACACTGACCTGCTGCTGCGGAGCCTCCCTGAAACCTGCCTTCCCATGCACGGGCCTCCCTGACATGGTTTCCCCAGAGCACACATCACCCCCAGTAGGTGCTCAGCCTCGCAGGTCATGACCTGCCCATCTCCTATTGGAACCACAAGGCTCCCTCTGCCAAAGCCTGGGGAAGCTCTTTTGGAATGGCAGGGTTAAGGGTTCTCACCGTTCCTAGCCTGGGAAGAACTGCTCATGTAAATACAGATGGGATTTTGCCACCAGGACTGAAAGTACTATAAACTCCACAAACATACCACCTACTCTGGGAACAATGAGCTATTCCTAGGGGACAAAAGGTCCGTCTTTATAATGCTCCATATTGTTCAAGGTAAGTTTAAAGTGTGTTTAATGATGCTCTCTTTGGGCGAATTGGCTAACATCTTTTACCACAGGGCAATTTTTGTTTTTGAGATCATCCCAAACAAGCTTCTAAAAATAGCCTTATGGCCGGTACCTAATTGCATTTCCAACAGAGCCATTCTTCATGTGAAGATAAGTCTCTGTAATCTTCTGGATCTTACAGCTCCACAGGTTTTGGCAAAGGAAACAGTGGAGGGGGACTGCAGAATTCACTCAGCATGCAGCTCGCTGTCATGAGCACGGTGATACATGTGCTGGTTTTGGCCTGGGTTCCTGGACACATCCCCACCCCGAGGTATGGTAAAGAGATGAAATGGAAACAGAACTCCCGGCCTGAGGCAGGAGGTGGTCTGGAAGGGAAGCCGGGGCGGGAGGAGAGCTGGCTTGTAGGAGCATGGTAATTAGTAATTTTGTCTACAGTAATTTACAACAGTATATGCTAGAAACAGCTCTCCTTTCTGACTCTAATGAATTGGCAGAGGGGTGGTGGCAGCAGCAGGTAGTGGGGTGGTGTGTCATCTGTGCTCTATGCTATCCCTTGATCCTCCCCAGAACCCTGAGATGTAGTAAAGCAGATATTATTACATGTTCTGTGGGGGGAAGCTCCAGAGGAGACACATGACCTTAGGAGTAACCATGTGCAGGTGTGTGCACTGCACAGTGTATGGCTTCTCTGCACCGAGTAGTGCATATGAAAAGTTGTATCGCCAGGCAGAAGCAACACCTATTTTTTACATCGATATTCACTCTTCCGGATCAACCAATTTTCCTAAGCTTCACACTTCATTTTGCACGCGTGCTAGTTTGGAATCATTCACCAAGCAAAGCTGCTCCGCTGGTGCAGAGCAGAGCTTTTCACTTACAACCTCTGCGCTGGGATGCCACAGGCCGCTGCAGCAGCCTCTCTGCTATGGCGCCTGCCTGAGGGTGTCGGTGTAGCTACAGGCAGTAATATTTATGCTTGTCCACCACGCGTTAAGCACTCTGTTCTAAGGTCCGTGGAATAGACAGACTGGGAGTGGATTCTATCCTAGGGAAGTTAGCATGATACAGGGGACAGCAAACAGGTGGTCACGTGCTCTTTCTTTTAAAGCTGGACCCATGGCTGACCTCGCTCCTTCATCGTGGATGGTTCCCTTTCCTGCTGAGTCTATTTGTCCTTTCAACACAGAACTTTTGGGCAGCTAAAACCGATCACTTGCAATTGGACTCAAGGTGAATCAAACCTCTTTGCCATTTGGGTTAGAGTAGAAAGTAATTACAAATTTCTGGATAGACAAAGTTCAGTACAAATCCCAATTCTGCTACTTCCTAGTTGGGCAGGTTACTTAACATCTCTAAGCCTCAATGTTACCATTTGAGAAATGAGAATAATAACAAAACTGTGATAATATCTGTCTTATTGTATCTCAATATTGTTGGGAGAATCAAGGGATGACGTGCAAGGTGAAATGATACACCTCACGCGTGTTAGGTATCAAGGCACTTTCAGACATTGAAAGGATACTACATACACAAGATGCCAGGTCCTGCAGGCCAGGTGGCTAAATGTCGTATCAATGGTAGAGATAAGTTTAGAAGAGAGAAAGGTGGGTTAGTGGCATTAAGCAAGGTATAATTACTAAATGTGAGACTTGAGTAGATCCCCAAAAGAGCAGAGGTGTTCAGGTGGGGCTGGGAAAGGCATTCCAAGCCAAAGGAGACTGTGGGGCAATAGAGTGGAGAAGGCCAGGTACACATTGGTTTGGGGCAGGGGTTAGAAGGGAGGGCTTGAATGAAGGAGTAGGGCTGGGGGTGACTGAGTTCCACTTATAGTAGAGTCCAGGGTCCTAGGCAATCACTAAAACCTCTGGTCAACTCTGTTCTCTTAGGGTGAGGGTTAGACACAAACAAATAAAAAACAAATAAAAGAAGAAAAGCAAAAAATAAAAATAAAAATTCTGTTCTGTTCAGCTATACTACTACAGTATCCCAGTAAAATCAACACAGAATAAACATCAGTGGCAGAACTGGGGACGGGGAGCGCACACAGGATACGTCTCCCGTCTGAGGGGCCTCTTTGAAAGGAAAGGTCAGGATAGTGGTCCTGAATTGGGGGGTTGATTTTAGCCATGCCACAGGGAAGCCAGTTTCTTTGTACTAACATAGAAGGTGGTGCTTACTAAAAGGTTAGATTCTCTAAAGGCTGTTTGTAAGGCTCCTAGCAAAAATAATGGGCTTAGCATGCATTAAATGTGTAATCTTTAGATGAATTTCCAACAAGCAGGAGTGTGCCTACGCTTTGAAGCTTTCAAGTCAGTCATTTCCCTCTCCTCCTTGTTAATTATATTTCATCAGGTTTTATCTAAACTTGTTTGTATAATTTGAATATCTATTGAGACAGGAACCACCTCTTCCCTCCATAACAGTGGTGGATAAAATTTTTTAAGAAAGAGAGAATATCAAGAAAACGTTGCTGGAGTAGATGACAAGACATTTTTGAAGACCAGAAGTGGGACAGAAATGCAAAGGTGAGTGGAGCCGAAGTCTCAGCTTGCAGAGCTCTGGGTCCCGGAGCTGGAGGGTGATGAAAGGGGTACCTTGCAGGATGAGGCACGGCAGCCTGGCTCATAGTCTGAAAGCTGCAGGCTGGGGTGAGACCTCCCTCACTCAATGTGTGAGTGAAAGGGACTGAGAAAGAAAAGTGTTGCCAGATGTCGCGGAGAGCTGTGGTTCACATCCCCCAGCAAGTCCAAGGGGAAAGACAGGTACAAAGTCAGCCTCTCTCCAGTTTGTCATCGTTAGCCCAGCTGCCCACTGACGCTATGGCCAGGTCGACCACAGCCCAATACTGCAGTGAGCATCACTCCAAATGATCGTTATTACAGATGCTTCTGGATCAGGGGCCTGAAGGGTCTGTTAGACAGAGAAGGATGAGCACAGTGGGTCAGAGAGAAAGAGAAAGAGATAAAATGTGTTTCATAAAAAATGGGCCTGCCCACCAAGATGCCAAAATATATGAAGAAATCTAATGCTGAAAAAAGATAGCAAAATCAATAGTTGGAACATGAATTCATTGCGGACGAAAATAATTTCCTGGACAGGTGGATCAAGACATTTATTGATACAGCAGCACAGAGGGTAAATCAGCCTTGCTCTCCGGCCCATGGCCCACCATCCTCATCAGTCTGCATGTATGTGTGTGTGCGATTTTATCCCCATGCCTCAGCCCCACACCCATTCCCCTTTCCCTCCAGTGGGCAGGCACCTCGATTCTGGATACATACACTTTCATTGTAAGTCTTACAGTTTGTGTTCAAGATTTTAAGCTATGAAAGTAATACTGTGCGATAGCTCTCTTTTCTTTCTGTTTCTTGCTTATCAGTTTTTTTGACATCTACTCATTTTGCTCTGTGCATATAATTCACAGTTTTAAGCACTACATACACCCCACAGTGTGTACCCCAACATTTTATTTCCCTTTCCTGAGGTTTGAACAACGGGATTGCCTCCCACTCCCACTAGACGAACAGTGTTGAGGTGGCCATCCTCAAACATGCAGTCTGGTCACTCTGCTGGGTCTCAGCAGTTCTGTACGCTTAGTCTGAGGTGCTGCTCTCTGTAACAACCATCGGTCTACACTTCCAAGACAGATGTTAAAACAAGTGTGCTGAGAATACTCAGAGATTAATGAAGGTGTAAGGTTTCTTTGAAAGAAATAAGAAATCATGCAACAAATAGATATAAATAAAATAATAACTGAATAGGAAAGAAATTTTGAAATAAAAATTAGAGTGTTGCAACAAAAAGCAAAAGAAGGTATAAGGGCATAAACTACAGATGATATATTTTAAAGACAAGTCAGTGAATTGGAAGATAGTACAGAAGTACTCATCCAAGCACAGTATAGAAAGCAAAAAAGTTAAAAATGGGAAAGAGCAGTTAAGAGTCACAGAGAAGAGATGGAGAGGCTCCATCGTGTGCCTAATATGAGTTCTAGAAGAAAAGAATGGGCAGTGGGGTAGAAGGAATATTTGAAGAGATAGCAGTTGAGATTTCCCAGAACTGAAGGAAGACATGGAGTCCCCTGGTTGAAGGTGTACCCTGAGTATTGGGCAGGAGAAATAGAAATAAACCCACCCCTAGACATGTCAAACTGAACAGCTTCAGGGAAGAACAGCCACTACCACCAGCTTTCAGGGGACCTGCCCTGGAACCACGTAGACAATGACTCCCACCTCAGTGACAGTAGGTGCCAGGAGAAAATGAGGGAAATAATGTTCACTTGAGCTTTACATATAGTCAAACTACCCTTCATAGGTGAGGGCACAATAAAGACATTTCTTGTGGTGAGGGGGACTAAGAGCATATGCCACCACAGAACCTCCTGCTGCAAAGAGAACTCACTGAGAGAGGCAGCCAAACATAAAGGTTAAGTGAATGGACTGTGGAGCCAGGTTCCCTGGTTTGCATACCAGCCAGGCCACTCACTCTGTGCATGATTTGGCAAGTTAATAGTAGGGATAATAATGGTGTCCCCTGTGAGGATTGCATTAGGTCACATATGTCAAGTGCTTTGAAGAGTGCCTGGCATATAAGCTATATAAGTGTAAAAAATTATTATGATGATCAGTAAGAAGAAAAATAAACAGAACTACATGGGGCAAAAGAAACAATGATGAGCATAAAAACAAATAAAATATTTACGTAAAAATATTTACGTATGGACCATATAAACTCTGTCTGTGTGTGCATGTGCGTGTGCATGTGTGTTGTGTGAAAACTAACATTTTAAGCAATAATACAAGGTGGAGATAAGGTAAGGGGATGTCCAGTGGGGAGTTAACATGAGCTACAGTTTTGGATGTGGGTGGAGGGAGAATGCACTTAGAATAACTATAGGTATTGTTATAGTTACTTTTTAACTCAAGAAAAATAAAAACATCATATAAAGGCTAAATAGAGGATCAGAAAAAAGATGGGTGGATGGTTGCAGGGAGAGAATGCCAAAGTTTCAACAATTCCACAGAGCAGAGACAATGGGAAAAAGAGGTGTAAGTGATCCTCAGACAATGCAAGAGCCTTACATGTGCATTTGTGTGTGTGCATGCGCACACACGTGTGCACGTATATATGATCGTATGACCATTGAGGTAACGTGAATGGTTATCCACAGAGCTGTTGTGATGGGTTACCTGAGGGCAGAAGATGGATTGGGTAGAAGAGGTAGAGCCAAGTAAGATGAGAAAAAAATCATACTTCAGTAAGTGCGTCTGATTTATGGTTTATGTGAAAGTATATTTGTATATATTGATAAAAAACAAAAAATTAAAAACCCACAGCAATATGCTTCCTTGTGATGGAAATGTGACATTATATAGCATGCTGGAAATTGTGCTTGGGCACCTGCTGCACATGTGATATCATCTGTCATGTGTGCTGACAAAATATTCACAACTTGAGTCTCAGTGGCAGGGCTGGGAGCAATGAGGAGAGTTTCAGCCTATTTGTCAGAGCTCCATTATTGCCCAGGAGCCTGCTGGTTGAGGAGGAGAAGGATGGAGACTCAGGGAGCCCAGAACAGCAGTAGCAGCCCATTGCCTTGGGCTGGGGAGCCCCTGAGAAGTCTCAGCCCTCTGGGGAAGCAGAGGAAGACAGGTCCTTCCCTAGGTTCACAAGGAGAAAGGTTTGGTGATATAGCATTGAATGAAAGAACAGGAATGGTCTAAATGCTGGGCAAATATTTTTAAGCCTTCTCATACCAAAATGGCACTTCAATTGCCCAGAATTCATAATTCTTCTTCCATTTAGTATGCCAAACACCATATTTGGCAACGTTATTAAGTCACAGAGAGGAGAAAAACAGTTTGTTCTTAAAAATAATAATTTCAAGATTAACATTGTAACTTGACTTGATTCCTCCCACGCACTCCTCCCTCCCCTCCAGGATTTTCTCAAGCACGCCCATCACCTTGACCCCAATGTTGCAGAGGAGGATGTGCCTCATAATTGGTGAGCATCGCAACACAGGACAAAAACACCAGACAGCAGTCTGAGCTTTCAAGACAGTTCCTTTCTTATCACATTTTGAGAAGTGCTCTCATTTATAAAAAAAGACCAAATTATTCCATGTCTGGGAGACCTGATTTCTTTCCCTATGGGATTTTCATTCTGACTACCCAAGTAATCATCATAATCATGCTAGATTAGCACATTTTGTCTGCAGCTCAGGCATTTGGCTATGTATACGCTTAATTAAGCTAAGGAGCTTATTAATATCACTATTCCAGTATGCGATAATATTCCATAAACATGCTCAGAGAATTAAGTAACTAAGCTCATTTGTTAACAGCTCAAACAAATGTGCAAGTAGGTAAGCATAGGAAAAATTTCAGCTCAGCACCCGGCATGAATTGTTAAATACTGAACACCTCAGGGAGCTGAGGGCTCATGGTTGTGTTGGCATCCATCCAAAAGATGTTACTTTAGATGCTCGGATGTTCTTATCTCAGAGAGGGAGGGACATAACCAGCTTCCAAGACCAGCCCTGGAGGAGTAGCTGTAGACCACAGTCCTTCCTTCCATTTGGAGACGTGGCTCTGGCTGCCAGGGCTGCTCTCTCAGGTGCGAGGAGGGCCCGCACAGCATGGCCTTGGACTTTCACTCCTGCAGCCCCAGAGGTGGCGCAGGGGACACTTGCAGAGGTGCTCCTCTGTTTCCGTGAGGGTGGACATGCAGGTGTGTCCCATCTCTTCCCAAAGCCCCCTCTCCCACTGGAGGCTGGTTTGTATAGGCCCCTTACGGACCATGGAGGTGGAAAGCAGGGTCCACTTAAAGCTGTGAAGTAAACCTCAAGCTCGAAGAAGTTTGATTTGGTGATACACATAGTTTTCAGATGGATCAAAACATGCAACCAGTGAGTTCTATATGGCTCCTTGATATAACTAATAAATCCTCATAATGTAAGATAAAGCTTGATTCCACTCACTTAATTTAAATCAGGAGAAAGAGACATGCCCCAGTTAAGGCTCGCGGCTGGTCAAGCTGGCAGCTGGCCTGTGAAATAACAGCGTTGGTGCTTCTAGGTATGGGACTGGTCTCCAGCAACAGAGGCTGGAGATCGGGGGAGATGTGTCAATGAGTTTATAAATGAAAGAAAATCAAATGGAAATGGTTTCAGCTTTCCGGCTCAAAGTTCATGTCTTATGTGCTACTTGTACTTGTTGCTTCTTTGGGGTGCAATGGGCCAGGCCCCCCTTCTCACCCATGTGGGTTTCTGTGCTATCTCTCTGCACTCTCCTACTGTGAGCTGGGAGGTGTTAGTGAAACTCAGGGTGCTGAATCCCAGGGAAGGAGCCAGAGGGGATGCTGGGGAATCACAGTGGAAGTGGGAAGCCAAAGACAGGTGACTGGCCTTCAGAGACCACTGAACTGAAGTGAAGGCTCAGTTGTGAGGCGGAGCAATGAAAAATGGCAGGAGAAATAGCAGAGGAAATCATGGGCCTGGAATAGTGGAAAGAACATGGTCTTTGGGAGCAGGTGCCACTTACTACCTTTGACCTTGGGCTACTTAATCCCCTTGGGCTTCATTTCTTCATTTAAATAGTAAGATAACATCTTCATGGCAAGGTTGCTGCAAGAATTAGAGAAAATGTACAGAAAGCACCCAGCACAGTACCTGGCACATGGTAGGTGCACAGTAAGTGGGCAGTAATGGTGGTGGTAGTAAGAGTGATTACCGTGGGGGGTGGGGCTGGGATACAGGTAATAATGTGTGGAGGACAGAGGAACACAAACCCACTGCAATTGCCTCTAAGGCCTTGATTATGTCAAATATGATATGACACAGGCATTTTTCCCTGTTCTCTTTTTTGAAAGCACCTTACGGCTTAAATTAATAAGTTATCTTGCACCCAGTGCACTAAACTGGAGGGACCTCTACCCCACAGTGGTGACAGTCATACATCCTCGCAGTAGTCACAGCGCAGGGGTTGCTTCACAAAGCAAAGCTTCTGCTGTTCGGCAGCCACTGACTCCAACTACAGTTCCTTACAGATGTGCGACCCCAGGCTAGACCTCTGCCTTCTGATCAGTTACTCACCCTCAGATACACCATTACTTTCATTAGAAACAGGGTCTTTCATATTCTTTTATATAGTCAAGTATGATTGATTTTTGGAATCAGAAGTAAATGACTTTTTAATAAGCTTGCTTGAAATATTGGTAGTAATAGTCCTGTTTTCAGAGCCTGGGATGATGCCTACTCTCATCCTTTAGTTTGTTTTTTCTTCTAGAAAATAGGACTAGAGCACTTTCTCTTTTTGTTCCTGTTATGGCTAAACATCATCACAGAGGAGACGGGGAGCAGGAGAGAGGCACAAGCAAACCTGCTGACCACGGCAAAGGATGATTTTCAGGAATGACATACTTCAGAGCGAACAGTGTACCCTCCCTGAACTTGAGTTCTGTCTCCATGAAATGCTAGTGCACATGGCTCTGTTTCTGTACAGATTTCATGCCCAGTGGGTGTCACTTGGGCATTTTTGGGTAAGTGGAGAATAAGGAAACCCAGGGAGTTATGACTAGAATCAGGAGGCAAAGCAGAGAGCAAAACCAGAGGGAGGTGTTTGTGACGAAGCTTTGGGAGAGATGAAGGAAGTTGAAGGCGGAAAAACTACACTCTTCACTCATCAGAAGGGGTGGGGGCAAGGGGGACTGGAACATGTGTAACTAGGGCTGATGGCCCAGGTTCTGGTGCTACGTCTCTCAGTCAACAAGTCCTAGTGATAACATCAGGAAGGCAGTGAACACTCAGAGAGAAGAAACACAGACAGAGAAGGAATTGCTGTAATATTCAAAGATAAGAATAATTTACAAGCTTCATGTTAAAACTTTCAGGGAGAGAGATTCTGAAAAATTTTTAGTGTATAAGGAATGGTAAATGGAAGTTAAATATACAGAACCCCTCATGACAAATCGAAGATGAATTAGATATTGTTATGTTTTTTAGTGTATTGGCATAGTGTTTTGGTGATTATAAAAATATCTGTAAGGTCTTTCATCGATTTACTTGCACACTTAATCTTGTTTTTCATATAAAGCTTAATTCTTAATTATGGCTTTTCCTATCACAGGGGTGTTCAGGTCCCTTGTCGCTGGGGATGGATGGACAACTGTATTCTGCATTACAAGACATGACAGTGACATCCCAGGGCACAGCAATTGTTGAGAACTCTCATTTCAGCAGAAGCAGCTTTCCTTTCAGTTCATGGACTATGCTGATCATCAGTTGCTCTGGGGTCTAACAGGTGCCAGGAGGACAGCAGACCTTCACATTCTTTGAACTTGGAAAGACTAAACATTTCAGAATTAGGAGCAACTTCTGCCTTCTAAAGGAGAGTCTGGATATTATCTTTGAGGCAAAGGCAGCTCTCTTTGAGATATTCCAATCATTCAATGGACCATTTGAGGTCTGTACATGTAAGGTTAAGCTCGACCATTCTTTGGGAAGCTCTAAAAATGAAAATAGCCTTAATGCAGGTGCTTTAGTCTAAGAGTTAGGTGTTCTGAGTTCAGAAACACAGATTGGGTATTTCTTTAGCAGAACTATGCTTCTGCACAGCTAGAAAATTTTTTTTTCCTCTAAATCTGCATGTAGATTCTCCTATGCCTAAAAAAGTAGTGTTTGTGCTTGAATGGTGTGATAGTTAATTTTATGGGTCAACTTGGCTGAGGTATGGTGTCCAGATGTTTGGCCAAACACCAGTTTAGATGTTGCTTTTAGATGTGATTAACATTTCCACCAGTAGATTTTGAGTAAAACAGACTACCTCCATAATGTGGATGGCCCTCATCCAACCAGATGCAGACCTAAGAGAAAAAAGACCGAGGTCCCCTGAGGAAGAAGAAACTCCAGAGTGCCTTGGGACATCAACTCTTCTCTGTGTCTCCAGCTTGCAGATGTGCCCTGCAGAATTTGAACTTGCCATCCCCCACAATCACATGAGGTAATTCATGAAAATAAGCGAGTCTCTCCTCTTTCTGTCTCTGTCTCTCTGTGTCTCTGTCTCTGTGTGTGTGTCTCTCTCTATAATATATATATATTATATAATATAACAGATATATTCTATAGTTCCTTTTCTCTGGAGAACCTTGACTAATACAGATGGCATGGGTGTGTGTTCTTGCCCAAGCACTTGCCCTAGCACTTTGGGACTAGGGGACAGACCACAGTGAGATGGATGTGCAGGCCTTAATCGTGTCTTCACCTTGCACATGAATGGAGGTTCTCATTCAGGTACTGAATCATGCTTATAATAACAGGGGAAAGGCACTTCTGGTATTCAGTGGGCTGGGCTTGGTCCCGCACAATAAAGAATGGCCCTTCTCAACAGGCCAATGGTGTCTCCATTGGGAAACATGACATTGATGAAAGATATGACAAGGAGCTGGTAACTGAGTGCAGCCAGTTGGATTAGTGACTTATTGTGTCTTTTACGACTAAATAACCCAGAGTTTGGAAAAACAAAGTGCTATGAACTATTTGGCAGGGCTGTGAGTACAGACAATGGCCTGGAGAGAGTGAATATGTAAAGAAGCAGTTGGGTCTGGAGGCCAAAGCAGATGGCTGCTTGGGGTGCCTGATGAGGGGACATGGAAGCCACCCAGAATGATGCTCCAGAGCCACTGGGTCAAGACCCTCGAAGAGCCCTACTTCCATAGCAGTTTTTAGCTACTTTCCCGGGAGCATTTCCATTAGCCTCAAGCCTTTGGTAAAGTCTTGTGAAATCGGCCTGGCCTAGTTGGTTGCAGTGGCCAGGGAAACAGGACCCTTGAGGCTGGAGCAGTGGCCCCCAGCACGCCATCCTCAGAGGACTGGGGGCCCAGTGAATGGCAGCATGGGGGAAGATGAGGAAGGTAGGTGCATACAGCAGAGCATTCAACAGGCAGGTTTTGGAGATCATCTCAGGAAGAGTCTGGTGACTAGTTTTGAGATGAGTGGACTAATTTTCAGCAGTAAAGTCAATAGGGACTTCGGCCATAACAATTTGGGAATAAAAAGGAGGCACTCCCCTGTCTGGCTGCCATAGGCTGGTGAGGCCAGGGCTGTCTGAGGCCCAACAGGAGAAGTTTCATCCAGTGCTGCTCCTACTCTAGGAACAAGAACAAGTGGCTTACACGGGTGGGCGAGGGGCGGGAAAGCCATGCAAACTGGAAAAGGACAACATTCTTTCAAACACAGCCTGGATGGTTATACTCCTCACTGATGCCAATTCGAACTCACAAACTGCTGAAGAAATAAAATCTGGTTAAATTCGTTCATTTTCACCCTTCTTAAAACTATCAAAAGCTAATATTTTGCAGACAGCTCTATGCTAGCCACACTGGCCAGGCCTCATGGGGGGGGGGGGTCCAAAATAAACACACCTGATCTAGATTTGGTCTCATCAGGGGACCCAAGAAGTGGCCAAGTAATTACCAGAGGAATTCAAGGATCCTTCCTTGTTTCAGAAGGCCTCAACTGGAAATAACTGGCTTTGGAGGATTTGTGAGTGTGGCAGGAGGGAGGAGAGAGCTGTGGGGAGAAGTTTATGAATCTGTTCAGGCTTATTTAAAAGGATTTTGATGCTGACACTGGAGAAAAGATCGGACTCCTGCTCCATGGTGATGAATATTTATAATCTTTTCAAGAGTCAATACCAGTGAAGAGTGAAGATGTGTGACATGCAGTTTCTGGTGGGGACTTTGCTCTGGGTCTTTGGATACTGTCTGCTGGAGACAGTCTGCTTGAAGTAATGACTTTCTGTACCACAGAATTGCAGAAATCTGTTTTCCACAGATTACGTGTCAGCAGACTCATGCCAATGATCCTTTGTGGGTTGTTATTTTAGCAATGAGAGGGCATTTAGTGGAATTGGTGGTTTTTCACCTGAATCTTAGGAAATCACCAACTATGCTAATACAACAGATGAATGACGGGTGAGCTAAGATCTTGCATAAACAGCAAGAAAAGAACTAATTATCTGGGTGGCAAACAGAGCATCCTGAATTCCTAATAGTGTGATATTATCAATGTGGACAGTGATTTCTAGGAAGCTGCCCAAGGGGCCAGAGGTCTTCCTGCAGGTTCTCAACTCACTTTAGTTCTCCCAGATCCACCCCCCAATAATCCAGGCCCAGTTCCCTGTCCTCCCTTCACCACCTGAGTTATGGTGACCCGCTACCTTTAGTGTGGTTTCTCCCAGAAGCAGACCCTGGTACAAGCAGTTCCTTGGAGAAGTGATCCTTGGACAAACTGATAAGAAAGTGGGGGAAATGAGATGGGGGGAAGGCAGCCAGATAGGGGGCCACAGTCCCCAGTGTGGGCAACTGAAGTTCAATCCCCCTGGGGAACTCTGGGGGACAGTGTAGGACACATATCTCTGAGTTGTCCCTCCTGGGGGTGAGGGAGGTGGGTATGTGTACACCAACTTCCAGCAGTCATTGGTTGAGGCCTCCTGGAGGGTGTTAATTCCCTTGCACTGGCCTGCCCCAGACACATCTCTTGGATGGCCAGGGAAGGATCTCAGGAAGAGGCAGAGGTGCTCACAGAATGAGTCATGATAGTGTGTACACACAGTACCAAGAGAGGGTATGAGTGTAGCTCTGACAGCATTTGCTCTATCCTTTATTTCTTGTTCTTCATCTTCCCTGTTTGAAGAGATTACTACTTCCTTAGTTAATATAGTCTCTTACAAACACAACTAATTCTCTGCAACCAAGTTAGCAAAAAGAGAGGCAGATGAAATGAAATATTCTAGCCAGTCCACTGCCTGATTTTATATTGGTGTGGCAGGTATCTTGGGGGCCAGGTTTATTGGCCCAGCAAATGGGAGTAATTATGGTAGCTCCTAGTTTTCTACTGACCATGTTTCAATAGAAACCATATTGCCCATACTTTGGCTCATATTCTACATGCTGGGGTGAACTGCTCTCTCTTGCTACCTTAATTTCCCTTCTAAGAGTGATACCTTGGAAATGAAGCTCTGACATCAGAAGCTCCTTAACTCTTTTTCATCAAGATCAACTTTCACTTTGTGGAGTGGAAAGGTGACAATGTGCTGCTATGATGGTAAATGCCACTCAGACCAATGCTGGCAGAGGTGGTCCCCATTTGGGGCATGGGGGACTCAATTCATTTCAAGGACGTATTGTAGAACAATTCAAACAATGCATCCTTCTTAGCCTGGGTCCCTCAGCCTATTTAGCTCACTGTGTGCCATGCTGAGCAGAATCTTGCAGTCATTTAGGAAGTCAGTGGGGAACTTGGAGGGATCTTAGTGAAATACTGGTATATGGAGAGAGACTAAAAATTAAGCAAATTGTCTTAAGAGGGACAGAGATTAGGATATCTCTTGAAGTACATTTCAGAAACCCATAGATTTTGCTGAGTTGACCATAGAAGGGCAAATTGTATTATAGGTAATTATCTTTCACGAAGTGTCTCCAAATAACCCATGAGTCTTCTTTGTCCTACTTCTTAAACAGCTTATAAGTGCCCCAAGGCTGGGACCCTCTCCTAGGGATGTGTGTATCCCCCACAAAGCCTTGAATTAATAAATGTGCAGTCACTGACAAATGACTACATCATAAGAGCTAGAATTTCCGCGAATATTTCTGATCATAAAAGCCCTCAAGACTTCCAGCCAAGATGGAGGCCTAGACAGACACGCTGCTTCTCCCTCCATAACTAAGAAGGAATACAACTACCTAAAAACTGGAGACAACCAGAAGTTCCAGAAAACTGAGCTGAATGAAAGTCCAACAAACAGATATAAAGAAGAAATACTCATCCAGACAGGTAGGAGGGGCAGAGCCGGGGCAGAGAGGACGCGGTGTGGTGGTGGCAGCAGTGGTGCCAGTGGCAGTCTGGCAGAAAGCGCAGTCATACATTTTAAAAAGTCAGGAGGGACACCTGGGCAGCGCTCCCAGCACCAGACCAGACTGCGCAGCTCATGGTCCCAGCACTGGGGAAAATGAAACCTCATTGCTTCTAACTGTGCAAACCAGTGTGGGTTGGGGCGGAGGAAGAAATTGCTGGTCTCTCAGCAGAGTCTGCTTGCTTAAAGGGCCCCCATGGTCCTGGAATGTCCACAGACCCACCTACCCTGGGAACGACGGCCAGGACAATAGTTAGAGAGGTGCCAGTTCCATATGGGAAGTGGGAGAAGTGCCTGGAAAAGGGGTGAGTGCTGAGCAAGTGGCATTGTTCCCCCTCAGGCTCCTCCCCCACATACAGCACCACGACATGTTGAAATGGGTCATCCTGTACCAAAGAATACCTAAGGCTCCACCCCTTACACTGTAACAGGTGTGACAGCTCTACCTAAGACGGAGGCAAACAAACACAGACGGCTGTCAAGATGAGGAGACAGAGAAGTAAGGCCCAAAAGAAGGAAAGGATGAGGGTTCCAGTGGAAGAACTAATTGACAAGGAGATAGCCAACCTAACAAATGCAGAGTTCAAAATACTGGCGATGAAGATCCTCACAGGCTTGACAGATATGCTTAAGTACAGCAAACACAGAAGGGAAGAAAGGAAGGCTATGCTAAATGAAATGAAGGAAAATCTACACAAAATCAATGGTAAAGGGGAGGAAACCAGGGTTCAAATCAATGATTTGGAAGATAAGGAAGAAAAAAACAGTCAACCAGTCCAGAATGAGGAAACAAAAATGGAAAAAAATGAGAAGAGGCTGAGAAAGCTCTGGGGCAACTTTAAACATACCAATATCCATATCATAGGGATGCCAGAAGGAAAAGAGGAAGAGCAAGAACTTGAAAGCTTATGTGAAAAAATAATAAAGGAAAACTTCCCAAATTTGTTGAAGGAACTAGACATACAAGTCCAGGAAGCACAGAGTCCCAAACAAGCTAGACTGAAAGAGGACCACACCAAGACACATCGTAATTAAAACGTCAAAGTTTAAAGATAAAGAAAATCTTAAAAGCACCAAGAGAAAAGCAGAGAGTTTCCTATGAAGGGATGCCTGTAAGACTGTCAGCTGATTTCTCAAAAGAAACCTTGAAGGCAAGAAGGGCCTGGCAAGAAGTATTTAATGTGATGAAAAGCAAGGACCTACAACCAAGATTACTCTATCCAGCAAAGCTATAATTTGGAATGGAAGGGCAGATGAAGTGCTTCCCAGACAAGGTGAAGCTAAAAGAGTTCATCATCACGAAGCCATTATTATATGAAATGTCAAAGGGACTTATTTAAGAAAAAGAAAATCAAAACTATGAACACTAAAATGATAACAAACTCACAACTATCAACAATTGAATCTAAAAAAGGAACAAAATCCAACTAAGCAAACCAGAATAGGAACAGAATCCTAGGTATGGGGATCATTTGCAGGGTTATCAGCTGGGAGGGGGGAAGAGGAGAAATGGGGAAATGGTGCAGGGATCAAGAAGCAGAGTTGGTTGGTACAACATAGAAAGGGGGAAGTTAAAAATAATATAGGAAAGGGTGAAGCCAAAGAACTCATATGCATGACCCATGGACATGAACTAAGGGGTGGGGGTGGGATTGCTGGAGGGAAGTGGGGAGACTGGGTGGAGGAGAGCAAAGGGAAATAAATTGGGACTACTGTAACAACATAATCAATAAAATATACTAAAAAAATTGGGTGGTGTGAGTTCTCCAGTGTTATTCTTTTATACAGTTGTTCTCATTGTTCTAATTCCATTACCTTTCCATATCAATTTTTGAATCACCTTCTATAAAAATGATTTTTATTTATATATTTTGGAGAGCAGGGAAGAGAGGGAGAAAGGAAAAGAGAGAAATATCAATTGGTTGCCTCTCGCATGCCCCCAAATGGGGACCTGGCCCACAACCCAGGCCTGTGCCCTGACTGGGAATCAAACTGGTGACCCTTTGGTTCACAGGCCAGTGCTTAATCCACTCAGCTATTCCAGCCAGGGCTAGAATCATCCCTTTATAGCTACAAAATTTCTACTGTAAATTTTTATTAGAATTGTATTAAATCCAAAGATATAAAATCTTCTAATTATTGAACATAGTATGTCATCATCTATTCATGTCTTTTTTTAGTTCTTTCATCAGAGTTTGGTAGTTTTCAGCATAGTAGTCTTTCACATTATTTACTAGTTTTATACCTAGGTTATTTCTTTTCTTATTTTTAAACTTTTATAAATTATACAGTAATACTATAACTGTAACTATAAATACATTTTAAACTATAAAACAATAAATATTTAGTTCTGGCTGGTGTGGCTCAGTTGGTTGGAGTGTTGTCTCATGAACCAAAAGGTCGTGGGTTTGATTCCCAGTTGGGGCACATGCCTGGGTTGCGGGTTCAGTCCCCACTCAGGGCATGTACTGGAGGCAACTCATCCGTGTTTCTCTTTCACATTGATGTTTCTTTCCGTCTCTCTCTCTCTCTCCCTTCCCATCTCACTAAAATCAGTGAGCATGTACTCAGGTGAGGATAAAAAGTTTGATAACGATTTAGTTCTGGCTGTCAGTTGTTCATTACTACTATATAAAAATATGATTAGTTTCTGTATGTGAACTTTGTATCCTGCAACCTTGCTAAACATTTTTTTTTTTAATTTTATTTTTTGGTTATTCAATTACAGTTGTCCCATTTTTCCCCCATTGCTCCCCTCTCCCAGCCCACCCCTTCTCCCACAATTATATCCCTCCCCGTTGTCCATGTCCATGAGTCATTCATATACGTTCCTTGACTAAACCCTTCCTTTTCTTATCCCCCTTCTCTCCCTCCACCCTCCCCGCTACTGACTACTGTTCTAGTCTTTGCCTATTTAGTTCGTTTGTTTGTGTTGCTCTTTAGTTTCCTGTATTAGGTGATATCATATGGTATTTTGCTTTCTTTGCCTGGCTTATTTCACTAAGCATAATTCTCTCTGTTCCATCCATGTTGTCGCAAATGGCAGGAGTTCCTTCTTTCTTTCTGCTACATGGTATTCCATTGTGTAGATGTACCACAGTTTTTTGATCCACTCATCTACAGAGGGGCACTTAGGCTGTTTCCAGCACTTAGCTATTGTAAACAGTGCTGCTATGAACATAGGGGTGCATAGGTTTTTTTGAATTAGGGTTTTAGGATTTTTCGGGTATAATCCTAGCAGTGGAATCGCTGGTTCAAAAGGCAGTTCCATTTTTAGTTTTTTGAGGAAATTCCATACTGTTTTCCATAGTGGCTACAACAGTTTGCGTTCCTACTGACAGTGCAGTAGGGTTCCTGCTTCTCTACATCCTCGCCAGCATTTGTTGTTTGTTGATATGTTGATGATGGCCATTCTGACTGGTGTAAAGTAGTATCTCATTGTGGTTTTTACTTGCATCTCTCTGATGGCTAGTGATGTTGAGCATTTTTTCATGTGCCTATGGACCTCCTGTATGTCTTCTTCGGAGAAGTGTTTGTTCAGGTCCTTTGCCCATTTTTTAATTGGGTTGTCTGTTTTCTTGATGTTGAGTCATATAAACTCTTTATATATTTTGGAGATCAGTCCCCTGTCTGTGATATCATTGGCAAATATGTTTTCCCATATGGTTGGTTTCCTTTTCATCTTGATGATGTTTTCTTTTGATGAGCAGAATCTCTTTAGTTTGATGTAGTCCCATTTGTTTATTTTTTCCTTTATTTCTCTTGCCTTAGGAGATTTATCCGTGAAGATATTCTTACGTGGGATATCTGAAATTTTCCTGCCTATGTTTTCCTCTAGGACTTTTATGGTGTCACGGATTAATTTAAGTCTTTAATCCATCTTGAGTTTATTCTCGTGTGTGGTGTAAGTTGGTGGTCTAGTTTCATTTTTTTGCACGTCCCTGTCCAGTTCTACCAGCACCATTTGTTAGAGGCTCTCTTCATTCCATTTTATGTTCCTTCCTCCTTTATCAAAGATTAGTTGACCATAGAGGCCTGGGTTTATTTCTGGGCTTTCAATTCTGTTCCACTGATCTATATATCTGTTCTTATGCCAGTACCAGACTGTTTTGATCACAGTGGCTTTGTAGTATTGTTTGATGTCTGGTATCGTGATTCCTCCTGCTGTGTTCTTCTGTTTCAAGATTGCTTTTGCTATTCGGGGTCTTTTTTGGTTCCATATGAATTTTTGGAGGATTTGTTCTAGGTCAGTGAAATATGTCATTGGTATTTTAATAGGGATTGCACTGAATCTGTAAATTGCTTTGGGTAGTAGGGCCGTTTTGATGATGTTGATTTTTCCCATCCAAGAACATGGTATTTGTTTCCATTTATTTGTATCTTCCTTCATTTCTTTCTTCAATGTTGCATAATTTTCAGTGTACAGGTCTTTTATCTCTTTGGTTAAGTTTATTCTTAGGTACTTTATTTTTCTTGTTGCTATAGTAAATGGTATTTTCTTTTTTGTCTCTGTCTCTGATTTTTTATTGTTGGTGTACAGAAATGCCTTAGATTTCTGTATATTTATTTTGTACCCTGCTATTTTGCCAAATTCACTTATTATATCGAGTAGTCTTTTAGTGGAGTTTATAGGGTTTTCTAGGTATACTATCATGTCGTCTGCAAATTGTGATAGTTTTACTTCTTCTTTCCCAATTTGGATGCCTTTTATTTCTTTTTCTTGTCTGATTGCTGTGGCTAGGACTTTCAACACTATGTTGAATAGAAATGGGGAGAGTGGACAGCCTTGTCTAGTTCCTGATTTCAGGGGGAATGTTTTCAGTTTTTGTCCATTGAGTATGATGTTGGCTTCAGGCTTCTTATATATAGCCTTAATTATGTTAAGGTATGCTCCCTCTATTCCCATTTTGTTGAGTGTTTTCATCATAAATGGGTGTTGTACTTTATCAAATGCTTTTTCTGCATCTATAGATATGATCATGTGATTTTTGTCTTTCATTTTGTTTAGGTGATGTATTATATTTATTGATTTGCGAATATTAAACCATCCTTGCATCCCTGGGATGAATCCCACTTGATCATGGTGTATGATCTTTTTGATGTATTGCTAGATCCTGTTTGCCAAAATTTTATTGAGGATTTTAGCATCTGTGTTCATCAGTGATATTGGCCTGTAGTTTTCTTTCTTTGCTGTGTCTTGACCTGGTTTTGGGATTAGGGTAATACTGGCTTCATAGAAAGTGTTTGGGATTTTTCCCTCTTCTTGGATTTTTTGGAATAGTTTGAGGAGAGTAGGAGTTAGTTCTTCCCTAAATGTTTTGTAAAATTCGCCTGTGAAGCCATCCGGTCCAGGGCTTTTGCGTGCAGGGAGATTTTTGATTACTGTTTCAATTTCCTTCTTTGTTATTGGTCTGTTGAGACTTTCTACTTCTTCTTGATTCAGTTTTGGAAGGTTGTATGTTTCTAGAAATCTGTCCATTTCTACTAGGTTGTCAAATTTCTTGCCATATAGTTGTTTGTAGTAATTTCTTATAATTGTTTGTATTTCTGAGGTATCAGTCGTGATTTCTCTTTCATTTCTGATTTTGTTTATTTGGGTCTTCTCTCTTTTTTTTCTTGATGAGCCTGGCTAGAGGCTTGTCGATTTTGTTTATTTTTTCAAAGAACCAGCTCCTAATTTTGTTGATTTTTTGGATTGTTCGTTTAGTTTCTATGTTGTTTAATTCTGCTTTGATCTTGATGATTTCCTTTCTTATTTTTGCCCTAGGCTTTGTTTGTTGTTGTTCTAGTTCTTGTAGCTTTAGGGTTAGATTTTTTATTTGAGATTCTTCTAGTCTTTTCAGATATGCCTGTATTGCTATGAACTTCCCTCTTAGGACCGCTTTTGCTGTGTCCCATAGGTTTTGGGCTGTTGTGTGTTCATTATCATTAGTTTCTAGAAATTTCTTGATTTCCTCCTTGATGTCATTGTTAACCCATTCATTATTTAATAGCGTGTTATTCATTCTCCATGAGTTTGGGTGTCTTTGATTTTTTTCCCTGAGGTTGATTTTTAGTTTCAAGGCATTGTGGTTTGAAAAGATGCTTGATATGATTTCAATTTTCTTGAACTTGTTGAGGCTTGTTTTGTGTCCTATTATGTGGTCTACCTTTGAAACTGTCCCATGTGCCTTTGAAAAGAATGTATATTTTGCTTCTTTAGGGTGAAAAGTTCTATCTATATATATTAGTTAAGTCCATGTGGTTTAGTGTGTTGTTCAATGCCTATATATCTTTGGTGTTTCTTTGCTTGGATGATCTGTCTATTGTTGATAATGGAATGTTGAAGTCCCCTACTATGAGTGTGTTGTTGTTAATATCCTTCTTGTGGTCTTCTAGTGTTTGCTTTATGTATTTGGGTGCTCCTATATTGGGTGCATATATGTTTATCAGTGTTATATCTTCTTGATGGATTGTTCCTTTAAGTATTATGAAATGTCCTTCTTTGTCTCTTTTTTATTGCCCTTGCTTTGAAATCCGTTTTGTCTGATATGAGGACTGCTACTCCAGCTTTTTTTTCAGGTCCATTTGCTTGGAATATTTTTTTATATCCCTTTACTTTCAGTCTATGTAAATCTTTTGTTTTGAGGTGTGTTTCTTGTAGATGGCAAATATGTGGGTCCTGTTTTCTTATCCATTCCGTTACCTTATGTCTTTTAATTGGAGCATTTAATCCATTTACATTTAAGGTTATTATTGACATGTATTTATTCATTTCCCTTTGTATCTCTGTTCCTCTACTCTTTTTCTGTTTTTTCTCTTCCTTTTTCTTAGAATATTCCCTTTAGCATCTCTTTCAATGCTGGTTTTGTGGAGATGTATTCTTTTAGTCTTCCTTTGTCTGAGAAACTCCTTATTTCACCTTCTATTTTGAATGAGAGCCTTGCTGGGTAGAGTATTCTTGGTTGTAGGCCTTTGTTTTTCATTGCTTGAAATGTTTTTGACCATTCCCTTCTGGCTTGTAATGTTTCTGTTGAGAAATCGGTCGATAGCCTTATTGGAGCTCCCTTGTAAGTTATTTGCTGTTTTTCTCTTGCTGCTTTTAGGATTCTCTCTTTGTCTTGGAATGTTGCCATTTTAACTATGATGTGCTTTGGAGTGGGTTTTTTTGGGTTCCTCTTTATTGGAACTCTCAGTGCTTCTTGGACTTGCATAACTTTTTCTCTCATCAGGTTCGGAAAATTTTCTGTCACTATTTCTCCTATCAGTTTTTCAATTCCATGTTCCTTTTCTTCTCCCTCTCTTATTCTAATGATCCTGATATTATTTCTTCTAATGCTATCCTGTAATTCCCTTACATCTTGTTCATATTTTTTCAATCTTTTTTCATTTTGCTGTATCATTTGAGAATTATTTCCTACATTATCCTCTAACTCACTAATACGATCCTCTGCTTCATTTAGTCTGCTTTTGACTGATTATACTGTGTTTTTCAGTTCAGAGATTGCATTCTTCATTTCTTCCTGGTTCTTGTTGATAGTTTCTATGTCTTTTTTTATGCTGGTGTAGTTCTCTGCAAGTTCCCTGTAATTTTCTTGGAGCTGTTGGTAACTTCCTTGGAGGTTGTCATAGTTGTTTTTGAGGTTTTCGAGGATATTGAGCTTCTTCACCACCATAGTTTTGAATTCCATGTCTGACATTTGGGCTATGTCTATTCCATCTACCTCTCTTTCTGGGGATTCCTCTTTTCTTTTATTGAGAGGTTGTTTCTGCGTCTTACCATGTTGGATTCTTCTTGTTTGTTTTTGTTATTTGGATTTGTCTGCTTTGCCTTCCCACCTTTGTGGTATGAGATTCTTTATGGTAGATCTGGGAGTTTCAGTGGTGCAGTCTCTTTGATCTCCTGAGCCTGATGTTCTTGGGGCCTCTTTTATATCATTTGTTTATGCTGTCTGGTTATATTTCAGATGCTTTTTGTTAGGATCTTTATTCTGGCTAGTTGATTTAGAGTCACTCTATCCACTTTATCTTGAATTCTTTTGTGGAGATGTCAGTTCAGCCTTTGTGTGTTGTCTTGTTTTTCTGTATCCACAGCTGGTCTAATGAGGTGGGTCAGAGGTTCCTGTTCCTTGCAGCAGTGGGCCCCCGCACTGAGCGTTCCTTTGGTGTCTGTTGGAGCTAGCCAAGGTGTCTTTGCAGGCACGCCTGTGAGCGGTTAAGGTGGCCCGAGAGCCTGCCTCACGCCTGTCGCGTAGCGCTCCAGGAGTTCCCCAAGGTGGCCAGGGAGTTATCCTCAGGTCTGCCGCACTGTTCTCCAGGAGTTGGTCTCTCGCCTGCCAGTGCTGGGCCCCAGACACTCGTGTATAGTGCAAGTGAGTGATTGGTGCCTATTGATGTCGGCGAGGTATTTTGGCACTTGTGCACCCCTGCTCGCCCAAGGCAGCCGGGGATCTAGCCTCTGCGCAGCGCTCCGAGTGAGTGTCTGTGAGTCGCTGCTGCCTGCTGTTCCAGCGCCACAACCACCCACCGTTCCCGCTAAACTTCTTTATTGCTTCTAGCAGCTTTTTTGTAGCTTCTTGAAATTATCTAAGTAGATATATAAGCATTCATATGACATTTTATGTGTGACTAGGGACAGTTTTATTTTTTCCTTTCAAATTCTATGCCTTTTATATGTTTTTCTTACTTAACTGAATGGCTAAAATTTTCAGTATTGTGTTAAATAGGAGTGGTGAGAGTTGACAATTTTGTTTTGTTGCTGATCATAGAGAAAAAGCATGAAGTCGTTCACCATTAAGAATGATGTTACTGTGAGTTTTTAATAGATGCCCTTCATCAGGTTGAAGAAATTCCCTTATATTTCTAGTTTGTGGAAGTTTTTATTGTGAATGTTAAAATTATCACACATTTTTCTGCATCGAATAATATGATCATGTATTTTTTCTTCCTCAGTCTGTTAATATAGTGGATTATAGTATTGAATAATTTCTGAATACTAGAATTGTTCTCCTGAGATAAACTTCACTTAATTGTGGTACAGAATTCTTTTTATATATTGCTGAATTTAGTACGCTAGTGTTTCAGAATATGTTTATGGAGTATATTAGGTTATAATTTACTCGTGATGGTTGTCTGGTGTGAGGTCAGGATAATACTGGCCTCATAAAATGTGTTATGAAATGTTCTATCTTGTATTTTCTGGAAGAGATTGTGTAGAACTGGTTGTGTGTGTGTTTGTGTGTGTGTGTTTTAAAGTGTTCAGTACACTTGAAAAGTATAAGTATTTGTTCTTTAGAAGACTTTTAACTATGAATTCAATTTCTTTAATAGATATGGAAGCATTTTTGTCATTTGAGTGAGTTTTGGTAGTTTGTGGCTTTCAAAAAATTTGTCCATTTGATCTAAATTGTTAAATACATCGATTGTTTGCAATAATCTCTTATCCTTCTGATATCTGCAATGATTTATCTCTTTCATTCTTGTTATTGTTATTTGTATCTTTTATTTATTTCTTGTCAATCTGGCTTATCAAAATTAATGATCTTTTCAAAGAACCAGTTTTGGTTTCATTAACTTTCATTAATTTTCTTATTGCTTTTCTCTTTTTAATTTCATTGATGTTTTTGCTCTTACCTTTATTATTTCCTTTTTTCTGCTTGTTTTTAAGTTCTTTTTCTTTTCTTTTTCTAGTTTCTTAAGGTGGATACTAAGGTTGTTAATTTTAGGCCCTTTTTTGGCTAGTATAAATGTTTAAATGCTATAAATTTCCTTCTAAGTACTGCTTTAATTGCAACCCACACATTTTGATGTGTTTTATATTCATATTCTTTCAGTTGAAAATATTCTAATTTCTATAGAATATTTAGAAATGTGCTTCAGAAATTTCCATTATCTTTCTCCTATTGATTTCTCATTAAATTCCATTAGTTAGAAATCATACTTTTAATTATCTCAATTATTTTAAATTTGTTAATGTTTGTTTTATAAGCAAGAATATGGTTTGCGAATGCTTCCAGTGCATCTGAAAAAAATATATATTCTGCTGTTTTTGAGTAGAATATTCAATAAATGTTAATTAGATTAAGTTGGTTGATTGTACTGTTTGGTTCTTCTATATCCTTGTTAATTTTATGTCCACTGTTCTATTGATTACTATGAGAGGAGTATTGAAGCCTTTACTTACAGTTATGAATTTTTGCAATTCTCTTTTCAGTTGTATCAGTTTTTGCTTCATGTATTTTGGAATTTTGTTATTAACTGCATATGCATTTAGGATTGCTCAGACATTTTGGTGAATTGCCCCTTTTATCATCATGTCATGTTCCTTTTTATACTTAGTTGTTTTTCTGCTCTGTAGTCTACCTTGTGTGATTTTCTTTGATTAGGGTATCATAGTGTACACTTTTCCATATTTGTACTTTAATATGTCTGTATGATTATATTTAAAATACGGTTCTTGTATATAACATATGGTTTGGTCTTTTTTCTTGAATCCATTCTGCCAATATTTGCCTTTTAATTGATGTGTTTAGACTGTTTGTATTTAATGTCATTATTGGTATATTTAGATTTAGGTCTACTATTTTCCTATTTATTTTTTCTGGTTTTCATTCTACTGTTTTTTTTTCTTCCTTCTTTTAAGTTATTTGAGTGCTTCTATAATTCCATTTTAATTTACTTATTCAGTTTTTGATTATATTTCCTTGTAGTATTTAAAGTGGTTCCTTTAGGGGTTATATTATAATACATACTTAAATTTTCAAAGTATACTTAGAATTAATATTAACCACTAGAAACCTTACCAACATAAAGGTCCCTTTACCTTCTTCTCTTATGTTGTAGTTGTCATATATATTACATGTATATATTAAAAATCCCATCAGATGATAATGTAACTTTTACTTTCAATAATCATACATTTTAAAAATAATGTAAGAGAAGAATAACAGACTATTAATTTATTCAGATATATACCATTTTGTTGGTCTTTCTTTATTCCTGATTACCTCAGTTTCCCTCTAAAATCATTTGCCATCTGTCTGAGGAATTTTCCTCAGCATTTTTCTTAGCTGACAGCTGGCAAAAAAATTCTCTTAATTTTCTTTCCTCTGAGAATGTCTTTATCTCATCTTCATTCATGAAGGATATTTTTGCTTGCTGTAGAATTCTGGGTTGATAGTTCTTTACTTTCAGCACTTTAAAAATGTTCCCAACTTCCTTCTGACCTCCCGACTTCCTTCTGGTTTCTGGTGTGACAGCCACAGTCATCTGAATAGTTGTTACTCTGGAATCTCTGTCAATTTTTTTCTTTGTCTTAAATGTTTAGCAGTTTTATAAAGACATGTTTGGAAGTGAATTTTTTTTTTTTTAAGTAACTTGGTGTCTTTCAACAATTTCGCAACTTTTCATTCTTTATTTATTCAAACACTTTTTATAGCACCACACTCTTTCTTTCCTTCTGGGAATCTGAGGAAACAAAGGTTAAACTCTTGTTGTTGTCCCACAGGACCCTTTGGGTCTGTTCATTAAAAAAAAAAAATCTTTGTGACACCATAAAAGTCCTAGAAGAAAACATAGGCAGGAAAATTTCAGATATCCCACGTAACAATATTTTCACGGATACATCTCCTAAGGCAAGAAAAATAAAGGAAAAAATAAACAAATGGGACTACATCAAACTAAAAAGTTTCTGCTCATCAAAAGAAAACATCATCAAGATGAAAAGGAAACCAACCATATGGGAAAACATATTTGCCAATGATATCTCAGACAAGGGACTGATCTCCAAAATATATAAAGAGCTTATACGACTCAACATCAAGAAAACAGACAACCCAATTAAAAAATGGGCAAAGGACCTGAACAAACACTTCTCCGAAGAGGACATACAGAGGGTCCATAGACACATAAAAAAATGCTCAACATCACTAGCCATCAGAGAGATGCAAAGAAAAACCACAATGAGATACCACTTTACACCTGTCAGAATGGCCATCATCAACAAATCAACAAACAAGTGCTGGCAAGGATGTGGAGAAGTGGGAACCGTACTGCACTGTTGGTGGGAATGCAGACTGTTGCAGCCACTATGGAGAACAGTATGGAATTACCTCAAAAAACTAAAAATGGAACTGCCTTTTGAACCAGCAATTTCATTTCTAGGATTATACCCCCAAAAATCCTAAAACCCCAATTCAAAAGAATTTATGCACCCCTATGTTCATAGCAGCACTGTTTACAATAGCCAAGTGCTGGAAACAGCCTAAGTGCCTATCTGTAGATGAGTGGATCAAAAAACTGTGGTACATTTACACGATGGAATACTATGCAGCAGAAAAAAAGAAGGGACTCCTGCCATTTGCGACAACATGGATGGAACTAGAGAGAATTATGCTTAGTGAAATAAGCCAGGCGAAGAAAGAAAAATACCATATGATATCACCTAATACAGGAGACTAAAGAACAACATAAACAAATTAACTAAATAGAACAAGGAGCAGAATAACAGTCAATAGGGGGGAGGGTGGAGGAAGAGAAGGGGGATAAGTAAGGGAAGGGTTTAGTCAAAGAACGTGTATAAGTTAAAAAAAAAGTCTTTATGGAGACATAATCCACCCATTTATATTATGCACATTAATGGTGTTTAGCATATTCACAGGGTTGTAACCAATAACCACAATATAAGTTTAGAACATTTCATCATCCCCCAAAGGCAACCATATACCCATTAACAGCTATTCTCTATTCACCATTCCTAGCTGTAGGTAAGCACTAATATACTCTCTGTATCCACAGATTTGCCTATTGGGACATGTTATATATTAGAATCACATGTAGCCTTTTGAATCTAGCATCTTTCACTGAGCATAATGTTTTCCAGGTTCATGCATGTTGTAGCATGTGCCAGTGCTTCATTCCTTTTTGAGGCTGAATAATATTCCATTATATGGATATGCCACATCTTATGTATACATTATCAATTTGTGGACATTTGGGTTATTTCCGTTCTGCAGCTATTGTGAAGAACACTGCTATGAACATACATGTACAAGTTTTTGTGTGAACATATGTTTTCAATTTTATAGTCTATATTTTAGGAGTGGAATTGCTGGGTCATATGGTAACTCTGCATTTACTTTTTGAGGAACCGCCAGACTATTTTCCAAAGAGACTGCATCATTTTACATTCTTACTAGCAGTGTGTGAGTGTTCCAATTATTCTGCATCCTCTCCAATACTTGACTCTTTGATCTAGCTACCATCATGGGTGTGAAGTGATATCTCACGGTGGTTTTGATTTGCTTTCCCCTGATGACTAAAAAGCTTGAGTATCTTTTCATATACCTATTCTGTATAACTTTAGAAAAATGTTTATTCAAATCCATTCTTTCTAAAATAATTGAGGTATAATTGACATACCATTTTATTAGTTTCAGATGTACAATGAAATGATTTGATATTTGAATATTTTGCAATATAATCACCACAACAAGTGGTTTCCTTGATTTTTTTATCTTGTTCATTGCAAAGAAATAAAATTGACTTTTGCATATGATCTTCTACCCTGCAACCATGCTGAACTCTGTTCTAATAGGTTTTCTTTTATTAAATTCCTTAGGATTTTCTCTATACAAGATCATTTCATCTATGAATACAGATAGTTTTACTCCTTCCTTTCTTATCTGGATAACTTTATAAAGTTAATTTTTTAATACTAAAAGCAGAACATTACATTAATTCCTATCTCATTTAATTTTGTTTTAATCCATAGTTCTGTTGTCTTCATTTGGATAGTCTTCCAGTGGCTTTTATTTGCAATTCATCATTTTATCTCCAGTCCCTGGCACAGTGCCTGAAGTTTTGCATTTAATAAATGTTTACCATATTAAGATGGTGATATGACTTTGCAATTTTGGTAAGAATGTCTTCTCTGTGTCTTTTATTGATGTAAATGTTAGACAGTATTGGTGCCATTAAGGTATCTAGGGTTCCAGGATATCAACAGTTGTGGCAGCAACACCAGAACCTGTCCTTTCACAGAACCATGAGGCCACACCAGAAGTAGGAAACAGCCGCCTCAAGACGCAGTGTGGACCGCACTGGCACGGCAGCGGCGCCGGCCGCGTGGACGCTGACCTCAGAGGGTGGAGGTGCGGCATCCTCACTGGGCTGGGGCAACAGACGGCACTGAGGAGGTCAGAGCAGGAGAACAGTCAAACAGCTCCCTTGATCTGGGCTGAGCAACCTTGGTTCTGTGCAAATGTGAACTGCTGTCTGTGGACTCTTAAAATCAATGAAAGGGCATACTCTCAGGGGGTTGAGGGCCCCAGAATAGGAGGTAGGGGCGAGAGCTAAATGTGATCACTATTTCATCTCAGGCTGCAGTTGTCTGGGAAAGCTTGAGCTAGACCTGCAAAAGTCTATCACAAATTATTTCTTTGATTCATCCTTCCCCTCAAGATGCCAGTCCATTTTTTCTTCTTTCCATTACTTTAAATCCCTAAACTATCTTCTCTGCTTCTTAAAATCCTATGCAACCTACAGCACATTATTTTTATTTTTTAAATTATATTTTATTGATTATGCTATTACAGTTTTCCTGACCCCCCCATTACCCCCCTCCACCCAGCACCCCCCACTCCCTCAGGCAATCCCTACACCATTGTTCATGTCCACGTGTCATGCATATAAGTTCTTTGGCTGCTCCATTTCCTATACTGTACTTTCATCCCCATGGCCATTCTGTACTTGTACTTCTTAATCCCCTCACCTCTTCACCCATTCCCCCATTACCCCCTTTGCATCTGGCAACCATCAAAACACTCTTTGTATCCATGATTCTGTCTCTGTTTTTGTTTGCTTAGTTTGTTTTTTAGACTCATTTGTTGACAGGTTTGTATTTTTGGCATTTTATTGTTCATATTATAGTTTTGATCTTCTTCTTAAATAAGTCCCTTTAACATTTCATATAATAATGGTTTGTGATGATGAACTCCTTTGGTTTTTTTCTTGTCTGGGAAGCTCTTTATCTGCCCTTTGATTATAAATGTTATCTTTTCTGGGTAGAGCAGTCTTGGCTGTAGGTCTCTGTTTTTCATGACTTTGAATATTTCTAGCCAATCCCTTCTAGCCTACAAAATTTCTTTTGAAAAATCAGCTAATAGTCTTATGGGAACTCCCCTGTAGGTAACTAACTTCTTTTCTCTTGCTGCTTTTAAGATTCTCTTTTTATCTTGAAACTTTGGCATTTTAATTATCATGTGTCTTGGAGTGGGCCTCTTTGCATCCATCTTATGTGGGACTCTCTGTGCTTCCTGGACTGGCATGTCTATTTCCTTCACCAAATTGGGGAACTTTTCTTTCATTATTTTTTTCAAATAGATTTCCAATTTCCTGCTCTTCTCTTCTCCTTCTGGCACCCCTATGATGGGAATGTTGGAATGCCTGACATTGTTCCAGAGGCTGCTTACACTAGCCTTGTTTTCTTGAATTCTTTTTTTTCTTTTTTTCTGATTGGTTGTTTTTTTGCTTCCTTATGTTCCAAATTATTGATTTGAATCTTGGCTTCATACACTCTACTGTTGTTTCCCTGTAAATTGTTCTTTATTTCCATTACTATATTCTTTGTTTCTGACTGGATCTTTTTTATGCTGCTGAGGTCCTCACTAAGTGCCTTGAGCATTCTTATAACCAGTGTTTTGAGCTCTGCATCTGAGAGATTGTTTATCTCTTTTTCTGGAGTTTTGATCTGCTCTTTCATTTGGGCCATGCTTATTTGTCTCCTCATTTTGGCAGCCTCCCTGTGTTGTTTCTATGTATTAGGTAGAGCTGCTTTGACTCCATGTCTTGGTAGTGTAGCCTAATGTAGTAGGTGTTCTGTAGGGTCCAGTGGCATAGTCTCCCCTATCATCCAAGGTGGGTACTTGAGGTGTGCCCTTCATGTGGGCTGAGCACACCTTCCTCTTGTAGTTGAGCCTTGGTTGCTGTTGGTAGATCAATGGGAGGGATTTACCCAGGCCAGTCAATGGCAAAGACTAGCTGACCCCTGACCACCAAGCTCCGTCTTCTGTGGAGGATCAGCTGTGCAGGGGCAGGGTGGTGGTGCTCTGACATGGTTTGCAGCTGTTCATTGGGTGTGCTGGCCCTGAGGTTTCCCAGGTAGTGCAGACCAAGATCAGCCCCCACCTGTGTTTTGCCCAGGGCTACCCTGCCTGAGCTATAAAACAATCTGAGCTGGTTGCTACTTGTGCTGGGCTTGGAGAATCCCAGGTGAAGCCAAGCTGTGAATCTAGGCTGGCTGCTGGTAGTGCAGGGCCATGTTTGATATGATTTAGGAAGTTGTGAAGCATGAGCCAAGACAAGACATTCATATGTAAAAGCAGCTTGGGTGAGCCTGTAAATTGGGTAGGGAAGAGTCTCTAGGGATCTCCAAGGCAGAACAAACAGTGTTAGCCAAGTTGATGGAGTCTCAGATATAGCTCCAGCCTGTGGGCTCTGTGGGGAGATGGTTTGGAAAAGGGACAATGGTCTCTGCTCACCTTGATGCCAGACACTTCAGTTTCTCCCTGTATGCCACTGGTGCCTTTCAAACTGCTACCCCAGTGCTGGAGCTCCAAGGGAGTGAGTCTGAGTAGGTGACTCTGTGTTTGGGTTGCTGCTGCTTGTTACTGCCATCAGAAGATCTTCCAGGGGTGCCAACTGGATGGTACTTTGAATTCTGGTCTCCTTCCCAAAGCTGCCTGCTATCAATTGCTTTTTGCATTCTCAGATAGCTGTTCATGTATTTATATTTGCTTTTAGTAGAAGAGAAAGATGGAATGTGATTATTTCACTTTGCCCAGAACTGGAACCTCATAGTTTTTTTTTTTTTTTCTGTTTTACAAGAAAATGTCCATCTCACTGACCATTTGTGCAGTTAGAGCTGAAAAGTTACATCCATAATATTTGTTTTACTTCCCTTTCTCATCATTGCAGGCAGATGCAAACTTTCATTCACTCAACTCATTAAGTGATTGTATTTGTACTGTACTCAATTCCTTATCAAACCTCAGACATTTGTACCCATGTGATCCTACTCACAGGCCATTTCTCAACCACTGAGCCCCTCCACTCCCTTCCCTGCCTCTAGGGCACTGTAGATCTTCCTCGTATCAAAGTCACATTATAGAAATTTTAATAGCCTGACTTGGGTGATGTATGGCAGTACTTCCCATTGTCATATGTCTTCTGTCATTCTAACTGTGCAATCTTAAGTCAATTTCATTAATCCCAGGAATAATAAAGGAGAGGTTGTTACCACTATTAGCTAATAGTGATTCAAAGGCTCTAATGAATGCAATAAGGCAAGAAAAGAAAATACTAAGTGTAAATACTAGAAAAAGAGGTATTTTTTGTGATTAATATAATTGCATTTCTAGAAAACTGAAGAAACTATAGCAAGAAAAAGACCACTAAGAGTAGAAGGAGAATTTAGTGAGATAACTGGGTACAAAGAAAATATTTTTAAATAAAGATTTTTTTCTATCTCAGGAAATAGAAAAATATTCCAATCACAAAAGCAGCAAAAATTATAATACACTTAGGAAGAAATCTTAGTCCTAGGACTCTATTCCAAGGATGTGCAGGTTGGGTCTGGCAGCCCATTCTGTCCTGCAGTCTGTTTTTCTATGACTTTGGACTGTGAGCTTAGAATGGATTTTACATTTTTATAGGGTTATTAAAATAAAAAAGAGGAATATGCAACAAAGACCATATACAACCCACAAAGCCTAAAATGTTGATATTTACTCTCTGGTCCTTTACAAAAAAAGTTTCCACATAAGTAAAGGCACCAGTATATAAAAATACATGTGCATGGGTGTTTAGTACAGCATCTCTTATATGGCAGAAAAATGAAAATAAAGCAAATACCTGTGAACTGGGAAATAATGAAAAAATATTGTGATAAAACCGTTCTGTAGAATATCATGCAGCCATTAAAAAATGAAATATAGTCACATCAGTTGATTTGGAAGAATATATATGAAATTCTAAATGCAGTGAAAAGCAGGATGCAGAGAAATATATATATATATATATATATATATATATATATATATATATATATATATATAACATGATTATTTTTATCTTTAAAAAAAGTACAACTCAATCTCCCATATAAGTGTGTGAATGTTAATATAATTATATCGACAGGGAGAAAGAATTTTGAATGTTAGACTAAAGGGCATGAACATTTTTGATTGGCAATGAGCAGGCCTCAGAGGTTTCTGAGTGGGAGTGTAGAGGAGAGAGGTCAGTTGGAGCTCTGGCTTGGGGATATTAATCTTCATAATGCAATCCTTACTACTTATTACCCAGAATTGTAATTTAAAGGTGGCCAACTTCCTATTGGCAGGCTACTGCCAAATCTGCTGTTTCCCTCACCACCAACCCTTCTGTCCAATGGATTCCTCTTGTTTGGATTCCTCTTTAGTGTTTGAACAGCTTTGTGGCTTTGGCAGCACTTCGAGACAAAGCTGTCTCTGAACTCCTTCCTTTGCAATCCATCCTCTCACTCTGGGGACAATAGCAGAAAGGTATTGCCACTACTTCTTGAGACCACCTAGGGAGTCACCCTCTTACCCTAGTTAGTGGCTGTTAAGGCAAAGGCTTCCCAGTTCAGCTCCGCCCCCTAAGGATATGGTATCTGGCCTCCCAGGTGTTGGGCCCCTTTTTGCATGTTATGTCATCTCTGTTCTGGGGGTTAATAAGTGTTTTGTTCTAGTTATCTCACTGGGGGTGAGGTGAAACTAAATTCTCAGGACTCCTCTTCATGGAACTTTTTTTTTTTTTTAAACAAGATTGTGGATTCTGTAGGAATACATGGTTTCATAACCTTCAAACATTCACCTGGTCTTGCTTTAGGTTATTGGTGCAGGCAATGAATAAACTTTATGTGTTTGAGGTTCCTTGTCTATTAAATTTACTTGGTACATTACCCATTCCTGTAGTCGTTCTTCAATTATTTACTTTTGTCTTCCAACAAAAGGGAGTACCTCAAAGGACCTTAGCATTTGCTAATGAGTTGCTATGTACTTTTACATTCCAATTATTTATTAGAAGGTTTTCTAGACTTCAATATCATCTCAACATGTGTTAATAAGTTGTTCTGCAAAACACAATTCAATTTTAAAAATATTCAGGCATCATTAAAAATGTCTTCAATAAGATTAAATTAATAAAATCAGTCTTTACATCATTACAAAGCTTACATTTTTAGCAGTAGAATCATTAGACTTGTGGTCTGGAAAAAGGTTTCACCATCTGTATGCAGGAGACATTTATTCATGTAGTGGCTATAAGACAACTGATCGGGAGTCACTAAGTCCAGTTTTGACCCACGGGTGTTTTAGTGAGATCTGTGCAAAGTGACCAAGTTTACCTTGGATAAGTGTGACAGTGAGGCAGCCTCGATAAGTCCCAAGTAACAATTTCAATAAAAGAAGAGCAGACAATACAATCTTATGCAAGGAAGTTGTTACAAATTAGAGAAAAACAACTTTCCTAGGGTCCTTCCAAAAATCTTAAGAGAAAATTAAAACAAGTGACAGACTGGAAGACAACATCTGCTACATATTCCAAGACAAAGACCCAATATCCAGAGGACAAAAGGAGCTCCTACAAATCATAAATAGAAATTCAGCCAACTAATGGGCAAAGGATGTGAGACACTCAGTTCCACCAGCCATCAGGGAAATGCAAATTAGGACAACAATGCAACACCAGTTTTTGCTCTCCAGCTGGCAAAACCTGACATGACTGATATTATCATGTATAAGCAAGGATGTAGGGCTATAGGTATTGTCACACACTGATGGGACTACAAACTAATGAGGCATTTTTGGAAGAGAACTGGAGAGTACTTGTGAAAATTAAAATATACATTTACTGTTGTTCTCCCCAGTTCTACTTTTAGGCGTCTATCTCAAAGAAACACTCATTTGTACACAAAAATGCTGGCATTGTCTGTGATAGAGAAAAATTGGGGGAAAAAATATCTGCTACAAGAGAGTAATTAAATCGATCATGGTTTATCAGTACTTAAAAATAGCCCCACTAAAAATGGAGTGATAGACCCATACTCACTGTTAAATGAGAAAAGCAAAGTGAAGAATAACATGTACATTATGGTCCCATTTATGCAACAAAACAAGGCATTATTGTGTGTCTGCTGCCTATCATCCATCTATGTATTATCTATCTATCTATCTATCTATCTATCTATCTATCTATCTATCTATCTGTCATCTATCAATCATCTATCTATACATCTACAAATGCAGAAGGGAATGGAAGGACATGCAATGAATTGTTGAAAGTGATTACTCCTTTCTGGAGAGAGACCATACTAAGGGAGAGACACTTACATTTTGATATGTATATTAATGTAGTGTATGAACATTCTACAGCAAAATACACTCATGAATCACTTGTGCAATTAAAAAGAGACAAAAACTAATGACTCCATAACTTTCTAAACTCCAGATCAGAGGAGAGACCCTAGGAAGACAAGCTTGCCCTTCCTGACTGACTTAGCCCTTGACCACTCCTGGAAAGCTCTCTGCCTCCTTCCTTCCTTCTCTCCCTGGGAGTAAAGATGGTGGAAAGGCTTATTTCACTGGATCCTATTCCTTCTTTTTATCATCAACCTTGAACTCAGTAAGGACATGTGAGTTTCATGGGTACCTATACAACAGGGACCTAACATCTCCTTCTTAGTTTGGCTATGAATTTTCCTGCCACCCAAAGCATTGACCTTGGAACCCAACAGAATCTGGATTCCAGTTGTGGCTCTGTTGCTTATGAGCTGTGTATTATTGGACATGTTCATTAACTTCCCTAGGCCTCAGTTTCTTTATGTATAAGAGGTTAATAATAGTACCTCTACAAAAGTTAGCTATTATTATCATTATGGTGGGGACTCAACCTCTTTGACACTTGCAGGTTCAAAGTCTAGGCTTAGATACATGACGGCTGACTTCCAGTTTCTCTGTTTATTCCTCATCCTTTCAGGCAACCCCAGCTCAGTTCAAACACTGATACCAGACCTCAGGGTCTTTGTGGCATTGCTGCCCCTGGCCACCCTTTCAGCTTTGCTCAGAAAGCTGCCGAGGGTCCTGCTGTTATTATTTCCCCCACCGAAGTGCCTGGGCTTGGCTTTTGTTCATGAGATGCCTGAGTAATGGCACAGCCTGGATGTGCTTGGGAGCATCCCTGCCTTTGAAACATTGTCTAACATCAGGCAGACACCTGCGGGAGGGGGAGCACAGGGCCCCTGCAAAGGGACAAGGGTTTCTGCCTGCTGTTTCATCCTCTCCTCTGAAGGCCTGTGCTTTTCCCAGCTCCTTTGGCTGTGGAGTTACACATATATGTACTTTTAGGGTTGAGAAAGGAAGTTGTGGTATAGGCTGTACGTTAGAGTTTGGGGCTGGTCCGTGGGATCGTATTACTACATGAAACCAACACCAAACCGAAGCCGACTCCACCCTGAGCAAATGGCCACTGTTGGGGAGAGATATTCCCATCCCAGTGTGTTCTGTTTTTGAAAGCTCTCGGTGGTTTTCAGCACGGGATGCTTCGGTGCTTTCATGGTGGCCAACAGGAGACACAGCAAAGCCTCTGCAACTTTCAGCTCTCCCCTGTCCGGCATCACCTACAGAGCTCCTACTCCCAGTTCACCTCAGCCACAGTTAGTCATTCCCCCTTTGAATTAATATAAGATGATGAAATACACTTTTCTCCATAGAAGTGAAACAAAATGATATGAGCTCTCTTCCCTTGGAAGCTGAGTAAGGCGAGCCCAGCTCATTCCAGTGTATTTAAAGACAGCCTCCCTCCTTTGAGAGTGCCGAGGGAGCCCGCAGCCTGGAGGGACCGCCCCCCACAGACCACGCTGCCTCTCCCCAGCCAGGAGCTCCCTGCTTCCCGGAGAATTGGTACTTCCTGCAGGGTTATTCTGACACCTAGATAACAGTATCTCTGGCAAGTTACTTTTGAAATACGTGCATGAAACGTATCATGTCAAGGATGTACATTACTCTTATGATGAGATTAGAATGCATCAGCCGCCTTCTGAAGATCTAAAATGGCTCTCCTAGAGGGAAGAAATTTTATTTTAAGGCATTTCATTAAATGAAATAGGTGTTGGGAAAATTGGTTCTTTGAAAGAGATTCAACTTAGAGCCTCAGCTTATGCCATATTCTGCAATAAATCCTAAATAAGTTGAGTGTGAAAAATAGAATAATAAAAAAAATCTATAAGGAAATTTAGGAAGGCATTAAATAGATAGCAGGCAATGAACAACCTATCATTATTATTGTTATAATAATAAGTACAAAAGCAATGGAAGAAGTCATAAAAGAAAATATCAATGGATTTGATATAAAAAATAATGTAATAAAGCCCTGCATATTATAGTGCACTTTACAAAGACTAGTCACTATCATTGTTGGTAAAACAAAGGTGCAATGGCCAGGTGCTTCCTTGAGAACCTGGAAATAAAGAAGCTGATGTCACCTTATAAGATTTGAACCACCAAAAATCTTCACACAGCTCTTTGTGAGATAAAGCCAAGAGGATGAAAGATGTCAATCATTGTGCCCGCCCTACCCATCTTCCCTAAGGGAAACCTGCCTGTCACACTCTGCTGCCTAGGTGGCCACTTTCTGAAACACAAGACCTCGCTTCCTCCCTGGCTACAGCTGTCTGGACCAGAGGTGGGTTTCTGACCACATTCTTAAGCAGCTGTTGTCCTTAAGGCCTAGAGAAGACACTCAGGTTCTCTTTCTTATAATATTGAGCTAAGAAACAAGCAAATAATTAGCTCATTAGCATTGGGGACAGAAGGTGATTTCAGGCTACATCTGGGGTCAGAGCAGACTATGAGCAAGTGGGGCCCATGGTCAGCAGGGCCAGTAGGCTACAGAGCAAACATGCACAGAACTAGCAGAGGCCCCCGGGTGGTGTGGGTGAGTGCTGGGCTCTGGAGCCACCCTGGTTCCTGATGGCCCCCAGGTACTGGCTCTGGCTCCCATTCCAGCTTGGAGCGGTCTCAGGTTTATTACTATATCTTCATGAGATTCTTATCTTCACTACACACACATCCTAAGTCTTAGCTAGCTTACTGGGTCTCTATTTCTGATAATCAAAAGGTTATCAAACTAAAGGTAGTTATTTCTGTGACCCAAAACATTATCAATATGACTTGAGGTACATCCTGAGGGACAGGAGTGGGATTTAATTGTAGTTTAGTAAGTAGAGGCCTAATGTAAGTGGTATTTTATCTTTTCTGGAGAAAGGGGGCTGGTCTGTCTGAAAGCTGACTATTATTGCTGTAGGATGTTCACTGCTGTGGGCTGTGGGCGCCTGGTGAAGCTTCACTGTGACCTTGAGAATCTAGCTCTAAAACACTTTACTTCTCTTTGTTTTGATTCCCTTTGTGCTTGGACATGCCTAGTTACTAATCTTCCAATAACTAACCCACTTTTTTCCCTGGGAGAAGACATTCTAGAAGGAGGCAGTTTAAGAGTTCCTGTTGATAAAAGAACATCTTCCACGGCATATTCAAAAATTGCCTCTCTGGCTCATTGTGAGTTGATTGACATGTGTCATTCTTTCCAAATCCCAGATAGCCAAGGTCAGATCCCAGATCCTGGTTTGCTCACTAAGTTAAGACCACCCTGGCAGGACTCTTGGGAAGCAGCCATCCATCTTCTTGTGCTGACGTTCCTTATTTTATACATGACATTTATTAGTGTTACCCGTTGTCAGTTAATATGCCCCCAGGCCCCCATCTTGCCCAAGTCTTTGTTGTTGTTGTTGTTTCATCCCCCAGACGACAGCAATGCAGTCAATCAATTCCATGAAGATGTCAGTCATACTGGGTATGGGCTGTCACTTAGATAACTCCATGTCTTGGAATTTCAACCTTTCAAATTGTTATAGGAGGGACCTTAAGAAATCAGCTTTGCTCCTTCCATCTCCAGACATCTTGAGCCATCTCAGTCAGAAAGATGCCTCTCTATCCTGCTTTTGAAGGTTCCTAGGATTTCTACTCATTTAATTACCTTTTGGGGTCAAAATGTCTTTAAATGAGCAACTATTTTTTCCCAATACAACTGAAAATTATTTCTTGCTTTCTGAGTCTCTTTAAAGATGAATTACAAGTTATTGGCCCACCTGTGTGATATCAGGTAACCAACAGTGGGTTCTCTTTTAGCTGTTTTTTTAATAGGAATCAGCTCACACGTTATCAGTGGAAAGGGTGTTACTGAAAGTGGTCCCTCAAGTGATAATTTGCTGCTCTTGTTATGTTTATGCAAATGAACAGGATAAATTAAAAATGGACTTAATGTAGTCCCTTTAAAGACAAGGAGGGTAATCTTAGGGAGAAGAAAAAAAAAAAAAAAGAAAAAAAAGAAAGTGGTCTCTCCACATCTTGCCCTTGTGCCAGTGTGGCCAGTGCTCTTTCTTAGAAGAAAGAATCTTTCTTACTGGACAGCTCTTTTCATCGTTGTGTGCGCTGTTTATGTTTCTGTTACTCAGTGTCTCAAGCCTCCTCATACCCTCTTCTGTCATGATAGCCTCAATTTAGAACAAATATGCTGTTTTATATAGCATTTCTTTATGCACTAAGCATTTAACATGTTTTTAAATTTATATCATGATTTTTATTAGAATTATAATTGGTTTGTTAGAGTTCTAGTTATAAAGTTGCATGGGTTTTGAGAGGTCTTCCCAATCTAAATTCTCCTACAATCCCTGTTATTTTTAGCATGTAATCTCATATTTACTCTATTCTAGCAGGAGCAATTATACTTAAAACCAGTTTTTGAGTTCCCCATTTACAGCTTGTTTCCCCCCAGGATAAATTAATGTGATTGTTATCTAACTAAAATCTCCTTTACAGAGTTCTTTCAGGCAGCAGATACATTTCTGAAGGTCTGTAGCGAACATGGTAGTTTTCCTGCCCAGTTAGGCAGAGTGCAGAGATTGCCTCAGAGAGGGCTCAGGACTGAAGCCAGGACAGTGCTTCCTCCCTGTAGGGACTTCTGCCAACATTATTGGGGAAAATCCCTTATACTAGGATTATGAATTCTACAGACCATGCAGACTCAGAGATTTCAGGGGCGCCCTGCCACTAAATATGGAGAGGCTACCAGAGAACCTAGTCAAGTAGAATTGAGAGATGGAAGGAGAGGAGAAAAGGAGGAAGGGGGGTAGGGGGGGAGGTCTAGGAGATGGAGAAGGAGAGGTATGCATTTGAAGCCAACTGTACTCCTTGGACTTACTGGTTACATGAGACAATAAATTCCTTTTTATAGTTACAGCCAAATATCCTGATCAACAAAAATTAAGCCCAAATTAATTGAATTTTTTGATAGGTATAATTAAAAAATCAAACTAAATACTCTAATGCACAACCAAAGCTTAAAATAAACATATGGTGAATCACTCAATATAGCAAAAATCTACTTTGTAACTTCTTAATCATCACTTTAGCTACTTTTCTCTGAACGATCTCTCTTCTGTGGAGAGCTAGTGAGGAAATGGATGTATGCTGGGCAGAGTGAAAGGGTGCTGTCTTGACTTTCGCATTTCTTATTTTTGAGATACGGCACTTTTCCCTTTATGGTAACAATTTTGTTTTGTGTCCCTGATGACTTCCATGCCTACCCTTAATCAGGCTTACTCTAGTCCTATCCATGCTGGTTTTGGTACTTAAGCATAAGTACTTCATTACACCTTCTCCTTTTAAACCTCATCTAGGTTTACGTTTTGAATTCTCTCATGTTTTCTGAAGCATCAGTAAATCCACTCAGTTGGAATTGTATACAGCCTGAAAACACAGCCCTTCCATTTTCCAAACCATTGAACGTGATAGTTGGAACCCATGTGGGTCCAGAATCCTCCTGGAAGCCCATAGTGCATTACTCTCAGGCACCCTGAGGGAAGGTGAAACCCTGAACCCGTGCACATGAAGTGGGGAGCAAAGGCAGGCTGGGTTTCAGACCCCACTCACTGCCACATCTGAGCCCATTAATCTTCTTGGGCTATGTGCTCATGAGCTAGGGTCTAATTTGAGCCACTTGTTGGGCATATCATGTAAGATGAAGGCCAAATAATCAGGAAAACTGAGTAACAGCCTAGTAAAAATGAAGAAAATATCAAAGGTAAATGAACCTGAATTTATGAAGGTATTATACTGTATTTAAAAGTTTTCGAGTTGGACAGAAATCAATTTTAATTCCAGCTTGGCTGCTTAGTAGGTCACCTCACTGAAATTCCATTAAAAAAATCTGCAAAATAATAATACCACATTTCATAGACTCTAGACTGCATCAGCTGTAAGATATAACCATCTTTATCACAGAGGTTTTTAAAATATAAAAATTCAAAATCAGAATATGAAAAAATAGCCAAGTGGGATGGTTAAATGTATCCTGAAGTGTTAAGACTGTAAAAACTGTGTATCTTAGAATATACGACATATGGTAATAATCCCTTATAGCTAATGGCTCTTCTCTGTGAGGATTAAATGAGATAACGTATGTCAACTCCTTGCCACAGCTCAGAGTCAGTATTTAATAAATGGTGGAGGCTGTTGCTGAAGCTGGTGACCAACAGTAACAAAAGAATATACTTGACTCAGGTCTTCATAATCTAGCAAAACTACCTGGCTGCTGTTTTTCCCCTACTCCAGGATAAGATACTAGAGGCCAACATGCACCAGTGGGTCTAGAAGTAAATCTCAGAGGAATATTAAAGTACAGAAAATGCACAAAACTGAAAAGTAGCAATATTTATTATGCTGATGGAAGACCCAATCTGATTTTCCCAAATCCTAAATGTACGAGAGAAACATTTTAAAAAAGAGTACCATTCACATGGTGGGTAGGGATCCTTCTCTGAATTTGGAGTGGGAGAAAGAAAACTTTCAAAAAGTTTTGCTAGCTTTTCTAGTGTTTGTCTTTTCTCTCGACCCCTCACTATCAGTTATTGCTATGACATTTCCTGTGGTTTGTGAGCCGATCATGGACTGGCTCACTAGTGAACACCCTTCTGTGCAGCATCTGGTGACGTTAGTTTTCATTTAGGCCTAGATGGGTCTACGGAGGATGAAGACATGCCAAGAGGTGTCAGTCAAACCCTTTCACCTGCCTCCAAAGCAGCTGGTTCCTGGACTGGTCTAGGAATGGGACTTATGCCGGAAAACAGCCATTTATTCATCCTTTGTTGCCAAAGACAATGCCGCCAGTGGTAGAAAGAACTCTGATGTAGAAACACTGATGCCAGAATTCTAATGAGTGAAAAATGGCCTGGTTTTTGCCACTACCTCCAAAGCAGTCTATTTCTTTTCCTCCAATTTGGCCTCAATAGCATTTCCAGAGATAGGTAAATGGAATCAGGTGTATATGAACATGTTCAAAACATAGCTCACATGATGAAAAGCTCTTGTGTGCAGAACAGGTAAACACAATGAAAACTACTCTCCTATGGAAACAAATATCCTATTATTTTTTTATTCTTCCATTCCTGATATAAGCTTGTTTCAACATCAGGGTTGACCTAAATAATATACACAGAAGGACAAAAAAGGAGTTTGTGGCAAGAGTTTACCTAGTTTGGTGAGGCTTGTTATAAGAAAAGCAAATAACACAGAAGTTTCAGATTTACTGATGATGCCATGTAAATATAGATATCACGTGGATGCTGCTGAATTTATAGCCTTCAGGGGTTTTTGAGAATGAAACTCAAGTGGCAGCTCTAGATCATAATGCCAGAGAAAAGCCAAATTACTGGAGAAGACAGTGGTGACCTAAACTGTAACCACGTGGGGCGTGGGCTGGCTGATCTCACAGCTCACAGACGCAGCTTTCGTTTCCGCCCTGCAGGCCCATTAGGCGTACACTCCACCTCCCCTCACTCTGCCCAGGGGCCAGAGGCAGCTGTGGCACAGTCTGGGAGTGAACCTGAGCCATCATCCCATGCACATAATAATACATCCGCGCCGGGGTCCCACCTCCTGAACCCCGAGATTCACTAAAGGACTCATTGGGAACAGAAAATGTCACTTGATCTAATTTCTCCCTGGGAAGAAATTAACGACTTATGACTTAGTACTGCCATAAATCTCCTGAAAACAGTTCCTTCAAGGTTACCTTAGAAATTTTAAATACACGTGTAAATTCTACCTTATACCTCCTTACTCTTAACATTGTGCCTGAGATGCAGTGATGGTGGGTTTGTTCAGTAACGGGATTCTGTCTCAGTGACCCACTTACCTGGGCCTCCTTAGATCAAGGGCACATTTGAAAGACGAGTGGCTAGAACACAAGTGTCAGTCTGCTATTTGCATAAAATGAAGAGTGACATTGGCTTTGTTAGTACCACTCAACTAGCTACTTTCTTGTTAGCAGTGAATGCTAGAATCTCAACGTTGCTAGTCTCCAGAAAAAAACAAAGGTCTGCTTGCCCAGGGCTTCTGCTAGCATATCTGCAGTTACAGGCGTCCCTTGTGGGAGCTCAATCACAGCCTCACAGCCTCGGCCCCCACCTGCACAGCTGCAGGGCAGCCTCCCACTTGCCTAATCTCAAGAATGGGGCAAACTGGATCCATCAACACATGTTTTTGCACCAAAATTATGGAGAATCCAGAATTGTTTGTGACAACAATCCAAGGTACTCAGAGTGAGAAGCTAAGTATGTTAGCATAGGTCATTGGTGCCTTCCATCAGTCGCCTGTTTCATTAGTGTTGGAACAGTTTTATTTTGGTTTAGAGTTAAATATTTTCCAAGAGCAAGACCTTATACTACTTTTTTTTTTGTGTGTGTGTGGAGAAGCTATTTATTTATTTGAGAAGCAATTTATAAAAGGTCTTTCCCTCTTATCTCTCCAGGAATGAAAACAGACCACCGGGTCCTTTGAGTCAGATAATGCTGACCAGTCGGTTGATCTGCTGAAGCCTGCTTCCTTCCCCTGCTCCCGGCTACCTGCCAGGTTGGTGGGTCAGCACTACCCTGCTGCAGGGTGTCTGCTTTCCTGCCCCAAACAACTTCCTATTGCTGTAGGTCACTGATCCTGGATTGGACTAACTATGAATATTATCTCCAGAAAAATGCACACACTTCTAACCTCCAATTTTTTTCATGCAGCTTTAGGAGCTTGGGTTTAGGCCAAGAAAGGAGTTTTGCATAGGGTTTTAAGAAACCAACTATATTAAAGAAGTTATCAAAAATTTAAAACTTTTGTTGATACAGAAATATCTATATGCTTTTATATAAATGCATTAAACAATCAGAACTGATGGATGATGAGTCCAGTAACTATTGTAATTCTGAAGTACTGATGAGTGTAAAAGATATTTTACAATGTCTGCCAACTGTGCTGTGAAATGAAAATGTCTATGATTCCCACTGGTGTCAGGAGCTGCGAGCTCTGCTGTGGGCTGCTGCCTACATTCATTACTGAAGCAGTGCTAAACTGCAGTTAGTTAGAGGTTAGTGAAAGAGAAGCGCATTTTCCCCCACCCAAGATCCTGGACTTCAGGTTAAGAATCTCTAAGAGTCTAGAGATTCTCGGCCTGGTGTTGGGCATGGCCATTCCCATTCAGGCCAATGAAAAGAACATAGAGCCACTATTTTCTCAATGGAAACAACCAGAGGTTATCACAATTTTCAATATTCTGGAGAAAACACCAAAAGGGACATTCAGAGTAGCTTTTGTCTCATCCTCATTGATGAAGGGAGGAAGATAGGGACAAGAAGGACTTGGAGACTCAGCTGTGAGCAGGTTGGTAATTTCTGCCTTCCCCACTGCAGTGGCAATGGCTCAAGAGATCCCTTCTGTGAGGCTGCGCTGGGTTGGGAGATGGAGCTTCATGTGTCTTCTAGCTTGAAATGAAAGACACACTTTCCTCAAGCTTTAACAAAGACCTGTGGCATACTTCCATTACTCTGCCTCTGGCTTTACCCTCACCTTTTTCAGGATGCTCACCTAAGTGGGGAACCCTGTTCAGCAGCCTGCATCCTGGGCAGGCACACTGGCTCATTTTTTGCTTCCTCCCATTGGCTTACTGAGTGGCACTGAAAAATGAGCACCTGTGCCAAAATGCTAAGTATAAGCTTTGGGAGGTGTAAAAGTGTTTCATAGCACTTGAAAAAATGAATTTTCAGTGTAATCCTGTGGTTCTGACCAGCTGAGCTATTGCTGAAAGACACCAGGGGAAAGCTAAACTTTCTCATTGGGATGCTAGAGCTCAGGCCTGCATGGGGATGAAAGTTCAAGTTCTAGACAAAAGAAAATGCTTTTCCTGATGGATGAGGGGAGGATGACAAACTGCCAAGGAAAGGCACTCTCAAAGCGCTTCCTTGGCAGGGCACTTTTGAAGCTAGGCTCCAGGGCTTTTTGGAGGCACATCCTGACCTTATTTTCACCAGGAAAATGGTCCGTGAGAGAGGATCATGGAAGATCGTCTGCTTACCAATTTTACTTCTTGCTTCATTTATACTTTCTCCCAGGGCCTTTGCTTCAGAAAATCTGGAAAAAATAAAAAAATAAATGAGACTTTAATTTTTCCCTTCATTCTATATTATGTTTTAAAAAATGATAGATTTCTGAGAGGTCTCTAAAATATTATAAAACCTTATTAAGAGACATAAAAGAAAATCCAAATAAATAAAATATGCTAGGCTTAAAATAGAAATAAGTTTTGTATTAATCACTGGTATTGTGAAATTTTACTTCTCTACCCAGCATTGAATTTTCCTTCTCATCTTCACTAACTTATGATTTTCAACTTCTAGAATAAAGCATGGCTGTAAGCTCTCTGTACTACGTGTGCTCTATAGCATCAGGATCTTATAGTTACAGCCAAAGACTATGTACTTAATGTAACTTAAATAATTTTTTTCTCTGATTATAAAGTCCTACCTATAACAGAGGACAGCAAACTATGGGTGGTCATCAGACAAATCCAGCTCACCACGTGTTTCTGTAAAGGAAGCCATGTTGGAACACAGCCATGCCACATTTACAGTGTCTGTGGCTGCCTTCCTGCTATGATGGCAGAGCTGATGGTAGTGCTGAGTAGATTCTATGCAGGCTGCATGGCCTGCAAAGCTGAAAACGTTTGCTCTCTGGCCCTTTACAGAAAAAGCTTGCTGGCTCCTGTTATGGCTGCTGTTAACCACATTTTGAAAATATAAAAACATAAAAAACTAATTCTAATAATCTCCCATCCAGAAATAAGCACATTTTGAGATCTTCCCAGTCTTTTTCCTAGCCATTTTTTAGTAGAGTTAAGATCATGCCATATATATGGTTTTGTGCTTTTTTTTTTTTACTTAGCATTTTGACGTAAGTCTTTCCCCATGTCTTTAGAAACTTTTCCATTATCTTTGATGCCTGTCTACTAGTGCACCACATGGTTGTGCTGATATTTGCTTAATTATTCCTCTGCATTTTCCAACAAATACTGATGAGACACCATGGAGAGCTGCAGAAGCAGTGTAGGTTAAGGCCTATATAAAAACATGCAGTCTAGGACCTTACAAAATGTTAGTTGCTTTCCTATATTCTCTTTTCTGCCATGAAAGTTAAAATGCCACTGAAAATCTATGGAACAAATACATAATGTATGGCTATGGCAAATCCTTGTGCTACCAGGGTGACACTGGCCATGCCATTAGAGTGACTGGGGTGGGGCTTCATGTACAAGGTAGGACTGACCTGGGTTTAATGGTGCATAGAATTTTTTAGAAAATTTTATTTTGGAAATTTACAAATATACATAAAATAGAATAACAGAATGAATCTTCACATACCCACCATCATGTCATTAACTGTCATCACTTGGCCAATTTGATTTTAATTATCTCCTCTCTCCCCATCCTCTCCCCACCTCTCAATCTTTCTGGACCCCAGTAAGACCCAGCTATATTGTTTCATCCATAATTGCTTTAGTTGCATATGTTTTTGTTAGAGGAAGTGAAGAGAGGAGGGCATTCCAGGCAGGGGAACAACATAAGTAAAGGCCAGAGCGCCATGGCTGCTCTGTGCTTGATGAAAAGAAGTGTGAATTATGTCACTGCTATTTTCTGAATCTGTCTCCTTGGCCTGGACTACAGACGGGGGAAGTTTCCAGGGAAGGGGACTAAATTTTCCCTCAATGTTAGGTTTCTTGGGACTCCACCCCTGGCTTCTTCATTAAGGGTATTCAGACTCATCATGATGCATGTCCTCTGTTCAGCTAGGGCCTGTCTGCTCCCAGAGAGGAGTGCAGTTTATTTTTTTTAAAAAAGATTTATTTATTCTTAGAGAGAGGGGAAGGGAAAGAGAAAGAGAGGGAGAGAAACATCAATGTGTGGTTGCCTCTCACATACCTCCACCTGGGGACTTGGCTTGCAACACAGGTATGTGCCCTGACTGGGAATCGAACCAGCGACTCTTTGGTTCGCAGGTCAGCACTCAATTCACACCAGCCAGGGCCCAAGGAGTGCAGTTCTTTTTGATGCCATTCAGACTGAGTTTGGTTCAGCAAACATTTCTCTTACGTGAAGATCACTGTGTTGGGCTCTGTGGGCTTGCACTGGCTTTGTCTGCTGGGCAGCCGTCATCTGGGCTTTGGTCCACGTCACCCAGAAGATGAGAACTATCTTCATGTTTAGTTTCTGCCAAGTAGGGGTACTGGAACTGATTGACAGCCACCCTGTCCATGTCTAGTACCTAGGATTTCACAGGATTTGATAGTCCTTCATTGCTCAGTCGATGATCCCTTTTCCTGCCAGATCTGTAGAGTGTGGAAGCTTTAGAATAACAAAAATGCAAGAGCAAGGCTGCAAAGCTGCGGAAATTCATGTCAGCGCTGGAAGAAAGCTGAGTGGAGATAGAAAAGGGGGAGGCTGCCAGCAGAAACGGCAGCCTCCACAGCAGCACTGCTCAGAGAAGCCCTGGCAGGCCGGGGACGAGGCCCCCAGTGCCCATACCACCACCACAGCAGCGCGGTGGCCCACGTTCCGCAAAGAGCTGCCCAAGACTGGCAGACACGGTGGCAGACCCTGTGAGCTTCCAGTTTCTTCTCTGCAGTCCAGTGCCAAGCTAAAAAGGACTTACCCACTGAGATGTGGCTGAGGGCTGTCCTGTCTCTGTGAGACCATTTCCCCTTTACTCCATGGCTGTCGCCATCGAGGCCACCCCACCCACATGTGTTCCTGACCCCTGGCTGTCCAGACAAACTTTTAAAAACACAAATATTATTGTTCTATTTCATCTCATTTCTGCCTTAAGATGGCTACTGTCTCATCACCTGTTGAGAAGTTCCTTCCCGGACTCTCAAGAAGCCTGTGGCTGCATTGTCCTACTTCTAGAAAGATACAGATGCTCAAGCAGTTTCCTTGACTGCTAAGATTTCCCAGAGTCAACGTCAAATTGTCATTCTGAAGCAAAACAGTGTTTTTAAGTATCATTTTTGAGGCCAGCACGATTTTGATAACTGAGGGGTGGCTGAGAACATTCTAATCTAATCTCTGCTCTCAGAGTTCAGGAGACAGGTGTAAATGCAAAAAACAAGAGGAAAAATAATAAAGTTTAAAACTGAAGTCTAATAGGAACCAGATAACTCCTATTTGTCATGGGTGTTATTTCCAGATGGTGCCATGAAATTTGTTGGGTTTAGAGTCTATGTGTGAAGGATGCAGCTGAGTAAAGGGGTGCTTTCCTTGGTCTAGTTCAGTTATCAAGGACTTCTTTCCAACTGCAGTTAATCTCCCTGTTTTTTCTTCTTTTGTTACTTAATGGCACTCTGTGAGTGAGGGATTCAGTTTGTATGAAAGATCTGCCACAAAGAGCTAGCTGTGTGGTGCTAGTCACATGGGGTTTCCAGTTTCTCTCTCTTCACACTATTATATCCTGTGAGAATGAGCCATACCCGAAAATGCAGTGATTTTCAATCACAATTGTCTTGGACTGAAAAATCGTCTCTAACTCAGCCAAAGGCAAACATCTTATTAATGTGCCAATGTCTCTGTTGTCACAGGCAGCCTTTCCCCAGACTGGAGGCCAGAGCTGGGAGAGGCTAGAAATCCCCTGTGAGGGCGGTAAAGGGTGCAGGTAAGAAGGGGAAGGAAAGAAACCCTTTTATTAAGTAACAGATGTGTGAGCCACCTATTGTCCCCTCCTGTAACTCCAGATCAACTCTTACACTCTTAGGGAGCTGGGGCCATCAGAAGGGATCCTTATATTTGGGTTTAGAACTTAATTACCATGGGCTAGAGAGGCTGAACTGGTCCAAGTCTCAGGTGTGGGGGAAATCAGTCCTGAGTCCCTCTTTCATGGACTTTGCCAACATGAAGTCAAAACACTAGAACTGTTGAGTGACAGAGTTATTTGATATGTGAAATAGGGTTAAAATGGCAAGTCAGGCCATTAGGTTCTTGTTGTTGAGGACTATTACAAAGGTGAGACTAGGTAGTCAATAGAGTTAGGAAACATTAATTTAATGACAACCCGAGTAAACCCCATGGTGCATATCTGTCCCTGTGATGCTCCTGTTCACTGGAGAGAATGGGAACAAATGTGTGGAGGGAATCAGAGTTATGGCGGACAAGTTCCTAAAGTAAGGGTGGCAAGGAGGTCACCCCTATAAGCATCTGTGGGACCTCATTTTGATGTCTGCTGCAGTGACACTGGTTCACAGTTATATGTTTTCATATAAAAACATTTCATTTAGTCCTCTGCCTTAAGCAGTTGTGAGCATGTCATATCTAATAATTAAATACATTCCATGAATGCAAATAAAAGTTCCCACCCTGAGAAAGGGATACATCCTAGCTTAAACTCCCCAGTACCAAATATTCCTTTAATGATCATTTATTACAGTAACTTTAAACAGATGTGACATTTTTTAAAAATGTGGGCAGGTCTCCCAACTTTTCATTTGATTTAAAAAGACTGATTTACTGCTGGGAAAACCTCTTTCCAGAGGAAAGCTTTGTGTGAGTTTCATTAATTCCCTTGCTCAATGGCCTTGGGGAAGATGGGACCACCAGCATTACCAGTCCATCCTGTGTGATTTAGATGTGTTCAAGCCCAAAAGCAATTTGTCACATTGACTGTGAGCACTCTACTGTACTAGAGTTTAGCGAGCTCTGAAGCGGGAGGTTTCGAAAGACTACAACGTTGTCATCTTTGCCACCCGCCCCCCTCCACTGGAAACAGACCTAATTGGACCAAGGGTGCAAACCAGGACCAGGAACACAGGCCAATTCTAGAATAAGAACGATGAAGTAGCATGTCTTCCTAAGCCAGTGGTTCTTAAGCTTGAGTATGCAAGAGAGTCACTTGGTAACTGGTTTAACCTGCGGAGGCTTTGAGATCCTACCTCAGAGGTTTTGGATCTCAAGGTCTTTGGACACTGTCTAGGCAGAGGTTTTCAAACCTGGTTGCATGTTAGAGCCTTTGAACAAAGGGATGCTCAGGCTCTATCTAACTGAGTTAGACTATCTGGGGAGGCAGGCCAAGGTGTTGAAAGTTTTTACAAGCTCCGCGGGGCCAGGGTTATAAGGCACTGGTGTGAGCAATGATGCCTCAGGCAGGGACACAGCTAAGGACTCTTTGGAAGTCGTTACTGGATAAAGCAACTGTCGTCTGCTTGACATGCTTATCTTCAGACAAACAAGTTATTCTGCTTCAACATGTCCAACTGACTATACTAATAATACTCAGCCTACAGCATGGAAAAGCTGTGGACGGTTTGTGAAACCCCTGATCCATATGCCAAAATGTGCATAGATGTCCATGTGTCCATCTTTCTAGGGCAAGCACTCTCAGCCTTCACCAGCTTCACTTCATTTTCCAATCCCACTCCTTGTTTTATTCATTTATTTATTTATTCATTCATTCATATCCCAGAGTCTCAGTCCCGTTCTGCTCCCCCACAGAGGTAACAATTCTTATGGTTAAAGTATGCTAAAGTTTATCTTTTTGTTTGACTATTTTTGTTTTGTGTGCATATATTTATAACTTACATAAATTGTATGTTCTTAGGACTATTCTTGGTGACCCGTGTACATTAGCCCATTGCTCCCGCCGGCTGCATCTGACCCCATGGAAATTCTCCCCAGTGTTTCACCTCCCCACTGCCCCAGGATGGACACCCAGAAGCTTTTCAACTCTCTTCAACCACAAACAGAGCTGCTGTGGGCATCTTCATATATGTCTCCTTTGGAACTATGAGAACTTCTTGGGAGATACACCCGCAAGTGGAATTGCTGGGTCACCGGGGTGCATATACTTCATTGGACTAAGAAGGCTACTCTCTGCTCCAGATGGCTGCTCCTGGTTACACTCCTATCACCTTCACTGAGTTCTTGTTAGTCTAAGACCCCACCAACCTCTCCACCAAGTATAAAAGCAGTTGGTTAATGGTGTAAGCTGGGCCCTCACAGCTGATTGCTGTTCCTTTCGGTTTTCCCAGTCGCCTTCTTGCCTGCTCCCCATGGCAGCTGCACTAACCCTTCATCACCATCCGCACACAGAAAGTAGAAGCCGCCTTTACTTTTCTCCTTCCGCTTGTCAATGCACCTGTGTCAGCCGCATCTCACTTTGTTGTTCTACTCAGGCCTCCTTCCAGGCGCGGCGGCCTGGACCGTGATTCCCCCTGACCGACTCCCGGAAGCCTGGCTGCAGCAGCCATTCCCTTGCTTCTCTCTCCATCTCTGGCTTGTCCTGGGTTTGCTTCTCTGACCTACAGTCTTAGCTGAGTCTCTAAAACAGAATTCCCCTCTCCCTAAGCTACCTCCCTTTTTCTTCACAGATGTTTTGACCTATCACAAACACTGTACACATTGTTAGCTCTCCTTCTCTGTTTGCTCAGTTTCTTCTGACTTGCTTCGTCACTCCTGACACTCCAATCCCTGGTCTTCTAGGTGCCAACTCCACGTGTGCTTCCAGCTTTGCCTGCTGGTCTCTTGGTAGCATCTGCCACCACTGACAACATGCTGCTTCTTGGAGCAGTCTCCCTTCTTGGCTGTCGGAATAGTATTTTCTCCTGGTTTCCCTCTTCTTCTCTCTCTGCTTCTTCTCAGGCCCTGCTGTGGCCTCCTCTTCCTCTCCCTGTCCTTCATAGCTTCCCCTTATTGTTTTCCTGAGAGAGCTCATTCACTTTTCATGTGTCCTTAAATTGTCATTTACAAGCATATGATTCTCAACCCTGAATCTTATTTTAATTCAACAAATAGTGTTTGAAAATTTACTGTGTGCCAAGATCCAGAGTCATATGTGACATAAGAGTTCACAGCCTAGACTCTCTTCCAAGCTCTAGACTCATACATATGGGAGTCATTCTGTTTGCTACAGTATGAGGATATGTATCTAATTCATGGGTTATCTGAAACAAGGAATACATTTATTCTGAAGGGCTCAGAACACAGCCTTTCTCCACAACCTGTCAGCAGATGCTGCTGCCTTGCTCTGCTTCTGGCCTGGATAACGACCCCCAGGGCTTGTGGGTCACAAGACATGCATGTTTGCACTCTCTGTGACTGAGTTCTGCAGGACCACCCTCCAGGATGGTGGAGTTCCACAGATATTTTTTCCTGCCTTTGAAACAGTAAGATATTGAATGTACAATGTGAGATCTGTATAGAAAGTTAGTGCTTCCAGTCACAGCCCCTGACGTCCCTTCCCTGGCAGTACAAAGATGGTGACACATACCTCAAAGGGAATGGTACTGGGCTGGATGTAATTCACTGTGAAACTGAGCACGTGTGCCTTCCCTTGAGGAGTTGGGTTGGGCAGTTTAGAGAGCACAGAAGCAAGTCTCCTCTTGCTGGCCTGGCTAAGCCTTGGAGGGCCAGCGGCTCCCTGAAGCAGCCTTACCTCTGTTTCAGAATCTGTTTGTTGTCTTCGACAGTAACACTGTCAGCGTGGTCTCTCTTGAAGATTTCAAAAGCCTCCTGGCATCCTAATGACATTTCTTCTCTCATCCCTGTTGGAGACACAGGGAAATGGTCTCAGTCACAGCATCAGGATCCCATTAATTTCATTGTCACTTTAGTCAGACTGAAAAGCCAGCCTTGGCTCTGGGGGGCCCACAGCAGAGAGGCTCCAACCAGACAGGTAGCCCCAGGCTCTTCCAGCTGGCTGCCAACCCGAGAGGAGGCCCTCCCAGTGACAGGGACACTGCTGCACCCTGTGGGGCGGTGCTGGCGCATCCATGTGACATGTGGGGGGTGGTTTGGAATGTTTGTTCAAAGGAAATGAAAACCAGAGTGCCAAGCCCTCGATCGCCAGGAAAATCTGCAAATGCACTTTCTGCCATCATTCAGTGCCATATTTCTCCCTGTTTTCCTGTTATGCCCCATTTTGGTTTTCTGTTAAATTTTACCCTGAATTTCCAGGCATTTAGTTAGAGAAAGTATAGTTCAGGCTGAAAAATTTAAAATCTAGAAAATTCTGCTCTTTGTCTCCATATAACAAGCTATCCTTGTTTCCCGAGGCTAATGAGGGACTTCCAGTCTTACTCAGGACTTAGCTTCTCAGTTGCAAGACCCATGAGCAGACAGAGGTGGAGGTCCCTAGTTCGTGTTCAACTTCAACATCCTGTATCACGATTGTCACTGCAGACTAACCTTCCCTGCTGGGTCTTGATCAGGGGCCAATGTCTGAAACCAAGAGCAGAAGGGTTAGGGCCCTTGGAGAATGCAGGTGACATTCCTGCATCAAGGCTCTCTTCCTCATGCCTCTCAGCATGAGGGTCAATGCAGGTGTGTGCCAGGGGCTCCCTAGGTGAGAGTTGAATTCACAGCTGGAATTTGGATGAATCTACAATCATTTTTACACCTCTGCCCTTAGTTCCTTTGTCCATGTTTCCTTTATCCATTTAACTCTACTCACCTTTCCAGCCCGGGCTGAGTGTTACCATCTCTATGAAGCTTTCCCTGAGGCCCAGACGAAACAAACCCTTCCTTCTCGATGCATCTGTTGATGCCTCTTTAACATGCACAGCCCATAGACACTGTCACTTCACATGACAACCCTTCCTGGTGAAACACAAGTTTCTCTGGGGGTGGAGAGAATATTTTTTGGTGAATTCTTGGTGCCTTGTTTTATGACTGGCATTTAGAATGTACTCAACATGTCTGTTAAATGAGTCAGGCCCAGAATGAACTGGGAATGAGGATGAGTCTCATTCTTATTGCCACAGGAACATGGTCCAGGGCTACAGGGGTTTACTCTGAGGCCTAGGGTACCAGAGATGCATCTATATGGGCCACACATCACACTTTTTTGCTTGGAAAAAACCCACTGAGTCCTATCACCCAGCCTCAGTGCGAGGAACTGGACTAGCTCATCCGACACCAATTTAGTGGTTATTGTTAAAAATAGCACCATGAAGAATGTCTGAATGGTGAGGTGCACAAAGATGCCCCACCCTTTTCCATCAGAAGCAAATGGGCACAGCTCAGCTCTGTCTCCACATCTGCTCAGCACACTGAAGAATTGGGGGGTGGGGGGTGGCCTGGGACTGGGTCTGTGAGAGACTCAGACAGAGGAGTCCTGATGCACGAGAGACATTAACCAGGAGCGGAGGGATTTGCTCCATACTTTGCCTCTGCCCCTGGTCAGTGCTCATATTAACAATGTATTATTATATGCCTTTCACTGCATAATAGAATAACAAGGGGGTAGAGAGAATGAGCCTCTCTAGAACAGAGTCAGGGAAGAGAGAAGCTGCTTAGAGACCACATTGGAGCCTGCCTGTGGAATCCCCAAATTGCCTCCCACAGAAGAGGAGATGAAAGTTTCCCACCAACCAGCAGAGGTGGGGGTTGTGTGTGTGTGTGGGATGGAGGGTTGCTCTAAAAGCTGCAGTGAAGGAGAGGGTTCATGGCCTTTTCTCTCCTAGGCTCTGCTTTCTTTTAGAGCTGACTGTCTGAATTGATAGCTGGGTGGGAAGGCCATGTAGAGGTTTGTCGGCACACACAACACTGTTACAGCCGTAGGTCCTGGACAAACTACAGTCAGGTGAAAAGTCTACTGGATCTTCCTTAAGGTAGGGAGAGGCCTGGGCAGTGGAAGCAGAAACTACATGGGGTGCACAGAAGAGACAACCCCTGGAATGTAAGTTGAGACCATTTTGCAGAGAATCTGGAAAGTCTTGCTAAGAAATGTGGGGCCACTGTGATATCATACACAAATCACCAATGTTCAGAGACTTGATGTTTACTGAAGTACATATTATGGGAACTTAAAGTATTTAGTACTTTTGGTGATTTAAAAGGCAATGGGGTCCTGCAGTGTTATGAGCTTATCACCAGCCACATGGTATCAGTTTTCTTCCTGTTATAATGGACGAATATTCTGGAATTGAGGTTCTTTGGTGGTGGTGACCTCAGGTGGACAAACATTAGTGTGATGGCTGTCATCCTGGCAGCTAGCACCCTAAGTTTCTGCTTAGGGAAGCCAAGGTGAGGTGGTTGATGATGCCCATAGTCTGAAGGCAAGAGGCAAAGTAAGTCCTGGAAGCCTAGAGAGACTTCAAGGCTGCCTTGTGGAGGGGGAGATAGAGAGTCCACACAGAGGACAGCTGAAGGGTGAGACCCCAGTCTCCATCTCAGCCTTACTCTTGTCCATCCCCATTCTGCTTATTTAGAGCCCTCATCCAGCTCCTTTTGGTTTGTACTAACAGATCAGGTTCCACTCCAGTTTTGGGGTCACCCATGAAATTAATGATGAACTCCTTTTTGTTTACTGAAGAGATGTCTCCACCTCATTTTCCCTCTCAGGATTTAGAAAACAGCTCTTCTCTTTCTCACATGGCAAGTTCTCTCACACTGAGATAATAGGCCTGTCTCTCACTTTAAATCAAAAGCTAGTAGTGATTAAGCTTAGTGAGGAAAGCATGTTGAAAGCCAAGGTAGGCCAAAATCTAGGCCTTTTATGCCAAACAATTGGCAAAGTTGTGAATGCAAAGAAAAAGTTCGCAAAGGAAATTTAAAGTACTACTCCAGTATACACATGAGTGATAAGAAAGTGAAACAGCCTTTCTGCTGATATGGAGAAAGTTTTAGTCATTTGGATAAGATCAAACTAGCTATGACATTCCCATAAACCAAAGCCTAAACCAGAGCAAATCTTTACATTTCTTCAATACTCTGAAGGCTGAGAGAGGTGAGGAAGCTGCAGAAGAAAAGTCTGAAGCTAGCAGAGGTTGTTTTAAGAGTAGACTCCATCACCATAAAATAAAAGTACAAGGAAAAGCAGTAAGTGTTGATATAGATGCTCTAGCAGGTTATCTAGAAGATCTAGCTAAGATAATTAATGAAAGTGGCTACACTAAACAACAGATTTTCAATGCAGACAAAACAGCCTTATATTGGAAAAAGATGCCATCTACGATTTTCACAGCTAGAGAGGGGAAGTCAATGTTTGGCTTCAAAGCTTCAAAGGACAGGCTGACTCACTTGTTAGAGGCTAATGCAGCTAGCGAGTTTAAGTTGAAGCCAGTGCTCATTTCCCATTCTGAAAGTTCTAGGGCCCTTAACAATTATACTGAGTCTAATCTGCCTGTGCTCTATAAATGAAACAACAAAGCCTGGATGACAGCACATCTGCTTACAACATGATTTACTAAAAATTAAGTCCACTGTTGAGATCTAGTACTCAGAAAAAATGATTCCTTTACAAATATTACTTCTTGTGCCCTGACCTATGTGGCTCAGTTGGTTGGGTATCATCCCGCAAAACGAAAAGGTTGCTGGTTTGATTCCCTGTCAGGGCACATGCCTGGGTTTGGGGGCTGGTCCCCAGTTGGGGTGCATGTGAGAGGCAGCCATTTGATGTTTCTCTCCATCTCTTTCTCCCTACATTCCCCTCTCTCTAAAAATAAATTAAAAAATATTACTGCTCATTGATACATTTGGTCACCCCAGAGCTCTGATGGAGATATATGACAAGGTTATTGTTGTTTTTATGTCTGTTTACACAACTTCCATTATAGAGCCTATGGATCTGAGAGTAAGTTTTACTTTCAAGTCTTATTTAATAAATACATTTCATAAAGCTATAGCTGCCATAGATAGTAATTCCACTGATGGATCTGAGCAAAGTAAAGGGAAAGGCTTCTGGAAAGAATTCATCATTCCAGATGCCAGTATGAACACTTAGGATTCATGGGAGATATCAAAATATCAACATTAACAAAAGTTTTGACTTCTGGCCAAGATGGAGGCATAGACAGACATGCTGTGTCTTCCTCCACAACTAAGAAAGAATACAGCTACCTCAAAACTAGAAACAACCAGAAGTTCCAGAAAATCAAACTGCATAGAAGTCTAGCAAACAAAGATATAAAGAAGAAATACTCTTCCAGACAGGTAGGAGGGGCGGAGCTGGGGCAGAGAGGACAAGATGTGGTGGCAGCAGTGGCAGGCCAGCAGAAAGCACAGTCACGCATTTTTAAAAAGTCAGGAGGGACACCTGGGGTGCACTCCCAGCCCCTCAATGGACATTGCAGCTCATGGCCCCAGCACTGGGGAAAATCAAGCCTCATTGCTTCTGACTGTGCAGACTAGTGGGGGTTGGGGCAGAGGCAGAAACTGCCAGTCTCAGCAGAGTCTGCTTGTTTAAAGGGCCCCCATGGTCCTAGAGCATCTGTAGACCCACCCACTCTGGGAAAGATGGCCAGGGCAGCAGGTAGAGAGAGGGGCGCCAGTTCAGTGCAGAAGTGGGATAGGTTCCTGGAAAAGAGGCGAGTGCTGGGCAGGTGGCATTGTTCCCTCTCAGACGCCTCCCCCCCATATAGCGCCACAACATGGTGAAACAGGTCACCCTGTACTGATGAATCCCTAAGGCTCCACCCCTTACAACATAACAGGAGTGACAGCTCTACCTGGGCTGTGGTGGCAAACAAACACAGGAGTCTGTCAGAATGAGGAGACAGAGAATTATGGCCCAAAAGGGGGAGTGGATCAAGGTTCCAGTGGGAGAACTAAGCGACGAGGAGATAGCCAACCTAACAAACGAGGAGATAGCCAACCTAACAGATGCAGAGTTCAAAACACTGGTGATAAAGATGCTCACAGGCTTGACAGATATTCTTGAGTATGGCAAACACATAAGAGAAGAAGTGAAGGCTATGTTAAGTGAAATGAAGGAAAACCCACACAAAACCAATGGTGAAGGGAAAAAAACCGGGGTTCAAATCAATGATTTGGAACATAAAGAAGAAAAAAACCAGTCAACCAGTGCAGAATGAGGAAGCAAGAATTGAAAAAAATGAGGAAAGCTTCCCAAATTTTGCAAAGGAGATGGAAATACAGGTCTGCAAAGCACGGAGGATACCGGGCGAGCTGGACCCAGGGGCAAACCACACCAGGATGCATCATGACTGAGATGCCAAAGGTGAAAGATAAAGACAGAGTCCTGGGGGCAGCAAGAGAGAGGCGAAGAGTTGCCTACAGGCGGGTGCCTATAGGAATATCAGCTGATTTCTCAGAGGACACTTTGCAGGCAGGAAGGGACTGGCAAGAACTATTCAATGTGATGAAAAGCAACCTACAACCAAGATTACTCTATCCAACAAAGCTATCATTTGGAGAGGAAGGGCAGATGAAGTGCTTCTCAGACAAGGTAAAGCTAAAGGAGTTCATCATCACTAAGCCATTATTATATGAAATGTCAAAGGGGCTTACTTAAGAAAAAGAAGATCAAAACTATGAACACTAAAATGACAACAAACTCACAACTATCAACAATTGAATCTAAAAAATTAAAACAAAATCCAACTAAGCAAAGCAGAATAGGAACAGAATCATAGGTATGGGGATCATTTGGAGGGTTATCAGCTGAGAAGGGGAAGGGGGAGAAATGGGGAAATGGTGCAGGGACTAAGAAGCATAATTGGCTGGTACAAAATAGACAGGGGGAAGTTAAGAATAATATAGGAAAGGGTGAAGCCAAAGAACTTACATGCACGACCCATGGACATAAACTAAGGGGGATGAGATTGCTGAGGGAAGGGGATACTGGGCAGAGGGGAACAAAGGGGAAAAAAATTGGAACTACTGTAACAACATAATCAATAAAATATACTTTAAAAAAAACCCAAAAGTTTTGAAGATGTTGATTCTAACCCTCACAGATGACTCTGAGGGGCTCAGGCTTCAGTGGAGGAAGCAACTGCAGACGTGGTGGAAACAAGAGAACCGGGATTAGAAGTGGGGCCTGAAGATGTGACTGAGTTGCTACAACCTCATGATCAAACTTTAACAGATGGGGAGTTGCTTTTTATGAATGAGCAAAGAAAAGGTGTTTTGAGATAAAACCTACTCTTGGTGAAGAGGCTGTGAAGGCTGTTGAAATGATGGTAAACTATTTAGCATATAACATAACTTAGTAGGAAAAGCAGGGGCAGGATTTGAGATGATTGGCTCCAATTTTGAAAAAGTTCTCCTCTGGGTAAAGTGCTGTCAAAACGCAACTCATGCTGCAGAGAAATTGTTCATGAAAGGAAAAATCAATCAATGGGGCAAACGTCATTATTGTCTCATTTTAAGCAATTGTCACAGTCACTCCCACCTTCATCGACCACCACCCTGATCAGTCAGCAGCCATCGACTCTGAGGCAAGACCCTCCACCAGCAACAAGATTATGAGTCACTAAAGACTCAGATGATTAGCACTTTTTAGCAATAAAGTATTTTGAAATTAAGGTGTGTAAATTGTTTTTTTAGACATAATGCTATTTCAAACATAAATTTTATATGCACCGAGAAACCAAAAAAATTTGTGTGACTTGCTTTATTGTGATACTCACTGTGTTGCAGGGATCTGCAGTATCTCCAAGGCATTCTTGTATTAATTTACTTAAACTTTTCCATGATCCCTGGTCATAATTTCATTTTACAGATGAGGAAATGGAGACTCATTAAATAAATGGGTATAGGGGTAAAAATTGCCCAGCTTTTAGAGGAGGCCAGTTCTGCTCTTATGTCAGTTTTTCCAGGGAAAGTATGCCTGATGGGGGTGGGAGGCAGGTTGTAGACATCAAAATGACCCGGTGTAGGAGAGTTAACCATGCAATTGTGCCCTTATGAGTGTCTACTCATCCAAAACATTGAGTTTTTTTATAGTATAACAGGAAGAAGGAACCATGAAGTCTGTTTACCATTTGCATAGTTACTTCATTTATTAATATGTTTTAAAGTTATTTCTGAAATTTGTAAGCTCCATGAGGGCAGAAATTTTTGTCAAGTTTTGTCTGCTGCAATGATTCTAGCACTTAGATAATACCTGGCACAGAGGAAAAGTTCAATCAAATGTCTTTTGGATGAATGAGTAAATATTTTAGAGGCTTAATGCTTTTCTTTTTGATACAGCATATTATGGGGAAAGTGAAGCATGTCCCATTGCTTTCCCTCCCTCCACCACCATGCTCCTGGCATGTTCCTCCCTTATCTAGTGTGATTTTAGAAATGTAGCACCATCTTCTCTGCACCACATGCCACCATGCTTCAGAGCCCACCATTAGAGATGAACACCAAGAAGCTTTCATAAAAATGCTAATGTTCTTGGACGTATCACTATTTTAGGGCCAACAAAGGAAAATCCCATAATTTATTGACAATTAACTAATAGCTTCTGCAAACATGGGAGACATAAGATGGTGTCTCAGGTTGGTGCCAGAAGCAGGGGGATCTGAGCTTGAAAGGAAAGATAAATGGTACCTTCTTGCTAACTTTGTTTAGTCTGATGGACTCAGCTGCTCACTAAAGTGTAGGCCCCAAGGAGCTCTGACTTTCCATTCCCATTTCTAGCTCTTAGCTGTTTCCTTTTAGTGAATTTCAATCATAGGTCCTAGTGTCAAGTCCCAGAAAATATGGATGACTCAGAGAAGTCTGTTGGCCTGCTAAGTCACAGGACTGTTTAAAACTTAAAGGAGCACAAATAAAGCATGATAGGATGGTATAAAATAACAAACAAAACAAAGCACACGCCCCCCCCCCCCCCGCCCCGCCAAAAAAAAGAAACCCTAAAGGAGAGGAATTTCTCAGTCTAAGTCTCCAAAACACAACATTGCAATCCCAGGTTGTGAATTAAATGGAAAACACTTCCAAGTCCTATAGGTGCCCCTTCTTCTGGATTTTGATATCAAGCACTCAGGTAGAAATGATAGTCAACAGGGACTCTCCCTATTAGCCTTGAGTTGGGTTTCTGAAAATGTTAAGAAGCTGAAGTTCTAGGCCCTGGTGCCTGTGCATTTCTTAATGCTTTCCTTTTCTTGCCAGCCTGAAATTTGGTTTCTTATTTTGCTAAAGAATCAGTACTTCTGTAAGCCCTCCCCACTCCCAATGCAGGGTCCCATGGAAACCAAATGAAAAGGAAAAACATAGGAAGTGGAGAGTTTATGCTACTGCCTTTGGGCTTGTTCTCTGATTTCTTTTAGTCAAGGGCATGTGGGCCAAAGCTCATTTTCCTGGCTACTCCTAAACAACCTACTGCTGCTGAATCTATTGCTTAAAAATTGACAAAAGTAAAATAATGGAGAATTGTGTTATTCATGCTGAAAAGTGATTTCTTAGTCAGAGCCAAGTGTTTCTTGGGAAAGACAGTTATTCATGTTGGTGCCTCTGACTGAACAAGGAAGGGGAGAAAAGAAGACCAAGAAGGAATGAGGTGGAGTGGATTCCTAAGGCAGCAGGGCTTTGGGACACCCAGTTTGGGGCTAAAAGCATGAGAGGGCTCAGAGGTGGGTGGGACACTCTGGGTGGGAGCTGAGTATGGGGAGGTGATTACACTATCTGTGGCTTGACAGCAGAAGCTTTCAAACTGAAGGTAAATGAATGATATAGTAATGTGATAAATACCTACAGCACGTAGTACTTGGATGTGCATACTGTTATGGGAAGCAGCAGGCAGGATGGAGTGTGTTTTTGTATGCTATGTGATATAAGGTTCTATAGGCACTGAGAGTTCTCAGTAAATGTCGACTTAGTGATATATGCAAAAATATCTTCACATAAATAGAAGCGAAGTCCATCCTTTAGTGTGTGGAGAGGTTAGAATGAATGGACCAATGGGAGAGAGAGGAATGAAAAATTCAGATGAGAGAAGGAGGTAATCTATCAAGGCAGTATGAAGCAAAAAGGTCAGGAGGGCTATGAGAACCAAAGGAAAGGTCACTGGTCCAGCACTCTTGGGAATGGTGCTGGGAACAAGGATGTCCCAGGGGAAGTGATGGCTATAGCAGAAACTGTGGGGTGAAGGATGAGTCAGCAACATGGAGACCAAAGAGTCTGTTGATGATGAACTAAATTCGTGAGATGGGGAGGTTACAATAGGATCTTATAAAGAGAAAAAGACTATCTCCCAGAAAGATTAGAAGGCACATCTGAGATATTGCCTTTACCATCTTACCCTCACAGTGGGGAGGATGCCATGATCTAGGAAGGAGGAGGTTTTAGAAGTTGCATAGAAGACAGGGATGGCACATAGTAGCCCCTGTGTTCCCACTTTCTTTCCTCACACTATGGAAGACATTGCTCACCAATCACAGGATCCTTTGCTAGGGACACAAATGACAGCCCCAGAGGTTTTAGCATAGTTCTTCAGGCAGCCTCTCCCAATCAACCGTCCCTGGCCTGGAAGCTCTCCCTTTAATAGATGGCTCCCAGATTACTACCCAATAGAAGACATCTGCTGTTACTTTCATCATTCCTGTGTTTTCAGGATCAAATAGCTGCCTGGTCCCATCACCTTAGGAGCTGACAGGCAGCTGACATTTCCCAGGGAGCAGCAAGTGGCATGTGCTAGAGTGCAGGAATCACTGAGAGTGGCCACGGCCATCTGAGAGTAGGTGCTGAGGAGGCTCCTGTCCCTGCTTCTGCAGGGCCAGGGTGATGGAGGCCAGCGCAGGAAGTGGTGCCATGTGCCATGGGTCTGTTTACTTGAAGGGCAAAGAGCAGCTCAGCTACAATTTAAGGGGTTGCTGGGTGGGGACAGCAGGGTATGAAATCTGAGGATGAGGGGAAGACAAAACCACTTAGCCACGGCCAAAGTGACTGCAGATGTGAAGACTAAAGAGTAGATTTTTGGAGGTGACCAAGGACACTTACCCAACCAACTTCCTGTTTTTGATTGACAACTTCTGGAATGGGTTAGTGCCCCAAGGCCTTGGGGTTAAAGGCCTGTGTTCAAACCAGATGATACCACCTGGGCTGAAGTCCTCAGATTAGGACTTGCCTTGGAGTTTCCTAAATTGCCACATGAAAGATGTCAAGGAGAACCTTTAATTAGTAGATTCTTCAGGCTGGCTTGGACAAGGCTGAAGCATGGCAGGTTTGGCAGGGGCTCTAGGGAGTGGAGTAAAGGAAAAATCTGGAGTGGAAAGCCACAGAAACCTTAGGAGACCCACCCAATGGTGGCACTATGTCTAAATAAATCAAATGGGTTCCTGAATCCTGGTGCCAGAAATCACACATCCTACCAGCAACTCTAACAGGCCCAGCATCGTGGACCACGTGGGCTGCGTGGAATCAAGGGGTGGTGCTCAAGGCAGGTTGTGTTTCCCTTTTGTCTTGGTAACTGTGTCTTATTCACTTCCTGCCACATGAGTCCTGGATGTTATCCTAAGCAGGTGAAGAAAGACCAGTTGTGCCAACCGAGTGGGCAGGCTTAGGGCCCCTGTAAGGATGGCAGCCGCTTGAGAGTAGTTGCCCATTCCCAGCAGTAACATCAAACCTTTAAACAATGGTCCCAAAGGTCATCTTCTGAAAATCTTCATTTCCCTAACCCTGCATCTCTGGGGTTTTTCTTTTGTGAGCGTTCTTACTCAGGACAAAGTGCCCATGTGGGTTGCTTAGAGAAACCCATAGGCAGACGCAGGCATGGAGCTTGGAGAGCAGCCTGGGTCATGCTGGCATTTCTGTGTTTTGGAGCTAACTCAGGAATCTGGAGACCAGCAATGTTTCCATTAAATATGACAGCACATTGCCAGGCTAACCTGGACTGTGTGGAGTCTTTTCCATTGATTTAGGTTCATAGATGTGGCAGCCCCACAAGAGCCTTGGTGTCTAATTCCATGACCAGTATTTGGACCAATCTGGGAATTTGGTGGAAGGACATGAGTGTCCTAGCCCTCTGTGGGTTAAAGGGCAGTTGGCCGAGAGTCTCATTGAGCAGAAAGGCAGCATTACTCTTTAGCTTAGAAAGAGGCCCCAAATTCTTTGGAATCTGAAAAGCACAGGACTCCCTGAGTTTGAGACGTCTTGACCACTTCCAAAAGCCATGGTAAATGAGGTTCTGTTGACCAGCTTCCTCTCGATGAGTTCAGTCCTTGTGTGGGCTGTGCTTTGGGGGCAGCAGCTAAAGCCGTGTACACGTGTCCTGTTGTCTGAAAAATGAGACAAGTTTTCTTTCTGTGCCTAAATAAGGGATGAATTCCACTCTAGACTCAAATTTATTTAGATATATTTTTAAAAGAGATTTAAAGAATTACAATCTGGCCTAGTAGCAAAAATGTCCATTTCTTCAAAAGCATGTAGATTTAAATAAAATTCTGTTGCCTTGGCTTGGAAGTAAGCATAAGGCAAAATAGAGTTTGGATATGCTAGAGTTCATTCTTTGAGGAACAAAAAGAAAGAAAAAGTTATTTTTTTATTTACCTTCTAAGTGACCGACACTATTCCGTATTTCAGAAATCCTAACTCACAAATACTAATTCAGTTAGTGTGCACACCAACTGTGTTGGTGTGGGTGGGGAGCTAACACTGAGAACTTGGTATATGTGAGAGGAGTTACATATGTTGTCTCATTCACTTCTCAGTGACTGTGTCAACTAGGTAGTATTGGGCCCATTCTAGAGGTAAGGTAGCTGAAGTTGAAAAGGTTAAAAGTAACCATGAGACAACAGTAAAATAAATTCTTAACAGGTTTGTCTGACTTCAAACCCTTTCTTTTGCATACTGTGTTGCAAGTGAAAATAATTTGCCAAGTAGAAATAATCTTGTAAGTACTGGCAAACCACTGAGGTCAGACCTATGGGGTCAGGAGGTCAGTTTTGGAGGGTTGTGATTGGACGTGGACTGAGAACCATGAATGCAAATGTCAGACAGCTCAGAAAAACTGGAGATTTCTGTGACTGGGAAGCTGGGGAAGGTCCCAGGTGGCTGGGAACAGCTGCTTCACTTGGGAACCCAGGGGAGGGGGACGGAGCAGACACGCAAGGGGACAGTTGGCTGACGTGAGCCTCTGCCATTAGGACTTTATTAGTTATCCAACTATCTCAGGTCCAGTTAAGTAATTATCTTTCCCTAATCTGCATGGAGCTTGCACCCAGAAGAGTGGCCACAATAAAATAGTTTATACACTTAAAATTGTTCTATTGACTGGAGCGAGGGTGGCGGTGGGGTTACTACAGAGAAAAGAAGGGGAAAGGTCCAGGTGCAAGGAGTGTGGTCTTTGCTCCCTCCCACCTGCAAATGAGCAAGTCATGAAAAAGAGGTGAAAAGGACCCATTTTCCTTTTGAATTCTGTACTAACTGCTTCTTCTCTGGAAAGCATTTCATTATTTAAATGCAACATTTGTTTATTCACTCAGGCACTGAGTCAATTAGTGAAGAAGACCATCTCTCAACAAGTATAGGGTGTCTACTCTATTGACAATCCTCTTCTATAGCTAGTTACGGATGAATAAGTATTCTTCTTGAACTTATAATGGGTCTATGGGAAGGTGAAAGCTTACAGTATACAGCAAAAATAAAAAGCACCCATAGACGATGCATTTGTGGTAATATGATAAAGATGGTATAGATGATTGTGAAGGAGAAAAAAAAAGGGGGAGGGGGGACACAATTAGATTGCAGAGGGACTTTTCAAGGAAAATTCCTCCTGAGGGAGGTTTTAGAGGAACTGAGGAGCAGGAGCTGGAGAGAAGGAGGTTGATCTTGCTCCCTGCATACGCAACAGAAAGGCAAAGCCATAGGTGTGGGGAAGAGCCCACCACATGCAAGATCTGGCACGGAGATTGATTGGAGGGACCTTGGGGGTTTCCTTCAGCATGTGGGGATTTGTTCCCAAGTGACTTCCAGGTCCACATACTACTCCCTAAACTAGTTTCCTGCTTGCCTAGGGCAGTCCCAGGCACAGAGCCACTGGAGTTTTCCACAGGCTTGTCAGGCAGTTCTCCCTCCCCCAAACAACTGAAGAAGAATATTTGCTTTAGAGTGCAACCTCAGGCTCTTCTTCCTATTCCTGTGCAGCTTTGGGGCAAAGCAAACAGAATTTGTAGTCAGAAGACAGGGATATGAGTGCTGGTTTTACTTATTAGCTGAAGGACCTGGGGTCTGCCATTTAAATTGCTCTACTCAGGCTCCTCATCTATACAATGAAGATAACAAGAACTCCTGTCTCAGTGCTACTGTGAAGGGTCAAAAGGAGGAGGTGGCACTCTGTGTAGATCTCCTTTTAGGAACTACTGAATGCATTTGCATCGATCTATTTCTGTGACTCTCACCTGCCCACCTCCCCCACCCCTCAGGCCATGAACTCCAGACTGCATGTGACTTTGCCTTATGTGTTTGGTCCCGAGCTCAGTGCCTGAAACATAGTAGACACTCCAGACAATGTTTGTAGACTGAATGAATAAGTAAGGATGAGGTATTGCTAGTTAACTTGTTTTTCTTAAAAGCATTATTTGTTAACTGTACATAAATCTAATGCAGTCTTCTGTGTATATGTTCTACAATAAAAACAAAGAAAGCAGAATATGGCAGCTATGAGTTACTGATTCAAAAGTCCGACAGAATGAATGAATAAATATGGAATACACTATAAAAAGTGGAAGAGTAAAAGCAACTTACTATTAACATCATAAGTAATAACAAGTCTTCTAAAAACCTATGCATAGCAAGCTGTGTGGAGAGCAAGAACTACTTTGACACAGTCGGATAATTCTTAAGGTAGCTGCAAATTATGGGTTAGTCATGTAGGCAGAGAGTGGCTTAAACTGTGAGGCAGGCTCCGGCTTCTGCGTTTGCTTCCTGACCACACCAGCCAGGCTCATGCCACCGTAACAAGCTCATCTCATTGAGAAAATCCACGCAACAAGGCAGGGGCCTCCTCATTTTCCCAATGCCATGTCTCTGGTGGCCTCACCTGCAGTCCAGGCCTCCCTCTGGTCACCATCTTATCAAAGGTCCCTTTTCATAGACCATGCCTCAGCAGAGTCGCCTGTATTTGCCTTCTCTGTCCCTTACCTCCTATTCTCCTGTCAACGGAGTTTCACCTCCTCGATTCCACTGAGCATCCCCAGTGATCTCAGCATTGCCCAAACCAGCGACCAATTTTCTGTTCTCATTGTAGTTAACCTTTCAGTAAATGGTAGAGCAGTGAACTATTCCACATGCTGCCAGCCATGTCCTAGGTCCCCTGCAGTCAGCAGATAGCCTAGGTCCTCAGGCTGTGTTACTTCTTGGCTATAGCACTAAAGAGTTACTGAGCTCCCTCTTTCACTCTGGTGACCAGTGTCATTCCAGCCATAGAGCCTACGTCAACCTGGACCCTGGTGATCATGGACCAGAAATCCCACCCTTCTAATCCACATTGTGCATGCAGTGTGAACAAGAAATAACTTGTTATGATAAACTACTGAGGTTTACTGTTAATTTATCACCAGAGCATAACCTAGTCTATCCTGACCGGTGTGCAGCTGCATTTGACAGAGCTGACATGTCCTTTTTGCTCAGAGCACTTCCTTCCTCATCCTCTGTGACATCACTACTTCCTGGCTTCTTCTTCTAGCTTCCAGATGTTGCAGTGCAGTGGGGTTTGGCCCTGGGCACTTGTCTCTTTCAACAGGTGATTTCATTTAGTCTCATAGCTTTAACAGGTATTAGAACCAAGGGCTCCAAAATTTATATCTTTAGCTCTGACCTCTCCACTGAGGGCCAGATTGGTATACTGAACAGCCCACTTGAAATCTCGACTTAAATGTCTACTTGACATCTCAAACTTAACATGCCCCAAACAGAACTCTTGATTTCAAACTCCATTCCAAACTCTACACCAAGCTGTTTCCCCTAATAGCTTCCATATCAGTAAATGGTACCACTTGTTCAAGCAAAAAGTCCAACACTTCCATGATTCCTCAATTCCCATATCTGCTCCACCGGCAGTTCCTGTCTGCAACCCTTTAAAAATAGGCCTTACACCTCTTTGCTTCTCTTTGCCTCTTTTTTAATCCTAACCTCAGTCACTGCCATTTCTCAGCTGCTTTGCCAGCTCCCATGTTGGGCTCCTGCAACCTGAGTGATTTATTGATAATGCAATCACGTTGCTCCTCTGCTTTAAACTTCCCATGGCTCCCAAACAAACCCCCAGCTCCTGGACCTTCTATTATCTCTCCTCCTCACGCCTCACCCAGGTTTTAGCTTCTGCCTTCTTGGCTCGCTGCCTTCTCACAGCTCCTCAGATATGTCAGCAATATTCCTGCCTGTGGGCCTTCACACTTGCTGTTTGTTCCTCCTGTCTGGAATATTCTTTCCCGGAATCTTTCTATCGGTGTGCTATTCACCGCTCAGCTCACAAGTCACCTCTTTTGGTCCCCACCCCAGCTGTTTCCTACCCGATTCATCTGTTTCGCGTGCCTCCTAGCTTTTGTCACCGTTGGGAACTGCACGTATGAGTGTATTGTGTGGAATGAGAACTGCACAAAGGAAAGACTGTCCTGTCTTGCTCACTGCTCTTCAGTGCTTGGAAGGAAGGAAGAAAGGGAGGAAGGAAGAGGGTCACAATCTTATTGGAAATATGTCCCCCTAAGGTACCAGATTGGCACCCTTGCCCCTGCCTTCCGAATGAAGCCTAAACCGCTGTCTTGTGAAGATGCGGGCTCTCAGTTTGGAGTCTCCCCTCTCTGCACCAACAACCAGAATTAGGAAAATGCCCCTTCTTCTCACAGGCCCTTGCTAACCCATCTCCTGATTAATCTCATAGCCTCACGCTTCTGCACTCTCTCTCTCTCTCTTATTTGGTCTTCACTTTCATGCTTGTTTATTTTGTTTTTATTTTATGAATACCACACCTATAAGTAAGTATTTCTAAAGTGAGCCACACTGAAGTCCACATAAAAATAGCGAGGGGGCTTGTGAGAACTGTTATCTTTCCTTTTCCTGGCAAGACCTTCTACTTCTGGAACAGAGAAATGAGTCTTTGGGGATATCTATCACTGTTTCAGAAGGCTGAAGGGTCAGCCAAGTTAACATCTGTGTCTGATAATTGTACATCCTCAGCAGAGAGAAGTAATTTACCATTAGAAACCATTTGTATTGAGCCCTTCAGGAAGGTTTCTGAGGAACTCTTCTTCCGTAGATGCATTATTCCATAAGAATGCAGAGAGGAATATAGTAGAGGCTGAAGGCAAGTCCTAAAGATGGAAATCCCCATATCTTTCCTTGATGAGGTAAGGACAGGTCTAAGTCCTTTATTTTTTCTAATTATCAAGGTTTAACTTGTCCATTGCAAAAAAAAAAAAAAAAAAAAAATTGAGAACTAAAGAATGATGTAAAGAAACAGGAAAAAAATCACTCATAATTCCTCTTCCTTTCATTTTTTTCTATGCTGTGTTTTACTATGTGGTTAAGATGATAATGTATATACAATTTTATAGCCTACTTATTTCACTTAACATTGTCTCATGTTTTTTCCTAAGATACTACATTCTTAATGAATATTACTTTCTTTGGTTATGTAATATTTCATCATTATAGTCCATTCCCAAATACTGAATATATATATTTACATGTAAATAATGTTGCAGTGAGCATATTGGTCTATAAATTTTATTCCACATTTACTTACATTAATTAACCCAACTATTTACTAAGTGCCCACTATATCCCTATTAGCGTTCTTGGAGCTGATGAACAAAGACCTATTTCCTCGGAGAGTTTACATTTTACTGAGTGTGACAGACACAAGAAGCAAATAAATACATACTGTTAATTAGCACTATGAAAAGAGGGAACTCAAAGTAAGGGATATGTGATATATGAATAATGGGGGAGGCTATTTTCCTTAGATAGATGAGGGGAAATTTTCTCTGAGGAAGTGGTATTTGCACAAAGGCATTTTGGATGATTTCTGGAGGCTTGATTCCTTGAGGGAGTTTCCGAGTTAAAAGTTTTTGCTTTCTAGGAAGCCAGATTGCTCCCTGCCAGCAGTTATCAGCAATGCCTGGAAGAAATAACAGTCATAAAAATGCACCCTACCAGGGTATGACCTTGAGCAAGTTACTTAATTCCTCTATGGCTTAGTTCTTGTATGTAAAGTGGAAATAATAATACTTGTATGAGTACATCTGCGTGTGTGTGCATGTGTGTGGTGGAGGCGTGTGGGTTGGGGGTGGCTGGGAGACCAGATGTTAAGGTTCTTATATCCCAGAAGGGCTGGGTCAGGGACCAAACACCCACACGCATCTGTGAAAAGGGAGTGGTCAGGTTGTCAAATGTGCACAGGGCATTCCAGTTGGTGAACACTGAACTGAAAGAGGATTGTGGAGTGTGTGGCACCAGCACTGGCTGTGTCTGTGTTCTGCACATGTTAGGCGGTCAGTAATGCACAGTGGAATGAAGGAAGAACCCAACCTCTTGACAAGAGCTTGTTGGCACTGCATGACTGAGAAGGAAAGTCAGACGCCTGGTCACATAGCAGTGCAGCGTGGCTCACGAATGTTTATCAGACACTACCAAAAAAGCCTCTTTCATTCACGAGCCTGCAAATTAGTGGTACCATCAGTTTCCTCATTCATAAAATGAGGCTAGTAATGCCTACTTCACAGGACTGTTTGGGAGCTTAAAAGGGATTGAATATGGAAAGAGTGCAACACTGACTCATTCACAGGAGGTCCTGGGTAAATGCTGTTTCTCTCCCTCAACTTGTATAAGTAGGTAGGGAAGGATCAGGGATGGCGGGAGGTGGGGCAGCAGTATAAAGCACTGAGAGGGCTCTAAGTAAATTGTATTCCCCCAAACCCCAGCCTGGGTTGTACTTTTGCTTTATCCGATCTTTAGTAGTAAAAATATTTTGTTGCATATAAGATAGTTAACATTGACAAGAAACTCCAAGGAAGGCCTTGGTTGATGGCTGGTGTTAAGCAAAGTTATCAAAGGCAAGCATTTTAGCATCAGACTTAAATCCTCTCCTCATGTCAAATGATTAACCTGATTTGGAAAATACATCTCAAATCCTATCCCCTTATTTCCCTTGGGTCTTCGCAGTAGTTTCTCCTGCGGATTTAGGTCCTGCTGCCTCCGCAGGCCCTGCTCTAATCCCTCTGCGTTGCTGCTCCCACATCCATGTCTCTGATTCCAGGCACAGGTCTTTGTAAGGTGTGCCTGACTGGGGGCCGGGCACACGCCCCTTGGGCCTCGCGTATTTGCCTGGAGTAGGGCACACACTGGACATGACCACCAGGATCACCCTTCTCTTCCCCATGCTCCAGTGATGTCTGGGGTTCCTAAGTCCCGAGGCACCCAGTGGAACCCACAGGTCTGCTCCATCTGCTGCTGGCCTCATGGCTCCTCCTTGTGTTTAGCTTCTGCTCTCTTTGCTGCATCTCCTCACGTGTTATGGACATGTGAGTAGCTTTCCTCTCAGTAGTTGCAGTAATAGCCTTTGTCGGATTTCTTCCCTCACTGCTTAGTTTTTTGTTTTTTTTCCCCTTCCAAATCCTGTCTTTTCTTTAAGCCAGAAGCAGAACTGGATTGTGGAAAACAAAGCCAAGGGCTTGGGGCCCTGATTGTCGCCATCTGCTACCATGGCAGGGAGCGGAGGAAGAAGGAAAGGGTGCTAAAAGTCAGCTAGGAGCAATGAAGAAGAATCTAAATTTGAAAAATCTCAGATTGGCAGTCCTCTGTGGTAGAAAATGTTCACTGGCAAACTCTCCAGGATCTGGTTAACTGTTTGTAGTGCACATGGCTGGGTAGAAAGATTGTCCTCTGCCCAAGCCCAAGAGGCTGCCTTTCACTTCACTGGGTTCACTAATGAGCTGTGGGTTGCCTCAGCAGTAATTTGCTCTCTGGATATAATACACACAAAGACTGAGCAGGCTGAAAGCCCCCCAGGCTGGGCTTCCTCTTGTTACAAACAGCCAGTCTTTGAACTTGTAATTATGAGTCACAAGCTCCCAGTCTGGCGCAAAAGTGACTCATTTTAAGCAAATTATCAGTTTTTGCCCTGTTACCAATTGCTGTGATCAACCATTCCGTTAAAAAAAAAAAAAAAAAAAAAAAGGAACAGTTTTATTAGAAGAGCGGGATGTGTGGAAGAACGAACTGCACTATGCTTTCCAGACGTATGGACCAAAGTCAAACTCAGGCCTAGTGTAAGCCAAGCGACAAAATAAATAGTAAAAATGGCACAGAAAGCAAACGATTAGGAAAATTCATTTCAGAACAGATGCAAAACCAACTTTTGCAGCCAACAGCATAAAATTTCAATAATGCTATGATTCCTGGACATTCTCCGCTGCCCCGATTCCAACTCACTTGGACCTACTGGAATTGAGGTCAAAGAAGAAATATATTTTAGGGAGTTGATTTAACTCACAACATTGTTTAAGAGTCAGTGGTGATAGATGCATTTGAGTTGCCCAAAGGTAGTTACTTCGACAGATGGACTGGTAGACACAGTAATCAGAGTAAATAAATGTAATCTAGTGATGAGTCTGTGGTGGAGGGAAAATTCTAGGGCCTTCTGTTATAGAGCCTTCTCCTGAGGACACCTGCTACGTTAATGGTCTTTGGCTGAGGAAATACTCGAAATGATCATTATCCCTTTGTCAGTTGCCAGAGTAGTAATGGATCTGAAAAGACAAAGACCATTTTTTTCTCTGATGCCTTAGGAATGATGAACACTTCCCAGGACCACAATAAAGGGAAAAGGGCCCAGGGTGAACTGGTCTAAGTGTGCATTTTTTGGAAGAACGGTTTGAAATTTCTAATTAATCCCTTTAAATAGCCACCTACTTATCTACACCACTGTAGTACATTCCATAAGCTCCCTGGGGAACTTGGTTCTGGGTTAACTTGTCTGACTTACAAATTTTAGATCTTTCCCAAATTACTTCCAATTTAAAATTGTCTTTCTTGTTTCCTGATTATATTATTTCTTGCCCTTTCCATTGAAACCATGGTTATTAAATGGCGATTTTCATATGTTCCAACTCCCCCACATTAAATCAATTAATCACTCAATATTTTTTGGAATACTCATTTTTTATGCTTTCTGCTAATCATTGAAATTGATAAAGAATCAGTAAAAGCCATGAAAAGTCAAGGCAGAATATAATGGTCAGCAATCACCTCCTAATTGGCAATTCCAGTACACATATTCAGTTCTCATACCTCTTGGCCTCTCTGTAGTATTCAAATATTCCTTAATTATTAAAATTTTCTTCCCTGGTATCTTGGCAGAGTTCCCTCCTTATTCTCCCTCTGTGTCTCCGACTGTTCAGTGTAAGCCTCCTATACTGGCTGCTGCACTGACTGCCCATCTGAGTAGCACACCTGGCAGTGACATCAGTAGGGATGGAAAGGAAGCGTTAAATTCATTAGACACGTTTACTGAGACGTGATGACTAACTAGCTGTGTGAGTTTACATTAGAACTCTTGAGTTGCAAATAACAAAAACTTAAAATTTAACCTGGCTTTAGAAATTGATTGTAAAGGTAATTGAAAAATGCAAAGAGAACACTGGCTTCAGGCATGCTTTGATACAAAGACTCAAAAAAAAAAAAAAAAAGAAAAGACAAAACTGATCTGCGGAAATCACTGAAATGAAAGCACAGACATCTACTGATGTTGAAAGTATGAAAGACTGAGATAGGGAAGTTAGATTAATAAGGTCCAACAGATGTCTAATAGTTTATAAAGAATAGAGAATGGTGGAAAGTCAATATTAAAAGAGATTGTGGTATTACATTTTCTAGAAATAATAAATATGTAAATTCCTGGTATTCAGGAAGCACAATAAATCCTGGGCAGAAAAATAAATTTAAAATACCCCTTATTTCCTAGATAATATTGATACTGAAAGCACCAAAGACATAGGATCTTAAAAGTAGCCAGGGGTTTTAAAAGGCATATTGCTGCTAGGAAATAACAATTAGATTGACAGCATATTTCCCAATGATAATGGAAACAAAAAAATCAATATGATAGTATCAGTAAAGTATCGAGAGAAAACATGTATTAAGTTTCTATACTCAGCTAAATTGCCATTCAAATGTGAGGAGACAAAAATGCTTACTCTCCACTTTACCCATATAGAAAGACCAAACTCTAGCCTCAATTTCAAGCAATTTTTCACCAGTATCCAAACACACTATGTCCTCTCATGACCTCTGGGCTTTTGCAGTACTGCCTCCTGGGTATGGATGCCCTTTCCCACATGCCATTTCTGACTAATTCTTCAATTTTACTTCAGGAAGAAGAATGCTGAATCCAAAAGAAGAAAAGAGAGATGCAAGAAAAAAAAAAAGGTAAATAAATAAATAGAAAAATATAAACGAGAAGTGCCTATATGTAACAATATTAATACTATTGATTAACTTGGAGAAAAGAAAGAATAAAAATAAATCTGGTCATATTTTGGACAGTTTAGGAAGGCGGTAGAACTATAAACTAACTCTAGAGTTCATAAAGTAAAAGTTGCTTGATAAAAGGTAAGAATAACAGATATAACACATAAAATGTCCAAGCCAATATTAAAAAAAACCTCTCAATAAATCTGGAAGTAGGAAAGAAAAAAAACAAAACAAATTACAGTGAACAGAAAAGATACATTACATAAAACAATAAAATCTAAGATATTAGTAATCACAATATATGCAAATAGATCAAATTCACCAGTGCAACAATAAGTATTGTCGGACTGGATTGTAAAAATCCAAGTATATTCTATTTATAAGAGACATATCTAAAATATAAGGACTTGGAAAGGTTGAATGTAATGGGATTGAAAAAGATATTCAAAGCAAATGCTAACCAAAAGAAAACTAGTGTAGCAATATTATTTTTAGGCAAAATATATTTTAAGTAGAGTACACTGTTGGTGCTAATAGGTGCACTACATATTGATGAAAAGAAGAAATCACAAAGAAGACATAATTTTTAAATTAGAAACACTAAAGTATAGCATCAAAACATATTAAAAAAGTAAACAACTTATAAGAAAACCTAGCCAAACTATTACCATAATGAAACATTTTAATATTTCATTATAATAATTGAAAGATCAATGAGATAAAAATAAGTAAAAATATTGAGAATTTGAGATAATATGGTAAAATAGCTTAATACAAAGAACACACAAAAATTTTCTATCCCCAAAAGAGAAAATATATATTTGTTTAAAGTGTACATGGAATATTGACAGGTCTCAACAAGTACATAGAGTTAGTTATAGATACCATTGATAATAGTGCAATAAAATTAGAAATTGAAAACAAAAAGACACCTTCAAAAACTTTGTACGTTTGAACACATATAAAACATCTCAAAATTATCATTGGGTAAAAGAAAAACTGAAGCCCTGGCTTCTGTGGCTCAGTGGGTTGAGTGTTGGCCTGCAAACCAAGTGTCGCTGGTTCGAGTCCCAGTCAGGGCATATGCCTGGGTTGCACGTCAGGTCCCCAGTTGGGGGCGCAAATGAGAAGCAACCACACAATGATGTTTCTCTCCCTCTCTTTCTCCTTTCCCCTCTCTCTAAAAACAAATAAATAAAAGAAAAGAAAAAGAAAAACTGAAAAGAAAAGTAGATGCTATTTATAACAACATTAATGTTTTCATATGAAATGTGGACTGCAGCTAAATCAGTTATTAATGGAAAATTTATAGCTTAACGATTATATTAGAAAATAAGGAAGAATGAAATAAGCATATAACTTGAGAAGGTAGAGAAACAACATTAGAATAAATCCCTTACAAGAAGGAAGGATATAAATTTGTTTATATCATCCCCCTGTTTAGAGAAAGATCTTGCTTGCTCCCCACTCCACCCTTATAGAAGGTCCAAATTCTAGCCTCAATTCCAAGCAGGCTTTTCTCCAGTATTCACATACACTATATCTTTTCATGCTTTTGTAATGCCGCTTCCTTGGTGTGGAATGCCCTTTCCCACACGGCAAGCTCCAACTCTTCTAATTTCAGTTCAAGTGCTGCCTCTTCTGAGAAACCTTTTATTTCTCCTCTGCAAAGTTATTACTTTCATTCCTACATTCGTTCGCATTCATTTCAATGTACTACGAACTTTTATTACATGAAAGTGAGCATGTATTCATGAATAAAATTGCTAAACTGGGCTGTCAAAGAAAAGTTTTTAGAAGAGGTCAGCCTTAAGCTAGAATTTACATAAAGCCAAGCTAGATATTGTTTGAGGCCCAGCTTAGTAGTAATAGGAGTAACCTGAACAATAAATTATAGTTAAGATTTATTGAGCACTGTTTTGTACCAGTTAATAGGTGAGGCAAGGAAAAGTATTCCTCATGAGCAGATTACTCAGGCAATATGGTGAAGCTAATTGTATCAATTGGCTAACCTAAAAATCATGCCCAATCCTTTTCACCTTTGCCTTCCTCTCACTCTAGACAAGGACTGTTCAGTAAAAAACACAATGCAAGTCAAACGTATATAATTTTAAGTTTTCTAGTAGACCCACTAAAAATGTAAAAAGAAAAGGTAGAATTGATTTTAATAATATATTTTATTTAACCCAGTATAACCAAAATATTGTAACTTCAATATGTAATCAATATTTATAAAATCAAGATAGTTTACATTTGCCTTTTGTAGTAAATTATTGAACTCTTTTGCATCTTACATACTTACAGCACACCTGATTTCAGACACTAAATTGACATGGTAAACATAATCTTTATATTTCAGAAAATTTACAATTTTTCCAAACATCCTTAAAGGTTTTTCAATAACCAAAATGAGTGTTAAAAATTATTGTCCTTTATATTTGACAGAATTGGTCAATTAAATATTTATGTGTAATACTAAAACCATACATGCTCTACAATACCATAATATCTTGTGCCATGCAATGATTAAAATGAAATGCAGTCTTATCAAAACAATAAAGTGTATCTGACACAAAAAAGTTTTTACTGTTTCTATGTTTATATTTAAATTAAATTAATTACAATTACATAAAATTAGAAATTCAGAGCCTCAGGTGCACTAACCACATTTCAAGTAGTCAATCGTCACATGTAGCCAGAGGCTACCACATATTGTACAGTGTAGCTCTAGAGGCTGGAAAAGCCACATGTCCATGATCCCAGCCTTCCTTGTACCTTAGGGTGGCTGTGATACATTTTAGCGAAAGAAATATATGACGAAGTTTAATCTTTTGAAAAGTCTTTTGTTTTCCTGATAAAGGAACAAACACAAAAAGGGAATTCGTTAGCACCATTTCTTCCTCCTTTTTCTTGCTTTGAATGTGAACATTATGTGAACCTGGAGCTAGAGCAGACATCTCGTCACCATGAGGCAACTCACATAAGGATGAAAAATCAATACACTGTGAATGATGAAGCAATAACCTAAGATCCTTATGACAATCACTGAGCTGCTGAACCAACTCTGAGATTGCCTATCTTTGAACTACAATGTCTGTCTTTATAATTGAATTCATTAATAGACAGATAATACTTGCAGCTGAAAGCATTCCTAACTGATACAAGTATGGCACATTGAAAAAAGAGGCAATAGGCAGCTTGAATAGGGAAGAAGTATATGCTGAAAAATAGTAATAAGTTTTCAGAGATGGGGTAGAGTCAGAAAATAGAAGGCCCAATAGATATCTCAACTAAGAAGCCCACAGTCATATAGCTGTCCCTGTCTTATGAACTGCATCATATTCTGTCCTTTCTATAATAGTTTGCAGATGTCACTTTTTGGTTACTAGTTATAAGGGAACTTTTATAGAGAAAGTATTCAGTAAATATTCGTGAAGCTAAATGATAAGATTTAGAGCTGGAGGTATCAAGACTGACTCTTCAACCTAGATCAAATGCTAAACATTAAAGAAAACCCAGTAAACTAAAGCCCTCAGTGAGGAACCTATTAGGGGTTCCTGCATTAATATGCCAAGTAGAGAGTCCTTGGCTTAACTTTTATATCCCATAAACACCTAAAACAAAAAGGGCCACGTTGAATTGAATTTTGCCTAACCCTCTCTACTTTCCACCTAATTACTAGGTAGCACATTTACCCTTCCTTTGACATTTGGCTTCCATTTTCATGTCTGAACATACAGCACCTAACCTCATGGTGTCCTTTCTGTTATTCCTCTGAACTAAGCTTCCTACCCTCTCTCCTTTATCTCATGCCTGCGGTGTGAGAACAGGCCTCTGACTTACAGCTTAAAAACTTTGCAAACTGCCTCCAGCCTCATCAACCCTAACCTACAATCCAATCAAGCCATATTTAATATTTTTCAGACTTTAAATAATATATTCTTGCCCCGGCTGGTGGGGCTCAGTTGGTTGGAGCATCGTCCTGTACACCAAAAGGCTGGGGATTTGATTCCTGGTCGGGGCACTCGCCTAGGCTGCAGGTTTAACTCTTGGTTGGTCAGGGTATGAATAAGAGGCACCCAATCAATATTTCTCTCTCTCTCTCTCATCCTTCCTTCTTCCCTCTCTAAAATCATAAACATATTTTGAAAAATAATGTGTTCTTTGTAGAATATTTGGAAAAAATCTTAAAAAGAAAAAAATAATCTCTAATCTGACTACCAAGAGATAATAACTATATTTTAGTGTATTTTCTAGACTTCCTATGCATGTTTAGATCTATGCACCACGATTGAAATTGCATTATCAACAAACTTGCTTTCATCTTTTTCACTTCTCATCACATCAGGAAACATTTCCTGTGTAATTAAAAATTCTTCAGAAGCATTTAAAAAACAACTGCATGATATCCCACCAGATGGCCATTCTTTAACTTACTTAGCCATTTCTTATTTCACCACTTCTCTGTTCTGATTGCCCACAGGGGCTGCCTTTTGTGTTAAATAAAAATTTCAACTCTTGGGCCCTGTCAGGTGCTGCTCGTTCATGGCTTCCCACATACGACTTGTCTCTCTTGCACTGAGCCACTGTTCATTCCCTCCCTCTTATGTCTCTGTCAGACCACTACACTCCTTAAGATTTAGCTCGGCTGTCATTCCAATAATTTCCCACTGTCCCTTTCTTTGTATTTCATATATGCCAGTTTATCTGGGGCACATATTTATGAGTTTGGCAGTTTACAGCAGGTCCTGTTTATGTTTCTAGCACGTGTGTCATGGTCTGACAGAGTGGCAGGGGCCAGCAGCGGGCCAGAAGCAGGAAGAGTGGGGCTGGTGGGCTGGGGGCTGCTTCTTCTTGAACCTCTGCTGCACTTTATGAGGTCTGGTCGGTGTGGGAAGCAGGTAGGACTATGAGGTGGGACTACTCCTGTGCTCAGGGATGAGTAGCAGGGAGTGGTTCATGTTGGCCGGGTTTGATTAACAAGATAGATTACCAGGCATTTGGATACCACCTGCATTTCCAGGCTAACTGAAAACATATTTATTTTGGCTGCTGAGTATCTGGAGGATGGGAAAACCTCTGTAAATCTGGGAGGCTTACCCTACTTTTGGAAAAAGAAAATGATCTCAATGAAATCTAATATTTGCTTTAGATGAGCCTGTGTGTTAAGGATAAACTTGTGCACTAACCCAGTGAAGCATCCCTACTTTTGCATCTAATGTTCCTTTATCTCACACAGCTATTCTTCTATAATTGAAAATTGTGAGCATTTGGTTAAAAGCAGAGTCTGGAATACAAAATAGTCACCAGTGTCCTCCTCAGGCCATCAGCTGGCTGTTTGCGTTGACCCGGCCCCGACGCCAGCGGGCTGAGGGGCTTGGCCAGGCCCAGTGGGATGTTCACAGCACCACTCACTGGAGCTGGGCTGTGCTCACAAGACTGGTCGGCCTGTGGGAGATTGTTACAGCTTGTTGATTTCAGCACAGTGAGACTTCTAGGATGGATTAGAGGCCTCTCAAAAACTACCTTTCTGAACTGATCATTTTACTCCTGTTGATGGGCAACCAGCTTTGGTCCTGAAAGCCTGGCTGTCCAAGTTTGTGACAAAAGAAAATGATGTGAAAACCAGGTTCTGTTCTTGTTAGACATTTGAGCAAAAATTTGGATGGGAGTCAGCAACTTTAAGTTGTATTCGTAAACTCTAACTGGTCAGGACTGCTTTCCTAGTGGACCAGTTTTCTAAATATTTCTGAAATCACCAGATGGTGGTGTATTTCTCATTTTCCAGAACAGGCCATGGACTGACTTTGCTGCTTCTGTAGGTAGGCAGGGACGTCAAGTCTCAGGTATGCAGGAGTCCCGGGGGAGTCAGCGCTGTTCTGTGGTCGCTAGCATAAGGGGCCATGATGTCATCGAGGGAGGACAGGAGGAAGGTCAGATGCTATCACAGAGTGTGACATAGACCCAGCTTTGGTCAATGAGGAATTTCGAACAAGTATTCTTGTCTCCAAAAATCAAAGCAGTGATGTTATCATCAAGAGACGACAGTAGTAACTGAAAAAGTTGCCAAACTGAAACCTCTGAATCATCCTCACCTCCTTCCCTATCACTGGCATTTAACTCATCACAAAGACCCTTTGAGCTTGTCTCATGTGGCGCTTCCTACTCTCCGCTTTGCCATCCCCAACACCACTGCCTTCCTTGGTTCAAACCCGCAGCAGCCCATGCCTAAGCACCGGCACCTCATACCTTCCTAGTTTGTCTTTCTGACTCCTGTAAAAGCCTCGCTTTATAGCTTGTCAGGAGTAGCTTTCTAAAATAATCTAATTGTTTTTCTCTGAGGCTTAAACACCTTCAGAGTTTCCCTCCTGTTTATGTTCACAGTATCATTTCCAAACTTCACGAGTTTAACAACTGGGTCCCAACCTAACCCGTTCCTTCTGCCACGCGCCACCACGCCACACATCTTGTGCTCTAACTCCACCCAGCCACCCGAGGGCCTCTAAGCACTTCATGCGTACCACGCTTTTGCATGCCTCTGCGCTCTCTGACCACACTCCCTTCCTCAAATGTTCTTCTCCATCACCTCTGCATGCTGGATTTATTTCAATAGGCAGCTGAGGCGTTGCTGACCCCGAAGCCTACCTTAATTCCTCTGCGAAGAACGCCACTCCCTCCTATCCACAGCACAGCACTCTCCGCTGCCTCTCATCCCTTGACACATTATATGGTAAGGGCTCCTTTACTTTTATCTCCAACTTCTCTGTGAGCTCCTCAACCTCAGAACTCTGTACTCCAGGACCAGCAGAGCCTCACAGGTGCATGTACTCATTCATGTTTGCTGAATACAGAAATATGGTGGTAGAGGAAGTTTTTCTGATAAACAGTGTTGTGTGACAATAAGAGTAGCCTTCCTCCCTCCCTTCCTTCCAAAAATCACTGGGTATCAAAACTCTTCTGGGCTTTCTGGAAGAACAGAGAGCGATGGTTCCTAAGCTAAAAATCAAAGATAAGGGAGTTGGTACTTTCAAAATGGTGGTGCGAGGAGCTTGAGGGCCTTCTCACCAGCAAAACAACCATAGGTAGTACATTTAAAACTAGATAAATTAAAGTCTCTGGAAATTATCCTAAGGGCACATAGCAAATGGGAAAATATTTATTTAAAAAAAATTCTGCTAAATCTTTGCAAGAATAGTGACAGTTTTTATAGCATTTGAGCCAGGACTCATTCCCACCCCATCCCCCAACAAATTAGTGATGGTAGCTCTACTTTGGGTGAGTGCCGATTAGAAACAAGGCTCCCTTTCCATAGCTTCCAGTCTAGGGTTACGGTATCTTCCTAGGAGGAGTAGGCTGCTGGGATTTCTTATGATCCCCAGCTCTGAGTTGCAGATGAGAGGTTGGGGGCTCTCTTGGTCTACTCAATCCCCACTTTTAAAGCAGAAGCTCTACCCCAGATGTTACAGGCCAAGACTTCTGGGTCCTAATTGCCTTTGTCCCAGTTTGCTCATAAAGTAATGGTTCCATCCTGGAAGAGGCAAGGTGAGAAGGGAAAAAGTGCCCCTGGCCAGCACCTCACTCATGAAGCAGGAGTGTCACTTCAAGGGAAGTAAACAGTGGTCCTCACCCTCAGTGCCAGAGCAGCTCAGAGGTTTGGCTCAGAAGAAGAGGCAGGCATAACAAAGAGAGCTTCGTAGTTCTCCCCAAGGTAACTGGCATCATTTTAAACAGAAGGCATGGAGAAGTTCACATCTAAGGGACCTGCTGAAGCAATGGAGATTTTGGTGGAAAACAATTCAGAGAGGATTGGTAGTGCCATGAAGGCAACAAACTAAACAAGCTAAGTTTAACAGAGGCCAGCTAGAAGTTTAACAAAGAGACAGCTAATAGGAGCCCTCCTGAGGTTTGAATAGCCTTGAAGACTGGCCTCAATGAAGACTCCTGGAAAGGGGCTAAATTTAAGTGTATCAAACTTTACGATCAACGTTGTTATAAATAATAGAACAATCAGCTATTAGTTAGTAGAGGCTACCAGCTAAGTGTAATACTAACAGAAGCAGACAGCTTAACAGAGAGATCAGGAAAACAGTGGAAGAAAGGCCTGCTGAAACCACTGTCATTCCAGGGTGACTGTGCACATACCCAGGACTGTGTCTTCTGGAGAGTATCACCAGAGGCTGCACAGTGCAGGGGAAATAGACTTCTCTGAGACAGTCCAGCCAAACTAATAACCAAATAAACAAACAAATGGCAATAGGCCCTGGGGGTGGATGGTAGGGATCAGTCTCCACAGTTGATACAATATATTTTCTAAAATGTCTAATTTTAAACAAAGTATTAGGAGAAATGCAAAGAAACATGGAAGTGTGATCCATACACAGAAAAAAGTAAACGGAAACTGCCTATCAGAAGGTATAGATGTCAGTTTAGGGAACAAAGATTTCAAAACAGCTATTATAAATATATTCAGAGAGCCAAAGAAAACCGTGCTTCAACTACTAAAGAAAGGGAAAGTACAATGACCAAAATGAAAGATTCACTAGAGGGTCTCAACAGTTGATTTGGACTGACAGAAGAAAGAGTTAGTAGATCATTAGAGAGTATCTATCTGAAGAACATAGAGAAAAAAGGATGAAGAAAAAAAATGAATAGAGCCTCAGAGAAATGTGGATAGCATTAACCACAACAATGTACAGGGACTGGAAGTACTAGCAGAAGAGAGGAGAGAGAGAAGAGCATAAAAAATGTTTAAGGAAATAATGCTGAAAACTCCCCAAATCTGATGAAAAACATTAACCTACACACCCAAAAAGTGAGAGCCACACCCAGATACATCATAGTCAAAATGAAAGCTGAAGACAGGAAATATTGAAAGCGGCAAGAGAAAAATGACTTGTCATATACAAGGGAACCTCAGTTAGATTGAAAGCTGACTTCTCCTCAGAAATTATGGAGTCCAGAGACAGTGGGATTATATATTCAAAGTTGTGAAAGAAACAAACAACTATCAACCAAGAACCTACATCCAGCAAAACTATTTTTCAAGAATTAAGGTAAAATAAAGACACCCTGGAACAAAAGTGGAGAGAATTCATTGCTAGAAGATCTGCCTTACAAGAAATACTGAAGAAATTTCTTTAGGCCAAATACTAGTGACTCCAGATATTCAAATCCATATGAGAAAACAAAGAGCACCAGTAGAGGTAATTTTGTAGGTAATTATAGACATGATATTGCATATTTCTTTTTTCAACTGATTTTAAAGGCATCTGTATAAAACAATGTGTATATAATTGCATTGTGTGACTTATAACATATAGCAATTTAATACAGCCGACAACAACACCACAAAGAAGGCGGTGGGAGTAAAGCTGTAGTGAAGTAAGGAAATTACCGAGTTACACCAGATGGCAACTTGAATTCATGGAATAAATAAAGAGAACCAGAAATGATAAATCAGAAATATAATAGACTCTATAAATACATAATTACTTGCCTTTCTTCTCTCAGATCCTTTAAGATATAAAATTATATAAAGGAATAATTATAACAATGTCTTGTTGGGTTTGTAACATATAAAGATTTAATACATATATCAATAATAGCACAAAAAGGGAAAATGAAAGAAAACTATATAGAATTAACATTCTTATATCTCACTGGAATTAATTAGTATATATCTGAAGTAGAGTCTGATAAAGTTAAAATGTATATTTTAAGCCCAAGCAACCAATAAGAAAATTACTCAAAAATTAATAGTAAAAAACTATTTCATTAAAGGGTCCTAACTGGTGTGGCTCAGCTGGTCGAGCATCATTCCACAAAGCGAAAGGTCACTGGTTTGATTCCGGTCAGGGCACATGCCTGGGTTGCAGGTTTGATCCTCAGTCGGGGTGCATATGAGAGGTAACCAATCAATCTTTCTCTCCCTCTTTTTCTCCCTCCCTTCTCCTCTCTCTACAAAATAAATAAATAAATGAATGAATAAATAAAAAAATCATTAAATGAATTAAAATGCTGCACTAGAAAATATTCACGTAATTCAAAATAAAGCAGTTAAAGAAGAAGAGAGGAAGGAAGAAGACACAATACTTAGAAAACAAAAAGTAATATGGAAGATATAAATCCAGCTAAAGTAATAATAACATTAAATGTGAATGGAATCTAATAAAAAAAGAGATTATCAAATGGGATAAAAGGAATGAGGTCCACGTATATGCTACAGGAGGCACACTTTACATTCAAAGATACAAATAGGTTGACAGTAAGAGGATATAAAAGTTACATCATGCAAAGAGCAACCATAAGAAAGCTAAAGGGGCTATACTAATAATGAGACAAAATAGACTTTAAAACAAAAAATGTTACTAGAGATAAAGTGATACATTTTATAATGATAAAAAGGATTAATCCTTCAGAAAGACATAGCAATTACATGTATACAACTAAAAACAGAGTCCCAAGAAAGATGAAACAAACTGACAGAATTGAAGAGAGATATAGACAAGTCAATGATAATACTTGAAGATTTTAATATGTCACATTCAAAAATGGATAGAATAAGAAGATCAACAAGGAAACTAGAAGACTTGAACTATACTATAAATCAACTAGACCTAACATACATCTATAGGACATCTAAAACAAAATACATTCTTGTTAAGTGTAACATTCTCCAGGATAGACTATATTTTAGACCATAAAAAAGGCCTCCATAAATATCAGAGGACTGAAATCATATAAAGTACATTTGCTGAGCAGACTGGTGGCAGAGAAGGCCAAGGGGGATTATAGAGCAGAGAGCAGGGAAGGGCCAGGAGTTGGGATATCAGGGATAGGGAGGGACAGGTAAGAAGACAGAGGAAGGGACTTTAGAGTTTGAGGTTCAAAGTTCAGAGGTCTAAGAGCAATTTTATATAGCTGAAAGACCAATGCAGTTACAGAAGCTCACAGTCTGACAGTGGCTGAGCTGTACGAGAGGTATGATGTGACTAAGTACCACCCAAAGCCTGCCTGGCACCTCCTGCCAATGACACAGGAGGTCACAGACTTCTCTGTAGGAGCATCTGAATTGGTTATAGCAGAACATCCACTAGTATATCCTAGTCAACCTGTCCCCAAGCACCTCAACCTGGAGTCCCCCTGATGACTGTCCTAGAGATTATCTAAGGATGACACCTGTGACACGCAGGAGTCTGATTAGGAGGGGTCTCTTTGCATGCTCCCCAGGTCATGTGGAAGATATCGTGCATTTACAGCATCAGGTTTAGAAAACAATAGATTTGGGGGAAGGAAAAAGAAACAATATGTCATTTTTTAACCTACGTGGGTAATCATCTGCTAACAGATGTTCCCACTAGTCCCCTTAAGTGAAATATTTGGAGAGATGTGTTAACTTCATCCATGAAGACCCTTCCCAGCATGCATATGCACTTCCAAGGGAGTAACAGGCACTAAATGCCTGTGTTCTTTTATGTACTGCCCTTTTCCATGAAGGCTCCTTTAAGATCATATTGCTTTAAAATGATCAGATTTTTCCTTTAATGGAACACCACAGAGCTCTTTTCCTCATTGACCTTTTAATTCGTGTTGAATAATAAAACTTAACATCGAACTGTGATTTGATATTACAACACCAGGGATGCCAAAGGTAAGGCCTCGAGTTTTGCCAGCAGTCTGCGTTTCTTGGTCCAGCAAGACTTCAGGATGCAATCTGGAAGCGTTTTAAATGCCAAAGAAATGTGACACCCTGCCTTCTGTTTTCATTTCCTTTTCTCCTGTTCATCTTTTCCCTTGGTGTCTGTATCGTCTCCACGTTCCCTCCTTGAGGTGGCCTGTCCAGCACACGGACCCACCGCTTCCCAGGGAAGTCTCTGCTGTGCTCAGAGCAGTTGTGTTTGCTGATCTTCTATTTTCGCTTCCTCCGCTTGGACTCCCTGACCTTTCTTTCCATTATGCTTCTGTGGCCCACACCCAGGCTTCTCACTGCTTTTTTGTCTGGCTGTGACATTGAGCACTCCCTGTCCTCTGTGCCAGCTATGCACATGGATCTACTGCCCTCTTTCTGGGTAAGGACATGGGCCACATGGCCAGAGCTGGGCACTCCATGTGTTGGGTTCTCCTTATCTGTGGTCATTGTATAGGTCCTCCACTCATGGAGCCACATGTGTTCAGTAAATGTGCACCTGTGATGGCAGCAGGTTATCCAGAGAGCCTCAGGGGTCCTGGCCCTGGATGCCATCAGGAGACAGTAAGAAAGTAGGCAACATCCGTTTCTAGCACATCTAGGGACCAGCTCAAGGTAGAGAAGGTCTAAGTAACTGAAGTCCAGGCATGCCTCCCAACAGAACTACTTTAGCTGTAGGAAAGAGAGATTTTCCCCATATGTTTATCTTGGTCTGATAGAGCTACTTGCTGAGCATCTACATTGAGAGGATGCATGTGTAGCCTTTCTGAAGAATGAACAAACAGGACGTAATAGAGAGGGGAGTAATTGTAACTACACGGCTTTCCCTTTTTCCCAGTTTTTAACTGAAGCCACTGATACACACACCCAGGAATTCCCGCAGCATCCTGAAGCGGAGGAATCCTAGCACATTTAGCACTTAGATTGTATGTCTGAAAGAACTGTGTTCTAATACAAGTAGCAAGAAATCCCTCCCTGTACCCAGCACTTCCAATGCGCTATTAACTTGCACCTCCTTCCCCTTCACAAGCAAACTCCTGGAAACGCTGTCAGTGTTCCCTGGCTCCCTTTCCTCAACTACTCTTCACACCTCATTTCACTGCAGTCTGGTTTCTATACTCAGCACCTCATTGAAACTGCTCCTCTGAGGTCACCCACACTTCCTTATTGCCACACCCAATAGTCTCTCTCTTTTTAGAATAGACTTTACTTTTTAGAGCAGTTTTGGGCTCACAGAAAAATCCAGCAGAAGGTGTTGAGGTTTCCCGTATGCCCCCTGCCTCCACACATGCATAACCTCCTCCATTATCAACATCCTTCACCAAAGTGACACATTTATTACAATTGTTGGACCTACATTGACACATCATTATCACCCAAAGTCCATAGTTTGCATTAGGGTTCACTCTTGGTGTTGTACATTCTATGAGTTTGCACAAATGTATAATGACATGTATCCACCATCATAGTATCACACAGAGTAATTTCACTTTTGTAAAAATCCTCTGGGCTCAGCTTATTTTTTCCTTCTTCCACACAACCCCTGGTAACCACTGAATTTTTTACGGTCACCATAGTTTTGCAATTCCCAGAATGTTATATGCTTAGAATTACACAGCATGTAACCTTTCAGATTGGCTTCTTTCATTTAGTAATATGCATTTGAGGTTCTTGCATGTCTTTTCATGGCTTAATAGTTCATTTCGATTTTTGCATTCCCTAATATTCCATTGTATGGATGTACACAGCTTGCTTAGCCATTTACTTACTGAAGGACATCTTAGTTGCTTCAAAATTTTGGAAGTTGTAAATAAAGTTGCTATAAACATATGTGTGCAGGTGTTTGTGCAGACATATGTTTTTAAATCCTTTGGCTAGAAATCAAGGAGTGCAATTGCTAGATCCTATGTTACCATAGTTTAGTTTTGCAAGAAACTGTCAAACTGTCTTTTAAAGTGGCTGCGCATTTTGCATTTCCACCAGCAATGAATCAGAGTTTCTGTTGTTCCACATCCTTCCACATCGTTCTAAATTTTGGGCATTCCACTAGGTGTGTAGTTACCCTATTGTTGTTTTAACTTGTGTTTCCCTGACAACATATGATGTGACACATCTTTTTAGATGTTTAGTTGCCATCTCTATATATTCTTTGGTGAAATGTCTGTTAAGGTCTCTAGTCCATTTTTTGACTTTAAATACATTTTTATTTTTTAATTACAGTTGACACACAATATTATATTAGTTTCAGGTGTACAACCCAGTGACAGACATTATATAATTCAGATAATGATCATCTCAGTAAATCTTGTACCAGTCTGACACCATACATAGTTATTACAATATTATTGACTACATTCCCTATGGAATACTTTATATCCCCATTTCTATTCTGCAGCTACCAATTTGTACTTCTTAATCCCTTTATGCTTTTCTCATATACCCCCAACCCCCCTCCTATCTGGCAACCATAAAAATGCTCTCTGTATCTATGAGTCTGTTTCTGTTCTGCTTGTTTATTTTTTTTTTGTTTAGATTTAATTGTTAATAGATATGTATTCATTACCATTTTATTATTCATATTTTTATCTTTCTTCTCCTTTTTCCTTCTTTTTCTCCTTCTCCTTCTTCCCCCTTTGACATTTCATGTAATATTGGTTTGGTGGTGATGAACTCTAGCTTTTTCTTTCTGGGAAGCTCTTTTTATGTCTTTTGATTCTAAATGATAGCTTTCCTGGGTTAGAGTAATCTTGGTTGTAGGTCCTTGCTTTTCATCACTTCAAATATTTCTTGCCACTCCCTTCTTGCCTGCAAAGTTTCTGTTGAGAAATCATCTGACAGTCTTATGGAAGCTTCCTTGTAGGTAACTAACTGCTTTTCTCATGCTGCTTTTAAGATTTTCTCATTGTCTTCAACCTTTGGAATTTTAATTATGATGTGCCTCGGTGTGGACCTCTTTGGATTCATCTTGTTTGGGACTGTCTGTGCTTCCTGGACTTGAATGTCTATTTCCTTCAACAGATTAGGGAAGTTTTCTGTCATTTTTCACATAGATTTTCAATTGCTTGCTCTCTCTCTCTTCTCTTTCTGGCACCCCCATGATGCAAATGTTGGTACACTTGAAGATGTCCCAGAGGCTATTTATGTTATCCTCATTTCTTTTGGATTATTTTTCTTTTTGATGTTCTGATTTTTTTTGTTTCCTAATCTTCCAAATCTCTGATTTGATCCTCTGCTTCATGTACTCCATTGTTGATTTTCTGTAATGTATTCATTTGAGCTAACGTATTCTCCATTTATGATTATTTATTTTTTATATTTTCTATCACCATTTTTTCACGATTTTTATGTTTCCTATTTGTTGTTGAAGTTCTCACTAACTTCATCTACTCTTCCCCTAAGTCAATTGAGCATCCTTATAATCAGTATTTTGACTCTGCATCTAGTAGATTGTTTATCTCCATATTATTTAGTTCTTTTTCTGGAGTTTTGTTCTGTTCTTTCATTTGGGACATGTTTCTTTTCTTTTTTCTTTCTTCTTCTTTTTTTAAAGACCCCTCCCCCACATGTGGGACATGTTTCTTTGCCTCCTCTTTTTGGCAGCCTCTGTGTGTTTGTTTCTATATATTAGGTAGAGCTACTATATCTCCTGAAGTTGGTAGAGTGGCCTCGTGTAGGTGTCCTGTAGGGCCCAGTGGCACAGCCTCCACAAATCCCAAGCTGGGAACTCTAGGTGACTCCACCACCACCCCATGTGGCTGTGCGCACCTTCCTGTTGTAGTTGAGCCTTGATTGCTATTGACACATCAATGGGAAGAATTTATACCACCCCCTCCCCACGGCTTATTGGCTGCAAGGACTGGCTGTGATTATTGTGGAGGATCAGCTATGCAGGCACCAACCCCATGGAGTAGGACTTACTTAAGTGTGGCTCTGGTGTCCACTGAGTCCACCCCTTCAGTGTGTTGCTTGTGGAGGTGGTTGGGTGGCACTTTGACGTGGTCTGAAGCTGTCCACCGAGTGTGCTGGCTCTGGGGCCTCCCAGGAGGTGCAGGATAAGGTCAGCTGCCACTCATGTCCTGCCTGGGGCTACCTGGCAGTAGCTCCAAGGCAATCTGCGGATGGCTGCAACCTGTACTGGGCCTGGAGGTCCCCAGAAGAGGCCAAGCTGTGAAGCAAGGCCAGCTGCCACCATTGATGCTCAGCCTGGAGCCACTTAGTGAGAGGTATGGGGCACAGTGAAGCCAGATGCTGCTTGTTTGAGAGATTTTAGGAAAGTCTGAAGCATGAGCCATGAGAAGACATTTTAATGGAAAATCATTGGAAACAGCTTGGGTGGGTCTGCAAGTTGGGTGGGGTGGGGATCCCAGGGAATCACCAGGGCAGGGCAAACACTGTGAGCCAGGTTGATATGATACGGTCCTACTGGCTCTGCTGGGGGAGGGCTAAGAAAAGGAACAATGGCCTCTATAAGCACTTCTGTCTGTGAGAAAGCTGCCTCTTCAGCCCTTGCCCTGATGCTGTATGGCCCTGGTGTCCTCCGAGCTGCTGCCCCAGTGCTGTAGCTCAGAGCAAGTGAGTCTGTGCATGGGCCCTTTTAAGAAGAATGCCTGGGACTCCAGAGCCCTTTGTCTTATTCAGCCACAATCCCCGCTGATTTTTATAGCCATAAGTTATGGGGACTTTTCTTTGTGGCACTGTAACCCTGTGTTAGGTAGGGGGTAGGGGGACTGCTGTGGGGCTAGGGCCCCTCACTCCTCAGGGGTGGCCTCCACAGCTGAGATATCCCTCCTGATTTTTATACACCACACATCCAGACATGGGTGTGGGACCAGTCCATTCCACGTCTCCACCCCTGGTAAGTCTTGATGTGGCTTCTTTTTTATATCCTTAGTTGTAGGACTTCTGTCCAGCTAAATTTCATTCAGTTCTGAATGATGGCTGTTCTGTAGTTTAGTTGTAATTTTGATGTGATTGTGGGAGGATGTGAGTAGCACATTTATCTGCAACACCATCTTGACAGGAACCTTTTGGCCCATTTCTTATATTGGGTTATTTTGTTTCCTAATTGTTAAGTTTTAAGAGTTCTTTGTATATTTAGAATAAAAGTCCTTTATCAAGTGTGTCTTCACGAATATTTTCTCCTAGTCTGTGGCTTCTCTTTTTATATTCTTGACAGTACATTTTAGAGGGCAGAAGATTTTAATTATAGAAGTCCAGTTTATCAACTCTGTTGTATCTAAAAAGCCACCATCAAATCCTAGGTCACTAAATTTTCTTCTTTGTTATGTTCTAGGAGTTTTATAGTTTTGCTTTTTTACATTTAGGTCTATAATCCATTTTGAGTTAATTTTTGTGAAGAGTATAAGATCTGTGTCTAGATCCATTTTTTTCACATATATATGTCCAATTGCTTTAGCACCATTAGTTGAAAAGACTGTCTTTTCCGCATTGCATTGTCTTTGCTCCTTTATCAAACATCAATTGACTATATTTATACGAGTTTATTTGAGTTTCCTATTCTTTTTCATTAATCTATTTATCTATTCTTTCATCAATATCACACTGTCTTGATTACTGTAGCTCTATAGTGAATCTTTTTATAGTATATTTTATTGATTATGTTGTTACAGTAGTCCCAATTTTTTCCCCCTGTGCTCCCCTTTGCCCAGTACCTGCCTTCCCCCAGTAACCCCACCGCCCCTTAGTACATGTCCATGGGTTGTGCATATAAGTTCTTTGGCTTCACCCTTTCCTATATTATTCTTAATTTCCCCCCGTCTATTTTGAACAAAACAATTATGCTTAGTCCCTGCACCATTTCCCCATTTGTCCCCCTTCCCCCTCCCATCTGATAACTCTCCAAACGATCCCCATACTTATGATTCTGTTCCTATTCTGGTTTGCTTAGTTGGGTTTTGTTTTTATTTTTTAGATTCGGTTATAGATAGTTGTGAGTTTGTTGTCATTTTAGTGTTCATAGTTTTTATCTTTTTTTTCTTAAGTCCCTTTAACATTTCACATAATAATGACTTGGGGATAATGAACTCTTTTAGCTTTACCCTGTTTGGGAAGCACTTTATCTGTCCTTCCATTCTAAATGATAGCTTTGCTGGATAGAGTAATCTTGGTTGTAGGCCCTTGCTTTTCATCACCTTGAATACTTTTTACCAGTCCCTTCCTGCCTGCAAAGTTTCTCTTGAGAAATCAGCTGATAGTCTTATAGACACCTCTTTGTAGGGAACTCTGCTTTTCTCTTGCTGCTTTTAAGATTCTCTCTTTATCTTTAACCTTTGGCATTTTAATGATGATGTGTCTTGGTGTGGTTCTCTTTGGGTCTAGCTTGTTTGGGACTCTCTGAGCTTCCTGGACTTGTATGTCTATTTCCTTCGCCAAATCTGGGAAGTTTTCCTTCACTATTTTTTCACATAAGCTTTCAATTTCTTGCTCTTCCTCTTCTCCTTCTGGCACCTCTATGATTCGGATGTTGGCATGTTTAAAGTTGTCCTAGAGGTTCCTAAGCCTCTCCTCATTTTTTTTTCAATTCTTGTTTCCTCATTCTGTACTAGTTGACTGTTTTTTTCTTCCTTATATTCCAGATCATTGATTTGAACCCTGGTTTCCTTCCCTGCACCATTGATTTTGTGTGGATTTTTCTTCTTTTCACTTAGCATAGTCTTCACTTCTTCCCTTATGCATTTGCCATACTTGAACATATCTGTCAAGCCTGTGAGTATCTGTATCACCAGTGTTTTGAACTCTGCATCTGTTAGGTTGGCTATCTCCTCATTTGTTAGGCTGGCTATCTCCTCATTGCTTAGTTCTCCCACTGGAACCTTGATCCCTTCTCCCTTTTGGGCCATATTTCTCTGTCTCCTCATCTTGACAGGCTCCTGTGTTTGTTTGCCTCTGTGTCTTAGATAGAACTGTCGCTCCTGTTATGTTGTAAGGGGCAGAGCCTTAGGTATTCGTCAGTACAGGGTGACCTGTTTCACCACGTTGTGGCGCTGTGTGTGGGGGAAGGGTCAGAGAGGAAACAATACCACTTGCTCAGCACTTGCCCCTTTTTCAGGCACTTCCCCCAGTTCCATATGGGACTGGTGCCTCTCTAGCTGCTGCCCTGGCCATTTTCCCCAGAGTGGGTGGGTCTGCGGACGTTCTAGGACTGTGGGGGCCCTTTGAACAAGCAGACTCTGCTGAAAGACCAGCAGTTTCTTCCTCCTCCCCAACCGCCAGTGGTTTACACAGTCAGAAGGAATGAGGCTTATTTTCCCTGGCGCTGGGACTGTGAGCTGCACAGTCTGGTCTGGTGCTGGGAATGTTCCCCAGGTGTCCCTCCCCACTTTTTAAAACATGTGACTGTGCTTTCTGCCTGCCTGCTTCTGCTGTTGCCACCGACTCTGCTACCACACCGCATCTTCCACCCCAGCTCCGCTCCTCCTACCTGCCCAGATGAGTATTTCTTCTTTATATCTTTGTTTGTTGGACTTCCATGCAGCTCAATTTTCTGGAACTTCTGGTTGTCTCTAGTTTTGAGGTAGTTGTATTCCTTTGTAGTTGTGGAGGGAGACCCAGTGTATCTGTCTAGGCCTTCATCTTGGCCAGAAGTTCTACAGTAAGTCTTGAAGTTGAGTAGTGTCAGTCTTTTGTCTTGCCATATAAACTTAAAAATTAGTTTATTTACAAACACAAATAAGTTTTTTGGAATTTGGTAGGGATTGCTCTGAATATATAGATCAAGTTGGGAAGTACTGACATATAAACAGTGTTGAGTCTTCCTATCCATGAACATGGAATATCTTCCCACTTATTTAGTTCTATTTATTTCACTAGAGTTTTGTAGCTTTCTGCATAAAAAATCTTGTATATTTTGTTAGATTTATAAGTATTTCATTGTTTTGGATGCTAATGTTAATGGTATTGTATTTTTAATTGCAAATTTTACTTGTTTATTTATGGTATATGGGAAACAGATTGACTTTTTGTATGCTAACTCTGTGTTCTGCAAGATTGTTATAACTTATTAGTTTCTAGGGTTTTTTACTTTTTTCTTCTTTGAGCTTCCAGGATCTGTGGTTTGGTGTCTGATATTACTTTGAGTAAGATTCTGAGTCATTGCAGTTTCAAATAATTCCTGTGTTCATTTCTCTATTCTCATTCTGGTATTCCCATTACACATATGTTACACCATTTGTAGTTGTCATACTGTTCTGGGATATTTTGCCCTATTTTTTCAGTCTTTTTTCTTTCACTTGTAAGTTTTAGAATTTCCATCTATCTGCTTACATTGCCCATGTCTTCTTGAATTATGTCTACTTTATCTATGAGAGTCCTTAGCGTATTCATCATAGCTGTTTTAAATTCCTGATTTGATAATTCCAATATCCCTGCAATATCTGTGTCTAGTTTTGGTCTATCCCTTCAAACCTTTTTATTCTTTTAGTATGTATTGTAATTTTTTTCTTGATAGCCAGACATAATGTACTGGGTAAAAGGAACTGCTATAAACAGGACTTTAGAAATGTGGTGGTTAAGTGCGGGGAGAGGGAAAACATTCTATCCTAATGTGATTAGATCTCAGTCTTTTAGTGAGCCTATGCCTCTGGACTGTGACCTTCACACACATTTCTCAGTCCCTGCCTCTACCCCACCCCCTATGTGGGACAGGATGGCTCGATTAGACTAGAGTGGGCATTTCCGTTCTCACACATGGAAGGCTAGAAGGGGCTTGGGCTGGGTATTTTACTTCCCCCAGGTCAGTTAGGCTCTGATGAAACCCCAGCAGGTCAGGCTCTGGTTAAACAGTTTCTCCTGAGGGCAGGCCTTGTTAAGAAGAACAGAATGCTCGGACATATTTCCAAATGTCCCTTTCCTCTCCAATTGCCAGAAACATCAGGGGATTTTTCTCTGATATTCACTGTGAGACTGTGGTAGAGCCCTTGGAGACAAAACTCACAAAAGTGTGCTCTTGCCCCCCTAAAAACTCCTTGGAGTTTTTAACTCTCAAAATTGTCTACACTGAGCCTAAAACAATTCATCAATTACACTTCAGGTTTCCCCACCACTGGTTCCTGTGGGTTTCTGTATTTGCTTGTTGGTCTCTCTGATTTTGGAGGCAGTGATTTGCCTTGTGACCTCACTTCTTTTATGGACCAGTTTGTTCAGCTTTTTACTATAGTTAGGACAGATGGAGTGGTGACTTGCAAACATTTTAATTGTGGGACCAGAAACCCTGCAGTAGTCTCTCTGCAGTCCTTAATCTTATTTGCTACTATCAGCTAATCTGAATCTGTTCCCTTGGTCCCCAGGACCCAACATTATGGCTGTCCTCTCTCTCCCCGTCCCTTCCTGCTCAGTCCTCATGGCAGGCTTCTTCTCTTTTTTTCTCCTCTAACTACAAACTTTCATGATCTGGGTGAAAATATAACTCAAAAATTGTTACCCTTAAAATGATAAATGATAAATGATCACAAAAGATTAATTTTTGGTATTTTGTCTTTTGTATTATTGAGGAACTAAACATAGACCAATGTTATAAACAAATTCTATGGTTGGTCTCAATTGCACTAGGAAATCAAACAGCTGTGTGGGGCTTTTTCATAATACAAAGCAAAAAGCAAAAAAAACAAAAATAACACACACACACACACATGCACGTACATGTTTTAAAGTGACACTGTAGTTTTAAAAAGTAGCTACCCGGGGCTTTCTTGGCCTTGCTGAGAAATCAAGCACTCCAAGCTTTCTGCTTCTGCAGGGGAGTCCTTGCCAAATAGGTCAGAGTGATTCACACGGTCTCTGATAAACTCATCACACAGCTTTTGTTTTGATGCAACTGCCGTGCCAATGGCCCCAGAGTCTCCAATAATGAGAATGTTGCACATTTTCCAATCACTTACTGAGCACAGAAATGATAGTTTCTAGACATTCACAAAAAAATGAAAAGGATGCAAACTGACATGTAGAAAAATAAGGTTTTGATAATTTTTGCATGTGTGACAAAACTTTTAAAGAGCATCAAAGTTCCAGTTTTCCAGTTTAATAGATAATCCAGGAAGGCTAGCTTCATATTCATTCAGTTGCTTTGAGTTCTCTAGAGCTACCGCTGCTTACTTGAGTTTAAGACACAGGGCCCCACAGATCAGGAAGAGACTAAATGCTGTATAATATCATACTCTCTTTACAATTGATTTCTAGAATAAGGTTAATGAAAATTGGTTAAAATAAAAAAGAGATAAGCTTAATTTTTTGCAAATTTTTCTTATCTGAAAAATCTTCATTCCCCAGTAGTATAGGATAAATGACAGCTTGGTGTATGGGTCAAAAATGGAATAGAAATCAGGGTTAGAACACTAGGTATATTTATCTCTAACTTGACTTCTAGCTGTATTTCCCCCTCTGCTCAAGAGCTTCACTGATTAATTTGGTAACCCGAGTATGATAGAAAACTCAGGATACATCCTTTTCAATGAACAGTTTTTCTCAGTGGAAAATTCATTTGAGTTTTGATCCAGGATCATGACAATACCACCCACTTCTGTTCTTTATTTGGCCTTTGGAAAATCCAATCTTGGAAATAAAATAGATGCGTACTTCTTAAGAGGTTTCATATTATTTCTGTGTGACTCTATAGGAAGGCTAATATCTGAAAACGGGTAACAATGAAAGGAGGGGATCTTTGACAACGGGGTGTTTAAAGATAGTTATTTTTAAGAGTTTGAAATACTTTAAGATCTTTGGTTACATGTAAGCCATAATGTAGAGTAGGTATGCTGAGTAGGTAAAATAATTAATAAAGATATTAACTGTTTGAGGGTTAACAAAGTCTTAAAGTAAATTTCTTTCTTAGGTAAGAGATCTCTAATTGCAGCTATCTAGTAACTAAGGTAACTGGCGCATAGTAAGCACTCAATAAACGTCCCTTCTTTATTTGCATGAATGAAGTACATTTTACAAACTTTATATTTTATGTCAGAAAGCCCGACTCTTGGCCATTTCTGTGGGGGTAACAACTGATCACAAAAACATAGTAATGTGGGCTGGACTGTCAGATCGTCCTGTGAAGGGGCTGTGGTCTGCAGGCTTCTTCTCTATTTCTTTCTCCCAGCTCCTCTGGAAACTGTGAGGATGTGGTACGATTAAATAAATACATGGTTAGAACGGTGTTGTCATATGTGGTTTGTGAATTTTGACAGGACAAACTTATCTCTGAATAAGTGGCAAATTACAAAGAGTGGTTCCAACCCTAACTTTAGCGGAACTGCCTTGCAGTGGATCATGGTCCTGAGGCATCACCATTGGGAAATCATCAGAGGTATCAGTTACTTGTCTGTCCCTGAGTTGGGACCCAGGACAACTGCTGTGACTCCACATGATTACAAGACAGTTTATAAAGGTTCTGTTGCTGAACGTGGATGTAACACTTCTCTTGCACTTCTCAATGTCCCAATTTCTTCACTTAAACTAATTTTGCAATGAGTTGAGAAACAAATCCAGGGAAGAGCACCAGTTTGGGATTCAGAAGACTCGAATCAAAGTCCCGGCTCCTCTGCATGAATCGTGTGATCTTGGGCAAGTCACTGAACCTCTCCTGGCTCCTCCTCGCCTACAAAGTGGATGGGTGGTGAATATGGAAATAACGCACACAGCTGTCCTGGGGAGGATGTGACAAAATGAATACAGATGAAGGAAACAGACTCTTAAATGCTGAACGTACGTTAAAGTTGTTTCTTCTTGACCTGCCATTCAAACAAACACCTATCCCTGACACCCTACAAAGTAACAACAGAAGAGAAAAGAGCCCGTGATGGAGAGTTTGCAGGTAACCTAATTTTCCAAGTGTCCTTATTTTAAGCAGTTAATCTCCATCAACAGAACTACTAAAAATATCAAGGAGAGTCCCCATTCACATTACTTTCCTAGACCCCTGACACTATTTGATGAAATTGTTTTTCATCATCAAGGCTGTGGAATCAGGGTTCTAACTTGAATTTCAGGTCTGCCTCGTTCTCCTTCTCCTGGAGCCTTTCTGCCTCCCTGGCCAGGTGGGAGCTTATGTTCTGGGCTGGGTTCAGCTCTCATTCTCTCATGAGGAAGGGGGAGCTTCATGGGCAGATGGAGGGCTTTGTGCTTTCTTTTGGGATGAGCTTTCCTTTGGGGACTGCAGGTCAGCTGGAGCAGAGCTGTTAGGAAAGGCTCTTCGGGTTCCAGTGCACTATGGAAGGTCTTGCTGACAATTGCTCTCACCCTTTGCTCGTCTAAGAGTGGCTTTGCTTTGACTGAAGACAGAATAAAGCTAACAGTTGGCAAATGTGCTGCCAGAGCCTAGAATTCCATAAAATTCATGCAACTAACAGGCAGGCAATCAAACATGCTATGCTTGTGGGTTATGGTATTTTCATGTGGGAACACACAGAAACAACAGAAAAACAAGGACACTCAGGCCTGAAACTCCAGCTAATGACAGTCTGCACGGCCACAGGAGCTGATTTCTGGGTGGAATCCGAGGAGAAATGAAGCTGAAAGGAGCCTGAGGAAGCCACATGCTAGGGCCTTATTTTGTCCCTCCTGATTTACTAGGTAGTTCCATGAAAACCACTTAATCACACCAGCTCCAAACCAGTCTTTAAATGAGTAAGAGCTGTGAGAGTCCTTCTCTCCCTAGTCCCTCACCCTTGTGGGGATAAAGAAGGCATTTCATGTAAGAGTCTCCAGTTTTCAGCCCAAGGAAAAGAATTATTCACTCTTAGAATCCTGCGTGTAATCTTTGAACATATACATGTTGCTCTCACATCTGCTCCATGAGCAGGTAAGACCTTATGCAGCTTGAGGGAAGAATGATATCTAAGTGAAGACTTCTAACTCCAATCACACAAGCATTTATTCAATAATTAACTCATTCACACAAACATTTATTGGATTTATCAATCTTCACTGAAAACTGACTACCTAGCAAGGCACCTGGGAAAGCTCTGAGAGGGATACAGATATGAAGAAGTCAGCCCCCTAGGAAGGGAGGCATGACAATGGTTTGGAGTGGGGGTGCTAGTGGGTGGGTAGGGGTGGGGTGCCAGAGGGGAATGAAGCAGCTAGGGATGGAGAGGGAGGAAATCCATCACTGTATACCTCTTTCCATTGTTGCATTTACAATAGACCATGTGCGTACATTGCCCCTTCACAAAATGAAATAAGTAGGTTTTAAATTCTTTTTAGGAAAGACACACACATGTTCTAATAATATGTACAATACACATAACTACCTTATTTTTAAATTAAGTTTAAAACTCCTTGAGGAGTGAAACACTTAAGAACCTTTTAAACCAGCCTCTCAGATAGTTTCTTTCTCTGCAACTTCTCTTATCAACTCTTGCCAGATTAATCTTCCCAAACACCCCTTCAGACAGATTGCCAGAGATGTTTCCTTATGGTCCCTGCATCAAATTCAAACATCTCTGACCTTTAGGGCTCTCTACAAACTCACCCCACCCACCTGATGCAGCCCAATGTCCACTGCTGAGATCCCACCAAGCGTCTTGTGCTCCCATCAGCCAGGATCGTCATCGTTCTTGAATGTTGCCATCCCTGTGCCTCTGCTTGGGTTACTTCCCCTGTCTGTAGGGAGGCCTTCCACTCTGCCCTTTGTCTGTCCTGAGCCCCGCTGGCTTCCGAGGCCCCTCCCATCCATAAAGGCTGCACTTTAAGCCCATGTTGATGTATTCCTTACGTGACCTCCATGGTACTCACCATCAGTCCTGCATGCTTAACTGACCCCACAGTGAGATTGTTAGGTCTTCATAGATAACGCCAATAGAATGCGTGCAATCAATGGCTTGTTGCTTGTTCAAGGTCTTTTTACTAAGCTAGGTCTCTTCTCTCCCTACTGTGGCTTCTCCATTACTTTTTAAGTTTCCTTTCTTTTCTTTTCTTTAGATAAATGGAAAAGTAAGGATAATCAAAATAACAAATGATCTAAAACTTTGATTTTAGTTAGTAGTCTTATTCTTCCATCCCTCCCCTATGCTCTTCTACAAAAGAAACCATGAGTTTCTCATAAAACAGTCAACAAAATTGAGATTTTTTTCCTTTCTGACTTCCTGTCAATCCTCTTGGGGCAGAAACAAAAGGGAACCAAATAGACAAAGCACAGGCAGTCTGAAGGAGAGGTAAGTAGGAAAAAATTTGGCTAGCACACAAACTGAGTGAATAACCCGGAATTGATTGCTGGTGCCCACAGACCTTTCTTGTTTGCACCAGCATCCTTCCCCTCCACAGCTGCTGTTTTCCTGATGTTCCTTCCTCCATTTCTGCCAGCACAACCCCCACTCAGCCCCACATCTGATTTCTGCAGCTGGGTTTAAAGTAGTGATTTTTAAAGATTTCCCACCTGCCACATCACGTTATGCGTCATCACACTGGGGTACACCTTTGTCTGATATGCCAAGTTTTCTCTACTTGAATTTTAAAAGGCAGTCTTTCACTCACAATAACAATTTGAAATCCATCGACACAGAGCAGAGTTTAAACTAGTGCATCTCAAGCATCTGAAAGAGATCTAAGCTTAGGCTCTAACATAAGGGTACGAGTACTTCAATGTTTCACTCAAAGGAAAAACTCAAAGACTATTACTGTACATCCAAGGTATTAGCCCAAAGAGAAAAGGGAAGTGGAAAAGCCTACCAGCATTTGACAATCAATAAATGAAACGAGAAGGCTCTGATGGAAGACAAGGTATCTAAAAGTGACATTTCTCTGTAATTAGTTGCTCTATTTATTCCAAAAATATTTATTGAACTGTGACTGAAGGCCAGAAACTAGGGATAAAAAAACAAATGAAATCAGCTATATTCTGTGCTCTTCAAGTCACTGAGTGCGCGCGCGCGCGCGCAAGTGTGTGTGTGTGTGTGTGTGGCTACACGCATGTAAACAGGTGACTTCATTACAGTGTGACAAGTGGTAACAAAGATGAAGGCATAGAGCCAGGAGGACACTTACAAAAGTGATTTAAAAAGCCTTACTGCTGCTAACATTTGTTTTATGTTTATTGCTCGTCACCCTACGTGTGCATCTGTGCAGTTCTACCTCATCTAACCCATTATATTGTAGGGACCACATTTTCAACTTACTTGTTTTGTTTATAGGGTCTGCTCTACACAGATGCTTAATAAAAAGTTAGATCCAGATATATTTAGTGAGCCGCTGGTACCTGGAGTAAGGCTGAAAGTAGAGGCTTCCTATGCTGAATAAAATAATTCCCACATTCAAAATTATAATTTAGTGAAAATGAAAGGCTTGGTCTGATAAAGGGTCACATAAACAACACACACACAAGTGCTGTGGGAAGGCAGGGCCAGGAGTGAGCAGTTCTGCCTGAATAAATAGCAAGGCCTGTGGTGGGGGAGGGCACGCAGCCTATGGAAGGGAGTCCAGGGAAAGAAGACAGTGAGGTGCAGCAGCAGAAGAGGAAACTGTAGACAGGCCAATGCCATGTTGAGGATCTTGAACTTGATTTTCCAGTCAACAAAAAGTCCATGTTGACTGATTTGATGGAATTAATGAATTTTAGGAGTCTCAGTACACGTGCAAATCTTCAAGATTACTGAAGTTAAGCAGTTACTGAGAGCAATCTGGACTGTGAATCTTGATGCGATTTTTCTCTGCACTAAGCTACATCACCTACACTAAGGACTGGGCGTTTATATATAAAGGTACCACTACTTCCTCACGCACAGGCCAGGCCACGGGGCAATAGGGTCCCTTGGGTGGTCAGCCTGTGCTTGTGACTGCCGTCATCTTCGCCCCTCCTCAAGCTGGTGTTGGTCTCCCCAGGAAAGCCACTCTTACCACGTCTGCAGGATGTGCCCTCTGGGCCCCTTTCTCTGGCATCTTCTCTCCACTCTTGACTGCTCCCTTCATCAGTTTCCCTCTTCCCAGAAAGTCACTGTCACTGCCCTCTTGGGGGCTCCACCTTTGGCCTGAAGAGTTCTCCATTTTATAGATGAGGAAAGTAAAGCTTAGTGATGTTAAGCAACTTGTCCATTGTTTCACCAGCAAGTCTAGTTATGGAAAGGGCCCTGCAGTGGTGCCCCCAGGGCTAGAACACTGGGTACTTTCTGGCAGTGACATTAATGTAATCTACACATAGTAGGTGAGATCAACCACCTGCATAGCTATGTCATAGATAGACTGTCTCCCAATATTAAGGAAGAAGGGAAAGCTCTAGAAATTTAATCAAGATATGATGAAATGTGAAAATGCTCACATATCCTTATCATAGAGATCATCCCTGAAACTTGATCTACAATCGTCCCCCTCACCCAATCCTCCTCAGCACAACACTTAGGATGTCTTTGTTTATCGATTACCTGTCCCATTCAAGGGACCTTGAAGGCTGGGGCCTCGTGTCTTAACCAGACTCTGATCCCCAGCACTTTGAACAGGGCTTGGCACATAGTAGTGGATTGATACAACCTAACCTTTCGTGATTCTCAAGTGAAGAGCTTGAAAAAGCACGACACCTATTCCACTTCCCAGAGGGAGATTCTGACCCTCCTCTCTCTCACCGGTAATTCATCAGTGTGCAGAGCAGCACTGTCACACACAGTGTTGGCCCCTAAGTGTATCGGAGCAAGCCTCTGATGTCTAGCCTGAACAAGGGGATCAACACATTGTTAGAAAGAACATGCCAACATGCGAAAGATGGTAAAGAAAAGAGATAGCACTTACTCCAGGCCCAGCAAAGGTCTAAGTGCTTTATATCTTGCAAGTCATTTAATCCTAACAACTGTTTTAGGAGGGCAATGGTATATATTATCCCCCTTTTGTAGATAAGAAAACTGAGGCATAGAGAAATTAAATAACTTGCCCAAGGTTGCACAGCTGGAAAGTGGGATGTGAATCCAGGTACTCAGGCCGAGAGTCCACGCAAGGCAATACAGAACAATGCTTGTGGCAGATTCCAGATGACCACAAACACTTGAATATTCCTGCCATCAAAGGGTGGACTCTGTGTAGCCTCTCCTTAAACCCAGAGTGGTCTGCAGCTAACTTGACCAATAAGGTATGACAGAAGTAACAATTTGCCAGTCTGGGCCTAGCTTTTAACACTAGTCATTTCCGTTTCTTTCCTCTGGGAGCCCTTAGCCTCTAGGGAAGTAGTCTGACTACCCTGCAGGCAAAGCCAAGTGGAAAGGCCCAGAGACTGTAAGGTGAGAGAGGGGCTTAGCAGGGCCCAGCTTTCCAGCTGCTCCTTCTCAGGCACCAGGTGGATGAGCCATCTTGAACCCTCAGCCCCGCCTAGCTGACTGTCATTGGAGATTCAGTGTCACATGGAGCTGACCCCTGTGTAAATTCCTGCTTCACAAAGGAATGAGCTATGATAAAATGGTTGTTGTTTCTCGCCACTGAGTTTTGGGATAGTTTCTTAGGCAGTTATGTCATGTTAACCAAAACAGTGATCTTTGAACATCTGGACTGTGACACATGGAAATAAATACATTTTCCGAAAAACACACATACATAGGGCAACCCTGAAGTTTAGCATTGGCTCCAGACTTTGAAAGCCCAAGTGGCCAAGTGCTTACCTTCCATATATTCATCAGAATTAAAGTGATGACAGTTTTAGAAATAGGTTTTAAAGTATTTTCGACTTTTTCTTAATTTTACATAAAATCTTTTCAAAATTAACAATTTTCCAAATTGTTTTGTCCCAAATCACATAAATTGGTGCTCACTGAATACATCTGTTAGTTTAAAAATGGACTTGAGAGGTATCTCAGCTGGAAGTGAGGTCTGCACAGACCTACGTAATTGTTATCATTAAAAAGAACCTTAGACTATTTATTGTCTTACTTGTTGCCAGGATATAAAATGAAGGATACTAGCACTTGAGCAAAAATCTCAAACAGGAAATTGGAAGATCAGAAAGGGTGGACAACTGTGACAAGGGCAGCAACACCGTCCGGGATGAAGTGTTTTCCTCCGTGGATGGCTTAATAAAAACAAAACAAAACAGAGCTGCCAGGGAAAGCCACAGGAGAAGGAGACCGAAGGATAAAGGTCTTATCAATGAGCAAACCAAACCATACAAAACTACTTAATACAAACTTAGAGGCACTATGACTTTATATAGCCAGTCATTTCAAAAAGGAAAATTAATGTCTTCTTCAGAGCAGTGAGCAGAGTCCAGGGAATGATGCAGATGGCAGAGAACACTCAGAAAGGAACTGAATGTTCAGATACATGGTGATGTGTTTGACCTGTGATAGCTCGATTCTTCTTATCCTCTGGCCCAATTTCACCCTTGCATGTATGGAAAAATTCTTACTAGGTTAGATGGAAGTTAAACGTGCATGCTCCAAGGACAAATTTGGCCCATTGTATCTTTGCAAAGATAATAATAAAGCACTAGAAGTGAAAATGATTGTTGGGTGTCTCAGATGAGAGATGCTGGGGGAGAAGGGAAGCGCTTCCTTATTTTCTCCTTTGAAGAGGCTCCCTCTCTGCGTTCACCAGCATCAGCGCCTCTCGCTAACCCTGCAATGTGTCCACAGGAGCATCATCTGTTCCAAGGAAACGCTCTGACCCCCTGCAGCAGAAGGCTCCAGACGATGTGAAAGCCAAGAGCATTGGGAAGAGATCAAATAAGGGGAAATGTAAACTTTTATATCAAAGGATGAAAAGTGAGTTATCATCCGTTTCTTCATGAAAGAACTGGAACTGCTATGGAGGGTGGGGGATGGGGTGGAGTACTGGCCTGGGAGTCCAAACCAGTGGTTTTCGAGTCTGTTGTCTGTTACCAATAAGTTGCCTGACTTTGTGTGCACAGCAAATGACTTTGCTGCACTAAGCTTTGGATTTGTAACTAAAAATAAAATGGTTGGTTGACAGGCTAAATAAGATGTCTTTAGCTCTAGTATTCTGCGATTTTATGACATATGCAATTATCTATAAAAATGTTCTACTAGCAATTAAAGGTGATGACAAAATTATAAAGGGGAAAGAAAGGAGGTAAAACAGTACTTTATGTGAGAAAATTCTGACAACACTTAGGAAAAAACCACACGGTACTATACAAGCAATAATGGCATGAGTAATAATAACATACTTTATTTAGCAGCTACTATGCGATGACAGGCTGTTTGCTAGACACTTTACATTCACCACCCCTGACCCTCCTGACAGCCTGCACACTAGGTGTGATAAATTGTACTTTCCAAAGATGGCTACAATGATATACTCCATCCTACACATTCTTCTAGAATTTTGTCCTTTCACAATTAAGAGGTGGAGACTCATTTCTTTCTTCTTGAATCTGAGTGGACTCGTGACACATTTGTAACTAAGAGAATGTAACAGAAGTAACTCTGGATGTTTCCTGGGGCTAAACCATAAAAGACAATGCAGCTTTTGGTTTCTTCGTTGGAATACTTGCTCTTGAAGACTTTAGTTGCTAAATAAGCAATCTGGCTGCTTATATGTTGGGGGCTGCCATGTTGTGAGAAATCCCAGACAGAGACCACACGGACAGGTCCTGAGACAATGTGAAAAGAGATGCCTAGCCAGCTCCCAACACCTCCAGCATCCCTCTCTCCACTGCTGCAGCTCCAGCTACCATTTGAGAGGCCCTAAACCAGAACTACCTGGCCAAACCCTTCACACATCCTGATCCAGATAAACTGTGATAGATAACAAAATGATTATTATTTTATGCCACTAAGATTGGAGTGATTTGTTACTTGGCTATAGCTAATCAGTAGATTTTGGTAAGTTTGGTACCTGGAATTAAGGTATCTTGTCAACAAAAATGTATAACATGTGACATTGGCCTTGGGACTAGACAACAGTAGGAAACTAGAAGGTACTTAAGGAATATGTTAATGAAAGCTTAAAGAGTTTTAAAGATAGTGTTAGCAGAAGGCTCCAGGAGGCTATTGGTGAGGGCTGAATGAAAAGTGAGGGAAATATTATTTGAGCTGGAGGAAAGGAGACTCTTGTTATGTAGTGGGGGAAAGTTTAGCAAAATTATCACCAGCAATAATGTAGAAAATATAATTTGTTCCTAATGAACTCAATAATTTAGCTAGGAAGATTTCCAGAAAGAGTGTTAATGTGCTGCCTGGTTCCTTCTAGCTGTCCATATTAAATGAGAAAGGAGAAAAGTGAACTAAGAAACAAGCTATTCAGTTTTTCAATAGAAGTTACAAAAATTTTAAAGGGTCCAGAAGGGTCTTTTCAGTCAGCAAAGGGTTTCTGAATTAAGAAATGACTTCCTGGAAAAGATGACATCCAGGGTAGGGTGATAAGATCCTTTGTTAAGACCCCATAAAGATCCCTTTGATCCTTTCAGACAGACAAAAGAACTCCTAAAGATCATAAGGGTGTGCCTCTCAGATCCTTATAGAGGTAGAGAAGGATTTACCTTAAAGAGATTCAGGGTGTGAGTTTTATCTAATTGAGTGGATTGTAAATGGATATGCAGGCAGCCCATAAAGTTTTTAAGGAAATTGTTCAGTTTGGGCTGAAGGGGACAGAGATAGTGCACAATATAAGAGAGCTGTTGGACCCTCAACCTTTTGTGGGTAGGAAGTAAGCTGAGAGGTTACTCAGTTGCAAATACAGGCCACTTCTTATGGAAAAAACAGATGCTCCAGAGACTGGACCCAAGTGAGGAGGCAAAGCCATGGAAAGCAACTGCCAGGAAGTAGGTTGGGTTCTAACGAAGGGCCTGGAGCTATCTGCCTGGACAGATTTTCTAATTGCTATGACCTAGTGCTTGCTGTGTGCCTCTCATTCTCCCCTATTCTGAATGGGATCATCTATTGCAGTTATGAGTTTGACATTAAGTTTAGCATATACATTGTATGTTACATGTGTTGTGGCGGGTAACTTGGGGAAGTGTGGTGCTCACAGAGAACTACCCAAGGAAGGACACCAGGACCTGATTTAGAACTTAGACCTTGAGCCTAATGCTCTCTTCAGGTTCCTGATTTTTATATTTAAAATTATAGCTGAAAATACAGAAACTGTCATATTTAATGTCTTGACTTCTTTCTTCACATCTAAGCCATTAACTTAGGCCTTAATTCCTCCATGAAGCTGACTGCTTTCATGCTCTTGATGATAATAAAACTGGTGGTGAAAGCTTGGTACCCTTCCTTTTCCTTTTTCCAGAATCTAGGGGATGTACCTCTCACTGCAGAGTTCTTAGTTCCAACACTTTCACTCATGAATGACTCAGAAACTACTTGTGGAAGACAAATCTTGTATATTCTGGAATTTTAGAGCTGGAAGGGACCTCAGAAGTCCAATAGTTCAACCCCTTCGTTTTACAGATGAGAACATTGAGGTTTTACTTGCCAGTGGAATGATTTACCATAAAGTGGTTAAGTGACCTGCCCAAGGTCATGTAATTAATGACAGAGTGAAGGCTAGAAATTTCTCCTGTCATTCTATTCCTGTACTCAACAAGCTTTTCCGAGAACCTGCTATTTGTAAGGCATGTCTTAGATTCTTTCCTTCTCTGGTTCCCTTTCATACTCACTAGATGATGTTAACCAGAATCAGAAGTAGAGAGGTATTCAGGCCAGTCTACTGAATCCCTTCTTTTTTAGTATATAGTTCTAGAAAAAGTTTGATGGGTGGAGATGTTAAAACTATTGCCTTTGGCAGGCTATTGTCTGTGATTTTGGATTATTTATGCCAGATGGCTTGTACACCACCTTACCACAGATAATCAGGAACTAAGTAAATTGGCTACTTTCTAAGTAGAATATTCTTTTCTCATATGGCCAACTTCAAATGTACAAACTGCATTTAATTCAAAATTTTATAGCAACTCTTCTTACAAGCTGCTTTGGCCTCTTCCCTGGCCTTTCTCCAAACTGATCACTGCTGCTTAGCAAGTTGGAGCTCAACCTGGAGTTTCTCCCGGCTTGCAGAACCTTCTTCTGGTTTCTTTATACACACATCTTGGTGAGGTCTTGGCACCTTTCATCAAAATTTGCCCCACTCCTGGCACCAAACCTGTGTTGCACAACTCCCTACATGAGGAATATTCTGTTTCCAAGAACATTAAGAACTTTCCTGATATCTTTGGAAAAATCTCAGTAAAGAACCACTTCCTCTTTAATCCTTTAGGGACCGTAAGTGTGGAATGTGGATTCTCCCATCCTTCCTGCCTTCTTTCTTGTTTAGTGATTATTATTGACTTGATAGTTACATAACTTAGAAGGTAAGGGTGATATCTGGTGAGTGACTCAGGGCAGTCCCTGGTATATAATCCTGTACTCCAGAAAATTTAATGTTATCCTTTGAGTATGAGAGTCAATTGACTAAGTCCTGGCAATATTGCTCATTTTATCTCTTGGATGTTTATATATTAAGAAGTATATACAGCCTTTTTCTTAAGAAGTTTCTAGACTTCCAGCCAAGATGGAGGCCTAGATAGACACACTGCATCTCCCTCCACAACTAAGATGGAATACAACTACCTCAAAAATAGAGACAACAAGAATTCCAGAAAATCAAGCTGCGTGGAAGTCCAACAAACAAAGATATAAAGAAGAAATACTGTACCAGACAGGTAGGAGGGGTGGAGGCGGGGCAGAGAGGAAGCAGTGTGGTGGCTGCAGCAGCAGCAGACTGGTGGAAAGCAAAGTCACATGTTTTAAAAAGTAGGGAGGGACACCTGGGGAGCATTCCTAGCACCAGACCAGACCACACAGCTCACAGTCCCAGCGCCAGGGGAAATAAAGCTTCATTGCTTCTGACTGTGCAAACCACTGGGGGTGGGGGCAGAGGCAGAAACTGCTGATCTCTCAGTAGAGTCTGCTTGTTTAAAGGGCTCCCATGGTCCTAGAAATTCCACAGACCCACCCACTCTGGGATCGATGGCCAGAGCAACAGCTAGAGAGGCATCAGTTCCATACGGAAGTGAGAGAAGTGCCTGGAAAAGGAGTGAGTACTGAGTAAGCAGCATTGTTCCCTCCCAGATCCCTCACCCACATACAGTGCCACAACGTGGTGAAACAGGTAGCCTGTGCTGACAATACATAGGCTCCACACCTTACAACATAACAGGTGTGACAGCTCTAAGACACAGAGGCAAACAAACACAGGAGCCTGTCAAGATGAGGAGATAGAGAAGTATGGCCCAAAAGATGGAACGGATCAAGGTTCCAGTGGGAGAACTAAACGATGAGGAGGTAGCCAACCTAATAGATGTAGAGTTCAAAACACTGGTGATAAAGATGCTCACAGGCTTAACAGATATGCTTAAGTATGGCAAACATATAAGGGAAGAAGTGAAGGCTATGCTAAATGAAATGAAGAAAAATCCATGCAAAACCAATGGTGAAGGGGAGAAAAACAGGGTTCAAGTCAATGATTTGGAACATAAAAAAAAAAAAAATAATACAGTCAATCAGTACAGAGTGATAAAACAAGAATTTAAAAAAATGAGGAGAGGCTTAGGAACCTCTGGGACAGCTTTAAACATACCAACATCTGAATCATAGGGGTGCCAGAGGAGAAGAGGAAGAGCAAGAAATTAAAAGCTTATGTGAAAAAATAATGAAGAAAAGCTTCTCAAATTTGGTGAAGGAAATAGACATACAAATCCAGGAAGCACAGAGAGTCCCAAACAAGCTAGACCCAAAGAGAACCACACCAAGATATATCATAATTAAAATGCCAAAGGTTAAAGATAAAGAGAGAATCTTAAAAGCAGCAAGAGAAGAGAGTTCCCTACAAAGGGGTGCCTATAAGACTATCAGCTGATTTCTCAAAAGAAACTTTGCAGGCAAGCAGGGACTGGCAAGAAGTATTCAACGTGATGAAAAGTAAGGACCTACAACCAAGATTACCCAGCAAAGTTATCATTTAGAATGGAAGGGCAGATGAAGTGCTTCCCAGACAAGGTAAAGCTAAAGGAGTTCATCATTACCAAGCCATTATTATATGAAATGTCAAAGAGACTTACTTAAGAAAAAGAAGATCAAAATTATGAACATTAAAATGAGAACAAACTCACAACTATCAACAACTGAATATAAAAAATAAAAACAAAATCCAACTAAGCAAACCAGAATAGGAACAGAATCATAAATATGGATATCATTTGGAGGGTTGTCAGCTGGGAGGGGGAAAAATGGGGAAATGGTGCAGGGACTAAGAAGCAGAATTGGTTTGTACAAAATAGAGAGGGGGATGTTAAGAATAATATAGGAAAGGGTGAAGCCAAAGAACTTATATGCACGATCCATTGCCATGAACTAAAGGGGGTGGGATTGCTGGATGGAAGTGGGGTACTGGGCAGAGGGGAGCAAAGGGGAAAAAAATTGGGACTACTGTAACAACATAATAACATATACTTAAAAAAAGAAGTTTCTAAAATAAAAGGTTTACAATGAAATAAGTGAAAAATTCAAAGAAATTAATATTCAGTATCAAATAAGAAAATACTGTGTTTTTTTGTAGGTTAAATAATCATAGATTTTTTTGGAGCACAGGAGAAGGGGAAGACACTTGAAACAGTATTTTTGTAAAAAAAATGTGCAGAACTACATCGTTCAAACAAAAATGTATGTTAAATTTGATAACAAATTAATGCTTTTAGAGTTCTAAATTTTTGAAAGAGAGTCTCATATTTAGATGGAAAAGAATGGGGTGTTTTATTCATGAAGAGAAAACGTATTGCAATATTTTCTTATTCCTTAGTTTTTTTTTAAGATTTCATTTGCTTATTTTTAGATAGAGGGGTAGGGAGCGAGAAAGAGAGGGAGAGAAACATCAATGTGTGATTGCCTCTCATGCGCCCCCAACTGAGGACATGACCTGCAACCCAGGCATGTGCCCTGACTAAGAATTGGACCAGCAACCCTTTGGTTTGTAGGCCGGTGCTCAATCCACTGAGCCACACCAGCCAGGTCTTTTCTGTAGAAAGTAAATCAAGATGAGTGAATGGTAAGGTATATGAGTATAAGCAATGGCAAATAGCTAAAACCTATAAGGAATGGCTCATGACTTTATAGACAAAAAATTACAGGGAAGACTATATGGACTGAGGAATCCACAGAAACTATCTAAGCAGGCAGGGTCATTGCCAAGGTCATCTTTGACCAGCTTGCAAGCATACTTTTCACATCAGGGGAGTTTCTCAGGGGAAGTGGAGATGGCGACATCAGAGGCCGCAGAGCTGCCAAAGCTATTTCGGGAAAGGAAATAAAGGTGGAAAAAATCTGCATCCCCATCTCCACACCCCATGTTGGTGGTCACTCTATTTCTAACTAGTCACCAACAACATTTCCAGTAGATGAGATAACTGCATTCCCAAATAGCCACAGAATGGACAAATCACTGTAATTAAAAGTTTCCAGATCCTAGGTCTTTGAAGGCACGAGTGAAGGGATAAACTGAGAGGACTTGGTCTGAACTCTGTTCTGCACCTCTCTATACCAAAGTAAAGCTAGAACAGGGAAAACACACGGCTCAGTACAGAAGTTTGCAGCAGCCCCGATGTCGAGTGGAAGAGGCAGCACTTGGTATAAACAAAGATGCAGGAGTGGGCTCACTTATTTGGCAGCTTCCTGTTCCCCCAGCCAGAGCCAGATGTAAGTTTTCTGAAGGCAGGCAAAGTGACCATCATCTTTACATTTTGTATCTCTTTCCTCAGTGGCCTCCTTGGTGTCCCGTAGCAGCATTTCCTGCAGTATGCAGCAAGGAATGGTGAGTGAATCTCTGCCCTGTTCAAGGTCTTATGTATGTAAAAGGGTGGGGCAATGCAGCCATCAAACAAGCCTTCAAAATGATGGGTTCAACAAAAACAAACTGTTGTATAGAGATTTTCCTAGGCTGTTAATAAATCAATGCACCATGTGACTCTTTAAAGGGAAGGGTGGACTATTTAGCAACTGTCAAGCTTTCTGATCAGAGAACACCTCCTTCATGGACTTTTTGCAGGACTCTATGAGTCCATTTGGTAGGTGCTCCACATTTTTGGAACTGAATTGATATTAGAGTAAGTCTTACTCCTTTCGCTTGTTACCTTGCCAGTATATTTCTCCTTGGTTTTCCTTTTCCATGTTAAATACTCTTTCCAGACTTACTTCTACTGTAATTATTACCATAGTTCCTACCATTCGTTCTTTTTTAGTCTGCCTGCCTTCCACACTGTTAAGACCTGTGAAGGGAGGTTGACCACTTGTCCTCATGAGCTTCCTCTTTTGGGGATGTTGATTAATAACCTTCAAGAATGGGCTGTTCAGACTGAATCTGCCATTTCAGAGGCCATCCAAGTGACTACAGCAATCCAAGAGGTGAGACTGTCACTACGGCTATGTTCTGGACATGGCCTCTTTCCATCTGCCTGGGATCCCAGGGGCTTTATTGGCAGCCGACACTGCTCTCACAGAGTCACACAAAGCTAGCAGCCACCGAGATCCCTGGTTCTTCTACACGGGGAGCTTCTTTTCCAGATACCCTACTGTTCCCATTTTCTCTTTATTTGTTTGAAATAGCTTTATTGAGATATGATTCACATAGCATAAATTTTATCCACTGAAGTATATAATCTAATGATTTTTGGCATATTCACAAAGTTGTACAACTATTCCCACAATCAACTAAGGAATATTTTCATCATGTCAAAAAGAAACCCTGTATGCTTTCATTATTACCTCCCAGTCTCCCCACCCCCTGAGGCCTTAAGCAACCACTAATATACTTTGTCTCCATAGACTTGTCTATTTAGACATGTCATTTAAATAGAATCATACTTTTTTTTGGTTGTTGTTTGTTTTTTTGTGGTGGGCATCTTCTACTAAGCATAATGTTTTCCATCTTCATCCATGTTGTAGCATGTGCCAGGGTTTCATTCTGTTTTGGGGCTGAATAAAATTTCATCATGCCCTGGCTAGTGTGGCTCAGTGGACTGCGTGTCAGCCTGCAAACCAAAGGGTTGCTAGTTGGATTCCCAGTCAGGACACATGCCTGGGTTACAGGCCAGGGCCCCAGCTGGGAGCGTGTGAGAGGCAAACGATAGATGCTTCTCTTGCACATTATTTTTCTCTCCCTCTTTCTCCCTCCTTTCCCCTCTCTCTTAAATAAATAAATAAATAATACATGCATACATACATACATACATACATACATACAATGTTAAAAAAATATTCCATCATATGGATGTATCACATCTTGCTTATACATTCATCAATTGATGGACATTTGAGCTGTTTCTATCTTTTAGTTATTGTAAAGAATGCTGCCAGGAATATCCATATACAAGTTTTATATATAAATGCTTTCAATTTTCTTGGATATATACCTGAGAGCGGGACTGCTGGGTCATATGATATCTATGTTTGATTTTTTGAGGAACTGTCAGGCTGTTTTCTAAAGTGACTGCACCATTTTGCATTCCTTACCAGCAGTGTGTGAGAGTTCCAGTTCCTCTGTATCCTCTCCAACACGTGACTCTTTGACCTAGCTACCATCGTGGTGTGAAGTGGTATCTTGTGGTTTTGATTTGTTTTTTCCTGATGACTAATGAGCTTGAGTATCTTCTCATATATCTATTGGCCATTTGTGTCTAACTTCGAAGAAATTTTTATTCAAATCCATTACCCATTTTTAAACTGGGTTATCTGACTTTCTATTGTTGAGTTATAAGTATTTATATATTCTGGATACCAGACCCTTATCAGCTATATCAGGTTTCAAATACTTTGTTCCTATTTTGTAGGTTGTCTTTTCACTTGCTTAGTGGTATTCTTTGAAGTACAAAAGTTTTGAATTCTGGTGAAGTTCAGTTTATCTATTTTCTCTTTTGTTGCTTATGTTTTAAGTGTTGTATCCACAAAACCATTGCCAAATCCAAGATCACAGAGATTTATCTCTACATTTTTTCTAAGAATTTATAAGTTTAGCCTGTCGATCTATTTTGAGCTAATTTTTGCATATAGGGTGAGATTGGGGTTCAGCTTAACTCTTTTGACTATGATTATCCAGCTGTCCTAGTGCCACTGCTGAAGGGACTATTCTTTTCCCACCGAATGGTCCTGGCACCTGTATTGAAAACCAGTCAGCCATAGATGTGTGGAATTATTTCTGGACTCTCAATTCTATTCCATTGGTCCATATGTCTATCTTTATACCATTACTACACTGTCTTGATTACTGTTGCTTTGCAGTAAGTTTTAAAATTAGAAAGTGGTGAGTCCTCTAACTTTTCCAAGAACATTTTGGCTATTGGGATCCTTTAAATTTTCATATACATTTTAGGATGGGCTTGTACTTTGTACGAAGAAACCAACTGTGATTCTGGTAGAGATGACATTGTCTCTGTAGATCAATTTGGGGAGCATTACCATCTTAACAATTTAAAGTCTTCTGATCCATGAACATGGGTTACCTGTCTATTTATTCAGATGTTCTTTAACTTCTTTCAATAATGTTTTGTAGTTTTAAAAGCATAAGTTTTGTACTTTATTAAATTTTTTCTTAAATATTTTATTTCTTGATAGTGTTATTTTCTTATTTTTATTTTCAAATTGTTCACAGCAAAATGGATAGAAATAAAAGACTTTTAGGAGAAACAAGATGGCGGAGGAGTAAGTGGAAGCTACACTAACTTCCTCCTAGAACTAGTCTGGATTTACAATGTAATTTTGGAGAAATCATCTGGAATAACGAACCGAACACCAGCTGGAGAGAAGTCTTATAACCACGGAGAGACAGAAAAGGCCGCTACATCACAACGTGACCGGTAGGGAGTGCGGAGACGTGGAAGGGCTGGCTGGGCTCCCACGGGTGGCAGCTGAAGGGGCTGAGAAACAGCTCAGCAGCCGGGGATTCCCCCTGAGAAGGGCAGGGTTTAAACCCCCAGTTGGGCTTCCCAGCCTACAGCGACAGAGTGGAAAGTAAAATAGTATCAGCTGTGAAAAGCGAAAAGCCACAGGCTTTCTTGCTAGCCGGAGAGAAACAGCAGGAGAAAAAGAGCTCTTAAGTGGATCGCATACGAAAATATTTTGGCCACCACTTACCCTGGGCTCAAGCAGAGGGAAGGCAGAGAGGACTGGAGACACTTGGGGAGAATTTGGCACGGTGGCTTTGAGGGGAGAACTGGAGGAGCAGCTGACTGGGTCCCAGTGCTGACTCATCCCCAGTACTGCGGGTAGACCATTCCCCTCCAAGTGGCGTCAGCCTGAGGGGAAGCAAAAGCCCTGCCTACAGGAATTAAGCTGCCACACCCACAGTCCTTAAGCCTGACAGCTAATCACAGATTGAATAGATTAACAATCAAAGAAGACAGACAACAGCAGTAGATCCCTGGAAGTCTCCAACAGGCTGCCTAGGGCCAGACTGGTACATGATCTGACGCCACCAGAGGCAGATCCAGGAAGTGCAGATCATTCCAAGAAGCACCAACAAACAATAGGAGTCAAAAAAATGGGGAGACAGAGAAACAACCTCCCATCAAAAGGAAAGGTAGAATCCCCAGAAAGAGTGCTAAATGAAATAGAGGGGAGCGAACTATCAGATATGGAATTCAAAACATGGATTATGGAGAAGCTGAATGAGCTCAGCGGAAACTTCAAAGAACTCCAGAAAAACTACAAGGAACTCACAGAAAATTACGTGAGCATGAAAAAGGACATAGAAGCTATCAATAAGAGCCAGGAGGAAATGAAAAATACGATCTCTGAATTGAAGAACACAGTAGAAGGAATTAAAAGCAGGCTAGAGGAAGCAGAAGATCGGATCAGCGAGCTGGAGGACAACCTACACAAAAACTCCCAGACAATGCAACAAAATGAAAAAAGAATGAACAAGACTGAAGAGGTTCTAAGACAGCTGCAGGACAACATGAAACGTAATAATATCCGTATCATAGGAATTCCAGAAGGAGAAGAAGAAGAGCAAGGGATAGAAAACCTCTTTGAAAAACTAATGACAGAAAACTTTCCTAACATGACGAGAGAAAGAGTCACGCAAGTCCAGGAAGCACAGAGGGTCCCAATGAAGATGAACCCCAACAGGCCCACTTCAAGACACATCATAATTAAAATGCCAACATTCAAAGACAAAGAGAGAATCCTAAAAGCAGCAAGAGAGAAACAACTAATAACATACAAGGGAGCTCCAATAAGGCTATCATCAGATTTCTCAGCAGAAACACTACAAGCCAGAAGGGAATGGCTAAAAATATTCCAAGCAATGAAAAACAAAGGCCTACAACCAAGAATACTCTACCCAGCAAGGCTTTCATTCAAAATGGAAGGTGAAATAAGGAGTTTCCAAGACAAAAGAAGGCTAAAAGAATACATCTCCACCAAACCAGCATTGCAAGAGATGCTAAAGGGTCTGCTTTAAGAAGATGAAGAAACAGAGAGACAGAGAGGAACACGAGTACAAAGGGGGAAAATGACAATGAATAAGTACTGAAAGAAAGAAGGAACTTCTACCATTTGCAACAACATGATTGGAACTAGAGAGAATTATGCTTAGTGAAATAAGCCAGGCAACAAAAGAAAATTACCTTATGCTGTCACCTGTTACAGGAAACTAATGAACAACACAAACAAATGAGCAAAATTGAACCAGAGGTATGTAAACAAGGAATAAACTAACAGTAACAAAGGGGGAGATGGGAGGGAGAGAAGGGGTAAGAAGGGGAAGGGTCTAGTCAAAGAACATGTATGAATGACCCATGGACATGGACAACTGGGTGGGGACTGACTGTGGGGGGGGGCAGGGTGCAGGGAAGCAAGAGGGGGAAAAAATGTGAGACAACTGTAGTGGAAAAACAAACAAACAGAAAATTTTTTAGTGGGGGGGGGAATAAAAATATAAAGAATAGAAATGCAAGTTCAGTGAATATTAGAAGGACAAGGATTTTCCTTCCGATAAGACAGTCCTACAGATTTAGAGACTTGTATGTGGGTTATGTTACATAAATTAACATGTGTTTTCTGTTTTCAAAGGGCATAAGCCTACAATCTCATTACCTGAGTGATTATCTGTATGCATAGGCCTCACTTAATCCTGTCTGCATTGCTGCCTCCTGAGACTCAATGGTTTGGCTGAACTAAGTGGCTGGGTTGGTGAAGAACGGGGTGGTCTGTGGGCTTCACTTTAAAACTGGTTTCTCTTTTCTATCCTAATGGCTTGGACAGAAAAAGCCCAGAGGCCTGAGATGGGGGAAACCTAAAATATTTCCCTCAGTCCAAAATAAGTATAATGGGCAAAAGGGTTTTGGACAGGTGAGATGTACCTGGCACACCTTCCTCCAAAGAAGCCCTTCTTTTCCCTAATGTGGGACATTGAAAAATTAATACCTGTCTTTTGTCATCTAGTGGTTACGGATTAAATGATGTCCTTTAACCCTGTTGCCCCCAGAATACAACAAGGATGCCAGCCTGTCAAACCAAGCATGCCGTTGTCCAGAGACAGCCAACCAACCTGGAGTCTGCACGATCCTTCCCCTTGTGGGAAGGCCACCCTCCCCTCCACATCCCCACTCTTATTAGGGATTTCTTGACCCACGGGTAGGTAGGACGACGACCATGTCCAGCTTGAAGCAGCTAGAGGAGCTCGAGACCTTCATCCATTGTCCTTTATAAGATTGTAAAGGGTCTTAAGTCTGAGAGGGAGGAATTGTTATTTTTTATTGTTAAAATATTTAACTAATTAATTAATTAATTTTAAAAAAAGAAGAAGAAGAATATATGAAAGGGTGAGGCGGGAGAGCTTGTATGTACGACCCATGGGCATGGACTTGGAGAGGGGATTGTTGGGGAAGGGGGGTGCTGGGCGGAGGGGAGCAAAGGGGAAAAAAAATTGGAACTATTGTAACAATATAATCAATAAAATATACTTAAAAAAAAAAAAAGACTTTTACATATTAATCTTGTACCTTACAAACTTTCTGAACTCTTGTTAGTTATAGTTGTTTTTTAGTGGATTCCTTAGAATTATCTATACACTAGATCATGTCATTTGTGAATAAAGATAGCTTTTTAATTTTTCCCTTCCAATATGAATGCCTTTTACGATGTTGACTTTTTAATACTAAGAGTAGAACTTTACATTTATTTCTATTCCATTTAATTTTGTCTTAACCCATAGTATGTTTTTTTTTTTAATTGAATAATCTTTTAGGGCATTTTGTTTATGATTCATCTTTTTATTGCCAGAAGTTTTCACAGTGTCTGGTCTTTTGCATTCAATAAATGTTTGTAAAATTAAGATGTGATAAGAATCTGCAATTTTGGTAAGCTAGCAATGTTCTGGGTCTTTCAATGATATAAATGTTAAATAATATTAGTGCCATTAAAATGTTTAGGGTTCTAGGATATCAACATTGGTGGCTGCGACACACAGAACCTGCTCTTTCACAGAACTTAGAAGCCACAGAGAGGCAAGAGAGCAATGAAGATAAAGCCTCAAGAAGCAATGGAGGTACAACCAATATTCAAAGAATTTTCTTTTCAAAAAAATTAAAAATAGTACCATATGTAATCCAGCAATTTTATTCTTGGGTATACATCCAAAGGAAATGAAATCAGCAGTATTTTGAAGAGATATCTGCACTCCCACATTCATTACAGCATCATTCACAATAGCTAAGATATGGAGACAGCTGTCAGCGGGGGTAAGCGGAGGGAGGTGTGAGAAGGTACGGGGGGATAGACTTGACTTAAGGTGGTGAACACACAGTACAGTGTACAGATGATGTGCTGTGGAATTGTGTACCTGAAACCTGTATAAGTTTGTTAACCGGTGTCATGCCAATAAATTCAATAAAAAGGAAAAAAAGAAAATGTGGTTTGTATACAATAAAATATTATTCAGCCTTAAAAAAAAGTAAACTCTGTCATTTACACATTGATGAACCTGGAGGATATTATGTTAAATGAAATAGCGCAGGCACAGAAAGACAAATACATCTTGATCTCACTTCCACAAGGAATCTTAAGTGTCAAACTCACAGAAGCAGAGAGGAGAACTGGGGTTTCCAGGGGCCAGGCAAGGCCCTGTTGTTAACTGTGGTGCCGTGCTGTCTGCTAGGTCTTCAGAACAGATTCGTCCTGCAGAACTGGGATTTTAAACCCTTTGACCAAACTTTATTTTTATAACTTATTCAGAGTAGGTTCTGGAGACCTAATGCACAGCATGGTGACTACAGTTAATAATACTATATTGCATTCTTGAAACTTGCTAACAGAGTAAATCTTAAATATTTTCACCATGCACACACAAAAAACATGTGACGTGATGGATATGTTAATTAGTTCGATTGTGGTAATCATTTGACAATGTGTACATATGTCAAAACATCATATTGCATACCTTGAATAGTTACAATTTTCATTTGCCAATTATATATACCTCAAGAAAGCAGGAAAACAATGTTGAATAAGATAAAAAGAAAAGACGCTGTGTGGACCGCACTGGCACAGCAGCGGCGCCGGCCGCGTGGACGCTGACGTCAGAGGGTGGAGGTGCGGCATCCTCACTGGGCTGGGGCAACAGACGGCACTGGGGAAGTCAGAGCAGGAGGCAAACAGCTGCCTTGATCTGGGCTGAGAAACTTCGATTCTGGGCAAATGTGAAATGCTGCCTGTGGACTCTTAAAATTAATGCAAGGGAATACTCTCAGGGGGTTGAGGGCCCCAGAATAGGAGGTAGGAGTGAGAGCCAAATGTGAGGGCTATGTCATCTCAGGCTGCAGTGGTCTGGGAAAGCTTGAGCTCGACCCGCAAAAGTGTCTCTATCACAAATTATTTCTTTGATTCGTCCTTCCCCTCAGGATGCCAGTCCATTTTTCTTCTTTCTGTCAATTTAAAACCCTTAAGCTGTCTGCTCTACTTCCTCAAATCCCATACAAACTGCAACCTATTACTTTTTGGCTTCAATATCCACCATCTACTGAAGGAGATCTACCCAAAAGTCCCTCAGATTTTGCTGTCACATTACACTTCATTTGCCATATGACCACAGGGCTGATGGAAGTCAAAGGGGAAGGCAGAGCCTTCCACATCTAGACTGTATATTCAGATTGCTTGATTGCCTCCCATAATAAGCAATATTGATACTCTTGCTAACATTCCTTATTTACTCTGCTCAGCTGTAATTTTAAGCACCATATATATGTCTATGTAAATATATATGTATATATGCCTACATAAATAAATATATATCCATATATAAATATGTCTATATGTAGACATATTTAAGACTCACAGTAACCCTCTGAGGATTAAGAAATTTCCTCCTTCCTTGTAAATGTCAGAGTCCAGGTCCCTACACCATTCTTCCTGCTCTAAGGCAGTTGAGGGAATGAAGTTTAGATAAAAGTGAACCCCCCATTTTCAAATCTGAGATGGTCATAAGTTAATATATTTTTAATATGAAAGTCTTGTTTACAGAGAAACTACCTATTATGTTCAATGTCTAAACTTAATAGAAGCCACTTAACAATGGTAAGTTATTAATATTTTTACACTGAGCCCAGCATAATAAATATAAATTTAGCTCAATTATTACATGACTAAAATAAGTCAAAGCCTGGGTTAATACAGGTTTATGCTTCAGGAACTCTACTTGTTCAAGAGCCATCAGAAAATTAGTCAATTTAGGAATTCTACTTTGATTTATAGTATTTAATCAAATTACTTAAAAAGGCTAACTCTTGTACCAGATATATAAACCCATCACCAAGCTAAAATAATTGCTAGGGTCACAAAATAAACATTGCAAACTGCAGTTTTCAGTGTGTTGCCTGTTTAATGAGGCAGGCTGGATGCAGAGGTCACGTGGCCACACCCCGCTCCTCCTCAGGGCAGCAGCTGAACTACACTGAAAATGGAAAACTGCTCATTCTACATCAACTCCCTTTTGCAGTCTCGATAAGTTCCTCAGTGACAGGAGCCAGCCTGCCAACATGTCAGCATCAGGATCTGGTCCAATGTAAACACCCAGCATTGTGGGGCTAATGGGCTGAATTAGAGTCATGCTGCTACCCGCCATTCCTTACTCAAAGATGACTTTCCAGATCCAAGAAAAACAGACCTGTCAGCATGAAAATCGGTATAGTTGTCAAATAGAGAAGTTAATGCCTTTCAAGCCCATTGTCTTAGCCAAGGCTGAGGAGGACCTTCAGAATCATAGGCTTCAGGCAAGACCCCTAACTTGGGCTCACCAGACCTTAGCCTGAACCTCCCAGGCAGATGAGTGTGGGTGGAGAGGAAGGGGTTGTTTGATCTGTTTACCAGTCAGTCAGTTCTGGCACAAAGCATAGTGTTCAGGGTTTCTGACAGTCTAAGGAAGGCTCAGAACCAAACTTGTTTCATATATTAAAAAGTGAGAGATTTCAACCATAGTGACAGCTTCACGGGGACCTAGGAGGCCAGACCTCCAGAAGGAGCCATACTGAAGTCAATTTTGACAACCTTTCACTGTCCTGTCATCCCTCTCCTGCCCCAAACGTGTTTCCTAACTTTTCCACAATGTTCTTACAGATGCCTTCTGCCTGTCCTCTTTGCTCTGCAGCCCATGGCCCTATTCTGCTCCTCTCCACATTCTGCAGGTGAATATCTAACAAATAGAGAATAAATGGTTGGGGACTAGGGAGTCAACTTAGTCATATGGAAAACTTATTCTTGGCTGTTCATATTTAAAGGAAGTTTCTATCCTATAAACTAGGACTCTAGGATCTTACCCAGAGGACAGTTCTGTGGTTTTCAAACTTCAGGGTGTGTCAGAATCATAACTTGTAAAAATGCAGTTTGCCCACAGTGGGGTCCACATTCGCCAACCGCCTGCACGGAGCTCAGGATTTGGCATGTTGAGGAACACTGGCCTGGACAGAGACCAGGACCTTCCCTGCTCTGGCTTCTGGGCTCTGCCCATACAGTCTATTTTTTCAAAAACTCCCAGATGATTCTGATGCCTCTGAACCTCACTGGCCCACATGGTTCCCTCATCTCCCTCCAAGACACCTCCCTGAACAGTGGCTGATGTGATAATTCCAGTGGGGTGAACACTCGTTTCCCAGAGGGGATGCAGAGTTGAGGGTGGGGAGAGCTGGCCATTCAGAAAGCAAAGAGGGGAGCAGGACAATGAGTGCTCGCCACAGACAAATTTGACTGCTTCGTAGTTTCTTCTAGGGCAGGGTCAGCAAGACTTTCTTGTTAGGGGCTAGTTAGTAAATACCGTTCCCTTTGTAGGCCATACGGTCTCTGTGGCATCTACTCAACCTATTGTGGGAAAGGGCAACATATACACAAATGAGGGCGACTGCCTTCTAGTCAAAGTTGATTCAGAAAAATGGGAGGCTGCAGGCCGTGGGCTGTGGCTGCAGTTTGCTGATGCCTGTCTTAGAGTCAATGTCACAACAGGTGTCTTTAAACAAAACTACAGAGGAAGAGGAGGTGGTAAGGTGTTGGGCTCTAACTGCATTTCAAAAATTATTTAAAAACAGCTGGTAAGGGGAAATTGACTAGCACACTTGTGAACTTGGACTCCCCTGAAGATAAGGAAGACTGGCGTATTCGAGCCCTCTGGCCCTTCCTGTGAGCACACAGGAAGGGACTTAAATAGACAGGGGGGGAAAAGAAATATTAATTAAAAAAATAAAGTTGATAAATGCTCTGGAAATGATGAGTAATCATTTATAGACTGTGATATAGAGGAGATGTAGAAAGAACAAAGGACTGGGAGACAAAAGGGCTTTATTCGACTCAACAGAATGTGTTACGCTTTGTGAGCTGAGACCCTGCCCTTGGGAGACTGCAGTCCCATGGGGAATAGATCTTTAACCAGGTGGCTGGAATTGCATGCATAAGGGTAATGGAGACCCAAACCTATCTGAGCCTGGAGGTACAGGATGGCTTCCTGGAGGTGGGGACACAACCAGAATCTTGAAGGATGAAGATACGTTGGCCAGATTTTTTTTTTTTTTTTTAAATAAAAGAGAAGCAGAAAGATCATTGCAAGGAAAGGCAAAACCACAAGCAAAAGCACGGAGATGAGAAACGGCAAAATGTTAAGCCCGAGGCTGGGGAGAGAGGAGGCTCAGGTCACCGGGAGCTGTGTCCCCATTGCAGGGGCATGGCATGTCTGGTTTACTGCCAAGTGGGGACACAGTTTCCCATCAGCCCCTGTTGGTTCCCTTAATCCCTGCACATACCTATATAAATAATTCCTTTCTTAAAAACCTCGTCAGAAGTATCAGCTGAGCACACCATCTCTGTTTCCTGCTGGGACAAAAAAATATGAAGGTGCGTAAGTACCTCTTCTTCTTCCCCTTAGGCCAGCAGTAAGAAAGTCACTTTCTTTCAAAGGAACCCTCACTTCTAGCCTCTTCAACATCCCTTAGATAGCCTCAGGGTGGGTGGTTAGAAGCAGCGTATAGAAAAAAATGGTTTCTCACAAGGAAGGATGGAGGAACTGCTATATACTGTGGGACCATCGGGGAAAAGGATGAATGGTGGCTGGCATTGTCCTGACTCCACCTAGGGAGAGGCGGGCTGATGTGGGGTTGCATGTTGGGGATGGGGCATGACATCTGGGGTGGCTTTAGTCGGGGAAAGGCAGAGTGGGATGCACGTGGAAGGTGATCTCTAGGCTGTGCGGTGCTCAAAGTATGGACTCCAATGTGTCAGGGAGGGGAGGACCATTAGTCTAACAACTTAGTCCCTAGCAGCCTAGATTTGGAGGCCGTCACAAACAAAGTTCTGGAGGCAAGGCAAGAATTGGGAGAGTTTTAGTAAAAACTGGAGCAGAGTCTTATAAGGTATGTACTATGTGTTAGTGATGCAGGGTCCCAGGGCCCACTTGCAAAATCTTACAATTGATTTCTATGTGCATTAGAGCTTGATAACCAATGGACTAAGGGGATGGGTTCCAGAGGCTACCACTACTAACAAAGAAGCCAGTGTAAAGGATCAGAAATAAAGAGAACCTTTCCATCTCCACAGAAAAGACTAAAAATGTGGTGGTGGTTAGAAACAATATTGTTTTAAAAACTGTATTCTTTTGCCCTATGATTCTTTTTTGTTGTCTATTATAGAATTTTGCATATGTTTGAATTGCCAGACTTTGTTCATCTGCTTGTGACGCTGGGGGACCATATAAAAGGGAGGTATTTCCAGGTTTTCTGGGATTTGCTGGTTCACTCCTTTTCAGCCCTGTAGGATCTGGGGTCCCTGCAGCCTATGTCTGTCTTGGCCGTGGCTGCTGAGCTCTGGGGTGAGTCCTGCCCCCCGCATGCCAGTGTGCTGATGTGTCTGGTGGTGAGCCTAGGAGCCCTGGTGTCTGTCTTTCCCTTCCTCACTCTATGCAGAAAAAGGTTATGTGAAAGCACTTTGCCTGGCATCTCTGCCTACTACTTCAGCTCCCTGCCAGAATGCAGGCCCACCTTGAGCTTCACTGACCTTTTTGTTGAGATCTTAACATCCATCTTGGCCCCTGCAGATTCTTTCAACCAGAGAACTAGCTTCCATTTCTTGTGCATCTAACCACAGGCTAGGATCTTGTTACAAATTGACTGACTCTGAAGATCTGCAGGAATGCTTCCATCCTGACTTTGAGTTTTGCTTGCTTTCTGGAAGGAAGTTCACTAAAATTTGGTACTATGAGCCAGGCACATCTATATGTTTTTGATTTTGTTTTCCTATAATTTTTTCAACAACTTGAAAAAATTGGTATCATTCTCAGTTTCATCTACATAAGGGAAGTGGGGCTCAGAAAGGTTAAGTTACATGTCCAAATTCACACAGGTGTGAGCATATAGATGAAGATTGTAATCAAGATATTTATGCCTCCAGAACTCTTGTTCTTTCTTCCATACTGCAACAGCTGGCTTCCTGCTGGTGTTCCTGAGTTTATCATGATGTTGAAATCTTATAGCAAGTAATCTGGCTGCCTTTTTTTGGGTCAGTCAACCTGGAACTAGGTTTGTTTCCTCCATTGCCTGTGGCATCTGCATCAGGCTTCCTCCTCTCGCTCCCTACCAGGTGCCCACAAATCAATGTTTCTTTCTCCTTTCCTCTCTCTCTAAAATCAACTGGGAAAAAAAAAAAAAAAAAGCCCTGACCAGTGTGGCTCAATTGGTTGGGCTAATTCAATTCCCTGTCAGGGCACATGCCTGGGTTTTGGGATCAGTCCTAGTAGGGGTGCGATCAGGGTGTGTAGGAGAGGCAGACTATTGATGTTTCTCTTTCACATCGATGTTTCTCTCTGCCCCTCTTCTCCCTCCCTCTTCCTTTCTGAGTCTGAGCCTGCCCAGGGCACATAAACACCAGGTACCTGCAGGCTGATTACCTCTATACTCTCCATCCCTATTTACCATGATCCACAGTACCTTCAGGCATTGTTCCCATGAAACTAATGAAGCCCAAACTTTAGGGCTGCTCACTTGCATGGGCCCCAAGAGGATATTAGTAAATGGCACGTGACTATGAGGTATTGTAAAAATTTTAAAAGTCTGTTATTTCAATCACAATCAGTTAAGACCACTGGATCTTCCAACTGTTTGGAAGTGCAAAATGCAGGAGTGTCCATGGGTGTTTTGGATCTAAGGAGAACATTTAATTTGGTTTTAAAGTAATATAGTTGCACGGTTCTTGGTTGCTTTTGTTTATGCTTAAATTTATTGCTAGTGGTCCTGGTGTGGCAATAGTCTTCCGCAACTCATTTTTCACTCACTGTGCCATCTCACCTGGCATCGTGGCATAAAGGTATAGGTCTAGAGGTTAGACTATGATATGAACATGTCCCATGTTACCCAGTGTTGGAAGATTTGGGTACCAGAATAGAAGTAGATTTGAATGTATGAACACAGAGATGGATCTGTAGAGGCAGAAAATTCATCTAAATCTGATAGCTCATATATGAAAGAACATGTTGGAATTTTTCCAATTTTTACAACGATTCTAACAATTTATATGACATGAACAATGACAAGTTGCAAAGCTGAAAGAATCTTTTCTAAAATACCAATAATATAAACAAGTTTCAGCTAACCATGCTTAGAAGAAAAATTGAGTCATCTTTCTATTCTCTCTATGGAAAATGATATCAGAAGATGGTTATATAAAGTGGTAAGCAAAGATTATGCAGTGAAAAATGTAGAGAAAAAGTGTTATGAAGTGCACTAATTAAATATTGTATTTTTCTGGATTTTGTTACTTTTTTAGCTTTTTAAAATTTGTAATGCACCATAATTAAGTTTTTTCTCCTTATTTCATAAATGTTTAATTTTATTTCCACTTGTGAATGAATAATTTTGCATTCTTTTTATTAAAGAGAACTCCCCAGACTGCATCAGCTTCAGGTCCCACAACACCAAGGCCCTCCATTAGTGGCATTTACAAAAGGGCTCTCTAGTCTTGATCTAGAAAGTACAACATGTAAAAGTTGGCAAGCTGTTTTTTTCAATTTTTTTGTTGTTTTTCTCTTTCCTTTGGTAAATTAAATGGCTCAAATGAGGTGCAAATCCCTGTCCTTTCCTTCCTGTCACCAACCATAAGTGTCACCTCCATCTAGGCATTAGCACTTAAGCAGAGAGAATGATAGGAGAGATGGAGAGTTAAAAAAGTACTCTTTCATGTAGGGCACCAAGTTGACTATTAATTACATATGTATACAAACATAACATGTATAAGATTTAATCTTTGCATTCCTTAGAATAATCCTGGAATACAAATAAATGAAATCATTAGAACTTCAATTAAGTCCACCAATATTTTTCTTGCTAATAACTACATATAGAAGCCATACATAATGGTCACATAGAAGAAAAAAGATGTAATGGAACTCATCTGATTATCTCACTTATGAAACTACTTGAGTGAAGTTTCCCAAATAATCATCTAAACTCGAGACTTGATGATTTCCCTTACTACTTGGTTTTCAGGTTAAATGAATGGATGGTAAGATGGAAAATAACATAACACTAATTTGAACATTGAAACATGATTAATGATGGAAAAATCAGCACTGCTTGCACTGATGATTAAAGTGAACAAACCAAAGAAAAGCTTAAATAATGTTTTTATGTTAAGTTGTGATGAAGCAGATCTATAATAAAATAAATGCTCTGAAACCTCAACTGGAAAGAGAAAACTATGAAACCTATTAAATTTTGTAGCTGCATGAAAAACTTTTATATATAAGGCATGTTAAATTCATGTGGATTGGAATGAGGTAAGGAAAATATTTCAGTTATGAGGACTGGATTTTATTCTATACTGGAGGCTCTTCTAATAAGCCTCATTCTGATTATTCAGACAGAGGACCCCTTTCACATCTTCATCAAAACTGAATGTCTAGAGACAGGAATGCAGGAGGATTTAAAAAAAGAAGTAGGTGATATCATGAGTAGGAACTATATTGGAAAGAAGAAGGGGAGTTTAACACTAAAAATAGACCTTCCCCCAATCATTGAGCTGGACTCAGCTAAACCAGGCCCACAGCCTCTCTGTTGTGACCATGTTCACCTGCTGTTGTGGTCCAGGCATATGTAATCCCTTCACAAGTTTCCTGCCCATGATGCTCTCCCATTTCTACTCTCCTGGTCACCGCTCTAATTTTGATTCTTATCATTAGAGGTTTGATGCATTATCCTAAGTAGAAAAAGAAATCTTTCCTTACCAGCACTCCCAAATGCATCTGTTGCATTGCACCTCTGGTCTGACCACACAGAATGCATCTGACAAAATCATAACAACGTGATGGAGGACGTACTGTTACTTTATGTCTCCCACCCTAGAGGGGGAAGGAATGGGACTCCTTCCACTGTCAGCGAACTGTGCAGAAATATACAGCAGACCAGATGCTGGCCAAAATTTCATGACAATAATTCCATCAGTATGGGAATGTCTAAATCACCTGTGATTTAGCCATATTTATGCATCATTTAAAATGACTGAGATTGGTCTATATGTGTGAAAATGGATAAGCCTTCAAGATATATTATTGAGTGAAAAAAGTTTCAGAATGATAGCATTTACTACAATGTAAGTTTCATAATGGCAAGGATCTTTGTTTTATTCAGAATTCCACTGCCAACACCTAGAACAGACCCAGTCCTGAACAGGCACTTAAACTTCACTGAGTATACAAATATATTCACATAAAAAATATTATGTATTTTTTATGGATTTGTTGTCTATATAAAGAAAAAAGATGTATTTATATATAATAAATATATATTATTTATATATGTTAATTATTATACATTATATAATAATATGTAAAATGTTATATAACATAAATAAGTATTTATATATTTTGAATTATGTATTATTTATATGCAAACATACACACATATACATATATATGTACATATAGAAACATATACACATGTATATATAAAGAAAAAGTAAAAGAAGTAATCTCATATACACAGTTCTAACTGGGAGCTGGGGATTGGGAAATTGGGGTAGGCTGTCAAAGGAAACTTGGTGTTACTTCTAAGGTTTTAGTTTTTTAGAAGGAAAATAGGTACAAGTATTACTTATGAAATTAAAAATGAAAAGTTCTACTGCATCATTCTTGCAAAGCTATGTGGCTGTGTGGCCACATGCAGCATGAGATAACCTTAAACATGCCTTCCACACGCTGCGCACAGCAACTTCATGGTCTGTCCTGACAATGGACTTTCCTGATTTCTGCATCAGGTACTAGAAAGCCAGTTGACTCTGGCTGGTTTCCTGACCCCTTTCCTGACCTTTGTCACCCCAAGAGTTAATGCCCAGTCAGATGACACTGTTCCTGATGTGGAGGGAACCTTAGGGCGAAGAATGGTAAGCGCAGCAGCATTTCCGAGGAGCCAGCACCCCTCTCCGTTCCGCCTCCCGCGCCGCTCTCCCACTGCAGGGCCTGCTCCAGGCTTCTAGAAAGCAGGGCTCTGTCACTGCAGTGCCACCCACGTGTCCCTGCCACAAATGACCTCTGTCTATCTTCGCTGGGAAAGCAGCTAAGTGAAATGCACTAAGGTAGAATGATGCATATTTCTATAGCTTCACCTTTTTACGTGTGATTTACCCAAATGAAATGGAAACTGAGGCAATTTCAAGCTTAGGGGAGAAGGAGGACATTTTGGGCAGAGGATGCCGAGCCCCCACCGGAAGTCTTTACTGTGGGATCAGGAGCCGGTGGAAAGAAAGGAGGAAGAGTTATATTGAGAATCTAAGCTGCAGCAGGGGTCAGCTGACCATCTTGCACCTTAACCTTTGGCAGATTTGGTGTGTGACAGTGAACAATGCAGGTGGAAGAGAGTTCTTCTCCGGATATGTCAGACACCATCTACAGCACTGTCATCTGCCTGCCCTTGGTGAAAAATGGGCTTTAAACTCCAGAGTCAATCTTCTGTCAAACAAAACATTCCACAAAAATGGTTAATTCAACACCAAAGCAATGAGTTCGAGGATAATAAGGTCCTGTGGGTTCTGTTTGCTAACGGCAAGAATTGATTTCACACAGCATATGTAATTAAAGCAGAGGCAGTAATGAACAATGAAGGTATGAAATGAAATAGTAACCAATTAAATTTTTACTTCTGCTTTAAAATTTTTAAGGGGCTTATCTTTTGTATATCCAAGTTAAAATAATCCCTTTAACAGACCTTGATGATTTTGAAGAGAGCAATGGACCAGTAAATGCTGTCTATCTCCCTGTAGCACCTTATCAAAAACTCCCCTGAGCCTTGGTGAGAAAAATCACAAAAATCCTCACATTAGGCAGAGCATCACTTTTCCACTATCTCATACATACCAAATGCTATTCTGATCCTGCTTGTGTTTACAGAATAAAATGGGTCAAAGGAATTCACTGAGATCATAAAGGGCAAGAGAAATGCTCAAGGATAGCAACCCAGTAGCTGCTAGACTTAATGGAATGGAAAAAATTGAAATTTAACTTATGAGTCAGTAAATCAACCATCTAGATAGTTCTGGACAGTAAGTATGACAGGACATTTGTTTAATTTAGTACAGACTAAAAAGACTAGAACAGGACAGGATGCACTAGAAAAGCACAAAAAACCAAACAGGTTGGGTGTGTGTGTGTATCGTGTGAGTGTCTGTGGGGTGTGCATGAAAGTACATGTACATACACATATATCTGCACAGCTGTGATTGACGAAAATGAGTTAAGAGTCACTCTGTTATCTCAGTTAAGTGATGAGCATTGCTGACTAATAGTTAAAAGTCTCCACTGCTCTTTCTCATGTCATATCAATGAACTGTAAAATAGTGAGGTGACAAATCTCACTGAGATTTTACTGTTATATAGGAGAATGATTGAGTAACATAGGACTTGAAATATGAAGTACTATACAGTAGTCTTATAAAAATATGAAGTACTATACTATAGTCTTATAAAAAGAATATGTTGGGCATTAGCTTGTATCACTAATATAAATTTCTACTGAAAGGAAAAGATACCATGCATACATTCAAAGTCCAGATGGTGCTTACACCTCAATTCGGTCATTGTTTGGTAGTAAGATATGAAGGGTGAGCTAACTGCTATGTGACACTTCTTGGAAGGACCATTGTCTGACTCCTATTAAACTCTTGTGGGTAAGGTCATTCATATGCTGCAAAATGTCACTCAAACCATCCAAATGGTAAATGTTGAGTTTCTAGAGAGCTAAAACCCCTAAAATGAGATATGCAAACACATCTCAACAGCACAACTGGAGAAAGGAACCCCATCATCTAAAAACTCATGGTAGCCTTGAGTTGCTTTTCATCATACATTGAAGATGAGGAAGCCTCAGTGTTAAATGTTAATACCCTTTTGTTATATCTGTCGACTTCACAAAGGCATATGGCATCATGCACAGAACTGAGCTCTGGAAGCTTCTACATCTGGCTGCTCTCATAAATATCCATAGGCCATCCTGATTGTGTGATTAGTCAAGTTTGAGTGGAGAGCACTTCAATGGAAGAAAGCAGTGCATATAATTGTTCTATTTTGATTTGTTAGCATGAGGAGAAGAGACTAGCTAGGCTCAGAGTATTTCTGGGCATTTGAAAAATTTCAAAATGAATAAGTTATGTTATTAACAAAAGTATTGGCTATAAAACTTATTTTCAAAAACAACCATATACAAATGACTGGGCTCTAGGACATACTCACAACAGATATGGAGTTTATTGTACCATGGCTGGGCACTGACAATGAATTTGGAGAATAAATAGCTGGATTCAAGTGTACCAAGTGAATTCTACATGCAACAAAGACATATTCATGGGGAACATATTCCCAAACAGTGTTCTGCACAACACAGTATCTGGTGATATGCAGACAAGCATTTTCAGGCAAAAGTTTGAGAAACACTGTGTACTATAACAGCCCTGTTTCCCACAAGGCCAGAAACTTGGAGTCCACTAGTCTAGGAAGAAATAGGTGGAGGACAAAGGATAGAAAGCTTCAATGTTTGGTGTTAACATGAAGATAAACTATACTTCCCTCCGTACTCCATTCCAATCCCCAACCCCATACCTAAAAGAGAGCCCTGCAGCAGTCTTGCATACTAATGAACCCCCTAGGCCTGCTTATTCTTCTTCTGGAGAAGTTTCTTAAAGGCTATGGAGAATCCCCATACCAAGAACACATCACAGCAAACAAAGAGGCCTGGGGTAGTGTTGTCAGATAAGATATAGGACTTCCAAGTTAAATTTGAATTTCAGGTAAATAATGAATAATTTTTTAGTATAAGTATGTCCCAAATATTGAATGGGATCCAGTTATACTAAAAAACAAACAAACAAATTACAACTAAACTGTAGAACAACTATCACTCAGACCCATCAGAAATCAAGTTGAATGGAAGTCTGACAACTGTGGAATTAAAAAAACCACCTCCATCCAGACTCATAGGAGGGGCAGAAATGTGGAATGGGCTGGTGGATAAAAATTTGGGAGAGATATCTCAGGAGCGAGGAGTCCCAGCCCCACACCAGGTCCCAGAGTTCTAGTGCCAGGAAGATAAGTCCCTACAACTTCAGGCTGCAAAAACTAGTAGGGATTGAGTCAGTGGAAGAAATTTCTAAAGTCCCAAGCAGTTCTTCTTAAAGAACGTGGACTTACTAAGACTCACTTCCTCTGAGCTCCAGCACTGGGGTAGAAGCTTGAAAGGCACCAGTGGCATACAGGGAGGAACTGAAGTGTCTGGCATCAAGGCAGGAGCTGGGGGACAACTTTCTCCTAGACAAAGAGGTAGGCAGAGTCCAGTGTTCCTTTTCTGAACCCCCCTCCCATAGAGCCACAGAGCTGGCAGGTGGGTGTCATATCTGAGACCCCATCAACTTGGATGACACTCTTTGCCCCACCTAGATTCACAGCTTGGCTTCACCTGGGAATCACCAAGCCCAGAGAAATAGCAGCCATCTCAGACTGCTTTATAGCTCATTCAGAACACAGGTGGGGGCTGACCTCAGCCTGCACCACCTGGGAAACCCCGAAGCCGGAGAACCCAGCAAATAGCTACAGACCATGTCAGAACGCCTCCACCCCTCCTGCACAGCTGATCCTCCACAGAGGGTGGCGGTTGGTGGTCAGTGGTCACAGCCAGTCCTTCCAGCTGACTGGCCTGGGTAAATCCCTCCCATTGACCTGCCAAAAGCAATCAAGGCTCAACTACAAGGGGAGAGTGTACTCAGCCCACACAAAGGGTGTACTGTGAATACCCAGCTTGGGTGATAGGGGAGGCTGTACCACTGGACCCTATAGGACACCTACTACACTAGGCCATGCTTCCAAAAGACAGGGAGTTATAACAGCTCTACCTAATACACAGAAACAAACACAGGGAGGCTGCCAAAATGAGGAGACAAAAAAACATGGCCCAAATGAAAGAACAGATCAAAACTGCAGAAAAATAACTGAACAAAATGGAGGTAAGCATCTATCAGATGCATATTTCAAAACACTGGTTATAAGGATGCTCAGGGAACTTAGTGAGGGCCTCAACAGCATAAAAAAGATCCAGTCAGAAATGAAGGATCCATTAATTGAAATAAAGAACAATTTATAGGGAATCAAAGTTGAGTAATGAATTAAAAATCAAATCAATGACTTGGAACATAAGGAAGCAAAAAACAACCAATTGGAACAACAACAAGAAAAAAGAATAAAAAAAAATGAGGATAGTATAAGCAGCCTCTGGGACAACTTCAAGTGTTCCAACATTTGCATCATAGGGGTGCCAGAAGGAGAAGAGATAGAGCAGGAAATTGGAAATCTATTTGAAAAAAAGTAATGAAAGAAAACTTCCCTAATTTGGGAAGGAAATAGACATGCAAGTCCAGGAAGCACAGAGAGTCCCAAACAAGATGGATGCAAAGAGGCTCACTCTAACACACATCATAATTGAAATGTCAAAGGTTAAAGATAAAGAGAGAATCTTAAAAGCAGTGAGAGAAAAGCAGTTAGTTACCTATAGGAGGGTTCCCATAAGATTGTCAGCTGATATCTCAAAAGAAACTTTGTAGGCTAGAAGGGCTTGGCAAGAAATATTCAGTCATGAAAATCAGGGACCTATAGCCAAGATTGCGCTATCCAGCAAAGATATCATTTAGAATCAAAAGGCAGATAGTTTCCCAGATAAGAAAAAACTAAGGAGTTTTTTCATCACTAAACCATTATTATATGATCAAAACTATGAACAATGAAATGGCAATAAATACATATCTATCAACAACTGAATCTAAAAAACAAACTAAGTAAATAAAAAACAAAGACAGAATCATGGACACAGTGTTTTGATGGTTGCCAGATGGGAGGAGGTTGTAGGGGAATGGACAAAGAGGAGAAGGTATTAAATACACATAGTTACAGAATAGCCATGGTGATGTAAAGTACAGTATAGGAAATGGAGTAGGAAAAGAACCTACACATGATCCATGGACATGAACAATGGTGTGGGATTGCCTAAGGGAGTGGGGGGTGCTGGGTGGAGGGGGCAAAAAAGGTAAAACTGGGACCACTGTAATACCATAATCAATAAAATATAATAAAAAAAAGAAATTGACCCGAGTGCCCTCTGTTTTTATTTCTAATTCTGGTAGTTGCAGTCAGTGGGCATCCTTTTTCTATGATTTTCAGGGCATTTTTCAGAACAACATAGCTTATGAGGCTTACGATGTCAGAAAATGGGGTGCTGGAGGATTCCCAAGAAATATCTTTTCACCAAAATGAAGCAGAATAATCAAAAGGAAAGCACTTAACAGATTCCCAGAAACATAATGAGAAATGAGGAAGGAGATCAGGAGAGAGATCAGCCTGAAATGCAGGAAGGGAGCAAAGGGATATTTCTGAGCAACGCTTTTGGCTGGGGGAGGCTGCAAGGCAGAGTAACAGGTGAAAAAGGGCTTGTCAAACAATTAACGGAGGTTCTAATAAAAAGACCAGCTTCACATGTGCATAGGGGAGAAAGGTGCATTGTTTCCAAGGTGACCTTTTTTGTCACACCAGCCCCTCCCACCTCAACACATGTGCTGGTTGCAGTAAATATCAAGAACGTAATCATAAATGTGAAAACCAGCTATGCCTAACTATAGTGGGAGCACAGTGGGAAATTCTGGCTTGCATTGTCAGAGCAATTGATAGATGTTTTACAAAGATCATGTCTTATGCTACAAAGAAAGTCAGGGTTCGTCTATCATGTTCCCAAAATACATTTCCTACTGAACACATCGACAGAAACCATTTTCATCTTTGTTGGTATAAATCCCAGAAAATCATATCAGAACAAGGCAGTTCTGATAGAATTCTCACACTCTGGGGTGAAGGCAAATGATGCAGCTACTGCAATTATTGCCTCTTATCGCAGGGTGAAGTCTGACTATATTATGGCTGTGGGAGGTAACAGCTAAAATGGTCAGATAATAGGTTTAAGGATTCTCAGCTCTGTGCTTGACCCAAATAAAACAGACTAGAAAAGGAGTCTCCATAATTCGATTCTATTTCTTTAGTGTCTCTGTGTTACCTCCAGAGGGGGCACTGAGGAGGCCTCTGAACAGTGAAGACATATTTAGGAGCTTACAATTTAGGAAATACAATACTAAATTCATAAATAACAGGCTTAGGAATGACTCATTTCTACAAAGCCACAAAATTACTGCCACTGATGCAAGAACAGCTCCCAAATCAGTGCCCCCAGCCCTCAAGGAGCTGCTGCTGCTGCTGGAGTCCACCAGGACTCATCAAGAGCGGAGCACGTGGGCCATACACCAATGCCTCCCGTGAGGTGGGGAAAACGCTAACCGAGAGAGGTCTTCCGAAGCCTTTCCAAGTGCTTCCATGCTGTACATTCACCTGATGTCACAGGGCCCTGTGATTTCACTGGGAGAGCAGCACTCACAAGCCCGCTGCTCTCTCCCCCAGCTCCATCCAACGTCATCCAGTGCAAGTGCACTTCAAAGGGAATCCTCAGGAGCATCCCATGCAAAACCCAGTAAGACCCTGAGTCTGCTACACTTACCAGGCCATAGCCACAGAATAATCAGTCCTACCAGGACTTTTATCTATCATCTTTCCCACCCGCAAAATGCAAGCCCTGCCAGGCAAGTCACTTGGCATATTATTCTTGACCTCCTTGCCCTACCTTGGTCTCCTCCCACCCATTCCTCCACCACTGCTGGCCTCCCTCAGAACCTGTCCTGCTCCGTTTTCTGGACCCTACATTCCATTGCTAATTAACTCTCCCACATGCTTGAGATTTTCATGGAACACCCCCTTCAGCTCTTTCTCGTCACAGAAATCTGACTTCCCCTCAAGGACAACTGCCTCTTCTGGAACCCTCTCAAGTGGAAGATGTCCATTCCAGAACATCCAGAAGGGCAAGAGACAGTGTTGGCCTTCTGACTCACCAATACCATTTCTCAAAATCACTATTTTTAAATGTCAAGGCCAAGAATATTCATCCTTTGAGATTTGTGCCATTTGGTCCTGCTACCCACTCTCTCTGATGCTGAAATTTAAGGCTACTTGGTTTATATTGGTCCAATGAGTGTAAAACCTCTTCTCACCACTCCCCAGTTACCCTAAGCAGATTTGGGCTCCTGGCTAACAGTTTTCTTTTCCAACCCATTTCCTGCCAATATCCTGAATGAATTCAACATCCACAAAGAAACTCCATTTAACAAGCCTACTTTCAAAATTCATTAACCTCCAATGATCTGTGTGACTGTTCCTGGCTCATTTCCTTACTCCTACTCTTCAACCTGGTACAGTGAGCTTTCTGCCTCTGCATTCTTTGATATTGCTTTGGCAAAGGTCAGTGATCACTTACCATCCAAATCCGATAGACTTTGTAGTTGTCATCTAGCTTGACCATTTTGCAACATTCAATACTGTTACGTAACCACACTCATCTCCTTGAAACTCAATCTCTAGCCTTGTTTCTGAGATCTCTCTCCTGACTTTCTCACCTTTCCTAATTCTCCTTTGCTGATTCTTTGGCTTCAGGCTACTCCATTAACAGTGGGGAACCTAAGTGTTCTCCCATTGGTCCTTTTTTTCCTCTTTATCCTTGCTACCCATCTCTTTCGACCACTTTATCCACTCTCATGGCTACAAGTCCATGATCTCTATCTCTAATTAACTTCTTGCCTTGAGCGCTAAAGCTATATATCTATTAGCTTAGATGCTGCCCTCTCATAGTCATGCTCAACATATCCATAATTAATCCAATATACTCTCCCTCCAAACCTGCTTCTCTCCATGTACTTACTGCCTTAGTAAATGGCATCATATCCACTCAAATACCTGGGAGTCATCTTAGATTGTTCATCTTACTCTCATCCTAATCAGTTGCAAACCAGTTCTCCTTCCTACGTGTACCTCTAACATGTTTCTCATCTTCTCAGTCCCTACTGTGCTGGTTTGATTCAGGCCCCGATCATTTCTTACCTTGAATGCTACAACAAAATCCTCCTTACCTTCCTTCCAGTTTCCAATTTACTCAACACATTGCTCTCGGTAACCTTTCTTTAACAGGAATCTGACCTTGTTACTCCCCACTGCCAAGAAAATAAAGTTCTAGATTTGAAAGCATGGCTTTTAAGCTTCTCACTAGCTGATCCCCCTTCAGCTTTATTTCTTACTAAACACCACTGTATCCACACAAACCCTGCGATCCAGCCAAACCAAATGCGTGAAACCTCACAAACATACCATGTGTTCCACACATCTATGCTTTTGTCTGAGAAGTTTCCTAGGCAACAGTGCTCTGTCCTTTTCTTCCCTCTTCTATTCATTCTGCCAGACATAAATGTGATTGTGCTTTTAAGGTTTTGTTTGAGTACCACCTCTTCCATCCAGGTATTCCTAAACCTACCCAGGAAAAGTTGACCATTCCTCTTTCATGTCTCATGACACCCTCTATGCATGTTCACCATGGATCCTCTTAAAGATCGTAAGACTTCTAACAGGTACTGAGTCTCATTCATCTTTTAATTTACAACACCTAGCACAATGTTTATTAAATGAATTAATAGTAGCCACTGCTCTTGGCAGCTAAGGATAGAGCTTCATGTTTCCCAGGGCCTCTGTTATAGAATGTTTACATTCGCCACCTCATCTAGAATGGCACAGTGCTTCACATGTTCTATAGGGTAAACATATAATTGTTGAAAGAGTAATGTTTCATTGCCCAAGTCTGGACAAGACTCTGCATGTGTATCTGCATGTTCCCATGTATGCACATGTATCTGTGTGTGTGTGTGAGAGAGAGAGAGAGGGAGAGAGAGAGAGAGAGAGAGAGAGAGAGAGAGAGAGAGGACTTATTGTTTCTTTGCTTTCAGAGTGAGACGGCATGTGTTTCTGACATCCCAAGTAGGAATGCAGAATATACTTTGTCATGTAAACAATGCTAAAAATGGTGATTACACAATCCCTATATTTATTCAACTTTATGAGTCATATTACTATAGAGTTACCATATGGGCTATAAAGCTAAATAGTTCAGTTAAATTAGGACTACATTAGTATTTTGGATGTTGTACCATCTAGATACCCCTTCAAAAATCAAGGATTTCAAGAATAAAATACCAAGGAATAAGTTTAACCAAGGAGGTGAAATATCTGTATATTTCTATAAGAAATTAATGAGAGAAATTGAAGAAGACACAAATAAATGAAGATATTCCATGAATTATAAGAATCAACATTGGTATAGTGTCCATACTACCCAAAGCAATTTACAAATTCAATGTAACCCCTATTAAAATTCCAATGGAATTTTTCAAAGAAATAAAATAATCCTTAAATTTTTATGGAGCCAGAAAAAACAAACAAACAAACAAAAAAAACCCAACAACAACAACAACAAAAAAACAAATAGCCAAAGCAATCTTGAGAAAAAAAGAGAAATATGAAGGCACCCCACTTCTTGATTTCAAACTATATTACAAAAAGTATGATATTGGCATTAAAAATAGATACATAGATCAATGAAACAGAACTGAGAGCCCAGAAAGAAGTCCATGCATACATGGCCAATTAATTTATAATAAAGGAGCCAGGAATATACAATGGGTGAAGGATAGTCTCTCAATAAATGGTGTTGGAAAAAAATGGGCAGCCACATGAAAATAAATAAATCTCGACTACTATTTTACACCATACATAAAAATTAACTCAAAATGAATGAAAAACTTGAACATGAGACCTGAAATCATAAAACTCTTAGAAGAAAACATAAACAGTAATCTCCAACACATAGGTACTGGCAAAGGTTTGTTGAATCTGACACTGAAAGTAAAAGCAATGAAAGCAAAAATAAACAAGTGGGACTACTCCAAACTAAAAAGTTACTGCACAGCAAAGGAAACAATCAATGAAATGAAAAGGCAAGCGAATAAATGGAAGAAAATGTTTTCAAGTCATATATCTGAGGAGCTATTATCCAAAATACATAAATTACTCAAACAACTCAATCACAAAAAGCCAAACAATCCAATTTCTGAGTAGACATTTTGCAAAAACAAAAAACCAAACAAACCAAAAAACCATACAGATGGCCAACAGACATATGAAAAGATTCTCAATGTCACTAACTGTCAGAGAAATGTAAATTAAAACCACAGTGAGATATCACCTCACATTTGTTAGAATGGCTATTTAAAAAGACAAGAAATAACAAGTGTTGGTGAGAATGTGAAGAAAAAGGAACTCTTGTGCACTGTTGGTGAAAATCTAAGTGCTGCAGCCAATGTGGAAAATAGTATAGAGATTCCTCAAAAAAATCAAAAGTAGAACTACCATATGATTTAGCAATTCCACTTCTAGGTATTTATCCAAAGAAAACAAAAACACTAACTCAGAAAGATATATGCATTCACATGTTCACTGCAGCATTATTTACAATAACCAAGATATGGAAACCTAAGTGTCCATTGATGGATGACTGGGTAAAGAAATTTTGATATATACAAACACAATGGAATATTACTCAGCCATAGAAAAAATTGCCATTTGTAACAACATGGATGGACTTTAAGGGTATTATGCTAAGTGAAATAAGTCAGACAGAGAAAGACAAATACCATATAATAGCTCTCATATGTGGATTCTAAAAACAAAAAACAAGCTAATAGGTACAGAGGACAGATTGGTGATTGCCAGAGGTGTGTGATGAGGGTGAAAGAAATAAAATTTAAGGCAAGAAAAGAAAAGAAATAGAAAAGGAAAGAAAACAAAAAAAGAAAAACTTATTCCTCCAGCTGCTGGGAGCACAATAACACAGTTTTCAGTTGTCAACCCTATTTCAGTGTTTTCTCAGCTGAAAACAATGCCTCACTTAAAGCCATGCCTCCTGCCTCTGGTAGGCCTATATTTACTGTCCGAGGATCATGAGAGTAGAAAGGCCTGTTCCCTTGCCTCAACTGGGGAGGATTTGGAAGGGCCTGCTCAGCTCCAGAGCCTCTGAAGCTCTTGTCAGGACTGCAACACAGCTCAGCTTCCCTTCTGCCAGCCAACTCCTGCGCTCACTTTCTCAGGCATTGTTCTCAAGGGCCTTTTCTTGTTTGTACACATGTAGCTCAGACTGTGCTTCCTAGGGAACCCAACCTATCTTTACATATGACAATAAAACCTGAGCTCAAAATAATCAACTGAAGAATTAATTTTTTAATGCAATGTTTGCTAAAATGAAAGTTACCTGTGTTCTAACACAATGTTTATATTTGTGATCCTCTATCCTAGAGCCAAAAGATAGGGTCCCATTTCCAGTACCATCATTAACTTTCCTGTCCTACTGTATACAAGTAAATCACTTTGGGTAGTTGGCCTTCCATAATTATTTGGCTAGGGTACTCTACCAGACCTGAGTGGCGTCTCCCAGCAATTTTTGAAGAGTTTGAGGATATCACTCTTATTTGAAGAATTAATTTGGTTGAGCAGACAATATCCAATCTACTTTATGGGTATAACTAAATAAAAATATAGCCTTTCACCCCAAACTTCAGGACAAGATAAGAAAAATGGCATTATCCCAGAATATGATTCTTCCCACAACAGGGTGGGGAAATGGGGGTGTTGACCTATATCTTATCTGTTTTCTTTTGTGATTCTAGAACAATAATAATTCATACTGATGAAAATAAACACACAAGCATACAACACATACATGCAAACCTTTTCCCTCGTCAGGCTCATTCTATCTGGCTAAGGCTTCCTCTTCCATTTCCTCTTCGCTGTCATCAGCAGATCTTTTTTTCTAAGTCATTTCACTGAACATTTGGATTCCAGGTTCATGGTTTCTCTATCTTTTTAACCCAAAATTTTAATACACAACTATAATGTTCATAGGGAATAGGTACCCATTTCACCAAACTTTCTGCCTCTTTGATAACTTTAATTCTTTGAATCTTCCCCACATTTGGAATCTGTGTTCCCCTTCCTGACCATACTGTTTTCCCAAAAAGTACAGAATTGATGGCTGACTGGACTATGGTTTTTCAGGAACCTTCAACTACCCAAGCCCTTTTCTTGATCACTCATTATACTGAAAGAACACTTTATCAATTTACTTATCTCCTTAACTATATTAAAAATTTCTGGATCGAAGATGGCAGAGGAGTAGTGGAAGCTACACTAACCTCCTCCCAGGACCAGTCTGGAATTACAACTACATTGCAGAGAAATCATCCTGAATAACCAACTGAACACTAGCTGGAGAGAAGCCTTATAACCATGGACAGACAGAAAAGGCCGCTTCATCACAACATGACTGGTAGGAAGTGCGGAGATGCAAGAGGGTTGGCTGGGCTCTGATGGGTGGTAGCTGAAGGGATGGAGAAACATCTCAGCAGCCAGGGGTTCCCCTTGAGAAAGGTTGGGTCTAACCCCCAGCTGGGTTTCCCAGCCTACAGCAACAGAGCTGAGAGTAAAATAGCATCCAGCTGTGAAAAGCAGAAAGCTGCAGGTTTTTTTTGCTGGCCTGAGACGGCTGGAGACACAGAGAGTTCTTAAAAGGACCACATATGAAAATACATTGGCATCCTCTTACCCTGGGCTCTGGCAAAGGGAGGGCAGAGTGGAGTAGAGATGCTTAAGGAGAGTTTGGGGTGATGGCTTTGAGGAGAGAACTAAGGGAACAGCCGACGGGGTCCCAGTGCTGACTCATCCCCCATACTGAAGGCAGACCACTCCCCTGCAAGTGGCATCAGTCTGAGGGAAAGCAAAAGCCCCACCCTCAGGAATTAATCTGCCCCACCCTTGGTGCTTAAGCCTGACAGCTGATCACAGATTGAATAGGTCAAAAACTGAAGGAGACAGACAAAGATAGTGGATCCCTGGTAGTATCAAGCAGGTTGCCTGGGCCCAGACTGGGACATGATCTGACATCACCAGGGGCATATCCAGGAACTAAAGAAAGTACACATCTATAACAGTATACAAGTTGTGGTGGGAGGAGTGACTCTCAGTTGGCTAGCTGGAGGGAAGGACCCACCAAAGAGAAACATGACAACAACCAATCCAAGTACAACCAGACAACCCAAATAAACAGCATAAAGGGCATCCCTAAAGCATCAAGTTCATTCAGGAGATCAAGGAGACTACAGCACTGAATCCCACAGGTCTCCTACTACAGAAGGTCACAATATGAAGACAGGAAGTCAAAGCGGATCAATCTAAGAAGCAGAAACAAACAAGAAGGGTCACAAAAAATGTGGAGAAAAAGAAACAACCCCCATCGAAAGGAAAGGAAGGATCCCCAGAAAGAGTGATAAGTAAAATAGAGGAAAGCAAACTATCTGACATGGAATTCAAAATAATGATTATAAGGAAGCTCAATGAGCTCAGCGAACTCAAAGAAGACTACAAAGCACTCCAGGGGAACTGCAAAACATTCCAGCGAAGCTACAAGAAACTTACTGAGAACTACACCAGCATTAAAAAGGACATAGAAACTCAGTAAGAGCCAGGAGGAAACGAAGAATACAATTTCTGAATTGAAGAACACAGTAGAGCATCAGATCAGTGAGTCGGAGGACAATGTATAAAAGAATTCCCAGATAGTGCAACCAAATGAAAAAAGACTGAAAAATAATGAAGAGGGTTGAAGAGAGCTTCAGGACAATATGAAATGGAATAACATCCATATCATAGGAATACCAGAAAGAGAAGAAGAGGAGCAAAAGACAGAAAACCTGCTTAAAAAAGTAGTGACAGAAAACTTCCCTAACTTGATGAGAGAAAAAGTCATGCAAGTCCAGGGAGCACAGAGAGTCCCAATGAAGATGAACCCAAGGAGGCCCACTCTAAGACACATGATAATTAAAATGGCAAAATTCAAAGACAAAGAGAAAATCCAAAAGCAGCAAGAGAGAAACAGCTAATAACATACAAGGGAGCTCTGATAAGGCTATCAGCTGATTTCTCAACAGAAACACTACAAACCAGAAGGGAATGGCAAAAAAATATTCCAAGCAATGAAAAACAAAGGCCTACAACCAAGACTACTCTACCCAGCAAGGCTCTCATTCAAAATGGAAGGTGAAATAAAGAGCTTCCCAGACAAAAGAAGACTAAAAGAATACACCTCCACCAAACCAGCATTGCAAGAGATGCTAAAGGGAATGCTTTAAGAAGACTGAGAGAGAGAGAGGAATACAGGTACAAAGGGGAAAAATGAAAATGCATAAGTACCCATCAATAATAACCTTAAATGTAAATGGATTAAATGGACCAATCAAAAGACATAGGGTCGGTGAATGGATTAGAAAGCATGACCCACATATATGCTGTCTATATGAGACCTACCTCAGAACAAAAGATCTACACAGACTGAAAATAAAGGGATGGAAAAAAATATTTCAAGCAAATGGACATGAAGAAAAAGCTGGGGTAGCAATACTTATATCAGACAAAACAGATTTCACAGCAAAGGCCATAGAAAGAGGCAAAGAAGGACATTTCATAATACTTAAGGGAAAAATCCATCAAGAAGATATAACCCTTGTAAACATATATGCACCCAAAATAAGAGCACCCAAATATATAAGAAAAATCTTGAAGGACTTTAAGAAGAATATTAACAGCAACACACTCAGAGTAGGGGACTTTAACACCCCATTGTCAACAATGGACAGGTATCTGAAGCAAAGAAACACCAAGGATATTGAGGCATTGAACAACAATCTAGATCAAATGGACTTAATTGACATATATAGAACTTTTCACCCCAAAGAAGTAAAATATACATTCTTTTCGAATGGACATGGAACATTTTCAAAGATAGACCACATGGTAGGACACAAAACAAGCCTCAACAAATTCAAGAATATTGAAATTATATCAAGCATCTTCTCAGATCACAATGGCTTGAAACTAGAAACCAACCTCAATGAAAAAAAAAATTCAAATTCATGGAGACTGAATAACAGACTATTAAATAATGAATGGGTTAACAATGACATCAAGGAAGGAATAAAAAAGTTTCTGGAAACAAATGAAAATGAACACATGACAATCCAAAACCTTTGGGACAGAGTGAAGGCAGTCCTGAGAGGGAACTTCATAGCTACACAGGCCTACCTAAAAAGGAGAGAAGAGTCTAAAATAAACAACCTAACCCTATATATACAAGAACTAGAGAAGCAACAACAAACAAAGCCCACAGCAAGTACAAGAAAGGAAATAATCAATATCAGAGCAAAATTAAATGACACAGAAACTAAAAGAACAATTCAAAGGGTTGATAAAACCAGGAGCTGATTCTTTGAAAAGATAAACAAAATTAACAAGCCTTTAACCAGACTCATCAAGAAAAAAAGAGAGAAGGCTCACATAAATAAAATCAGAAACAAAACAGGAAGAATTACAACCAATACCACAGAAATACAAAGGATTGTAAGAAACTACTATAAACAACTATATGATGAGAAATTTTACAACCTGAGTGAAATGGACAAATTGCTGGAAACATATAATCTTCCAAAACTGAATCAAGAAGAAGCAGAAAGCCTGAATAGACCTATAACAACTAGTGAAGTTGAAGCAGTAATCAAAAAACTCCCAGCACACAAGAGCCCTGGACCAGACGGCTTCACAGGTAAATTTTATCAAACATTTAGGAAGAACCAACTCCTATCCTTCTCTAACTATTCCAAATAAAAATCCAAGAACAGGGAAGACTCCCAAACTATTTCTATGAGGTCAGTATTATCCTAATTCCAAAACCAATCAAGACACAACAACGGAAGAAAACTACTGGCCAATATCATTGATGAATGTAGATGCTAAAATGCTCAACAAAATATTGGCAAACCGGATCCAACAACACGTTAAAACAATCATACACCACGATCAAGTGGGATACATCCCAAGGGTGCAAGGATGGTTTAATATTTGCAAATCAATAAACGTAATATACCACATAAACAAAATGAAAGACAAAAACCACATGATCATATCAATAAATGCTGAAAAAGAATTTGATAAAGTACAAAAACCCATTTATGATGAAAACCCTCAGCAAAGTGGGAATACAGGGAGCATACCTCAACATAATAAAGGCCATATATGAGAAACCTGAAGCCAACATCATACTCAATGAGCAAAAACTGAAAGTATTCCCCCTAAGATCGGGAACAAGACAAGGATGTCCACTCTCTCCACTCCTATTCAACATAGTCTTGGAAGTTCTAGCCACAGCAGTCAGACAAGAAAGATAAATAAAAGGCATACAAATTGGAAAAGAGGAAGTAAAACTGTCATTATTTGCAGATGACATGATAGTGTACATAGAAAACACTACAGACTCCACAAAAAAACTACTTGACCTAATAAGTGAATTCGGCAAAATAGCAGGGTACAAAGTCAATATTCAGAAATCGAAGGCATTTCTGTACACCAACAATAAAATCTCAGAGATAGAAACTAAAAGAAATATCCCATTTACCATAGCAACAAGAAATATAAAGTACCTAGGAATAAACTTAACCAAGGATGTAAAAGACCTGTACTCAGAAAACTACATAACACTGAAGAAAGAAATTAAGGAAGATACAAATAAATGGAAGCATATACTATGTTCATAGATGGGAAGAATCAACATCGTTAAAATGTCCATACTACCCAAAGCAATTTATAGATTCAATACAATCCCTATTAAAATATCAATGACATTTTTCACAGACCTAGAACAAATACTTCAAAAATTCATATGGAACCAAAAAAGAGCCCGAATAGCCACAGCAATTTTGAGGAAGAAGAACACAGTAGGAGGAATCACAATACCTGATATCAAACTATACTACAAGGCCACGATAATCAAAACAGTCTGGTACTGGCATAAGAACAGACATATAGAGCAATGGAACAGAATAGAGAGCCCATAAATAAACCCAGGTCTATATGGTCAACTAATATTTGACAAAGGGGGAAGGAACATCAAATGGAATGAAAAGAGCCTCTTCAACAAATGGTGTTGGGAGAACTGGACAGGGACATGCAAAAAAATGTAACTAGACCACCAACTTACACCATACACCAGAATAAACTCAAGATGGATCTAAGATTTAAATGTAAGGTGTGGCACCATAAAAGTCCTAGAGGAAAAAATAGGCAGGAAAATTTCAGATATCCCACGTAGCAACATTTTCACTGATATATCTCCTAAGGCAAGGGAAATAAAGGAAAGAATAAACAAATGGGGCTACATCAAACAAAAAAAGATTCTGCTCAGCTAAAGAAAACATCAGCAAGATGAAAAGTAAAACAACCATATGGGATAATATATTTGCCAATGATATCTCAGACAAGGGATTGATCTCCAAAATATATAAAGAATTTATACAACTCAATACCAAGAAGACAGACAACCCAATTAAAAAATGGGCGAAGGATCTGAATAAACACTTCTCCAAAGAGGACATACAGAGGGTCCATAGACATATGAAAGAATGCTCAACATCACAAGCCATCAGAGAGATGCAAATAAAAACCACAGTGAGATGCCACCTCACACCAGTCAGAATGGCCATCATCAACAAATGAACAAACAACTTGTGCTGGAGAGCTTGTGGAGAAATGGGAACCCTGTTACATTGCTGGTGGGAATGCAGACTGGTGCAGCCACTATGGAAAACAGTATGGAATTTCCTCAAAAAACTAAAAATGAAACTGCCTTTTGAACCAGCAATTCCGTTGCTAGGATTATATCCAAAAAATCCTGAAACAGCAATTCAAAAGAACCTATGCACCCCTATGTTCATAGCAGTACTATTTACAATAGCCAATGTTGTAGTAGTTTGTGGAATGGAGATGCAGAGGCAATACCAGCAGGCTGAATGAGTGATCAGCAAGAAACGGAGGGCTGTAGTTTGTTCAGGCTATCAGCGAAGACTAGCAGTCCAACCGTTCCTTTTATTGGGTTACAAAAGTTACTAAAAATAGAATTGATAGGATGTATGTATATAGAATACATTCCTTACATGATTATGGAGCAACATAGCTTCTGCGGATAGATTAAATATTAAACTATTATGCCTACAATACTAAACTACATTTTATCTAAAAACTACAAAGCAAGGGAATAAATGACAAGGGTCCATTCCACCTCAGATGTTATCACTATGGGAAAGGAGACACTGTCCCTTAGGACCCCTTTGTTCTCAGGAGCCTGTGACCTGGCCACCAGGAACCGCATGCAGCTGCTGGTGTTGGCAAGACTCATTTGCAAGTTCTTGCAGGCTGAGTCACAGGCCACCTGGATGGTAGGGCTTGTATGCAAGCCCCCTGGCGGATGCCATCTGGCTTTCCTCTTCAGCCAAGTGCTGGAAACAACCTAAGTGTCCATCTGTAGATGAGTGGATCCAAAAACTGGGGTACATTTACACAATGGAATACTGTCTAGCAGAAAGAAAGAAGGAACTTCTACCATTTGCAACAACATGGATGGAACTAGAGAGAATTATGCTTAGTGAAATAAGCCAGGCAATGAAAGAAAAATACCTTATGCTATCACCTATTACAGGAAACTAATGAACAACACAAACAAATGAGCAAAATTGAACCAGAGGTATGTAAATAAGGAGCAGACAACAGTAAGAAGAGGGGAGGTGGGAGGGAGAGAAGGGGGTAAGAAGGGGAAGGGTCTAGTCAAAGAACATGTATAAATGACCCACGGACATGGACAACTGAGTGGGGACTGAATGTGGGAGAAGATGGGGACAGGGTGCAGGAAAGCAAGAGGGGGAAAAAAGTGGGACAACTGTAATGGGAAAACAAACAAAAAAATTTTTAGTGGGTGAAAAATGAAAATATGAAGAATGGAAATGCCAGTTCAGTAAATATTAGAAGGACAAGGATTTTCCTTCACACTGTATATTTTTCTCCCTATCTGATCCCTCCAGAGTTTGGCATTTTAAAGAAGTAAGTAATGAAATAAGTTTCTTTGCATGAAACTAATAAGACCAGTTGTTAATAGAGGTTTTTTTTTTTTTTGGACCAAGACATTGACTGGAATGTCATGCCTAAAGGAGACATGCTTGGGCTCTGGTTGTTACCAAAAAGCCCTGAGGAACTGGGAATGACTTTTGAAGGTAATAAAAGCCAACAAGATAAAAGGCCTGGTACTGTGGTTGGTTGTGTGGTCCACAGCAATCTTTCCAGGGAAGGAATGAAGGTTGTTTTCCTGAAAGATGGCTAGAAGGGACCTTAAGGCACAATGGAAAACCAGAAAGACTTGGAAAAGACAGGTGTGTATAGGCAAGGCTGAATGCCAGGTATGTGGCTCAGCTTCTGTGCCCTGAAGGGCAGACTGGAGGTCACCCTAAATGTTCCTTGTGTAAGTTCCAGCAAAGCAGAACTAAAGATCATAAATAATCATTTGCTGCTTTTGTTGTGTTTATGCAAATGAACAGGATAAATTAAAAATGAACTTAATGCAGTCCCTTTAATGACAAGGAGGGTAATCTTAGGGAGAAAAATCGTGATTCAAGGAAAATCACAATGATCAGTGGTAGACTATAAAGTAGTGCAGGTAACTGTCTTTAAAGTTTCTTTTCATTTAAAATATGTTTTCATTTGAAAGTTAAACTATGTCTGTGGTATCATCAAAGATGTTTAATTTACAGGCAAGAAGAATGTCAAATGTCTTGCAACTGGATGTCTTTCCAATAACATAGTCTTACAGATTGAGATTTGTTTGTGGGTTATGTTACATAAATTAACATGTGTTTTCTGTTTTCAAAGGGCATAAACCTATGATCTCATTACCTGAGTGATTGTTTGTATGTATAGGCCTCACTTAATCCTGTCTGCAGCGCTGCCTCCTGAGACTCAATGGTTTGGCTGAACTAAGTGGCTGGGTTGGTGATGTAGGAAGTGGTCTGTGGGCTTCACTTTAAAACTGGTTTCTCTTTTCTATCCTAATGGCTTGGACAGAAAGAGCCCAGAGGTCTGAGAGGGGGGAAACCTAAAATATTTCCCTGAGCCCAAACTAAGTATAATGGGCAGAAGGTTTTGGACAGGTGAGATGTGCCTGGCACACCTTCCTCCAAAGAAGCCTTTTTTTCCCCTAATGTGGGACATTGAAAAATTAATCCCTGCCTTTTGTCATCTAGTGGTTATGGATTGAATGATGTCTTTTAACCCTTTTGCCAAATCTGTTGCCCCCAGAATACAACAAGGATACTAGTCTGTTAAACCAAGCATGCTGTTGTCCGGGACAGCCAACTGACCTGGAGTCTGCACGATCCTTCCCCATGTGGGAAGGCCACCCTCCCCTCAACACCCTCACTCTTATTAGGGATTTCTGGACCCAAGGGTAGACAGGACGATGACCATGTCCAGTTTGAAGCAGCTAGAGGAGCTCGAGACCTTCGCCCATTGTCCTTTATAAGATTATAAAGGGTCTTAAGTCTGAGAGGGAGGGATTGTTATTTTTTATTGTTAAAATAATTAATTAATCATTTATTTATTTAAAAAAAGAAGAAAAAATATATGAAAGGGTGAAATGGGAGAGCTTGTATGTACGACGCATGGGCATGGACTTGGGGTGGGGATTGCTGGGGGAGGAGGGGTGCGGGGTGAAGGGGAGAAAAGGGGAAAAAATTGGAAGTATTGTAACAATATAATCAATAAAATATACTTAAAAAATAAAAATAAAAAAAGAAAAAGAAATAAAAGGCATCCAAATTGGAAAAGAAGAAGTAAGACTGTCATTATTTGCAGATGACATGATAGTGTACATAGAAAACACTATAGACTCCACAAAAGCTACTTGACTTAATAAGTGAATTCAGCAAAATAGCAGGGTACAAAGTCAATATTCAGAAACCAAAGGTATTTCTGTACACCAACAATAAAATATCAGAGATAGAAACTAGAAAAATATCCTATTTACTATAGCAACAAGAAAAATAAAATACTTAGGAATAAACTTTACCAAGGAGATAAAAGACCTGTACTCAGAAAACTACATAACACTGCAGAAAGAAAGTAAGAAAGACACAAATAAATGGAAGCAAATACCATGTTCATGGATGGGAAGAATCAACATCCTTAAAATGTCTATACTACACAAAATAATTTACAGATTCAATGCTTTTCTTACTAAAATACCAATGGCATATTTCACAGACCTAGAACAAATACTTCAAAAACCTATATAGAACCAAAAGAGACCCCAAATAGCTTCAGCAATTTTGAGGAAAAAGAACAGAGTAGGAGGAATCACAATACCTGATATTAAACTATAATACAAAGCCACTGTAATCAAAACAGTGTGATACTGGCATAAAAACAGATGTATAGATCAGTGGAACAGAATAGAGAGACCAGAAAGAAATCCAGGTCTCTATGGTCAATTAATATTTGACAAAGGGGGAAGGAGCATAAAATGGAGTGAAAATAGCCTCTTCAGCAAATGGTGTTAAGAGAACTGAACAGGGACATGCAAAAAAAAAAAAAAAAAAAAAAAAATGAAACTAGACCACCAACTTATACCACACACCAGAATAAACTCAAGATGGATCAAAGACTTAAATGTAAGCATGACACCATAAAAGTCCTAGAGGAAAACATAGGCAGGACTATTTCAGATATCCCATGCAGCAATATTATTGCAGAAATATCTCCTAGGGCAAGGGAAATAAGGGAAAGAATAAACAAATGGGACTACATCAAACTAAAAAGTTTCTGCTCAGCAAAAGAACATCAGCAAGATGAAAAAAGAACCAACTGTATGGGAAAATATATTTGCCAATGATACCTCAGACAGGGATTTGACCTCCAAAATATATAAAGAATTTATACAACTCAACACCAAGAAGACAGAGCAAACCAATTAAAAAATGAGCAAAGAACCTAAACAAACACTTTTCCAAAGAGGACATATAGAGGATCCATAGGCATATAAAACGATGCTCAACATCACTAGCCATCAGAGAGATGCAAATTAAAACCACAATGAGATACTACCTCAAACCAGTCAGAATGGCTATGACTAACAAATCAACAAACAAGTATTGGTTAGGATGTGGAGAAAAGGGAACCCTGATGCACTGCTGGTGGGAATACAGACTGGTGCAGCCACTGTGGAAAACAGCATGGAATTTCCTCAAAAACCTAAAAATGGAACTGCCTTTGGATTCAGTGATTCCACTGCTAGGATTATATCTGAAGAATCCTGAAACACCAATTCAGAAATATTTATGCACCCTTATGTTCATAGCAGTGCTATTTACAATATCTAAGCACTGGAAACAGCCTAAGTGCCCATCAGTGGATGAGTGGATCAAAAAACTGTGGTAAATTTACCTGATGGAATTCTTTGCAGCAGAAAGAAAGAAGCATCTCCTACCATTTGCAACAACATGGATGGAACTGGAGAGTATTATGCTTAGTGAAATAAGCCAGGCAGTAAAAGAAAAATACCTTATGCTCTCACCTAATACAGGAACCTAATGAACAAAACAAATAAATGAGCAAAATAAAACCAGAGGCATGGAAACAAGAAGATTGAGCGTCACCAGACCGGAGGAGGGATGCAGAGAAGGGAGGAAAGAAGGGGAAAGGTCTAGTCAAGGAACCCATGGGTATAAATGACCCGTGGACATGGACAACAGGGTTGGGATTGACTGTGGGAGAGGGGGGAGGTGGGCAGGGCCAGGGAGAGAAATGGGGGAAAATGGGACAACTTTAATAGAACAACAATAAAAAAATGGAAATAACAATAAAATAAAATAAATAAAAAACAATTCTGAGATGCTAATAGATGGTGACTTCTATGCAAGATAGGTAAGGCCATGTGTGCTCTTGGGTGTCTGCTGAATCTTAATATCAGAAGTTGAGTCCCACCTAAGGCCATGTCACTTTTCTTTAGAAAACACATTGACTTCTATTTGTTTACTCAGCTTTTAGTTTTGAAGACCTTATTGGAATCACAAAGATTATCAGATAAAACACACATTTTGAAATGGGCGTGAGCCTTGATTTTGGACTTAAAACCAGAGGTCTGTTCTCTCATTCTCTCTCTCATCATTTATTTGTTTCATCTAATCTATAGACACTTCAAATAGGAGGGATGAAAAGAGATACAACTCAGAGCAAACCTTGGTTAAGTGGTCAGTACTGTGCTCTACAGAAGTGATATTGCCATGATCCATTTATTGACTATCTCTTTAACTGCATTTATGGGAAAATAAGAAGATGAAAAGTGTGGTCAGTTCCAAAAAAAGAGGGTAAGATGGATCATGAGAGATGAGGCCTAACACAAAGCAAGGTAGAAAGGATCTTACAAAGTCTAATCTTGCTTCTTTTTCTCTGGTTGTTTTATGGGTGAATTTTGCCTCCATCAAATGCTCTTTGAGCTTTTTTTTTTTTCACCTTAGTGGAGGATTGGGTATATTATAACTTTATAACAGTAGCTTGGTCTAGAGAGCAATCCTTTGAGTAAGAGTAAAGCAAACTCAAGAAATCGACTCCATGTTTGAAGCAGTGTCCCAAAGAAGCAGCTCCTGTTCTCCTGCCTGAGTCTCAGCTGCCTCTCAGCCAGGATGAGAAGCAAGGGAGCACTCAGCCATCCAGGAACAAGGGAGCACTCAGCCATCCACGAACAAGGGAGCACTCAGCCATCCAGGAACAAGGAGAAGAAACAGGTACCCTTTTGCCATGAAGAACTGCTCTGGGTTTCCTCCAGAATAGCTCTTTACACTTTTTGCCTCTTCTGTTTCCATCATTCCCAACTTGGACTATTATGGTATTTCCTAAGCCATTTACTCGTCTCCAATATACCCTAAAGATTTCTTCCACAAATACCTCCACGGAGCACACAACTATCACCATGCCCTTTCTGCTTTGGTGGTTTCCTTGCAACCAAATGAAGAAAATTCCCTGGCTTGGTATTCAAGGGTTTTCATAATGTGTCCCTACATATTCAATAAAGAAATGTAAGAAATTAAAACAATATGAAAGCATAAAAAGTTAAAAGGAAAAGTTCCCATCTATCCCTTAACTCCCATTCCCTGAAGCAACCATCCTAACAATTTCCACTCATTTTTGTAGCCTTATTTCTTCTGACTTCCTGTATTCCTCCAAGGCCCCAGCTAAACAAATATCCTTGCCAATTCTACATATTTTTCCTTGTCCTATTCCAAGCCTTTGTTCATAATATTGTTTAAACCTGGAATGTTTACAATGTTCTTTCCTCCATCTTTGAATATCCAATTCTACCAATCCTGCGAGACTTAACTTCCTCGTCACTTGCTCTATAATGCTTTTCCCGATCTACTTATTAAAATTCTTCCCTTCTCCTTTGAATTCCCATAGCATTTCTTCTAGTTCCTGCTTATAGCACTTGCTATTTTATTTTCTGCTCTTTGGGTACAAAGCCAGCCTCCTTTACTTAACTGTAAGTGACCAGAGTCAGAGATCATTTCGCAGTTCACCTAGGTAAGCCCTACGACATGTGCCCTTGGACCTTTCATGAACATCGTGGATACTTAATAAATCCTCATGGAGTAAGAGGAAGGAGCCTGGAGCTGTGGCTCTGGCTTTCAGTTCACCTTTTAAAATGTCACTGATGTCCCCTGTGATGAGCGGGCTCTGTTAGCATCTCCAACAGTTAGTGGGTCATCAGGGGCTTTGGAATACTGACAGCTCCAGGTGTCTATTTGGAACTTACAGCCAGAGGACCGAAACAGAAAAAATGATCCAAACATGCAAAAAACAAAAACAAAACAACAACAAACTAAAAAATAAGAACCCCAAACCATTAAAAAAAACAACAACTATAAAACTCCTATTATTTTAAAGAGAACAATATGACTCTTTTTAAACTGTGGAGCTGAACAATCCCTCCTATTATTTCAATAAAACCAAAACAGACATTTAACCTCCAAAACAACAACAGAAAACCCCAAAGCCTTTAACCCCCCTCTGCCTTGGCAGGCTGCTTGCACAATGACTCTGTGGGATTCTCTAGTGAACCATGAATTTGGTTTCATGTTCTTTCAACACCAGAAATTTGAAAGGAGTCATTTTCAGCATAAAGTGGGGCTAAACTGAAGAAGGGGGGGTCATCTAAAAGTGGAGACAGTTTCACAAGTCTCAGAGTAGAAGACAGTCAAATTTATTTGCTTTCTGCATTAAAGATAGCCCCAGGGATGCTTAATAAAAATGGACAACACCTACATAAGGCAGAAATACTTTCAAAACAACATGTTTCTTACTTTTTTGTATTTGGTTTAGAGTACACAAGCTTCTTGTATATAAAATAATGCAATAATAAAAGCCTTATCAGATCCTAGGATCTTAAACGTTGTAACAAGCTACCCCATTACCTGTTGCTTTGCAGTATTGATTCATCCACAGCAATTTTCATCCTATCTGTAGTTTTGCCAAAAAATAAAATCAATCCCTCATCAATCCCTCCTCCAAATGCTTAGATCATTATCAATCCATTTGTGAGCCTGCACCTATTTAAAATTATTGCTGGAACTATATCCAATGACAGTTAAAACAACTCAAAGACCATTTCAACTGTAAGGCTTTTCTCCAAAACTCTTTTACCTCATTTGTACTTGGACTTTACAAACAATTTCCATTATTTTTTCAGTGATTTTCTATTCCAGTAAACTTATTTCATTCTCCAAACAAAACTATAGTCTTTCTCGATAACAGTATCAAGGGAGGGAAAGAGTTACTAAAAGTTGACTATAATTACGAGTTAGGAGAGAGATTATGAGACACTGTGGGGAAAAAGAATTATGAGAAGAGAGATGGTGTGGGTAAGAGAAAATAGAAATAGCGAGGATCTGGCACACAGTGAGGGGATGGGCAGTGACATCCAAGGCCATTTCTGCATGGGCACATGGTAAGCGTCTTTGGAAAAGGCCAATAAACAGAGTTTGTTCTACCATGAGCCTGGGGTTCTAATGTGAGTACTCATTATGACCTTTCATTTCAGCAGAGATGCCAATGCTATGTTCTCTATAGCCAGCAATGCCAACTGCTGCAGAGCCAGGGGAGGCACTGTTCTTTACTGCTATGAAGAGCCTCGCCAGCCACCCAAAGACCTGGGGCCAATGCTCACCCTTACGCCCCCTCCCCACAGCCCATCCCTGTTTGTTCTACCTCCTTAAGGCTTCTGGTACCCCACCTCTCTCTCATCATCCCCATCCTTTGACCTGGACTACTCTACTGTCATGGCCTTCTAACCAGATATACAAAATTTGTGTCCTCTGCCAATCTTTCCTCCCAGCCTCTCACTCCCCAAATCCCAACCATCCTGGCTTTTTGCTTTCTGAAATGCTCCTTTCTACCACAAAGGTCTAGAAAACTATTCAAGTGATTTTTCTGCTTTCAATATTCATTCCAGCTACACTCCTACCCCATACCCTCTTTAGGATCTTTCTGGTCTTAACTTGAGGTAGGGTTCCCTGGCATTTGCTCCCTCTGTAATACAGAGGTACACTGTGTAATGAACTGTTCAAGGCTCTTTTTTCTGTCAGTCTGTACGTGCTCTGAGGTCAGAGGTTGTGTTTGTCCATGTATGTCCTCATTTGTAGTATGGGATAAAACAAGAACTTATGGGGTAAGGATTAGATTAGTAAATTCAAGCAAAGAACTTTGAATAGTACCTGACGAGCTATAATAATAATAATAATAATAATAATAATAATAATTTATTTTTAATGATAATTATTCTTATTTTAAATTAATTGTTTTAATTTATTATTATTACTAGTAGTACAGTACCTAGAAGAAAGTGCATACTCAATAAATAGATGTTGAATGAATAAAGGAATGAATAAATTGATGAATAAATTCACCAATCCAGATGGGCTCTTACTTTTTCAGCCAGCTGTTACCCATAATAGACTATAGGAATGTCGTATAGAACACAATCACAGAGAGGAATAATTGCTTTTTCCTGTCTACAGTCACCATGATAAATCGTAAAAACAGCATTTTTGGTTTCCTATGATTTTGATTTATCTTATGCTGTTACTAAAAAAAATATTCAAAGCAAGGAGGTTTAGATTAAAAGATAAAGGGGGGTCAAATATATGGTAATGAAAGAAAATGAGACTTCAGGTTGGAAGCACGCAGAGTACACAGATTTCAAATTATACCTGAAAATTATGAGAGATAAAGGGATACAATATCACAAACTACATATCCAAGCTTCTCAATCTCATCTTTATTAACTAAAACATGTCTTTCCTAATGAGTACCATCCTCTAACTATTCTGAAGCTAAATCTTTTTGAAAACCATGCATGTCAGGTCACCCATCCCAATCAATGTTTGCACAGAAAATTCCAACCCATGTTGCCAAAAAGGGAAGCTTTTCACCTCTTTGTCCTAGCCCATCCCACAGTTCAGATTCTTCCATGTCTTCAAGAGAAAGGCATCAATCACATCACTACATCGTGCTCAGCTGATCTACTAGAAAAAGAAAAGGACATGAACCTGCCTGGGTCTCAGGCCTAGTCCTGTGGTTGTGATACTGACACATTCGTCTAAAGCTACAAAGGGGTAAGGAACTTCTGAGTCAGTGCAACCCTCTGAATTATCTGACAAAGTTTTGTTTCTTGCCCTTTTCGGCAGACTAGGATAATCTTTTTAAGTTCCTTAGCTGCAGATAGCTCATTTGAATTCAGAAATAAGCACTGCATCATCACATCACCAGTGCAACATCTGTTCTTATTCTTTCCGTCCTACATCAGAGGAAAGTCTTTGTTCCTTTCTCAAAAGTTAACTTTTCTACTGTTGCCCTGGACCCATCTACTTCTGCCTCTGAACTCCATGACAATTCAGACATTGTTTTTCAGTTTAGCCTTCAGTTTTGAAAGCTGATATTTACTTAATAGTTATAATAAGAAGCCCTAAACCTAAATGGATAGAGCCTTCATTTTTGCACATTTATAACTAAAAAATGCTATACTAAATTCCATTATGGAGAATGAAAGATACTGGAATTTTTTTTGAGGATGGATTAACTTTACTTGGGGTCTTTTGTAGCTGCTGCCACAACTACAAGGCCTCGAGAACTATTAGTGATAGTAACAATGATAATTACAATGATAAAATTATACCTGTTTACATTTTTTACTTTTTATGTTTTTTTTTATGTTGATGTATAATTTATTATGTCTATGTTTTCTATTTAAGATTACATAATATGTATGTATAAATTAACATCACTGACCTGTTTTTCTCTGGAGAACACTGGGTCGCTGCCCCAAAGTGGTGGAGTCCTGGACCTGAGCGGGAGGCGAGGACAGCAAGGGCCTTGGAGCTTCCGGGTCCCGAGGAGAAAAGGCTGAGCTCCGTGCATGTCTGAGCTCGTTTCTATCCACAGTAGACACGTGGAGAACATCCTGAGCTTTCTTCTTTTCCTTCTTTAACATATTGACCAGAATATCTGAGACTTGACTTAAGGATTTCATAACTCATGCTAGATTATGATGATCAAAACACAAGTGTTTCAAATGAGATAAATATTCTCATTAATATTTACTGTTTGTCACATGGTAAAAACTGGCTAAAGGAAGTCTTCCATTCTCTGGAGCAACAGACAGAGTCATGGACAGCGTAGCAGGCTATTGGTCTTTCAACATGGTGCCATTATAGGAAAAGATAGCAAACACAGAGGTCTTTAAAAAACACTCTGAGTTTAAAACAATTAAGCTTTAAAATTTTTGTGAAAGGTTTATAATAATAAAATGAACACTGAGTAGTAGTAAGCAATGGAGCTACGTATATATCAGTGAGTAAATGAGAGTTTAACCCAGGCATCACAGGAGCAGAGAGAGAGAAGCAGAACCCGCCCAGCTGGCAGGTGGGCCAAATCAATCTAGGTGGTCAGAGCACCTCATCTTAATTAGAATCCCTTCCAAAGGGCTTTAAAGTTACTTTCTTTAAAATATCTAGTTTTGTGTCTAAAACTGAATTGAAAAAAGGTAAATTATTTGTATAGATTATCATTTAAAAATGCACCCTTTGTAGGCCATTTAGATATACCATGGGTGTTGATGATAAGTGATAAGACCATCCCATCTACCCTACTTCACTGTTCTTTCGGGTTTGGGATGCCTAGAACTCTAAGGGATTTTTGCCATTGCTACAAGGGAGAACTATAATCCCTCTTGAGAATGTCAGAACTAACTGCAAATGCAGTATGATGAATTCAAGACCTTGTCACCCCTAGAAGTGGTTTCATTAATGTAAGAGTTTGAGAAACTGCGAGGACAGTACAGGAGAGAAGACTGATACTCAGAAAGGAGATGAAGCATCCAGTTACACTTATTCTTGGGCAAGTAATATGGGAATTGTTTGACTTCCATCTTCTGCTTCAGCTTTGACTCAAACTTTTCAATTTCTGGAAGAATAATCAGTTTTTCTCTTACAGTCCTAATGCAGCCTCTCTACTTTATCTTAAAAAAACCTTGTACCCACCAAAGGTGTTCACACCGTCTATGGTGTCTGGGCATTGGCCTGACAGAGAAGAACAGGCCTCTGCTTACAGCTTCTGCTCCTCTTTGCAGGCACCTGATTATAGAGGGGGACAATTTTTAACATAATTCCCGTTAAGATTTTTCAGCTGTTTTAGACTTAAATAGGCATGCTGATTTCAAAACTGCAGTTAGTTTTCTTCTATCACATCAAGTTTTTTCTGTTCAGCTTATCTTTTTTTTAATTATTTATTTATTTGTTTATTTATTTTTAGGGAGAGGGGAAAGGAGAGAGGGAGAGAGACATCACTGTGTGGTTGCCTCTCAGTCACATCCCCAACTGGGGACCTGACGTGCAACCTAGTCATGTGCCCTGACTGGGAATTGAACCAGTGACACTTGGCTCACAGGCCAACGCTCAATCCACTGAGCCACAGCAGCCAGGGCCTGTTCAGCTTATCTTAATGCCACCACTGCAGGCTGGATCGAGCCTGGATCGAGGGAAGCACTAGCGATCTCCTACTGGCTGAGAGCAAACCTCCCTCAGGTGGGGAGCGGTGGGGGATGACCTTGGAGACCAGCAACAGGTTCATACTTGTCTAGGCTATTCAGTTACACATGAGACAGTGTGGCGAGAGGTTGTGTGCTGCTCTATGTAGTGAATCGTATTCCGAAGTGTAGTCTGAGTTCTTGTCTGTATACAAGGAGTTAGCAGGATTTATTTTTTTATTTACATATGAACTTATTCCCTCTCCTTCAAATCATGTCTGCCTCTGCTATTTCTCATTATAAGTGCCTGAACAACCCTGATTGTTTTGTTATATCTGTGGCAGTTTCACCATTCCCAGTCAAAGGACAAACATTAGCGCATTTCTCAGGCAAGCCTATTTTGCATAAAGTAAAACTTGGTGATCAAGATAAGTCTTGTGCCCCTCACAAGGTGTGCAAGGAATGTGTCAAGAGTTTACGGATGTAGATGAAGGGAACACGTGATAAATTGCCATTTGCTATACCTATGGTTTGGCGAGAGCTCAGAGATCATTCAAGTGACTGTTACTTTTGTATAGTGAAAACGTCAGGATATAACAAGAAAAAAAAAAGTAAAATAGAGTGTCCTAGTCTACCATCAGCTATACACCCAGTGCCTCATTCAGCTGAAATCCCAGTGCCAGTTTTCATTCAACTACCTTCTTTCAAAAAACAGGAGTATGGTGAAGAACTAAGTGTCAGCAATGATGAAGATTTTGAAACTGAAGATGACTCAGTTCGTAAGGGATTTGATCAGCCTGAGTTGAATGATTTGGCATGAGATTTGGGACTATCCAAAAAGACTTCAGAACTCCTAGCATCAAGACTGCATGAGAAAAACTTGCTTGAAAAAGGAGTGAAGGTATCCTACTTTTGATCAAAAGAAAGTGCATTTCTGTAGTACTTTTGAAGTGATGGTGGCTTTGTGTATTGCCATAATATACATGGTTTAATGGAGGAATTGGGAATTCCAATCTATAATGCAACCAAATGGTGACTGTTCATTGATAGCTCAATGTGGAGCTTGAAGTGTGTCCTCCTCCACAATGGCAATTTATTTGGTGCCATCCCAATTGGCTATTCTGTTTGTTTTCGTGAAGAATATGAAGACATAAAGAGAGTCATTGATCTGTTGCAATATCACAAGCACAATTAGATAATCTGTGTTGACCTTAAAATGGTCTGCTTCCTTCCTGGTCAGCAACGCAGATACACCAAGTATCCCTGTTTTCTGTGTATGTGGGACAGCAGAGCTTGTGAGAAGCATTGGGTGGAGTTGAATTGGCCTCCAAGATCCGACCTCAAACCAGGTGATCCAAACATTCTACATGAGCCACTTGTTAAGAGAAAGAACATTCTATTCCCACCTCTGCACATAAAACTGGGTCTCATGAAGCAATTTGTTAAAGCTTTGCCAACTGAAGGAGACTGTTTCAAGTATCTCATTTTGGCATTTCCTAACCTGTCATTTGAAAAGATAAAATACCTTAATGTGTATGTTTGGTAGCATAACTTTACTACTTGTACACAATTTGACTTACAGTAACAATATATAGCATTTATATGAATAAAATAACTCTAAATAAACAGTATATTCAGGTAACTTTTTCTTTATTTTCCTCTGTAAGTACATTTTGTATGATTTTGGGGACAAAGGGAAGGTATCCTGTACCTTAAAAAGTTGACATGATAGAGAAATACTGGGGTTAATTTTGGATTCAGATGCCAAAAGTTAGTCAAAAACAAGTGTCAGGTCTAACTCAACGAAAATCGTGTTCCCCAGTGTTATCAACAGCAGCATCGTGCACTTCTGTTGGTTCACACACTGCAGGGGCAACATGCTTTCATTTACCTATCCAACGATGTTTGCTAGAGCTTGCACTATGTGCCAGGCAGTGTTCCAGGGCAGGAACAGAACAACGAAAAGGCAGCCTCTCATGAAGCAGGTGTCCTACTGAGGAAAGACAGGGTGTACACACACACAAATGCTGGAGAATGAAAGTGCCAGATAGCTTATTTTAAAAAGGTCAAGACCAACTGCATGCTATCCTTTCTAAGAGTGACATTTATGCTGGGATCTGAATGACAAAAAGAATCATGCAGAGGAAGAGTACCCAAGCAGAGGAAATGGTTAGGGTTAAAACTCTAAGAAGTAGGCTTGGCAGTAGTCAAGAAGAGGCCATTTTATCACTCAGGGAACACTTGGCCAGGTCCGGAGACATTTTTCATTGTCATACTGGAGTGGGGGGGGGTAGGTGTTATTTCAGAAATGTAGTGCGTAGAGGCCAGAGATGCTGTTAAACATCCCACAGAGCATAGGAAAGCTCACACAACAAAGAATTGTCCAGCTCCAAATGCCAGTAGTGCTGAAGTTGGAAGTCCCTGTGTTAGAAGAACAACAAAGTGGCCACTGTGACCAAAGCCTGTGGGCCAGGGTTGTAAAAAATGAAGTCAGAGCAGTAGGCAGGGGCATGATTACGCAAGGCCTCATAATTTGGAGTAAGGAGTCTGAATTGTATTCTCACTTTAATGGAAAGCTCCTGGAACATTTTAATCGGACAAACCATGTGTTCTGATTCACATTTTATATAGATCACCATACAAAGTTATTCTCTTCGCCGCCTTCCTTCTTCTCATCTTTCCTTGTGTTCTTCCCCTTCCCACTCTGTTTAACTTGGATCTTCCTTTGTGTCAAGGGCTGAGTGGGGTACTAAGTGACACTCTGTTATATGTTTTCTGAAGAGGGTATCTGAACTGCATTCAAACTGATAATGTCACTGAAATGACATCATTTTCACTCTCTTTCCAAGACAAAAACATTCAGTGCTGTCCACTTCCATTTTGGTTGCATGACAGTCTTTTGTTGACATCAAGTATTATCACTTTTTCCCCCGTTATGTCACATCTTTTTTATTATGTTTGTCAGTCTCGACCTTCTTGATTCTACAAAAAATATATGAAAATAGCCTTCAACCCAACTGTGAAAAACTATGCAATTTCAGGAACCTTTCTTGGTCATTAGCCCTTGGTAAGTGTAAACTTTGTGAAGAGTAAATCTTAGCTTCTCTTTGTCCTTCCTCTGACTTACCTATTGTCTACATTTGTATGTTGATTGCATTCTGTGCTAGAGCTGAATGCTTACAGTACTTCCAGGGCATGATCTCAGTGGATTCGCTCAGCACAGTGGGGTTGGCAGGGCAGGCCTGTACTCATCCTCCTGAAGAGGAGGCAACCACTTCATTGAATAGTTGTGAAGCCAATGCCTGGAGAGCGAGGATGTCAATCTGGGTGTGAACTTTCGTTCAGCGTTCTTTTCCCCAGGCCTCCTACATACAATCATTTTTAATATGAGTCTCAGAAGGAGCGGGCCCTGCTTGAGTTATCCAGTCAGAAAAGAATTTAGTGTAGCCCCCCATGAACAGCAGTACCTGGATTTGCCAGTGAAGAAGGAAGATGGTGTATGTCTCGCTCTGTCATACCTCATTTTATCCCTCCTCTAAGCACAGACATTCATACTCCCAGAAGGGGATTAAGAAGTTGAGTATCTAGGGGGAAAGATCCTCAATCAGGATCGAAGCCAGGAAAGGCAGCAGAGCTCAGACTGGGGCTCGGCCAGGACTGAGGTCTAGCCTGGGAGCATCCTGGGGATGGACAGGGGAGGGGAGAGGAACAGGAATACAAGGTTACAACACCTGTGGCAGCTCTCCTAGAGAAGGACTTGTGTGGGTGTGTCCTTCACAGCTGAACCTACTGTTACTGGCTGGGTAACAAAGCAGCTAAAACTCATTTGACTCAGACAGACAGGGTCTGCTAGTACTCAACTGAAATTAGAGACTGCAGTTAATCAGGCAGTGTGCCTACCTCCTATTTGGTTTTGTTTGTTTTTTACCTCTTCGTTACTGGAGTTTCTTCATGTAGGTTATTTTTATGCATTTTGCACAATAGCTGAAGCTAAAATGCCTTTTACTAATTTTTTAAAAAATTGAGCCAAAATATCTGTTTATAAAGAACAGACCAAAATAATTTCTTGTGTATGTTTAAATCTGCAAGTGTAATGAAAATGTCAAATCTTTCATAAGAGCAGATAAAATAAGAAACAATACTGAAGGCATGTGGTGGAGACCAGAGGTCTAACTCAACTAACAAGGGCTCTTTAGAATTAACTACCTAGCCTGTCACTACAGGCAACTCCCAGTGGCCGCTACCGTGTTCAGCACCCAAAATACACCACCTCCCAGAGCCCGAGAGAGTTCTGTCATGAACATGCATCCATACTCACATCCAAATTTGGGAACATTTGTAAGTGGAACCCAAAGCAGTAGATCTGGCTTTTAAATAAAAAGTTACATTTAAATCAATCTCTGCTCTTCATAAGCTAAATACCATTTGTCATTTTTCAGCCATCATTTGAGTTTCACCCACACACAGCCACAAATTCTGGGCCATGGTGAGGCTGCGGTCAGCCTGGTGTCCGGTCAGCTAGCTAAAGATAACCAGTTAACTTACTGCCTCAGGACTAAAACAGAAAGAGCACCACAGAGAAGTCAAAGAACATTTAAGATTTTTTAATGTTAAAAGATGGTGTAAATGGTCCATGCTTTTCAATAAACTGACATTTTTAGTCTCTCTCTCCATATATATATATTCTCCATATATATATATATATATATAAACATTGTAGTAACTGTATCTAAATTTTTTTCTTTTTTAGCAACTCCTTTTTTCACTACTTGCTGCATTTTGTTTGCTGAAGGGACATTTTATTTCTAAACTGAAAGAAATGATGTGAATTGGAAACAGGGTGGGGAGTGCAGTGATGTGGCCAGGAGAAGGGATCTAAGGGTTCTCACTCCCCAGTAGAGGCAGACTTTTTTTATTGCTTCAGAAAGGATACTGATTTCATTATCTCTTTGCTGTAGAGTATCTCGTAGCTTTTTATATTCTTCCTCTTTTAATGGTTCTTGGCAGTCCTGATCTTTGATTTCAGAGGACATTGTGCTTTCCCCATAAATTTTCTTGTCATTCAGTAGTTTCTGGAAGATGAAATAAGAGCTAGTGTCCATGTCTCTATTTCAATTTATTTTTTAACTCTTTTGCCTTTAATGATGGCTTGCACATGTCAGATGTACATGTCCTTTCCTGCCTCCCTTGTCTGTGCAATGCAGGTGCCTTTGCTTGGCGTGTTTTCTTTCTACTGCCCTCTCTCCGTACTCCATCCTCATTCTCCTCTCCTCTGTCTGACCTCTTCTTCCCTAAACTGGAAAATTCTGCTCAAACATTATCTCCTCTTGAACATCTCTTCCTTTCTCCATAACCCCAAACCACCTTTTAAAATAATACTTACCATGTATTATAATTATTCCTTACATATCTGTCTTCTCTAGTACTTATTCAACTTTGCCTTCCCTATGCCTGGCCCATAGCAGACTCACAACAAACATGCATTATTTTAAAGAAGTATGACAAGTTATAAGTGAGGTAGAAGTAAAGGTTAATGATAGTTCCATCATAAAAGGTAAAACCTAAGGCAGACAAAAACTGAGGATTTATATGGATAAATCAAAACTACTGGAGAAAATGAAATGTACAATTCTCTTGATTTAGCTAGAACATAAATGGTTTTTGAACATGGAACTATTTTGTGCAGAAGGTAGAGATTCCTGGCAAAAGAATTAGAAGTCTATGGTCTGAGCTTATTCATTGGCAAGTAAGAGACAAACTCTGAAGAAATTCGATGATAATTACAGCCTTGGTTCGAAGACCATACTGTTCTGGCTGTGTGAAGATGGGTCCTAACTTTTTAAGAGTTGGTCAGCTAGGAAAGCTTTATTGCAGTTTGAACATAGTAGATGATGTTTTCTACTAGAGGAAATGCTCACATTTACCTTTAAATGATGGAAACAGTGATGAATTTTACGCATATCGGCGCCAACTTCTAGTCTACTCTCTGGATCCTGGTCTTCCAAAAAGGATGTTATTAGTTTTTCCAGCCTAAAAATACATAATGTATGACAAGCAACTATGAGCTATAAACTTTAGAAATTCTAATAGCATTATTTTCTTGGTTAACATTTGAAGTACAGAATATTATTCTTCTTTATGAAAATATAGTCATCTGAATGACTTGACTGTAAATATTAAGGGGAAAGAAACAAATTGACAAAGTTAAATCTGAAATTATGCAATTAATTTCCCATGAATTTTCAGATGCAGTTTTCAATATAAGAATCATTTAACTTCTATGAAACACACATTCTAGCCAAGCTGAATTTCTATGCCCTTGTGCCTACCTGCAACATTGCTAGAGAAAGTAATGAAAAAGTTTATTAGTTTCATTAAAAATTCATACTACTTATCATGAGCAATGACTTCAATGATGTTGCACAACCTTTTTCATCATTTCTGGTTGACTTATGTTCTTCCCACAGGTCCCCAAGCTTACCCCTTACCCTTTCACACTCTGTCAACAACATAGCTTCTCACTAGACTGAGAAAGTCAAAGCTGTCAGAAGTGGGCTCCTTTGGTTTCCTTTCCCTTCAGAGTGTCTCCGGCTCGCCACTCAGGTTTTCTTCCTTCTGTTACATATTTTGGATAACATCCATCCTCCTTCTCATGACCAACTTCTCCCTTTGGGCTCGCTTAAGGTTTCTACCAGGGTTATCTGATTAATTTCCTCCTTATCACCTCTCCCTACTGACTCTTTTCCCTCTGTTTACAAAGATTTTCATGTTTTTTTCTATTCTAAAACAAAACACCTTCCTTTGGAGAAACCATCCAACCACTCTATTCAGAAGTCCTACTTTAGTTTTCAGCTTTATGTGTGTTTATTACAGTCCACACTGCATTCTACAGTCTGCATAGCACCGTAGCCCCCCCCTCACCCCCCATTAGTTTATAAGCGTCACGAGGCAATTTTGGCTCTTATTCATTTTGTGTTCCCTCTCCCCCACTCAGTATGTAGAGCAGTGCACACATTAGATTCTCAATACAATTATGTTAATTAGTTAATGGATTCATTTCTATGGAAACCATTCCCCTCTCTGTTGAGATAGAACTGTTCATAAGGAAGGTGTAAGAATGCCAATCAGTATCTAAGATGCTAAGTATCATAATGGGGCTGCAGCATATGTTTCTCACATTATTATGAAATATTTGCATACTTCCAGCACTTTTTTAAACTGCATATATTCCCCTTTCACTGTTACTATCAGCCCATTCAAACAAGATATAATGACTTCCATCATATAGGAGATTTGGATTTTACTTTTGTCTCTTTCTGTAATCTATGACATGTAATAGCTGATGTTTACAAGTGTGAGATAATTTATATTGTTATTTTATGGCGTCTTTTTCAGGTAGAAGAATACTTGTCATTTGTACTATTTGCCGATGGACAGCATGCTTCTTTGTAGAATAGAGCTTCAAACCACCACATACATAGGGATTCGTTTCCGATACTAATATTTTCATATGTTTTATGTAAAATAATATACATGTTTATGAAAAATACAAATACAGATTTCAATAAATTTAAAAGTTAACATTCCTCTCTTCCTCCTACCCCACCGCCATTCCCATCTTCTTTATACACTGTCAACACCTTGGGGAATCTACTCTTAACAGCTGAAATATGTCCTTTTAGCTCCTAATGAAGCAGATGCCTATATCCATATGTTTGTAGATTTTGTTTGTTTTACAAAGACTAAATCACACTATGAGTAGTGTTCTGCGTCATTATTTTTCTAAACAATCTGTAACAAATTCTTCCATGTCAGTACACATATAGGAGAGCTATGGCTACATAATATTCCACAGTTTGGGTCCATCGATCCTCTCATGATGAACACTGAGATGACATATTTGTAGTTGCTACTCTCTCCTCTGTAAGCCATGAGGAAGCCTGGATCTATAATTCCCACTTAACAAGGCTTCAGAGAATAGTAATGTTTATCTACCTGTATTTTTCCTGAACACATGAAAGACATTCTGGAACTTTGAGAATCACCATTAGTGCTAGGATATACCTATTTTCTGGTGTAAAAGCATTTTGTGGTTTCCAGCGTCTATAAATTTTCCATAGACAATATTAGCTTAGAAGCAACGGCTAATCAATTCTTCCTTCTTGCTTTTTCTTTTGAAAATAATTTCTTCTGTGCAGTTTGATCATAAAGTAGATATTCTAGGAAGCATTCCATGAAGGAGGAATGAAGAGGAATCCTAGTTCACAAGAAAGCATTGTGAGATCCAGACCTGCTGACTGGCGGATCACTGAGCTGCCTTGGGCTTTGGCTATTCTGTCAAGGTTCATATCTTACAAAATAATAGTATAGGATACAAGGAGAACCAGGGACACAGTCCAAAGAAAAACTTTTTTCTAAATGAAAGAATCGGATTGCTTTACCCTTTCTGGGACTCGACTATCTGCTACAAAACTGAGAATAAAAATCAGGCCTTTGACAAGAAACTTTTTTGTTAGTGCTTGAGACCACAGGCCTCTTCAGACAAGAATAATGCCTGGTCTTTCCTTTGTATGTCTGATGTATTATTGAACTTATTTTCTTATCAACCAAGGACTTGGTCTAATAATTAAAGTGTAAAAAAAAAAAAAAGCCTAATTCAGATGTTTCTGATGTACTTCTCTAGTAGTTAAAAGTGAACGATTGACCCCTAATTCCCTGTATTTTCCTATCTCTAAAAATAGTTCCCGAGCTCATACCCAGTCACAGCTCCCAGTGAGGGGTCTCTGGCTGCCAAAACCCTGCAGGACGGAGAAGAACTGTTTGCAGAACAGGCTCTCCAACGAGGTCAAGTGAGTACAATAAAGTCTACTTTTTAGGAAAAGCCCAAGTACACAAGAAACTTGCCTTTTTCTCTATTTTCACTATGAAAAAAGAAGGAAGAGAAAATAAACCTAGGAGAGAAGTAGAAGTAAATGTATACCATTCAGTTATAGTTCATACAGACAGGAAAAGTGACAGACCATCTATGCATGTCTGAACACATAATGTGTTCAGAGAGCAGGTGAATGAGGGGTGTTCGGTGACTGCTTCTGTCTCCACTGCATGTAGCCTAGCTCAGCTATGTTTTTGTATTATAGATTTGACACCTGGCCACATCTTAAGATTTGTCCGTATTTCCTAATATGTGCTTTACCTACTTGATATCCCTATACTTTTTCTTTCTGCTCCCAATATTTTTTGCCCAAAAGTGAAGTTTTGTCTGCAGCCATATTTTTGTGTGTGGAAATTTACATTTAATACTGTGAATAAAAAGGAAAACCAAGTTAATTATCACCAACAATAACTAATATTATTTGAGCAAGCACTAAGTGTTAGATACTCTTCTGTGTCTTTGAATATATCAGTTCTTTAATCCTCACAATTAGAAGAGATAATTACTATTACTATCCTCATATCATAGGTCAAGAAATGGGAGTACACAGAGGTTAAATATCTCACTGAAGGCCACATAGCTAGCAAATGGAAGAGCTGGATTCAAACTCAGGTAGGTTGGCTGGCTTCAGAATCCAAATTTTTAAGCACTACATTTATCATACTATAGCAAAGTTACTACATTTATTTAGATACCATGTTGGGCAATGTGTTTATAAAAGTGAATACTAAACCTACTAGAATTCTTTGAGGAGGTAAATTGGTGACTAGAAAAGCAGGAAATAACTAAGTAGCAGTTGCTTGGATCTTAACAAGATCAGCATGATTTCTAATAGTAAAAGATGTTAGAAAACAATCAGAATGCCCCACATTAGTAAATAAGTTAAATTATGGCATAGTTATGTACTGAGTTAAGTAACTATTTAAAATAGTAGCGAAGAGAGAGGTATACATGTCGTCGTCGTCGGCAGCCGTCTGTCTCGAGAGACGATGGTGTAGCTTCTTACGAGTCTATCTGCACCGCCGAGAATGGCTGTGCAGTCCGACTCGGGAGTGACACGGTATCTGTCTCCTCCCGTGTTGAATCGACATCTTGCGATGAAGCTACAGAGCCTGGGCAGGGTGATATGGAGGGTCTGCTGTTGCCCATGCAGCAGACCCCCCCTCTCTTCGCAGCTGAAGGGTCCAAGGGAAAGACGGAGTCAATACAGCTTGGCTTCAGGTGCGCCGCAGGAGTTGCCGGTGTTGACTACAACGTCAAACCGCCTTAGGGACTCCGGCTCCGGATTTTCTGTCGGGGTTTACTCCCTTAGCCTTTCCCCTGAAGAGGTATGCCGCAAGGCAGTGGAGGTTTTTTGGAGTCAGAGTTTTCCTTCTCTGATGTGCCCTGACTGGAAGATCGAACCAGCGACACTTAGCTCGCAGGCCGACGCTCAATCCACTGAGCCAAACCAGCCAGGGTCGGTATACATGTACTTACTGACATTAAAAATATTTATACTATATTATGATAGGTTAACAATGAAACCCTTTATAGGGATTCTGCATGTACCCTGTAACACCCAAAATGCCAGAAGGGAAGAGATAAGGAAAGAAGGAAGGAAGGAAGGAAGGAAGGAAGGAAGGAAGGAAAGAAGGAAAGGAGGAAGGGTGGAGGAAGGGAGAGAGGAAGGGTAGCAATCCTGAGACTTTCCCAGTTGCCCTTGGCGTAAGAACATTTATTATCTCTTTGTGAAAAGAAACACTAGAGATCCAAACTGAACTTGCTCTTCTGTAATATTTTTATGATTATGTTACATTAGACTGTTTTTAAATTAAGTTCACTATTTATACATTGAATGTGATTGTTTTCATTATTCTCAAATAATCTTTGTTTCTAAAAATATTTTATAAACATATTCCTGTCGGCATTAGCTTCTAAAAATGGGCTAGAAGCTATATTCTCTGGTATTGATTGTGGGAAAGCTAGAGAAAAGCATACCTGAGCTGGGCCACATAAGCCCTGGCTGCTTCAAAACCAATGGGGCAACTGTGGCGGTGTGCCCCAGCGAGTGGGGATGCAGCATGCCCTTGCAGGTGGGGGACAGAGGAACAGAGGTATCCCACAGCACAATTACTCCAGGGAATTTTCTAAAAACAAGGCTAGGCAGTGAAAAGTAACAGGACCTCGTCTTCTGACCTGGAGCTGGAAAAGAGTGAGGGACAAAAAATACCCCAGTTGGAGGGGCAGGGCTGTGTTGTGGTAGAATCATTGAAGTGCCTGGTATCCCTGATCGGGTGGTCCTTAGTGCATCTGGCTTCTCAAGGTGCTGGGAGGGGAGGCAACTCATTCCAAAGAGCAAGGAAGGAGTTCTGATTTAGGAACCTAACTGCTATCAACTGGACCAAGAAGTATCAAAATCTGCCTGACCTCTACCAATCATTCAGCCATGAAAGATGGATACATCAGGGAGGGGTTGTCCCTGACAAGGACAATGACAAACTATAGTTACACATTTACATGAGCAAAGGTCTCAAAAAGAACTACATAAAGATATAACAGTGATAAACATATAAAAAAATGTGATAATTCTTAACGTCCTGGCATATGATAATTAAATAGGAAGAATGAACAAATAGTTCCACAATTTAAAAAAACCGATCAAGTTAGAGAAGAAATGTAGCTGAATTATTAGGTTGAATAATCTCAATTATTAACTAGCTCATCACCCAATATGGGCCACAAATTTCTCATCTGTAAAATGTGCAAAATAATATCATCTCTAAGACTCTTTACGAAATAAGATAACACAAGGAACAAACAAGGGAGGGTACTTACTGCCTGGCCCATTAAGGCCTTGTTATTCAAAGTGTGAACAGGAGGCCAGCCTAACAGTCATCACCTGGGAGACTCCTAGGAACATGAAATCATAGGCTCTGTTTCTGACCTAGTAGACCAGAATTCAGGCGCTGCCTCAGATCTGCTGAATCTCCGTTTAAACAGCAGTCCTGGGTGATCTGTGTTCACACTGATTAATCTTCCAAAAGCATTACAAGGCAACCTGTTGTTAAATGTTGAGTCAAGAACATAGACACATCTTTTCAGTCCTGGAAACCAAACAAATAAGTAACTTGAAATGTTAAACAAAGAGTAACTAACATCCTCGGATAGTAAACTACCTCCTGGCCACTGTGCTAATGATTTTGCATATGTTTTCTTATTTAAGTGGAAAAAGAATGAAAAAGAATATCACAGCCAGGTTTTCAATAACTGCCTTCTCCCAATTATTTCATTATTACTTTTATTGAACATCCATTACACATTAGGCACTCACACATGTACAGTATTTTGTTATTCATCTGTAAAATAAACCTAGAAATTATTTTCTCTCTTTCATAGGTAAGGGCAGGAAAGGTCAGAGAAATCAAGTAACTTGCATATTTACAGTGTTAGGGAACTGAAACACTGGGATTTAAAAACAGGTCTTTTGAATCTGCAATTCCCACTCTCCACACAAAGCCTCTCAACCAATTCCAAAAAATGTCTCCCACTTGGTCATATCCCTGATACACCAAATTTATATTTTCAATTTAGAACTTTCCTACCTATTTTTCTAAAAACAAGTAAAGATGCAAACAACATGATCAACAAGATCATCAATTTCATGTCTGGCATCTCCAAGAAAAAATAATTTAATAGGATACAATAATGGGGGTTCTTGAGACTCAATGGTGGAGGGCAAAAGAAGGCCTTATTTTGGTTTTGCTAACATGGTGGGCTTCTTTTATGGGGTATGACCCTTTAAAAGATAGTGTTGGGATAGCATGTAATTTACAAAAGGGAAGTTCAGATAAGAACAATAAATTCACAGTTTATGATTAACTACAATCCACAGGACATGAAAAATTGAAGGCTGAGATTGTGCCAATAGAACTACAACCAAAGGAAACTATACAAATATTTTTCAGGGTCATTAGTTTCATGTTTGTTTTTTGTTCAATTCTGCTGAAAGAACGATTCCCAATTGGTTTAAAGGTAGTTACTTCAAGATTTTTTTCTGTTAGAAATCTCTGGTCTGTGACAAGTATTATATACATTATATGCTCCCCTAGCTCTAACCAGTAAGTGAAAGACATGGGCCCTCATGTGCAAGGAATTGAGTTCAATGTCAGCCACTTTGTTGGAATGAGCTCTTTTTAATATCAGTAGGAGGCCAGAAAGTTATGGTTTTGGAGATGCAAAGGAAATTCCTACAGAGTTTCCCTTCAAGATTTATCTTAGTAATGCATATTTCCTTACCTCCACAAAAACAGTTTTGTGGTGCCTCAAATGCAGAGCTGCACAACTGCTTGATACAGTTGTTCTGAAATAGCAAGTGTGACAAATCCAAATCCAAGTCGAAATGGGTTTGCCTCTGTAATGGTGAAGATATTGCTTTCTTAGGGGGAATGTATTTGTGGACACATACTTCAGTTTATGGAAACTTAAAAACTATTCTGAAATAATTTTTAAATAAACTAAAATGACTTTAAAGCTACTAAAGACATTTTTAAAGTCTCTTTTAAAACATAATGATGAAGGCTTTTAAAAAATTATAAAAATTAATTCTGATTTTGTTAATCCAGATAGTCATATAGCCAATTTACTTAAAGGCATATCTATATCTGTATCTTATTTATTAATTTTTAATTTTATTTGGAAAATTTTTTAAAGTATATTTTATTGATTATATTGTTACAGTAGTCCCAATATTTTCCCCTTTGCTCCCCTTTGCTCAGTACTCCATTTCCCTCCAGCAATCCCACCCCCCTTAGTTCATGTCCATGGGTCATGCATGTAAGTTCTTTGGCTTCACCTTTTCCTATGTTATTCTTAACATCCCCCTGTCTATTTTGTACCAACCGATTATGCTTCTTAGTCCCTGTACCATATCCCCATTTATCCCCCTCCCCCCTCCCAGCTGATAATCCTCCAAATGATCCCCATACCTATGATTCTGTTCCTATTCTGGTTTGCTTAGTTAGATTGTGCTTTTATTTTTTTGATTCAGTTGTTGATAGTTGTGAGTTGTCATTTTAGTGTTCATAGTTTTGATCTTCTTTTTCTTAAGTAAGTCCCTTTGACATTTCATATAATAATGGCTTGGTAATGATGAGCTCCTTTAGCTTCACCTTGTCTGGGAAGCACTTCATCTGCCCGTCCATTCCAAATGATAGCTTTGTTGGATAGAGTAATCCTGGTTGTAGGTTGCCTTTAATCACATTGAATATGGCTTGCCAGTCCCTTCCTGCCTGCAAAGTGTCCTCTGAGAAATCAGCTGATAGTCCTATAGGCACGCCCCTGTAGGCAACTCTCTGCCTCTCTCTTGCTGCCCCCAGGACTCTCTATCTTTCACCTTTGGCGTCTCAGTCATGATGTGTCCTGGTGTGGTCCCCTCTGGGTCCAGCTCTCCCGGGACCCTCCGTACTTCCCGAACCTGTATGTCCATCTCCTTTGTAAAATTTGGGAAGTTATCCTCATTTTTTTCAATTCTTGCTTCCTCATTCTGCACTGGTTCACAGTCTTTTTCTTCCTTATGTCACAAATCATTGATTTGAACCCTGGTTTCCTTCCCTTCACCATTGGTTTTGTGTGGATTTTCCTTCGTTTCACTTAGTATAGCTTTTACTTCTTCTCTTATGTGTTTGCCATACTCAAGCATATCTGTCAAGACCGTGAGCATCTTTATCACCAGTGTTTTGAATTCTATGTCTGTTAGGTTGTCTATCTCCTCATCTGTTATGTTGGCTGTCTCCTTGTCACTTAGTTCTCCCACTGGAATCTTGATCCATTTCCCCTTTTGGGCCATACTTCTCTGTATCCTCATTCTGACAGACTCTTGTGTTTGTTTGCCTCTGAGTCCCAGGTAAAGCTGTCACTCCTGTTACATCGTAAGGGGAGGAGCCTTAGGGATTCATCAGTACAGGGCGACCTGTTTTACCACGTTGTGGTGCTCTATGAGGGGGAGAGGTCCAAGAGGGAACAATGCCGCTTGACCAGCACTCTCCCCTTTTCCAGGCACCTCTCCCACTTCCGCACCAGACTGGCATCCCTCTAGCTGCTGCCCTGTCCATCGTTCCCAGAGTGGGTGGGTCTGTGGATGTTCCAGGACCGTGGGGGCCCTTTATAAACAAGCGGACTCTGCTGAGAGCCTGGCAGTTTCTGTCTCCACCCCAACCCCCACTGGTCTGCACAGTCAGAAGCAATGAGGCTTGGTTTTCTCTGGTGCTAGGACAGTGAGCTGCGAGATCTGGTGAGGAGCTGGAAATGCTCCCCAGGTGTCCCTCCTGACTTTTTAAAACATGTGACTGTACTTTCCACCATCCCTCCTCTGCTGCCACCGCTGCCGCCACCACACTGCATCTTCTCCGCCCCGCCTCCGCCCCTCCTACCAGTCTGGATGAGTATTTCTTCTTTATATCTTTGTTTGCTGGACTTCCACGTAGTTTGATTTTTTGGAACTTCTGGTTGTCTCTAGTTTTGAGGTAGTTGTATTCCTTCTTAGTTGTGGAGGGAGACATAGTGTGTCTGTCTACGCCTCCATCTTGGCCGGAAGTCTATATATCTTGATATAATTAAACATTTTATTTTCAGTAGACACAGAAAGTCTCAGTTGTTTAAGAGATGAAAATAACATAATCAATCCACAGATATTAATAATTCCCTCTTTAAATTCCACACATGTCTTTTGAGCTCCTTGTTTGCTATAGGCAAACACTGTGTTATTTGTGTTTAATGTAAACATGAATATTCATCTACATAATTTCATAATAAGAAACTGACTTACAGTGAAGAGAATGGCGGTATGGTAGGATGGGGGCAGAAAACCTAGCTGGTGAACAGGATAGGTGGTGTGGCAGGGAAATATAAAAAGTCACATTCAGGAAGGCAGCAATGGCAGTCAACAGAAACAAGGCAGAAAAGGCTTCCTGGCATTATGGCAGACCCTGAAAGAGCTACAAGAGGAGTTAAACTTGGTTAAAGCTTACAGGAGAACGTAGTAGAGAGACAGAATCCCAGGGAAAGGGCTGGGATGAAGGAATTGGATTAGAATGTGGAAAAAATAACAAGGGAGCCCCTCTGAGGAGAACATTGAGGAGGATAGGAGCAGATCAAGTCTGGGGAGCAGAAGAAGAAAGGCAAGAGGGGAGGAGTGAAGGGGGAGGTGGGAGAACAAGGATGGAGAGGTGGTGAGGGGAGAGGAGAGGAAGGCAAACCAGGTATGCTCTGGATAAAATCAGAGCATACCTATGGAATAAAAAGTTACTGGGAAATTTGGAGAAATAGAGCCATTTAGAAGTGGACTGGGCTCTACCATAGCTATATAGCTCTATGGTTGAAGTTTGCCAACTATAGGTTTTCTCTCATTAATTTGAAGGTGTAATAAAACCTTTATCCAACCTTTGCACCCACTCTCTGAATTATTTTCCTGTAATTCTGACTTGTATGAAATTATATTGGTAGGCAACATTAAACTTTAGAGATAAACATTTCTCAGCTGGTTCTATTAACAAAAATTTGAAAGAACAGCCTTGGTTTATATACAAAAATGTGGCATATATATATATATTTGTGTGTGTGTGTGTGTGTGTGTGTGTATTTTTAAAGGCTCTTTTATAATGTAATGAGGAAGGCTTTTAAAAAGTTATAAAAATTAATTCTGTTTTGTCAATCCAGATATCCAGTTTAGTTACACACACACACACACACACACACACACATGCATATATTTAATTAGATAGAAAACTTGTAAAAGTTTCAAAAGGCAGATTTTTAAAAGATTTGTTATGTAAAAATACAAAGTAAACCCTTGTGGGTATGTTCCCATTTGGTAAATAATTTACTTTATTTTATCTTACAAGAACTAGTATATAGCTGTTTGGAACCGTGTATATGTAATATTAAACCTAAAGCAAATTTATATAAATTGAATCATACATTATCATTAAGTTCTATATTAAATTGAAGACAGATTTACAAGGTAAAGACAGAGACCCTAAGATGCAATAAAATCACGATAAGAAATATTGGAACCTTAATAAGTTAAATGGTGTTTAAATGACCATTATATTATTAAAACAATGATGCAGGGCCTATATAAAGAAAAGTACAAAGTTGGAACAGGAACAAGAGGAAAAGAACATGTTGGGAGGCTTATCAAGCTTCTGAGTGGAAAGATACAGGACTGTAGTCTCTTCCTGAAAATTATCAATAAAAGTTAAAGTAAATCCAATAAAAGTCCCAATGCATTTTTCCTGAAAAAGATACATATACACATATAACCCAAATATTGTATATATCTTTGGAGGGGTAAAGGATCCCCAAGTCCCCTCAAATCTATGCTGGACACCACAGAACATCTGTTTTGAGATGTACACATATATTGATATGAGAAGATGCCAAAATTGAATAAACAATACAGGTTAGAAAACAGAAAGTAAAGTATGAGTTCATTTTTATTAAAATACATATTTCTACGTATTCATTGAAAACTTTGAAAGATTACAACCAAATAATAACAATTGTTATCTCTGAGTGTTGGAGTTACAAGTGATTTCTTTCTTTTTTCAAATATTTTATTTATTTATTCTTAGAGAGCAGAAAAGGTGGGGAGAAAGGGAGGGAGAGAAACATCAATGTGAGAGAGAAATATCAATTGGTTGCCCCTCACAAGTACCCCGACTGGGGACCAGGCCTGTATCCCAGGCATGTGCCCTGACAAGGAATAGAACTGGCGACCTTTCGCTTTGCGGGACGATGCCCAACCAACTGAGCCACACTTTTTTCTTTTTTAAATCCATTATTGCTTTTCCACAATGAATAGACTTGTTTGTAAAATAAAAAACTGTAAAACTCCTACAATTCTAATGTCAAAGTTTTAAAAATGGATAAAATTCTAAAACTTAATTTATAACAATTCAAGTTACTTTCCTTGAAGATAGAGTTCTGGTAGAAAGATATACCTTATTTGCTATTAGGACCTTGAAATAAAATTTAGTTAAAAGGCAAAGCTGTTGCTCTGTTACTTCCAGATGGGTGTGATTTGTTGATATGATCTACTTATTTTATAGTCCTGGTTACAGTGGTTGGTGGCTATTGCTGCATTTGTTTGTCATCCTCTGAGCAAGCTATCAGGAACCCGGAGTTGGACGTTGCTGTTATTTATTATTTCCATAAGTGCACATTTTCACACTGCGGGGTTTGTTCATGTGGCATTAACCATATAAAATTGTAATTAGAACAAACATTTGTTTCAGGAAGTCTTTAAAAATGTCCAGCTCCAGGTATACGTAAACTTTTCCTGTGAAACGGTTATTGGGGAAAGCAAGAAATACAAATATTCCTGGTTGTGATGAAGGGTCACATTCCTTCTTTTAAAATAATTCCCTGGAGCTCAACCCCCCCCCCCCCAAGCCAAAAGCAGTGAGAAGGCATTAAATACCTGGAAGAATGAAACAGTGTATTCATGCTTTCACGCTCAAGGCTCTAATTGAGAATCGAGCACTTGGACTTGGGATGGAAGCACTGTGGAGGTCAGAAGAATCCAATGTGCCAACCATGGTCCAACAGATGGAATTGCCATTCATACTTCATCCTGTTAATCTGCTTTTGATATTCATTCATTTTGCCCCTTAGAGCTTAAAGCACTTAAACTTCAGGAGAATAAAATAATCATTAAAGTACAGAGACAGCCATGAGATGGACACAGGCCTTTTTAATCATATTAGATAACTATGTCTTAAGAACCCAATGCTTCCATAAACTACCCCAGGATAATTAACACAAGCTGTAGGCCACGCTTTTAATTTTAGTTTTAATATCTTCAAAATGTAGTGTCGGGACCAAACACACTTTGTTCTGAAGTGGAGAAACCTCATCTGTAGTGAATTATATCTCATGAATGATTTCAGAGATCTGATTTTTATAAAATAAGAGAGAGTATTGGCTATTAATGGCCTCTGGGATATTTAATCCACAACAGTTAGGTTATTGCTTTATAGCCAGCCATTATTAGAAGCTGGGGTAGACATGCCTAGGATCCAAGAGATGTGAATTCAGAATGTTAGCAGATAATCTGTCAATTTTTAAAAAATATTGGCTGATTACTTGGGCTTCTCTTCAGGTGGCATGAATTAACCTTACAGATATTCATGCACTTGTCTCCCTTATAAGATTGAAACTCACTAAAGCCAGAATGTCACTAATTCATCTTTGTAATCCTCACTCTGCCATTCCAGCAGCAAGCACCTCGTTTTGTTTAATGCCCCTGCTATGGGCCGAGGACACAGGCTTTATATGCCTCTGAGGAAGGCAGCCTTTTTAGGGGCATTTTGCAGAAGTCACTGCCTGTGCATTTTGTGATTCAAGTCAGACCCTCTAAAATTTCCGGCCTTTGAAAAGATCTGAGCAGTAGCAAACAGGAATAGAAATAGCCGAAGCAATGAAAATACTACCGCACACATTCCTGAGGTTGTGTAATTGCAGTAGGAAGTCTCTGCATTTTTAAAAGTTGGTTGGGGGCACTTAGGGACTGAGAAGATAAGTTGCCTTTACAGCAAAAGTATGGATCAGCATTCAAACCAGAAAACATGGCCAGTGTGGGTGCAGAGGGGCAGCTCACTGGAATCAGGAGACAAGGCGGAACCAGACCATGAAAGAAAAAGTACCTAAGTCAGGATCAGAAGAAATCCTAGGGGAGGATCCACAGCTAAACCTAGACCTACATAGTAAGTTATTACAAACCTATATATTATTTGCAAGGAACATTTACGAAAGTGAGTTTAAGTCATAGAGTGTTTTGTTTTTGTTTTTTAAATAGAAGAACGCTGAGAATGCTAGGACCTAACTATCAAACACCAACCTTTTAGAAACAAACGCTGTGCAAACTTGGCTTCCCTAACTGTGAGGAAGACATACTCAGGAGGTTCAAAGCCAACTCAGCCAAGAGGAAGGTTCTGCTCAGCACCTAGACAGGTGCCTAAGGAAACCATGGGCAGGACAAGGTCACCTGAGAGTCCCCAAAGAGTAAGTGATGTCCTGTGATTACGAGGTTAGCATGAAGAGAGCCCCAGTCATCTGAGCTTCTAGTTGTGTGACGTATTCAATGGGAGCCATGTAAGAACATGTATCTGTGAAATTAGCGATACTGACTGAAACAAACAAAAAATCCCATACATTTCCGCTCTTCCTATTTGGCTGATAACAATGAAGAATGAAGGAATGAACTTTGGAAAAGTTAGTTATTTGACCCAAATGGTGGTTAGTAAGAATAATGAGGATCTGTCCCTGTGTTTCTTAGTAACTACCTCATAGGTTAGTGGCCCCATGATTACTTGAACTGTGAGGAATTTCATTACTGGCATGAACTCTTGAGTTTTATCAGCTGTAGTTACTTCTACATAAACTGTCTCATATAAAAACAAGCACTGGTTAATATACTTCGAACACACCAAAAATGAGCCAGCAGCAGTGGGTGGATGTTTACTTTATGGCCCTGTTCTCTGTCTCATTCAGAAGCCAATCCCTTAGTATGGAAAGGAGGTTACATTTCCCCACAAGTCCTTTCCTGGTCTCTTATCAGACATTCCAAAAACCCTTTCTATATGAACAACAGTGAAGAAAACCCAGAATTCCAGATAGAGTGTAGTTTCAGATAATGAACAAGACAGAAAAATTAAGCGAATCTAGAACGCTGCTTCCATTTGCCCTGCAAACTCCTTAGAAGTGGAATTCAGGTTTAAGTTATCCCTGTAAATGCCACATTTCTGTGGCTCAAGGGCCAGAAGAGTGTAGCTCTGGAGATGGAAAACACAGAATTCAAATTCTGACTCTGCATCTATTCTTGCTAGCTGAATCTTATCTGCCTCATGAAGTTACTGTGGGATTTTTTACTGGACTATGTATATAAAAATGTAATGCAATGCCTCTTGGCAAATGCTTAATAAATAGCATTTATTTTTATTATAACGTGTTTGCTGAGTGGTTTGATTATAAATTATGGAAAATATGATGAGTTAACTTATTGTATCTTTAACATATTTTAAAATACTTTTATTTTGTCTGATAATAAAATTTTACATTATACATGCAAAAAGTTTAGGAAATATAGAATAACAAATTTACTCCAATCCTGGAACCCCAAGCTAATATTGTGAAATTTTGATGTTTATCCTTTCAGACTTATTTGTAAGCATATATACATGAATGTGCATACATACATACATACAAATGTTTTTTGTTGTAAAAGTAACACAATATATAGTTTGGAAGTGTTTCCAGGTCAATATCATATAAATAGGCTTTCATTTACATTGACATTTGCTGCATTATATTCCACTGAATGAATATATCATAATCTACTTCTGTATTATAAGTGGTATGATAAATATCTTCATAATACATCTTTGTGTCCTTAAGGACGGACTTGTAGAAGTTAAATTCTTGAGCCCAAAAGCACAGCTATTTAAGAAGTTTGTACAGATGCTTTTAAAAGCTGTCCAGCCAGAGGGAACAAGCTAACAATTATAAATGGGATGTGCTCAGACGACAGGACCACGCTTTCCTGCCTGTTCCCCCCTCATTGGGCCTGTCTACTCCACCTACAGCATAAGAGCTCACCAACACAGGCCATCATCACCCTTCGCATTCTTACCAATAAGACTGGGGAAAAAAAAAAATCACATCTCATTTTAATTTGCATTTCTTCAATAATGAGCAACTTTCATCCTTGGTGGTTGCTTTCTTCCTCCAAACTTATATGTAGAGGGAAGAAGAAAGAGGAAGATGTAGTAAGAGGGGGAAACATGCGCATTTAAATCAGGGATTTTGGATGAACTAGGAAAGTCGATATTCGGCACCATGCTCCGCCCAACACCTGCTAGTTGGCTGGTCTGGAAAGCATATTGATGAGGAAAGCAGGTGAAAAGCACTAGTAGTAGGAGGTGGGATTATGAACAAAAAGAAATCTGATTTTTCCAGTAAGCTGAAGAACTTACAAGTCAGGCAGAAGCTACCTGGACATTAATGATGACAAATTTTTGAGTCTATGGTAAGCTCAGTTAATAATAAACACAGAGAAAACCACTAAGCAAACTGGGCTGCGAGAATGAAGACTGCCCTGAGGTACAGAGTATAAAATATCCCATTTTGAGTCATCACGGAGCTTAGCCCCTCAGAGCTAGGTGGCTCGCACTAGGACAGGTTGCTTGTAGGCCAGCAGGGCAGGGCTGTTTGGGGGGTGGATGACTGCCTTTTGCCTGTGGGATGTACAGGCACTCAGGAAAGCAGCGCTTCTCCCAGAGAGGCCGTGAATGCAGGTGGGAAGGGCTCCGATGTGCAGGCTGGACCCGGCCAGGCAGCCTGAGGAGGGAACGGGTGCCTGCATAAGGCATCCTGCATTTTATTTTGTTGTGCCTTTGTCAGGAGTCAAATACATACTGTGAATTTACATATTGTTTGCGGATAATTCTCCATTATGTTGTGCCAAAAAGCAGGGTGTCGAACTACCATTTTTTTGAGAAATGTAAAAGTAAAAATAAATAGGATTTCCTCCACTATCATTTAGCTCAACACAATGATAATCACCATCTCATAGCCTAATGAATGACACAAACTATTCTTGTTCCATCTGGGGACATTAACTTTTCTGGACTAGGATGTCCTGCACTGGAATTCTTTAATATAAAGAAAGTTTTGAATTTTCTCACCAGTTCTCAGATCTTTACCTAAATGTCAGGGGGTGGATATCCATGTAACTTTGTAACATTTCTGAGAGTCCTTAAATTGGCTTTGACACTGTGTATGGATAATTCTTGGAGCAGTTCAGTTATTTGCATTTCATTAAAAATGCTTGGTCTATACAGATAGATATTTGCCTAATTAACTAATTTTCCTTTTATTAAGGCTACCCTCCTGGCTTTTATTGCCCATTTTGTCTTAATCTTCAATTTTTTTTTCAAAAGTAGGTGTCACTTGTCCTTACATAGCTCTTCTTTCACAGTGCTAAGAAGTGCTGGATGATACTCAAGGACTGAGAATTAAGGTCCTGGGATAGATCTGCATGTCCAGTCTTCCGTGGCAGCAAGGCCAAGGAATGACATAGCGAAGCAGGAGACAGCACAGGAAAAGCACTGAGACTACACAGTTGTGCTGGTCAGTGTCTAGAGTCCTGGCTGCCAGGCACTTAGTTAGGATAGATAGTAAACCAACGCAGGGAGGAGGAGGGAGACATGTCTCCCCCACTGATCCAGCAGTCCTGAGTCTGGTTTGATAAGACTGCCAGGCATTCCGAAAAACCGAAGCAAAGATAGTACAGGAGGAGGGGAAAGTTCTTGAGACTGGGCTTCTGTAAGCTTCTGAAACAATCTTACTAAGATTGCCAGGTGTCCTGAACATCCCGAGGTCTAGAAGGCAGGAAGGAAGTCTTTGAAATTCTATGTACTGTTTCTACTATCTGGGAAAGAACCCCCACGCATACCTACATCTGGGTATTCACGGCCCCCCTGGGGAAGCTGGCACCACCTTTACCTGTCAATGCATATGCAACTTCTTTACCTCCCCCTCCCCCCAAGAGGACCTGGGGCCTCTTGCCGCATTGCCTCTTATCACCCTTGCCTCTTGCCACCCTTGCTTTTGCCACCCAAGCTCTTGTCTTTCACGCCCACCTTAGCTAGGCCTGTTCTCTTCCATGAGAACTTAGCACTAATAAACTTTGTCCACGCGCTAACAGACGCGCTGATCTGTAATTCTTTACGGCATCTACAAGAAGAACCAGGTTTTTCCCGTTAACAGTAGAAGGAGAAATCTCAACACCTCTTCTCCCAAGCCTTGGGAGATGAAGCTAAGACAAACTGTACTCTCTAGGCTCTCTTTAGCCCACAGATTTGTAAGCAAATGAGATAAATTAGAAGATATACCCGAAGGCTAGGTTCTGAGGTCATTCAATAAGCTACCCCCTCTCCCCCCAAAAATAAGTAATCAAATGAAATCCTTCTCAGTAATAACAAAAACATTTCAACTCAATTCATCTTGTCCATTTTTAAGATTTTAGAATGTTCACTAACAACCTTATGTTTGTGTATTTTTAGTACACTGTTTACAGATGTTGAAATGCTAAATTCAGCAAATGGGAAACAGAAGGTTTTGTTGACATGTCCAGCATTTGAAAGAAAAAATGGAGAGTTCAAAATAAAAAAAAAACTGGAAAGTACCTGAAAGAAGTATTAAGACATTAAAATAGAATGTCCACAACAAACTTCCACAGAGAGATGCAGAGAATTCCACCTGGAAGGAATCCTGGAGAATGGGGTGGAAGAGAAAAGGATAGCTTGCAGTCTACAATTTCACATTGGGTGTAACATCTGTAAGTACCTTGCTAAGTCATGTAGGGGATAAAGCCTTCACCAACATCATTCAAGCAAAATGTATTTGCCTTTTACTTCTGGCATATTTCTCATGCACTCAGATACGAGCATGTACATATACATATTGTTTTCTTCTGCATGTCTGTGTTTTCTAGAAATTTTACAATGAATATGTATTGCTTATAAGTTGAGTGTATTATATCATGTAAACATACATACACATATTTACAAAGATTTTGTTTAAATTTATAATTTTATTTAAAATAAAAATATAAAATTTATGCATCAGTTCTCTTTAATGATTGAGGCTGCTACTTTGTCTTTAAGTTTCTAAATATCTTGGAGGTTTCAGCAAATTTTTCTCACATTGGGTGTATGTGGAGCTCTGTTATGATTAAGAAAGTGGACAGTAAGATACATAGCAAACAACTCCAATTTGGAAGCACTTCATGAACATTCTATTCTGGAAATTTATAGTTTTGGTTTTATTTACCCATTTAGGTATACAGTCTTATATCAACTGTATAAGAAAAACACCACTTTGAAGCAACTGATTAATAGTATACAATCTTATAGCCCAAATATACAAAATAATACAAATATTAACTATAAAAATAATCTAAAGTTAAAAGTCCAGAGGCAGATCAATTTAGATCCCAGACCAACTATGTGTGTTGTGCAATAATTTGCTATATGCCATGAGAGAACATTTGTTTTTAATCCAGCTGTGAAATATAGTGTAAAAATAGAGTTAACAAAGAAGGGCATTTTTCTGATGTTCATTAATCAAGTGAAGCAATTTTATTGTGCCACTTGGAGACATAAAAGCAGCAAGTGACATTAATTCACTTAGAAATAACTTTTAAAAAATTTTTATTGAATTTATTGGGGTGGCATTGGTTAATTAAAGTATATAGGTTTCAGATGTACAGTTCTATAATACATGAGCTGTATATTGTGGTGTGTGCTTACCACTCCAAGTCAAGTTTCTTTTCATCACCATTTATCTCCTGTTATCCTCTCCTATCTCCCTCCACCTCTCTTTCCCTCTGGTGATCACCATGCTGTTGTCTGTGTCAATGAGTTTTTTCTTTGCTTTGCTTGCTTACTCCCTTCACCTTTTTCACCCAGCCCCACAACTCTCCTCCCCTCTGACAGCTGTCAGTCTGTTCTCTGTAGCTATGAGTCTGTTTCTATTTTGTTTGCTAATTTATTTTCTTCATTAGATTCCACATATAAGTGAAATCATATGGTACCTGTCTTTCTCTGACAGACTTATTTTACTTAGCATAATACGTACTCTTGAGGTCCATTCATGCCTTCTCAAAAGGTAAGATTTCCTTCTTCCTTTATAGCTGAGTAGTATTCCATTGTGTAAATGTACCACAGCTTTTTTATCCACTCATCTACTGATGGGCACTTGGGCTGCTTCCAAATCATAACTCTGCAATGAACATAGGGTTGCACATATTCTTTTGAATTAGTGTTTTGGGCTTCTTTTGATATATTCACAGAAATGGAATTTCTGGTTTATAAGGCAGTTCTATCTTCAAGTTTTTCAGGTAGCTCCATACTGCTTTCCACAGTGGTTGCAATAATATGCATTCCTACCAAGAGTGCATGAGGGTTCCCTTTCCTCTACATCCTCATCAACACTTGTTTGTTGATTTCTTGATTATAGCCATTCTGACAGGTATGGGGTATTATCTCATTGTGGTTTAATTTGCATTTCTCTGATGATTAGTGACATTGAGCATCTTTTCATATGTCTATTGACCATCTGTATGACCTCTCTGGAAAAATGTCTATATCTTTTGCTCATTTTTAAATTGGATTGCTTGTTTTTCTTTATTTGATGTTGAGTTTTATAAGTTCTTTATAAATTTTGAATATTAACCCCTAATCAGATGTAGCTTTGGCAAATATGTTCTCTCATTCAGTGTGTTGTCCTTCATTTAGAAATAACCTTTAATTTTACGTAGAAATATTAGAAAATACAGGTAGGTAAAAAAAGAAAAAATAATAAACTAAAAAAACAAAACAAACAAAACAAAATCCCCCAAAATAAGAAAACCTACGTGTAATTTCAATAACATTTTCATGCCTTTCAGTACTCTTAGTGCATGAATGTGTTATTGTGGTATACTCTAAAAAGAGACATTAAGAAAGATCACGATGGCGGAGGAGCAAATGAAAGCTACACTAGCCTCCTCCCAGGACCAATCTGGAATGATAACTAAATTGTAGAGAAATAATTCAGAATAACCAACTGAACACTAGCTGGAGAGGAGCCTTATAACCAAGGACAGACAGGAGAAACCACTTCACCATGATGAATCTGGTAGGCAGGCAGTGCAGAGGAGGCGTGAAGGGTTGGCTGGGCTCCCATGGGAAGTGTGGGGTATAAATCCCAAGCTGGGCTCCCCAGCTTACAGCACCAGAGCCAGGAAGAAACCCAGATAATATCCAGCTGTAAAAAGTAGCAGGATTTCTGTCTGCTAGGGAGAGACGGCTAGAGATGCAGAGAGCCTCTTAAAGTGCCAATGCACAAAATTTTGTTTTTAGCCACTTACCCTGGGCTCTGGTAGAGACAGCACAGAGTGGACTAGTGATGCATGAGGTGAGTCTGGGGTTGGTGGCTCTGGGGAGAGAACTGAAAGAGCAGCTGCCATGATCTGTGTCCTGAGTCACTCTTCATACTGCAGGAGCCATCTTTCTCAGGCAGAGCACTCCTTTCTGAATGGCATCAGCCTGAGGGGAAGCAATAGCCCTGCCTACAGGAATTACTGTGCTCCACCTTGTGGTGCTTAAGCTGGACTGCTTATAGTTTGATTAGATTAACAGCTGATCAGTTTAATGGCTAATTAGTTTAACATCTAAGGCCAAAATGCAAAAAAAGCAGACAAAATGGGAAGACAAAGAACCAGACCCAAAATGAAAGACCAAGAGAGTTCTCCAGAAGAATAAGATGAAATGAATGCAAGCAACTTATCAAATAAGAGATTTTTGAGTATTGATTATAAGAATACTTAACAACATGAAAAAGGACATAAAAACCATAAAAAAGGCCCAGTCTGAAATAAAGAATGCAATATCTCAGGTAAATAATACAGTGGAAGAAATAAACAGTAGGCTATATGAAGTAGAGGATAGACTCAGTGTTTTGGAAGACAAGGTAGAAAAAAAACACCAAGGCAGAACAGCAGAAATAAAAATAAATTTTTAAATGAGGGCAGCTTGAGAAACATTTTGGACAAAATGCAATGTACCAACATCCGCATCATGGGAATACCAGAAGGAGAAGAGAGCGAGCAAGGGATGGAGAACCTATTTGAAGAAATAATGACCAAAAACTTCCCTAATCTGGTGAAAGAAAAAGTCACACAAGTCCAGGAAGTTCAGAGAGTCCCAAATAAGTTGGATCCAAAGGGGCCTACACAAAGACACGTCATAATTAAAATGACAAGGCTTAAAGACAAGGAGAGAATCCTAAAAGCTGCAAGAGAAAAGCAGGTGGTTACCTACAAGGGAGCACCAATTAAACTGGCATCTGATTACTCAACAGAAACATTTCAGGTCAGTAGGGAGTGGTGTGAAATATTCAAGGCTACTTTACCCAGCAAGGCTATCATTTAAAGTCAAAGAAGAAATAAGGAGCTTCCCAGACAAGAAAGAAGGAAAAAAAAAAAAAAAAAAAAAAAAGAGGAAAACAGTCTAACAATAAAATGACACTACATTCATATCTATCAATAATCACCTTAAATGTAAATGGCTTAAATGGTACAACCAAAAGACATCTGGTAGCTGAACAGATAAGAAAACAAGACCCATATATATGCTGCCTCCAAGAGACACATCTCCAGTCAAAAGATACAAACAGACAAAAAGTAAAGAATTGGAAAAAGGTATTTCATGCAAATGGAAAAGAAAAAAAGCTGGAGTAGCAGTACTTATATCCAACAAAACAGGCTTTAAAATGAAGACTATAGTAAGAGACAAAGAAGGACAGTACATAATGATAAAGGGAACAATACCACAAGAGGATAAAATCCTTGTAAACATTTATACATCCAACATAAAAGCACCTAAATATTTAGAGCAAATATTGATGAACATAAAAGGAAAGGCTGACAGAAATACAGTCATAGCAAGGTATTTTAACACTCCACTGATGTCAGTGGATTGATCTAGGCAGAAAATCAACAAGGAGACAGCCACCTTAAATGACATGCTAGATCACATGGATTTGATATCTTCAGAGCATTTCACCCCAAAAGAGCAGAATATACATAGTTTTCAAGTACACATGAAACATTTTCTAGGGTAGACCACATGTTAGGACACAAAATAAGTCTCAACAAATTTAAGAAACTTGAAATTATATCAAGCATCTTTTCTGACCACAATGCTATGAAACTAGAAATCAATCACATGAATAACACTGAAAAACATGCAGACATGATGCTAAATAACATGTTATTAAACAACGAATGGGTCAACAATGAGATCAGGGAAGAAATCAAAGGATACCTTGAAACAAATGAAAATGAGAACATAACAATCCAAAATCTGTGGGACACTGGAAAAGCAACCCTAAGAGGGAAATTCATAGCATTATAGGCCTACCTCAAAAAAAAAAAAAAAAAAAAAAAAAGAAAAAGAAAAAAGTTAAACAATCTAACTTCATACTTAAAGAAACTTGAAAATTTACAACAAACAACACCCAAAGTGATTAGAAGGAAGGAAATAAAAAGGATCAGTGGAGAAATAAATGAAATAGAGTCTGAAAAATGATACAATAGATCAATGAATCCAAGAGCTGGTTTTTGAAAAGATAAATAACATTGACAAACCTTTAACCAGACTCATCAAGAAAAAAAGAGAAAGGACCTGAATAAATGCAATCAGAAATGAAGGAGGAGAAATAACAACTAACACCAAAGAAATACAGAGGATTGTAAGAAAATATTATGAACAATTATATTCCAACAAACTAGATAAAATGGATAAATGCCTAGAAACATAATCTTGCAAAACTAAATCAGGAAGAATCAGAGAATCTGAAGAGACAGATTACACCTAGTGAAATTGAAGCTGTAAAACAAACAAACAAACAAACAAACAAAAACTCCCAACAAGCAAATGCCCTGGACCAGATGGCTTTACAGGTGAATCTCACCAAACATTATGGGAAGAAATAACACCTTCTCTTCTCAAACTATTTCAAAAAATTCAAGGGGAAGGAAGGCTCCCAAACTCATTTTATAAGGCCAGCATTATCTTAATTCTAAGACCAGATAAAGACACTACAAAGAAAGAAAACTATAGGACAATATCCCTGATAAACATAGATGCTAAAAGCCTCAACAGAGTATTAGCAAACTAAATACAGCAATGTATCAAAAAGATCATACACCATGATCAAGTAGGATTTATTCTGGGAATGTGAGGTTGGCACAACATTCGCAAATCAATAAATGTGATTTACCACATTAAAAAAATGAAGGATAAAAATCACATGATCATATCAACAGATGCAGAAGAATTTGATAAAATCCAGCATCCATTCATGATAAAAACTCACAGTAAAGTGGGAATAAAGGGAACATATCTAAGCATAATAAAGACCATATATAACAAACTCACTGCCAGAATCATATTTAATGAGCAAAAACTACACGCATTACTCTTAAGATGAGGAACAAGACAGGGATGTCTGCTTTCACCTCTCTTATTCAACATAATACTAGAAGTCCTAGCCACAGCAATCAGACAAGAAGAAGAAAGAAAAGGCACCCAAATTGAAAAGGAATAAATAAAACTGTCTTTGTTTCAGATGATATGATACCGTACATAGAGAACTCCAAAGATTCCACCAAGAAACTAATAGAACTGATAAATGCATTCAGCAAAGTTGCAGGATACAAAATTAATATCCAAAAATCAGCTGCATTTTTATATGTCAATAACAAATTAACAGAAAGGGAAATTAAGAAAACAATCCCATTCACAACTGCTTCAAAAAGAATAAAATACCTAGGAATAAACCTAACAAAGGATGTAAAAGATCTGTACATGGAAAATCATAAGACACTGAAGAAAGAAACTGAAGAAGATACAAATAAATGGAAGCATATACCATGTTTATGGATAGAAAGAATTAACATCATTAAAATGTCTATAATACCCAAAGCAATCTATAAATTCAATGCAATTCCTATCAGGATTACAATGACATATTTCACAGAACTTGAACAAATATTTCAAAAATTTATGTGGAACCACAAATGGCCCCCCATAGCAACAGCGATCCTGAGAAAGAACAAAGTTGGAGGAATCACACTACCTAATATAACACTATATTACAAGGCCATACTAATCAAAATAGTCTGTATGGGCATAAAAACAGACATATAGATTAATGGAAGAGAACAGAGAGCCCAGAAATAACCCCACACCTTTGTAGTCAATTAATATTTGACAGAGGAAGCAAGCACATACAATGGGCTAAAGATAGTTTATTCAATAAATGGTTTTGGGAAAATTGGACAGGTATGCACAGAAAAATGAAACTAGACCACCTTCTTAAATCACACACAAGAATAAATTCAAAATGGGTCAATGACTAAAATGTTGGACCCAAAACCATAAAAATCCTAGAGAAAATATTGGAAGCAAAATCTCAGATAGTGCTTGTAGAAAAATTTTATCAGATATATTTCCTCAGGCAAGTGAAACAAAAGAAGAAAAATAAGCAAATGGGACTCCATCAAACTAAAAAGTTTTTGCCTGCAAAGAAAATAATCAACAAAATAAAAAGATACCCTCAGAATGGGAGAACATATTTGCCGATACATCTAATAAAGGGTTAACACCAACACTCAACACCAAAAAAACAAACAGTCCAATTAAAAAATGGGCAAAGAATCTGAATGGACACTTCTCCAAAGAGGACATATAGATAGCCTATAGACATATGAAAAGATGCTCAATGTCACTAAACATCAGAGAAATGCCAATTAAACCAGGATGAAATACCATCTCATGCGAATCACAATGGCTATCATCAATAAATCAACAGAGACTTCCGGCCAAGATATGGTGTAGATAGACACGCTGCATCTACTTCCATAACTAAGAAGGAATATAACTACCTCAAAACTAGAAACAACCAGAAGTTCCAGAGAAATCAAACTACATGGAGGTCCAGCAAACAAAGATATAAAGAAGAAATACTCATCAGACAGGTTGGAGGGGCGGAGCTGGAGCAGACAGGACGCAGTGTGATGGTGGCAGCAGTGGCGGCAGTGGCAGGCCAGCAGGAAACAGAGTCACACGTTTTAAATAGTCAGGAGGGACACCTGGGGAGCATTCCCAGCTCCTCACTGGACCTCGCAGGTCACGGTCCAAGCACTGGGGAAAACCTAGCCTCATTGCTTCTGACTGTGCAGACCAGTGGAGGTTGGGATGGAGTCAGAAACTGCTGGTCTCAGCAGAGTCTGATTGTTTAAAGGGCCCCCACAGTCCTAGAACATCCGCAGACCCACCCACTCTGGGAATGACAGCCAGGACAGCAGCTGGAGTGGTGCCAATCCCATACAGAAGTGGAAAAGGTGCCTGGAAAAGGTGCAAGTGCTGGGAAGATGTCATTGTTCCCTCTCAGACCCCTCCCCCACAAATAGCACCACATGTGGTGAGACAGGTCACCCTGCACTGACGAATCCCTAAGGCTCCACCCCTTACAATGTAACAGGAGTGACAGCTCTACCTGGGATGCAGAGGCAAACAAACACAGGAGCTTGTCAGTGTGAAGAGACAGAAGTATGGCCCAAAAGAGGGAGTGGATCAAGGTTCCAGTGGGAGAACTAAGTGATGAGGAGATAGCCAACCTCACAGATGAGGAGATAGACAACCTAACAGACATAGAATTCAAAACACTGGTGATAAAGATGCTCACAGCCTTGACAGATATGCTTGAGTAAGGCAAACGTATAAGGGAAGAAGGGAAGGCTATGTTAAGTGAAACGAAAAAAAATCCACAGAAAACCAATGGTGAAGGGAAGAAAACTGGGGTTCAAGTCAATGATTTGGAACATAAGGAAGAAAAAAACAGTCAACCAGTGCAGAATGAGGAAGCAAGAATTGAAAAAAATGAGGAAAACTTTCCAAATTTTGCACAGGAGATGGAAATACAGGTCCACAAAGCACGGAGGATACCGGGTGAGCTGGACCCAGGGGTGACCCACACCAGGATGCATCATGACTGAGATGCCAAAGGTGAAAGATAAAGAGAGAGTCCTGGGGGCAGCAAGAGAGAGGCGGAGAGTGCCTACAGGGGGGTGCCTTTAGGATTATCAGCTGATTTCTCAGAGGACACTTTGTATGCAGGAAGGAACTGGCAAGCCGTATTCAATGTGATGAAAGGCAACCTGCAACAAGGATTACTCTATCCAGCAAAGCTATCATTTGGAATAGAAGGGCAGATGAAGTGCTTCCCATACAAGATAAAGCTAAAGAAGTTTATCATCACCAAGCCATTATTATATGAAATGTCAAAGGGACTTACTTAAGAAAAAGAAGATCAAAACTATGAACACTAAAATGACAACAAACTCATTACTATCAACAACTGAATCTAAAAAATAAAAACACAATCCAACTCAGCAAACCAGAATAGGAACAGAATCATAGGTATGGGAATCATTTGGAGGATTATCAGCTCAGAAGGGGGAGGGGGAGAAATGGGGATATGGTGCAGGGATTAAGAAGCATAATTGATTGGTACAAAACAGACAGGGGGAAGTTAAGAATAATATAGGAAAGGGTGAAGCCAAAGAACTTATATGCATGACCCATGGACATGAACTAAGAAAGGTGGGACTGCTGGAGGAAAGGGGGTTACTGGACAGAGGAGAGCAAAGGGGGAAAAGATTGAACCACTGTAACAACATAATCAATAAAATATACTTGAAAATAAATAAATTAAATTAAACATTAACAAATATATAAATAAATAAACAACCAACAAGTGCTGATGAGGATGTGGGGAAAGGGGAACCCTTTTGTACTATTGGTGGGAATGCAGACTGGTGCAGCCCTGTGGAAAGCAATATGGAGATACCTCAAAAAATTAAAAATGGATCTGTCTTACTGTTACAGAAACAAGGGAGTCCAAAAATCCCCAGAGCTTGCAGCTGGGGGATGGGGAGAAGGAAGCAGCTTTTGGAATGCCTCCACATGCCTGAGGCTGGTGGCTACTGTCTTTCTTATGCAAAATGGCTTTAATGCATCCAAAGCCTCAGGCAGATGGGAGGAGTCTTGAACCAGGGGACGGTATGGAAAGCACACAGAGCCTACGTAAGGTTCTGTGAATGGTCAGAACTGTTTGCAACGCCCACTGCGTCAGATGACGCAGTCAGGGATATATAAGCAGCTGCAGACATTTTAGCTCAGACTCTCTCTCAAGCTCTGGTTCAGGCTCTGGCTCTCACTGGCGCTCGGACACTCTGGCTCTCTGACTCGGGTTCTCACTCGCGCTCTGGCTCTGGCGCTCGGACTCTCTCTGGCTCTCGCTCGTGCTCTCACTCTGACACTCTGGCTCTCGCTCTGGCGCTCTGACTCAGACTCTCTCTGGCTCTCACTCTGGGACTCTCGCTCTCTGGCTCGCGCTCTCGCTCTGGCGCTCTGACTTGGGCTCTCACTCTAGCTCTCGGGCTCTCTCGCTCTCGCTCTCTCGTGTGCTCCCTCCACGTGGCTTGGTGAAGGGACCTTCTCCATGTGGCTTGGAGAAGGGGTCTCCAGGCTGCTTTAAGACGCTCTCGCCATGCGGTTTTGAGGAGGAAAGGAGATCCGCGCAGTTTGCAGGAAGAAGACAGTTTGCAAGGAGGCTGAGAATCCAGGTGGTTCTGCATTGAGAGCTGGAGGGCACCACAGCACAGAAAGGACCTCCCCAATCAGATTGAATGATTGGCAGCTGCTGGTAAAGCTGAACTGTGTTGGGAAAGTAGGGAAACGGTTTCTCTGACTTCCCTAAAACTAGTCTGGTTTGGAAGGGAGGGGAGGCAAGGATATGTGTTTGTGGGTATTTTAAAGAGCATAAGACTTAACAACAGAAATCCGCAAGTAACTAAATCTATATAACTGTTAAATAAACAATTCTTTTTCTTTTCACCAAACTCTGGTATTGAGAGTTATAATTTTGGCGGCGGGCAATCGGGCCCCTAACTAAAGAGCCCATGGGTTTGTTTTCAACTGGAGCAGCCCAGGGGTTCTGTAACATTACGACCCAGAAATCCCATTCCTGGGAATATATTCAAAGGAACCCAAAACAGTAATTTGAAAGGACATAAGCTCCCCTATGTTAACTGCAGCGTTATTTACAATCGACAAGATATGGAAGCAGCCCAAATGTCCATCAATAGATGCGTGGATAAAACAACTGGGACATTTATATAATGGAATTCTACTCATCTGTAAAAAGGAAGAAAATTTCACTCTTTGCAACAGTATGGATGGATGCACCTGGAGAACATTATGCTAAGTGAAGTAATCCAGTCAGAGAAAGACAAATACCGTATGATTTCACTTATATGTGGAATCTAATGAACAAACCGAAGTAACAAGGAAAATGGGGATAGACTGTGTGGGGGAAATTAGGGGATGGGGGTGCTGAGCAAAAATGAAAAAGGACTCATGGACGTGGACAATAGTGTGGTGATTGCTGGGGCGAGGAGGGGAGTATAAGGGGAGTAAATGGTAATGGAAAAAAATACTATAAAGATTAAATTGAAAAAAAAGATAATGCATCTCTGCTCTGACTGGTATGTCTCAGTTCATTTCATCCTGCAAAGTGAAAGGTCGCTGGTTTGATTCCTGGTCAGGGTAAATGCCTGGGTTGCAGATTCTGTCCCACACTGAGGTGCGTGAAAGAGGCAATCGATTGGTGTTTCTCTCACACATCAATGTTTCTCTCCCTCTCTTTTTCCCTCCCTTCTCTCTCTAAGAATAAATAAAAATTTTTTAAAAAAGATAATGCATCTTCTTAGACTAGGAGAGTGAAAATTAGAATTTAATTTTCTTGACTCTCAGTCCATTTAAATTTTCTCTGACTGATCTCAGTGACGCTGGGCATAGTTCAGAACACAGTTGAATATTTCAGGTAATTCCTCAGTCATTCTCACTCATAGATGAAATCTGTAAGGCCTAGCACAAAGTGGATAGCAGACCAGTGCGCATTGTATCTAAATGTCAGGAAGTGCTTTCTATCAACAGATATTGGTTCTAAGGATTCTTTATTTTATTTTATTTGTTTAACATTACTGTGTGGTTGCCTCTCACTCATGCCCCCAACTGGGGACCTGACGTGCAACCTAGTAATGTGCCCTGACTGGGGATCGAACCAGCGACACTTGGCTCACAGGCCGACGCTCAATTCACTGAGCCACAGCAGCCAGGGCTCTAAGGATTCTTGATACCAAACACCCTTGGGCAATCTGAGTCAAGGTCCTAGAGATGAAAAATAAATGGCTCATGAAAGAAGCCAGAGAGGAAACTGTGGCCCTGGCAGAGGGTTCATTAATTCATTCAATGAGGATCTACCATGAGCTGGGTATTTTTTTTTAGGTGACAGGAACATAATGAAAAATAACATAGATAAAGTTTCAGTCCTTAACTCCTTCACAACATAGAGACAATAAACAAACATTAAATGCGATGTTGCTGCTATGATGAAAATAAACTCAGCATAAAGGGCATAAAGAAAGGATGACATGAAAAGTGTATTTTAGATAAGGTGGCCTGAGAAGATCTTCCTGATAACATGACATTTGAGTAATGAAGACTTCAGGGGAGGGATGGTGAGGAGATCAGAGTGACGAAGGGGAAGTGTGGGATGGAATAAGCCCTCAGAGGCTGCCAGGAGCCAGGCCATGTGGAGCCTTTGCAGGTCATGGGAAGAGGTTGCGGATAGTGGGGGGACAGTTAATATCACAGTCTCTGAGACAATTTCACCCATAATGACAAGAAATTAGGCCCAACATTCTTTGTTTAGTTGTTTTTAAAGATTATATTTATTTATTTTTAAAGAGAAATGGAGGAAGAAAGAGAAAGAAACTTTGATATGAGAGAGAAACGTTGATAAGTTGTCTATCCTATGCGCCCCAACCAGGGACCAAACCTGCAACTCAGGCATGTGCCCTGACCAGGAATTGAACCAGAGACTTTTCACTTGGCAGGATGATGCCCAACCCACTGAGCACACCAGTCAGGGTAAAGCCCAACATTCTTGAGATTTTTCATTTTATAATGAGCAATTTGGTATATAGGACAGAGTTCACTCATATTTCAATTTTTAAGAGATTGTTCATAGTCCTGCATGGGTGCCCTCTCTTTCATTCTCTCTCACTCTTGCTCTCTCCAAATTCCCCTCTCTTTGTCTCTCATTCTACACTTTACTCCTACCTCTCTCTATCTATATCTCTTATTGGTATCTCTATCTTTATCTTTATCTCTACTCCTATTTCTCATCCTTGTGGAGCCTGGTTTCCTGAAATTTACTCCTCTGAGTCCACAGTGGAAGATCCCTCCAAAGAACAATCAGGAGAGTTCATGTCACAGAACTAATATATCATAAGGCATAATTTTGAAACACATTTTTAATAGTAGTTTGACAAATAAAACCACTTTGGAGGCCAGTGGCAATAAACTGAATATAAAAAGGATAAAGCATTATTGATCCAAAATTAAGTACTAACAAGAAATGCTTTCTAAAAGACTAGTTTGGCATCTAATTCTCACTAGCACGATATTAACTCAAATATTGTAGGGTAGGATTTTTTTTATTTGTTTTTTTGGCTTAATTTCATTTCTAAAATAGACTGAGGGTCACATTATAAGACATAATTATAATAATGGTCTCTCTCAAATTATATGGGGACAGTCTTGATTTTAATTATTCTGTCCCATACTTTTGGGAAGACATTATCAAATTTTAGGTTCAAGAGAGCCACTATACCTGTAGTTGAAATTTATTTCATGGTTCTAATATGGTTCAAACATATTGAGAAACTGAACCCAATTACACTTTTATTAGACCACTCATAAAAAATTTAAACTGGAAGTTAAATGTGATGGAAATTCTTACTTTAAAAGGATGAAAGTCCTGATGATTTTCTTTATGTCACTTCCTCTATAAAATCTTTCCTCCCTGTTCCCCAACTCTTTGCAAAACACCCCTCCCCATCTTGAGCCCTGGTATCTATCATAGCAGCTGAGCATTATCAATAGCATTCTATCTGGCCATCTGTCCCCCTCTCTCCACTACCAGCTTCTTGCCTGTACTCTGGGTTGTCTCAGAGCTTCCTAGTTCCCAATTCAGTACCATATCTGGAGCTCCGTCAACCTGGCTAACACCATTGGCCTCACCCTGGAGATTCCCGGAGGCTCTGTTCCATCCAACTTATGAGCCCACCCAAGCTGTTAACAGTGGCTTTTCCTTATGAATGGCTTGTCTTGGCTCATGCTTCACAAATTCCTAACTTCTCTCAAACAAGCAACAGACAGCCCCAGTGACCCCCTAGCCCCTGTACCTCTTGCTAAGTGGCCCCAGGCTCTGCACTAACTGCAGCTAGCCTAGATTCACACCTTGGCTTTGCCTGGGAATCTCCAAGCACAGTATAAATAGCAGCCATTTCAGATTTCTTTGTAGCTCATCCAGGGTGGCCCAGGGCGGAACACTGGTGGAGGCTGACCTTGGCCTGTACCACCTGGGAAACCCCAAGGCTTGCAAACCCAATGGACAGCACAGCCCCTGTTGGAACACCACCACCCTGTCCCTGCACAGCTGATCCTCCATGAAGAGTGGAGGTTGGTGGTCAGAGGTAACAGCCAGTCCTTGGAGCTGACTGGCCTGGGTAAATCCCTCCCATTGACCCACCAACAGCAACCAAGGCTCAGCTACAAGAGGAGGGTGTACTCAGCCCATACAAAGGGTGCATCTTGAGTACCCAGCTTGGGTAATAGGGGAGGTTGTGCCACTGGATGCTACAGGACACCTACTACATTAGGCCATGCTATCAAGACACAGAGTCATAGCAGCTCTACCTAATACATAGAAACAAACACAGGGAGACTACCAAAATGAGGAGACAAAGAAACATGGCCTAAATGAAAGAACAGATCAAAACTCCAGAAAAAGAGTTAAATGAAATGAAGATAGTAATCTATCGGATTTGTAGTTCAAAATACTGGTTATAAGGATGCTCAAGGAACTTAGTGAGCATCCTTATAACATATAACCATTAAGTAGCATAAAAAATATCCAGTCAGAAATGAATACATTAATTGAAATAAAGAACAATTTACAGGAAATCAACAGTAGGGTGGATGACGTCAAGAATCAAAGAAATGATTTTAAAGATAAAGATGCCAAAAAACAACCAATTATAACAAAGAGAAGAAAAAAGAGGACTTCCAGACGAGATGGTGACCTAGACAGATACGCTGTGTCTCCCTCCACAACTAAGAAGGAATACAACTACCTCAAAACTAGAGACAACCAGAAGTTCCAGAAAATCGAGCTGCATGGAAGTCCAACAAACAAAGATATAAAGGAGAAATATTCATCCAGACAGGTAGGAGGGGCAGAGCCAGAGCAAAGAGGACGTGGTCTGGCGGCAGCAGTGGTGGCAGTAGCAGCGGCGCAGCGTCAGACTGCCAGAAGGCATAGTCACACATTTTAAAAAGTCAGGAGGGACAACTGGGGAGCACTCCCAGCACTAGACCAGATCATGCAGCTCACGATTCCAGCGCCGGGGAAAATAAAGGCTCATTGCTTCTGACTGTGCAAACCACTGGGGTTGGGGCGGAGGAAGAAACAGCCAATCTCTCAGCAGAGTCCACTTGTTTATAAGGCCCCCACGGTCCTATAATGTCCACAGACCCACCCACTCTGGGAACAACAGCCAGGGCAACAACTAGAGAGGCACCACTCCCATACAAACTTGAAGAAGTGCCTGAAAAAGGGGCAAGTGCTGAGCAAGCGGCATTGTTTCCTCTCTGACCCCTCCCCTACATACAGGACCACAACGTGGTGAAACAGGTCAGCCTGTACTGAGGAATACCTAAGGCTCTTCCCCTTACAATGTAACAGGTGTGACAGCTCTACCTAAGACACAGAGGCAAACAAACACAGGAGCCTGTCAGAATGAGGAGACAGAGAAGTATGACCCAAAAAGGGGAATGGATCAAGGTTCCAGTGGGAGAACTAAGTGATGAGGAGATAGCCAACCTAACAGATGCAGAATTCAAAGCACTGGTGATAAAGATGCTCACAGGCTTGACAGCTATGCTTAAGTATGGCAAATGCATAAGGGAAGAAGTGAAGGCTATGCTAAATGAAACGAAGGAAAATACATACAAAACCAATGGTAAAGGAAGGAAACGGGTTGAAATCAATGATCTGAAACATAAGGAGGAAAACAACAGTCAACAAGTACAGAATGAGGAAGCAGGAATTGAAAAAAATGAGGAGAAGCTTAGGAACTTGTGGGACAATTTTATACATGCCAACATCCAAACCATAGAGGTGCCAGAAGAAGAAGAGGAAGAGCAAGAAACTGAAAACTCATGTGAAAAAATAATGAAGGAAAACTCCCCATATGTGGTGAAAGAAATATACATACAAGTCCAGGAAGCACAGAGAGTCCCAAACAAGCTAGACCCAAAAGGACCACACCAAGACACATCATAATTAAAATGCCAAAGGTTCAAGATAAAGAGAGAATCTTAAAGGCAGCAAGAAAAAAGCAGAGAGTTACCTACAAAGGGGTGCCTGTAAGACTATCAGCTGATTTCTCAAAAGAAACTTTGCAGGCAAGAAGGGACTGACAAGAAGTAGTTAAGGTGATGAAAAGCAAGGACTTACAACCAAGATTATTCTATCCAGCAAAGCTATCATTTAGAATAGAAGGGCAGATAAAGTGCTTCCTAAACAAGGTAAAGCTAAAGGAGCTCATTATCACCAAGCCATTTTTATGTGAAATGTTAAAGGCACTTACTTAAGATACAGAAGATCAAAATTATGAACACTAAAATGACAACAAACACACCTATCAACAGCTGAATCTAAAAAATAAGAACAAAATCCAAGTAAGCAAACCAGAATAGGAACAGAATCATAGGTATGGGAATCATTTGGAGGGTTATCAGCTGGGAGGGAGAAGGGGGAGAAATGAGGAAATGGTGCAGGAATTAAGAAGCATAATGGGTAAATACAAAAATAGACAGGGGGAAGTTAAGAATAATATAGGAAAGGGTGAAGCCAAAGAACGTATATGCATGACCCATGGACATGAACTAAGCAGGGTGAGATGCTGGAGGAAAGGGGAGTATTGGGCAGAAGGGAAAAAAACTGAAACTACTGTAACAATATAATCAATAAATTATACTTTAAAAAAGAAGAAGAAGAAAAAAGAATCTACAAAAATGAGGATAGTGTAAGCAGCCTCTGGGACAATGTCAAGCATTCCAACATTTGCATCATAGGGATGCCATAAGGAAAAAAGGAAGAGCAAGAAAATGGAAATCTATTTGAAAAAATGAAAGAAAGCTTCCCTAATTTGGTGAAGGAAATAGACATGCAAGTCCAGGAAGCACAGAGAGTCCCAAGCAAGATGGATGCAAAGAGACCCACTCCAAGACACATCATCATTAAAATGCCAAAGGTTAAAGATAGAAAGAGAATCTTAAAAGCCGCAAGAGAAAAGAAGTTAGTTACCTACATGGGAGTTCCTATAAGATTGTCAGTTGATTTCTTAAAAGAAACTTTGCAGGCTAGAAGGGATTGGCAAGAAATATTCAAAGTTATGAAAAGTGAGGACCTACAGCCAAGATTGTTCTACCCAGTAAATATATCAAAATCAAAGGGCAGATTAAGAGCTTCCCAGACGAGGAAAAACTAAATGAGTTCATCATCACCAAGCAATTATTTCATAAAATGTTAAAGGTACTTAAGAAAAAGATCAAAACTATGAACAATAAGATTGCAATAAATACCTATCCATCAGCAATTGAATCTAAAAAACAAACTAAGCAAACAAGAAGAACAGAGACAGAATCATGTACATGGAGAGTGTTTTGATGGTTGACAGATAGGAGGGGGTGTGGGGGAATGGATGAAGAGGTGAAGGGATTAAGTACAAATAGGTAGTTACAGAATAACCATGGGAACGTAAAGTACAGTATAGGAAATGGGGTAGCCAAAGAACTGATACGCATGACCCATGGACATGAACAATGGTAGGGGGATTGTCTGAGGGATTTGGGGGTGCTGGGTGGTGGGGGGCAAAGGGGAAAAATTGGGAAAACTAATAGCATAATCAATAAGATATAATAAAAAATAACTCGTTTGGTTTTATAGTGAAACTATATTTTGTCTTGAATATTTAACTTTGTAAAGAATAAAAAAAGAAATCCCATCAGACAACAATTTGTTAATAATTCCAAATATAAAGCAAAACCCCAAGGATGGAAAGTGAAGGCTCATCCTCTCTTTTGCAAATGTGTCAAGTCCAGCACAGCCCCCAGCTTTCCCAACCATTTCAGCCTGGAAGGAGAGAATTACTTCGCAACAGGAGCAGTGGGTGGAACAACAGTAATCTGAGGACCCTTAAAGAGCATAAGTGGAGGCTGCTTTGGTCAGTGCCCCAGGTGGCTGTAGGAATGTTTTTCCATTTAGTAAAATGGTCTCCAAACTAGGGCATCATTTGCTTAAGGTAACAGCTGCCTGCTTGGATGGGTTTCCATAGCTTAGGATCTTAGTGTGAGCCAGTCAAATACCTCTCAAGTCTTTCTCTCTGGGGTTTTAATGTAACATGCATAATCTTTGCTGCATTAATATTCACTGCTCTTCTTTGATATTGTGCCACAAAATGACACAAATAAAGGTGCTATGACATTCACTTAGAGCAGACATAAGCCTTTTAGTATGGTGGGGGACACAGATAACAGTCAAACAATATCACAGGGACCTGATTATAAACAGAGATAGTGCTCTGAAGAAAAAGTACAAAAACTACAATAATGTGTACTATAGTTTTGATATAGTTAAGGTTGTGGGTTGGAGAAGATGTCTTTGAAGAAAAACAATTTAAACTGAAGTTTGAAGGATGTACAGAACAAAGAAAACAAGGTATGTGTGTCCCCATGCACATACAAGTTACCCCACTCAGAAGTTAGAGGCAATAGAATGTGCAAAGACCACATGATGAGAGACAGCATGAATCATTTAAGGCACCCAAAGGTCAATCTTGTTGAAGTAAAGGGGAAAGGGGAGAGGAATGAGAAATGTGGCTGAAAACACAGAAAAGGCCCCAATCAGTCAGACACTTACAGGCCATATAAAGGATTCTGGTCTTTTCCCCCAAACAATGGGAAGTTAGAAGTTACTGACGAGTTTTAAGAAGAAAAAGAAACAATAAGATTTACACTTAAAAAAACCCCACAAAACTCTGGCTGCACAGAAGATGGCTCAGAGGGGAGCAAACTGGATTCAGGGAGACCTGAAATGACACCATTTTAGTAGTCGAAGAAGAGGACTGAGGTTGGGACAAGGGTAGGAACAGCAGAGGTGTGGTGAACTAGCCCAAATCAGGACTATTTTATTTTTTTAGCAGTTTTAAAAAAATAATAATTAATTAATTAGTTAGTTTATTTATTTATTTTTAGAGAGAGGGGAAAGGAGAAAGAGAGGGAGAGAAATATCACTGTGTGGTTGCCTCTCACTTGCGCCCCCAACTGAGGACTTGATGTGCAACCTAGTCATGTGCCCTGACTGGGAATTGAACCAGCGACACTTGGCTCATAGGCCGACGCTCAATCCACTGAGCCACAGCAGCCAGGGGAGGACATGTTTTGAAGACAGAGTAAATAGAACTTCCAAGTGGATTGGATTTAGGGCATAGGAAAAAGGATAGAACCAGGGGTGACTTCAAGTTTCTAGCCTGGGTGACTATATGGCTTATAGAGACATTGACTGACAGGCATTCAGAGGCAGAGACCAAGGCTGGAGAAAGGTGGAGAATACTTTAGTGTGGGGCATGTTGAGTTCCAAGCCAGCTGTGAGGTAGGCAATGCAATCAATGAATATGGCATTCAGAGAACAAATATGGGCTAGAAGGTGAGTATGTGTCCTCAGCATTTAGATGGCAACTAAAGTGAGGGTGTTGATGAGCTCATTTAGGAAAAAGTACAAAGTAAAAGAAGATGAGGTGCTAGGACAGTGCCTTGAGGGATGCCAACATCAAAGAGGGGGATCTGGCCCAGGGAGCCAAACAGCAGTATGAGATGGAAAGAAAACAAGAGAGGAGAATGTTTCAATGAGCAGGGGTGGTTAATAATGCTGAATGCTGCTGAAAGGTCAAGAAAAATGAGGACTCAAATAAGCCCATTAAATTTATCAACATCAAGGTCATCGATAACTGTAACAACGCTTTAGTATGTTGAGGAGTGATGGGGGAAGGGGATGGAGACAGTGAGTAAAAGCAACTTCTTGGAGTAGTTCAGCCTAAAGGAGAGGAAGGTAAGCAGTAGGTAGTGGGGGAGGTTGGGTCAAGGGGGAATATTTTGGTTTTAAATATGAGAAAAATTTGAGCTCATTCAAATACTAATAAGAAGAGTCCAGTAAAGAGGGAAAAGTTGAACATTAAAAAAAAAAAAAAAAAAGATAGTTGAGGTTCCTGAGATGACAGAAGGGTCTGGGATTGAGAGTACAATTGGTGAGGTCAGCTCTAGACAGGAGACAGGGCACATTCTCTACTGTAATGGGAAGGAAGGAGAGGGTGGGTACAGATGCAGGCTGGCATGTAGGTTTGGTGGCAGAGCAGGAAACTGAGTAAGTTCTCAACTCATGCATGTAGTAATTAAGTGTAAAAAGATATGTCTGTGTGCACTGAAGGATTTGTAGTCAAAGATAAGTTGTTATTTTAAACTATAGCAAAGTAAAAATTCCTCACTGTACAGTTTTGTTTTATTTGGCTTTGTTTAATTTCGGTCTTTTAATTATATATCTTTCACCATATCGATTTTAAAAGTTAGGTTAGTTGAGGTTAAATTTACAGAGAGTAAAATTTTCAATTCACCCTTTCTAGATGTGTATTACTATGAGTCTTGAAAAATGTGTACAGTTTTATAACCACTACTAAAATCTGCATATAGAATATTTCAATCACCCTAAACAATTCCCTCTTGCTCCATTATAATCAATTCCTTCCCCCACCAGCACCTCGGCAACCACTAATCTGATTTCTAGTCCTATACTTATGCCTTTTATAGAAATGTCACACCAGTGGAATCACAGCCTTCTGTGTCTGCTGGCTTCTGTTACTTATCATAATGCTTTTGAGATTCATCCAAAGTTGTTGAATATATCAATAGTTCATTCCATTTTTATTGCTAAGGAAGATTCAATTGTTCAGCTAAACCAAATTTGCTTAGCCACTCACTGGTTTAGGCTGTTCCCAGTTCTGGGAGATTATGAGTAAAGCTGCTGTAAATATTTATGTAGAAGTCTTTGTGTGGGCATATGTTTTCATTTCTTACCTAGTAATGGGATTGCTGGATTTAGGGTGAGTGTTACATTTAACATTATGAGAAACTGTGAAATAGTTTTTCCAAAGGGATGCACCATGTTACGTCCCTAGCAGCAATCTATGAGGGTTTCAGTTTTTCAACCTCACCAGCACTTGTTATTGTTGGTTTTAAAAAGCTATTCTAATAATTGTATAGTATGATCTCATTAAGGCTATAATTTGATTTCTCTAGTGACTAATGATGTTGAGCTTTCATGTCCCCATTTGCCCTCTGAATATCTTCTGATATAATGTTGATCCTAATATTTTGTTCATATTATTGTTTGTTTTCTTCTTATTAAAATGTGATAATTTAAAAAATATTCTGGGTATCTACTTTGAAAATGTTTTCTTAGTCTGCAATATTTATACATGCTTTACTTTTCATTGTTCCATGTGTCTAGGGCATGAACCAGGCATGAGCACAGACCAAAGCCAAGCTGGGATAAACAAGGAGTCAGTTTGTCCCCAGCTGATATGAGACGAGCACTACCAAACAAGGTGCAACTCTACCCAGGTAGGGAAAAAATATATATACTTAACAGTACCTTTCACAGAGCAGATGCTTTAATTTTTGATGAAGTCAAGCTAATCATTTTTTTCTTTTATGGTTTGTGCTTTATGTCCTACAGAATTTTTGCCTAATTCAAAGTCACAAATGTTTTATCCTGGCTTTTCTGTTGAAGTTCTATATTTTAGGTTATATATGTAGGTCTAAGATTTATTTTAAATAAATGCACATGATGTAAGGTATGGGTTGTTATTCTTTACAAGTTGTTTTTATTCTGCGTCCTTCGCATTTCTGTGAATTTCAAAAGCAGCTTATCAATTTTCAAACACACACACACACACACACACACATGCCTGCTGGAATTTTGATTGGGATTACATTAAACCTACAGTTCAATTTTGGGAGAACTTATATCTTAGTATTGAATATCACAATCTGTAAATATGCTATATCACTATTTAAGTGTTCTTTGATTTTTCATCAAATCTTTATAGTTTTCAGCATGCAAATCTTACACATATATTGTTAGAGCCATCCTTAAGTATTTTATTTTCTTGATGCTATTGTAAATGATGCTAGATTTTTATTTCAATTTCTTAATTGTTTAGTGTTAGTATACAGAAGTACAGTTGAGTTTATATATTGACTTTGTATATCCTACAACTTTCTTAGGCTCTTTTATTAGTTCTTTTTGTCTAATTAAAATAAATTCTTTGGGAGACTTCTGGCCAAGATGGAGGCGTAGACAGACACGCTGCGTCTCCCTCCACAACTAAGAAGAAATACAACTACCTCAAAACTAGAAACAACCAGAAGTTCCAGAAAATCAAAGTACATGGAAGTCCAGCAAATATAGATATAGAGAGGAAATACTCATCAAGCAGGCAGAAAGGGCAGAACCAGGGTGGAGAGGACGTGGTATGGTGGTGGTGGCAACAGTGGCGGCTTGGAAGGCTGGCAGAAAGCGCAGTCACTCATTTAAAAAAGTCCAAAGGCACACCTGGGGAGCATTCCCAGTTCTTCACTGAACCTCCCAGCTCACCGTCCCAACACGAGGGAAAATCAAGCCTCATTGCTACTGACTGTGCAGACCAGTGGGGGTTGGGGCAGAGGCAGAAACTGCCAGTCTCTCAGCAGAGTCTGCTTGTTTAAAGGGTCCCCATGGTCCTAGAACATCCCCAGACCCTGGCCATCATTCACTCTGGGAATGATGGCCAGGACAGAAGCTAGAGGGGTGCCAGTCCAGTGTGGAAGTCGGAGACGTCCCTGGAAAAGGGGCAAGTGCTGGGAAAGTGGCATTGTTCCCTCTCGGACCCCTCCCCCACATACAGCACCACAATATGGTGAAACGGGTTGCCCTGTACTGATGAATCCCTAAGGCTCCGCCCCTTACAATGTAACAGCAGCGACAGCTCTACCTGGGACGTGGTGGCAAACAAACACAGGAGCCTGTCAGAATGAGGAGACAGAGAAGTATGGCCCAAAAGGGGAAAAGGATCAGGTTCCAATGGGAGAACTAAGTGACGAGGAGATAGCTAACCTCACAGATGAAGAGATAGACAACCTAACAGACACAGAATTCAAAACACTAGTGATAAAGATACTCACAGGCTTGACAGATATGCTTGAGTATGACAAACGCATGAGAGAAGTGAGGGCTATGCTAAGTGAAACGAAGGAAAATCCACACAAAACCAATGGTGGAGGGAAGGAAACTGGGGTTCAAATCAATGATTTGGAACATGAGAAAGAAAAATACAGTCAACCAGTGCAGAATGAGGAAGCAAGAATTGAAAAACATGAGGAAAAATTTCCAAATTTTGCGAAGAAGATGGACATACAGGTCCAGGAAGCACGGAGGGTCCTGGGCAAGCTGGACCCAGAGGGAACCACACCAGGACACATCATGATTGAGATGCAAAGGTGAAAGATAAAGAGAGTCCTGGGGGCAGCAAGAGAGAGGCGGAGAGTTGCCTACAGTGGAATGTCTATAGGACTACCAGTTGATTTCTCAGAGGATACTTTGCAGGCAGGAAGGGACTGGCAAGAAGTATTCAATGTGATGAAAGGCAACCTGCAACCAGAAATAATCTATCCAGCAAAGTTATCATTTGGAATCAAAGGGCAGATGAAGTGCTTCCCACACAAGGTAAAGCTAAAGGAGTTCATCATCACCAAGCCATTATTATATGAAATGTCAAAGGGACTTAAGAAAAAGAAGATCAAAACTAGGAACACTAAAATGACAACAAATTCATCACTATCAACAATGGAATCTAAAAAAGGAAAACAAAATCCAACTAAGCAAACCAGAATAGGAACAGAATCATGGGTATGGGGATCATTTGGAGGCTTATTAACTGGGAGGTGGGAAGGGGAGAAATGGGGATATGGTGCAGGGATTAAGAAGCATAATTGATTGGTACAAAACAGACAAGGGGAAGTTAAGAATAATATAGGAAAGGGTGAAGCCAAAAAACTTATATGCATGACCCATGGACATGAACTAAGGGGTGTGGGATTGCTGGACGGAAGCAGGGTACTGGACAGAGAGGAGCAAAGGGGAAAATAATTGGAACTACTGTTACAACATAATTAATAAAATATACTTAAAAATAAAATAGATTCTTTGGGGTTTTTTACATAGACAGTCATATAGTCTCTGAATAAAGATAGTTTCATTATTTCTTTTCTAATTCTTTATATGTATCTTTCATTTATTTAATTAATCAATTATTTAATTAATTTTATTCATTATTGCATTGACTGGATACCTTAGTATGATAATGAATAGAAGTGATGAAAAAGGACATCTTTGTCTTGTTTCCAATTTTAGGAATAAATAATTCTTCTTTCACTGTTTTATATATATATATATAAAACTAGATTGTTTCCTTCTATACCTGTTTTACTGAGACTCTTGACCATGAGTATAAGTAGAATTTTGTTAAATGCTTTGCCTAAATCTACCGAGATAATCAAATAGGTTTTGCTGTTGTTGTTTAGTATATTGATATGGTAAATTACATTGATTTATTTTTTAAAGTATATTTTATTGATTATGTTGTTATAGTAGTCCCAATTTTTTTCCCTTTGTTCCCCTCTGCCCAGTATCCCCCTTCCCTCCAGCAATCCCACCTCTCCTTAGTACATGTCCACGGGTCATGCATATAAGTTCTTTGGCTTCACTCTTTCCTATATTATTCTTAACTTCCCCCTATCTATTTTTTACAAATCGATTATGTTTCTTAATCCCTGCATCACATCCCCATTTCTCCCCCTCCCACCTCCCAGCTGATAAACCTCCAAATGAACCCCATACCCATGATTGTGTTCCTATTCTGGTTTGCTTAGTTGGATTTTGTTTTCCTTTTTTAGATTCCATTGTTGATAGTTGTGAGTTTGTCGTCATTTTAGTGTTCATAGTTTTGGTCTCCTTTTTCTTAAGTAAGTCCCTTTAACATTCACATAATAATGGCTTGGTTATGATGAACCCCTTTAGCTTCACCTTGTCTGGAAAGCACTTCACCTGTCCTTCCATTCCAAATGATAGCTTTGCTGGATAGAGTAATCCTGGTATTCATCAGCACAGGGCGACCTGTTTCACCGTGTTGTGTGCTGTCTGTGGGGGAGGGGTCTGAGTAGGAAAAATGCTGCTTGCCTAGTACTTTCCCCTTTTCCAGGCACTTCTCCCACTTCTGTATGGGACTGGTGACTCTTTAGCTGTTGCCCTGGCTGTCGTTCCCAGAGTGGATGGGTCTGCCGATGTTCTAGGATTCTGGGGGCCCTTTAAAGAAGTGGACTCTGCTGAGAGACAGGCAGTTTCTGCCTTTGCCCCAACCTCGACTGGTATGCACAGTCAGAAGCAATGAAGCTGATTTTCCCTGGTGCTGGGACCATGAGCTGCGAGGTCTGGTGAGGAGCTGGGAATGCTCCCCAGGTGTCCCTCTTGACTTTAAAATGTGTGACTGCACTTTCTGCTGGCCTGCCGCTGCCACTACCACACAGTGTCCTCTCCACTCTGGCTCCAACCCTCCTACCTGTCTGGATGAGTATTTCTTATTTATATCTTTGTTTGCTGGACTTCCCTGTAGTTTGATTTTCTGGAACTTCTGGTTGTTTCTAGTTTCGAGGTAGTTGTATTCCTTCTTAGTTGTGGAGGGAGACGCAGCGTGTCTGTCTACGTCTCCAACTTTGCCAGAAGTCTGTCTATGCTTCTTAATTCCTGCACTATTTCCCTATTTTTCCACCTTCCCCTCCCAGCTGATAACCCTCCAAATGATACCCATACCCATGATTCTGTTCCTATTCTGGTTTGCTTAGATGGATTTTGTTTTTACTTTTTAGATTCAATTGTTGATAGTTGTGAGTTTGTTGTCATTTTAATGTTCATAATTTTAATCTTTTTCTTAAGTAAGGCCCTTTGATATTTCATATAATAATGGCTTGGTGATGATGAACTCCTTTAGCTTTACCTTGTCTGGAAAGCACTTTATGTACCCTTCCACTCTAAATGACAGCTTTGCTGGATAGAATAATCTTGGTTGTAAGTCCTTGCTTTTCATCACATTGAATACTTCTTGCCAGTCACTTCTTGACTGCAAAGTTCCTTTTGAGAAATCACCAAAGAGTCTTAATGGCACCCCTTTGTAGGAAACTCTTTGCTTTTCTCTTGCTGCTTTAAAGCTTTTCTTTATCTTGAACCTTTGGCATTTTAATTACGATGTGTCTTGGTGTGGTCCTTTTAGGTCTAGCTTGTTTGTGACTCTCTGTGCTTCCTGGACTTGTATGTCTATTTCCTTCAACAAATTTGGGAAGTTTTCTTTCATTGTTTTGTCACATAAGCTTTCAATTTCTTGCTCTTCCTCTTCTTCTTCTGGCACCTCTATGGTTCGGATGTTGGCACGTTTAAAGTTGTCCCAGAGGTTTTTAATCCTCTCCTCAGTTTTTTCAATTCCTGTTTCCTCATTCTGTACTGGTTGACTGTTTTTTTTTTCTTCCTTATGTTCTAAATCATTGATTTCAACCCGTTTCCTTCCCTTTACCATTGATTTTGTGTGGATTTTCCTTCGTGTCATTTAGCATAGCCTTCACTTCTTCCCTTATGCGTTTGCCATACTCAAGCATATCTGTCAAGCCTGTGAGAATCTTTATCACCAGTGTTTTAAACTCCGCATCTGTTAGGTTAGCTATCTTGTCATCACTTAGTTCTCCTTCTGGAACCTTGATCCGTTCCCCCTTTTGGGCCATACTATTCTGTCTCCTCATCTTGACAGGTTCCTGTGTTCCCTTGCTTTTGTGTCTTAGGTAGAACTGTTGCTCCTGTTATGGTGTCAGGAGCAAAGCCTTAGGTATTCATCAGTACCTGTTTTACCACATTATTGAGCTATTTGTGGGGGAGGGGCTGAGAGGGAACAATGCCTCTTGCTCAGCACTCACTCCAGGCACGTCTCCCACTTTGTATGGGACTGGCACCTCTGTAGCTGCTGCTCTGTCATTCCCAGAGTGGGTGGGCCTGGGGACGTTCTAGGATTGTGGGGGCTCTTTAAAGAAGCAGACTCTGTTGAAAGACTGGCAGTTTTGTCCTCCGCCCAAACCCCCACTGCTTTGCATGGTCAAAAGCAATGAGGCTCTATTTCCCCCAGTGCTGGGACCATGAGCTGTGCAGTCTGGTCTTGTCCTGGAAGCGCTCCCCAGGTGTTCCTCCTGATTTTTTAAAATGTGTGACTGCACTTTCTGCTGGCCTGCTGCTGCCGCCAGTGCTGTGGCTGCCACACTGCATCCTCTCCACCCTGGCTCCGCCCCTCCTACCTGTGTGGATGACTATTTCTTCTTTATATCTTTGTGTGTTGGACTTTCCTGCAGCTTGATTTCCTGGAACTTCCTGGTTGTCTCTAGTTTTGAGGTAGTTGTATTACTTCTTAGTTGTGGAGGGAGTCGCAGCGTGTCTGTCTAGGTCTCCATCTTGGCCAGAAGTGATTTATTTTTGAACGTTAAACCCATGTTACATTCCTAGGATAAATCCCATGATTTATTTATTTATTTATTTAAAAAATTAATTAATTTGTTTGTAATTTTATTTTATTTTTAGAGAGAAGGGAAAGTAGAAAGAGAGGGAGAGAAACATCACTGTGTGGTTGCCTCTCACTCGTGCCCCTAACTGGGGACCTGAAGTGCAACCTAGTAATGTGCCCTAACTGGGAATCGAACCAGCGACACTTGGCTCAGAGGCCGACGCTCAATCCACTGAGCCATAGCAGCCAGGGCTTTCCCATGATTTATTATCTCCTTTATATTAGTTGGACTTTATTTGCAAGTATGTTATTAAGTATCTTTATTTATGGTTGTTGTCTGTCGTTTTTTCTTATATTTGTCTGATATTGATAGTAGGACGACACTGGCTTTGTAAAATGAGTTGGGAATTATTCCCTCCTCTGTTTTCTGGAAAAGTTTGTGTTGAATTGGTATTGTTTATGCCTTAAATGTTTGGCAGGGTGTCTGTGATGCTATCTGGCCTCAGTTTGCTTTGTGGGAAGACTTTTACTACAATTTCTTTTACATATGTAGACACAGGACTATTCAGAGGATTTGTTTCTCTTGAGAGAATTTTGGTAGTCTATGTCTTCTAAAAACCTGTCAAATTTATCTAGTTAGTAAATATATTGTCATAAGTCACTTATAATATTCCTTTTCCTTTTAATATCTCATCTTCGTACACTGTTTATTATTAATACTCTGAGTCATAAAGGAAGGTTTTTTTTTGCTCCATTGGAAAATATTCAATGAACGGAGTATTTGATTATGCATATATGAATAGACAGAAAGGGAGGGAACTGGGGTGACGTGGCTAAGTATAAATTAAGTTGGCAAGCTTCTGCAGTAAGTATGAATAAAGGAAGATGTGGTTCTGTGGATCCTGATCCTACCTACTTCAAATCAGGTCAGAGAATTTCTGAGCTGACTTTTGGTCTTGACTTCAGTATTATATCAACTGAATGCATCACTCCAAAACTTAAATCTTCAGTCTTAACCTTTCTTTAATTGTGTTTTCTTACATGTCTAAACTTCAGTCACCTTCAATACACCGGTATATCATATACTCCTTCATTATGTTAGCTGAACATTTCTCATTCTCAACCAACTTCTTTTCCCAAGTTTTTCATCCACTGATAACCTATTTTAAATCTCAAGCTTTTACTGTTCTCTCTTCTTTATCTCTTTTATATTTGTACCCATCACTTCTATTGATTCTTCCTCAACAAAGTCTCTGACATTTGTCTCTTTCATTGTCTACTGAGTCTTTTCCTTCATCTTCACTCCAAACCCCATCGTGATTCATTCCTGGTTTCTTCTGCTGATTCTATTCATTGTAGCAGCCATAAAAATATCCATCATGTAAATTATTTCATGGTCACCCTGTTAAAATTGTAACTCCTGATTTATGCTTCTTATTGTACTTCTTGCTCTCTGAAATGCCCTGTATTTTAGTTATTGATATTGAATAAACTAGAATACAGCTCCATGAGGGCAAGCACTTTGTTTTATTCATTCCTATATTCTAGCACCGAGAATAGTGCCTGGCATAAAGAAAGAGCACAATAAACATTACTGAATGAATAAACGATTTGCAAAGCTATTAAATAACAATGCTTCCTAGTCACCATTAAATAAAGTAGTAGCTCCTCTACCTATGATATTCATAACCCATTGTGAAGTCACCATTTATCTGTCCAATCTTTTTCTTTAATACTTCCCAAAGAACCATAGGCCAGATCTCTGCTAGTTAGTCCCTCTTCTAAGCAACCCCCACACTGGTTTCTTGCTATTTGCTCCCACCCCCTCACCTACTCACACTGTGCTCGTTCTCTCTCAGCACTATTGTTTTGGTGGTCCCCTTCATCTTAGAATAGTACCCTTTCCTTCTTGAGATCTTTTAAGGCTTATTTATCTTGCTCAGTGGTGACATCTGCCATAATTTCCCCATCTGAGTTCCTACATAATGATTTAGCTTTTCAGTATCAGAGATAATTAGTAAAAAATGTATTTAATTGTGTGCAAAGACTGAGATTACTTATTTTTTACATTTTATTTATTGATTTGAGAGAGAGAGAAAGAGAGAGAGAGAGAGAGAGAGAGAGAGAGATTGATTCATCTGTTGTTCCAGTCAGTTATGCATTCATTAGTTGATTCTTGTATGTGCCCTGACTGGGGATCAAACCCACAACCTTGGCATATTGGGATGATGCTCTAACCAACTGAGTTACCTGGCCAGGGCCTTGATATTAGATTTAAAAACACAGAGCTGAAAGGGTAAATAAATAGCACTTAGTCCAATTCTCTCATTTCCCACATAAGGAAACAAGTCTACAGAGCCATTAAAAACTAATACGAGGACTTCTGGCCAAGATGGAGGCATAGACAGACATGCTGCATCTCCCTCCACACCTAAGAAGGAATACAACTACCTTAAAACTAGAAACAACTAGAAATTCCAGAAAATCAAACTGCATGGAAGTCCAACAAACAAAAATATAAAGAAGGAATTGTCATCCAGACAGGTAGAAGGGGTGGAGCTGGGGTGGAGAGGACATAGTGTGGTGGTGGCAGCAGTGGCGGCAGTGGCAGGCCAGTAGAAAGAACAGTTACATGTTTTAAAAAGTCAGAAGGGACACATGGGGAGCATTCCCAGCTCCTCACCAGACCTCGAAGCTCACAGTCCCAGCACTGGGGAAAATCAAGCCTCATTGCTTTTGACTATGCAGAAACTGCCATTCTCTCAGCAGAGTCTGCTTGCTTAAAGAGCCCTCAGAGTCCTAGAACATTGGCAGACCCATCCACCCTGGGAACGACAGCCAGGGCAACAGTTAGAGAGGCACCAGTTCCATACAGAAGTGGGAGAAGTGCCTGGAAAAGGGGAAAGTGCTGGGCAAGTGGCATTTTTCCTACTCAGAGCCCTCCCCCACAGACAGTGCCACAACATGGTGAAACAGGTTGCCCTGTACTGACGAATCTCTAAGGCTCCACCTCTTACAACATAACAAGAGCGACAGCTCTACCTAAGACACAGAGGCAAACACACAGGAGACTTCCAGCCAAGACGGAGGCCTAGACTGACACATTCTGTCTCCCTCCACAACTAAGAAGAAATACAACTACTGCAAAACCAGAAATAACCAGAAGTTCCAGACAATAAATGAAAGTCCAATGTATGAAGTTATGAAGAAGTGGTGCCTGTCCGAACAGGTAGGAGTGACGAAGCCAGGGTGGAGAGGTCAAGCTGTGCTGGTGGTGGCAGCTGCCACAACAGTGGTGGGATGGCAGTAAGCAGACATCCATGTTTAAGGGGAGGCAAGAGGCACCTGGGGAACGCACTTGGCTGCATACCAGACCCATCAGCTTGAGATTCCAATGCTGGGGAAGGCAGACCCCCATTGCCTCAGACTGTGAGAGTCAGAGGGAGTGAGGATGGAGGAGGAGGCTCCCAGTCTCTCAGTGGAGAGCGAACAGCAGGAATCTGTCTTGGACCCCCACCCCCACAGAAAACACCACAGCGTGGTGAGAAGGGTCGCCTGGTTGTGACAAGTGCACGGGGCTCCGCCCCCTATAGCATAGAAGGTGTGACTGCCTTGCCTAGGAAGCAAAGGTAAATACAAAGCTGTCAGGATGGCATAGATCATGATAGAGATCCCAGCGACACAGATGACCAGACAGCAAATATCTAATCTAATGAAGCAGCAGATAGGAAATCTTTCTGAGGCACAGTTCAGAGCTTTGGTTATAAAAATGCTTACAGAGCTAACAGAAGATCTTAAACAAGATGGAGAAGGAATGAAGGCTAGTCCTGCTGACATGAACAAAAACACATACAAAATTAGTGGTGAGGGAAGGAAAATCAGGGATCAAATCAACAGATTGGAACATAGGGAAGGAACAAACAGTCAACCAGTGCAGAAATAGGAAACAAAAAATGAGGAAAATGAGGAGAGGCTCAGAAACCTATGGGACAGCTATAAGTGGGCCAACGTCCAAGTCATAGGGTTACCAGAAGGTAAAGAACTAGAAATTGAAAAATTATGTGAAAAAATTATGAAGCAGAAGTTCCCTAACTTGGGGAAGGAAATAGACTTACAGATCGAGGAAGCACAGAGAGTTAAAAAAAAACTGGACCCAGGGAGAATCATACCAAAACACATTATAATCAAAATGTCAAAAATTAAGGATAAAGAGGGAATCTTAAAAGCAGCAAGAGAGAAGAAGATAATTACATACAAAGGGGTCCCAATAAGACTATTAGCTGATTTCTCAAAAGGAACTCTGCAGGCAAGAAGGGACTGGCAAGAAATATTCAAAGTAATGAAAAGCAAAAACCTATGACCACGATTACTCTATCTAGCGAAGCTGTCATTCAGAATAGAAGGGCAGAGAAAGTGCTTCCATGACGAAATAAAACTGAAGGAGTTCATCAGATCCAAACCACTGTTATATTAAATGTTAAAGGGATTTGTTTAGGAGAAAGGATCAAAACTATGAAAATTAAAATGAAAACTGTATCACAACAACCAACAACAGAAGCTAGGGAACCAAAACAAAGGCAAACTAAGTAGGCAATGAGAGTGGGAAAAGAATCATAGGTATGGGGAACATTATGGGGGGAGGTCAGCAGGGAGGGGGAAGTGTGGAAAGGGAGGGAGATGGTACAGGAATTAAAAAACAGTAGGAGAGTGTGGAGTAGACAGGAAGATGTTGAGAAGAACTATATGCACAACCAATGGGCATGGACTCAGTGGGGGGACTACTGGAGGGAGGGGGATCACTGGGTGGAGGGGAACAAAGGGAAAAGAAATTGGGACAACTGTAAGAGTATAATCGATAAAGCATATTAAAAAAAACTAATATGAGTAGAATTAGAACTATAAGGTGTTATTATTCTCAATGTCCATTTTTTATTTCCACTAATATATTCTCTTATTCTCTGTGTTATATATACATATATATGTGGGTATAAATGTGTGTATTGTGTATATGTATTACTTCCCCAATAAAACTAACTTCTTGGAATAAAACTTGTAACTTTATCTTATATGCTTGAATCCTCTAAAGCACCTATTAAAATAATTAGCATCTAGTAGGTGGTCAAAAAGTTTGGGCTGGAGGATTAATTTGTTAACAAAATTTAACTAAGAGAAATAAGGCAGAGAAATACAAATACTGTATGAACTCATTTATATATGTAAAATAAGAAAGTTGAACTCAGAAACAGATTTGATTGATGATTGTCAGAGGCTAGGGGGTGAGGAAAATAGGAAGATGTGAGTCAAAGGGTACGAACTCCCAGTTATAAGGTCCTGGCTGGTTTGGCTCAGTGGATTGAGCGTCGGCCTGCGAGCTAAGTGTCGCTGGTTCGATCTTCCAGTCAGGGCACATCAGAGAAGGAAAACTCTGACTCCAAAAAACCTCCGCTGCCTTGCGGCATACCTCTTCAGGGGAAAGGCTAAGGGAGTAAACCCCGACAGAAAATCCGGAGCCGGAGTCCCTAAGGCGGTTTGACGTTGTAGTCAACACCAGCAACTCCTGCGGCGCACCTGAAACCAAGCTGTATTGACTCCGTCTTTCCCTTGGACCCTTCAGCTGCGAAGAGAGGGGGGGTCTGCTGCATGGGCAACAGCAGACCCTCCATATCACCCTGCCCAGGCTCTGTAGCTTCAGCTTCACTGGAGAGGACACTCCAGCGTCATCGCAAGATGTCGATTCAACACAGGAGGAGACAGATACCGTGTCACTCCCGAGTCGGACTGCACAACCATTCTCGGCGGTGCAGATAGACTCTTAAGAAGCTACACAATCGTCTCTCGAGACAGACGGCTGCCGACGACGACGACGACTTTCTGAGGACCTAATGTACAGCATGGAGTCCATAGTCAATAGTACTGCATTATTGTATACTTTAAGAGAGTAGATCTTAAATGTTCTCACCACACACACAGATGCACACACAAAGGCAAGTATGTGAGGTGATGAATGTTAACTAAGTTTATTGTGGTAGTCATTTCACTTTATATGTATATTATTAAATCATCACCTTGTTCATCTTGAAGTTAACACAATGCATGTTAGTTATATGGGGGGTGGGGACAGAAAAAAACAGAATTTATTTTATAAAAAATTGTGTATTCTTACATGTTTAAACTTCAATCACCTTCAATACACCTATCAAGACTTTTTCCCACTGCTCAAAAGTTTTTGAACTCACTGATTTTGATGCCTTTTAGTGCTTCTGCTGTTTTTTGTTTCACCTCTTCCAAACCAGCAAAATGTTTTCCTTTGAAGACTTTTTTTATCCGGGAAACAAAAGAAAGTTGCTGGGGCAAGATCAGGTGAATAGTGAGGGTGGGGTATAGAGTCATGCTATTTTTGGTCGAAAACTGATGAACACTCAATGTGGTGTGGGCAGGTGTGCTCGTAAACCACCCATCATGAAAAGGGTAAACACATTGAAAGAGTCTTTAAAAAACAATCACTGAAGCTGAAAGCAGCCTCTTACAACTATGCCAGCTGGTACACGGATAACAGATGGGTTCCTAGAGCACTCACCTAGCAGGGAAAGCCTGTACTACAAGGGCTCCACCTTCCAGAAGATAATTTCAGTGTTTTGGGGGCCCCTCTCTCAATAAAGTTGGAGGAAAAAAGAAAATCCAGAGGTTTGAAAGTTCACTTTGGGTAAGTGAACTTGAGCCCAAGAAATACAATTCAATTCCATCTCAGAAGTAAACTGTTGCTATATTGCAAATATTGTACTCATTTATACTTGGGCCAGGATATATTGCTTCCATCCTAGCCAGATATCTAAGGGATTTTCCTTCTTTTTTTTTTTTTTACTAGAGGAAGAAAGAGGTATGTGTTTAGAGACTAATCAATCAGAATCAAATCTTTGCCCAAAAAATTCTATATAAACATTAACTTGGCTATACAGCTTTTATCCAGCTGTCTCTTTTCAAATTAACACAGGCAAATAAAGAGATGTAAACTAAAAATATCACAATAACTGGAGGCTGACATCTGAAATCTTCAAATGCAACAAATATTTACATTAAGAATTGAAATGTTGGGAAATGGTTCAAAATATTTGATGCGGCTAGATATTAACCAACATCTCTAAACTATCCAATGCATACAGAATAGAATACATTATCCATTGAATATCTGCTTTCTGACATTCCTGACAGAGTGCCTGACAGGAATGTCCTCATGCCATGCCAGCCAGCATAAGCCCAGGAATCAGCAGGACAGAGGAGTAGGCCAGAGAGCAAATGCTTCTGCCCTTCGTCCTGCCATGCCATGGACCCTTCCTCTCTTCAACATTGCTAGCCGCCTCCCACCCTTACTTGGGGCAAGTCTGGGCGCAATGAGGGGCCTGAAGCTGATTCACATTCTGAGTGAATGTCCTGGAAGATGGAGAAGTGCAGTCTAATGATATGAAACAGCACTGCCAATTAGGAGCACATTATAACTTATCTCTTTTACTTCTAGATGATAAATCTGATGAATTTTAAGTTGTACCAACATTCAATCTAGGTAATTATGGCAAAATATAACTGCAACAATATAACAAAAACTATAACAAAAAAACACATTATCTAAATAATCCTCACTGCCAGTTGGAACAAGCACCAAAGCTACAGATTGCTGTGAAAGCCTATGCTTTGCCTTGAAGGGGTGCATGCAGTTTGCAACATTTCCCTAACTGTTAATCAGAAATCATTAATAAATGTAATGCTATATAGTTATCTTGACAGCAGAAAAGTCATTTCATTGGAAATTACTTACTAGCACTAGAACTAATTTTACATGGATTCTGAGCTCAAAATTAATCATTACTATCTCTGCAATCTCATGTTTTATTTATATCTGAATTTCATAACACTTACATTGCATCATAAATACTTGTGCTTGTGTCTCTAGTTGCCATTAAGTTGTGAGTGGGGTCCAGGTTTTGTTCATCTTTGTGTTCCTCTCAGGGCCTAGGGTAGATTTTTGTGAATAGTAGATGAACAACAAATGTTCAGTGAATGAATGAATGAATGAATGAATGAATGAATTGCTCAGAAAAACTAATGGCAGCCCTACAGATTCTGTGTAGAATCTGTTCCAATTGACATTTGTATATGTTACCTGTGGATCAAAGGACAGTAATGAATAATCCAGGAGCCCTTCAGTATTCTAAATCTGTTCTCACAATTTTATTTCTCTGCAAATTCTACATCCTAAACTTCCTTGAATGGCATTTGATTGTTATCAATAACTTTTAAATGAAAACATCTGTTTATGTAATAAATGGCATGTTAGTAAAAGATATAATGTAAACATAATATTAAGTATCATTAAGATGATACAGTGAAATTTGCTCATTATTTTTTCTTATACAATTTTTTTGTGTGTGTGAAAGTATAGTCTGTGGTAGTTTCTTTTAAGAGAAGATCTAGGGCAGTAATCTTTCCGTCCAAAAGTCTGTATGTCTGAAAAATGCCTTTATTACACCTCCACATTTAAATACTAATTTGGCTAGACACAAAAATCTCCATTCAAAGTCCTTTTTTGTTTTATTATGTTTTTCAGTGTGGAGAGCAGGACCAATAAAATGGCATTGGTCTGATCAAGATAGCATAAAATATATAAAACAAAATGGAATCGCTCATGTCAACTAAAATGGCTTTAAATAATCAATGGCACTTTGGTTCAAGAGGAAAACTGCTTAAAGTCATTCTAAGACACATCTGGGACGGGGACACACTTAAGATATCTGCCCATGTGATCAGAATAGCCATGTCTGTTGAGAGAGATCACCCATAGATAGGCTCCTGGAGAAATTCCACTCTTGCCAGCAGGGGTGTCAAGCAAAACAGCCATGTAACACCCATAGGTGCTTGGACAAATTCCAAACTTGGCATCAGGGGTGTCAAGACATTTATCGAAAAGACCTGGAAGAGTGGAGTACACCACTTTCCAGGTATAACTGAGGCAGCCTCTGGACCACTGCTGGGACAGCCGAGCTCCACACACTAGAGTGCTACTCCAGGCTACGCTGATCTCCCTTTGCATCAGCTGCCAGAAGCTCTGCCCTGCTGGGCTGAGGATTTCACCTGCCCTGCTGCCCACCTGGCTCTGGAGATCCCTCCTTGCAAGATGCTGACAACTCCTCTGCCCACCGTGCTGTCTCCCAGACCTGCAGACTGAGACTTTGGGACTCAGGTTTATCTCCTATTGACTGCTGTGTGTGTGTGTGTGTTACAATTCTCTTGGATTGTTAAGAGTATGAGCAGGATATTAATGCATGTTGATGTTCTGCTTTGAGTGAACCTGCATCAATAAAAGCTGAGTGAATAGCACAGTTACTGTGTATGACTCTTGTCTATTCCTTGGTGCTGGGCTGCTCAGCAGGCAGCTACCTGAGCAGCTGCCCTGCTGACTTATAGGAAAGACTGTATCACAAACAGATGCTCGTGACTAGAAGTTTTTGTTTCCAGAGTTGTTGCTGAGAAGTCTGCTGTTAATTAGATTGTTGGTTGTTAATAGCATTCTCTTTTTGATAATTTTGGGAGACTTTTCTATATTTTAAGGCTCTAAATTTTTTCTATAATATTATATTGCTTAGCACATGCCAACCCTCTCATTCTGAAGTCTTATGTCTTTTCTTTTTTTAGTTCTAAGAAATTTTTAGATATTACATATTTAACCACTGGCTTCCCTGCATTATCTCTATTTCTCCTCCTCAAACTTCTATTTGTTAAATTTTGATAAATCTAGAGCTATTCTCTGTGATTATTTTAAACTTTCTCTTTATCCTTTTGTCTTACATTCTGGAAGAATTTCTTGGCCTGATCTTTCTCGTGTCTGCTCCTGCCCTCTCCTCTCGGGCTGCCACCACATCCAGAGATATGGAGACTTTCTGCTGCTGCATCCAGGTCTTGATCTGTCCTGTTCTCTAGCTCATCTCAACCCCACTTGTCAGTATTCAGGACTTTTTTCAAGTCTCTGGTCCCTTGAGAAATTTACTTCTTGTTCTTGGGGGCGGCTAGAGATTCAGATGCTTTTTTATATCAGCTCTATAATTCCTCAGATTTGGTGCAGCAGAGGGAGCCTGCAGCGTATATTTACTCAATCTGATTTCTTGAACCACCACATTGCAGGGATCAAGAACCATAATCGGTAGGAACCAAATAGACAGAGGGATGTTAAGAATAGTACAGGAAATGGAGAAGCCAAAGAACTTACATGCATGACCCATGGACATGACCTAAGGCAAGGATTGCTGGATGGAGTTGGTGGGGGCGGGGGTACTGGGTGGAGGGGCACAAAGGGTGAAAAGTTGGCACAACTGTAATAGCATAATCAATAAAGTAAAAAGAAGAATTTTACCCTTAAACTGAGCCTCCTGAGCCACATGCAGGATACACAGAAATTAAGGAAAACACTGGTACCTGTTTGATATATTGGTCATTTCCCTTTTTTCTCTTGGAAACTCCATTCTCTGACCCCTTTAACAGCTGGCTTCTGAGTAGTTCAGCCAATGGCTGGAAGGGGAGTGGGGGGAGAAGCTAGGGCTGCCTGCTGGGATGATGCCTCTCCCAGCACCTGGGGGTCCTCAGTGGCCCCGCTTCCATGGGCAGCATTCACCATGGTCCAGCTCCTGCCCACAGGCTCCAGTTAGGCTGCTATCACAGCCTTCTAACACTGTCCCTTGTCCCAGGGCCATGGCAGCTCCTGCTGCTCCTGATCACTGGGTGCTGCAGCATGTCTCCAATACCATCTCCTTTACAGCACATTTCCTCTCTTAAATTCCCTTTGTGGAAAGGCCTAGAATAATTTTATCTTCCTGGCTGGATGCTGACACGGATATCAAAATTCTGAAGAGACATCTTCAAGGATAATAATTGGTAATTCCTTTCTTTGAGGTGACAGGGGGACCACAGTGAAGGAATTCTCACCTTGGGTTTCTCAGGATGTAAGGTATCTCAACTTACTTCAAAGACTGACATGACATTTTTAAAAATGTGAATTTTGGCAATATAGTTCAGCTTAGTTGCATATATGCCACAAAGCAGTTTTGTGAGAGAAGCCTTAAGGCCTATCATATTATTAAATACAGTGTTTTAAAATCAGTAAATGCTACCTAGAGGAGTAAAAGCTTAGCATATAACAGAAAACTTGCTTTAGACCTGTCTCCAGGGGCAGCCATGAAATTGTTTAAAGAAAGTATTTTTATTATCTCTATTATTTACCATTTTCTCTGTTGAGAGAGGGTTAAGTGAAATGGCAATATACCTTTAGGAAGATCTTGTGTAGTTCTAGTTCTTATCTGGGAATAGAAACTACCACAGTCTTCTAAGCCTCATCTGTTATTATCACTCCACCAGTGTTACCTAAGCAGCACAGAAACAAGAACCCCCCTCATGATTAGAGAGAAAAGGGGAGCCACATCGTGCCACTGACGTGCCATATGGCCACACATCTGAGGGTTCTGAATGATGCTGCTCTTATGTAAAGCCCTGAATACCTGCTTTCATTTCCATTTTGAGTGTTTGAACTATAATATATGGGCCATCTACTTATTAAAGGAGAGAGCTTACTTTGGCAGGGGATATACTGGCGGTTGCAGCAAGATGTTGTTTAATACAAAGGACGTTTCTTGACTTCCTTTCAGATCTGAGGTCCACAGCGTGAGAGTGTTTGGTGGACGTGTTTTAAAATTGCACGGCTATTACACAACCCCCTTTCTTCAGCTGGCACGAGAAGGACATTCCCATCCTCAGTGCTCTGTTCCTCACTTCCTCAGAGCTCGGGCGACAAAAGCACTGCCAGCCTGATCCAGCTTTTCATGGAAAGCCGCCACTCTCAGCTGGCGCCTCAGTGCAGCGTCAGACTGTCCCTGGGGACCTTCACGCTTTGAGGTAAATTCATAACATCAGCGCCAACAAAGAAGTTAACACAACCTTATATTGTTAAGGAAAAAGAGAAAAAAGCCTGCAGGCTTACTGAAGGAGCTCTGCTTCTGTGAGCGCCTCAGTCCTCTGCTCCCCAGTGACAATGGCCAGTTCATCCTTCAGCTCCTGGATCTCCTTTTGTAGGCGTATAATCATCTACAAACGGCAAGGTGGAGAGCAAATGTCAGCTCTTTACAAAGGGGAACTTGGTGACAGAAACATACATCTTTTCTTTACTTTTAAAAAAATCCTCACCCAAGGATGTTTATTGGTTTTAGAGAGGGGGGCAGGGGGAGAGAGGGAGGGAGGGAGGAAGGGAGGGAGGGAGAGAGAGAGAGAGAGAGAGAGAGAGAGAGAGAGAGAGAGAGAGAGAGAGAGAGAGAGAGAGAGAGAGAGAGAGAGAGAGAGAGAGAGAAGAGAGAGAGAGAGAGAGAGAGAGAGAGAGAGAGAGAGAGAGAGAGAGAGAGAGAGAGAGAACCTGCTGCCTTTTGGTGAGACATCCAGCCTGGGCCATATGCCTTTTCAAGTTATGAACTATTCTGTGGATGCAAAATGTATAGAGAATGATATAAAAGGCACTCCTGTACCTACCACCAAGCTTTGTTAAATCTCAATCTTTTGTTGAAATAATTTTAGAATTCTTTCTAACAAATAAAACATTACTGACATAACTGGAACTCCTTATTCTTATTCCCTTTCTGTCCTTTCTGAGGTGATCACTAACCTGATGCACGGGGGAGCATTTCCCCATGTTTTCAGATATTTACTCCATGTATACAGATAAAACTGTACGTAGTGTATGGCATCATTTTGCATGCCTTAAATTTTATGTAAATGTTACTATACTGCATGTAATTGCAACTTGTTTTCCCCCCTGATACTATTTATACTCTGAATGTGGCCCTAGTTCATTAATTTCCAGGGATATATAGTATTTCAGTAAAGGAATAGGTCACATTTACTTATCCATGTCTCCTATTGATGGACATTTAGGGTTTTTACTTTTGCTGTTACAGTCTCTGGGCACATATGTGAATTTCTCCATAGTGTGCACTGAAAATTGTGTGATTGTAGAGCATTGCATCTTTCATTTGTTACATAATATATTGTTAAATTGTTCTTCAAAGTTGTTGTATAAATTTCCATTCTCATCATCTATATATATTTTCCTTTTCCCCACATTTTTGTCACTATGTATGTAGTATAGATAGACACTGTAATTCTGTCAATCAGGTAGGTGAAAATGATATCTCAATCAGTTCTAATCTGCATTTTCATGATTATTAGAGAGGCTGATCATCTTGATATATATGGGCTCTTTGGGTCTCCTCTTCTGTGAATTATTTATTCATATGCTTGCTCATGTTCAGTTGGGTTGTTTTTATTTCCCTTTGTTGATTTACAGGCTTTGTTATATAGTCTAAATGCAAACCCTTTATTAGTTTTGTGCAATACACATATTTTCTACCAATCTATGTCATATTTTTCATTTTGTGGTGTTCTTTTTCGTAAATGAAAGTTTTAAATTTCAACATAATTTTATTATCAACTTCTTCCTCTGTGAGTTGTATTCCTGTGTCTTCTTAAAGAAAATCTATTTTACCTAAAATCACAGTAATATTTTCCTATATGTCTTATAAAAGTTTTAAAGCTTTGCTTTTCACATTTAGGTTGATTTTATTTTTTTATAAAGTATGAGAAATGGATCTAATTTAATTAATTTTTATAGAGCTAACCATGCAAGGTTTACTGTTACATAACATGTTTTCATATATAAATGTGTCTTTTTCTGGGCTATTGGCTAAAATCATTTGTCTGCTAGACTATATACATGGCTGTACCACACTGTTTTAATTACTATAGCTTAAGAAATTTTGGCATTTAGATAGAACAATACCCTCCATCTTGCTCTTTTCCATAACAGACTTGGCTATCCTTCGTCATTTCCTCTTTCATATAAATTTTGGGCCTAGCTTATAAAATTCTGCCAAAGGCCCTCCTCAAATTTTAACAGAAAATAAATTTAATTAAAATAAATAAAATAAATTTAGTAAGACATCAAATTTATGATGCTGAATCATCACATCCATAAACATGGTATGGCTTTCCACTGATCCCTTTCAATAAAGATTTGTAGTTTTCTATATAAATATCTTATGTCTTTAGTTAGATTTTTCTAGAAGTTTAAAGTCTCTGTTCCTATTATAAATGCAATTATTGTAAAATTGCATTTTCTAATTGTTGGCTTTTGATGTAAAGAAAAGTGATTCAGTTTATGTATGGATTACATTACAAATAATTTTCTGAACATTATTTTGGCCCATTTATCATTAAATGCTCTTGAATATTTTATATAAGAATCAAATTATCTGCAAGTAATGTTAGAAGTTTCTCTTTTTTTCAAATCCTGATTAATTTTTTAAAAATTAGCTAGGACTTCCAAGTGCTTCAGAATGATATGAAAATCAGAGTGGAAATAGTACCTGGTTTAAAATATTTTGTTTCATTTCATTTTGTTTAACTCTTAAAATTTAGATCTTTCTATTTAAGCTTTTATGGCTTTTATGTTCTATTGCATATATAAAAGGAAAGAAAAAAAGAGATGCTTGTTTTATCCTCTCTGACAGTCCACCTTTAAAATGCTTGCTATAATTTTTGGTTGATACTCTTACTCACTTTAAGGATGTTCAGTTATATTCAAAGTTTGACGAGTCTTTCCAAACTATGTATGAATGTTTAATGTTATCAAAATACTTTTTTTTCCTGCATCTAGTGATTGATCATGTAATTTTTCTCTTTTAAACTGTAAATGTGATGAATCACCTTAATTTGTGTAATTTTTTGTATGAACTACCTCTGATGCACAAAAGGGTGTAAGAACATCCTGCACACTGACTACCATAACTGAAGCCTCTTAAGTGAACGTGTACCTACTACTTAGCAGAAGAAATAAGACATTACAGACTCTATTTTTAAAAAATATTTTATTTATTTATTTTTAGAGAGAGAGGAAGAAAGGGAGAAAGAGAGGGAGAGAAACATTAATGTGTGGTTGCCTCTTGTGCGCCCCCAACTGGGGACCTGGCCCACAACCCGGGCATATGTCCTGACTGGGAATAGGACTAGCAACCCTATAGTTTGCAGGCTGGCGCTCAATCCACTGAGCCACACCAGCCAGGGCATTACAGAGACTCTTTTAAAGCCCTTGCCCCTGTATAGCTTTCCCTAAATGAATTTTCCATTAAAATTACCCTAAATTTGGTGTTTATTTTTCCCATGGCTATTTTTCTTTTAGTATACATTCATTTATTTCTGATACCACATAATATATTAATGATCATATGATCAACCATAATGCAAAGTTCCTAAAATAAAAATTAGTTGGTGAAATCCAATTTTTATTCTCCCTTCAATATTTGGTAAACATTAAAAAAAATTGAGTCTGGTCCTTCCCTCCTTCTCTTCCTCTCCCTTTCTCTCTTTTTGTTAGCTTGTTATTATTGCATCAATTTATTTATTTGATCTGTTAATATTTTAAAATTTGTCTTGCTTTAGTTTCAGTGTTATGTTTTTCTAGGAAGGTGTCTGTTTTGTTTAAGTTTTCAAATTTATACCATAAAGTCATTCAAAGTACTTTATTATTACTTTAACATACTTACTGTACCTATTTTAGTCCCTCTAGAATTTCAAATATTTATCATATCAATTTGTGCTTTTTAATGGAGTTTTTTCATTAGACTTTCCAGAGGTTTGTTCGTTTTATTAATCTTTAAAAAATAAACCAGATTTTGTTGTCTTTCTCCACTGTACCTTTGCTGTGGCTTTTTGTTTTTACTCATTCTTGTGCTTTTTAGCTTCTGTATTTCTATTTTTTTGATTTACTTAACTATTTATTTTCTAACTTCTTGGCCTGAGGCTTACCGAACCAAGAAAATTGTGCAAATTTGAACTTCAAACACATGTGAGGCAGAGCCTCAGGATTTCAAATTTTCAGAGAAACCATGTTTTATTCTTCCCAGAGCCTAGGCCGAGGCAGACAAGCTTCCATAGCACCTCCCTAAGCCAGGAAACAGATTTCTTCCTTTCAGGTTCAACTTTTCACTGGCTTTATGTTGGGGAGGGAAGAGATGTCTTATGTTCATCATGCACCTTCCAAGGGCTTTGACTTCTATGCCTTTTTAAAGCCCCCTTAACCCTTCCTGTCCATGGGAACTGTAGCTTCAGCTCTGTTTGGGGGCTCTGGAGAAGTCTCTTACTTCCTCTAGCCTCAGACATAAATTTCAAAAGATTCTTATTAAGTTTTATATAGGTGAGTTTCATGGTATCTGTACCACATCAACAGGGCCAAAGTTCCAAAGAAGGTGACATGAATATTTTGAACATGTCAATGTATCTAGAATTTCATTTAAATGTGCAGAATTGAGTGGTGTTTGGTTGTTGCTTAGAATCATCAAGCCATCCAGAATGAAAATCCTTGGACAGAACTATGTGAGTCATTTATTTGTACCCTCCTCCTACTAAATTAATCTTGATGCCGTGTTTTATACTCCTACTGACACTTCCAATGTCAAATCCAACAGATTACCTTCTGTTTTACTGAAGAGAAATCTTACAACTAAGCCAACTTTTCATGATTTTGAAATTATTCCAGTCACACTTTCCCTCAAATGACAGCAGGAATTTTGGAATGAGAGCCATCCTGAGAAGATTTTGGTATATGCCCAGTGACCAAAGACTCTGACCTGTTCACATTTCTTTTTTTTGGGGGGGGGGGGGCGGAGGGAGACACTACCTATATGCATCTTTATTCTTTTTTTTTAAAATGTTTTATTTTTATGCTGTTACAGTTTTTCTAATCATTTCCCCCTTAATCCCCCTCACCAAGCTTGCCCTCCATTTCCATAGTCAGCCCCCACCCCCTTGTCCATGTCCATGGATGGGTCCTTCATGTCTGTTCAAAGTGCTTTTATCACCTTGTTTCTCTGAGGCACTAATACCTGCAAAGAAAGCAAGCCCAATCTTACAGGGCTGGTCCACATTTGCCATTACATTTTGAGAGTAAGATATAGGAAATCCCACTCAAGTTTTATTTTGAGTGGTTTTGAGGACAAATTTTCAATTGTCACTTGTGCTTCAGGAATGCTCTGTACAAAAAATAATGAACAGTAATGCCAGTTTTTGAAGCAATTATGAAAGAGACCAGGAAACCACACTTGTCGATTACCAGATTGTACTGCATCAGGAAGACCTCAATATTTGCTCAATTATCAGTTATTCGCTTTTGACTCCTGATTTTTTGTTTTTTCTTTAAATCTCTGACAGACCTATATCAAACACATGATAATGTTTACCTTTCTTCAATTCCTCAAGTTTCTTCAGAGAAAAGTCTCTCTAAATAAATTTAAAGAAAAAAATCACAATGTCTAATATGTTTATTTTCCTTCAATTATAAATGAATTTTTGGTTTCTGGCTAATACCTCCATTACTGTCTTTCTCCTTCCGCACAGTAATGTTACAAGGTTGTTGACAGGGTTGGGACAGCAGAAGAATTCATCCTAGGAGTTCAATTCAACTTGACTCAATTCCTTGGAATGCTGTTTCCTTTTTCCATTGGGGGGTCCTGTGTGATGCTCTATCTGACCAGGGCCTGTACTGGAAACAGATCCTGTCTCACCCATTGGTTTCTCCAGAAGAGAATATCATTAGGGGCGCTCAAGCTCCCTGAGGCGAGCAGGATAAAGCATAGCTCTATTATCCCTTTTTCTTCCTTCTCCTATACCCTCCAATGGAAGGAGTTCAGGGGAAGAAGGGCAAACAATCAAGAGGAAGTAGCTAATGTGGGTAACAGTAAATTTGAGATTTTTCTTTTGGGACTTGAGAGATTTGCAAATAACACTGTTGCTAAGATTTCACATTTTGTTTTACAATGCATACTACTAAACTTACACCAGCTTATTTTCTAAAAAATTTTAAAAAATAAGAAAGGTGAATGACTTGTAAAGTAATATAATCTTAATTTTTCAGTTTTACAAAACTGAAATATGTTCTCTCAACATTTTCAGTGTGGGCATGAGTTGATTCCATGTTGCATTTCATTTATGTAAGACTAACAAAATAGAAAAAAGTCTGCATTTATAATGAGTAGTTGAATCATGTAACTTGCAAGTATTTTTGCTTAAAAAAGCACATTGATAAAGCACAGTTCATTGTTATGAAACTAGAAGCTTGACCACTTTTTCATGGATCAAACCATTATTAATTTTTTTAAATCTCTAGAAAAATAATAGAACAGTTATGCAAAATACGGTTCTATTTAATAACCACTGGACGTTTTTTCTACAGCTTTCCAAAAGATGGTCTATTATTATTGTTTCCAGAAAGTTAAATGTTTTGAAAGGCTACTACCTGCACATACATGTAACTGTGTGTGATCCCACTGTATACGTCCTCAGGACTCACTGCACGCCTTATTAGTGGAATAATGGGGGATTGCCTGGTAAGCGCACAGACCCTGATGAGTCAGACTGTCTGGGTCTGTCTACATCCTGGCTCTGCTACTTAGTAGCACCAGGACTCTGAGCAACTTACTTAATATTTCTGTGTCTCAGTTCTGTCATCTGTAAAACAGAGATAGAGATGACATCTCCTCATAAGGCTGTTGTGAGTATTAAATGAGTTAATATGTTCCCCAGGACTCAGAACATTGCCTGGTTAGGAGAAGCAAGGGCCTCCAGAGTTTAGCTCATCTTTAATATAGTACTTTCATTTGTTTTCTTTCTTTTTTTTTTTTTTTTTTTAACATAATCAGTTTAAGGTTACTTACCAATCTGGGGTCAATTTCTTCATTAAGAACGGCTTCATTCTTTATGAGCGCCACCCGCTGTGAAAATCTGCAGGTAGATATAGACTCCTAAGAAAACAAATAATGCCTTAAAATGTTACGACACAGAGAGATAAAACTTAATTTTTGTTCACAGGAAAAAGATGTACATCTAAAGAATGACCTGTATAAAACACAATGAGGAAACATGCCTCCAGATTAGAGAGTTTTGCTCTGGAACATTATTTTTTATTAAAATGTTGTGTGGATTTAATAAAATGATTGATGCCAAAGGGTGCTAAGTGGCAACTGGTATGTGTTTCTCGACTATTGATTGTTAAAGCAGAACCACATATGCAAATTATGATCAAAGCAGATACCATAATCCATAAACATAAAAGACTACAAAGAAATATCTGTAACAGACTAAAAAGAGAGGCTTTCAAGGCATGTTACAGTATACTTGGGGCTCGGCCTTGTTTTGAGAGGCCTCCTGCCACTTCCTCTTTCAGAGAAAATCTAGAGCCCAAATATTAAACTGAAATGCATGAAACATCAGCTCTCTGTGAAGCAACCCAGGAAAGCTGTTTGGTAGCCAGCCCCTGCCAAAGCATCCTGGGTACTGTGACCAGAGACATGTTGAGGGACACATCTTGGAGATGTCTCCAAGGTATCTTAGTAAGTCAGAGAAAAATAGAGCAGGAGAAGCCGATGGGTCTCCTCTCTCTTGTCTCCAGCCAAGATAACCAACCCATCAGCAGGTCTTTTGAAATTTGTGTATAAAGCTTCTTCAAACCATGGTGTGTATGTGAAATCAATTCTCAAATGAGGTAATTATAATGCTGACAAATAACCCCAAGCTGTGAATTCTGGAGGGTATGCTCTAACCAGAAGGCATATTATAACCCAGCTGAAAAGATGGAAACCCACCCAAGACCCTCAACTCTACAGCACAGACCAACATTAAAAACTCGGACTGAGAGCTCCAGAAAGAAGAGCCAACATACGTCAATATTCCTTTTCTCTAGAGAGAGTGTTGCAATCATGGTCGTCATGCAGTTCCCTCCCAGACTGTCTCTTAGGACACTGGTCATCATGGAGTTCCTATATGGAATGTGTGAACGGTGTTTTTCTGAAAGGGCAATGATAACCTGTGGTAAGGCCAAAAAAAGAATGTTATCAGCTTAGCAGAAAGTGCATGTCCATCAGCTGAGGGGCAACTGCAATAAAAATACTGAAGTGAATAATAACCAAATGCAGGGTGACACCCAGTACTCGGGCTCAGAATAAATACCTTAATAATATTCAGTGCAGTAATGGTGAAGATGGAGTGAAGTAAATGGAGCAAATACATACCAAGATCACTCCTGCAATTTCTGGACAGATGATGTAACTTTTACAGAATTGGGTACATTAGTATTCTGTTTTTAGCCATTGGAAAATTCATATAAAGGCTCAAGAGGAAATCATGCCAGGTTTGAAAAATCCTACCAAACTTGGTCTGCCCCCTCATCTTCAAGGTTAAAGAGGCAGATCAGTATTATTTTGATATCTTTTATATCTGAAGTAGCCTGAACCAGAAAAGTCAGAATTTAAGATTGACAAAATGGTATTTTTTTAAGACTTAGAATTGATAAACAATTTTAACTAATAAAATTGGCCTCAAACAAATAAACTTAAATCTATAAGCAAATAAAAATTGAACATTAGTTTAACAACAAAAACTACATATTGATTTATTAGAAGCTGCCTCTATTCATTGGTGATTTATTTTTAATTACAAAATTTCCAGCAGATCTGTGCTAATAGCCCTTGATATTTGAAATAGTTGGATACTTGATGAGGAAATTACACTTGCCTCTAGAAATTATAAAAATCTTAGTTTTATAAAATGCATCTATTCATGAAGGAGAATTCTCTAATTGGTGATCAAAATGTAAAATTCAGTATGGTACTAATATCTTACTGGAGTATATATATGTTTCTGAGTAATTTTCTAAAAACAAAACTTACAGCTACAGCCCTGGCTGGTGTGGCTCAGTAGATCAGGTGCAGGCCTGTGAACCAAAAGGTTGCCTGTTTGATTTCCAGTCAGGGCACATGCCTGGGTTGAGGGCCAGGTCCTCAGTTGGGAGCATGTGAGAGGCAACTGATCAATCTTTCTCTCCCTTTCTTTCTCCCTCCTTTCCCCTCTCTATGAAAATAAATAAAATCTTAAAAACAAACACAGATTCATAAGCAAAAAACAAAACAAAAACAAAAACAAAGGAGGGGGCAGTAGGGGTTAGTGTTGGAGACCCCAGATAGATTCTGGTGCCAGATTGTCCAGATCCAAATTCCAGCCTCACTAGGGTCATGTCATTCAACATCTCTGTCTCCGTGTCCTCACCTGTAGTATAGGGAAAAAACAGTACCTACCTCATAGGCAGTTGGGAAGATTAGAAGAGTTAAAATGTACAAGTTACTCGGACTAGTGCCTAGCTCATAATAAGTACAGTGTACATGTTTGCTATCCTTGTAAGTGATAGGGGTAATTTGTGTTGGTTTAACTAAGGCTTGATCTTACTCCTGAGTGTCTTTAGGTACTTAATAGGAAGGTACTAAATGTATGAATGGTAGATGAATCCAAGGCTGCTGTGCGGTGTTCCCAAAAAGAGCCACCAGGGGTTCAGGGTTTTCCTGAAAACAAGAATTCAGTGCTAGAATGCCCATTGCAAAGCATCATTAATGTCACCCACAGATGTGACTTCAGGGGCACCACAACGCCCTGACTCTTGAAAATAATTGCCAACACATGCCATTGTTCTAGTTTTCCCTCCTCCCAGGTGTGTAACCCCCATCATCAGAACTTCCACTCCTTTAGTTTACAAAACCAGATGGGAGTATTATTTGTGAGGGCAGTTTTGAGCGGTCTACAACTTATACCACTTGTTTTTCTTTATATTCATGACCACAGATTTCACTGCAACCAGAAATGCTGTGGTAGTTCTCTCAAGAATCACTTTTCCACTCTCATAAATGAGGCTATCACACCTTATCCTTGTGTTTCAAACCTCTATCCAGCCTCCTCTCCCTGCTTTCAGTCTGAGCTGATGGCCACACACCCTTCTTAGAAGATATTAGCAGCCTGACCAGAACTCGCTCAGGCCCTGTCACTAAACCCACATTCTACCCTTCCTCCAGTTACTGTCCAGCTCCTCCATCCTCTTCCTCTCTTCTCACCTATTCTGCTCCTACAATAGACCTCTCTCTCCTCTAATCGGTTTTCCTCCCTCACCTGGATCATTCCCATCTTGCATGCCCCACGATAGCACTAAACTAAGAGGGCTCTTTGCAAGGTCGTCAGCAAACCCCGCTGAACCAAACGCAGTGATTGCCATCTTACTAGACTTCTTGGTTGAGAAGTCTTCACCACAGGTCCTCGATGCCTCCTTTGGAAACATCACCCACTTGGTAATCAGGGCACCACACTTTCCTGGTTTCACCTTTCTTCAAAAACTAGTTAATGAATGCTTCCTCTTCTTCTTCTTCTGAAATTGTGTGGAGGGCTCCGTCCTGTTCTCTTTCCCATCTACACTCTCTCCCTCTGTAAGCTCATCCAATCCCCTGGCTTTAGATTCATCTGTAGCCTGATGTCTCCCCAGCTTCTGTCGTCAGCCTCAACCTCTTCTCTGAGCTTATCTCTGGCAACTCTACATCTTGGATGTCTATTCTTGACTTTCTCTCCCCTCTATCTCTAAACCTTATTCTTTCCCAGACTTTACCCACCTACTGGCTCAGTCCAAAATCTTAGGCACCATTCCTTAATTCACCTCACATCCAACGTCCAATCGAGAGCAATTTTCTGTTACGTTTAACTACAAAACATACCCAGAACTGGACCACTTTTTCCCACCTTTCTGCCACCACTCCCATTCAAACCTCCCTCATCCCTTCCTTGGACAACTGCACAAGCCTCTGAGTCCATCTCCTGGCTCCTTCTATTGCCCTCCCAATGTCTACTCTCTGCAGAGCAGCCAGAGGGATCTTTATAAAGTGGAAGTTACATCAAGTCACTGCCTTGCTTACAACCTTCCTAATACACTCAGTACGTGACCCAACTCCTGAGTGATCTGGTCCCTAACCATCAACCTGATATCATCTTCTGTCACACTTTCGTTGCTCACAGTACCCTTGCCGTGCCAAGCTCACCCCACAGCACAGCCTTGGAACTCCTTGTTCCTTTTTAACTAGAGTGAGTTTCACACAGCCTCCTGCTCCTCATCAGTTGAGTCTTTGCTCAAACTCTATTTCTTCACAAGTGCTCCCCCTGAACCCCTTATAAAAAGCAACATCCCTTATCTCCAAGCTGTTGCTCCATTCAATTGTTCTTCCAGGACTTATCACTATCTGAACTTCTACTTAGTAACTTGTTAGCTATCTGCCTTCCCACTGGACTTTCTCTCCACAAGGCCCAGGACTTGTTGCTTTTGTTCACGACTCTATCCCCACTGCCTAGAAAAGCACTCAGCACCTGGTACATGTGGCAGAAACTAAATCATCTCACTCAGCTTTCATGACAACCCCCATTCCAGTTTTACTTGCTATAAAACCACATTTCCTAGTCTCTCTTGCAACTCACGTTTTGCATGAGACGTGGCTCCATCAAGCAGACACCCTGTGTGGGACTGGAAGGTGAGAGAGGAGAGGTGACAGCCACAGGACGGTCAGGTTTACAGACAGGGTGGTAAGAAAGGCATCTGGTTTTTCTGAGACAGCTTCTGGGAAGTTTCTGGAACCTAGGATTTAACGTCTGAGTGCCCCGTGGGGACAACCGCAGTGTTTGCAGGGCAGTCCTGCGGTGTGGTCAGGCGTGTCTCCTGGTTGCTCTGCTCCCAGATGGGCAATACCCAAGCCTGGTTCCCTAACTTTACTTGAGGTTCTTTATATTTAATAAACTCTATGCTGCTTAAATTAGTTAGAGTGGATTTTCCAGTTTGCAGCTAAGAAATCTGACTAATGCAACATGTGCCCAACACATTTTGTTAAATGAATCTGAATAGATAAATGAGTAGATTAATTAGTTTCACCTGGGAAGGCAGTGCGAGGGTCATTAGTATGGAATGAGATTTGAGAGCACTAGGTTTCGCATAATTGGAAAGGAAGTGGGGAATGTGACAGACCCGAGTCTGAGTGGCACAGCGGCACCATGGGGTGCTGAGAAGAGCTCCAGACCTTCAGAGCCACGAGGACAATAAAGTATCTGAAAGAAGCAAGGCAGGTCTGACAGATGTGCAGAGGCAGTGGCATTACTGTTTATGAATCAGCAGTTAAATATCTAACAATGTTCTAAGTACTTTGAAATCCTTTCATAAAACAAATATCACTATTTTTCCCTGCTCTAAGAAACAATATTGATATATCTTCTATTCAACAGTTTCATTGACAACTTAGATAACATAAAGGAGAATATGCTTAGTGAACATACTGTTGACATTAAGTGGTGTGTGAGTTAACTTGCCTTTAGCTGCAATAACAGAAAATATAACCCAAGTTGTCTTTAATCATAAGGAAAATTTATTGGCTCAGTACTACCACCAAAGAATTAGTTTATACCAATCTCTCTGCCCTGTATTTCATGTGGCAAAAGTCTGCCTTTCCTCACAGCCATAGGCCATGGATGTCTGCCAAAAGCCCTGATGCTACGGACTTCCTTATTCATAACTGAGGTGGGAAAGGCCCTTTCTTTCCTAATCAATAAACAAAAATTCTGAGCTTCTCTAGGGACACACTTGGATCATGGGCTTATCCATGAACCAGCCAGGAGAAAGATGGGCTCTGGGTGGCTCAGCCCTGACAGGGTGGCTCCTGGAGCTGGGACGGGCTCCTGGCCGCTGCCCCCGGGATGAATGGTGTGGAGTCAGTCCCAGTGTCCTTCCCAGAAAGGGTTCTAAAATTGTTAAAGGAAAGAATTAAAACTCACAATGGAACTATGAATTAGAAAACATGATCTTTAAAAATGAGGGAAATGGAGCCAGTTTACAAGAAGAGAAGGAACCCAGGATTTAGAGTCAGAATCCAGCCCCCCACCAGCTGTGTGAACTAAGGTGAATCTCTTAAATGTATCTGCCTCAGTTTCCTTACCTGTAAAATCCCCTCCTGTAAAAGTGGGGTGAGGAAGCCTGCCTACCACACAGAAATGTTTTAGAGATCAACAGAGAGCATTTCTGGGACAGTTCTTAGTAAAACAGAAGCACGAGCTGTGGTGGGCCTAGAGGCTATGTCCTTTATGATCCCTTTGGAGACTTGTAGCCACAGAGGTCCAGGTCTAGACCATTTCTTCAGAAAAGGACTCGGAGCAGGTACCTTCTCGGCGCTAAAGAGCGTAGGAGTGCCACAGTTAGCCCAGATATAGATCCTCAGAGGGACCCGGAAATGGCCGTTGTCTGGGAAGAGGCAGAGGCAGAGGCTGCTATGGGCTCTCTAAATTGGGCAGGAACCAAAGGATCTAAATGCCACAAGGTAAGGAGGTGGTCATACAATCTGGGTTTTTTAAAAAACATTTACTTCCATTTTGGATTCCATGTATAAATACAATAACATATTCCTGAAGGCATTCTTTTAACGACAAAGAATGAAACCACACATTATACTTAATATCTCCAAGTACCTAGAAACCATGCCTAAAATCAGTAATTTGGTTTACTATTGAGTGAATTAAAGAAATTTACTTTTATGAGCTCAGAAGTGCATGGACAGTTATCCTCTGAAAACTGAAAAGATTTGGAGTGGTTACAGTGGGCACTGGCACTGCCGTTTTTCCTTCTGAGCACAAAATGCTCAGCGGAAGCCAAGTGGAAACTGAAACTCTGGAAGCCCCACTCATGTTGGGTAGCTGGCTGAAGTGACCCGATTCAGATTTCTGTAGAGGGAGACAGCAAATACTCCCTGTTCACAGTGGTTTCTCACTGTGTGTTTGGGCTGGTGGAGACCTTGGTCACACCAGGAGCACTTGGGAGGTTCCTGGTTACAATAAGTAGGCATGGCCCCTTCTCTTCCATGGACTCAATTTCCGGGCCGAGATGTACCCTGTTATTGTGGCTTAAAATGTTTTTGAGGAGACTTTTTGGAAAAAGTACTGTGTACACAAAGAGAACTCCAAAACCAACAATACCCTGGCAAACAGAATGTTATTTACTTAAGAGCACAGTAAGGTGCATTCAGCTCAGAAAGTCTGTGCCCTGTGAGCAGGTGGAAGGTCTCACAACTATGACCAGAAGGGCAGTTACAATTCTGCATAGAACTTCTATAACCAATGTGAGCTAATTATGTGCTAAAGGTTGCCAAAATGTTTGTTGGATAATTCATCTCCATCATATATAGTGAAACTGAGACAGAGAGAATGTAATTAATTACCAACACATGAATTTCTATTATGGCATTTATCTTACTGTATTGTGAGAATTTGCTTATATGATTTGCTTTTTCACTGGGTAATGTGACAGCACAGACTATTTCTCAATCATACATTTATCCCCATTGCCTAACATAACTTGTAGCACCCAATGGATACTCAATCACAATTTGTGAAATGAATGAATGAATGAATGAATGAAGCTAATTAAACTAATTTATGTTACATGTCCAGTCTCATTAGGCACATAAAGAAAATTTGATTGGAAAGTCTTTGAATTGTTATTTCATTAACACTCTCTGCCTACTCTTTTTATTATTTTCATTTCTATGTACTCTTTGGTTCTCTCTCCCATCTCTTTCTGTGTGAAATTAAAAAACTTTCTCTACTATACACCTACTTCCTCTCTGGCAGCTGCTCCTTGATCTACTCAACCCTACATGTCCATGTCCACATACTACAGTTTCTCCTATTTATGTTCTTCTTTCCTGTCTTGCTAATCTCCTCCTCCTCTCTCCATTATCTTGCGCTATTACCTCTGTGAAGACACTTGTATATCAGTGTAAATAGTTAACAACTGGAGTGATGTGGCGGGTGAATATGAAACAGGTAAATTACATTCAGAGACCCAAAGGTCAATGACATGTGAATGTCACTGCGACCCTGGGTGAATCCATTCCGCTGGACTGGAGCTAAGGGCTGACAGGCTCTCAGTTCCAACTGCCTGACATGCTCTAACCCCGTCCTTGCCTGTGCTACTAATTCTTCAGGTGTCTGCTTACTGTCAGCCCTGAGAGGACCTCCATGACTTCCTCAGTCTAAGTCCCCCATCAGTCCTCACTCCTTTCACTTTCTTTCCCTGGATTACAGGTGCACACTTCATTATTACCTACTCAGTGTATGTTGCCCTCCACTGGACCATGAGACCTCTGGGGCAAAGATGGCATCTGTTTTGCTCACCACTATGCTCCAGTGAAAGCACAGATCTCATCATGTTATCTTTCCTTAAAATATTTGTTAAATAAATGAATTAGTTTTATAGAAAAGCAAATGCCACTTCCCCTATGAGCCTGATGTTACAAGGATTTTAAAGAGAAGATATGCGGGAAGAGAAAGAGTTTAATGACAAATAGCATCTTGCAAAGATTGTGTAAAATAAAGGGAAAAAAAGCATTAGGGGCAGCACATTTCTCTTGAGTGACTATAATTGGTGGAAATTCTGATTTAACTGATGAATGGTATTTTGTATGAACAGATGGACATAATGGAAATTAGAATAGATAGTGCTACCATCTGAAACAAGTGGGTACATTTCTTTGAAATAAAGCACTTTGAATACAGTCAGTCCATTATGTTTTGTAAGTGTCCTATTGAGTAAAAAGCTCTGTTAAGTATAAGTTGTGTGAATTATTTGAGCATGTAAGAGCTCAGAAATGCTGACTCTTGTTAGAGTCACTAAAATGATTTGAATGCCATGCAGACCTTCATCTCTGGGCACTGCATTACTGGGATTCATTGGGTCACAGTCTGACTATGTACACCTTGTTCAGACAAAGCTCTCTTAGCTTTTCTTTTAATCTGCTTTTTCAGCCAACCTGACCATTACAAAGCATTTAACACCAACACGACACCAGTCTCAAAAAGGTTCATTAGGCAGTTAAAAGAAGGTATTCTTATTTTTCTCAAATCTTTTAGCCTTCAACATTCATTAACAGGTCCTCTGCCTTGCCAACATACTCTGTATTTCTCCACTCCAGTTTTTGATCCTGGTTCTCTTCTTTTTAGAATTTGGAAGTAGTTCCATCTTTAACATTCATATCTCAGCACTTGAGCTGAAAGGAATTTGAGAAATCATCTCATTCAATTCACTCATTTTAGAAATGAAAACTTTTTCTGGAACATTTATTTAGCCAAATTCAGATAAGCTTTCTCTGGCCTCAAAGTCAAGTTCAGAAATTAGAAAGAGGGCACACACTAGGTGGACTGTAGGAAGCTTGGGCAGGAGCCAGGAGGGGAGCTAAGGCAAGGGGAACCATCGCAGGGTTAAAATTACCACTGAGGTGAAGTCACCAGAAACTGAAAATATAATGTTCATCTCTAAATTTCGTTCCCATAGCTAATCTATTAGCATGAAGAAATAGGCCATGGGAGGCCATTTGAACCTACATTCACACCCACTACTAATTTCACAACAACAACAACAACAACAACAACAACAACAAAAATAGCGAAATAAAGCACAGGCTTTGGAGCCAAGCAATTCACGGTTCAAGTCCTCATCTTACCACTAGCTGTGTAACCTTGGGAAAGCTTTGGGAAGGCCTGAGTTTTCAAATCTATAAGATGGGAGATAATCACCCACATCTAGTGTAGGACTATTGTGAGGTTTAAATAAAATGGTACATATAAGATGCAAGCAGGTACACCAATGTTCATAGCAGCATTAATCAAAAAGTGGAAACAACCCAAGTGTCCATTGATAGATGACTAGATAAACAAAATGTGGTACATACGTACAGTGGAATACTATTCAGCTTTAAAACAGAATAAAATTCAGATACATACTACAACATGGATAAACCTTGAAAACATTATGCTAAGTGAAATAAACCAAACACAAAGTGACAAATATTGTATGATTCCACTTATATGAATATCTAGAATAGGCAAATTCACAGAGACAGAAAGTAGAATAAATGTTACCAGGGACGAGGCATATAAGGAAATCGGGAGTTACTATTTGATGGGGACAGAGTTTCTTTTGGAATGATGAAAAAGTTCTGGAAATAAATGGTGGTGATGACTGCACAACATTGTCAATGTACTTAAGGCCACTGAATTGTACACTTAAAAATTACCAAAATGGTAATTATCAAAATGGTTTATGTTATTTTACCACAATAAAAGAAGAAAAGAAGCAAAACAAAACAAAAAATGCTTAGAGAATACCAGATGCAAAATACAAGGTCAACAAACGGTAAGTATAGTTACAGCCCATTGTGCCCACTTTACCTGTTCTAAGTAATGTAGTGACAAGTTGATATACTTGGCCTCTGTGAGAAGCTGGCCCCCTACTCCAGTCTTCGCAACTCGCTCTGAACCAGCCAGGTCCACCAAATGAAGTTTGGCATGTCGGACAGTTGCAGATCCTGGTTCTTTGCTTGATAAATGAATAGTGAAAATGCAGTGGGAACGAGTTGAAGCTTGGTTCATAGGAGTCTACAAAAAAGACATTTTGAAGAAAAAATTAGAGACTTCTGGCCAAGATGGAGACCTAGACAGACACTCTGAGTCTCCCTCCACAACTAAGAAGGAATACAATTACTTCAAGACTAGAGACAACCAGAAGTTCCAGAAAATCAAACTAAATGGAATTCCAACAAACAAAGATATAAAGAAGAAATACTCATCCAGACAGGTAGGAGGGGCCAAGCTGGGGCAGAGGGGATGCGGTGTGGTGGTGGCAGCAGCGGCGGCAGCAGCAGGCCGTAAGAAAGCACAGTCACATTTTTTAAAAAGTAGAAAGGGACACCTGGGGAGTGCTCCCAGCACCAGACCAGACTGTGTAACTCATGGTCCCAGTGCTGGGGAAAATAAAACCTCATTGTTTCTGACTGTGCAAACCAGTGAGGGTTGGGATGGAGGAAGAAACTGCTGGTCTCTCAGCAGAGTCTGCTTGTTTAAAGGGCCCCCATGGTCCTAGAACATCTGCAGACCCACCCACTCTGGGAAAAACAGCCAGGGCAACAGCTAGAGAGGCGCCAGTCCTATACAGAAGTGGGAGAGGTGCTTAGAAAAGGGGCAGGTGCTGAGCAAGCAACATTGTTCCGTCTCACACCCCTTCCCCACATACAGCGCCACAGCGTGGTGAAACGGGTAGCCCTGTACTGACAAATACTTAAGGCTCCGCCGCTTACAACGTAACAGGAGTGACAGCTCTACCTAAGACACAGAGGCAAACAAACAGGAGCCCATCAAGATGAGGAGACAGAGAAGTGTGGCCCAAAAGGGGGAACAAATCAAGGTTCCAGTGGGAGAACTAAGTGACGAGGAGACAGCCAACATAACAGACATGGTGTTCAAAACACTAGTGATAAAGATGCTCACAGGCTTGATAGATATGCTTAAGTACAGGAAATGCATAAGGGAAGGCATGAAGGCTATGCTAAATGAAATGAAGAAAAATCCACACAAAACCAATGGTGAAGGAAAGCAAACTGGGGTTCAAATCAATGATTTGGAACATAAGGAAGAAAAACAGTCAACCAGTACAGAATGAGGAAACAAGAATTGAAAAAAATGAGGAGAGGCTTAGGAACCTTTGAGACAACTTTAAATGCGCCAACATCCAAATCATAGCAGTGCCAGAAGGAGAAAAGGAAGAGCAAGAAATTGAAAGCTTATGTGAAAAAATAATGAAGGAAAACTTCCCAAATTTGGAAAAGGAAATAGACATACAAGTCTAGGAAGCACAGAGAGTCCCAAACAAGCTAGACCCAAAAAGGACCAAACCAAGAAACATCATAATTATAAAATGCCAAAGGTGAATGATAAAGAGAGAATCTTAAAAGCAGCAAGAAAAAAGCAGAGAGTTACCTACAAAGGGGTGCCTATAAGACTCTCAGCTGATTTCTCAAAGGAAACTTTGCAGACAAGAAGGGACCGGCAAGAAGTATTCAAAGTGATGAAAAACAAGAACCTACAACCAAGATTACTCTACCCAGCAAAGCTATCATTTAGAATGGAAGGGCAGAGAAAGTGCTTTCCAGACAAGGTAATGCTAAAGGAGTTCAACATTACCAAGCCATTATTATATGAAATGTCAAAGGGACTTATTTAAGAAAAAGAAGATCAAAACTATGAACATTAAAATGACAACAAACTTACAACTATCAACAACTGAATCTAAAAAAATAAAAAATAAAAAATGAAACCCAGCTAAGCAAACCAGAATAGGAACAGAATCATAAGTCTAGATATCATTTGGAGGGTTATCAGTTGGGAGGGGGAAGAGGGAGAAGTGGGGAAATGGCTCAGGGACTAAGAAGCATAATTGGTTGGTACAAAATAGACAGGGGGAAGTTATGAATAGTATAGGAAAGAATGGAGCCAAAGAACTTATATGTACGACCCATGGACATGAACTAAGGAGGGTGGGATTGTTGGAGGGAAGCAGGGTACGGGGCAGAGGGGAGCAAAGGAAAAAATATTGGGACAACCGTAATAGTATAATCAATAAAATATACTTTAAAATGTCATTTTGAAGAATATAAACAGATAAAAATTTATATTTCTGATACATGGCATTTCCCATGAAGCCAATGCTGTCAATGGAGAAAAACCAACAACAACAACCACCCAAAACACATATAGCTGAGAGCCTTTGAGTGAGTGTTTTCACTGTATTACATCTTGAATGCCTCATAACAGATGTAGACGATTGAACTTAGAAAATGAGAAGAGAGTTTGAATGAGGTAAAGCTTGGGTCCTCTCATCAATTGTAATTATTTTATTTCATTACATGACCACAATTCATACCTGAACCTTGGCTAGCCATGTTGAAATGCTTAATCTGGCTATCATGGGAAAGCAGCAAGAAGTGATGCACTGAGAGAATTCATTACACAGTTGTAATCACAACCCATAGACAAGGATGCCCAGGATCACTGCTACTATCTGACACTGAACCAGTGGTCCCAGCCAATGTAACAAACAAGGAAAAGAAATACAAGGCTTAGTGATAGGGTAATAAGAGATAAAGTGTCATTATATACAGAAAATATGGTGGCATACATAGAAAATGCAAGAGCATATACAAACTGTTAAGCACTAAAAAGTTTAGCAGGGTTGCTAGATGCAAGATCAAAATACAAAATCAATCGAGTTCTCATAATCCAGCAACAATTAATCAGGAAATATTATCATAATGGCAGCAAAGATAATGAAATAATAAGAGATTGATCCTATAAAAATGTGTAATTTGTAGGGAAAAAGACAAAATTATATTGAAGATACAAAAAGAAAACCTGAATAAAAGGTGTGCTGGATATTAAAATACTGTTTCACGGATGAGAAAACAAAATTAATATATATGTTGATGTCTCTATATTAACCTAAATATTCAATGCAATTGAAATAAAAGTGCCACAGGTTTTGTTTCTGGAACAGAAGAAACAAATTGATTCTAAAAATCAGATGGAAGAGCAAATATTAAAAAACAACAAAACCAATTATGTGAAAGAAGAACCAGGAAGGGGGCCTTGCCCTGCTATCTATCAAAGTACATCATGATGCCATCATAGTTAAAACAGAGTGGTGCTGGTGCAGGGACAGGTGAGGAGGTCATTCAGGAGCTCTGTAGGACAGAAGTGACATCACATCACAGTGGAGAAAGGATGTATTATCAATAAATGGTGCTGGAACAACTGGCCATCCATCTTGAAAAATGTAAATTTAGATAGCTTCCTCACACTATACACACAAATACATTCCAGAATGCATTAAAGACTTATATATAAAATAATACACAATGGAATACTACACAGTGGAATACTACGCAGCAGAAAGAAAGAAGGAATTCCTATCTTTTGCGACAGCGTAGATGGTACTGGAGAGTATTATGCTAAGTGAAATAAGCTAGGTGGCGAAAGACAAATACCATATAAAATCTCACCTATAACAGGAACCTAATGAACAAAACAAACAAATGAGCAAAAATAGAACCAGAGTCATGGAAACAAGGAACAGACTGACAGTGACCAGAGGAGAGGAGTTGGGGTAGGGGGGGAGTGGGGAAAGAAGGTGAAGGGTCTACTCAAGGGACAGGTATAAATAACCCAAGGACATGGACAACAGGGTGGGGACTGACTGTGGGAGAGGGGGTGGGCGGGGCAAGGGAGAGCAATGGGGGAAAATTGGGACTACAATAGAACAATAAAATAATAAAATAATACAATTTTAACATTAATATTAGAAAACATGGTAACATATTGTAATTAACCCATGGTAGTGATGGATATTTTGTGATAAGACATAAAATACAAAATGAAATTGCTTTACTATATTTGACCTAATAATCTAAAATTAAAGAACTTCTGTGTGATAAAAAATCTACCACAAAGTTTAAAGATTGAGAGAAGATATTTATGATACATATGGCTGACAAAAGATTAATATTTAAAATAGAGAAAGCCTACAAATCAAAAAGAAAAAGACAACTCAGAAAAACAATGAGTAAAAGATATGAACAGGCAACCCATAAAGAATAAAACTGAAAATGGTCATTAAGTACTTAGAAAAAAATGCTTAAACTCATAAATAATCAGGCCAAAATAATTAGAGCTATAACAATAAATTATTTCATTCATATCCATTGTACTGGCAAAAAATTTAAAAAATAAAGTTTAACAAAAGTGTTTGTAAGAATATAAAGAAATGGGAAATTCTACATGCTGCTGGTGGGAATATAAATTAAGAAGCTCTTTTTGAGAGCAATTGGATAATATGTGATAAAGTTGTAAATGCCTATAATGTACAGCCCAGCAATAGATTACCAGGTATATTTCCTAGAGAGAAATCTGGGGCAGGTATACCAGGAGAGAGAGGAGGAGGGGGAGGGGGAGAGGCAGTGAGAAGAGGGCAGAGAGGGAGAGGGAGAGAGAAAGAGGGAGAGAGAGAAAGGGGCGGGGAAGAGAGAGAGATATTCACTGAAACATTGTTTGGGATAGTAAGAAATTCGTGTAAGATTTACAACCTAAATGAACATCTCTGGTGGAAAAGATGAATAAACTGGGATAATTAAAACTATAGAGGCATTAAAATGAGGCAACTTTTGGATAGATTGACCCAGACTGATTTCTAAAATAGAAGGCTAAGTTAAAAATAGCACAAAAATGATAGAAGCACTCTGATAGAACTTACATAATTAAAAATGTAGTAGGTGATCTAGAAATATTTATCCATGGTGCTATAACTTAGGCCATTAAAAGAATAAAAATATGGACTGGAAGGATATGGCAAGTTAATGATAGTGGTTGCCTCTGAGGAATGGAAATAAAAAGCCAATGAGGGGACTTCAACTTTATCCTACTTCTTTTATTTAACAATTATCAGAGGTAAATTCTGATATCCAAAAACATTTAAAAATAAAAATTATCTAAAAATATTTCAAGTGAATGATCATATGAGTAAATGCATTCAGAGCTCCCCTTTTGCAAAATAGAACTTAACCAAAGACTCTGCATATGAAAGCACACTTATGGAGATAGGTTAACATACTTGGATGCTATTTCAACCAGAAATTCTGTCTGTAAATATAAATTCTTAATATACACTATTGTTGACTTACACCAATGAGCAAAATACACAGATGTCTAAATACTGGCCTAGTTTTGGTGATGATGTAGCTAGTGAGTTAAATAGGCTGAAAATGTGATCCATTACTTGTTGCCGCAATAACTATACCCAACCTAGCCAGTGTGTGATTTTGCATGCTAAAGTGGATCAGAAAATAACTGTGCATGTAAAACCACAGACTCAAATTTAGAACCTAAGTTGAGGTGTTTTGGAAGTGACTATAAGTTATTTGCAGAACTTAAACATGGGTTTCATTTCACTGTTACATTCACACAACAATAAATCCTACAGTACTGTAATGAAAGTCCAGTTGACAATCGGCATAAATGAAAACCATAGAGACTATCCCCAACAGCTGTCTTCAGCTTCTAAACTGATATCCTGAAATCACAGTAAAATGCAGGCCATTAGTGAATACTGGAAGAGTGTACCCATTTCAAAGGAATGTGAGAGTTACATCAATTAAATTGTATTTCTGGAGTCTGTAATTAAAATGCCATAATATGCTGTAGGAGTCCATGCCTACAATTTTGTAACTTCTCATAAATATTTTCTGCATGAAGTAGTAGTTGGTGTCCTCTTAGCTAAAATTTTCTTAAACCTCAGAAAACATTCTTTATGTGTAGCTGTTTTAAGTGTGATTGAATGTGCGGGTGTCTGCTCTGTGTTTATTTAAGGATGTCTTTATGTCTCACAGGCAGGCCCCTACATTTGTCCTTTTAAAGGTAAAATTCTATTGAAACATTTCTGAAACTGCCTAAGAACAGATGGCATCATTTAGGCAGATTCATTCAAATTTAAGTACACATTTTAAACAAATGTGCTCTTGGCACTAGAGACTGTGCCTTTGGAAAATTCTAGTGATGATTAATCATCTCCATGCAGAGAGCTTTCACATTTCATATCAGTCTATGTATACAGCTCTGTGTCAGACAGTACAGAGACTAGAAAGAAAACGAGACATGGACCTTGCCCTCAAGGAATTTATAATCTAGCTTAGGAGCTGAAGACAAAACATGTAAAATGAGTCAATGATGAGGATAAGGCAAATGTGCTGTAAAGAAAGTGAACTGTTCTCAGCACTGAGCATCCAGATCCTCCTCGTAACACCTAAGAGTGCTAGTTATTCCCTTGTTCTAGAAGCTCTCCACCCTCCACACTCCCAACTACTCCCTGGTTTCCAGAGTCAAACACTCGCCTGGTACTTCTCCTGTCTCCTTGTCCTTTACTGGACCCTTTCTTCCCCAGTCCCTAAATCAGAAATGTCACAAGCTATGGTCATCATATTTGCTCCCCTTGGGGAACTCTTGCTTCTATTGCTCTAGCTCTCCTCAGATATGCACTCTAGTGTAGTTAAAAATCACACACCCCAAACCTTAGACTTTGCAATGGACATGGAGGCGCAGATATCTTTTTGAATTAGTATTTTTGGAATCTCCATACTGTTTTCTATAGTGGCCGTCCTAGTTTATAATTCAACAGAGCATGAGGCTTCTCTTTTCTCCACATCCTCTCCAACACTTGTTCTTCATTGTATTGTTGATAATAGCCAGTCTGAGAAGTGTGAGGTGATACTACATCATGATTTTGATTTTCATTGTTTACAATAGCCAAGATATTAAAGCAACCTAAGTGTTCATTGATAGAAAACTGGATAAAGAAAATGTGGTATATCATTTATCTATCTGAGATATATATATATCAGATATATAAATTGATATACTATTCAGCCATAAAAAAGTAAAATCTCATCATTTGGGACAACAGGAATGAACCTGGAGAGTATTATGCTAACTGAAATAAGACAGAGAAAGACAAATACTGTATGATTTTACTTATATGTGTAACCTAAAACATAAAACAAATGAATAAAATAAAACAGAAACAAATTCATAGATACAGGGAACAAACTCATGATTGCCAGAAGGGAGGGAGGACAGACCCAAAAGGAGAAGGGGATTAATAAGTACAAATATTTAGTTATAAAATAAGCCATGAGTATGTATGTAATGTACAGCCCAAGGGATATAGTCGATTATATCATAATAACTATTAATGGTGATGGATGGTTATTAGACTTAGAGTGATCACTTAAAAAGGTACATAAATGTTGAATCACTATGATGTACACCTGAAACTAACTATAACTTTAAGTCTGGTTCCATCACTTACTAGTATTGAAATCTTAAATTTACACAAAGTAATTTCAGTTTTCGTATCTTTGTAATGCCATAATGATGCTTTGCTTTGCTGCAAAAAAAATTGTACAAATAGCAATTGAGTTACTGAGTATTGAAGTGATCCATGACCTGAAAGGGTCATATAAATGCCCATCACTGTTTATACTCTCTTCAGATGCCTCCTGGATCCTTATTTCCAACCACAATCTTTCTGTACACCAGAAAAGAATGTCTAAGAGCTCGACTGATAGTTGTCACTAAAATGCTTTGCTAACATCTTGAATCTAGTATTTTCCCAAAGCAACCTCATTACTGTCCCTCAATCTGTCCTACAAATGGATGCTCAATCTGTCCTATATCTGTTGAATTTACCTCCACTTCTCTCCATCTCTAAATATCCTTTACCTCTCACCTGGGTTACTACAATCTCTTACTAGTCTTCCCATCTTTACTCTTGTCTCCTTTAATTGTTCTCCACCTTGCAGACAGAGTACTGCTAAGAGGAACCTAATGAACAAAACAAACAAATGAGCAAAATAGAACCAGAGACATGGAAACAGGGAACAGACTGACAGTGACCAGAGGGGAAGGGGAAGGGGGAGGAGGACAAGGGGGAAAAGTAGGGGAAGGATCTAGTCAAGGAACAGGTATAAATGACCCATGGACATGGACAACAGGGTGGGGATTGACTGTGGGAGTGGGGGTGGGTGAGGCAGGGGAGAGCCACAGGAGAAAAATTGGGACAACCATAAAAACAATTTTAAAAAGGCAAAAAAAAAAAAAAAAAAAAAAGACATATTTGATTATGTCAGCCCTGTCTATATCCCTGAAATAAACAGACATGTTTCCTAAGACTAAATATCCCTAGTTTCTTCAACTGTGTCATATGCAACTGTTTATCAAACTCTTTTTTAAATGGGGCACTTTCACACTCTGGATTGAATATATTCTTTCAATAGTATCCTAACCACAGCAGAAGACACTGGGATTTGCATGTTACCAGCAGTAAATAGCATATGAGGTGTTCTACTGTATCTCCTCCAGCCTTTTACCAATGCTCTGGAATTTCTATGGAAAACATGCACACATTTATTTGATGGCTGCTTTTGATTAGTTTTTTACCCAACATTACAATCTGTTGAGATAATTCCAGATCTTAACTTCTCATTCAATTTTGTGCTACCTGCAAATGAAAATATCTCGTATATCCTCATCCAAATGATGTGTAAAACATCAAATAGGGAAGAACAACATTTCATGAAGATGCCACTACTCTCTACTCTGTTAGGTAATAGTTATGGGTATTTTCAAATTGGCTTTAATCCTAATACTTTCATATACCTTCAATTCCTCTTTATATCCCAGAGGATATTTTAGAAGATTTTATTAAATGAAATGAATTCACTTGATCTATGAATTTTTATAACCCTATCAGAAAAGTGAATGAAATTAGTTTAAGGTAAAACAATGCTGACTCTTTCCTAATTGTATTTTGGTCATTATTTATTAATCCTTTTTCAGATCCTTTTCTTAGGACTTGGTATCAAAAATATTAACTTGTTCTTTTCCAAATATATTTTCTTTTTCTGGAAGTTGAGAATAGATGACTTTTATTTTTGGGGTAAAATTCTAAACACATTTAGGCTCACTGAGTTCCTTACAGATTTATTGTATCTGCAGTCCTTGGTCAATGAAAGTTAGTTTTTCCTGTTTCTCATCTCCAGTACACAAAATTTTACTTCTCACTGAAGGTCTACCCGAAGGTTACCTCCTCCACATAGGCTCTCCACTTTCTTTCTTGAGGACAGAAATGGTGTCTTACTCATCATTGTAACCATAACATAACAACACATAACATAATGTGTGTTCAAAAATATTTCTTAAATTGTTGGCTCTCACTCATTTCTAGTTTTTTGGACTCTGTGACGTGTCTCATAATTCCTAAAACTCTGTAAGTAATTTGGAGGTTATATCTTCAGACTCTTTAAGTGTATGGAATACATTGGAGCCTAAAAGTTAAAATTTTTGGAAACAGCTAGATTGACTCAAGTCTGTCTACCTATCTTGGGCTTCAATTATTCTTTGTTCCTAGTTCCAGACCTCTTAACTACACCCCTCTATATTTTCAACTACCCTTTCTGTTGCAAAAAATGTCCTCTTTTGGCCAAATATTGCCTAGTATTTCTTACTGGAAAAGTATGCCCTTTTCCTCCTCCCAAAATAATCCTACTCAAAATTTATTTATCTTCACAAATTTCCTTGGACTATTCTCTATCGGCGTTAGACATTGTGTTCAAAAAGGCTATTTGACACACGTGCATATAGAAGATCATTAATATCCAAACTCTGGAAAAATCCAAAGAATGGATTGCTCCAAGTGGACTTTAAATGTCCACAATTAAAAAAAAAAAAGACATTGTAACAGACAATTTGCTACAGTTAGTAGTAAGGTGTGATGGTGTGCCCCACTGGGCTACAAATGAACTCATTTTGTGTAATATAAAGAGTGGTGGGGATTATAGAAGGTGACAACAATGAGCCTCTCAGACAACGGAAGCTTCACACTGTATATAGAAGGGGGTTGGAACAGCAATGTGGGTGTAGAGTGGCACTTGAAGCTGCTCTCGCAGAGCACTTTACATGACAGCATTAAACCGAAGAAATACCACCTGCCTGCGCTGAAGGCTAAAGCTTCTCCCACAGCCTTCAAGGCACTGACACCCCCGCTGGGCTGCCACTCTCGGAAGCTATTTCATATGGGAAAACGTTTCACATTTCATTGAACAAAAATCATTTTCTACTGAGCAGGAAACACTCCTAGGCTAAAAGAGAAATTTGAAAAGAAACAGCATAACAATAATAACTGGGTAAGACTGATAATAGTTTTCAAAAGACTGTTTATTTCTCTTCCCTTTTGGGTTCTGTAGAAGTACAACGACCAGTCCTCATGGCCTATGATTTTTTTATGCATATTCTTATCTGCAGGTCAACAAGATTCCCTACAAATTAAAATTTTCACGTTTTAAAATATTTCATGATGGTGTGTGTGTGTGTGTGGTCATCTTCAAGATTGAAAATTTTGATTTTAGGGGCAAGAATTGATAAGTAAAATATGATTTTTGTGTTTACATAATGTATTCTCATGGTTTTTGTAACAATAAATTTTTCTACATTTAATCTCACGTTTTAAATAACTTCAAAAATGATTACAGTTAATATAACTTCCAGTGATTACATAATTTCTTTATCTCATACATAGGATTCTTTAAATACTTGTTTATTTCTTGCCATATCTTTACGTTATATTCTATTCTTATGCACCCAAGTTTTTTTCCCTTTTTTTAACTTACTCTACTTCATAGTGAAATATCTCCACAAGAATTTCCACTAATCTAGAACAGGTTAGATTAAGAAAATCTTCCTTAGACCAGCAGGAGTATGTAATGCATATACTTGAGACTCTTCAGTTTAAACCATCTAAGACCAGTAGCAGCACTCAGAGATTCGAGAATTCAGCTTTCCACTTCAATTCTCCTTTTTAATAACACGCTCTAACTTAGCTATCCTAACTGATATGTTCCTCTGCTCATTTGCTCTGTCTGAATCAATGACTGAAAATACTAAACTCCATGTGTTTTCAGGCTGATATCCTAGCCTTTCAGGTTAAAACGCTCCCCTCACTGGATAAACAATTCCATATCTACTTCTTCCCACAGTAAATGGGCTGGGTAAGGAGCCTCTCCGCCCCCAGCTCTTAATGTTCTCTGACTCAGCCTGGGACAGTGAGGCCTGACCAAACTTGGGGTTTTAACATGTGACCTGTAAACACCTGCCTTGATCTGTTTTTGAGATTGTTTCAGAACATTTTGTCCAGCAGCAAAATATCCTCAATTAGGTAACCCTCTATTGAAATTAATGATTTTAAATTGCTCATTTTCCTTTCTGATTTTTCTCTTTATAAGGTATCTGGCTTTTAGAAAAGTAATCAAAATCATTTTCCCTAGTTGCAGGATTTCTAGGTCCAGTATATTGTCAAAGTAGTTTTATAAAAGAGAAAAACAAACTAGGCACACAAATATTGTTTAAAACTTAAAACTAAGCTTTGGAGCAATCTGGAACATATAATAAGAATATTCTAGCAATTATGATTCACTTTTCAAATAAGAATATCCTACCATATTTTACCATATTTTATTATACTATATTCCTCCCAACAAGTCTGGAATCAATTTGATGGATTTTTGATTTTTATGTCCTCAAAGATTTATTAGCTGACAATAATTTTAGGAAAACTAAATGTCAAAATTAGTGATGGCTCTTCTGTTGATGTCAGAATTCAGAAGATTGCTTCCCTATGGGCCATTTCTCTAGGATTTGGCAAATCAAAGTCAAACACATTTATATTAAAAAATCTAAGTATGCTAAAATTGGCACATACAGCAAATTGAAAAGGAATTTTACCTGTATCTTTAATCAGAGTTATGTTCAATTATCATCCTGTTTGTCATCCTTAAATTGGATATCATCATATCATCAGGATAAAGATTTGGTCTCTGAACAACAGAAACTCCATAACCCCAAATATGTCCCCCGCCTTTCTTTACTTGACTGCAAGAACAATCATAGCTAAATTTAGTCCTCAATGAGAGTAAGTAACTCATCCATCTAGCATATCTGTTTTTCCTTTTTAAAATTGAGTTTAACCTTTTTTTTTCTTTTCTCTTCATTTTAAAATTCAGTCTGGCCTAACAACTTCCAAATCTAATCATATACATAACAGGAACAATACTATTATGGGGCTAAAAATTCTAATGATCTTCTCAAGAATTTATAGCAGTTTACTTGAACTGTCTTTAAGGAAAATGTTTTTTTACAGACACTAATTACCTTCAGATTATAGGTAAACTGAAAATGCCCTCTACTAACCTGTGTATAGACAACGAGAAACAGATAGTGGTAACACACCAAACAGAGCTCAAGTATACTTTTTTTTTTTTTAATCCTCCCTGGAGGAGGATATGTTTATTGATTTTAGAGAGAGAGAGGAAGGGAGAGTGAGAAAGAGAGACAGACACAGACAGAAACTTTTTTTTTTGTGCTATTTTTTGTATGTTTTATTGACTATGCTGTTACAGTTGTCCCAATTTCTTTTCCCTTTGTTCCCCTCCACCCAGCAACCCCCGTCCCTCCAGCAATCCCCCACCTTTAGTCCATGTCCTTGGGTCATGCATATAAGCTCTTCTCAACATTCCCCTGTCCATTCTGCACCCTCCTTCTATGCTTCTTAATTCCTGCACCAATTCCCTCCTTCTCCCCCTTCCCCCTCCCAGCTGACCACCCCCTATGCTCCCCATACCTATGATTCTGTTGCCGCTCTGGTTGTCTGCTTAGTTTCTCTTTGTTTCCACTCCCTAGCTTCTGTTGTTGATTGTGATACTGTTTTCATTTTAAAGTTCATAGTTTTGATCTTCTTTTTCTCAAATAATTCCCTTTGACATTTCATATAATAATGGCTTGGTGATGATAAACTCCTTTAGCTTTACCTTGTCTGGGAAGCACTTTATCTGCCCTTCCATTCTAAATGATAGCTTTGCTGGATAAAGTAATCTTGGTTGTAGGGCCTTGCTTTCCATCACTTTGAATATTTCCTGCCAGTCCCTTCTTGTCTGCAAAGTTTCTTTTGAGAAATCAGCTGACACTCTTATAGGTACCCCTTTGTAGGGAATTCTCTTCTCTCTTGCTGCTTTTAAGATTCTCTCTTCATCCTTAACATTTGGCATTTTAATTATGATGTGTCTTGGTGTGGTCCTCCCTGGGTGTAGTTTGTTTGGGACTCTCTGTGCTTCCTGGACCCATATATCCATTTCCTTCCCCAAATTAGGGAAATTTTCCTTCATTAATTTTTCACATAATTTTTCAATTTCTTTCTCTCCCTCTTCACCTTCTGGCAACCCTGTGATTCGGATATTGGCACATTTAAAGCTGTCCCAGAGGTTCCTAAGCCTCTTCTCATTTTTTTCAATTCTCATTTCCTCCCTCTGTACTGTTTGACTGTTTATTTCTCCCTTATGTTCCAATTTGTTAATTTGAACCCTGGTTTCCTTTCCTTCACCACTTGTTTCATGTGGGTTTTCCTTCATTCCACCCAGGATAAGCTTCATTCTTTCCCCATCCCCTTTAACCTTTTCTTTCAAGTCTGTGAGCATCTTTATCACCAATGCCTTAAACTGTGCATCTGTTAGATTATCTATCTCCTCATCTGTTAGGCTCCTTATCTGTTTGTTGCTTAGTTGTGTCACTGGGACCTTGACCTGCCCCCCACGCCCCACTTTGGGCTGTATTTCTCTGTCTCCTCATCTTCAGAGTTTTCTGTTTGCCTCTGTGATTTGGGTAGGGTTGTCCCACCTTTTAGGTTATAGGGGGCGGAGCCTTAGGTATTCTTTAGTGCTGGCGCCTGTTTCACCACATTGTGGCGCTGTATGTGGGGGAGGGGTCTGAGAGGGAACAGTGCAGGTTGCTACCACTTTTCCAGGCACTTCTCCCTCTTCCCATACTCTGCAAGCTGCCTCCTTTCAGAGACTGGTAGCTTCTTCCTCTGCCCTAACCCCCACTGGCTTTCACAGTCAGAAGCAATGCGGACCTATTTTCCCCGGCACTGGAACCACAAGCTACCTGGTTTGGTTTGGGACTGAGACTGCTTCTCAGATTTAAGCTGTATGACTGTGTTTTTCACCACGGCTACAGTCCCTGTACTGCTAGCCACACCTGTCCACTGCGCTCCCGCCAGCCATGCCGCCTCTAGCTGTGCTGCCCGCCAAGAACCACCCCCACAGCTCCACTCCTTCTCTCCGTCCTGGCTTGGCTCCTCCTACCTTTCTGGCTGATTATTTCTTCTTTGTTTCCTTGCTGACCTTCCCTGTAGTTTTGACTTTCTGGATTTTCTGGCTTGTTTTTTTTTTTTTTTTAGTTTTGAAGTGGTTGTAAATTACTTCTTAGTTGTGAGGAGACGCAGCATGTGTATTTATGCCTCCATCTTGGCCAGACCCAGAGAGAGGGACATTGATGTGAGAGAGAACCATCGATTGGTTGCCTCCTATAGGTGCCTGACCAGGGATCAAACCCACAGCCTACGTATGACATGCTCTGATCAGGAATCGAACCTGCAACCTTTTGATGTACAGGATGACACTCCAAACAAATGACCCACCTGGCCAGGGTTCAGGTATACATTTAAAAAAATTTGTTCTCATGAAGGAAGTTTATCCTGTCACATTGATTGTAATAGCTCTCAATGCTCTCTTTGAATTTGGACATTAAGATCAGCAACCAGCACAGATTTGAGGACAATGTCACTCAAAACAAAGATGCTGAAGGAAGAACTCTAAAAGTCCAGATGTCTAGTATTAGGTATAACATTTCACTCCATTTTATAGCCCAGTAATATTTTGAAAATTCACAGTTCTATCTATGGCCATAAAAATCCCTTTGCTGTTAGAACTGGCAAGACTGCAAATGACATACCCCAAACATGATCATATTACTTTTTTGAAGGTTTTGGTGGGTTATAAAACCCCTATCTCTTCTCTCTTAGCTTGAAAACAATAAAGGAATAAATACAAAAGTCAGCCTGCCAAAAAATGAAAATATCTATCTGCAAGAAATACTAGAAAAACAGCTTCTGTGCTTAAAACTATAGCCAAAATTTATTTCCTGCCAGTTCCCCCCATGTTTATTCCTGATTTGTAATACAAACCAAAAGCAATTGACTTGAGTTCTCAGTTTCTTACAGAAATGGTTTTACTCAGGGGCCAGGACAAGATATCACGAAATGCTGAGTCCTAAAGGCAGCATTTCCCTAAGACCCCTTTCAGGGAATCCAACTGGGAAGGTAGGGAGAGGGAGAAATACTTGTTTTTCCCTTCCCCTCCTGCTGGTTGAGTCCAGACTGATGCAGTGACTTCCTGTTATTGGTAACCTCTGAGTTGCACCAGCACCCTGCTTGACTTCTTAGATTTTTCCATCACCACAAGACAAAACTATCTGCATTGATTTTCTTGTTTTAAACACAGTGACTTGCTTTACTGGTTGGATCCTGACTAATACACTTAATTAAATACACTACATTTAATATCATGCTCACAGATATTATACAACACTGATAGAAGTAAAAGTTTTTGTATTTCTTTTCAAGTCACAGGCAAGACACTGCCCATTTTGCCACACAAGATCCTTGCATGTATTTTACCTACAATTCAATACCTGTAAGTTGTTCTGAACTATATAATTCAAAATACTTAAGTGTTTCCCTTGTTTTCACTTGTCTGCCCAAAGAATCATAGCTAAAATTTGTCCTTAATGACAATAATTAACTCATTCCAATATTCCATCTTCTTTTAAAACAAGTTTACCTCTTAAAAATTTGTTATCTTTAATATTTTTTCCAGATTTATATGTTTTAATATTTCAAGTTGCTTCAAACCCATATGAAAAAAAGATGAATATGTAGCATTAACACAAATATTGTTCTCTTACAAAGCCATGCTACATATGAATTTTATGAGGAGTAATGTGTTATTGTAAATGATACATACACATTATATTCATCAAGATAGACCAAGTTACATTGTGGTAGCAAGTAAACAAATAGCACCATAATCTCAGCGGCTTTAAATCACAAAGGTTTCTCTCTTGCTCATATTACTTGTCCAATATGGTTAATGGCGGTTCTGCTTCATATACTTGACACTAAGTTAGCAAGCCAGGGGGAGGCACTCCCAACTTGTGAGGTCACTATCTCAACATAAACCTTCAGGGTTTTCCACAAAAGGGGAAGAGATCAAGAATAGAACCTCACACTAGTTCTTAAAAGCTTCAAAGCATTCACTCATACTTCATCAGCTAGAGCACGAGATGTGAACTCTCTTCAAGGAAGCATGTGCGAGAAGGAATAGTCTAGAGCAGTGGTTCTCAACCTTCCTAATGCCGCCACTCTTTAATACAGTTCCTCATGTGGTGGTGACCCCCAACCATAAAATTATTTTTGTTGCTACTTCATAACTGTAATTTTGCTACTGTTATGAATCGTAATGTAAATATCTGATATGCAGGATGTATTTTCATCGTTACAAATTGAACATAATTAAAGCATAGTGATTAATCACAAAAACAATATGTAATTATATATGTGTTTCCCAATGGTCTTAGGTGACCCCTGTGAAAGGGTCATTTGACCCCTAAAGGGGTCGCGACCCACAGGTTGAGAAATGCTGGTTTAGAAGTTTTGGTAAGCACTGGTAATCTCTACCACACTCAATTTAAAAATCCATACAACACAAAAAGGAGCAAAGATGAAAGTAGAAATCTCCCAATCAAAAATAACAATGTTAAAGTTTGATAAAAATGTCTAGACATTTCTTTATACATATATGCAAATACAAAATGAGAAGTACTTCTACCAAAATAAAAACATATCTTATGTATTTGAAAATTATTAAATTTTATTTGCATTTAATAGAAAAAAATGAAACTGAAGGAATTAGTGAACTTTAAATAAATATTTTTGTCCTCCACGGTTAAGATATGTATATCTTTTTTAAAAAAAGTATCTCTTTAGAATTAAGAAATACTCCTAGATGGACATGGACAACAGTGTGGTGACTGCCGGGGGCAGAGGTGGGACAGGGTATAGGGGATAAATGGTGATGGACAGAGACTTGAGTTCAGCTGGTGAACACACAATACAAGGTATAGATGATTTGTAGAATTCTGTATCTGAAACCTGTACAATTTTGTTAACTAGTGTCTCTCCCAATGAATTCAAATAAAAAAATAAAAAATAATAAAAAATTTTAAAACAGAGAAATACTCATAGAAAACATTAAGGGACTTGGACCATTATGTTGACATATAATATTTAGACAGTATCTATTCATTTCTTGCTTTAAAATATGAGAAAATTAGCTCACGTGTAACAGCATCCCCTCCTCTCCTTTATAACTCTAATTTTTTGTTAGATTTATTACTTTTATATTTTTAAGGTTTATAATATTCACATTACACAGTTATTCATTTTTTAGTCTACATTGAAGTAAATTCTAAAATTTTTTGTTTTGCCAGTTCTTCTGTACGTTTTTCAGTTCCTGAGCTCTCTATTTCGGTTTACCTTTTAATTGGTTAGACTGCACTGTCAAGCAATTTTTTAAAAAGAATCCCTGAGTTCATTTTCTCTCTGAATTCATATGTGCTTAAGAATATTTGATGTTTTTGTATTTTTAAGGGCAAATGATAATTTGGCTGAGTATAAAATTATTGGAATACAATATTCTTGCTTCAGAAATAGTTTTATTATCTTTTGTCACTGAATGCTACTTTGGAAAAATTTGAGAAAATCTCTGTAGGGGACTGCTCCTTGTGGTTTTGGGAACTGTAGCCCAAGTCATGAGCCAGGCACCCCCTAGGAAGGCCTCTAAGTCTCAGTGGAAAATTGAAAGGCCATGCGGCAGACAGGACTGAAGGCCACTCAAAGGGTTCCCATGAGAATTGGATTTAAAGAATGCATATTATGTTTCAGAGCTTCCTCCGCTTTTCTTATCTCTTAGTTAACTATAAACAATCTATAGCAAAGAATGAAATGTATGAAACCTCACACCTAATGCCAATGTGGCATCAAGATGTTTAAAAGACCCTGACACAGACTGGTCACTGTGCTCTCTATATTGATATCTATAATCAGTAACTGTCAACTGTACCCAAGTGTCTGAAAGCTTATTGATGATTTATAAGCCTTGACCTTGTGCATCCCAAATCCCCTCCTCAATAAAAGGCACGGGAGATGGAAATTCTGTGCTTTCTCCACTAGAGAGATTAGCCACCTCCCCATTCCCCTGAGACAAAATACAGTGTTCTGGATAAATTTGTTCCGCCGTGACCACGAAACCTCTGCTGGACATGGAATTTCCAGCTGAGCCGGGGCATTGGAGGCAGCTCAGCCTCAAATCTTTCATTAAAAAAAAAAAATATTTATTTATTTATTGTTTTTCTATTACAGTTGCCTTACTCCCCCCCCCCCCATTGCTCCCCCCTACCCTGCCCACCCCTTCTCTCAGAGTCAATCCCCACACCATTGTTCATGTCCATGGGTCATTTATACTAGTTCCTTGACTAGACCCTTCCCCTTCTTACCTTCCTTCTCCCTCCTCCTCCCTCCCCCTTGGTCACTGTCAGTCTGCTCCTTGTTTACATGCCTCTGGTTCAGTTTTGCTATTTGTTTGTGTTGTTTATTAGTTTCCTGTATTAGGTGATATCATATTTTATTTGTCTTTCATTGCCTGGCTTATTTCACTGAGCATAATTCTCTCTAGTTCCACCCATGTTGTTGCAAATGGTAGGAGTTCCTTTTTTCTTTCTGCTGCATAGTATTCCATTGTGTAAATGTACCACAGTTTTTTGATCCACTCATGTACAGATGGGCACTTAAGACTGCTTCCAGCACTTGGCTATTGTAATAAAGAGTTTCTGCTCAGCAAAAGAAAACATCAGCAAGATCCCTTTTATTTTCACTCAGAGTTGGCTTGCATTTTCTCACTTGATTTCTATAAGACTCTCTTTAGCTTTGTAATTTAATAAGTTCAATAGATTTTATATTGAATTTGAGCTTTTTCAATTTTTTCTTAGACAGTGTGTGCTTCTCAAATGCAGGTTCAAGTTATTTCAAATTTCAGGAAATCCCCCCCCCCCCCAATGTTTTTCCTGTTGTCTTTGTTCTTTTACTCAGGATTTTAAATTATGTACGGGTCTGTTTTGTTTTCTCAGTATCACTTTCTCTTATTACTTTTTATATCCTTAGTTATTTTTCAGGCACATTTCTTCCTCTTCTCTTTTCCCTCCTCTTTCTTCTTTTCTCCCTTTTCTTTCTGTTTCTTTTGGCTTCTAATGGCATTCTCATCTCTGCAACAGCTTCTTTTTTTTCTTTCATTCATTTTATGAGTTCCTCAAGTTTGGTTTTCATCTTCTTCTCTTGGCTTGCAATCTTTTCTTTGAACCCTTCTACATTTTTAAGCTATTTTTAAAAAGATTTTATTTATTCATTTTTTAGAAAGAGGGGAAAGGAGGGATAAAGAGAGGGAGAGAAAAATCAATGTGCAAGAGAAACATTGATCAGTCACCTCTCACAGGCTCTCAACTGGGGACCTGGAGCAACCCAGGCATGTGCCCTGACTGGGAGTTGAACTGGTGACCTTTCCGTTTGTGGGATGATGTCCAACCCACTGAGCCACACCAGCCAGGGCACATTTTTAAGCTATTTTTTAAAAACAAAGAATGTGTTTAGGTAATATCTAAGATCATGAAGAATACATTGTCTGCTTCTGATTCAATCAACATTCAAATATATGTTCTTTAGTCCCCTCACTCCATATATATGAATAGCTCTTCAGCTGTTTTCTTTCTGATTTTTTACAACATGTCTATTTTTTTTCCTTAAAGAACAGCCTGCAGATGGGTGAGAAAATTCTCAAAATAAGTTTGTGTCCAGAATACTTTTACTATTTGCTACGTTCTTAGCCTTAACAGCGTATACTTTCCTCAGTTTTCACACTAAAAGGTCTGGGATGGTAAAAACTCTTAAGTCACAAACTCACTGAGCCCCATTCACAAAGGATATATTCCTTGGCAATGACCATAGACTCGTCGTCGTCGTCGTCGTCGTCGTCGTCGGCAGCCGTCCGTCTCGAGAGACGATGGCGTAGCTTCTTGAGAGTCTATCTGCACCGCCGAGAATGGCTGTGCAGTCCGATTCGGGAGTGACAATCCCTGCCACACTTGTTACAGGTGAAGGCAGATGGCTGTTGTTGCTGCTGCTGACGCTGCTTCCGCCTCGATCTTTTCTGGACCGCCTCCTCGTTGCGCGCAGCCTCCGCGCGTGAGGTACCTTGCCTGACCGCGAGCCTCCAGGCTAGGCGGTCATCTGCTTGAACTTCCCATGTGTTGAGATTGATGGAGCATTGTGTCATGTCCTTTTTGCAGATGTCTTTGAACCGCAGTTTTGGGCGCCCTGTCATCCTCTTGCCTTCTGCTAGCTCGCTGTAGAGGAGGTCTTTGGGGATACGGCCTGCATCCATTCTTTTGACATGGCCGAGCCACCTGAGGCGTCTCTCGCTAAGAACTGCATGCAAACTGCATATATTGGCTCGCTTCAGCACCTCGGTGTTGGGGACCTTATCCTGCCAGGCGACATGCAGGACGCGTCGCAGGCACCTCATGTGGAAGCTGTTGAGTTTCCTTTCGTGCCTTGCGTAGGTGGTCCACGTCTCGCTGCCATAGAGGAGAGTGCTGAGTACGCAGGCTTGGTAGATGCGCAGTCTGGTTTTCTCAGTGAGGCTGGAATTGTTCCACGCTCGCCGGTTCAGTCTGGCCATAACTGTGGCTGCCCTGGCGATTCTCCGGTTGACCTCCAAGTCGACTGACAGAGAGCTCGAGATGGTGGACCCGAGGTAAGTGAAGTCGTTGACAACCTCCAGGGTGTATCCGTCGATGGTGATGCATGGGGGAGTCCCTGTGCCTTGAGCCATAACATTCGTCTTCGTCAGGCTGATGGCTAGTCCGAACTCCTTGCATGCGTGGGAAAGGCAAGTGACTAGCTGTTGGAGTCCCTCTTTGGAGTGTGATGTCAAAGCTGCGTCGTCGGCGAAGAGCATCTCACGGATGAGCACCTCTTTGACTTTGGTCTTGGTTCGTAGACGGGCCAGGTTGTAGAGCTTGCCATCGGATCTGGTGTGAATGAAGACACCCTCGCTGCAGTCCTTAAAGGCGTATTGGAGGAGCATGGAGAAGAAGATTCCGAACAGCGTAGGCGCGAGGACGCAGCCCTGCTTTACTCCGCTGCTGACTGGGAAGGCCTCAGAGGTTGCGCCGTTGTAGGACACCGTGCTGTGCATGTTGTCGTGAAAGGACATGACCACAGCAAGCAGATGTGGTGGACAGCCAATCTTCCGTAGCAAGCTGAAGAGTCCGCTTCGACTGACCAGATCAAACGCCTTCGTGAGGTCAATAAAGGCGAGGTAGAGTGGTTTATGCTGCTCGTGACACTTCTCCTGCAGCTGGCGTAGGGAGAAGATCATGTCCACTGTTGAGCGGCCAGCTCTGAAGCCACACTGGGAGTCTGGGTAGATGCGGGAAGCAAGGGTCTGCAAGCGGGCAAGAGCGACCCGGGCGAATACTTTGCCGACGACGCTGAGGAGAGAGATGCCCCGGTAGTTGTTGCAGTCGCTGCGGTCTCCTTTGTTCTTGTACATGGTGATAATGTTGGCGTCTCTCATATCCTGGGGGATGTAACCCTCCTTCCAGCAGAGACAGAGTAGATGGTGGAGCGGCTGTAGCAGGACTGGTTTCCCGCTCTTTAGGATTTCTGGAGGGATTCCGTCGCTTCCTGGTGCTTTCCCGCAAGCGAGGCGGTCGATGGCTTTGCCGAGCTCTGCCGCAGTAGGTGGGGTGTCTAGCTCCTCCATGACTGGTAGGTCTGGGATGGCGTTAAGAGCAGTGTCTGTTACGGTGTTCCTCGTTGCGTACAGCTCGAGGTAGTGCTCGGTCCACCGCCGCATTTGCTGTTCCTGGTCAGTGATGACCTCACCTGTCTTGGACTTAAGGGGGGCGATCTTGGAGGGGATTGGGCCTGTTGCCTTCTTGATACCCTCATACATTCCTCGTGCGTTGCCTATATCGGCGGCTTCCTGAATGCTTCTGCACAGGTTTAGCCAATAGGTGTTGGCACAGTGGCGGGCGGTCTTCTGGACTTTGTTCCTGGCAGCCCGTAGAGCTTGAAGTGTACTGGGAGTGGGCGTGGCCTTGTAAGCCAGTAGGGCCTTCCTCTTAGCCTCGATCACGGGTTCCATTTCTTCCCAGTGAGCCTCGTACCAGTCAGCGTTCTTCCGCTCTTTCTTCCCGTAAGCAATAATGGCGGAGTTGTATATGGCATCGCGGAGACGTGGCCAATTGGATTCGATAATGTCATCTGCCGCCACTCCCTCGCCGAGTGCATCTTCCATCTTGTTGATGAATTGCTGGGTCTTAACTGGGTTGCTGGCACAACTGGTGTTGATGCGTGGGCGACCCTTCATCTTGGAGTGGTGCAACCTCTTCGGCATTATGCGCACCTTGCTTACCACGAGGGCATGGTCCGTGTCGCAGTCTGCACTGTGGTAGCTGCGGGTGAGGAGGGTGCTGCCAATATCCGTTCTTCTGGTGATGACGAGGTCAAGCTGGTGCCAATGACGGGAGCGGGGGTGCCTCCATGACACCTGGTGGATCTCTTTGCACTTGAAGAATGTGTTTGTCACGCACAGGCCGTGGTGACACAAAAGCTCAAGCAGTCGCTGACCATTCTCATTGATCTTTCCTCTCCCAAAGTTTCCGAGGCAGGTGGGCCAGGCCATGTGGTCGGCTCCTACTCTTGCGTTGAAGTCTCCAAGGAGATAGAGAGCGTTACTTCTGGGAATCTTGGATAACGCTTCGTCCAGTGCATGGTAGAACTGTTCTTTCTCTTCGGTGGTGGCGCAGAGGGTTGGGGCATATGCGCTAAGAATGCTGACTGGGCCGAAAGTTGTTGACAATCGGAGGGTAAGTAATCTCTCTGTGCCTCCTGTGGGTGGCTCTATGGAGTTAACAAGCGTGTTCTTCACAGCGAACCCAACACCGTGCTGTCTTGGTTGGTCCGGAGACTTCCCTTGCCAGTAGAAGGTGTAGTTGGTTTCTCTGATAGTTCCGTTGTCGGCCAACCGGGTCTCCTGTAGAGCCGCAATGTCGATGTTTAGTCGTGCCAGTTCCCTATCGATGACAGCGGTTTTCCTGGCACCCTTGATCCACGGAAGGTCTGCAGTAAGTCCGGGGCACATGGTCCTGATGTTCCAGCTAGCGAGGCGAAGAGCCGGAGGCTTCTTTCTTGTTGTTTGCTTGGAATTAACTGGTGCGGGTGTTTTGTGGCCCACTTTTCGAGAGGCGCCTCTCTGATCCCCACGCACCCAGTGGGGCAGGCGAGCCATGGCGAGACGGTAGCTGTCCAGTGAGGTGCGATGACCTCTCCCACCGTCAGAGGAGACCCCTGGCGCTCGTTTCCTTCGCCAATCGGATGAGCTTATAACCGGTATCTGTCTCCTCCCGTGTTGAGTCGACATCTTGCGATGACGCTGGAGTGTCCTCTCAAGTGAAACTGAAGCTACAGAGCCTGGGCAGGGTGATATGGAGGGTCTGCTGTTGCCCATGCAGCAGACCCCCCCTCTCTTCGCAGCTGAAGGGTCCAAGGGAAAGACAAAGTCAATACAGCTTGGCTTCAGGTGCGCCGCAGGAGTTGCCGGTGTTGACTACAATGTCAAACCGCCTTAGGGACTCCGGCTCCGGATTTTCTGTCGGGGTTTACTCCCTTAGCCTTTCCCCTGAAGAGGTATGCCGCAAGGCAGCGGAGGTTTTTTGGGGTCAGAGTTTTCCTTCTCTGATTTTAGAGATGTCCTTCCTCTTTCCTCCTTTACAGTCTTGAGGGCAGCATTTACAGGCTAAAATAGAAAACTGGCAGTGTAACCTTCTAAGCAGATACTACCAATACCCTGCTTGGGTATACTCACCCAACAATAAACATCTCTTAAATGTCCTCCAAGTGCCATGCCTCGAATTAGTAAATGGCAGTGCAATGGCAGCCAAACATTTGGATCAGTTTCACTAAGTAAACCACCAACACAAGTAGGTTTTTAAAACAATAGAATAGTGTCTCATTTTATTAAAAATAATAACTATTTTTAAGCAACTTACCAGCAACACTGAATAAAAAACCTGGCTGTGTTTCCCACTGTTTCAACTGCTCCTCAGCTGGCTTTAACACAGTGGCGTCGGTTGGTCCCGCGCCCCACGCTTGCAAGTCCACGCGCCGCCGCCCACTGATGCCGAAAGCGGCTTCTAGGAACGCGCCATGTTCTGACTCGCAGCTCTAAACGATGCGGACGCTAGAATATCGCGTCACAGACATCCACAGCAATAAAAAAGATCAAAATACTGATACACAAAACAACACAAATGAATCTCAAAAAGCATTACGCTAAGTGAAAGAAGCAAAGCATAAAAGTCTACATGAAGTTCTAGAAAATGCAAAATTATAGAGACAGAAAGTAGATCACTGGTTGCCTTGGGCTATGGGGCTAGAGAAAAGGATGATACAACAAGACACAGGGTAATTTTTAGGGAGATGGAAATGCTTTAATCTTGATTCAATAGTAGTTATGCTACCGAAAAGCAATTTGGGGTCCTGCTGCCTGCCGCCACCCTCTAGGCAAAATTCCAGAAGCAAAGGTTTGGTGATAAAGAAAGTCTATCCAGTCACAGCTTCAATTACTTAAGCCTATCAATTAAGGCTAAACTCTAACACCTGGGCCCTGCTATCACTTCCCCCTGTTTTAATCACCTTATTTCTATAGGGCTAGTTACAAACTAAAACAGCATAAAATACAAAAACTACACAACTTTGGAAGAATGACAGGCTTCTGCCTCATAGCCTGTTCCCTCTAGAACACCCAAAGAATAAACCAGGGACCCTCTGCCAGGCCAGCCCAATCCTTTAGAAAAATAGGAAGCCCCACACTTTGTTCTTCCACAGAGACACGAACTTAACAATATACTGTCTAAAAACGCTTTAAGAGAACTCCAGAAACCAGTTAAAAAGTCATAATATCCCAGGAAAGTGCAAAGCCAAAACCAGCTACATTAAAATGGTTAAAAAATTATTTCACCCATGAGAGCCCCTCCCCTAAGCCAGCACAGAAACAACCTTAAAGAAATGAAGACCTAATAATTATGAGACAAAAATAAAAACGACCATCTTAAATAAGTTCAATGAACTTCGAGAGAAAACAGACAACTAAGGAAAATCAGGAAAATGATGCATGAACAAAATGAAAATATCTTAAAAAACAGAACTTCAGGAATTGAAGAATATAATAATTCAATTAAAATATTCACTAGGAGGACTTCTGGCCAAGATGGAGGCATAGACAGACATGCGGCGTCTCCCCCCACAACTAAGAAGGAATACAATTACCTCAAAACTAGAAACAACCATAAGTTCCAGAAAATCAAAGTGCATGGAAGTCCAGCAAACAAAGATATAACCTGCAACCAGGACCACCCTATTCAGCTGCACGTTTACATACTTCAAAGTTAAATGACCATAGACTACTGACCACATAAAAGGCCTGTCTTTAACATTTCTTCTTTGGATGCATCTTTTATAATGTAGAATAAATATCTGTATAATACTGCTCTCCCCATATTTGCCTATGTTCTTAGATCTCATCACTTTAACCAAAAGATCATCAGATTTGTGTTTGAGAATTGTGACCCTTTCTTAAAGGGGAAACTGTATCCTGACTGAGGTTGGAGAATATATGTGTTAGCTCTCAGCACCCTCCCTCAACATAATTCAAATCTCATAGTATTTGGCAGGTTTTCTGATGACTTGAGTTTATGGTTGTTTTCTTGTTTCACTGAAGATGGCTTTTATTCACATTTATGACCCTCTATTATTCACATTTTGTTGCTGTTGTTGGTGAATTTCAGTAACAGGGAGTAAAAGTTACTTTCTTCTGCTATGTTTCATCACAAATGAAATTTTTAAAGATCAGAAGAAACTCTAGAGCTAAATTTTTACAGCCCAAAAGATTACATTTCTCTAATCATGTATATAGAGTAGATACACTTTAACATTCTAATGGCTATACCATACCACTTCATTAATTTTTAAAAATTTATTTACTTTAATTTCTTTTTTTATTGTTGTTCTATTATACTTGTCCCAAATTTTCCCCCATTGCTCTCCATTGCCCGCTCTCCTCTCCCACAGTCAATCCCCACCCTGTTGTCCATGTCCATGGGTCATTTATACTATGTTCATAGCAGCACTATTTACAATAGCCAAGTGCTGGGAACAGCCTATGGCCCATCAGCAGATGAACGGATCAAAAACCTGTGCTACATTTATACAATGGAATACTATGAAGCAGAAAGAAAGAAGGAACTCCTACCTTTCATGACAGTGTAGATGGAACTGGAGAGTATCATGCTTCGTGAAATAATACCAGGAAGCAAAAGGCAAATACCACTTTACTTATTTTAATAAATGTTTTAGATCTCAGAACTCATGGTTCATTCAGTATCACAAATTGGATTAAGTTAAAGCAGAGTGTGAATTATGTTATAACACAGAATCACTATTGTAAAACGTATATTTCTTATATATAAAAATGTAACAAAGAGAAATACCTGGCCTATAGTATGTGCTAAAAATTTAAGATCTTTTTTCTTCCAGTAAGGATATACAGTAGATAAGAAGAAGAGGTTATAATTGTTAACATAGCTTTTGCTAAGGCTTCTAGCTCCATATTGGGACCTAACAATAAGAGATGCTGTTTGTATTATAATAGAAGCAGGACCAAAAATATTTATTCTGCTGTGCATTTAGCCCTTCCCAGGCTCACAAATCTTGGAATAAACCTGCAAATTATTTACAATTAATGTATCCTTCAAACAAAAATTTGTGAGTATGCGCTAATCAATGTCCCTCTAATGGTGTAGTGGAATGTGGTTTTGGAACAGTAATTACAATCTAAATCCTCTTGTTTTCCACACACATCTGCAAAAAGATCGCAGCTTAGTGTTGTTAACAAATACAACCTAATAGTAAAGATACTCTTTCCTTCCTGTATTACCCTTATGTCATTAGACAACACGTCCAATGGCAGCTGTTCCTATAACTGGCACAAACCTACTAACTCCATTCACATCCTGTCTCTCGGCTGTCTTTACTCATCCTCAAGGTCACACAACTCACTCCAAAGGTTGATAATGAGCAAAGTCTAAAAGCTTACAATGCACATCAACACAACTCAGACAAATCTAGTGTGTTTTTTTATTTAAAAAAAAGAATTAGGTAAAAAGACCTGAAATAGCTCATGGAAAAATAATTTCTAAATCCCATAAACAACATTGGTAGGTTTTCCAAAAGGTCTAGAGTCTCACAAGTTTTTTAAAAGTCAAAGTCATCTGTCATTTGTTCTATACTCACACACTTTTGATTCTGGGCCTGAGATTTCAGGTCTTATCACCTGAAATCATCAGGTTTTCCTCTTCCCATCGATTCAATAAAACAATTAATTAATGACTGACCACATCATGGCCAGGGACTGAGAGAATAGAGATGAACCAAATAAAAATCTTGTCTTTAAAGAGTTGCTAGCTGAGAACTGTAGCGTCTTTCCAAATGTTATTTAACTTAGTTCTTACTATAATCCTAGAAGGTAGGTATTATTATGCCCATTTTACAGGTTGGAAAGTACAGTTTAGAGCAGTTAGGTCACCTACACAAGGACATACACCTGGGAAGGGGTGGAGCTGGGAGTAGAACAGAAGGTCTCTTGGAAACTCATGCTCTTCACCGCTACCTGACAGGGATGTGTAGTGATGGTGAGGAAGTCACAGAGTGGATGTCAATCCCGGCTGGAGGAACTCCCCTGATGGTTCACGTGGGGAAGGAAGACATGTGGGGAAGGAAGCCATGTGGGAACAAGCAAGACACCTACAAGGGACCCTGGGCTTTCCCAATGTTGGCACAGAGTATTCTTTTCTGACCAAAGTTCCCCTTCAAGAAGTTTCATAGCAAATGTTGTATACTATTAGATATAGCATATTATCATTCCTGAATTAATCAAGGTCAAGACCTATACCGGGTAGCTATTATATAAGAAATTACATCCTAGGTTATTTGGACATTGTGTTAATTTGCTGGGGCTGCCATAACCAAATACAACAAACTAGGTGGCTTAAGTAACTGAAATTTATTATCTCATAGCTCTGAAGACTACAGGTGAAAAATGGAGGTGTTGGAGGGGTTGGTTCTTCCTTCTGAGGACTTTGAGGAAAGGTTCTGTTCCAGGGCCTTCTCCTCATAGATGACCTTTTCATGTTCATGTGGCATTCTCCCTGTGTATGTGTCTGTCTCTAAACTTCCCCATTTAATAAGGACACAAGTCTTGTTTGAGAACTCACTGTAATGACCTCATTTAAACTTGATTAACTCTGTAAAGATCCTATCTCTCAATAAGGCCATATTCTGAAGTACAGGGGGTTAGGATTTCAACATATGAACTAGGGGCAGGGAGGAAAAGACACAGGTTAGCCCATAACAGACACTACTGTGAAGTTTCGATGGAAAGGACCTCGAACACTATTCTCTTCTCCAAATTGGCTTGTATAAAATGCTTATGTAAGTCTCATGATTCACTTGGAGCAACAGTATTAGTCCTTAAAATGGCATTTTTAAAATATTCATCTATGTAGTTCTTTACTAGTGGTCTTTATTCTTTTTATTGGGGGGGGGCTTGTTTTAAAGTATATTTTATTGGTTATGTTGTTACAGTAGTCCCAATTTTTTTCCCTTTGCTTCCCTCTTCCCAGTACCCCCATCCCTCCAGGAATTCCCCCCCCCAACCTTAGTTCATGCCCATGGGTCATGCATATAAGTTCTTTGGCTTCACCCTTTCCTATATTATTCTTAACTTTCCCCATCTATCTTGTACCAAAGAATTATGCTTCTTAATCCCTGCACTATTTCCCCATTTCTCCCCCTTCCTCCTCCCAACTAATAACCCTCAAAATGATCCCCATACTTATGATTCTGTTCCTATTCTGGTTTGTTTGGTTGGATTTTGTTATTATTTTTTAGATTCAGCTGTTGATAGGTGTGAGTTTGTTGTCATTCTAATGTTCATAATTTTGTAATTCTTTTTCTTAAGTAAGTCCCTTTGACATTTCATATAATAATGGCTAGGTGATGATGAGCTCCTTTAGCTTTACCTTGTCTAGGAAGCACTTTATCAGCCCTTCCATTCTAAATGATAGCTTTGCTGGATGGAGTAATCTTGGTTTAAGTCCTTACTTTTCATCACATTGAATACTTCTTGCCAGTCCCTGCTTGCCTGCAAAGTTTCTTTTGAGAAGTCATCTGATAGTCTTATAGGCACCCCTTTATAGGGAACTCTCTGCTTTGCTCTTGTTGCTTTTAAGATTCTCTGTTTATCTTTAATTTTTGGCATTTTAATTACGATGTGTCTTGGTGTGGTCCTTTCTGGGTCTAGCTTGTTTGTGACTCTCTGTGTTTCCTGGACGTGTATGTCTATTTCCTTTGCTAAATTTGGGAGGTTTTCCTTCATTATCTTTTCACATAAGCTTTCAATTTCTTGCTCGTCCTGTTCTCCTTCTGGCACTGCTATGATTCATATGTTGGCATATTTAAAGTTGTCCCAGAGGTTACTAAGCCTCTCATTTTTTTTTTTTCAATTCTTGTTTCCTCATTCTGTACTGGTTGACTGTTTTTTTCTTCCTTATGTTCCAAATCATTGATTTGAACCCTGGTTTTCTTCCCTTCACCATTGGTTTCATGTGGATTTTCCTTCGTTTCATTTAGCATAGCCTTCACTTCTTCCCTTATGTGTTTGCTGTTCTCAAGCATATCTGTCAAGCCTGTGAGCATCTTTATCACCAGTGTTTTGAACTCTAAGTCTGTTAGGTTAACTATCTCCTTGTCACTTAGTTCTCCCACTGAAACCTTGATCCGTTCCCACTTTTGGGCCATATTTCTGTGTCCCCTCATCTTGACAGGCTCCTGTGTTTGTTTGCCTCTGTGTCTTAGGTAGAGCTGTTGCACCTTTTATGTTTAAGGGGCAGAGCCTTAGGTATTTGTCAGTACAGGGTGACATGTTTCACCACGTTGTGGTGCTGTATGTGGGGGAGGGGTATGAGAGGGAACAATGCTGCTTGCTCAGCATTTGTCCCTTTTCCAGGTACTTCTCCCACTTCCGTTTGGGACTGGTGCCTCTCTAGCTGTTGCCCTGACCATCGTTCCCAGAGTGGGCGGGTCTGCGGACGTTCTAGAACCATGGGGGCCCTTTAAACAAGCGGACTCTGCTGAGAGACTGGGAGTCTCTTTCTCTGCCCCAACCCACTGGTATGCACAGTCAGAAGCAATGAGGCTTTATTTTCCCCGGTGCTGGGACCATGAGCTGTATGGTCTGGTCTGGTGCTGGGAGCGCTCCCCAGGTGTCCCTCCCTACTTTTTGAAACATGTGACTGTGCTTTCTGCCTGCCTGCTGCTGCCGCCACTGATGCAACCACCACACCGTGTCCTCTCTGCCCCGGCTCGGCCCCTCCTACCTGTTTGGATGAGTATTTCTTCTTTATATCTTTGTTTTTGAACTTCCACGCAGCTCGATTTTCTGGAACTTCTGGTTGTCTCTAGTTTTGAGGTAGTTGTATTTCTTCTTAGTTGTGGAGTGAAACCCAGCATGTCTGTCTAGGCCTCCATCTTGGCTGGAAGTTTAAGTGGCACTTTTATCAATGGAGGCTACTTCTAGAGGGAGGATTCAAAATAAACTTTGTATTTGTTAATTTAGAACGTTTTTGTCCCACAATTCAGGTAAAGTCTCCATGCTCCAGAAACTTCCAGTAAGATTTACTGCAACCTGAAAATGACCATTCCTTTCCATGTCACAGGCCAAAATGGGAACAATGGGGTGGATGCAACTGGGCATTAAATTTAAATTAAAAATAACAAAACACTTTCTAGTAAGTGAATTCATTAATCAGTGAAGCATGATATCAAAGGAAAAACCATAAAATGAAAAGACTGATTTGACTATATTAAAAAAAACAAAACAAAAAACTAGAGACTTCCGGACAAGATGGAGGTGTAGACAGACACCTGTGTCCCCCTCCACAACTAAAAAGGAATACAATTACCTCAAAAACTATAAAAATCAATCCAAATTCCAGAAAAGTGAACAGAAGCAAAGTCTAACTAAGAAATAAAGAAGAAATATTCATCTGTACAGGTAGGAGGGGCGGAGCCAGGGCAGAGAGGAACTGGGGAGGTGCACTGGTGGAGGCGGCAGTGGTGGACTGGGAAGGTGATGCCAGCAGCAGAGCCAGTGGCACCAGGGTGGCAACACCAGCAGCGGTGCTGGTAGGACCATGGCAGTGATGCTCGCAGCAGGACCAGTGGCATTGGTGTCGGCAGTTGTGGCAGCGCAGTGGCTGGGGCCAGCTGGTGGAAAGTGCAGTCACACATTTTATTATTTTATTTTATTTTTTAGATTTCCTTCTTTTTAATGGCCAAGTGGTATTTCATTGTGTAAATGTACCACAGTTTTTTAATCCATTCATCTATAGATGGGCATTTGGGCTGCTTCTAGCACTTGGCTATTGTAAATAGTGCTGCTATGAACATAGGGGTGCATAAGTTCTTTTGAATTGGTGTTTCAGGATTCTTTGGGTATATTCCTAGCAGTGGAATCACTGGTTCAAAAGGCAGTTCCATTTTTTCTTTTTTGAGGTAATTCCATACTGTTTTCCACAGTGGCTGCACCAGTCTGCATTCCCACCAACAGTGCAGTAGGGTTCCTGTTTCTCTACATCCTCGCCAGCACTTGTTTGTTGACTTGTTGATGATGGCCATTCTGACTGGTGTGAGTTGGTATCTCATTGTGGTTTTTATTTGCACCTCTCTGATAGCTAGTGATATTGAACATTCTTTCATATGCCTATGGACCCTCTATATATCCTTCTTGGAGAAGTGTTTGTTCAGGTCCTTTTCCCATTTTTTAATTGGGCTGTCTGTCTTCTTGGTGTTGAGATATGTAAGTTCTTTTTATTTTGAAGCTCAATCCCTTGTCTGAGGTATCATTAGTAGATATGTTTTCCCATATGGTTGGTTCCCTTTTCATCTTGCTAATGTTTTCTTTTGCTGAGCAGAAACTCTTCAGTTTGATGTAGTCCCATTTGTTTATTCTTTCCTTTATTTCCCTTGCCTTAGGAGATATATTGGTGAAAATATTGCTACGTGGGATATATAAATTTTTTTCTGCCTATGTTTTCCCCTAGGACTTTTATGGAGTCATGGCTTACATTTAAGTCTTTGATCCACACTGAGTGTATTCTGGTGTGTGGTGGAAGTTGGTGGTCTAGTTTCATTTTTTTTGCACGTCCCTGTGCAGTTCTCCCAGTACCATTTGTTGAAGAGGCTCTTCTCACTCTGTTTTATGTTACTTTCCCCCTTTGTCAAATATTAGTTTACCATATAGATGAGGGTTTATTTCTGGGCTCTCTATTCTGTTCCATTGATCTATATGTCTGTTCTTGTGCCAGTACCAGGCTGTTTTGATTACAGTGGCTTTGTAGTATAGTTTGATGTCAGGTATTGTGATTCCTCCTACTGTGTTCTTCTGTCTCAAGATTGCTATGGCTATTCGAGGTCTTTTTTGGTTCCATATAAATTTTTGAAGTATTTGTTCTAGGTCTGTGAAATATGTCATTGGTATTTTAATAGAGATTGCGCTGAATTTATAGATTGCTTTGGGAAGCATGGACATTTTAGTGATGTTTATTCTTCCCATCCATGAATATGGTATATGCTTCCATTTCTTTGTGTCTTCCTTAATTTATATCTTCAGTGTTATGTAGTTTTCTGAGTACAAGGCTTTTATCTCTTTGGTTAAGTTTATTCCTAGGTACTTTATTTTTCTTGTTGCTATTGTAAATGAAATTTTTTTTCTAGTTTCTATCTCTCATTTTTTATTGTTGGTGTACAGAAATGCCTTTGATTTCTGAATATTGACCTTGTACCATGCTATTTTGCCAAATTCACTTATTACATTGAGTAGATTTAAGTGGAGTCTATAGGGTTTTCTATGTACACTATCATGTCATTTGCAAATAATGACAGTTTAACTTCCTCTTTCCCAATTTGGATGTCTTTTATTTCTTTTCCTTGTCTCACTGTTGTGGCTAGAACTTCCAATACTATGTTGAATAGGAGTGGAGAGAGTGGACATCCTTGTCTTGTTTCTGATCTCAGGGGGAATGCTTTCACTTTTTGTCCATTGAGTATGATGTTGGCTTCAGGTTTCTTGTATATAGCCTTTATTATGTTGAGGTATGCTCCCTCTATTCTCATTTTGCTGAGTGTTTTCATCATAAATGGGTGTTGTACTTTATCAAATTCTTTTTCAGCATCTATTCATATGACCATGTGATTTTTGTCTTTCATTTTGTTTATGTGGTATATTACATTTATTGATTTGGAAATATTAAACCATCCTTGCACCCCTGGGATGTATCCCACTTGATCGTGGTGTATGATTGTTTTAACGTGTTGTTGGATCCGGTTTGCCAATATTTTGTTAAGAATTTTAGCATCTATGTTCATCAGCGATATTGGCCTGTAGTTATCTTCCTTCATTGTGTCTTGACCTGATTTTGGAATTAGGGTAATACTGGCTTCATAGAAAGAGTTTGGGAGTCTTCCTTCTTCTTGGATTTTTTGGAATAGTTTGAGAAGAGTAGGTGTTAGTTCTTCCTTAAATGTTTTGTAAAATTTGCCTGTGAAGCCATTGGGTCCAGGGCTTTTGTGTGCCAGAAGTTTTTTGATTACTGCTTCAACTTCACTCTTTGTTATTGGTCTGTTCAGGCTTTCTACTTCTTCTTGATTCAGTTTTAGAAGATTACATGTTTCTAGAAACTTTTCCATTTTATCCAGGTTGCCAAGTTTCTTGCCATACAGTTGTTTGTAGTAATTTCTTACAATCCTTCATATTTCTGTGATATCAGTTGTGATTTCTCCTCTTTCATTCTGATTTTGTTTATTTGGGTCCTCTCCCTTTTTTTCTTGATGAGCCTGATTACAGGCTTGTCGATTTTGTTTATCTCTTCAAAGAACCAGCTCCTACTTTTGTTGATCTTTTGAATTGTTTGTTTAGTTTCTATGTCACTTAATTCTGCTCTGATCTTGATGAAACCTTCCTTCTACTCACTCTAGGCTTTATTTGTTGTTGTTGTTCTAGTTCTTGTAGCTATAGGGTTAGATTTTTTATTTGAGATTATTCTATCCTTTCAAGGTATGCCTGTATTGCTATAAACTTTCCTCTCAGGACTGCTTTTGCTGTGTCCCATAGGTTTTGGGTTGTGATGTGTTCATTATCATTTGTTTCCAGAAACTTCTTGATTTCTTCCTTGATATCATTGTTAACCAATTCATTATTTAATATCATGTTATTCATTCTCCATGAGTTTGAATGTCTTTGAGTTTTTTCTTTGAGCTTGATTTCTAGTTTCAAGGCATTGTGATCTGAGATGATGCTTGATATAATTTCAATTTTCCTGAATTTGTTGAGGCTTGTTTCATGTCCTACAATGTGATCTATCTTTGAAAATGTTCCATGTGCACTTGAAAAGAATGCATATTTTACCTGTTTGCGGTGAAAAGTTCTATATATATCAACTAAGTCCATTTGATTTAGAGTGTTGTTCAATGCCTCAATATTCTTGATGTTTCTTTGCTTAGAAGATCTGTCCATTGTTGACAATGGGGTGTTTAGGTCCCCTACTATGAGTGTGTTGCTATATATAGCATTCCTGAAGTCTTTCAAAAAATTTTCTTATATATTTTGGTGCTCCTATATTGGGTGAATATCTGTTTACAAGGGTTATATCTTCTTGATGGATTGTTCCCTTAAGTATTATGAAATGTCCTTCTTTGTCTCTTTTTATGGCCTTTGCTGTGAAATCTGTTTTGTCTGATGTAAGCATTGCTACCCCAGTTTTTTTTTTTTTTTCCATGTCCTTTGGCTTGGAATACCTTTTTCCATCCCTTCACTTTCATTCTGTATAAATCTTTTGTTTACAGTTGTGTCTCTTGTAGACAACATATATGTGGGTCATGTTTTTGTATTCATTCCATTACCCTATGTCAGGGAAAAGAAAGCTGAGGAGCTATTACAGTCCTGGAGCAGACTGGGCAGCCCACCGTTCTGTTGCTGAGGAAAAATAAAGCCACATTGCTTCTGACTGTGAAAACCAGTGGGGGTTGGAGCAGCAGAGGGAGCTGCTGGTCCCTCAGTAGAGTCTGAGTGTTAGTGGAAAAGGGGTGAGTGCTCAGCAGGAAGCATTGTTCCCTCTCAGATCCTCCCCCATATATAGCACCACAGCATGGGGAAAACAGGTCTCCCCGCACTGACAAATACCTAAGACTCTGCCCTTACAACATAGCAGGTATGACAGCCCTACCCAGGATGCAGAGGCAAACACAGAGGGCTGTCAAGTTGAGACAGAGAAGTATTGCACAAAGGAGGGAGCAGATCAAGGTTCCAGTGGGAGAACTGAGTGACGAGGAGACAGCTGACCTAACGGATGCACAGTTTAAAATGCTAGTGATAAGGATGCCCACAGACTTGACAGAAAAGATTAAGAATGACAGGGAAGAAATGAAGGCTATACTAAGTGAAACTAAGGAAAATCCACATAAGACCAGTGGTGAAGGGAAGGAAATCTGGGTTCAAATCAATGACCTGAAACATAAGGAATAAATAAACAGTTGACCAGTACAGAATGAAGAAACAAGAATTGAAAAAAAATAAGGAGAGGCCTAAGAACCTCTGGAACAGGTCTAAATGTGCCAACATCTGAATCATAGGGGTGCCAGAAGAAGACTAGGAAGGACAAGACATTGAAAAATTTTGAGAAAAAATAATGAAGAAAAACTCCCCAAATTTGGTGAAGGAAATGACATAAAACTCCAGGAAGCACGTAAAGTCCCAAACAAGGTAGACCCAAGGAGGACCACACCAAGACATATCACAATTAAAATGCCAAAGGTTAAAGATCAACAGAGAATCTTAAAAGCAGCAAGAGAAAAGCAGAGTTACCTACAAAGGGGTGCCTATAAGACTATCAGCTGATTTCTCAAAAGAAACTTTGCAGGCAAGAAGGGACTGGTAAGAAGTATTCAAAGTGATGAAAAGCAAGGACCTACAACCAAGATTATTCTGTACAGAAAAGTTATCATTTAAAATGGAAGGGTAGATAAAATGCTTCACAGACAAGGTAACGCTAAAGGAGTTTATCATCACCAAGCCATTATCATATGAAATGTTAAAGGGACTTACTCAATAAAAAGGTCAAAACTATGATCATTAAGGGACTGCCGGCCAAGATGGAGGCTTAGACTGACATGTTCGGTCCCTCTACAACTAGAAAGAAATACAACTACCTCAAAACAAAAGATAACTAGAAATTCCAGAAAATAAAACTACACGGAAGCCCAACATACAAAGATATAAACCAGCGGTGCTTGTTGGACAGGTAGGAAGAGCAAATCGGGTGGTGCTGTTTGTGGTAGCAGTGGGGACAGCAGCAGGGAGAGCAATCCCAGCTGCAGTCGAGCCCTGGCAGCTTGTGACCACAACGCTGGTCACAACGCATTGCCTCGGATGGTGAGGCCCAGAGGGTGGGAGGATGGATCCCGTTCTCCCAGTGGAGAATAATGGCAGGAATTCATCTTGGACCCCCGCCCCCACACAAAGCAGCACAGCGCAGCAAAAAAGGTTGCGGATCACTGCCGGTCACCGGGTTGTGATGAGTACATGGGCTCCACCCCCTATAGCCTGCCCAAGAAGCAAAGCTAAACACAACTCTGTCAAAATGAGGCAGACAGCTATAGAAATCTCGGAGACGCAGCTCACCAGGCGGCAGTTGAAAAATCTGAGCAGATGAACAAATAAGAACCTTTCAGAGGCTCAATTCAGAACTATATTCATTAGGTGGCTTACAGAATTAACAAAAGATTTGGAACATGATGAGAAAGAATTGAAAGCCACTCATACGAAAAGAACAAAAACACATACAAGACAAGTGGTGAGGATATAAAATCCAGAGATCAAATCAACAAACCAGAACATAGGGAAGGAACAGTCAACCAGTGCAGAAAGAGGAAATAAAAAGTAAGGAAAGTGAGGAGAGGATCAGAAACCTCTGGGACAGCTATAAGAGATAGAACATATGGGTTACAGGATTGCCAGAGGGCGAAGAAGAATCAGAAATTGAAAACTTATGTGAAAAAGTAATGAAACAGAACTTTCCAAACTTGGGTAAGGAAATAGACTTACAGGTCCAGGAAGCACAGAGAATTCCTTAAAAACTGGACCCAGGGAGAAACACTCCAAGACACATTATAATAAAAATGTCAAAAATTAAAGATAAAGAGAGAATCTTAAAAGCAGCAAGAGAGAAGAAAAGAATCATGTACAAAGGGGTCCCAATTAGACTATCAGCTGAATTCTCAAGGGAGACCCTGCAGGCAAGAAGGGACTGGCAAGAAATATTCAAAGTAATGAAAATCCAAAACCTACAGCCACAAATACTCTATCCAGCGAAATTGTCATTCAGAATAGAAGGGCAGAGAAAGTGCTTCCAGGACAAAATAAAACTGAAGGAGTTCATTAGATCTAAACCACTATTATATGAAATGTTAAAGGGACTGTTTTAGAAAAAAGAGGATCAAAACTATGAACATTAAAGTGAAAACTGCATCACAAGAACCAACAACAGAAGCTAAGGAATTGAAACAAAGGCAAACTAAGTAGGCAGCGAGAGTGGAAAAAGAACTAAAGGTATGGGGAACATACCGGGGGTAGGTCAGCAGGGAAGGGAAAGGGGGAGAGGGAGGGAGATAGTCCAGGAATTAAGAAGCATAGTAGGAGGGAATGGAATAGACAGGAAGAGGTTGAGAAGAACTATATGTACAACCAATGGGCATGGACAAAAAGGGGGGGCCAACTAGAGGGAGGGGGCCACCGGGTGGAGGGGAGGAGAGGGAAGGGCAATTGGGACAACTGTAACAGTATAATCAATAAAATATATTTCAAAAAATAAAAAAAATAAAAAATAAAAAGACTATGATCATTAAAATGATAACAAACTCACAACTATCAACAACAGAATCTACAACAACAACAAAAAACCCCCCAACAAACTAAGCAAACAACCAGAATAGGAACAGAATCATAGGTATGGGGATCATTTGGAGGGTTATCAGCTGGGAGGGGGAAGGGGAAGTAATGGGGAAATGGTGCAGGGATTAAGAAGCATAATTGGTAGGCTCAAAATAGACAGGGGGATGTTAAAAATAGTATAAGAAAGGGTGAAGCCAAAGATCTTATATGCACAACCCATGGACATAAGCTAACAAGGATGGGACTGCCGGAGGGTAGGGAGGTAATGGGTGGAGGGTAGTAAAGGGTAAAGAAATTGGGACAACTGTAATAGCATAATAAATAAATTATACAAAAAGAAAAAGAAAATTTAAAAATATTATAAGATCAGGAAAGTATTTGCTAAATATATGAAAAAGACAAAGTTATTATCTTTAATGTTCATTCATTCTATAATTATTTATTGAGTCCCTACCATGTATCAGGCACCATTTCTAGGAATGGTGGTTGGAGTTAACAAAACAACCAGACCTACTCTAACACTTCAAGTGAAAAACAAATAGAAGAGCTCACAGAGACTTCTAGCTAAGATGGAGGCCTAGACAGACATGCTGCATCTCCCTCCACAACTAAGGAGTACAACTACCTCAAAACTAGAGACAACCAGCAGTTCCAGAAAATTGAGCTGCATGGAAATCCAACAAACAAAGATATAAAGAAGAAATACTCATCCAGACAGATAGGAGGGGTGGAGCCGGGGCTGAGAGGACGCGGTGTGGTGGCAGCAGCGGCTTTGACAGTGGCAGGCTGGCGAAAAGCACAGTCACATGTTTTAAAAAGTAGGGAGGGACACCTGGGGAGTGCTCCCAGCACCAGACCAGAACATGCAGCTCATGGTTTCAGGGCCAGGGAAAATAAAGCCTCATTGTTTCTGACTGTGAAAACCACTGGGGGTTGGTGCAAAGGAAGAAACTGCCGGTCTCTTAGCAGAGTCCACTTGTTTAAAGGGCCCCCATTGTCCTAGAATGTCCACAGACCCACCCACTCTGGGGACAATGGCCAGGGCAACAGCTAGAGAGGCACCAGTCTCATACAGAAGTGGGAGAAGTGCCTGGAAAAGGGGCGAGTGCTGAGCAAGAGGCATTGTTCCCTCTCAGACACCTCCCCCATATACATTGCCACAACGTGGTGAAATGGGTTGGGCTTTACTGACAAATACCCGAGGCTACACCCCTTACAATGTAACAGGTGAGGCAGCTCTACCTAAGATACAGAGGCAAACACAGGAGCCTGTCAAGATGAAGATACATATAAGTGTGGCCCAAAATATGGAACAGATCAAGATTCCAGTGGGAAGACTACAAGACAAGGAGATAGCCAACCTCACAGATGCAGAGTTCAAATCACTGGTGATAAAAATGTCCACAGGCTTAACAGATATGCTCAAATATGGCAAACACATAGGGAAGAAGTGAAGGTTATGCTAAATGAAACGAAGGAAAATCTGCATAAAACCAATGGTGAAGAGAAGGAAACCAGGGTTCAAATCAATGATTTGGAACATAAGGAAGGAAAAAACAGTCAACCAGTACAGAATGAGGAAAGAAGAATTGAAAAAAATGAGGAGAGGCTTAGGAACCTCTGCAACAACTTTAAATGTACCAACATGCAAATCATAGGGGTGCCGGAAGAAGAAGAGGAAGAGCAAGAAATTAAAAGCCTATGTGAAAAAACAATGAAGCAAATCTTCCCAAATTTGGCAAGGGAAATAGACATACAAGTCCTGGAAGCAAAGAGATTCTCAAACAAGCTAGACTCAAAGAGGACCACACCAAGGCACATCATCATTAAAATGCCAAAGGTGAAAGATAAAGAGAGAATCTTAAAAGCAGCAAGAGAAAATAAAAGAGTTACCTACAAAGGGGTGCCTCTAAGACTCTCAGCTGATTTCTCAAACAAAACTTTGCAGGCAAGAAGGGACTGGCAAGAAGTATTCAAGGTGATGAAAAGCAGGGACCTACAACCAAGATTACTCTATCCAGCAAAGCTACATGTAGAATGGAAGGGTAGATGAAGTGCTTTCCAGACAAAGTAAAGCTAAAGGAGCTCATCATCACCAAGCCATTAGTATATGAAATGTTAAAGGGACTTACTTAAGAAAAGGAAGATCAAAATCATGAACATTAAAATGACAACAAATTCACAACTATCAACAACTGAATCTAAAAAGTAAACACAAAATCCAACCAAGCAAACCAGAATAGGAACAGAATCCTAGATATGGGGATCATTTGTAGGGTTATCAGCTGGGTGGGGAGAGGGAGAGAAATGGGGAAATGGTGCAGGACTAAGAAGCATAATCGGTTGGTACAAAATAGACAGGGGGAAGTCAAGAATAATACAGGAAAGGGTGAAGCCAAAGAACTTATATGCACGACCCATGGACATGAACTAAGGGAGAGGGATTGCTGGAGGGAAGGTGGGTACTGGGCCGAGGGGAGCAAAGGGAAAAAAATGGGACAACTGTGACAACATAATCAATAAAATATACTTAAAATGAGACATTTTGAAGAATATCAACAGATATAAATTTATATTTCTGACATAAGACATTTCCCATGAAGCCAATGCTGTCAATGGAGGAAACAACAACAACAACAACCACCCAAAACACTTAAAGCTGACAGCCTTTGAGTTAATAAAATATACTTAAAAAATAAGAGAAATAAAAGTGAAAAATAAACAAATAGAAGACATAAACAAAAACAGAAATACAAATGGTAAATAAAGATATAAATGAACACAAATTAAAACAAGATTTTTTTTTTGCCTACCAAATTGGCAAAATTTTCAAATTTAGTGTTGTTGGCAAGGGTGCAGAATATGGACTTCCTCACATACTTCTCTGGGAATGGGTTTCAACCAGCTTCTTAATGGAAAAAACTAACTTGCCCCCAACTTTAGCCTGAGCACATTGAAATGCTAAAACATTCATTCCTGGACTCCACTGTAGAGATTCTGAATCCATAGATCAGAAATTGGATCCCAGAAACTGTCTTTTGACTCCAGAAAAGGGTACTCTATTGCAAGATTTTCTCTGGCCATATTTGGGGACAGATTGCTTAGCCTATGGGCAGGGCTGAGCAAATGGTCCCAGCTATGGAACTCTGCAGGGTCTGACCAGCAATGAAGAATGTCTTGCTCAATGAGAATTGATTAATTGATAGAAACACATAACTATAAGACAAAAAGTATCAAGTCACACTTGCTACTGGTGGTTTTTGACACTGGGTCACATATAGTTCAGCTTTTAATATATTTATTCTCTTTGGCACAGCAATTCAGCTTAATAAAAAATTACCCTAAGGATATACTCAGTTCTTATTTAAAACATTGGTAGTATTACAGAAATTATTTAGGAGTTCTGAATAAGCAAGAAGAAGATGAAGCTAATCTTGATAACTTTTCCTTAAAATGCTGGCTTTGAGGGAGGACATGAAAGGGAAGAGCACTCTACTTGTGTCCCACATATTCAGACTTTGTTTTGCAAATGTTTTCTGGTTACCATGGCAACTTCTGGAGTTCTCTGTGTAAATGGGAATTTGGGGACCTTTTTCTGAAGAAAAAAAAGTATACTGTGTTCTTTTTATCCCAGTAAGCTTGCTCTGTGCTGACAAATTACCTTCTGACAGCTAGGTTGTAATCTAAAACATGCTTTTTTAGAGACTCTGAATAATAAAGGATTTCCAGGGATTGACAGTTATTTTTCATTTATATTTTTGTGTATTTGTTTCCAGTGAATTCAAAAGATAAACTGAAGTGCTAAATACTCACTGTACTTTTTAAATAATTCAGAAATATATTTTCACCTGGAAAGTTTGACGTATGTCAATTCGATTATTGTACTTGTGAAATGTAGCATAAGGAAAGAACATAAGCGTCTGAGTCAGTCAGACTTGGAGCTGAACCCTGGCTCTGCCACCTACTAGTTGTGGGGTGTTGGACAAGTATTCAACACGTTGTGCCTCAGTTTCCTCTATAAAGAAAGAATCAGAAATAATATATAAATATATAGTGTTTACCACAGTGTCAAGTCTGCTGAGCAGGTTCTCAATATAACACAGTAGCTATTATTACCAAAGAAAAAATAAAAGCAAGCACAGAAACAACTAAAACTTATTAGATTTGGTTTTTAAAAATTAGGCTTTACACTGGGAAAAATCAATAAATTAAAAAATATAGTGCACACCAGCACTATTTGGACTTCTTCAGGTTTTAGCTTATTTATAATATTATTAGATACTCATCAGTAAGTAATAGGAAAAACTGTTGGGATTTTGTAAGGTGGTAGAACATGACAGATAAGCTTGAATAAGGAAGTCTGAGGTCCTCAAAACTTTACAATAGGTTGAAAGATGTAGTCCGCTAAAGTTAACAAACTAGATAGCAATGGCCAAGCTTTTAAGCTAATAAGAGGTCATGGTAAATAAGGGCCAGGAGCCCTCAATTACTCACTACAGATGAGGGAATGTAATTGTGAGGACAAGGCCTAGATTTCTCTCAAGATGAGTCGCTTCTGGAAAAAGGTTATCACTGAGGCAGGAACAGGTTTCTCCACTTTGTTCTTGAATAGTATTTATTCTCTTTTTCATATTTTACCTGTGGGCAGGATCCACCTATATTCTCTATCTCCTGATCTGCTGTTTATTAAACTGTGTCTGAAGGAACAGGACTTTTAAAAAGATTTTATTTACTTATTTCTAGAGAGAGAGAATGGGAGGGAGAAAGGGAAGGAGAGAAACATCAATCAGTTGCCTCTGCGCCCCGATTGGGACCGAACCTGCAACCCAGGCATGTGCCCCGACTAGGATTCAAGCCAGCGACCTTTCACTTTGAGGGGTGTTGCCCAACCAACTGAGCCACACCTATCAGGGCAGGATCAGGAATATTAATGAGGTATTCTAAATCTTTCATCATTAACCTCCTTAATTCTTAAACTGACTTTATTCCTTAATCTTTAATTATTGTAACAAATGAGAGTACCATAGATGACCACATGGGCAAAATGTTGAAGCCAAACACAAATGCAAGTTTTTGTAAAGGAACACAAGATAGTCTGAAGTTAAAAAATATGAAAAAGTCTCCCTAAATGATAATAATAATTTAAGGGTCCTTAAGTCCATGTTGTGTGCGGCACATAAACTCAATTTATACTGATGCAGAACTGTAAAAAACACCACCACCAACAACCAAAGTAAGGGCCCGGCACAAAAACAGATGTCAACGTCATATTTTCAGTATCTGAATTCGGTTTCCATTTATTTATCTAGTATCTGAGGTGCTGCATTCCAGAGAGTGGAAATGGGGCAGGAAGAAAAGGCCAGCTGGGAGACTTTCTCGGAATGCTTATCCTCCCAGCTTATTATCTGCACCTACTGCTCGTTATCAGAGACAGAGAATCTCGGAGCATGGTTTAAAAGGGAACCTGCCAGGGCGAACAATGAGCTGCACATTTGGGGAACGGTCCCCCTCTGCTGCTGCCAGCCCCCCCCGCGCCACCCCTTTCACTACAGTGTCACAGGGTGAGAGCTCCTGGCCTTCCATCTCCAGCCAGTAACTGGTTGAGGTTAAGGTCCCCTGGCCAAGCTGGGTCAATCTTGGCTCCTGCCTTGGGTTCCCTGGTGAAATTCAGGTGCTCGGTGAGGTCTGGATGTCAGATTAACAACGAATAGCCTAAGTATGTCCCAAATATTGCACTGAAACACACTCCTATTACACACTAAGTCAGTGTTCCCAGATCTGCCAACAACAGCTGCCAGTGCACAGAACAGTTCCTGAATTCCATGCAATATTCTACATGCCTTATAAATAATTACACAATGAATGCATGAAAATACATGGATATATAAACAAAGGCCACTACACAGACAATCTGAGATTAGGAAGAAGGATTGTGTATTCTTAAATTTCAAAAATTGTATAAAAATTCCTATAATTAAGACATTTAATGAGTTGTCATTCGTTAGCTGCAAACCAATTTATGTAAAATTGAAAAAAAAATGAGTTTAGATTTTAGTTTCTGCTTATTAACTAGCTGGAAGACTGTGAGAAATTCTCCTCACTTCTCTGGATCAAGATTTCTAATACGTAACATGAGATTCAGGTGAGATCATGTTCAAGGTTGTTGCTGTTCCCCAGATTCTATTGTATCTTATAATATATTAAGACAGCTTGCAGAGAAAAGTTTATTACCTCTGCGATCATTCTGTTGGTATCTCCTAAGAAAAGCAGATTGAGAGCTTCTTCCTCCGTGGTTGCCTGATGAAGAGACAGGTTTTTCAAGTGAATGTTCTGATCAGGGTCCTCCAATATTGTCACTTTCCTAGGGAAATGGGAAACAACAAAAACCAGGTACTCCGAGAATGAAGACAACTTGTCTTTTTTTTATAGGTTTATTTTTTAAAAAGCTGTATAGTATGATGTCTTGAACTTATAAAATCAAGTAACACACAAGACAGCAGAGAGCACTTGATTAGCACCAAGCACTGACATTACTTTGACAGTATATCAAAGAGCTTTGGGGCAGCAAAGTATGTCACAAGCTCCTGATTTAAAGCCACCTGTCTGTGCAATCATCAGATCAGTAAATCATCTTAAAATGCGTATTATTACCAAATTAAAAATGCAAACAGATTACCTTCTACCTATGTCAGGAAACTTGGCTATATTGTCTTTCTTGTGTCATAATTCAGTTTCTTATATAGGGAATGCACTAATTTTTTGCCTACTTTCCAATTTCATATAAATTCCAATTTAATATGACATTTTAAATTGGTTAGCTCATTGGCTTAAACATAATGAAAATTGAAGCATCCGTCATCCCCCTAGGATTCACTGCCTGTCTAGTTTTCTTATCCACATGAGTAAAAAAATTCTCAACAAGCCTTATAAAAGTTTGTTTGTCATTATTATTTTTATGTCCATCATATGTGTTTCTTGATCCTTTTTCTTTTGCAACATACTTTTTCCTTCCATTACATCCTTAGAGAAGAGCCTTGGAGCTGGAATTACGTTAATCTATTACAGCTGCCTTAACGGGCATCCTGGTGTCAACGCCATTTCCTCCCAGGTGAACCTCACCCTGTTCCCAGAGTTGGCTTGTTCATACTCTACTTAGAAGTCCTTTTAGCACTTTTTGCAATTGAACACAACTTGGCCAAACTCCTTATACTCTTCTTCAAAGGCCTACAGATTCAAGCAGTAAAATTACTAGAGAGAGTTCCTGTCTGTCTTTTGGGTTTTGCCTTCCTGACTTTTTTAAGAATTGTTAAGAGAAGGAAATCTTATAATTTAAAAGTATTGCTAAAAAGTATTCCAGGTATCTGCACTTGATTAACACGTTTGAAATTGATGATAATAAGTAAAGGTTGGTACCATCTAGCACATGTCTCTAGAGTGTAATTTGCAAATACACATTTGTCACTTGCTTATTTATAAAAGCACACCTAGAATACCTTAAGAATAAAGGTTTTGCAAATACCATAATTTTTCCCTTCCTTTTTATAAGGAAGTTATCTGAACTTTCATATGTAATTTGTGGACACTGAAAATACTAATCACAGAAAGAAAATGTAGCTCTACCAGCACATCTGTGACCAATATGTCATTAATAATGTATCCCTTTGCCAAGTTTCAGACTCCTTTTTGTCTCCTTCAACAATACCAACTAAGATGGAAAAAGATCTCTTCCCTTAATGAAAACAAATGTATTTTATTTATTTTTGAACAAGACTCATAAGTAAGCTTATTAAAAATACTTAAGAGTTCAAAAATGCTTAGAAAACATGAAGGCATTTTCAGCCAAAATGGATGAATTGTGTTCTATTTTTAGGAACCTCCTTTATTACTTAAACTTTATTTCCACCTTGATCCTTCTGAAGTGCTCAAAATTTGGCTAAATTCAACCTCTAGGGACAGAGAGTTAGAAATCTTCTTAAATCTACAGATTCTGAGGCTTAAAGATGCAGAAGGTAAATAATATTGGAAGGAAGATAAAGGTATGAAATACATGATGAGACAGTACACAGAATTGAGAAGAGAATTCTGTCTTTTCCAACATGAAGATGAAAAGAATCCCCCAACTCTGAGGTAAGTCACCTGATACATGTGAGTCGCCTGATACATGTGGTAAGCTCAATACTATCCTGTGCGAGTTCAGAGAAGGGAGAGGTAGGTAGCAGGAAATGATTCAAAGGGAAGGGTGCTCACACTCACAGGGCACCAAAAGCATGCCGGACACCTGCAAGTGTCTCATTTAATTCAGGTGTTCTCACATTGGCTACCCAGAGGAACAACCTGAGGAACTTAAAAAAACAAGACAAACACTGGTGCCAGGTCTTATCCTAGATTCTGATTTGTTTGGCCTGAGGTGTGGTATGGGTTTCAGAATTTGTAAAAGCTCCAGGTGATTTGCATGTGCAGCCAAGGTTGGGAGCCATTGGGTTCATCTTTCATAACCCTTTAAGGTACACATATGGGGAGGAGGTTTCTAGTTTCTTCATCTGTACTTTCCACCTAGCTCCACCTCATGCCCAAAGGGTCGAGTTACTTATCTTCTTGGTGTTGATGAAGTCACCCTTTAGCCACATTTAATAGGCAAGTTCACATCTTAATAGCCTGTCCTTCCATGGAAAGTTCCTTTTCTACCTCCCTGAACTTGCAGCTGATGGGTCAACTAAGTCACCCATTAACCACAACAATAACTAATGTTCAACCAGGGATTACGGGTCTACCTAAACTTCCATATGGTTTATATCATGGCTGAGTCAATCTAAGTGATAGTCAAGACACAACATAGGTATATCTCTCATCATTATTTCACTGAAATAAAAAACACAGAAAAGAAGGAACTATGGAATTCTAAGAGTGTTCACTTACTGGACAACCTAAATGGATTTAGGATTATATTTATATAGAATAATTAGGAGCATAAGGTAGGAAGTGTTTGTGAAATGTCATCAGTTGCATTTGGCTAAGCTACTTTTTTCTTCTAAATCATTCAGAACCTTTGATATCCAATGGGGCTACTTCAGAATGACTCTACTTCTATATTTACTCCCAGATGCTTGTCCAGCTTTGTCACTGTGATCAAAATAAATCTGCACATGCCCCCAGTTTTTCTGGATGGAACTTTCAGTTATCTTTTATGACACATCACTACGTATTTCTCTAACTCTTCTGATATTATGTTTCTCTCATTGTTTTCTGATTTCTTGCCCACAGAGGTCTTGGAAGTAAATATAAAGGCAGGTTGGTGTCCAAATCAGTTTAGTTTCTTTCATGGCCATCTCCCTGCTTCGGGCTCATCTCTGGGCACGCTATAAAAGGCTCCATCTCTGGCATCCACGTGGATTCTTCTGCAGTGTGAATTTCTCTCTCTAGTCAGGATCTCCCTCGCCAGCTCTTTTCCTTAGATTCTTTCCTGATTTCTGCCCAACCCCTTGGGCATGAGGCTTTGGGCTTACCCTTATTGCCCTGCCTGCCCTCATTGAAAAATCCCCTTTTACTAAGCCTTGCAGCCAGTGTGTCTACCCCAACCACTCTCATGCCTTTGCTCAGAAAAGCCCAACCTGGGTCATGCCCTGGGTACTACCACTTGCCTAGGTGGGCTAAACTGGGAATGAGAATGTTTTGAACTGCTGCTGGTAGAATGCTTTTTCAAAGTTGGAGGAATAAGAACCATTAGCAAAAGTTTCTCCTCAAGTTGCTTCTGTCCCTGGCTCGCTCTCTCTCCCTCTCTCTCTTTCTCTCTCTCTCTCTCTCTCTCTCTCTCTCTCTCTCTCTCTCTCTCTCTCACACACACACACACATCAATAGCTATTTCCTGAATCCTTAGTTGCCACTTGATTCTAACTATAATTTTCATGGGCTTAAAAGAGGGCTTTATTAGAGTTTCTTAAGTAAACATCCTAATTCCAAGATGGAAACCCCCAAACTATTTATTTGATTCTCTATGAAAGTCCCTGTGAATCATTTTTTCTACAAAATGTTTCTAAAATGTTTAGATTTCAAGAAAAAGTCACTGATAGCCTTAACTTGGACATCTAAGTGGAAAAGTTCTGCTAAGTATACTCAGTTTGCTTAATGACGGGGAAGAAGCAAGCTTTGTGTTTTCTCTGTAAACAGAGAATCTTTTCCACTTAGCTAAGTAGTTGGAATTTGCAGGCTCTTTCTAACTGACTGGAAGACATATAAAAAGCAATCGCCAAGCTCTTGTTCTCAACAATGGAAGCTATCAACGGAACCCTCCCCACCCCATGCCCTACCTCCAACAACATTCCAGCACCACCAATTTGCTGAACAGGAACTTTCCAGGAGTTGCTGCAATGAATCTGGTTTCTCTTTTTTATGTTATAGACAAATGTTACCATGGCGATTTCTATTTTTTTCTATTTGCAAGTGCCCCATGTGATAGTGCAGGCAATGCACTGCAAAATGGTACCATGTCCAAGGGGGTGCAATTAACATAAGTTTGTATATTTATTATGACAAAATGTCTGTCAGAGTAAAGTGTCTTCCAACAAAACTAGCATATTATGACAGTTTTTCCAACATAGGGCTGCGGTGCCTTTTAATAATTCATATGAAGGTGCCAGGCAGACTAGAGGTAGCCCTGTCTAGTTACCTGACTTAGAGCAGTATCAATAGTAGGCAGGCCTCATGAAAATGTGAGGGGAACCACCAGGCTCTTCTAAGTAACTAGATATGTTTCACATGTTGTAAACACAGTTTCACTATTTATTTCAATAAAGAGAATATTCCCTAGTTCTGTGGTTTTCAACCTCCTTTTCTGTTTCACCCCAACACACATTCTCAGAAGTTCTCTATGGTGAAGATTTGGGGAAAAAAAAACGCACATTTTTAGGAGAAATATGTAAGGGGGGCCTCCTGCCTGCATTTAAACAATTTCAAAGGTAGCTTTTCTTAATATTGACTTTAAAAATCTAAAAGATTTCCTCTGTTATAAATTATAGAGTTCGAACATACCAATGGAGAAAGTTTTACGAATCTACAATACATTTTTGTAATGGTCTTAACCTAGACAGAACAAGTTAACAGTAATGGATATTTTTGCTATTAAATTACTATTGAGATATTTTGAAAATTCTTTCTAGAAGCTTGAAATTATATTTTCTTTATAGTTTTATCTAATATTATATTTTCTTATGGATAATGAAGAATATAATCAATCACATGACATTTTAGAATTAAGTTATTTAATTTAACCTACTAAAAACACCAGGTTCTCTAACAAATATTCAAGGAAAAATTGTACAAATTCTCTACAATCTCTTTTAGAGGATAGAAGCAAAAGTAATAGTTTACAACCCCTTGTTTAAGGCCAGCATTACCCTAATACCAAAACTAGACAGGGACATTACAAGAAAACTATAGACAAACATTTCCATGAACATAGATGCAAAAATCCTTAACAAAATATTAGCAAATCTAATCCAATAATATATTAAAAGAATTATACACCATGACCAAGTGAAATTTATTCCAGGTATACAAAGCTAGTTCAACATTAAAAAATCAATTATATAATCAATCATATCAAGATACTAAAAAAGAGAAATTGCATGATCATATCAATTAATGCAGAATACTAATATGACAAAATGTGACACCCATTTATGATAAAAACTTTCAATAAACTAGGAATAGAGAAAAACATTCTCAACTTAGTAAAGACTACCACAAAAACCTATAGCTAGCATCATACCAAATTGAGAAAAACTCAAAGCGTTCCCACTAAAATTAGATATAAGGCAAGGATGTCCTCTTTCACCACTGCTTTTCAACTGGAAGTCTTTACTGATGCAATAATGCAAAAAAGGAAATAAAAGGTATATGAATTGGGAAGGAAGAAATAAAACTGTCCTTGTTGACAGATGACATAATCATCTATACAGAAAATCCAAAAGAATTGAAAAAAAAGAAAAAAAGGAAGGTTCCTGGAACTAGTAATTGATTAAAGCAGCATTGTAGAATACAAAGTTAAAACACAATAGTCAACTGCTTTCCTAGATACTAGCAATGACCAGGGGGCAATTGAAATTAAAAATAAGAATACTATTTATGTTAGCATTCAACAAAATGAAATAATTAGGTATACATCTAACAAAATATGCACAAGATCTCTATAAAGAAAACTAAAAAATTCTGATGAAAGAAATCAAAGAAGAACTAAATAAATGAAGAGATATTCCATGTTTATGGATAGAAAGACTCAATATTATCTAGATATCAGTTCTTCCCAACTTGATATATAGATTCAACGCAATCCCAATCAAAATCCCAGCAAGTCATTTTGTGGATATTGACAAAATAGTTCTAGAATTTATATGGAAAGGCAAAAGATTCAGAATAGCAAATAAATATTGAAGGAGAACACAACTGGAGGACTGATACTACTGACTTTAAGATTTTCATAGATCAATGGCACAGAATAGAGAGCCCAGATATAGACCCACATAAATATGGTCAGCTGATCTTTTATAATGGAGCAAAGGCAATACAATGAAGAAAAGACAGTCTCTTTAACAAATGATACTGGAACAATTGGATATCCACATGCAAACAGATGATTCTAGACAAGACTTTACTTACACTTTTCACAAAAATGAAATGAAAATGGATCATAGATCTAAGTATAAAATGCATAACTATTAAAATCCTAGCAGATAACATAGAGAAAAAACCTAGATGACCTTGGGTATGGTGATGCTTCTTTAGATACAGCACCAAAGACATGATCCTTGAAATAAATAATTGATAAGCCAGATTTCATTAAAATTAAAAACTTTGGTTCTGCAGGGGGTAATGTCAATCGTAGGAGATAAGTCACAGACTGGGAGAAAACATTTGTAAAAGACACATCTGATAAAGGACTGTTATCTCAGATATACAAAGAACTCTTAAAACTCAACAACACAAAAACAAACAACTCAATTAAGAAATGAGGAAAATATCTGAACAGACACCTTACCAAAGAATATATAGAGATGGCAAATAAGCACATAAAAAGATGATCCACATCATATGTCATTAAAACAACAATGAGATACCACTACACACCTATTAGAATGGGCAAAGTCTAGAACATTGGCAACATCAAACTAGTGAGGATGTGAAGCAACAGGAACTCTCATACATTGTTGTTGGGAATAAAAAATGGTACAGCCACTTTGGAAGACAGTTGGGCTATTATTATTTTACAAAACTAAACATACTATTACCATATGATCCAGCAATTGAGCTCCTTGGTGTTTACCCAAAGAGGTTGAAAACCATGTTCACATAAAATGTGCACATGAATGTTTACAGCAGCTTTACTCATAATTTAAAAAACTTGGAAGAACCAGATATCCTAGAAGGTGAATGGATAAATGAACTTGGTACATCCAGACAATGGAATATTATTCAACATTAAGAAGAAATGAACTATTAAGCCATGAAGAAAACATGGATATTATTAAGTGAATGAAGCCAAACTGAAAAGACCATATACTGTATGATTCTAACTACATGACATTCTGGAAAAGGCAAAACTGTGAAGACAGTGGAAGTAAAGGGGAGGGGTAACTAGGCAGAGCACAGAGGACAAAGTGTAATAAAAATACTCTGTATGACATATATCATGAGGGATATATGTCATTACGCATCTGTCCAAACCCAAAGAATGTACACATCAAGAGAGAAATAAGGTGAACTATGGACTTTGAGAGATTCTGATATCTTAATGAAGGTTCATTCTAGGTAACAAAGGTATCACTTTGGTGAGTAATGTTGATAATGGGTAAGGCTATGAATGTGTGGGGGCAGGCAGTTTTGGAGAAATCTCTGTACCTCCCAATAATTTTGTTGTTAACCTAAAACTACTCTAAAAGAATTACCTGTATAAGATTTATTCCCTGTCTGAAAAGGAGCAAAGTTGAAATGAGCATGGGATTAATTCATTTAATGTAATGTATCCTACAAAACTCAAGGATGCCTGGTGTTGATGTGAAACATCTTCATACCTTATAAAAGCTTCTGTTCTAACTGTGCTTATGCTTTCATGTGTTAGGAAAACAGACATCCCCCAAAACACTCAAGACAGAGAACTAGAAGCTGTTGGCCACTGCCATAGAAATGCAAAACCAAAATGGTAAGGGAAGACAGAACCATACTAGGTACTGTTAATATGTCGGAAAACCAATACTTTTCTCACAAATGGTTATATTTACTTATGTATGGGTTACTGTCATTTAATTATTTCATTGAGATTTAGCAGATACTAGGTCTGTCCAGAAAAAGTCAAGCCATTATTAATATAACCAGAATGGTTTGCACAACATCTATGTAACCTGGCAGCCAAGGAGAGTGGACCAAAACGCACATGTGTGAACAATGATGACTTCACTGTACTAGTCAGTGGGGGCAGTAGACACTATTGAGTATGTGTATTGTGTGGCCATCGCATTCAAAATGACTGAGTGAGTAGAGCAACGAATGTTTATCATATTTTGTGTTAAGCTTGAACATTTGTCCACAGAAACTATTCAGATGATTCAGAAAGCTCTCAAGGATAATGCAATGAGTGCAGTGCAAATAAAAGTATGGTACGAATGCTTCTAATATGTTTGAGAATCTGTTGGAAGTGATCCATGTTCTGGAAGGCCTGAAACAAGCAGAACACCTGAGAATGTTGAAGGTGCATGAGCTGCAATAAACAAAGATTGGTGAGTTAAAATGCAAGAACTAGACTTTTTAAAAGTCTTTAAGACTTTACTCATAATTTCATTGAATCTCAACATTAATATGGGAAGAACTGACCTCTTCGAGGTATTCACATCTCTCATTCAGAACAAGATAAATAGCTTTGCATTTATCTTCAAATCTTTTATGTTTTACCAATAACTAAAACAAACAAACAAAACTATTGTCTTCACAAAGTCCCTGAACATTTCCTGAGTACTTCACTTTCTTTTGCTATTGTGAATGACATCTATTTTGCCATTATTTCTTTTAACTGGGCTATTCCTAGGGCTTGCTTCTAAGATTGAGTTAGATATGTACTGAAAGATTATAGGCGATCAGTCAGCCTGAATATTATCGGTCAGATCTTTGCTTCATAATAACTAACTTGTATTTTGTCAAATGTCTTTGACTATCCTAAAACTCAATCTGAACACACAAGGTCAATTATTGGCTAAACAATACATAAACTAACTGCAATGGAAGTTGCAGAGCAGGGAGATTAATGTGCTATGTGTGACCCTTATCACTGGTACAGAGGATTCCTCTCACTATCTGATGCGATCTTTCCCTTTAGTCACTTATATTTCATTCTAAAGTCTCTTCCCTGTGTATCCTCTCTCTATGCTGGCTCAGCACTGCTCTTAGCTGAGTCAAAACGCAGGTCTTAGCATATTCCAGTAAAGTTAGGAAACCACCGAGGCTCATGGGAGCAGAGAAACTGGTGTCAAAGGACTGGACTGGGCTATGACAGAAAAATTATTGGTTGATGTGGGCTCTGCTCATGAAACTTACATCATTTGTATGCCCTTTTTTTGCATGTACATACATTATTACTTGAAAGCAGTTATGTTCTGCATAAGTCTCTTGAGGTGTTTCACATGCATATTATATTTTTTAACTAAATGATGTCAATTAAAGATAGGATACAGTTTAAATTCTTTAAAATGCTCCTAAAAGAGCTGAGATTCTTGCAAAATAGTAAATGTTTTGTATATATGATGTTGACACTCCTAAAAAGTTGTAATAATTTCTTTCCCTATAGTTGAGCTGTGTATTCTTCTAAAGGACACAAATAGCCTATATTATTCAAAACTCTTTAGGTAATCCTACAGTTTTCCTTTATATACTCAAAATTTGGAACAGATTGCAAAAAATGGTGTAGTATCAGAATAAAGCAAACAATTTATAAAGCAATAATAAAGACTAGACAATAAGTCCATACCAATACTTAATTTAAAATGCGCATTCCATCTTTTAATCTCAAAGAAGAAATTGTATGCACTTGTTTGTATACAAAGCATGAGAAAAATGGAGTTAAATGAGGATAATGTTTTTCCTGTCATTAATTCCATGTGACTAAAAACCCTAAGTGTCATAGACATACTTTTATATTCCAGAGGTATAAGTGACAATACTGCAGCTGTTTCTTCCCATTATTATACACATCACATATTAGGCAATTGTTGGTGAAAACTAACACCTGTGTTATAGACGGAATGTTTGTGCCCCCTAAAATTCATAGGTTGAAGCCCTTATATCCAATGTGATGGTATTTGGAGGCATGACCTTTGGGAGGTAATTAGGTTTCGATAAGGTCATGAGGGTGGGGCCCCCATAATGGGATTAGTGTCCTTATAAAAAGAGAAAGAGTAGCGCTCTGTTTCTCTCAGCCATGGGAGACTACAGCACAAAGTCAGCCATTGGCAAGTTAGAAAGAGTTGTCTCTAAGAACTAAATCTGCCAGCACTTTGATGTAGACCTCCTAGTCTCCAGAACTGTGAGAAATAAGTGTCTACTGTTTAAGCTACCCAGTCTATGCCATGTTGTTGTGGTAGCCAAGCTAAACTCCTATCTTAGACATTTCTGATACTGAGAAAGGTTTCTTTCAATTGTCCATTTAGAGTAGGGGATGCCAGTTTCTGCATTGTTAATTACTCTAATGCAACAGATTTGGAATAGAAGTGCATTATTCTCAGGCTGAAGGCACTGTATTTCCCTCTGCCATGGTCATTGGCAATATTCCACTTTTCTAGGAATAAGTCTCTAGCCTATCCATGATGGACATAGTGTGTGGCTTAACATTACTCAGCACTGGTCACTTATTCAGATCATCCTGCACCTCAGCTTCTAAAGAGGTTGCATCTCAGCTGTGCTAGTAACTTACTCAGTTGAAGAAAAGACTGGAGTTAGTTTTAACTTTGAGAGCTATGATTATAGGCCCAGAAATCTCTTTCAAATGCTCAGTGGGGCCAGAAAAATAATATAAAGTGTGATACAATAAGTAGGAATAAGAACTAAAGGATGCATGCTTCATCTAAGGGCACTAACTTCAAAAACTCTAATCAGAATATGTCTAGGCCAAACAAAGCAGGCTTAGGGCTGGTGCAAGAAGGGTTCAGAGCATAAGCAGAAGGACTGACTTTCATATAGACAGTTTTCTGATACTAGAGGAAAGCAGGTGAGTGGGAGTAGGATGGGAGGCAGGAAGTTGAAGGAATTCATGTTTCAGTTTCCTCATTCTCTCTGAGCTAAGGATATAACTGATTTCAAAGAATATTTGGGCAGGTGATAATCGACTAAAGAGTCAGATTTTTGATATAATTATTGTGAAGAATGAGAAAAAAAGGTTGGGACACATGAAGGCCTTGCTTAGCATGCTATGGTCTCAGCCGAGGTTGGAGACCATAATATGGCAGAGTTTTTCTCCAGCTGTCTCTGAACTCCCAGGTTGAAATTAGTGTCCTCGCTTGTTCTGCCTTTAGGGAATCCAGAGCATCTTATTGCTTACTGCATATGATTGGAATGGTCAGTTTATGATTCTGTTCTACAACATTAGAGCCCTTTGTGGGCAGACAGGGGTACTCTCAGAGCCTTGCAAACTGGCTGACACGCAACAGAGAGACGAGATGGACTCAAGGCTTAGGCTCACACAAGAGGGTCCAGAGTCCTGAAGAAGCCAGAAAACAATAGTCTGCTCAGAGCTCAGATGGAACACCAGGATGCAACACAGATCTTTCTGGCAAGAGCACCACCATCCCCAGTTCTGATGTTTGACAGACTGAGGTTGATATCCTGGCCTATCTTTTGGCAGACATGGACTCTTGGGGAAATTGCACACAATCAGCGTGAACCCGTTTAGTCATGTATAAAACACGGATCATGATAACCTCTTCCTTAAATGAGGTAATGTATGTAAAGTCCCTTGCAAAAAGACTAGCATATGATAGGTGCCCATCTCCCTCTTTGAGAGATCTTCCTGGTATGTTCAAAAAGAACTTTCCCTGGATGGACGAGGGGAGGGTTAGGACAAATTACCTGTGAGGAATCATCTGGGAAGCTTATTCAAACATAGTTCATATCTGAATTTCCTGAGAGTGAACTCCAGGAATCTACATTTTAACAACCATTTCAGGAGATTCTCATACAAAGTTAAATTTCAATCAACCAGATTATTAATTTCCCCCCTCCTTTTTACTTCCTTCCACTGCTACTTAAATGGCCCTACCAACTTCCTACAATGCTCTGGGTTCTCTTGGATTCCCATTCACTCCAGTCCTACACACCACCGACTGATTTTTCTTCCTAAAAGCAATTCCAATTATGCTATGCCCTTGAATAGAAATCTCTAAGGGCTACACCTTGACTGTCAAAACCTTGCATTCATCTTTTCAGTCTTAATGTTCTCAGGTCTATTAACTGTCACAGAACAGGCTGTATGCTCTTCAACTTCCCTCCCTTTGTATCCATGTGAATGCCACACCCCACTGCTACAAGTCCCACACCTGCCCTCAAGAATTACTTCATGTGTCATCTTCTCTATGAATCTTTTCCTGATCACATGACCTGATGTGATTTCTTTCTCCATTAAGCAGTTCTCATTCCTGGGGCCTCTCTTATGATGTTTTTCATATTTCACCTTATTCTGTTTTGTACTAGTTTTATCCACTCTATGAGTTCTAGGAAAGCAAAGACTATGTTAGCAAACTTAGTGCCTAGCACTGTGTGGGGAGCAGAGTTGGATATCAATAAATGTTAACTGAATAAATTAATGCTTCCACATGACTAAAGCCACAAGGGCAGAAGCTGTGTATTAATCTTTTTTTGTAACTCCTGCAGCACTTTGCAGTGTTTTATGTATATTAGGTATTAGAAATGTAGTAAGTTAAATTTAACATCTGTCAACATTTTTCCTTTGATGAGAGATTACCTAAAAAACACAAAACAGCCAAGATTTCAATACTAGATACTGAAGCTGACTGACTTTTTCTTGTAACAATAACAACCATGACCAACTTTGGAACCTTAAATGGAATAAGTGTCCCTATTTAGGAATACTAAAATTAAAATAAAGTAAGATGACTATTTTGCCTACAGTTGAGACCAGCAGTTATACTGTTTACTTCATAAGGCATACTTAGATTCTAACTGTATTCTTTTTATAGCATATGACATAAAGAGCTTTCAAAAACAGAAGTACTATTTTCATTTAAATTACTAAATACAGAATAGACTTAATATACATATGTGTATATATACATATGTCTCTATATAAATACATTGCCAATGACTTTTTATTAAATTTTTTATTTTGTGATTATTGTACATTCATGTGCAGCTGTAAGATATAAAACGCAGAGAGGTCCTATGTACCCCAGTTTCTCTCAATGGTAACACCTTGTAAAACTACATTAAAAATATCACAACCAGTACAATGGCATTGATACAATCCACAGATCTATTAAGATGTTTCAGTTTTGCTTGTACTTGTGTGTATGTGTCTGTGTTTCTATCACAGTTTTGTGTATCTACAGCCACAGTCAAGATACAGAATAGTTCATCACCACAAGGATCCCTCACTGGCCTATAGAGCCATTTCCGCTTCCCTCCCTAATTCCTTCAACCACTAACCTATTATCTATTTCTATAATTTTGCCATTTAAAAATATTATATAAATAATATTTCATTCAGCATAATTCCCTGAAGATTCACCCAAGTTGTTAAATGTATCAATAATTCATTCCTTTCTGTTATCATTGTTTTAGTAAAGGTTCATAGTTTACATTAGGGTCCACTCTTTGTGTTAGAAATCTCATAGATACAGAAAACAGATTGGTGGTTGCCAGAGGTGAGAGGAATGGGCTTGTAATACTGGCTTGGTGGTGATGAACTCCTTTAGCTTTTTCTTGTCTGGGAAGCTCTTTATTTCTCCTTCAATTATAAATGATAGCCTTGCTGGGTAAAGAAGTCTCAGTTGCAGGTCCTTACTTTTCTTTATTTCTATTTTTTTGCAGGTTCTTTAATTTGTTTATGGTATTTTTTTTCATTACCATTTAGTCCCATTATATACCCTACCCCTGCAATCACTGTTGTCCATGAGTCCTTTTTCCTTTTTGCTCAATCCCTCTCCACCCCCTAACCTCCCCCACACTTAGCTGTCACATTGCTCTCTGTCTATGAGTCTGTCTCTATTTTGCATTTTAGTTAAGCTTGTTCATTAGATTCCACATATAAGTGAAATCATATAGTATTTGTCTTTCTCTGACTGGATTATTTCACTTAGCATAATGTTCTCCAGGTGCATCCATACTGTCGCAAAGAGTGAAATTTTCTTCCTTTTAACAGGTGAGTAGAATTCCATTGTGTAAATGTCCCACAGTTGTTTTATCCATGCATCTATTGATGGACATTTGGGCTGCTTCCATATCTTGGCGATTATGAATAACGCTGCAATTAACATAAGGGTGCTTACATTCTTTCAAATTAGTGTTTTGGGTTCCTTTGGATATATTCCCAGAAATGGGATTTCTGGGTCAAAAGGCAGATCCATTTTTAATTTTTTGAAGTATCTCCATATTGCTTTCCACAGTAGTTGCACCAATTGGCATCCGCCAGTAGTGCATCCTCATCAGCACTTATTGTTTGTTGATTTACTGATGATAGTCATTCTGACGTCTCAGATGATATCTCATTGTGATTCTAATCTGTATTTCTCTGGTGATCAGTGATGTTGAGCATCTTTTCATTTGTCTATTGGCCATCTGTATGTCCTCTTTGGAGAAGTGTCTATTCAGGTCTTTTCCTCATTTTTGAATTGGGTTGTTTGTTTGTTTGATTTTTGGTGTTGAGTTTAGTAAGTTCCTTATAAATTTTGGATATTAATCCCGTATCAGATATATCAGCAAATATGTTCTCCCATTTTCTGTGTTGTCTTTTTATTTTATTCATCTTTTCCTTTGCTGTGCAGACACTTTTTAGTTTGATATAGTCCCATTTGTTTATTTTTCTTTGTTTCCCTTGCCTGGGGAGATATATCTGATAAAATATTGCTACGAGCAATGTCAGAGATTTTGCTGCCTATGTTTTCTGCTCTGATTTTTATGGTTTGGGTCTAACATCTAAATCTTTGATCCATTTTTAATTTTTTCTTGTGTGTGGTGAAAGGAGGCGGTCTAGTTTCAGTTTTCTGCACATAACTGTACAATTTCCCCCAAACCATTTACTGAATAAACTGTCTTTAGCCCATTGCATGTGCTTGCTTCCTCTGTTGAATACTAATTAACTATAAAAGTGTGGGTTTACTTCTGAGCTCTCTATTCTGTTCCATTGATCCATGTATCTGTTTTTAAGCCAGTACCAGGCTGTTATGATCACTATGACCTTTAGTATAGTTTGATATTAGGTAGCATGATTCCTCCAACTTTGTCCTTCTTTCTCAGGATCACTGTTGCTATGTGGGGCCTTTTGTGGTTCCATATAAATTTTTGAGATATTTGTTCTAGTTCTGTGAAATATGTCATGGTAATCTTGATAGGAATTGTGTTGAATCTATAGATCACTTTGGGTATTACAAACATTCTAATGATGTTAATTTCTCCTGTCCATGAACATGGTATGTGCTTCTTTTTATTTGTATTTTCTTTAATTTCTTTCTTCAGTGTCTTATAATTTTCCATGTACAGGTCTTTTGTATCCTTTGTTAGGTTTATTCCTAGGTATTTTATTCTTTTTGAAGCAATTGTGAATGGGATTGTTTTCTTAATTTCCCTTTCTGTTAGTTTGTTATTGGCATATAAAAATGTAACAAATTTCTGGATATTAATTTTGTATCCTGCAACTTTGTTGAATGCATTTATCAGTTCTAGTAGTTTCTTGGTGGAATCTTTGGGGTTCTCTATGTACAGTATCATTTCATATGCAAATAAAGACAGTTTTACTACTTCCTTTCCAGTTTGGATGGCCAGCACTTACAGTAGTATGTTGAATAAGAGAGGTGAAAGTCGACATACCTGTCTTGTTTCTGATCTTATGGGGAATGTTTGTAGTTTTTGCCTGTTGAGTATGATGCTGGCAATGAGTTTGTCATATTGGCATTTATTATGTTTAGGTATGTTCCCTCTATTCCCATTTTGTTGAGAGTTTTTATAATAAATAGGTGCTGGACTTTATTAAATGCTGTGTCTGCATCTGTTGATATGATCATGTGGTTTTTATCCTTCATGTTGTTTATGTGGTGAATCATATTTATTGACTTGTGAATGTTGCAACACTACATTCCCAGAATAAATGCCAATTGACCTATCTCAAAAAAAAAAAAATCAACCCTGGCTGGTGTGGCTCAGGGAATTGAGTGCTGGCCTGTGAACCAAAGCATCATCTGTTTGATTCCCAATCAGGGCACATGCCTGGGTTGCCAGCTGGGTCCCTAGTTGGGGGTGTGCGAGAGGCAACCACACATTGATGTTTCTCTCCCTCTCTTTCTCCCTGCCTTCCCACCTCTCTAAAAATATATAAAATCTTTAAATAAAAAAGTTCCCCTTTAAAAACAAAACAAGAAAATGCTTAAGTAAACAATCTCACTTTACATTGAAAGGAACTTGTAAGTTTCCAAGAAAACAACACCCAAAGTGAGTAGAAGGAAGGGAATAATAAAGATCAGAGCAGAAATAAACAAAATAGAATCTAAAAAATGATACAGAAGAACAACAAATCCAAGAGCTGATTCTTTGAAAAGATAAACAAGATTTATAAACCTTTAACCAGATTCATCAAGAAAAAGAGAGAGGATGCAAATAACTAAAATCAGAAATATGAAAGAGGAGAAATAACAACTGACACCAGAGCAATACAAAGGAGTGTAAGAAAATATTATTATGAACAACTATATGACAACAAACTGGACAACCTGGACAAAATGGATAAACTTCTAGAAACATACAATATTTCAAAACTAAATCAGGAAGAATCAGAGAAGCTGAGTAGGTGATTACACCTAGTAAAATTGAAGCAGTAATCAAAAACTCCAAAGAAACAAAAGCCCCAGACCAGATGGATTCACAGGTGAATTTTACCAAACATTCTAGGAAAAAATAACATCTCCCCTTCTCAAACTATTTTTAAAAATTCAAAAGGAAGGAAGGTTCCCTAACTCATTTTATGAGGCCAGTATTATCCTAATTCCAAAACCAGATAAAGACACTACAAAAAAAGTAAATTATAGGTCAATATCCCTGATGAACATAGACAAATCCTCAACAAAATATTAGCAAACCAAATACAGCAATGCATCAAAAATTCCTTGCTTTTTTCCACTTTGGATATTTCATGCCAATCCCTTTTGGCCTGAAATGTTTCTGTTGAGAAATCAGCTGATAGTCTTATGGGAGTTCCCTCGTGGGCAACTAACTTTCTCTTGAGGCTTTTAGATTCTCTCTTTGTCTTTAACCCTCGCATTTTATTATGATGTGTCTTTTTTCTTCATCAGGTTAGGGAAGTTTGTGGTCATTATTTCTTCAAAGAGGTTCTCATTCCCTTGCTCTTACTCTTCTCCTTCTGGCATGCCTATGATGCAGATGTTGTTATGCTTCATGTTGTCCCAAAAGTCCATTAAACTACTGCCATTTAAAAAACAATTATTGGGTGCTCTGTTCTACCTTGTCTTTCAAATTGCTGATTCAGTCCTCTGCTTCATCCAACCTACTATTTATTCCTTCTAGTGAATTCTTCATTTCAGATATTGTATTTTTCATTTCTGACTGGTCCTTTCTTATGGTTTCTTTGTCATTTTTTCTTGCTGTTGAGCATCCTTTTAAGCATTATTTTGAACTCTATATCTGATAAGTTGCTTGCTCCCATTTTATTTAACTCTTTTTCTGCAGATTTCTCCTGTTCTTTCATTTGAGGCCTGTTTCTTTGTCTCCCCATTTTGGCTGCCTCTTTGTGTTTCTTTCTATGTTTTAGATAGATCTGCTATGGCTCCCAGTCTTTATGGGGTGGCCTTATTTAGTAGGCCCCCTGTGGGGTCCAGTGGTGCAATCTCCTTAATCACCTGAGCTGGGTGCTAGAGGAGTGTCCTTTGTGTCATTATGTGAGCCCTCCTGATGTAATTGAGTCGTGGTTGCTATTGGCCCACTCATGCATGGGATTGACACTCAGGCTGGCTGCCTGTGACGCTCTAACTTGACCATGGCATGCACGCTGCTATGCAGGTGGTGATCACATGAATCGGAATTCACTTCCACTGGGTTTGTTGCCTGCCAAAATCTCCCTTTGGATATGCTGCTTGTGAAGTTTTTTGGATCCTTCTCTGATGTTGTCTGAAGCTGGCCACTGGGGATGTTGGTTCAGGGCCTCTTGGAGGGACTCTGGTGTAGACCAATGTCAACTGTTATCTGTGACTGGCCCTGGACAACCTATTCAGAGGTTCCAGTGATCTGCAGTTTGTGGCTCCCTCTGCTGGATCTGAGTTTGTGCAGAAAGAACCAAGCTATGCACCAAGGCTGACTTTTATCAGCACTCGGCCCAGGGGAGGGTCAGCTAAAGTCTCAAGGCTCCCAGTGATCCACCTTCACCTGAAGGCTTTCTATAAGGCTTATTCAGTGTGTGAGACCACTTTTTCTAGTCTCAATTATAACTAACAAATACTGGATAACAGAATTTTTTTTTTATAATATAGTGTTTTTTTTTTTTTTTTGTTTTTTTTGTTTTTGTTTTTTTTTAGTAGTGATAGGAAACACTTACCTTTTTGTAAACATAATTTCCAAGTTTCTTTAAGGCCAATTTCTTCCACAAAGTAAGTAATTTTTCTTTTCTCTTAGTTCTTATACAAGTTATTTAGAGTACTAACAATCATCCTCTTTTTAAACTTTCTCCAATAAATACTGTAAACATAAAAGAGATGATACGTAAAAACATCCTATCAGCCATGACCTTTATGGCTTAGTTGGCTGGGTGTCATCCACAAAGTGAAGGGTTACCAGTCTGATTCCTGGTCAGGGCACATACCTAGGTTGTGGGTCTGGTCCCTGGTTAGGGGATGTGCAAGAGGCAACTGATCAATGTGATGTTTCTCTCTCACAACAATGTTTTGCTCCCTCTTTTTCTCCGCCCCCCACTCTCTAAAAATAAATAAATAAATAAGCAAACAAAAAAATAAATCACATTTTAAAAGTTCAATCAACATTAATATATATAAAGGTGGTATAAAAAGTATAATTTATTTTCTTTATTATTTCTTATTTCCTTTACAAATTAAACAACTGGTTGTTGATCTTTTTGGTAGAGGATTAATATATATATATATATATATATATTTAAATTCTTTTAGAATATTTAATAAGAATATTAAAATGTGTTTTCTTGATTCTGGCATCTTCTGACATATGAAGATGTCTGGATAAAGTAAGTCTACATGCATTGCTACCAATTAACATATATCTAATATGGGCATATAGTCAAACGAGCAGTGAGTCATGTTATACAAATGCTGGCAGGGTAACTTATTCCATTATTAGATAAGCTCTGAAGACTCTATTTATAGTTTGGTCTTGAAACAATCAGTGACAAATGTGACCAAATGATTGTCACTCTTAGTCCTAATAATAGCAGAGAAGGATTTGGGGGAAACTTAAAGCCTTATTTTCTTTCTTTCAGATTTTCTTATTGCTGCTTGAGCCCTAATTTGAGTACCTTCTTCAGAGAAAGGCCACAATTAGAGGAGTAAAGTGGTTTCATGTGGCAAGAGGAAAGTAGTGCTGTCCTACCCCATCAATCCTCTCAGCACCCACACTCTGAGCACAGTTACCGCTCTTTCCTGAACCAACTCCAAAAGAGATTTTCCCAAGAAATGAGTTTTAAGCAATTTTAGTTCCTGTCACTAGTGAAAAAGTATCCATTATATTACAAAAAGATTCTGTTATCCAGTATATGTTTGTTACAACTGAGACCAGAAACATGTGATGTTTCAGAGAAAACAACTGAAGGAAACATCTGAAAGTAATCCACCCCCTCCTTTGTTGTTCTGCTACTCACGGCAAGTCTTCCAAATTGGAGGCTTCATGTCTTGGATCCAATAGATCATAACCACATTCATTGTAGATTTCCAGATAAGAAATGTGTGTTGTATATATTTTGCTGCTGTCCTGATTGGAAAAGGGAGAGACATTATTTAATGGCTATAAATAATGATTCAGCTTAGAGGAAGATGAAGACATTTATCATTATAGTTTCTTCAGTTTCTCCCATTTCCTCTCTCACTTTGTATGGCTTACATTTTTGTTTGTGACACTTTCAAGTTGCCATCTATTATATGAACGAAGCTTTTTCTTCCTTCTTTCCTTCTTTCCCTCCTTCCTTCCTTCTTTTTTCTTTCTTTCTTAATGATCAATACCCATGATTACAAGCAACTTCAGTCTGTTACTTTATATTGGTAAAAAAGTCAATATACACTTACAATGAGCTGGCTTGGTTGTAGAACTGTATAGCACCATTTTTCACTTTCTAGACCTCCTCAAAAAGTTTATTAAGACAAAATAAACTAAAATAAATATACAGTCTATGAGTAGTCTATTCGTAAAAGAACACAGAATTGTTACTTTGGTTTAAAAATTTCAGTAACAAAAATGTTTCCATCTTTAATCACATTTTTTAACTTTCTAATATTTAAATTTTCTAATGACATAAATAGATAATGGACAATAATTAGATAAAGTAAAGTGAATTCCAGGGGACAGAAATAGTTTAGCTATTAGTTAATTAGGTAATCATAAAGGTGGACATTACCAGTTCACTGCCTACCTTACCTGGCCCAGCTGGCAAATCAGGGATATTCAGCTCTTGATTAGAGAGAGGTATTTTCTATGGGTCACTGATGAAATTCAGTGACATAGGTGTCAGTGAAATTAGGATAAAAGGTCAAGGGGACTGGTTCTACAATTCTGGTCTTAGTTCTGTCAACAGTTGAAAAGACAAAACAAAACAAAACATTCTCCCTGGAGTGGAATAAAACACAGCTTTTTCAGCTCTTGAGAAAAATCTCAAGTTCAGTCTTTAAAATAAAGTATTGCATTAGCACTGCCTTCTTGTTCCTTCCAAAATATTATGCAGATATTATCCTGTTTCTCATAAGAGAAGAATATACTTGTGGCAAGAAGGTCAGCAGGTTATCAGAGTGAATATTTACAGAGAAGATTTGCTTAAAATCAATTTCCTGTTAATTCACATCCCTATCCAAGACAATCCATTTAACAGGCATCTTTCAAGGAAAGAGAGAACCAAATCAAGAAATAGGGGAGAAAGCAGACCTGCAAACTTAAAGTTGGAATCCTAGTTCTACTAGCTATGAGCCCCTGCTATGTCAGGCTTCAGTTTCCATATCCATTAAATTAATGAAGCTGGACAATGCATTCCTACATGTTCTTCAGATTAAAATTAATATAATTCTCTGGTCCTGAAATGACTGAAACTATTAAAATAAAGATACCACCATTTCATTAAATCAAAATAATACATGAAAAATTAAAGCAACCTTCAGCCAGCACATGATCATAGTAAAATGTTCAAGCTGCTGCTCTGAAATTTCATGTTCTAGTGTTCTCGTGTGGACTTAATCTCTACTGAACATATTTCTTCCAACTAACGGCTGGGAATTCTACCCATGTGGGTGTCTCTGGCTGCTTATCCTGCAAATTATCTATCAGTTACATTAGTATCCTAATTTAGTAAAGGCAACATTTCAACATAATTCTTTGGGTTGAAGTTTGGCTCAGTGCAGGTATCAGAGACAATGCATACCAGGAAGACTCTGTGTGGCCTTTAGGGGAATGCAGTGTTTCCTAAAATACCCCATGAAATACTCATGGGAAAACTGACCCATGGTCGACACATACAGGTGAAGCAAAAGTAGATTTACAGCTGTGAGTAAGCAAAACAGTTTATTCTTGTACTATTATTTATTAATTTTTGTATTGTTGTTACAGAACCCCAGACTATGCTGTTCTGAAATAGCTGTGGGGTCCAATTTCCCGCCACCAAGAAGCGTGACTCTCAATACAAAAGTTTGGTGAAAAAGGAAAGAGGGTTTATTTAAAAGTTTTACAGATTCATAATAATGGCTGGTTTCTGTCATTAAGTCCCACTCCCTTTAAAACACCCCAAAACACATACTGCTGCCTCCTCCTGCCAAACCAGGCCAGTTTCAGTACATGCCAGTCAGAGGTACTGTCTTTCAGAAAAGCAGAAGTCCACGGCTCAGAATTCCCAGTCACAGTTCAGCATTTCAGGCATCTCTCACTAATCAGTGCTCGGTTAGGCAAGTCCCTGCAATTCCAGCCTCAACAGCTGTGACTCCATGCTCTCCAGGCAGGTGTCCCAGTGGGTCTCCTCTTTCTTACTCCAGCTCTTAATTCAAATCTGCATGGCACCTTCCTTCACACCAGACCTCATGGTGGAGGGGGTGGGGGGCTTCTGCATCCTTTTTAACCACATGGCCCCCTCCTTCATGGCTCCCTCCTAATTTTAAATGTTGATCCCAAGCAACACACATCATTGTTATGAAAAGTATCTTAAGTCATATCATCTACCCTTTTGCCCTTTTACCTCAGCAGCAGCACAGCTATTACTTAGCTATCAGCTTGCCATAGATATGCAAAGTATCTTAAAAGCTGTATTATCTCCTTCCCCCACCCCCAAAACCATGACTGTGGGGAATTTGGGGATCCCTTTCCTGCTCTGTTACATTATTTTTTATATGAACAGTTGTAAACCTACTTTTGCCCGGTCCTGTATATACTGTTCCTCTCTGGAAGATTCGCAGAGCACATTAAAGGCCATAGCAACATCCTGAAATCCTGTTTAGAATGACGTATTCCTAAAACATATCTGAGCATATCTGAAATATTCCATAGATTATGGTTTGAGGTTTTGAGGTTTTAGCATACACTTCTGAGCTCATCTTAGCACTAGACAAAAATCTGGGTTTAAATACTGGATCTGCCATCTGTAACTGAGCGATCCTCATTTTTTAACCATGAAAATGGGAATAATAACCCTTATCTGGCAGATCTGTTGAGAGACAGAGAGAGACAGAGAGAGCTCACACCTGAGCGCTCTGTATTTAAAATACTACCAAAAACGTGTGGTCTATAATAGGCACCAATAAACTGTTGCTGCTGTTATTATTATTGCTGTTGTTATTATTTTTATTTCTAAGAGCCTTCAAATGGAGAATTCTGTATGTGAATATAAAAATAAAGGAAAAGACACAAAAAAGAACAGTTAATTTGTATGTCCATTTGCAGTGGAGAAACTCTCTTCTTCCAGAAATTAGGAAAAATCGTAAAAAGTCAGGAGAACATCAGGCCTATGGTCCTGAGATGACAGGGATAATGCCTTTGGCTCTTCTGCTCCTGCATTTTCTAGGCTTTCACTAGAATCAAATACGCTGAGCTATGTGGCAAGCTACCTTTCCTTAGTACTCTTTTTTCAGTGTTTAGGATTGCCAGACTGTAATGTAACACACATGTTTTCTGTAGACAGCCTTTTCTTCTACCCCAAAACAAGCTTGAACATCATAATACTCAAAAATAAAGAGCAGTGATTTCTAAAATAAATGGACTCAATTATCTTCTTTTAACATCATTGAAAATGTGCTCCTATCACACTCACAGGCACTTTAGGACCCAGTATGTACTGGCTCTTGTTTATCTTGAAATAAATACTTTGCATAAGTTAAATATTTTATTTAAGAATTCCAGAGAGCGCCATGTGGCACTCTAAAGCAATAAATTGGGGACAGCTGAGTACCTGTCTGCATTTTTTGGCTCTACACTGTGGACAAACTTTACGACGCACTTCAAATCTCTGACTTGCTTTGCTGTAGTTCAGTTTGATTACAATGAATGTGTTGTTCCCCATCATGGAAATTGTTCATTTATAAAGAGTTGTCCTGGCTGTAAATTAGTCCAATGGCCTCTCTCCAAACTCAGGATCATTCAGAATAAAAATGGGGTTTAGAGTAATGCCAGTAACAAACATATAAAACAATGAACCCAACACAGTAGGTACTTGGGAGACATGTATATTTTTAGAATTGTATTCGTATTTTGGTAAACACAGACAATTAAAAAAAAAAAGACATGTATTTTCTATTAGGAAAGGATTTGTTTGTTCTGTTTAATTTTATCAGAGGGATTGGCATTGTTCTGAGATTCAAAGGGTTCTTTAAAATTGGTCAGAAATGTTTTGTTCATATGCACATATAGTGTAGTAAGTCCTCCCTTAACATTGCCAATGGGTTCTGTAGCTTTAAGAGAAACAATGTATAACAAAACCAATTTTACCATAGGCTAATTGATATGAACAAGAGGTTAAGTCCCTATGGCATCTCATCAAAGCATCTTATCAACGTATGAAACGATGTTATTCAAGGACCTTCTGTATACAACTGTAGTAATAATCATCATGTATTGAACATCTACTATGTGCCAAAAATGGGACAACATCTTTAAATACAGTATGCTCAGTTCTCAGAGCAACTGCACAGGCCTGACCCTTTAAGAAACTGCCCCAAGTCCACATGCCATGAGCAGAAGCAGGTTGGCCTGCACCAACTTCAACGACTTTTCCAAGACAATAGGCTTCCACATTACACCATGACAATAAAAACCATTAGAAATATATTCCCAGTTTGTGAAATCTGGGGGAAAAACAAAACAAAACAGCTAATGTCAGAAATAAATGAGTAAATGAAAAGAAGGAATTTGAATCCAACATATGCACTATTCTCAACTCTGTTCCAAATTTTATGGCATGCAGAGTTGGAATGTTTGAGCTAGTGAGAGATGAGCTGAACTAATGGATAATTGCTACTTTATGGACAGAAATTAGAATCATGCAGATCTCAGCAATTTCTTCTCATTGTTGCAACTTAAAATGCAAACAGCATACAGTTGAGAAATTTTGGAATGACTGTTATACTGACCTAGTTAGGATATTTGTCATAGAGAATTTGTACAACCAAGCAATTGTTGGAACTACTAGGGGTACTGGAGATCCTCTAGTACCATTCAATCTCTCCTGTCACAGAGGGGAGAACTGAAACCTAAAGAAGTGACTCATTGTAGAGAATTTGTTAAAATACAACCAATAGGAAGGCCCTAGCTGGTGTGGCTCAGTGGATTTAGCGCCAGTCTGTGAACCAAAATGTCACGAGTTCGATTCCCAGTCAGGGCACATGCTTGAGTTGTGGGCCAGGTCCCTAGTAGGGGGCGTGCAAGAGGCAACTACACATTGCTGTTTCTCTCTCTCTCTTTCTTCCTCTCTTCCTCTCTCTCTAAAAATAAATAAATAAATAAAATACAACCAACAAAACAAATTCAGTCTGGGATACGGGGGCAGTGTGTGTAGTGATAAGAAGCACAGAGTTTGGCATCACACATACCTGGAATGGACCTCCAGATCAGCTACTTACAAGAACCCAGAGAAAGATATTTAATCTGAGACTTAGTTTTCCCTAATATAAAATGGGGATAAGGATCACTACATTGTTAGTTGTATTATATGTTGTATTAAATACTGATAAAGCAACAGGCACTTGGAGCCACACAGTAAATGATGCATAAAATATAGATAGGGAATTTGTCCTTATGGTAATATTAACTGCAATAGAATTTTTACTCTGGTAATTTCCCATGGGCTTCTATTAAAAGTGTGATAAAGGAACAATCACATTATCCTATTCAGTGCTTTAGCAGCTAAAATAAAGATCTATTTTAGCAAAAGGGCATTCTTTAGTTTCTTAATGAAGAATGTGAGATATGGAAAATGTGTTGTCTGTTCTTTTACACTCCATGTGTATATTAGAACGAACTCCCTTTGAGCCTTTGCTGAAACAGCAACCCTTTAATGAAAAGCACCTTCTTAATTTCTACTTCTTCAGCAAAATCCCAAACTTCACTTAAATGTGAAGGCCAGAATCACTGCACAATAATACTTTCCCATTTAGATACAATATAATGTCACAATAAATTTTTTGCTCACAGTAAATTTCTGCTGAATATATCAAATGAAAAATGAACTTATAGTTCCATACCTTTTGCAATTGCTCAAAAATGTATGACAGTGTCCTTGGGATAATGCCTCTGTCGCTGTAGCGCTCTGCCCCACCCGTGATGGTGAATGTCTTACCGCTGCCTGTTTGCCCATATGCAAAGATGGTACCATTGTAACCTGCCAGGACACTACATAAAGAAATGACACACTTTTAACATCAAAACAGATAATTGCATTTGTATTAAATGGCTTATATTATAATAGCAACCTGATTCACCACTACTGAAAAAAAAATCTACAGAAATTTTTATATATGTGAGTATCTAGCTAGATTTACTTTTTTATCCAGGAGCATCAACACATTGATCTTTTTCTCTAAGAAAGGACCTGCAACAAAAATGGGGGGCCAGATATCTTAAATATTTTCCTTTCAAAAATTTAGATTTTAAAATTTTAGAATGGTTTTATATTTACAGAATGTTGCAAAGATAGTACAAAGAGTTCATATACACTATACCTAGATTCCTCTATTTTCCCCTATTGTACATTTGTTACAACTAATGAACCAATATTGATATATTATTACAAACTTCGTTAAAATGTCCTTGGTTTTTATATAATGCCTTCTTCTTTCCAGCTTCACCAAGTATAACTGACATATAACATATACAAGTTTAACATGTACCATGTGATGATTTGATATATATGTATATATTGTGAAATGATTGCTACAATAATATTCATTAGCATGTCCATCACCTTACATAATTACCATTTCTTCTGTGCTAATAACACTTAAGGTATACTCTCTTAACAACGTTCACATATATATAATACAATATTGTTAACTATAGTAAACATGCTGTACATTAGATGCCCAAAACTTACTCATCTTGTAACTGAAAGTTTGTACCCTTTGACCAACATCTCCCAATTTTCCCTACCATAGTCCCTGGCAACCACCATTTCAGCCTCTATTTTCATGAGTTAGGTTTTTTGTATTCCACATATAAAGACATATGGTATTTGTCTTTCTCTGTCTGGCTTATTTCACTTAGCATCATGCTCTCAAGGTCAATCCATGTTGTCACAAAGGGCAGGATTCCTTTCCTTTTCATGGCTGCATTATAATCTTGTGTGTGTGCGTGCATGTGTGTGTGTGCGTGTGCATGTGTGCGTGTGTGTGTGCATGTGTGTGCATGTGTGTGTGTACACATCTTTATCCATTCATCCATCAATAGATACTTAGGTTTTTCCATGCTTTGGCTATTGTGAATGATGCTGCAATGAACATGGGAGTGCCAATATCTCTTTAAGATAGTGATTTCAGTTCCTTTAAATATATACTCAGCAGTGAGATTGTTAGATCACATGGTTGTTTTATTTTAAGTTTTATAAGAAGACTCCATACTGTTTTCCATAGTAGCTCCACCAATCTGCATTCTCACGAACAATGGGTCCCCTTTTCTCCATATTCTCACCGACACTTGTTATTGTGGATTTATTGATGATAGCCATTCTGATATCTCATTGTGGTTTTAATTTGCATTTCTGTGACAGTTAGTGATGTTGAGCATATTCCCATGTCTATTGGCCTTATGTATGCCCTCTTTGGAGAAGTGTCTATTCAGATCTTCTGCCCATCCTTAAATTGGATTGTTTTTTTGCTGTTAAGTAGTACAAATTATTTATAAATTTTGAATATTGACCTCTTATTAGATTATCATTGGTAAATATCTTCTCCCATTTAGTGGGTTGTTTCTTCATTTTTTTTTTTTTGATGGTTTCCTTTGTTGTGTACAGACTTTTTAGTTTGATGTAATCCAATGGTTTTTTCTTTTGTTTCCCTTGCTCAAGAAGATATATCCATATGCTCATTTACAGTGTTATTTACAATAATCAAGCTATAGAAGCAACCAAAGTACCTTGCAATAGACAAGTGGATAAAAAGCTGTGGTACATATATACAATGGAAAATTACTCACAAAAAAGAATGAAATGTAACCATTTGCTACGGCATAGATGGACCTAGAGGGTATTATGCTCACTGAAATAAGTCAGTCAGAAAAAGATAAATACCATTGATTTCACTCATATGTAGACTCTAAAGAATAAAATAGGCGAATAAACAAAATTGAAACAGACTCACAGATACAGAGAGAGAACTGGTGGTAGCCAGATGGGAGGGTGTTTGGGGTGAAAGAGGCTGAGGAACTAACAAGCACAAATTGCTAATTACAAAATAGTCATGAGGAAGTAAATAAAGTATAAGAAATATAGTCAATAATATTGTGATAACTATGTATGGTGCCAATTGGGGTACTGGAAATATCGAGGGGGACACTATGTAAAGTACATGATTGTCTAACCACTAAGCTGGACGCTTAAAACCAATACATAATTAAAAAAAAATAAGACTAATGTCAAGGAGCTTTTTCCATATGTTTTCTTCTAGAAATTTTAGTCATGGATATTACATTAAGTCTTTAATCTATTCTGAGTTAATTTTAGTGAGTGGTGTAAGATAGGAGTCCAATTTAATTTTTTTGCATGTGAATATCCAGATTTCCCAGAACCATTTATTGAAGAGACTATCCTTTCCCCTTTAAGTATTCTTGGCTAACCTGTCAAATATTTGTTGACTGTATATGTATGGGTTTATTTCTAGGCTCTTGATTCTGTTCCATTAGTCTATGTGTCTGTTTTTATGTCAGTATCATATCATTTTGATTACTCTAGGTTTGTAATATGTTTGAAATCATAAATGCCTCCAGTTTTGTTCTTCCTCAGGATTGCTTTGCTTGTTCAGGGTCTTTTCTGGTTCCATATGAATTTTTCTATTTCTATGAAAAATGCCATTGGAATTTTGATAGGAATTGCATTGAATGCATAGATGTCACCTTTGGGTAGTACGGACATTTTAACAATATTAACTCTTCCAATCCACAGACATGGAATAGTTTTTGATTTATTTGTGTCTTCTTTAATTTCTTTCATGTTTTATAATTTTTAATGTACAGATCTTTCACTACCTTGGTTAAATTTATTCCTAGGTATTTGTTTTTGATGCTATTGTAAATGGGATTTAATACTTTTCTATTTCAGGTATTTCATTTAGTGTATAGAAACACAACTGATTTTTGTATCCTGATTTTGTATCTTGAAATTTTACTGAATTGACTGATTAGTTCTAGCAGTTTCTGGTGGAGTCTTTAGGATTTCCCACATCTAAGATTGAATCATCTGCAAACAGACAATTTTACTTCTTAGCCTCCAATTGGATGCCTTTTACTTCTATTTTTTGCCTAAATGCTCTGGCTAGGACTATATTAAATAGTAGTGGTGAGAGGGTACCCTTCTCTCAGTGGGAAACATTTTTAACATTTCACAATTGAATATAATGCTAGCTAGACATGGGTTTGTCATACGTATATGGCCTTTGTTATACTGAGGTATATTCCTTCTATACTCAATTTGTTCAGACCTTTTATTACAAAAAATGTTTAATTTTGTCAAATTCTTCTTCTGCACCTATTGAAATGATCACATGGTTTTTACCTTCCATTTTATTGATGTAGTGTATCACATTTATTAATGTGCATGTGTTGAATCATCCTTGCAGGGATAAAGCCCATTTGATCATAGTGTACAATACTTTTAATGTGCTATTGAATTCAATTTGCTAGTATTGAAAGTTTTGTTGAGAATTCTTGCATCTATATTCAGAGATATTGGTCTGTAGTTTTCTCCTACTCCCCCCTCTCCTCCTCCTTCTTCTCCATCTGGCTTTGGTATCAGGGTAATATTGACCTCATAAAATGAGTCTGGAAGTGCTCCCTCATCTTCAGTTTTTTAAGAAGACTTTGAGGAAGATTAGCATTACTTTTTAAATGTTTGGTAGAATTCACCAGTGAAAACCATCTGGTCTTGGGCTTTTCTTTGTTGGGAGGTTTTTGATTACAGATTCAATCTCCTTACTTGTTACTGCTCTGTTCAGATTTTCTGTTTCTTCATGATTCAGTCTTGGTAGGTTGCATGTTTCTAGGAATTTTTCCATTTCTCTATGTTATCCAAAGTTTTTGACATATAATGTTCATAGTAGTCTCTTATAATCTTTCGTATTTCTGTGTTTCAATTGTATTGTTTCCTCTTTCAGTTTTGATTTCATTTATTTGGGTCTTGTCTCTTAATCTAGCTAAAGGTTTGTCAATTTTTTCCCCCCAAAACACAGTTCTTAGTTTCATTGACCTTTTTATAGCTTTTTCTGGTCAGTATTTTATTTATTTCTACTCTGATTTTTGTTATTTCCTTTCTTCTGCTAACTCTGGACTTTTTCTAGTTTCATAAGGTGTAGATTTAGGTTACTGTGAGCTTTGCTTTTCTTAATGTAGGCATTTACAGCTATAAACTTCCATTCTAAACTGCTTTTGTTCCATTTCATAAGTTTTGGTATGTTTGTTTCAATTTTTGTTTGTTTCAAGGTATGTTTTTATTTCCCTTTTGATTTCTTTCTTGACCCACTGGTTGTTTAAGAATGTGCTGCTTAGGCCTGGCTGGTGTGGCTCAGTGGACTGAGTGCTGGACTGCAAACCAAAAGGTCACAGGTTCAATCCCCAGTCAGGGCATATGCCTGGGTTGTGGGCCAGGTCCCCATCTGGAGGCATGTAAGAGGCAATCTATGATGTATCACTCACAAATCAATGTTTCTCTCCCTTTCTCCTTCCCTTACCCTCTCTAAAAAATAAATAAATAAAAAAGTTTAAAAATGAATGTGCTGCTTAATTTCAACACATTTGTGAATTTTTCGAGTTTTCCTCCTGTTACTGATTTCTAAGTTTCATAGCATTGTGGCTATAAAAAATACTTAGTATGACTTTAATATTATTAGATTTACTAAAAGTTTATTTTGTGATCTAACATATGATTTATCCAGGAGAATGTTCCTTTCTACTTGAGAAGAATATATATGCTGCTGCTGAAGGGTGGGATGTTCCGTATCTCTTAAGTGCATTTATTCTAAGGTACAGTTCACATCCAATATTTCCTTATTGATTTCCTGTGTAGGTGATCTATCCAATGTTGAAAGTGGAGTACTGAATTTCACTATAATTATTATATTTTTATCTCTTTCTTCAGATCTGTTAGTACCTGCTTAATATATGTAGGTGCTCCCTACATAGGATGCATATATATTTACAATTATATTCACATGATGGATTGACTTTTTAATGATTATACGATGACTTTCTTTGTCTCCTGTAACAGTTTTAGGCTTAAAGTCTATTTTATCTGATATAAGTATAGCTGCTCTTGCTTTTTTTTGGTTTGTTTGGCATGAAATACTTTTTTCTATCCCTTCACTTTCTTTCTTTTTTAAAAAATATGTTTTATTGATTATGCTGTTACAGTTGTCCCAATTTCTTTTCCCTCTGTTCCCCTCCACCTGGTGGCCCCCCTCCCTCCAGTTGTCCCCCCCTTTTAGTCCATGTCTATTGGTTGTGCATATAGTTCTTCTCAACCTCTTCCTGTCTACTCCATTCCATCCTACTATGCTTCTTAATTCCTGTACCATCTCCCTCTCTTTCCCCCTTCCCTCTCCCTGCTGACCTCCCCCCAGTATGTTCCCCATACCTATAATTCTTTTTCCCCTCTTGTTGCCTACTTAGTTTGCCTTTGTTTCTATTCCCTAGCTTCTGTTGTTGGTTGTTGTGATGCAGTTTTCACTTTAATGTTCATAGTTTTGATCCTCCTTCTTCTAAACCAGTCCCTTTAACATCTCATATAATAGTGGTTTGGATCTAATGAACTCCTTCAGTTTTACTTTGTCCTGGAAGCACTTTCTCTGCCCTTCTATTCTGAGTGACAGTTTAGCTGGATAGAGTATTCGTGGCTGTAGGTTTTGGATTCTCATTACTTTGAATATTTCTTGCCAGTCCCTTCTTGCCTGCAGGGTCTCCTTTGAGAAATCAGCTGATAGTCTAACTGGGACTCCTTTGTACATGATTCCTTTCTTCTCTCTTGCTGCTTTTAAGATTCTCTCTTTATCTTTAATTTTTGACATTTTTATTATAATGTGTCTTGGAATGCTTCTCCCTGGGTCCAGTTTTTCTGGAACTCTCTGTGATTCCTGGATCTGTAAGTCTATTTCCTTCCCCAAGTTAGGGAAGTTCTGCTTCATTATTTTTTCACATAATTTTTCAATTTCTAGTTCTTCTTCTTCGCCCTCTGGTAATCCTATTATCCGAATGTTTGATCACTTATAGCCATCCGAGAGGTTTCTGATCTTCTCCTCACTCTCCTTACTTTTTGTTTCCTCTTTCTGCACTGGTTGTCTGTTCCTTCCCTATGTTCCGGTTTGTTGATTTGATCTTTGGATTTTATTTCCTCACCACTTGTCTCGTATGTGTTTTTGTTCGTTTCAGTATGAGTAGCTTTCGTTCCTTCCCTGTCTTGTTCCAAATCTTTTGTTAATTCTATAAACCACCTTATAACGATAGCTCTGAACTGAGCCTCAGAAAGGTTTTCTATTTGTTCCTCTGTCAGGTCTCTCATCCGCTGCCTGGTGAGCTGTGTCACCGGGATTTCAATCGTTGTCTGCTTCCTTCTAACTGATTTGTGTTTAGCTTTGCTTCCCTGGCAGGCTATAGGGGGCGGAGCCTGGTGCACTCATCACTGCCTGGTGACCAGTGGTGATCAGCGACCTTTTTCGCCTCACTGTGGAGCTTTGTGTGGGTGTGGAGGTCCAAGATGGATTCCTGCCGTTACTCTCTGCCAAGAGACCGGGATCTGTCTCCCCCGCCCTCTGGGCCTCTCCGTCTAAGACAATGGGGGGTCGGCTCTCCCCAGTGTTGGGATCACGAGCTGCCAGGACGTGACTGCGGCCGAGCTTGCTCCTCTGGAGTTTCTCTCAGTGCCACCGCTAACCCCACTGCGACCACAAAGAGCACTGCGTTTTCTCATCCCTCCTACCCATCCGGATGAGCACCGCTGGTTTATAACTTCATACATTGGGCTTCCATGTAGTTTTATTTTCTGGAATTTCTAGTTATCTTTTCTTTTGAGGTAGTTGTAGTCCTTCTTAGTTTAAGAGGGAGACAGAGAGTGTCAGTATAAGCCTCCATCTTGGCCAGAAGTCTATCCCTTCACTTTTAAGTCTATGTGTGTCCTTGAAGCTGAAGTGAGTTTCTTACAGGTAGCATGTAACTGGCTCTTGCCTTCTAATTCATTCAGTCACTCTTTGCCTTCATTGGAGAATTTAACCCATTTAAATTCAAAGCAACTATTGATAGGTAAGGACTTACTTATGCCATCTTATTTATTGTTTTCTGGCTATTTTGTAGTTTATTCATCCTTTGTTCCTCTTTTGCTGTCTTTCTCTGTGAACTGATACTTTTTTGCTGCAGTATGCTTTGATTCTTCTTTTTAAAAAAATTATATTTTATTGATTATATTGTTACAGTTGTCCCAATGTTTTTCCCTTTGTTCCCCTCCACCCAGAAACTCCCCCTTCCCTTGAGCTGTCCCACCCCTTTTAGTTCATGTCCATGGGTCATGCATGTAAATTCTTTGGCCTCACCCTTTCCTATACTATTATTAACATCCCTCCTATTTTATAGCTACCAATTATGCTTCTTATCCCTGAACCATTTCTCCATTTATCCCCCTCCCTCTCCCAGCTGATAACCCTCCAAATGATCCCCATATCTATGATTCTGTTCCCATTCTGGTTTGCTTAGTTGGATTTTGTTTTCATTTTTTAGATTCAGTTGTTGATAGTTCTGAGTTTGTTTTGATTTTAACGTTCATAGTTTTGATCTTATTTTTCTTAAACAAGTCCCTTTAACATTTCATATAATAATGGCTTGGTGAGGACAGACTCCTTTAGCTTTACCTTGTCTGGGAAGCACTTTATTTGCCCTTCCATTCTAAATGATAGCTTTGCTTGATAGAGTAATCTTGGTTGTAGGACCTTGCTTTTCATCACTGACTATTTCTTGTCAGCCCCCTCTTGCCTGCAAAATTTCTTTTGAGAAATCAGCTGGCAGTCTTATAGGTACCCCTTTGTAGGTAACTCTCTGTTTTTTTCTTGCTGCTTTTAAGATTTTCTATCTTTAACCTTTGGCATTTTAATTATGATGTGTCTTGGTGTGGTCGTCTTTGGGTCCAGCTTGTTTGGGACTCTGCGTTTCCTGGACTTTTATATTTATTTCCTTCACCAAATTAGGAAAGTTTTCCTTCATTATTTTTTCACATAAGTTTTCAATTTCTTGCTCTTCCTCTTCTCCTCCTGGCACCCCTATGATTCAGATGTTGGCATGTTTAAAGTTGTCCCAGAGTTTCCTAAGCCTCTCCTTGTTTTTTTCAATTCTTATTTCTTCATTCTGTGCTGGTTGACCGTTTATTTCTTCCTTATGTTACAAATCGTTGATTTGAACTCCAGCTTCCTTTCCTTCACCATTGATTTTGTGTGGATTTTCCTTTGTTTCACATAGCTTAGCCTTCATTTCTTCCCTTATGCATTTGCTGTACTCAAGTATGTCTGTCAAGTCTATGAGCATTGTTATTACCAGTGTTTTAAACTCTGCATCTGTTAGGTTGGCTACCTCCTCGTCACTTAGTTCTCCCACTGGAACCTTCATCTTCACCCTCTTTTGGGCCATACTTAGGTCTCTTCAACTTGACAGCCTCCTGTGTTTGCTTCTGTGTCTGAGGTAGAGCTATCACACCTGTCTGGGTGAGTATTGCTTCTTTATATCTTTATTTGTTGGACTTCCATGCAGTTCAATTTTCTGATAGTTCTGGTTGTTTAGTTTTGAGGTAGTTGTATTTCTTCTTATTGTTGTGAAGGGTGGCGAAGTGTGTCTACCTACACTTCCATCTTGGCTGGAAGTCTATCTGTTTTCTAATAAAAGCTGATTCTTTATCTTTTGTGTATCTAGTATTAGTTTTTGTTTTGTGTTTACCCAAGGCTTATATAGAATGTCTTATAGATACAACAATGTATTTTAAGCTGATAACAACTTTGATCACATACGATAACTATACCCATTTACCCTCATCCCATATTTTATGTTTTTGATGTCACAATTTAACTTTTATATTGTGTATTTGTTAATAAATTATTGTAGCTATAGTTATGTGTAATACTTTTGTCCTTTAATCTTTATACCAGAGTTAAGTGTTTAACATATCACAGCATTAGAGTACTTGGAATTTGACTATATACTTACCTTTATCAGTATTTTTATATTTTCATATATTTTTGTTACTAATTATTGTCCTTCCATTTCAACTTGAAGAACTCTTTTCAGAAACATAGAGGACTTAGTACAGGGAGTGACCAAAAAGGCATTATTCCTATGTGGTTCAACTTTCCACATTGAGAGGCTTAATAATTTTTCTCCACATGAAGATACTTGGAGTTAGAACTACTATAGTCCATTTAGATAAATAGTTATAGAATCTTTCTGCTCAACAGAATTGGCCACCAATGATGCAGCAATGTCCCATTAGCAATATAATTTGGACATATGATATTCTTGGCCATAACAACTCTAGGTAAATGCAGCCTATAACTTTAAGTGTCAAACCTTAAACATTTTTTATAGAAAACATTCTAAAATATTTAGGCATTCTATGTCTTAAGAAGCAAAGAATACAGAGCATAAATTAGCATCTCATCTTGACTTAGCTAAGCCTATGAAAAGTAAGTATGATAGTGTGCTACATTGTCACCTGCTGATTGTTATGTCTGCTTTTCATGATTAAATCTTCTTTCTCACTGCCAGTATACCTGCCTGTAAGGTATGCTTCTTTTCCCCACATCAGCTGTGGTATAGAAAACCAGATGGTAAAACTTCAAAAAGTACTGTGTAAAATAAGAAAAATCTATAGAACACCTATATATACTCTATGGCCATTTATGACTGTACTATAATAAGTAATTATGTAAATGGGAAAAATTTGTCTCCTTCCTTTTCTCTAGAGCCCTTTATCCCAACTCAATCTTGTGCCCCTTCTCCATTGGGTACTGGGCAATTTCATATGCTTTTAGTCTCATCTGTCCTAAGGAAATATGCTAATTAAAAATAAGGAAGAAAAATGGTAGATTATGAACCTTTAAAAATTCACTCCTCCACAAGAACAACAGAGGAAAAACTGTCAAAATCAATATTTTAAGAACCCTGGAAGTTATACAAAGTCTCCCAGGAATCCAGAGAGTACTCACTTATGAAAATAGCTGAATCTCAGTAAGAACAGTGAGATTTATAGTGTTTTACCTTGCCCATTCCCATTGCCTTTGCCCCAGCTCCATGGGAGCCTTGAAACACAACCCCTTTGCAACCGTAGAGACTAACAACTACTGGAGGGGGCATTACATGTTTGGAAGTTCCCCTAAAGCCCAAAGGATTGTACTTCTCTAACCAATCTGGCAGCTCCCAGGAAAAGCTTCATTCACAATATTTGTCTTTGTCCTGAATCAGAATTCACTACAAACAGTACAAACAGTCCTATCCCTATGGTGTTTTTTGAAAGAAAAAAAATTACAATGAATATTTAACATCACAGTTACCTTAGCTATAATACCAGCAAGGCAAACAGAAGCGTGAATAAATCTGACAATAAAAATCTGGGCAACACAATGTCTCTGAGAGGGTTTGAAAAGTTAAGAAATATTCCTGGGATTCTAGAAAGCCACATACTGTGCAGGTGTTTTGCATGCCTAGGAAAGACCTGCAAAAGTCATTACATCTCACCTCTCACTGACCTTGAGGCTCAGCACAAGCAGGAAGTGAAGGCTAAGGCAGAGTTATAAGCTCCCAGTGGACACAGAAAGCCCTTCTTCAAAAGGCTGGAGACTGATTTGCTCAAGGCACTTAAGATCTCTGTCCAGTCATTAGCTGACCACTAAGCTAACTGAGCAAGGATTACAGGTGCTGCATACAATGAGGAATACAGACTTCATAAAATTAGTCCAGAAAATTCATTTAACAAACAAACAGCAGCAGCAAGAACAATAACAATAAAAAACAAAAACAAGTCCTGGAAGGGCTGGGAATATGATTTCCAGAGCTGTCATACTTTATTACTTAAAATGCCCAGTTTTCCAACAAAAATAAATGAGATGGAAAGAATTTTCCAGACACAGGAAATAAAGTGTTTAATAGAAACAGTTCTTGAGGAAGCCCAGATTTTGGCTTACTATGTAAAGAGTTTAAATTAGCTATTATAAATCTGTTCAAAGGACAAAAGCAATGCATGTTAAAAGAATCAAAGGAAAGTGTGAGAATGATGTCTCACAGAAAAAAAAATTAATGAAAATACAACTTATTTTAAAGAACCAGACTTTCTGGAGTTGAAAAGTAAAATAACCAAAATAAAAAATTCACTACAACAGCAAATTTAAGTTAGTAAAGAAAAAAAATTTCATTAAGAAAAAAATCAGTAAATTTCAAGATAGGTCAATTGAGATTACCCAGTGTTGATGAGGATGTAGAGAAACTGGAACCCTTATACATTGCTGGAAGTAATGTAAAATGGTGCAGCTGCTTTGACAGTTTTGTGATTTCTCAAAATCTAAACATAAAGTTATCATATGACCCAGCAATCTGACTCCTAGGTATATGTCCAGCAGAATAGAAAACATATGTCCATACAAAAATTTATAATGAATGTCCATAGTAGCATTATTCATAATGACCTAAAATTGAAAACAACCCAAATGTCCATCAACTGATGAGTGCATAAAGAAAATGTGGTATGTACATACTAGGAGATATTATTTGGTCATAAAAAGGAATAAAGTATTGACACATGCTACCAATATGGATAAACATTGAAAACATTATGTTAAGGAAAAGAAGACAGTCACAAAAGGTCACAGTATATGTCTAGTATAAGCAGATTCATAAAGACAGAAAATAGATTAGTGGCACCAGAGGCTGAGAGTAAGGAGAAATGGGGAGTACTAATAATGGATATGGAATGGGGTGATGAAAATGTTCTAAAATTAGATAATGGTGATTGATGGTTGCACATTTATACTAAAAATTACTGAATTGCATATTTTAAAGTAAATTTTGGCATGTAAATAATATCTCAATGAAGCTGTTATAATAAAATAGTGAAGAGGAATCTTTCAAGTTAGAAACTAGATGTTTTATTTTTAAATTTTTTTATTTTTCAATTACAGTTGACATTCAATATTATATTAGTTTTAGGAGTACAGCATGGTGGTTAAACATTTATATAACTACAAAGTGATCCCCCTAATAAGTCTAGTACCCACCATACATAGTTATTACAATGTTATTGGCTATATTCCTGATGCTGTACTTCACATCCCATGACTACAGGATTTTGGAACTGCCAATTTCTACTTCATTCCTTCATCTTTTCATCCATGCCCCTCAACCTCCCTCCCCTCTGGCAACCATCAGTTTGTTCTCTGTTTCTATGAGTATGTTTCTGTTTGACATCTTCGTTTATTTTATTTTTTAGATTCCACATATAACTAGATGTGTTTTAACACCTTAACAGTAGTATTTTAAAAAGATGGGAAGACAGAGTAGTAAATTAGAAAAGGTATGAAAAGCTAATGATAAACTTCAGCAATAAACAAAGGATAGACATTTTGGGTGAGGAATATTTTTGAACTTCCTAAAATCAAAAATTCAGGTGGCTGCCTAATTTCAGGCAGAGACAGTTCTGATATGTAAATAAGTCAACACTTTATAAATCCAAAGTTTGATGATCAGATGACATCTCCAGTGAAGAACTCTTCTCCTTCCTTTTTGTAAAATGCATTTTTCCCTATACATTTAAATTATAAAGCTATTTTGTCATTTCTTAGCTTTTAACTGTCTCATAAACAAAACAAAAATAAAGCTTCTGCCCTCTTGAAGATTATAAACTAAAGTATTACTACACACATATCATATTTACATGTTAGGAAAAATACAAACAAGTTTAGTTTTTAATTTTAATGAATTTTTACTTGTTTAACTAGACCCCAAGTAGAAGGCTGTTTGGAAGTATCTGCATAAAGTGAGACTTCATTTTGTTTACCTAGATAAGGTTTTAAGAATCTCCTTATACAATTATACATCAAAATAACCAACAAAAATTATTATTGTGTTGATGATTTAGTTCACTGAACCAACTGATATAATAGTGCCTCAAATATGAAGACACAGCATAGTTGAAAAAACAATAAAGTAATAGGATCATGGATTTTAAAATAGGTGTCCTTAGAGGTCTTCTAACTACCTTTTGTCCAACAGAAGAATCCCTTCTAAGGTATTTCTGAAAAACAGATATCTGCACTATGCCTCAAGAGCTGTTTGATTCCTGAGCAGGATGGAGTTAGAGAATCCCAGTGGGGCTGCCTTCCTTTTTGAGGAAAGAGGGGCAGGTGAGGTGGTGCCTTGAAAGATCATGCAGTTCAGTTAGAAAAATTAAGAATCCCAGAAGAATATAATTAATATTTTTAAAAACTGTGTATTGGAACAAAAAAAATAATTCACTCAGAAAACCACAAATAAAGCAAGCAATTAGCACTAGGAATTTTTAAGCTAATAGAAATTATAGTATAGCCCTGGCCAGGTAATTCAGTTTGTTAGAGAGTTGTCCCAATATGCCAAGATTGCAGGTTCAATCCCTGGTCGGGGTACATACAAGAATCAATGAATGAAGGCAAAAATAAGGGGAACAAATCAATCTCTCCCTGTTCTTTTCTCTTTTTCACTCACTAAAATCAATATACAAAAAAAAATTAAAATAAAAAAATTATATTTATGTTTAACTTCACTAAAAATCTTTGCTTCATGTCAAGAAGACTAAACTGGAACAGAAATATCAAAATTAAGACCCATGTTTTAAATATATGGTTACTCTGTTACTCCCTCTTGACTTTCACACAGTTCTAAGAGCCTGGGTAGCTGAAATTCACTTTTTGACCTGTGTTTGATTCTCAGAACAGTTCATTTCTGTCCACCGCAACCCTCTTTCTAGAATACAGTCCCTCAGAAGTAGTCTCGAGCAGCTCTTTGGTGTAGCCCATCGTCTTTGATAGAGAATATGGTAAGTAGACTCTTCATTGTTTCACTTTCAGAATATTTCTGAATGCATAATTCAGCAGCCTAAATTTTTAAGAGAAATTTGAACCAAAACAATAAAGTCATAAATTAATACAACATAACTCAGTCTTGTCATGTATAAAATTAACCTTCTAATCTGTTAAGCCAATTGAGCATGCAATTTATAAAATTTTCAGCAAATTTTGGTTATGGGGCATTCCCTTTGCTATAAAGAAGGAAAGAGGAGAAAACATGGGGGGATCCATCCTTCTGGGAAATTTGAGAGGTCAGTAGACTTGGAGAGATATATTTTCCTGCCCAGCAAGCTTTCTTAGTTCTTGTTCTCATGGTAATATTTCCTCACCCCCTCCTCACACACACACACCATTCTTCAAGGTTGTGAGGAACAGCAGGTGACTCAGGCCTGGCCAATCACAAACCTCGTTCCATCATAGTCCCTCCAACCCATGCCCCATCTATAACAACTACTATTCTAAGAGGCTGATAACATGGCTCAAGAAGAGCAAATAAGAGCCCCTTCAGTACAGCTTTTGAGAAGGAAAAAGCTCTCTTTTTGCTGGGGTTCAGGAACCATGGCTATCGGGGCCATGCCTCTGCCCTTCTGCACAAGGGAGCAGGGCCAAGCAGGGGTCACATATGGGGAGAAGGAATCTTGGTTGTGACAGGTGCCTAGTTCAAGAAACAAAGACCCTGATTTTTACAGCACACCCTTCAATTCTCTGAACTAACCCAGTATGTGAAGCAAGAAATCCTTCCTTTTATTTGAGTTAGGATTCTGTTATATGTAACCAAAAGAGTCCTAACTAATGTAAAGTTTCTAGAGTAATCTGAAAAACATCTTTTATGCCTTGGTATAGCCCAGAGCTTCCAAGCTGGCAATGAATCTGGCCTACAGGATTGTTTAAACTTATCTAAATGTGAATGCCTTTATGTGGGTCATCTGTTCTCCAGCCTGCCACAATCTCCAACACTCCCTATTGTCTTAGACTCTGTTGCTTCCCAAATGTATGTAACCTGCCTACACTTGAAGGCAGGGCTGTATCACCACACAGTAGCAGAGTGCCATTCAGTGTAGTCTGTGAATACCACCTCTCCCCCAGAGCTACACAGCCCTCCATTGTTCACGTAGGCTACTGTGGATCATGCCCCCAGACGTGTGTGACGTAGCAGTCCTGTTTAAAAGCATTTGAGTTTAGTTGCCCTGGTTTAGACATCATTCTTCTAAAAGCATACCCTGGCAAAGTCATTCTAAGATCTTTTGCAGCTTCCCTTGCATGCTGTAAATCCTGATAGAGAAATAAAGTAGGTTACATAGCTAACCTAATTTGACCTAAATAAAATCATTAGCTATGTTTTTGGAAAGAAATATCCAAGGCAAGGATATCTAGATTAAAAACAACATACACATCCAGAATAGGCTTTTGTCAGAGAAATAAAACTGCAAACGTGGATAAACTGGTAATTGGTACACTTGGGATCATCACTAAAAGCTTTTTGTAAGCACCTGTGAGCGTATTGGTTATTGGATGCAGATCACAAACAAGAGGCCCACAGGCCAAACACAGCCAGCAGAGCATTTTGTTTGGCCAGCAGTGTTTTCTTTCTTTTCCTCAATTCAATCTGATTGCTCTTGGCTCCTGGGACCTGTGCTCCCCAGTTCAGGCGTAGAGACCACCACTCCCTACTCCCTCATTGGCTTACTCAGATTAGAAGCCTGCCCTCTGTGTACTTTTGAGTTTTCAAACCCCTGGTCTTTCAAAACTAACTCAGATAAATTCTAAAAGAATAACACTATGATCTTAAAAACTAAACTAAATATAAGAATGATAGAGACATAGAAAAATCTATCAGATTTTGAAATGTCATAGGCAACCTCCTCATACCATCAACCACCTAAGAAATAGATTGGGTATCTCTCCCAATCATTGCTCACATTCCTTAATTTTAAAAAATATGAGAGAAACAAGAATGTTTGGCTTTCTTTTCAAATAGTCACATGGGCACAATCAGTACTCCCACGCTTGGATGTGTCACAAAACCAGATCAGCAACCGCCTGTCTCAAATGATGTGTAAATTCTCCTACTTGGATATGGAGGCTAAGCAGGTCCTTTTGAGGTTCTTTCCAGCTCTGTGATTCTCAGGGATTTGTTCACAGTCTTGTCCCAACTACTTTAAACCAAACTTTGCAAGAGGCAAGCACATCACAGGGCACATAATTCAAACACTCTCTCAAAAGGATCCTTGAGATCTTAAGCACACTGAACAGCTTCATATCCATAAGTTCATGGACCAAATCCAGGCCACAGAGATCTCTAAATTAGGCTGTTTATTATTTCCCAAGTTTCCAAAGAAACCATTTTGTCTTAGTATTAACAATAAGCAGCTTAAATCTGGAAACATAACAGAAATGAATGAAACTTCAATAGAAGAAAACGACCTTTTCTGAATACAATCCAGTTCTGAGACATGTTTCAGTTTGAAGTCCAGTGTACTGTATTACAATGTGAAGGCTATATTTTTATCTTATTTACATTATGAAAAATGCATTTACTATAGCATTTCTGACAGAAATTTTTCCATGACCCTTGAGAATAAACACTTAGATTCATTAAATACATAATTATTTTCAGATGACCATCTAAGGTGGCAACTAAAATGAAACAACAAATATTTTAAACAATAGTATGGAAAAATTCATTGTCTATAGAAATGTACTTGGGCACAATCTTGCACAAAGGCTGAACTTATTATTTTGTGTTTCTTTTCAAGGGATACAAAAGAAAATAGAAAATAATTTCCCTTAACATTGTAACACTGAGTTCTCTGTCAGTAAACTGATCAACCACATCTTTAAAGCATCCATTAGATTATATTAGAAGCATGGTATTGCAAAGTAAAACAAAATAATTAGCAAGGTAAATATTTTTAAGTATATGAACATGTGCATGTATATTATATCCTATATAATTTTCTAAGTTATACATTAATCTATAACAAAAACACACACTTGTAAATGTGCCTTGTGGAGAGATAGAGAAGTTATAGAAAGTCTTCTACAAGGAGTACTCATTAGAAAAAGGCAAAGTGAGAAAACTGTATTTCCCTGGGGATTTGATCCTTTTTCTCACAAGGCAGAATGGAGCTTCTGGGCCCTCCCGCTGAGTCAGTAGAAGCAGAAATCCGGGAATCCAGGCTAAGAAGTGGGGACTACCGGGCATACATTACAGGGAGGAGTTGTGTGAAGAGTTTTGAGAGAGTGGAACAGAGAACTCCAGAGTGGCAGGGAGAGCAGCAGGGAGCTGCCATGGCGTGGAGGCTGCTGAGAGGAGCAGCAAGGAGAGATGTTTGCAACACATTAGAAGTGTACTCCTCTTCCGCTTGCTTTTCCCTGAGACCCCGAATACACCCTGACCTTTGTGCATCTTCAAAAGTGATACCGTACACAGACTAGAACACATGGAGCCCTAGTTTATACTTGAGTTACAAGCCTTTCTCAAGAATATTTGGAAACTAAGACCTAAAATGATTTCAATTTTGTGCGAAAAGGAAGATATTTTTCACATTCTTGGGAATCAATCACACTTTGATTTCAATGGACAATAACCGGGGGGGGGGGGGATTGCCCTTTGGAACAGAAAGGAGAGTTAGAAACATATTTCATGAAGTTGCTAATCATTCTTCACTGTGGCTTTAGTTATATCATGGATACACAGTGATTTAATGAGATTCAAGAGCTGAGAGTCTAAAGCAGAAGGATGTGACTTGATTGGCATCACTCAAAGGAGCAGAAAATGAGGCAAAATGTATGTGCCAGATCATTATTTAGCTGACTGTTGAGCTGGGTAATGTCAAGGTTATCCTGCAGGCCATGAAGAATCGCTGAAGAGCTTATGCAGCGGTGTGGTGGCCAAGCAGTGACTAGCAGTCACTACAAGGACATGCAACCAGAGATGGGAGGCCAGTCTTGGCTGGGAAGGCATCATATGAGGGGCCTTCTAGGAGCATATCGTGAAGAGCAAATGAGGAGAAAACAGTGTTCACAACACTGAGAAACCTATCCTACTATTAGTTCATGGCTAGTATAGACGAAACACCATCTTTACAAAGCGCTATTTACAATATGGTCTCGAAAAACTGAACCACCTCTTGTCTTAAAGCAGTCAATCAAAATTTGCATATCTGCATTTTTCTGATGCCCTTCAATCTCAGTTTGAGCAAAACTGATCTTATTATTTTTCCTATCAAATATATTCCTCCTCCTTCATTCTTACAGGATCTCTCCAGATAAAAAAACTAAGCTTTAGAAAAGTTAACTAGACCAAGGTCACATTTATTAAGTAATAAGGATAAAACCAAGGTTTATCTGGTTCCAAATATAATATTTTTCTACTACCTAATTAAGTTGTAAAATGAACCTTATTATCTTTTAAAAAAGTTAATAATCCAGTGTGTTCATTAGAATAACATTCTGTTAAATATTTGTCTCAAAGTTGCTCTCCTCAGAAAATATTAGGGAAAAAGGAATCATGTGCCATATAAGGACATTTCAGTGATGGTGGCCCCATAAGATAAGAATGGAGCTGAGTAAGTCCTGTTACCTCGTGATGATGCAGCTGCTGTGACATCACAGTCCAATGCATACTCACGTGTGTGTCGTGACGCTGGTGTAGACAAACCTACCACACTGCCACTTGTACAAAACTATAGCACATACTGAAAAACAATGACGTAACTGGTTTACTTATTTGTGATACTCTACTTTCTACCATTATTTTATTAAAAAAAAATTTTTTTTGTTATTTTTAGAGTGTACTCTTTCTACTTACTAAAGTTTTTTTCTGCAGAACAGTGTGCTGTGTCACAGCAGCAGTGCTCTCACATATCTCATGTTTACTGTGTCTCCTGCGGGCATCATTCTCTCTTGTGTTTGATTTAATTGCGTGTTGTTTTGTACAGTAACGAGCTGCACAGACTTGCGGCCTGGGAGCCACAGACTGGACCGCGCAGCCTACGTGCACAGCCGGCTGTCCCAGCTGGGTCTGTGTGAGTGCACCATGACGAAATCGCCCGTGATCCACTTCACAGAATGCAGCCCTGACTGGCTTCATTAAAAAAAAAAAAAAAAAGGGAGGGTTAATCAAAATAGAAAGATTAAGATTAATACAACAGATTAAGCCCTATACAATTAAGTTAACCTGCTCCAACACTTTTCATTTGTTTTCATCTTAAAACCATAGCTTTGCAGCTCATACTGCATGTAGTGAGCATCTTACAGGGATATATGCAGTGCACATTTACAGTCCTTTCATCCGGAGTACCTTGATTTTCATTAATTATATACTAAAATCCTGCTAAGCACTGGTGAGTAACACTTACTACTAACTAGGATGGTTAAAGCTAGGAGAGAAAATTAACAACAAAAAACTTATCTATCATCCATTGAGAGAGAAGCAAAAGAGGTGCCTTTAACATCAGCACGTTACTGATAAGGTTAACAGTACAGAAAACATAAAAAATGGCTAATCTTTTTAGGATTTTCCTCTTAAGGGCAGCCATCAAAGGGAAAAAATGCCAGGGACTTGGTACTTTCTCTAGGAAAGTCAGACACTGTAGAGGAGTGAAATACAGGACTTGGACATTTGCCTGAATTTCCTCTGGTGCCTCAAATCTAAAAACTCTCTTCAGTTCCACATTTGGAACCCAAGGATCACAAGGGGACTGCAACTTGTAGGTGACTAAACATATTTGACATAAAAGGTAAATTCAGACTGTTGGAAGGCTCCTAAAATTTGAAGGAGAGGCAAGGGCAGAATCACTTCTCTGCAACTTCAGTTTCCTGACTGTTAAAGTAACAAGAGAGGACTTTGTGAGGCTTCAAAAAAATAAATTCCAGAGAATGCCAGTGGGGGGTGGTTTCACAGACTTCTTGGGGAGAAAGCTGGGAATGTAGTCCCCTGATTGCAAAGGAAACAGAAAAACTCTGCAGTACAAAATGGGATACACTAGAATGAGAGCCACCTATTTGAAAGCAATTCCTCATATTCTTTCCAACAATAGGAATTGGTTCATTAATGTGGCCCATTATTAGGACCTCGTTTTCAGGGTAGCATTGTAGGACTTGTGGGAACATATGTAGAGGCAGCAACAGCTCTTCTTCTTTACAAAGGTAACAAGAGGTAGGAGCCCACTGGTAATGAGATATTAATAATATTAAATGTACTTGAGACTTCTGGCCAAGATGGAGGTCTAGACTGACACATTCTGTCTCCTTCCACAACTAAGAAGGAATACAACTACCGCAAAACCAGCAATAACCAGAACTTCCAGAAAATAAATGGAAGTCCAATGTATGAAGTTATAAAGAAGTGGTGCTCATCTGGACAGGGAGGAGGGGTGAAGCTGGGGAGGAAAGGTCAAGCTGTGCTGTCAGCAGCAGCAGCAGTGACGGAGGTAGGACAGTGGTAAGCACAGATACCTGTATTAAGGGGAGGTAAGAAGTGCCTGGGGAGCACCCCCAGCTGCAGACCAGACATGTCAGCTTGCGATTCTGAAGCCTTGGACTGTGAGGCCTGGTGGTGGTGGGGACAGAGGAGGAGGCTCCTGGTCTCTCAGCAGAAATTGAATGGCAGGAATCCATCTTGGACCCCCACTCCTGCAGAAAATGCCCAGTTGTGACAAGTGCACAGGGCTCTGCCCCCTATAGCGTAGGAGGTGTGACAGCCCTGCCCAGAAAGCAAAGGTAAACATAAAACTGTTCAGGATGGCACAGATCATGATAGAGATCCCAGTGATGCAGCTGACCAGACAACAAATTTCTAATCTAACTAAGCAGCAGATAGGAAATCTTTCTGAGGCACAGTTCAGAGGTTTGCTTATAAAAGTGCTTACAGACCTAACAGCAGATCTTAAACAAGACAGGGAAGGAATGAAGGCTAGTCCTGCTGAAATGAACAAAAGCACATACAAAACTAGTGGTGAGGGAAAGAAAACCAGGGATCAAATCAACAAATCGGAACATAGGGAAGGAACAAACAGTCAACCAGTGCAGAAAGAGGAAACAAAAAGTGAGGAAAATGAGGAGAGGCTCAGAAACTTATCAGACAGCTATAAGCAAACCAACATCCTAATCACAGGGTTGCCAGAAGGTGAAGAAGAACTAGAAATGGAAAAATTATGTGAAAAAATAATGAAGCAGAACTTCCCTAACTTGAGGAAGGAAATAGACTTACAGGTCCAGGAAGCACAGACAGTTCCAAAAAAACTGGACCCAGGGAGAACTACACCAAGACACATTATAATTAAAATGTCAAAAATTAAGGATAAAGAGAGAATCTTAAAAGCAGCAAGAGAGATGAAGAGAATTACATACAAAGGGTTCCCAATAAGACTGTCAGCTGATTTCTCAAAAGAAACTCTGCAGGCAAGAAGGGACTGGCAAGAAATACTCAAAGTAATGAAAAGTAAAAACCTACAACCACGATTACTCTATCCAGCGAAGCTGTCATTCAGAATAGAAGGACAGAGAAAGTGCTTCCAGAACAAAGTAAAACGGAGGGAGTTCATCAGATCCAAACCACTGTTATATGAAATGTTAAAGGGACTTGTTTAGGAGAAAGAGGATCAAAACTATGAACATTAAAGTGAAAACTGCATCACAACAACCATCAACAGAAGCTAGAGAACAGAAACAAAGGCAAACTAAGTAGGCAATGAGAGTGGGAAAAGAATTATAGGTATGGGGAACATTATAGGGGGAGGTCAGCAGGGAGGGGAAAGGGGGAAAGGGAGGGAGATGGTGCAGGAATTAAGAAGCATAGTAGGAGGGTGTGGAGTAGACAGGAAGATGTTGAGAAGAACTATATGCACAACCAATGGGCATGGACTAAGGTGGGGGGCAACTGGAGGGAGGGATGTCACTGGGTCGAGGGGAACAAAGGGAAAAGAAATTGGGAAAACTGTAACAGCATAATCAATAAAGCATATTAAAAATTTAAAAAATCATTAAACAAAAAAAATGTGCTTGAGGTGAAGAAGTGAAGAAGTCAGTCAGTCACATTTACTGATCTGCACAATCAGGATAACAAGACTCAAGGCTAGTAGGGGACAAGCTGTTACTTCAAAAAGAAAATAGAGGTCATCGCACAAGCAACTCTTTGTCTCTTGTCTCCACTCCAACCTCCACCCCCACGTGTATAAATTCATCTCCATTGGACCCATCACTTCCTCCTCTTCTCTGGTCCTATAAAACGGGTCCTTCTCCTATCCAAAGCTAACCTATTCTCCCTGAATTGTAGATTGTATTCTCTCCTACCTCCCTGGGAACCTTCCCCACCAATAACTCCTCCCTTGAATTTTTGACTCTCTCTTTTTATTCATCACTTTCTCCTTAGAAAATAAGCAGGCGCAGGCTCAACTTTCTCCTATCATTGAATACATTTTTATTTATTTTTGATTATACGAGTAATTCATAAATGCAGGAATACACTCTTGTAAAATTTTTAAAAAATACATGTAAACTAATTACTTGTAAGTCCCTCTTGAATATAATTCCCATCCTCGTCCTTAAACATTCACCACAGTTAATCACTGTTATCCCTTTTCTATGAATACTTCCAGACTTTTTAACATATAGCCTTGTTTTATGTCTTTTACCCTTTTTAAATAGCTAGTTTAACACTCTGTGTATTGTTGGGCAATTTGTTTTGTTCTTTCAACAATATGCCTTATCACATCTGAAGATCCATCTCGTTCTTTTATATTCTAAGTCTGCATAGTATTTCACAGTAGCTTATTCACATTTGCAATGGAAGAGTTCCTGATTTACCAGACTCTGGCTTAATGTTACCAAAATTTTATTTTGCCAATTTAATGAGAAATATGTCTCTCATATTTCTAATTTTCATTTATCTGATGACAATGTGGTTAAGCATATTTTCATATTATTATTTCATATTCCTATTAAGCATAATTTATATGTTTATTAATTATATTTCCTCTTCAAGGAACAGACTGTTCATGTCCTTTGACTAATTTTGTAATGGATTATCTCTTTGATATTAATTGGGAGAAATTATTTCCCTTTTACAAATATTAATCTTGTTATAGGTTGAATATTTTCTTCCAGATAGTAGCTTACCTTTCAATGCTATTTATGGTGGCTTTTGTTGTCCACATTTTTTTGATTGAGTCACATTTATTTTTTTGCACTTTGTGTCATTAAGCGGTCCTTCTATTTCCAACAATCATAAACATGTTTTCTCCATTTCCCTCTATTTATTGCTTTGTTTTTATTATAATTAGTTCCTTCATTCATCTTATGTTTTTTTTGTTGTTGTTGTTGTTAATGGCATGAGTTAGAATCTAACTTTGTTTTTGCTCAGTTTATAGCTAATTTTCCCAGTACCATTTATTAAATGATCCATCATTCCTCAACTCATTTACAATGCTACCTTTATCATAAACTAAATTTTTATTTATACAGGGTGGGACAAAAGTAGGTTTACAGGTGTTCATATGGAATATAATACAATAATTTGTGAATACTAAGAATAAATCCTGTGTTACACCTACTCACAACTATAAACCTACTTTTGTCTCTCCCTGTACCTGAGACTTTTTCTGAAATATTCATTCTATAGTATTAATTTATTTGTCTAATCGTGTACCAATACCACGCTATTTTAATTATCATAGATTTATAATATGGTTCGATATCCGATAGGGCAAGTCTCCACATCTTTGTCCTTCTACAAAATTGTCTTGGCCATGCTTGCACATTTTCTTTCCTTTGTGAATTTTAAAATCAGTTTTGTCAAGTTCCAATTTTTCTAATTTACTTGGCCACAGAACTCATTTTTCAAAGATCAATGTTCAAAAGAACACACTTCAGTGGTACATTGGCTTATGTTGCATCTGGCCTGAATATTTATTTTGTTTAATCAGTCTAGTGTTGACCTGTTCATGTTTTTAAAAATGTATGATACCCATCTGTGAGCCAGAAGTAAACAAAAACTGTGCAACAGAGTGTGTGTCTGTGTGTGTATGTCGGGGTGGGGGGGGGGGGCATGGTCTTTGCCTTCCCAATGGCAACAACTGGCTGGAGCCAAGTGGTGACTGCTCCTTTTATTTACATGGGCTCTACGTCCAAGTTCTCAAGTTTCTGAACTTGGCCCATTTTGCTTATTTGTGCTATTTGCTTATACCCTAGACAGCTTTTGCCTCTGAGGGCCTTGCTTCACAGTGATACCACCTTAAATAGTCTCGTGTCCCTCCAATTCATCTTCTCTCTACATTGCCACCAGAATGATTTTTCTATAACACATATAACTGGGCTGCCACTTTGATTTAAATTACTTGGCAACTTCTGATTGCTTTTAGGGTAAGATCCAGTTTTCTCTGTAGGCCATATGAGGCTTTCATAACCTGGAATACTTTTCATGTGTCATTTCCAATTATCTCCAGATTATCCGTTCTCTAGCTATTTGTCCTGTCTGTCACTCTCAATAGGTTTCCCACACAGTCATCTTAAATACTTATATTTAAGTTGCTCGGTGTGGAAGGCCAAGTCACTACCACTCACAGACCTCACCCTCTAACCATCTGTTCCAACCAAATTTGTTCTTTCCTTCTGAGTATTCGTTTGTATAACACCTGCACTCCAAGTCTCAGACTCAGTTCCATTACTACCTACTCTCTACAATGTTTTTCTGACTACTTGCCCATCATCACTCTCACCTTCCCACTGCTAACATATGAAAGGACCAAGGCTCTTTTTCTGTGTCCCTCTCCCACTCATTCACCTTCCACTGCGTCAGTGGGTGACTCATTTTCTTGTCTATTTGACCCATAAAACTGCATTCCCCTTCTGGACATAAATTCTGTCTTAATTCAGTATCCCCTAGAGCCAGGTAACTGGAAGTCTACAATGAAACTTGTGGAGTAAAGGAAGAGAAGCTTTGGAGAGAGGGGAGGGAGGGACAGTTAAATGAATCAATTATTGCTACTATTCTTAGGAAGTTTAGAGTCAAACAGAATTCTGCTCATTATCTAAAAATAATAGCATAATGAGCATGACCGAACAACTAAATCCCCAAGGAGATAGCAGAATTAACTTTGTCCTGCACTTTAACAAACAGTGTGGACACAACTACAGAGTTGTTTCTCTGACAAACTAATCAGGGTTGTGCAATGCCACAGACAAGTTCTCTCTAAATTTAAAATGAAAGATTTTAAGTGTTTTTGTCATATAGCCAATATATTTTTAATTTTTATTTTAAAAAACGATAAAGAAATTTTACAGTAATAAAGTGATAAGTATATGAATATTTGCTTTTCACAGTTATCCAGCAGTCTATAAAGTTAAGACAACCTGTGCTCAAATAAGACTTAAGGATGCTCTTTGGCACATATGGACATTCTGCTCACAGGTTAAAGGCCAATCACCTATACCAACTTTGTCAAAAATAAATAAATAAAAAAGAATGAGCTCAACAAAATGTTTAAACCTTATAATCACATTTATAGAACATTTTTAGTTGTTTTAGTTTCATTTTGGCATTTATAGCATCTGTCTAGCAGACTTGTGTAGGTACATATAAAACACAAAATCCCATTAATACGACATTAAGGTTTCAAGTTTAAACATACAGGAAACTGAGAAGTTATAGCCCTCATAGTAACTTTAAAGTACCCACTTTATATTTTCTACATGTGTTAGGTTAAGATACTAAAATGTTAACCATTGAGCTGGAACACAAAAAGGACACATATATGAACAGTTCACATTCTCATCTTGCTTAGGATGTCTACCTTTATTTTCAAAGAACTAACACTAATATGATCTGTTTTCCATACACATAATGGATAGACGTAGAAGGGAGTTGGAAGGGAGCCTGTTTCATTTAAACATTCAAGTGGTTTAAAGTTAAATATTCACACTGCATTAAGAACATCTTCACACTGCATTAAAAATTGCTATGCATTTTCAGTACATTTTTAATAAAAATATAAAACAGAAAGCACTTATTTCCAAAAGAAAAGAAGTACATGATCTTATTAGGTATCTTGAAAATTCTGTTAAGTGGTTGAAAGAACAAAAAATATATATACTTAACAGTCATACTACATCTTTTTAATTCTATTTATTAATTCATTTTCTCCTAAAGCTCTTTAGATGCAGAAATTTTAGAAAGAATTCTGTCAACTTGGAAATAAGCACCCACCTCTCTTGAAGAGCATAATTTGTTTCACAAATGAGGGGAAAATAGCTTATTTTCTTCTACTACTACTTAGCTCAGCATATTAAGTTCAGAGTTATACATTAAATAATTTCCCTATGAGCTGAGGCCAAGCACACATATTTCCACCCAAGGGGAAAAGTTTAGAGTGAATGAAAACAAAACTCAATAATGAAGGTCTTCACACAGGAGGCAGTAAGCCAAGCTAGAGCATAAAAGTCCAGCATGGTGTGTGGCTCTTACTTGAATACACAAGAAAGAACTACTAAATCGTTTAGGCACTAGGACTTAATTTAGAGTTATAATGAAATACCTAAATTTTGGGCTAGAAAGAACTGCCTGGCTTGTCCTGCTTTCAGGTAGGCCCATCTGAACTATCCTGGACAGAGAAGAAATTGAAGTGTATTTAGAGCCTGCCAAGAGAATCCACAATTGCTCCTAATAACTCATTCTAGTATTAAATCGCTCTGTCAAGAAATCTTCCCAATATCTCCAGTAAATCCTTTGTGCTGAAATTTAAGCCGGAAAACTGGCCCCAATGTGACTTAAACATGTGGTCCCCTAACCTTGAGGTTATACTGTACCATAAAGTTCATACAATAGGACCGATTCTCTATGTATTTTACAGCAATTTCCTAACAGTTACTTAAGAATATCTGGGCCAAGAAAATGCTACATACAGAAAATTTATGTCCTATTTTGTTACAGTATTTGAAATATCATCTCGTTAATCTGAATTTCTTTTCTTAAATGTGGTCACAAGTCTAAGGCCAGCAAAGCTGCAGATTACAAAAGAAGACCAGTTTTCTACAGATGCACTGCATTGGTCAATCAGTAGTCAGACTGGCTTTTTCACCATATACATGGCTGATCAAGTCAGGATTAATCAACTCAACCATGCAATGATCTTAGTTGGTAAAATTATATTTTGTATGATTTACTTAGCCTTAAAGAAATGGCTTAAATTTGGCCATGCTGAAAACTGGCCAAACGAGCCATATCATATTTACCCATTATATGCAGTGTGAAATGTTTCACTAAAATAGCCAATCAAAAATTTGTTGAAAGCTGATTATTTATCCCTTCATTCATCCATTCCTTCATGCATTTATTCCAACATTGATGATTCCCCCTCTTCCATAGCACTGTTCTAGACACAATATAATATAAATAAGTAAATTCATGTGCTAGGCCAGAACATAGGGAACACACAACCCAGTCCATACTTGAATGAGCAGTACTAGGCAAAGGGTGTTGCCCAATCACTGAGGGTATCATCAAATTAGATAAAGATATTGGGTGAGTAGCTACCTATGAGAATAAAGGTTATCCAGCTGTGTTATCAACATCTCTTTGGAGGCTTTGAAGTGCAAGTCGCTAAGTTCAGACATATAAATTGCTCACACAATTTTATCAATAACACTGTTTCAACAGCAGAAATCTTTCACTTTTTTCCCCAGGTCATCTGAAACAGGCTTTAGAGTCAAATGTTTCTGAGCTAAGGAGCACCAATATTTAGTTTATTCCATTGCGTGATACCAATGTCATCAGTCTAAACATACTCAGCACTGTGCCCCTAGTAAAAGAACTTTACAGCAACTCCAAAATAGTAAAAGTTAACATGAGATAATAACATTGTCTGAATAGACTAATATGATCCAGAAGCTTCCATTTCTTTCCAAATTAGTAAAAAGTTAAAATAAAATTATTCTGGTCAACAAAGCTACTATGCATGATTCCATAATTGCACATCAGGTTTTCTAAGGCAAGTAAGAGTTTCCTTTTCACTCCCTGTAAGCCCTGTGAAATAGTGCTTCATACAAAACGCTGGTGCTTACATATTCATTGCACTGCTGTTCTCTGTGAGAGCTGCAAAACCCAGATTGGTTTTACTTGCACTGCAATTATTACACTACGGAATCAATCACCCTGAAAGGCTGATGTACACAGGAACCTACACACAGTGACTATCATTCACAATCAGTCTGAAAAGACACATTGAAGGCTGCTATTTCAAAAGCTATTCTCACTACAATCGTGTATTGACAGATGATATAATCATAATTTTTTAAATGGGAAGCCTCAATTCTTCATTGAGATTCACTTCTACCATCTTCAGAAAGCCTTTTCTGATTCTATTGCCACATTAATCCCTTTGTTTTGCATTTATTTTTATTTCTTTTTAAAAACTTCTCTGATTGCCCTGGCCAGGTAGCTCAGTTGTTTAGAGCATCATCCCAATATGCCAAAGTTGAGGGTTTGATTCCTGGTCAGAACACATACAGAAATCAACGAATGACTGTATAAGTAAGTGGAACAACAAATTGATGTTTCTTTCTCTCTGCCTCTCTCTAAATCTCTCTATCCCTCTCTCTAAAATCAATAAAAAACTTAAAAATTTCCCCGATTATAGAAATAGCATATTTTCTTGTCAAAAACACAGAGGAGATGAGAGTAGAAAGTCAAAGTCCTCCATAACCTGATCCCACAAAGGATATGGTTACAATATGCTGTGTATACTTCTAAATTTTTGTCAATGCCTATGTGTAAAAAATCTTTTCTTTCTTTTTTCCCTTCACTAAGTCCAACTCCCATCCCATTTTCTTCTTGGGGCCTGACTTTCCTCTACCCTAAGACTCTAAAGCATCCCACTCACTTCCAAGTAGTACAACTGGGATAAAATGAAAACCAAAGACCAGAAAAGGAGTTACAAAGGCATGTGGTAGGAAAAGGAACAGAAGAGAATGGTGGAAAAGGCAGCAGAGTCCTAAGAGCTAATAAGAAGGGAAGAATCTATCAAGTTGCCTCCCAGGAAGAAGCTGATGAGGAGCTAAACAGACCAAGAAGTCACTACCATATTAGTATCTTCTGACTTCTGTCAGTCCTTTGCCACAGCAGCAAGGTGCCATCTTTAAAAAACACACATCAGGACATTCTCTGAGTCATAATTCACTACAGGGATATTTGAGTCAATCTAGTTACCTCAGACATCCAAGGACAATACAACTACTTATTTGAACTGTGCTGGTCATCTTACTACCCCAGGACAGTTTAAATAAATAATAATAGAGATAACAAAGTAAATCAAATCAATACTTTTTATATTTCTTATGGAATGTGTTTTAGAGTAATTTTCATATCACTGGGCGATTCTAAGTATGTTTAAAGAGTTTGAAATAAGTAAAGAGATTATTATTTCAATTTGAAAGATGTAATTGATTTCAGACTTGTGGTATTAAATTGGAAGGCTTAAGAATATTTTATTTAAATCTGGAAACAGTGTAAAAATGTTTAAGAGAGGTTCACTTAATACTTGTATATGCTTATTATTATTAACTCGATTAGTTTTTAAGTTGCTTACTACATGTATATGTTTAATTACTATTTTTTAAGTTGCTTAAGTGCTTAGAATGATTTTCTTGTTAAGGTTCTAAGTATGCCCCATCAGATAGTTGAGGTGCTTGAGAAATCAGATACATTAAATATGTAAATGAGGTTTCAAACAGAATTACCCAAATTGGAATCAGAATTAATATTTTAGAGAAATTTCAATTCTTAAACTTGAATTAACCAAATGTTAATAAAATAATAAATGAAAGTGATTATTCTTACTTTTATTAATAGTGACTAGACTTAAAAATAGAGTCATAAGATTTATAGACTGAAGTAGGTCTCTGAATGCACAGCCTTAATAGATTAAATATTAATTTAAAACCCAATTAAATGTAAGAACTCCTTGTAAAAATTCCCCTTGGACAATAAAATACTCAACCTGAATGCAGGGACTTTCTCTGCAGTGTTTACGCTGGTGTCTTCGGAGCCTAAAACAATGTCTGCACACAGCAGGTAGTCAAAAGTGAATATAGGCATGCATGGCTTTGAGCTGGGAATCCATCTGGAGCAATTTCTTCAACTTCAACCTGATATCATCTTGAAGACCAAATGAGAACAACAATCACACCAATACTAATGAAAAACCTGTGTTGTAGAATATTTGTAGATTTAAGAACATTTAAATTTTGGAATAGGATTGCCCAGGGATACTGTAGATAATAAGGGCTGTTTAAGTGTGGGCCTCTAAGGATCTGTTCCTTGGCTGGTGATTGTAGGTGGGTTATGGGAAGAGAAGGAGCAGGGAGTGGGGTGGTACATTACCGAATCAGAAATGGAACTAGCCAGCCTCAGGGTTCCCTCAGGAAGAACTCACACATGCTACTAAAACCAAAGCAGAAGCCAGACCAGTCTCATGGTGCTGACATTTGAAAACGGTCAGATGAGCACATGTAGGCACTTTTAGAGTTGGCTATGAAAAGCTTTAGAAAAAAGTGTGCTGATTAGAGCATTTTGGAGGAAATGGGGCCCAGGCAGCAGAGCAGTCACTTCCTAGACATCAGCTGGGAAGGGAAGTGATTACAAGGAGTAGTAAGTAAAAAAGACAGGCAAGTCTGAGGAAGTAATTGCCTTTTATTTATTTATTTTTAAGTTGTGAGGTTTGGCTTCCCCTAGAGGTATAGACTGAGGAGGACATTTGTGACAGCAAGAGCAGACGAGGGGAACACAAATATTCCCATAGATGAGAAAGTACAGATTTAAGCGAGAAATATAAATCAATTCTATGAACACTACTTGACACGTGAGCACATACATGAGCTAATAAAAATGTTGAAAGATTTGTTCCTAGTACTTAGTATGCGCTAGGACACAGCAGTGACCAGCACAGATAGGTTCCTGTCCACATGGGACTTACATTCTAGTGGAAAGAACTAGAATCTGAATTAATGCTGATTTAAAATGTAAGATAAACGTTGTATGTAAGATAATTTTATGCAGTGAGAAAGGCTATAAAGAAAATAATGCCGCAGAGGAAGGAGACAGATAATGAAAGGACTGTAGAGGATTTTGAGGACAAGGAGGAAGAGATCAGAGAGTTCAAGCTCGACGTTTTGCGGGTAGGCGATAGAAGGCTGAGAAAGAAGGAAAAAGTTGTGCTGAGAATCGCCATCTCTGGAAAAATCACTCGGCCTCAGACAATGGCATGGCAATTACCTCTAATTTCCCCACATGATGGCAGCCTTGATTCTGAGACCAAAAAGTCTTAAACTCTTTCTCATCTCACTGGCAGATGGCTGCATGGGTAAGCAACTGCCGTTACAGGTCCCCTCATGGTATTTCTAAATAAGTTAGGGTCCTGTGGACCCAAAATATACAGTGTTTTTCATGATAGTTGACTACATAAAAGCATGTGAAACCTGTTTGGTGATAAATCTGATATGTGAAAACGAAGGAGCAGGGACTGCCTATGAGAAAGGTTCCATTGCATGCGCGGGAGATCTAGAGGAAAGAAACAGCAAAACCATGTTTATGTTTCCTCTTCTCTAGCCTGAGTTAAAGTGAGAATAGCAAGTTAGAGAAACCTTTCTGTACGCCTTTCAAAACGAATAAATCCTTTGTCTCCTGTGTGATTTACTTTTGGCTTGGGAAATCAGGAAAGCAGAGCAATTTCTTTCACTGGTTGTTTTCAAAAGAAGAGTGATCCTAGGATGAGTTCAAACATTGACTCATCTAACAAAAGGTACATGATTGTGACAAACTAAACTAGTGAGAACTTTTGTCCTGGAGCCCAAAGAGCCCTCAGAAGTCTCTCCCTACTGAACACAAAACACAGAAACCCAACACATGTCAAAACCCCTCATATCAGGTCATTCAGCCTTTGCTTGAATACTTCCTGTGATAAGAAGCTCATTTCTTCACGAATCAGTCCTTTCATTTTTGGTCAAGTTTAATCGCTGACAGGCTTTTTGTACCCAGAACTTCAGGGCACCTCATGGTAACCTTCCCTGAATGCTTCTGTTCTGCCTTGTCAGGTCCTCCAAATTACATTCATTATTCTATAAATCCCTTAAATAAGAAATGCAAATGCAGCTCAAACCCTCCTCCATTGTAATTTTAAGACATATTTAATATTAATTTCAATGTCATAATACAATTCTGTGAATACATATTTAAGTCCCTTTTTAGTACTTAAATGGCATCTACTTAAAATAAAATTTATCTAGAAAAATACCTAAAATTATAAAAATCATTGAAGCATTTATTCCTAAGATTAAATATCGAGCAGTTTTAACTATACTATAAAATTCTTATTTTAGTTAATGGCTAGAAAGTTACTTGAATAAAGTTACTCTTAAAAATCATTTATTTGTTTTTAATTAACACCTATACATTTGATTCATGAAATAAAGGATAAAATATATTCTTTTAAAGTGTTGGCTTAGATGTTATGAGAAGGTACAAAAACAGACCCAAGGAAAAAAAAATAAATGAGAAAATCTAATAAAACAAACCAAGTTAAACATTTCAAAGGTCACTTTTTAATTACTTTATAAAGAGTCCATTATGTAAACAAAGGTCTACTTCACAAGACATGCTATCCCCCCACCATGACTCTGATTCTTAGAGAAAATGGCTAAAATCATTCAAAGGGGTTCCTTTCTCTCTGAATACTAATATTAAATAATCTGTGAGCATAGGATTTATCTAAGACATGGAGGCTCACCACAGAACTTAAAAACTAGTCTGCATAATTCATGTAAGTGCCACATCTTTGAGGTGGTGAATCACTTCCTTTGCTTTAAAATATTTTCCGCATTTCACACAGGTCCATTCTCAGTTTATTTTCTTTAAAAAACGTTACTGCTCATTCATAGTCAGCTACTTAAACTTTAACTGTAATAATAAACTGTCATGTTCCCCTGCAGCTTGACTGATCTCTGTCATGCAGAGTACACAGACTTTGTACCCCAAATAAGATGTTAAGAAGTGTATTTTCCAGGACAGAACAGGCATGTTTAGGGGTATGCTGGCCCCTTTGGTATTGCAACATGGAGCCTGTAGTCCAGCTGGGGGCTGGACCAGGGCAGAGGTGACAGGTGCTGTCTGGGGCCTGGACTCCAGCACACTCAGACTGGGGAAGTGGGGCCAGTGATGGCAAATTACATGCTGTTTGCTTCACTTCTTTTAAAATTGCCTTTTTAAGCAGTCCAGACAGAAGTGAGTGAAAAGCACATAGCCCACTCTACTGGAAGTCACTTAGAAAGGGTCCCTTAGTGGAAAAAGCTACCCCAGACTGAGATAGGTGAGAAAGTCCCCACTCCACAGTGATACTCTGGGAAGTCCATGGGGCTCTGTCTCACCTTCTCCATGAAAGGGTTTTGCTGTTTCCCATTTATTGGTACCAGTATCTGTGTTTATCAACTTAGGCTACCATTACAAAGTACCATAGACTGGGTGGTTAAGACAACAGAAATTTATTTCTTATGGTTGTGGAGGCTGAAAAGTACAAGATCAAGGTCTGGCAGGGTTCATTGCCTGGTGAGAACCCTTTCTGGCTTGCAGATGGCTGCTATCTCCCTGTGTCCTCACATGGCTGAGACAAACATCTCTCTTTCTCCCTTTTTTTATAAGGGTTGCTTCCACATACTGACTAATGTAAATAATGTTGCAATGAACACAGGGGTGCATATATTCTTTCAAATTAGTGTTTAAAAATTAAAATGGACTGCTTTGTTTTAATATTTTTACCAAACACTTACGAGAAATGAAGATCATATGTACATCAAATTAATGAATGACACAGCTCTGAGAGGTAAAACTAACAAACTAGATAACTGAGTCAGGGCAAAACAAAAATGTAACAGAAATTAATAAAAGGTCCCATACCTCAATAATAACAACAGACAAACCAATTGTATTAGTATAGAATAGGGAAATATAAAATGACTAAGACTTCCAATTCTCCCATTTCAAGCTGGCCAGAAAACTTGAAATCTCTTCTTCTAAAATCGATTTAAAGATTCTAGATAAAATATAATGTGTAACCTTTAAGTACATAGCTAAATATGCAAAAAGTAAAGTTATAAAAATACCTAGGGATCAAAAAAAAAAAGTAAATGAAAAACAAAGAGTGCATGGGCTAATGCTGGGGCAACCCCCTAGTAGTACTGGAGTAGGAAAAGAATGCTAATATCAATAACTGGGGTTTAGACCAATATAAAGTGGGTAGTTGGAAACAAGATCACTTTATAAACCTGGAACCAAAAAGCAAACAAAAAATTTCATATCTACCTCTCAGCATTGGAAATGATAATGAAATCTGAACAATGAGTGGAAAAGGAAAAGATCTTCCTTCAGCATTAGTAATCATTGACCTATCCATGTGCATAACTGAGGTATAAATTTACACTACCCAACTAGGCAGTAAATCTCAATCACTGAAATTAACTAAAAAAAAGTATTTTGAAGCTGATGATAGCTCTGGGACAGCAGGCAGAAGCAAAAATAAACCTAGTCTAGACTTCCAGGCAAGATGGAGGCCTAGAGAGACACATTGGGTCTCCCTCCACAAGTAAGAAGGAATACAACTACCTCAAAACTAGAGACAACCAGAAGTTCCAGAAAATCAAGCTGCATGGAAGTCCAACAAACAAAGATATAAAGAAGAAATATTCATCTAGACAGGTAGGAGGGGCGGAGAGGACATGGTGTGGCGGCAGCAGTGGAGGCAGTGGCAGGCTGGCAGAAAGTACAGTCACACATTTTAAAAAGTGGGGAGAGACAGCTGGGGAGCGTTCCCAGCTCCTGACCAGACTGTGCAGTTCACAGTTTCAGTGCCAGGGAAAATCAAGCCTAATTGCTTCTGACTATGCAAACCAGTGGGGGTTGGAGCAGAGGCAGAAACTGCCAGTCTCTCAGCAGAGACCACTTGTTTAAGGGCCTCCATGGTCCTAGAACATCCGCAGACCCACCCACTCTGGGAACGACAGCCAGGGCATCAGCTAGAGAGGGGCTAGTCACATACAAAAGTGGGAGAAGTGCCTGGAAAAGAGGCGAGTGCTGAGCAAGCGGCATTGTTCCCTCTCTGAACCCTCCCCTACATACAGCGTCACAACGTGGCAAAATGGGTCACCCTGTACTGAAGAATCCCTAAGGCTCCGCCCCTTACAACATCACAGGTGTGACAGCTCTACCAAAGACACAGAAGAAAACAAGCACAGGAGCCTGTCAAGATGAGGAGACAGGGAGGTATGGCCCAAAGGAAGGAACAAATCAAAGTTCCAGTGGGAGAACTAAGCGACAAGGAGATAGCCAACCTAACAGATGCAGAATTCAAAACACTGGTGACAAAGATGCTCACAGGCTTGACAGATATGCTTGAGTACAGCAAACGCATAAGGGAAGAAGTGAAGGCTATGCTAAATGAAAAGAAGGAAAATCCACACAAAACCAATGGTAAAGGGAAGGAAACCAGAGTTCAAGTCAATGATTTGGAATCGAAGGAAGAAAAAAAGTCAACCAGTACAGAAGGAGGAAATGAGAATTGAAAAAAATGAAGAGAGGCTTAGGAACCTCTGGGACAACTTTAAACATGCCAAATCCAAATCATAGGGGTGCCAGAAGGAGAAGAGGAAGAGCAAGAAACTGAAAACTTATGTAAAAAAATAATGAAGGAACACTTCCCAAATTTGTTGAAGGGAATAGACATACAAGTCCAGGAAGCACAAAGAGTCCCAAACTAGCTAGACCTAGAAAGGACCACACCAAGACACATCATAATTAAAATGCCAAGTGTGAAAGATAAAGAGAGAATCTTAAAAGCAGCAAGAGAAAATAAAAGAGTTACCTACAAAGGGGTGCCTGTAAGATTGTCAGCTGATTTCTCAAAAGAAATTTTGCAGGCAAGAAGGGACTAGCCAAAAGTATTCAAAGTGATGAAAAGCAAGGACCTACAACCAAGATTACTCTATCCAGCAAAGCTATCATTTAGAATGGAAGGGCAGATCAAGTACTTCCCAGACGAGGTAAAGCTAAAAGAGTTCATTATCACCAAGCCATTATTATATGAAATGTTAAAGGGACTTACTTAAGAAAAAGAAGATCAAAACTATGAACACTAAAATGACAACAAATTTACAACTATCAACAACTGAATCTAAAAAATAAAAACAAAATCCAACTAAGCAAACCAGAATAGGAACAGAATCATAGGTATGGGGATCATTTGGAGGGTTATCAGCTGGGAGGGGGCAGGGGGAGAAATGGAGAAATGGTGCAGGGATTAAGAAGCATAATTGGTTAGCACAAAATAGACATAGGCAAGTTAAGAATAATATAGGAAACAGTGAAGCCAAAGAACTTATATGCATGACCCATGGACATGAACTAAGGAGGGTGGGACTGCTGGAGGTAAGGAGGTACTGGGCAGAGGGGAGCAAAGGCGAAAAAAATTGGGACTACTGTAACTACATAATCAATAAAATATACTTAAAAAAAAAAAAAACCTAGTCTATAGTGACATGCCCTTAACACTGTAGTATAAGACTGCAACAGCCAAAGCCCCACTGAAAGAAGCTCACAATTCAAAATAACGAAACCCACAAGGATGCAATCCACCAAGAGTCAACAAGTGTAACAAACAGCAGGTCCAGACCTACAAGAACTTTTGATATAAGTATCTTACAGTATACGTGTTAAAATTATTACATACTTAAAATAAGTAATAAATATAATATAATAGCAAGGCATTATGAAAAGCAAGAACAGGGGGGAAAAATAACCAAAAAGAATTATGAAAATGAAGATACAATCATTGCAATTGTAAAAAGTTAATGTAAGAGCTAAACATATTAGACATAAATGAAGAAATACTTAGTGAACTATGAAATATCAGAGTAAATTACCCAAAATGCAACCAAGAGCTATATAAAGATTAAAATATATATCTTTTTAAAGCCTATGAAAATTAAAATATATATCTTTTTAAAGCCTATGAAAATAGCACTGAATAAAAAGGAAAATGTATGCTTAATATGAGTTATAAAAGTAGGCGTTAAAACCTGGCCAGGTGGCTCAGTTGGTTGGAGCGTCATATCATACACCAAAGGTTGTAGGTTCAATTTCTGGTTAGGGCATATACCTAGGTTGTGGTTTTGATCCCTGGTTGGGGCATGTACAGGAGGCAACAGATCAATGTTTCTCACATGGATGTTTCTCTCTCTCTCTCCCCCCTCCTCTCTCTCTAAAATCATTAAACATAGTCTCAGGTGAGGATTAAAAAAGAAACAAACTAGGCATTAAAGAGAATGAAAGAGGAAAACTATTCAAAGGAAAATAACTGAGAATTTTCCAGAATTGAAGACAGATGTGAGTCCTCAGATTTAGGAAGCACAATGAGTCCTAAGTAGGAGAAATACAAATAAATCCACATGGAAACATATCATTGTGAAACCACAGAACACATACATCAAGTAAAACTCTTTAAAACAGGGCAGGAAATTGGCTTTAAAAAGACCAATTAGACTAAAGCAGACTTCTCAAAAGCAAAAGTTAAAAGGTGATAGAATATATCTTCAAAGTATTGAGAAAACATAACTGTCAACCAGGAATTCAAAATTCAGGAAATATATAAATCAAATGAAATAAATACTAAGAGAGCTAACCCTCTCTGAAAGAGCTACCAAAGGATATACTTCAGGAAAAGGAAAATTAAACCAGAAAAAGTAAAAAAGGACAACATTGAGCAAAGAAATTGAAAAAATATGGAAAAATTAAAACATTCACTGATTTCTTTGTTTATTTGTTTATTTAGAGAGAGTGGGGAAGAGAAAGAGAAAGAGAGGGCAAGAAAAATCAATGTGAGAGAGAAACATTGATCGGTTGCCTCTTGCACGCACCCCAAACCTGCAACCCAGCATGTGCCCTGACCAGGAATCAAACTGGCGACCTTTTGCTTTGCAGGACAATGCCCAACCAACTGAGCCACAGCAGTCAGGGCATTCATTGACTTTTAAAAAATAAAATAACAATAATGATGACTAATTTGGGTAACATAAAAACAAGGTATAATTAAAACATTTAACAATAATAGATCAGGTAAAATGGGACAAATGTGATTAAAATTGATCATATAGATCAGGAGATTAGAAATATTAATTTTAGACTATGAATTCAAGTATGCTTATACATTTTTAATGATAACCACTAAACGAAAAGAGAATATAAAACTTCCAAATAAGCAGTAGAGAAAATACATTTTAAAAAGTTAGTTAGCAAAACAATGTAAAAAAAGAGAGCTAGGGAGAAAAGACACAGAAATAAACAGGATAAATGGAATGTAAATATGATAGCAATAATTGCAAATATCAATAACCACTAAATTGACTCGTCGGCAGCCGTCCGTCTCGAGAGACGATGGTGTAGCTTCTTAAGAGTCTATCTGCACCGCCGAGAATGGCTGTGCAGTCCGACTCGGGAGTGACACGGTATCTGTCTCCTCCCGTGTTGAATCGACATCTTGCGATGACGCTGGAGTGTCCTCTCCAGTGAAGCTGAAGCTACAGAGCCTGGGCAGGGTGATATGGAGGGTCTGCTGTTGCCCATGCAGCAGACCCCCCCTCTCTTCGCAGCTGAAGGATCCAAGGGAAAGACGGAGTCAATACAGCTTGGCTTCAGGTGCGCCGCAGGAGTTGCCGGTGTTGACTACAACGTCAAACCGCCTTAGGGACTCCGGCTCCGGATTTTCTGTCGGGGTTTACTCCCTTAGCCTTTCCCCTGAAGAGGTATGCCGCAAGGCAGCGGAGGTTTTTTTGGAGTCAGAGTTTTCCTTCTCTGATGTGCCCTGACTGGAAGATCGAACCAGCGACACTTAGCTCGCAGGCCGACGCTCAATCCACTGAGCCAAACCAGCCAGGGGGTACTAAATTGACTAAAATGTGAATAAAAAAAGTAAAAATAATTAATATGCCATTGCAAAGAGATACAACTAAGGCATAAGCACATTTAAAGTTTGAAAGTAAAAAGATGGAAATTATATCTCACTTAGTGTGTACACTCACACAGATTGTTGTGGTTATATCACCATTCAACCACCGCGTTCTGGCTCAGGCTCTTCGGTAATATTCTGTACGTATGTTGTGGGCTTTTGATATGGGCTTAGATAAGTTTTTTTTTAATGAACTTTAGGATATAAAGAATTATTACAGATAAAATCAGTCACTATATAGCATAAAAGGAAAGGTTCTCAGAAAGATGAAGCAATTCTAATCAAATACTATCACCTCCAAATATATAAGGCAAAAATGGACAGAATTACAAGTAGAAATACATACATCTGGAAGTTTTTATACACCTCTTTTAGTTCCTGATAGATCAAAAAGAAAAATGAATCATACAAATATAGCAAACTTGGACCACAAAGTCAACAAGCTTGAACCAAAAGACAAATATGGAATCCTGCATGAAAGTTAATTAACTACTGAAAGAATTTAAACATTCTGAAATTGATCCTTGGAATCATGCATCAGGTGGAATTTGGTCAAATGACCTCTAAGATCTCAACTAACTTCAAGATTGTTTAGTTTCAATAAACATTTCACTCAAAGATTTAAAACTGAGGCTTCTCTTTCTCCTCTTTTTTTTTTCTCTCAAAACTGGGTAAAGCTCTAGGGTGAGTTATAGCTTGAGGTATAAACCTCAATGTTCCCACTGTGTTCCACTTTGAGTCTGGTGTGGGGTGGGGATCACCAAGCTAAACCCAAAGAAAACTTCATGGGTGTAGTCCAAAGGGAACCAAATCAAACGAACCAACAATTTTGTACAAATTCCCATGAGCCAAAACCACTGAATTTCGCTCAGCAACAAAGACCTATATTAGACCCCCCTCATCAACTGGAGCCAAATTTTTCTAAACCTCAGACATGTCAGAGCACTGTTCAGTTTGAAAGATGAGCAAAGGGCTAGATTTTTCAAGAACTAAAATTATTTAAGTTTCTCTAACATTTTAGAGTTTCTCAATACAACATTTTGGAGTCTTTACAATGGAGTAAATTTGGAAGAAATAAATCATACAAGGCCCCAGTACCCTTTGCCAGGCAGCAATATTTTCTCCCAGACATTCACCATGGGGAGAAAAAAAAAAGGAATTTGTGTTGATATTCAACAAACAAATGAAAGTAGTATTTTAGAAGAAAAAAATAAATAACAAGGCACATGCTGAAATAATATAATGGGCTAAATTTACAGTTAACATCTTTGTAAAGACAGACTTGGCCCAAACATCAGTCTGTATATACAATTACAGTTCTACTGTTATAAAAATGGATGAGGACAAAAGGGGGCCATCATTTCATTGGTCCATACAATGCCTACTTGTGTGGAAAATAGTGCTGTGTGTACTATGTATGAATTTACATTTACAAATTTATGATATCTCTGTGTCCCTCTTTAGAGAATTCAATTAATTTATTTACCTTACATCATTTTAAGGGAAGCGTTAGGGAACTATTATCTTCACTAATGTTTACCTTATACCTGGTGTGCCTGGGAAAGGTAATGGTGGGGAGAGGACAAGAAGGATGGAAGAAAAACTAACAGAAGAGTCATCTGTCCTATGAGCTTCAAGATCCCTTAGGTTTTCATAAATGTCATTCCATCTCCCTGGAATGTCATCCAGAATGCCTACGTTTCTGAACTTGAGACATCTTACAATCAGTGCATAGATATCACATGGCAGGGCTTCTTTTCTTGCATGAAAGCTAGTAATAATTCAATGTTATATCTTACAAGTTCTGGCATCTCAAGTAAAGCAAATATAGTGAGTTCTAATTCCCCAAGCAAACTCTCAGTTCCCTAATATTTGCCAGTATTTCCCACCGTGCTTACCGCAGTGTTTTCACTGAGTACGCACTGACTGGTTGAGACTGGCCTTCCAACAGCCTACAGTTCAATAAGGTAACTGCGGGGAAAAGATAAATAAGACAACACCAGTGCAAAATCCACTGAGACATATAAAAACTGTAGAAAGGAAGTGGGTCAGGTGACTTTTTAATGGGCAGATTATACTTAATGGTGGGGAACAAAATGGGCTTATCAATGAAGACAATCTATGAACTATAAGGAGAATGCAATATAACAAGCTGGGGAGAAGTCAATATCCCACCCTACTTTGATAGCTTAACAAAGACTAGAAAGAACTTGCCATTAAGCAAGGAGCTTTGCTAAAAGGGCAGAATAAGATGCAGTGGATAATATAAGAAATAAAGTAATTATAGAAATAGACACTACAATTCCATAAACTCCCTTTTCCCAGGCATCATTATATTAGGTAAGATGGGGAATGGAAGAGAGATGCAAAAATGAATGAAACACAGCCCTTGTTTAATATGTACAGGATACAGACAGACAAATAAATACAATTACAATATAATAAGGGCCATGTATTGAGTATTATGGATACAAAGAAGAGGGTATAAATACTTCTGTCTGTGAGAACCAGAAGAAGTTCTTAATAAATGACTTTAAAAACTCAAGACATTTTTATATAACATAGCATTTATATGGCTCATAACATTTGGGCCATTAAAACATAAATTTGATGGTCTGATTTGAACACAATTACCATTACAATGAAAGAAAGATCTAATATTAACAAAGCTGTTTTCACATTTCAGAATATACAATTAAAAACAAAAACAGAAAGCCTTCACTGCTCTGTTTACAACAAACTGTCAGCACCAAATACTTCATAACAGGAACTGTGTTCTGTTTTGTCTTATTGCATTTTCTGGCCCTTGTTCATGTATATTCTCATGTTAAAAAATAGCACCTGATCATGACCCTTTCATGTCACAAAAAGAGAGAACACTGTTTAATTCTAGAAACTTTTCTTCTCACCAAATAGTAATTGCCTTTTCATCTTTCTCTCTTCAACTACCCCTTCTTCCAATACTCAAACCATTCAGCAAGAAAAAAGCACAAAACTCAAAGTCAACATTCCACGTGGAATATCAGGGAGCCTGGACAAGGCAAACAGATTACCTGGATCTCACTCACTTGCCATTTCAGTCCACGTTTTCCTCTTCACAATTCCACAGAGAAATGGAGAATCAGCTGTTTTATCCCCAGTTTCTGTAGACTAGAAATGCAATTTCTGGCTTTGTGAGAAATTCCACTGTAACAAAGCCAATGGCATGCCCCATGGAACTCGCAATAATGAGATTTTAACTGTATTGGCAATATGTATATTCAAGGAAAAGTACATCTTGGGGGAATGATGACTATAATAAGAGCTATGAGTTCAGAAGTGTTGAGTTAGAAAAATTCACTACTTTTTCTTTCAGAGAACCAAATATGTTCGTGGAAGTGAAAAAGTGAAGTTCTGTCAATTCATTCATTCCACAATACTTATTAATGCTTTCTACATACCAGACACTGATTGAAGTGCTGGGAATGCAGCAACAAACAAGACAGAGAGGACCCTATTCTCATGGAGCTTACATTCTAGTTGAGGGGAAACAGAAAGTAAGTAAAAAAAGAAAAAGATCAGAAAATATAAGTGCTATGAAAATAGGGTGATGTGCTAGAAAGTAACTAGATACATTATTTAGATTGAAAGATCAGAGAAGGCCTCCCTGAGGTGGTAATAGTTAAGCTAAGATCTGAATGACAAGGAGGAACAACATCTAGATAATCAGGCCTGAAGGCAAGAACAGCCTTGGCTTGTCCTAGGAAGACAAAGAAGGCCACTGTGGTTGGGGCAAAGGGAAGGAAAAGGTAGATCTGAGGGTGCAGGAGAGGCCAATTTTGTAGGGTTTTATAGACAACATAAGGGAAAGCCTACGTAGTATTATAAACAGGGGAATGACTGGATCTGATCTACATTTTTTGAAAGTTCATTTTGGCTACTGAGTGGTGAATGGACTGTGAGTAGGCAAGAGAGCAATGGATTGGAGGGTTGCTACAACACTGATTAGGGTGCCAATAGTGAAGAAAAATGAATCAATCTGTGACATAGTTTAGAGTTCAGTCAGTAAGACTTGCTAATGGGAGGTGAGGAAGAGATGACGGCAGCCATTTACTGATGAGGACAACTAAAGGAGGCCAGATTTGCATGAGGATCAAGAGCTCCCTGAAATATGATACCTTTTGGATGACCATTATGTAACCAAGTAGAGATGTCAAGAGCATCGTTAAATATAGAAGTCTGGAGTTCTGGAGAGAAATTAAAGCTGAGGATACAGATTTGATAATCAATGACACGAAGTTTGCATTTAAAGCCATGGGACTGAATGACACCCAAAAGGCATCAAGAAGAATTGGTCCAAGGATGAAGCTATGAGTGTCAAGAGTTTATGGAGAAGAGAAGGTAAAGAAGATAAGAACTGCCGAGTGAGTAAGGGAATAGGATAGTGTGTGAGTCCCTTTGCGTCCTCTGGGAAGGTGACACCAAAATGGGATTAGACATACAAAAGATATATAAAAAAGGAGGGAACAGGTATAGATAAAAAGAGTTTCAGACCTTATACATGTCTGACATCTGTGAAGAAAGAGAGGGATGGATGGACTGGATGGGAAGAGCTTCACGCCACAGTTTGGTTCTAAGAGAGACGTGACTTGGCCAATGGGGACTTCGTGATCCAATATGTCTATTAGAGGAATCACATGTAGTGAAGGAATGTCCCAGTTCTATAACCCCCGTCATGCTCAGTTATTGCCTGGGAACACTGTGAGAACGCCTGGGCTGTGTGTCCGCTATGTTGGGGCTAGGAGCGTGGGCGTTGAAGGCTATCACTCTGTAGCTGATTCACACGAAGGAGACCTGGGTGGAACACCTCCACAGGCAGCACAGTGTGATGTTATGAAAACCAATAGTAAAACGGTGTTTCAAAGAAGAAAAGTTAGCTATGCCAAATGCTGCTTAAACATCAAGTAACAAGCATGGGCATGAGGCCATAGTTTTTGACAAAATGGAGGTCACTAATGACCCTAACAAGAGCAGTATCAGGAGGGTAGAGAAAACAGAAGTCCAACTGGAGAGAGTCAAGGAATGAGTAGAACGTGGAAAGTGTAGAGAAGAAGACAGACAACTGTTTTCAGGTAGTTTTCCGGGGAAAAGGAAGCACAGAAATAGGAAATAGCTGGAAGGGTAAATGAAGGGCATTGTTTTCCTTTAGGACAGAAGATACTAAAATGTGCTGATAAAAATGATCCCATATATTCTAAAAATCAGTGATGCTGCAGGAAGAAGAAACTTGCAAGGGCGATATACTTGAGAAGGCAAAAGAAGGCCTCACTAAACAAGTGAAGGACTGGCCTTTGGTGGGGACAGGGGAACTCTGAGTATTGTAACAGAATGCCAGTCACAGAGTTAGGAACAGATTCAGGCTGGTAGATTCGGTGGTGGGAGAATGAGGTAGTACTTGTCTGGGTCTATTTACTCAGTGAAACATGAATCAGCTGAGAGTAGGGGGAAGGGAAAGGAATACAGTTAATTTCAGAAGAATTAAATTGGGAAATAGTTCTCTCTGAGAGTGAGTAAGCAAACATACCGGAAAAGCATATTAGGGCTGTAAGGCTATATTGAGAGCCTATTTGAGGTATGTGGGCATGAGTTTATGGTGAGACCAATCAACACAATTAATGTTTTTATCCAGCAATATTCAGGACTGAGTGTAAGTATGGAGTAGGTGGATAATTAGGTTTAACAAGAGAAGGGGTCTTACTAAGTGTATCACAGGGGAAGAGGTGTAAAGAGTCATAGTATTTCTTGTCCTGGATCCAACCCCACATGGGTCACCGCGGTTGTGAACAGATAAAACTGGTGGTAGTTACAGTGGTTCCTTCAACTTTTCAAACCCCTAGGAGAACTTTTACTTCTCCTCTCCTTCTCCGTTTGGGCAATCTCTGTACTTGTTCTTCCTTTGTCGCAAATGAAACTCACAGATATTAAAATTACGAATTCAATGCATAAATATGCTTCACACGTTTATTTTTGTTTTACTTGATTTCAATAAGTTTTTGAAATTCTTTTTTTAAAATGAGGATTAGATTTTTTAAACATTGCTGTACTTAAATATCCCTTATTTGAATGGCAGATGAAAGAGCCTTTTGATGAACATAAACAAAATAACTCCACAAGACATCTTCTTAAGTCTTTGCCAGGACAATGGACTAAATCATATTTGGCTTAATCTGTCTAGACCTCAAATTTACATAAAATGGCAGTTTTTAGTAAAAAATACCACCACATTGATCTTTTTTATTTTTTGGAAATTTGTCCTAAAAAGTACGTGCAATCAGAATTTGCCTGTTTATTTGAGCAAATCTTTGAAAATGCACTTAAAATATAATCTCTTCATGAAAAATATTTGACCAAAAAGATGCCATTTATGCCAATCACATGGTAAAACTAAAATGTTTTAGTAAGCAGCTTTCTTATAGTCTTAAAGCTATAGTTTATTTCAGAATAAATCTAAAATAAAACACTAAGGTAAGTAGTTTGAGAAAATATAAATGATTGCTTGTACTCACAGATTTAAATTTCTGATCAAGTCCCCCAGTCTGGCAGTTTCAGCCCACAGTAACACTGTGCGGGGTTCTGGGCAAGAAGAAGAGGGCGCTGCCAAGAAACTCTGGCCTCCTCCCATGACCTGACCGCCCACGTTAGAAAAAATGACCAGGAAGCAAATTTGTCAAGAACAAGACTGTCACTACAGAATAACCACCCAAAACCTAAAGTATAAACAGCCACTCATTCAAATGTACTATTTTTAACAACAAGAACACCTGAATCATAAATGTAGGTTTTTTCTGCATTTTAAAAATTTGTGTATACCTGAGATCAGAATAATTACAGACTATCATTCTATGAAGTTTTAATGATCCAAGGATCCCATAGGAACTGTAACAGGGCTGTTTCTTTATTTTCAGTATTTTAGCATGAATAAATGAAGCCACACATTGGGAAGCTGCTGTATTGGAAAAAAAATTAACTGCCAAATAAGTCATCCAGAAGCAGCATATTATAGCAACCAAGGGCACCTACAGTCCAGAATCAACACACTGCAGCTGCAATCAATAGCAGTGCACAATGCAAGGCCAAGAGGACGGAAAATGTGACAGGTCACACCCCAGAAGAATATGGAGAACAATGAACAATGAAGAATGAATAGTGAATGCAGGGGGCAGGACAGAAGACATGTCTCCCAACACAAAGAAGACAACAAAATCATGACTACATCAGTTCTGGGAACAAAATGACAGGACCAAAATGATGTAAAAACTAGATCATTATGAGAAACGAATACCCTTGCTAATGTCAGGCTCTTAACAAAAGAAAGAAGCTAAATTCAAGCCTTTGATGAGTTCACATTTTAAAGCAGATACTTAACGGTTAGCAAAGAAGTTTTTTCAATACAGGAGAGGATAATAAGTAAAATTTGAGTTTCTTATTCCTTAGCACAAAAGAATATCACCCTTTCAATCTTTCCTGAGTAAAAGAAAAAGATTACTATCTTCTGAAGTATCCAGATGGAAGTGCTAGGTGGGGAGAGGGCACTGGTGATATTCTGATCAACCCTATTTGTCGATGTGATTAATTTTAATACATTTTGTTCTGTGAATATTCCCAAAACAATGGTGAAACACTATATCACTCATATCATCAAACATGGGAATAGCAGGCGGTTAAGGTCATGTAGCCTGGAGCCAGTGAGTCCTGGCTCTATCACATGTTAGCTCTGTGATGTTTGCCCATCTCGCAGTGTTCCTGTGCTTTTCTTTCCTTTTTCCTAGAATGAGGGTATTATTTGTACTTACTTCATAGCATAGTTGAAGGGATTAAATTAGTTACTCCATGTAAAAGCACTGTGTCAATGTGGATCTAAACAGGAAATAAATGGGAGACTGCATTCATCGAGGACCTTTTTACAAAGAAGTGGGACACATAGTGGAGCCACAAAGAATAGTGGTAGTGGATCTGTTACCATCCCTTGGCCTGAAAGTACACAGGGAAAGAAAGGTTACTAGAGTTCAGAAAGAGACAGCATTATTATAGAGATTTCGCTGCCTCAAGAAGTAACTGATCTTCAGTCTGAAGGAAACTGCCCATCCAAGGCAATCTTGCAGGGAGAAAACTAGGGGAGAAATAAAGTGATCTCACTTTTCCTTCCCTTCTGATCTGCTGGGGCTTTGATTGGCTGACCCCATTCAGAAGCCAGAGGGCAGCAAGCAGACTGATGAGCTCTCACAGGTCAACCTGCCATGAAAGAGAATAGGTAAAGGGAAGACAGGAAATGATGTATTGAAACTATTTAATGATTTTAAGCATCTTCTACTAATTATGTCATACCAACCAGTACCAATTGTGATGATTAACTCAGCAAGACTGCAGTTCAAGATTAATAGAGAACTTCCGGCCAAGATGGAAGCGTAGACAGACTCACTGTGTCTCCCTCCACAACTAAAAAGGAATTCAACTACCTCAAAACTAGAAACAACCAGAAGTTCCAGAAAATCAAACTGCATGGAAGTTCAGCAAACAAAGATATAAAGAAGAAATGCTCATCCAGACAGGTAGGAGGGGCGGAGCCGGAGCAGAGAGGACGCAGTGTGGTAATGGCAGCAAGAGAGAGGTGAAGAGTTGCCTACGGTGGGTAGGGGTGGGGTGGGGGGGGGGGTGCCTAAAGGACTATCAGCAAAAACAAAATACAACTAAGCAAACCAGAATAGGAACAGAATCATAGGTTTGGGGATCATCTGGAGAGTTATCAGCTGGGCGGGGGGAGGGGAGAAATGGGAACTAAGAAGCATAATCAGTTGGTATAAAATAGATAGGGGGATGTTAAGAATAATATAGGAAAGGATGAAGCCAAAGAACTTATATGCACAACCCATGGACATGAACTAAGGGGGGTGGGATTGCTGGACAGAAGGGTGGGTACTGGGCAGAGGGGAGCAAAGGGGGAAAAATTGGAACTACTGTAACAGCATAATCAATAAAATATACTTAATAAAAATATTAATAGGACCTATTTTCATCTTGTTAAGTTTAGAATAGGGACCAGGAAACTCATTATTTATTTAATTTATTGTGACCCAGGAGAAAAGAGGTACCACAGGAACCAGCTATAGTCTTTCTCAAATAGCCCCACAAGAAGGTGCTATAGTATTTTGTAACCAAGCCAAACCCATAAAGAGAAGTGTGATAGGAGATGTCTGAGACACCCTCCAGAGCCTTGGGCTCCTACAACAGACACACAGAGTCATGAGGAAGAAATGCAGGACTGTATACAAGCTGGCTTTTTATTTATTCTGAATAAAGACTATCTAATTCTGAAATATAGTCATTGTATAAAATGCTTGAAAATAGTAATCTGAAACCTATTTTCTTATCTCATCACTTAGAAATACACCATAGAAAATTTTGAAATTATGAAAAAGTTGATTTTAAAGTATAAAATGTAAGAATTAACAAACATTAGGTCATGAAATGCTGCTGTTACATAGTTTAATAATAAAAAACATTTCATATACATTTGGCCACAAAACCAAATATAATATAAGGTTCCTTTATACAATTTTTTAACAAACTATATTTTTATTACCTAATTAATTCAAAGTATAAGAAAGTGTGTGTCATTTGGTAAATGTGGAAAATTTAAAATATTTCTTTGTATTTATATACATTTTTATTAGGATAAACTTTATAATGTAACATTTACTAATATAGTGATATGAACTAAGATATACTTTCTCTTAATCTATATGTTGAATGATTACATAATTTAAAACATCTCAAGGGGGTTTTCAATGTTATATAATGGTGAAAGAGTAAGTGGATCTAAAAGGGTGATATACACTAATATAAGGCAGCGTTTTTCAACCTTCTTCATCTCATGGCACACCTAAACCAATTATTAAATTCTGTGGCACATCAAAAATTATATATATTTTTCCAATCAGACAAAAAAAAAAAAAAAAGGTATAATTTTGATTCATTCACAGCAAATGGCTATTGTGTTGGCTGTTGTCATTTTTTTATTTGATAATCTAAGGAAAAAGAGGTCAATGTATTGCATGTTTTAAAAAATTCTTTCATCACACTGGTGTGCTGTGGCACACTGGTTGAAAATCACTGATATGGGGTAATGATGTGACTGAGACTAGACAACTAGGTAGAAGTCAATTCTGGAAAGCCTTGTATGTGAGGACTCGAATAAGGGGCTTACACTTCATTCTGCAGACAACAGTAAGTCATTGAAGGTTTTCAGCTGGGAAGGAATAAAATGTGGTGCAATAGTAAAAAACGATTAACCAAGAGTGCAAAAACATCTGCCGTAGTAAGAGCCTGGAGCAGGAAGGCAGGTAGGCAGGTAGGCAGGAATGACTTGCGGGCACGAACTTGGATTGCGTGTAGAGTGGGGGAATGGACAAATAGGGTCAAAGGGGAAAGAGACAGTGAGGGAGAGGGCAAGGGAAGGGGGAAGGGAGGGCAAAGCATACTGTGAAGGAAGAGTGGATAGGACAAAATACAGAGGACACTGGTAAAAGAGGGCTCAAAGTAACTTCCAACGTTCAGACATAAACATTGCCATGCTACCAACAGATCAGGAGTGAAATGCCTTTAGCTAATAAACCGACAAAGGGAGAAGAGAACACCATCCAGACGAAAGGGGCACAGGCATAGGAACATGCAGGGACAGAGGAAATCAGCTGATGGAGATGCAAACTTCAATGAAGAAGATGTAGGGTGGGGCAAAAGTAGGTTTACAGTTTTTCATATGGAAAATAAAACAATAATTAATAAATAATAGTACAAGAATAAACCTCATGTTTCACGTGCTCACAACTGTATACCTACTTAGCCTCACCCTATATGCAGACAAGACCATAGCAGTGAGGGCTGGAAGTAGGGTTGCCAGATAAAATATAGTTAAATTTGAATTTCACCTCAATAACAAATACTTTCTGGTATAAGCATGACCTATGCAACATTTGTGGCAGATTTATACCAAAAATGTATTCATTGTTTACCCAAAAATCAAACTTACCTGTTTTCCTATATTTTCATTGTTAAATTTGACCATCCTCACTGGAAGTGAATTAGAAGATGGACTTCTGTAAGAGGCAGACTGAACTGGAGATAAAGGTCTGAGAGGTGAATTTTAGTAAAGGGAAATCCAAACTTAAAACTAAAGAAAATGAGTCTGTCTATGCTCAACTTTTTAAAACCACTAATTTCTCCAAAGTAACCGTTGCCATTCTTTTCAAACATGAAGGCCGTATGGAGACATGATACACGTTGGTTTGGTTTAAGGTCACGAATAAATCATTCAGAATAAAGCTCAAGAAGAATTTCTCTGAGGAAGTTTCACGCTCACGTTTTTGTCCACACTTCTAGTCTTGGAGAGGTTAAAAACATGAGGTAAATTGCCGAACAACTTTTTCAATATGCTAAAATTGTGATATATGACTCATCACAGTGAGGAGGCCTTAAACATATTTGAACATGTTTACAGTGCAAATAAAATATGTTATGTATTTTTATATGTCTAACAAAGAAGAATGATGGTTATATCACTGAGATATTTCCGAACCTCTTGCTCATTACTTATTTTGTCAAGTAACCTCTAAGGAGAACTATTTTTTACCAGATCTACACTTTAATAAATTTACTTGAGGCTTCTTAATATATAATCCTGCTGTACTCTTATTGCTCCTTACAGGATTTGCAATATGTGAGGTGAAACAGAAGAGTTATATTCAACATTTTTAAAAGATTTTATTTATTTATTTTTAGAGAGAGGGGAAGGAAGGGAGAAAGTGAGGGAGAGAAATATCAATGTGAGAGAGAAACATCAATGTGAGAGAGAAACATCAATCGGCTGCTTCTTGTATGCCCCGACCAAAGACCAAATCTGCAGCCCAGGCATGTGCCCTGGGAATCAAATGGTGACCTTTCACCCTGGGCGGTGATGCCCAACCAACTGAGTCACACCAGCCAGGGCAATACTCAGTATTTTTTTTTTTTAAGATTTTATTTATTTTTTCTTTAGAGAGAGGGAGGGAGAAAAGGAGGGAGAGAAACGAAGATTGAGAGAGAAACATCAATTGGTTGCTTCTCCCACGCCCCCTACTGGGAACCTGGCCTGCAACCCAGGCAAGTGCCCTGGCCAGGAATTGAACCTGTGACCTTTTGGTTCGCAGGCCAGCGCTCAATCCACTGAGCCACACCAGCCCAGGGCCTCAGTATTTTTTTGATGAGAAAAAAGAATACTGTATTAATATATATAAGCCTCACTTTTAGAAGTGGCACACAATATACCAACTAGTTAGGACAGAAATGAAGCAGCCTTTCATCTACCATAAACAGCTCTCATCTCTCAATTCATTTAGGGAAGAATGGCCGGAATAATGGAATGGTGTATGAGAAAGCAGTGGGCACATGCAGAATTAGTGTAGAGACTCACTGCCCAGAGCAATTCACACATATGCTCTGGGAAAGTCAGTACCTGCCAGGACTCTGAGAAGATGCCCCAGAAAACACTTTATAGTGTATCTGAGGACTCAAGCAAGAGAAGGGAGCACTTTAGGGCAACACTAGCACAAATACAGAGATAGTAAGACTTTCCTAACTTGAGAAACAGGGTATTCAAGCTCAATGACCAATGTTTGGTATATGTCTTAGGAGATAAGTTACTGCTCTTACTTAATACAAAACCCCAAATTTTAGTTGGGCACCCAATTAAAAGAATAACAAGCATACCTCAAAAATAGTGTGAGTTTGGTTCCAGACCATGGCTATAAAGCAAGTATCACAATAAAGTGAATTACACTCTTTTTGTGGTGGAGAGTCCTGTCTTCAGTATGTGACAAACAAAACACCCCGCAATATCTGTGACATGCAATACAGTGAAAAGCAATAAAACAAGGTGTGCCTGTACACGTCCCTGCCTCACTTACTGCTTAGTGTGGCCATGTGACTAAGAGATCTAAATGGAAATTTTGTGTGAGACTGCCAGTAATTCTCTTTAGAAAGGAATAGTTCCAACCTACTCCTACTCTCTCCTACTGCCTAGAAGAAGGAGCATCTTTGGGCTGAAGTTCAAGCAGTCATCTTGTACCGCAACATGATGTGATAAGAATGGAACAACAAGAGAGAAGGAGCCTGGGTCCCCAGTGGTCACAGAGCTACCAATGCAGACTTGGACTGCCTACTTCCAGGTTTCTTTTATGTGAGATAATAAATGCTTGTTATCTTTAATGCCTCTTTGATTCAACTACTGTATGTATATGTATGTAAAATATCTCAGTGTTTATGGTCTAATACATAGTAGAACCTAATACATGTTAGTTCTTCTTTATTTAGTATGATATTACTACAATCAACTTCAATAAATTGACATCTGTAAACCTCCCATTATTAAATAGACAAGTTAATTATTAGATACAGCTGAAGGATACAGTCAAAATGTGAACAAGCCCCATTCTTATCCTTTAATTGCTATAGTCCCCCCTGAGAGTCTTTAACCCTTAAATATCTCACCGTGCCCTGGCCAGTGTGGCTCAGTTGGTTGTAGTGTTGTCCCATAACTGAAAGGTTGTGGGTTTGATTTCTGGTCTGGGCACATAAGGGAGGCAACCTACTGGTGCTTCCTCTCTCTCTAAAAGTAACGAAAAAAATGTCCTTGGGTGAAAAATATACATATGTAATTGTTATCTTCAAGTTGATTTCGCTTTGTTTACCTTGCCTAGTAACTCGAGACAAGTTTATCTGTCCAGCTTGCTTTCTTATCCCTCTTCTTCTGGCAGCACCAACATCCTGTCCTTTGGCAGAACCTCTCCCCATCTCGAAGTGACAAGGTGGGGCTATCAAACAGGTTGGGGAGACCTAAGTAAAGACCATACTCCAACCTCTAGAGAGACTGATTGGTTTGGGGTTGGGCACGTGACTCCACAGTCCTTGTGGATTTTCTACCTTAAGTTTGTAGGAAAGATAAGGTCCTGGTTCTGCCAGTTTGTAAACCTGGAGCTACCAGCCACATGGAGGAAACTGAGATGGAAATCAACACATTTCTAGACTTCCTAATAACATAAGCCAGTAAATTTCTTTTTCTTTGATTTGAGGTGGGTTGCTACCTCTTGTCATTGAGGAAATTCTGGAGACTAGCATTAGACTGGTCATTTTTCCATGTGACCTGTCAGGTGGATTAACATAGTGAAATAAAATATTGTAGATTGAGAAACTACAGAATTAACAACTTTTTAGTATCTGTCTTAGTATCTTCTTAGTACCCTAAAATTTTGATTCTTATCAGTCATATAATTTTGGTCATATAATATTAATATCACATGGAAATTGAAAAAATTTTGGAACCATGCCTTCATCTCATATAGATATGAGACTGTTGCCATGATTTTCATCCTTCTAATTATATTTAAAGAAGGTAATCAAGTTTTATGTCATATCAACATTTAGAAAACAGAATGCTACTTAAGAGTTTCATTGTTCTGGTGGCTTTCTTGGAAATCCAAATTTTATTGTCTTGATATAAACATTCTACCAGAAACATAGATAGCACAGCAACTTTCAGAAACAATTTCTCCCATTAAAGAAGCAATTTCATTTTTTTAAAGTAGCATGCAGCACAAGTTAACTTTTCTTTTAAAAAGGATACATCCTAGTTGTAACAATAATCCTGATCTTTTCTCAGTAGGAAGAAAATTTGGTGTTCTCACGATAAACTAATCAAAATTAAATCAGAAGTAAAAGGAATATTGATTTTCAAAAATCCCATTTAGTAAATACACATTTGAATCTCTGCAAAGCTATGGATGAAGAATATTTCATCTATGAGTAAGAATAATACACTGTCTGTGTACTTCAGTTCAGAGTGAAAACACAGACACTCCTAAGCAAAAACACACTGCACTTCTATTATCATTTAGATGGAGGCAAAACAGGGTCTCACAGAAGATAAATATTCTTAACAAGTAAAGAAAGAATTAAGCCACTGGGGTTTTCTTTTATTTCAGCTGTTTGGGCTTTTATAACAAAGTTTTTAGTGTTCTGAAAGTCTTTTTATGGCTCTAAATATGCAACAATTATAGGTACAACACGATTTAATTAGAATACATTGAGTGTATGGCTCTGTAATGGGAATTTCATTAATTAAAGTAGATGGAAACACAAAAGCATTAGCTATAAACAATTTGAAGAATCAAGAATCTAATTAGCTTACTGCGCAACAAAGAATAAGACATTGCAGTTATGTGAGTACCGGTGTCTTGCATATAGCAACTGCATGTTTACCTAGTAGTTTCAGACTTCATTCATTCCACAAATATTCACTGGGCATCTACTATGTGCCAGCACCATTATAAGTGCTTGGGAATTATCAGTCAACAGAAGAGATTCTTATTCCTGTGAGGCTGACACCTTAACAGAGGAGGCAGATAATATACAACAGACATAGTACATAAATTATAGTCGGAAGGTGGTAAGTATTATGGGGGTAAAAAGAAAATGCAGAGTAAGGCTGTGGGGCCAGTAGGAGGAGGAGGGATGGACTGCAGTTTTAACTGGGGTGATCAGGGAGCTCATTAAGAAGGTGGCATTTCAGCAAAGACTTGAAGGAGATGAAGTGTGAGCCATGTGGGGATGTGGGAGAGAGCATGCCAGGCAGGGGAAAAAGCCAGAATAAAAGTTCTGAGGTTGAGGAGTTCTGAGTGTTGAAACCTGTGGTGGAGTGAGCAAAGGGGGGGATATTAGGGAAAACCCCCACAAAACTCTAAGGTAAGGGCTGCTTTGTTTACAAGGGGGAAGCAGATCACAGAGGGCCTTCATGACGGGAGCAGTTACATTGTTTGCAGGGCCCAGGGCACAGTGGAAATGCAGGGCCCCTTGTTCAAGTACAGCAAACGTTCTGTCAACAGTATTAAAACACAAACCGTTTTTTCCTTTAAAATATTTTAGTATTTATAATACAGGGATTACTTATAATTAGCAGATAACTATTACATGAGTAATGAAAAGCCTTCAAATTGCAAAAAGCAATATTTTGTCGTTACAATTTTATATAACACAAAACAATATTTTATTAGGATGATGTTAGTTGATCATACAATTTCCTCATTTGCTTTTCTATATATTGATTGATTTGATTACCAAAATGTATAAATTTAGCAGCTTCATGTTTAATCGATATAATTGGAGCCTCTTGGCAAATCCAAGATCATAAAAAAATTTTGATAATTTCTAGTTTTGAGAAAGGTCTTTCTGCTGATGCCACTGTTATAGGAGCTGTTAAAAATATTTTTTAGGTCTACGACAACACTGAGATAAATCCCTGATAAATTATTTCAAAATACTAATTGTCCTACATTTAAGCTGATGAATCTTGCCAAACAACTTCTCTAAAAAGATATAATTTTGGACAAATCAGTTTTATGTGAGTTTAAATTTAACTTTAAATGCAAATATATACAATGCATTTTAATGTTTCCTCTGACATCTCTGGTAACTTGTGGAGGCTGAACAAGAAAATGAAAGTAGCTTCATGATTTGTATGCAATTCAAAACACCTGTTTATGCATTCTATCTACAATTACAAAAAAATTAATTTTAAAAGTATCTTCCACATTAACTGAAAACTCCAATCTTTAAATTTAATTTCTATGTCTAAGCTTATGGATAATTTGATTTCAATGCTGCAGCACTTTTCAAAACTGAAAACTCTCTAAGTAGGTATTGGACTTCCAGCCAAGATGGAGGCATAGATATATATGCTTCGCCTCCTTCCACAACCAAAAGGGTTACATCTACCTCAAAACTAAAAACAATGAGAAATACCAGAAAATCAAACTGCATGGAAGTCCAACAAACAAAGATATAAAGAATTAATACTCATCTCATCGAGAGGTAGGAAGGGCAGAGCTGGGGCGGAGAGAACATGGTGTGGTGGTGGCGGCAGCAAGACAGTAGCTGTGGCTGTCCATCAGAAAGCACAGTCACATATTATAAAAGGTGGGAGGGACACCTGGGGAGTGATCCCAGCTCCAGCCAAGACTGCATGGCCCACAATTCCAGCGCCAGGGAAAAGCAAGCCTCATTGCTTCTGACTGTGAAAATCAGTGGGGGTTGGGGTGGTGGAAGACACTGTCAGTCTCTCAGCAAAGTCCGATTGTTTAAAGGGCCCCCATAGTCCTAGAATCCGCAGACCCATCCACTCTGGGAATGACAGCCAGGGCAATAGCTAGAGGGGCACCAGTCCCATAGAGGAGGCAGGTGAAGTGCCTGAGAAGGAGGCAAGTGCTGAGCAAACAGCATTTTTCCTCTCTGATCCCTCCCCAATCTACAGCGCCACAAAGTGGTGAAATGGTTCATCCTGCACTGACAAACACCTAAGGCTCTGCCCTTTACAACGTAACAGGTACACCAGCTCTACCTATGACACAGAGGTAAACACAGGAGGCTGTCAAGTTGAGGAGACAGAGAAGTATGGCCCAAAGGAGGGAGCAGATCAAGGTTCCAGTGGAAAAACTAAGTGACGAGGAGATAGCCGACCTAACAGATGAGGAGATAGCCAACCTAACAGATGTAGAGTTCAAAACACTGGTGATAACAAGGCTCACAGGCTTGACAGACATGCTTGAGGATGGCAGATGCATAAGGGAAGAAGTGAAGTCTGTGCTAAGTGAAACAAAGAAAAATTCACATGAAACCAGTGGTGAAGAAAAGGAAACCAGGGTTCAAATCAATGACTTAAAACATAAGGAAGAAATAAACAGTCGACCAGTACAGAATGAAGAAATAAGAATTGAAAAAAACAAGGAGAGGCTTAGGAACCTCTGGGAGAACTTGAAACATGCCAAAATCTGAATCATAGGAGTGCCAGAAGGAGAAGAGGAAGAGCAAGAAATTGAAAACTTATGTGAAAAAATAATGAAGGAAAACTTCCCAAATTTGTTGAAGGGAATAGACATACAAGTCCAGGGAGCAAAGAGAGTCCCAAACAAGCTAGACTGAAAGAGGACTACACCAAGACACATCATAATTAAAATGCCAAAGGTGAAAGATAAACAGAGAATCTTAAAAGCAGCAAGAGAAAAGAAGAGCGTTACCTACAAATCGGGTTCCTATAAGACTATCAGCTGACTTCTCAAAAGAAACTTTGCAGGCAAGAAGGGTCTGGCAAGAAGTATTCAAAGTGATAAAAAGCAAGGACCTACAACCAAGATTACGCTATCCAGCAAAGCTATCATTTAGAATGGAAGGGCAGATAAAGTGCTTCCCAGACAAGGTAAAGCTAAAGGAGTTTATCATCACCAAGCCATTATTACATGAATATTAAAAGGACTTATTTAAGAAAAAGAAGATCAAAACTATGAACATTAAAATGACAACAAACTCACAACTATCAACAACTGAATCTCAAAAACAAAAACAAACTATAACAATCAGAAAAAGAACAGAATCATAGGTATGGAGATCATTTGGAGGGTTATCAGCTGGGAGGGAGAAGGGGGAGAAATGCAGAAATGGTGCAGGGATGAAGCATAATTGGTTGGTACAATATAGACAGGGGGATGTTAAGAATAGTAAAGAAAAAGCAGAAGCCAAATAACTCACTTGCATGATCCATGGACATGAACTAAGGGGGTGGGATTGCTGGAGGGAAGGGGGCTACTGGGCAGAGGGGAACAAAGGGGAAAAAATTGGGATAGCTGTAACATCATAATCAATAAAGTATACTTTAAAAAACCCTGAAAACTCTAAGTTCTTTTAAGAATTCCAACAACTGCCTGATATACTTTATTGCAATGTCCATATGTCTGCTTTTATTCTGTAATATCTTACTGATAACGTTTGTTGCCAGGCACCAGCAGTTCCTGTCCAGGTGCACAGGCTGGAGAGTTAACATTAGCCACCTCTGGGACCACCTCTGGGAACCCACAGACCAGCTGGGCTCCCACAGTGTCCTGGTGCTGTCCCTTGGGAAGCCCCTGCTCTTTATTATGGGCATGTTGCCCTTCTGCTGATTCTGCCCTGGTCACCACCACCTAACTGGGTCTTGGTTCCAAGCGTTTCTGCACCTCTGGGTTCCCGGGTGCCCTAGATTGTCCTCAGGTGTGCAGGGTGCAGCGGGCCGTACCCTACTGCATGGCCGCTGCCTTCTGTGCCCGAGCCGTACGTATGCAAACTGCTGCTGCACTCCAGCCACATGTGTCCTCTGTTGCTCCAGGGGATCTCCGCTCCTCAGGAATATGCTCCTCTGTGTCAGCAAACTTCACTTACAAAACGTAAGTTCAAAGATAAAATTACCAATATTAAGAAGTTCAAGACAGCAACAGCAGAGAATTAAACCAAGCATGGGCCCCTTTTCAGTGCAGGGTCCTGAGCCGCAGCACAGCCCTGGTCTATGAAGCTGGAGTGCTTCTAGGCTATCATAAAAAGCTGGGCTCTTTCTCTGAATGAAATAGGGAGCCACTGAAGGATTTTGAGCAGGGAAGTGACATGATATGCTTCACTTGCAGTCACTAGTGGAGAATATAGGTTTTGCATTTCACACTAGAGAACTAGACCTAATAAACTCCTCTGAGTCAAACATTAAACTTGATTTACACTGCTATCATTTTGCTTTTGGACATTCCATATACTCAGAAGTAATTTCTAAATAAAATCACTTTATACAACCTAACTGTATACATTATTTATTTGCCAATAATACCTCAATAAAACTGTGGGGAAAAACTAATTCCTAAGTCTTTATTCAGGCCAGCATTAAGTATAAACAAAGTAGACAAAGTCTACTTATATATACAGTGCCCCTGATTTATTTGGTACATTTGGTTCTAATGAACAAAAACGGAGGGATCGAAGGTAACTGTAAGCATATGCAAGCATGTAGGAACAGGATTCCCACCAGGCCAGATCTTGCAGGACCTTCTCCTTGTTCATCTTTGTCGAAGGCATCACCTCTGCTGATTCATAACTATCATCCCCTTGTCATCCACAGTGATCTCTCCAGCTCTCCTTCCCTATCTGACAGTCTTTCAGTTTCTATTCCTGCTGCCAGCAGCCAGCTTTGCTCAAATTTTCCCGGTTCACACTGTCAGGAGTGAGACTTTAGTGGCCCCAGCTCATTTATAGGTGGACAACACTTTTAGCCCAAGATCTACCTCCTAAGCCATGGGCAGCCTTTGCATCACTGCCCTTGGCCCAGATTCCTCCTTCTGATCCTATAAGCCATGGCTGCAGAAGACAATGCCGTAGGGTAGCAACATGGTTCCTTAAGGTCACTCCCACCCCGACTGGAAACTGTGGGCAGGATAGTTTTCCTTTATCAGAATCCATGAGGAAGATAGGAAATATCATAACTGAACCCTTGCCCCAAATCTCTTCTAGTAGCTTAATTTCTTCCATTTCAGTGTAAGAAGTTCAGTGCCTGAAGTTCCATCAGTCTTGGCCTAATATTGGCAACAAGGACCTTTTCTATAACAAGACTCCCTCTAAGAAAGTTAAGGACTTAATTGTAGTGCCTGATATATAGCTAGAATCCAATAAATGCTAGCTGAATAAGTAATGAATAAGGTTCCATTTATCTAAGTGTGTTCCTCTGAGAATAGCTACACAGTAGGAAGACACTTTATGGACTAAAGAAATGAAAATTTGACAGGACACTGGGAAGAGGGTGTGGCAGTTAAAGGACCATACAGAGATCATGGACATTTGGAGAAAAAAATCCAGAAGGTGGGAAGTAAAAGGGCGGTTGCCTCTCACCTTCCACACCTCAGCCCCCACCACTGACAAAAAAACAAAAACAAAAACCTCTCAATTTTGCCTATGTACAGTGGCCAGGGAGAAAGAGTTAACACCACAGAATGCTGCTGAAAGGTCATATAGGATGAGGACTGAAAAATGTCCACCGATTCAGTGACATGAACACTACTGGTGAACTTAGCAAAGGACCACTGCAATAAAAATAATAAAATATGTAAATGCAGTTGTGTGATATACCAGTTTAAGGATCAAAGGACTATGAAAGGAATATCTATTCTAGTCTCAGCTCCGCAACCTAATTACAGCGTGACCAGAAGAAGTCAATTAAATGCTCAGAGTACTGCTTTCTCATCTAAAATGGGAATAATAATACCTATCTACCCATAGAGTTACTGTAAAAATTGAGACAATACATGTGAAAGTTCAATGAGATTGACAAAGCTCTACATAAAATGAAATGTATTCTCAGTGTTATCAAATAACAATAAATAAATTTGCTCATGTCACTTGGCAAGAAGTACACTAAAAATGTGACCAAAAACACTTGGCCAAGCATAAAAGGAAAGGCCAAGTTCACTGAGAATTTCAGAAATTCTGCTGAAAGAGCTCTGCTCCAAGTAAAGCAACTTTCGAATAAGGAAATATGCAGACCTGAGAGTGATAAAGCACTAGATAAATTTATTGCTATATTTTCCCCAACAATGTAAACAACATATTTTAAATATGGTCGTGCTTTTTACCACATTCAACTGTAAATTCAAATAATTACGGTAAAAATCATGGTAGTTGTAATCAATCACTACACATTTGTGTGGGAAGGATTTTCCAGAAGGCTTTGCATTCTATTTTATTTCTTTATAGATCATTCTTTTGGAGAATATTAAGGTGAATGATAATAACTAGAAATATCTTTGGATTATCTGTGAATGCATCTCAAGTCCTGAAATAAAGATGTACGATAAAATTGCAAACTGTGCCTTAGGAGAAACCAAATCTAAAACCAGTCAAGGGAAAAACCATCCATAAAACAAATAAATAAACATTCATAACTTGGTAAAACCCTGAATTGGACTGAAAAACTCTTTTCTATAACAATGTTGGTGGAGGCCCCAAAGAGATGATAGCTAATACTTACTGAACATGTACTATGTGCTGGGACATGTGTTTTTTCATGTGCAGTTCATTTGATCATCATGGCAAATGAAGTAGCTATAAGGCATCATTTTCCTTGTTTACAGATAAAAAACAGACAGAGACAGATTAAGTAATTTGTCCCAAGCCACACAGCTATTAAGTATTAAAGTTGGGAGCTGATGCATGTATGAGAAACCAGCAGTTCTTTTTAATTACCCTGTAAATGTTAACAACAAAGCATGAAGTGAAGAGGGGTGCTCTTCTGAACACAAGGCCCAGTACTACTGCACAGGTCTCATGCCCAGGAAGCCTCCTCTGACATTATAATAAGGTGTTTCAAATGATTATAGAACTAAGTGGGATTTAAACTATAAACACACATCAATTTCAAAATTATAAAGTTGTTTAAAGGGCCTCTCAGACCTCTGAGAAAGATATCATCAAAGACAGACACCGTGAGCGCCTGCGTTAAGCGTTACACTTGGGCCAGTGAGTCTTAACTTCAACGTGCATCAGAATCACTTGCAGGGCTCGTGAAACACAGGTTGCTCTGATTCAGTAGGTCTGGGTGAGACCTGTGCATCTTCATTTCTCGCAAGTTCCCCAGTGATGTTGATGGTGCTGGTCCAGGGACCACGCCTTGAGGACTACTAGACAAAAAAGCACCTATCTACTGAGTTGTTTTAGATTCATTGAAAAGACCTCTGTCCAAAAAATACTTCATGAAAGAAAGCCCATCACTAATGCCTTCAACAAGAATGAGAAGGCTCCCACTCCTAAAGGTCAATTCTCTATACCCTAATACTCTGAGTATCCAATATACACCTGACACTGCTCTAGGAGCTGGGAATACAGTAGCAAGCAAAGATAGAGTTCTTATCTTCATGAAGTTTACATTTGACTGGGTGGAGGCAGACAAGGAACACATTTAACAAGTAAACACTGCGTATATAGGATATTAATTGGAGGTATATGCCATAAAGAAAAACAGAAGCTATGAGCACCCTGGGAGAAGAGAATTCTAGGTAGATAGACCAGCAAGAGCAAAGGCCCTGAGTTGGGAACACACTTGATGTGTTTGAAAAACAGCAATATAAAAATTAATGTTTTTAATTATTTATGAATGAGGAAAGTTTTCTACTATCTTCCAGAATTAATGGGTGAAATGATACTGAGTATGTGAATTTCAGAGTATTGTGGAAAAATGGGGAGAGCTCTTATCCATACTCAATATGCAGATAATTTCTCTTCCCTATTCCAGTATCAGTGTTTTGAGAACACAATCTCACATAAAGATGTAGAATACTACTGGATTTTGCTTCTCTTTTGGATTTTGCTTTAATTTGCTTTGCTGTCAGGGTAAACTGCTGAGGAGGGAAACCCAGAAGTTTCCAGGCTATGACTGGGAGAAAGGTGGCTGTGTTGTAGCAGAAGCTACTTGAGATTCCCTGTTCCCACTCACACTGATGGCTTCTTACTGGAGGGGTCTGCGGCTCTCTGCCCTCACACCTATACTGTCTACAAGTTCTTGTTTAACTAATGTACCAGTGAGGCTGGACGTGCCAAGGTGTTAACACCCTGGAAGCAACCTCCAACCAATGAGGAACAGGGGTGGTGAAATACAAAGGAGCTTCTTTGCCCCTTCGGTAGGACAACTCTGAGGCATGTTACTCAGTCCTCCAGAGAACACCAGTGGAATTGAGTGCCCACAGTGTTCACCTGTTCTTTAATGTACCTAAGAGTATCTTCCTTTTCTTCCCTATCTCACTTCCTCACTCCCCTACTGGTGCTTCCTGGGCACACCTCTCAAATAAACTACTTTCACTAGAATCCTAGCTTCAGAATCTGCTTGAGGGGTGCCAGACTAAGACAAGTACCTTCCAGCAAAGGAGTCACACCACTGTGTAAAAGCGTCTCTGATCTTTTTAATTCAAGCAATGTTTTTACCTTACCATTGACCCAGAGATTGTCAACATGTGAATATGCTCTGTCAGAGAACTCGTCTCCACCATCAACTCTCGAGCCATTTTTTAGAGGTATTTAATCAAATAAATTACAAATAGCTTTCACTTGTTACCCTCACCAAAATTTCTTGATTGGTCATTCTTAAAAAGAAACATCCAGAATTAGACTTATTTGTTTACCCACAATAATAAAATCCATATTTTAAATGTGCATTGTTAGTACAATCAATGCTTATTAGATGGACTGCGTTGCTATCTCCAAATTCACTAGCTGTAGATGGAGAGGCAAAATTATTCTCTTCTTTGTTAAGATGTTGGTAGAGCACCTCAAGGTCATCATCTTATATAATTTCATGGTTTTAAGCTGATAGGTTTTCCTGTTTTTAATCACAAACCCATGTTGTTAGTTGAAAATATAATTTAAAAAGTGTTAAACTTGAAAGTTAGTAAAATCACAAAAGCCAGAAATGTAATGTAATGTTATCAGGAAATTCAGTGTAGCAGGAAGTGGAGCCAAGCACTGGTACATGTTTATAAATAATGCATCTGATGAGATGAAACCGTGGCCGGAAGTTGAACAGCTCAGTGGGAGTCATATGGGTTGTATAATTCAGTTGCAACCAGTGTTTTCTGCCAGCCGTGTTTTGGTGAATGTCAAATGGGATTAGCTTTAATTGAGTCTCATGGGAGGGTTCTAGTCTAATGATTTAATTACCTAATTTAATGACGAGAAGAACATCACAGAAAAAAATGGCACTAAAATTCTCATATTTGGGAGTATTAATGTCTTATTTGGAAGTAATTATAAATGTATGGGAAGTTACAAAGAGAGAACAGAGTAGTTCTGTGTACCCTACACCCAGTTTCCCCCAATGGTTACATCTTGCATAGCTATGGTATATTATCAAAACAGGAAACTGACATCGGTAGAATATGTGTGTAGAGGTCTATGCCATTTTGTCACATGTGTAAATGTGAGTAACCATCGTTGCAATCTAGATACACAGCTTTCTGTCACCACAGAGATCTAGTGATGTTGACATCTGACTAGTTCGAATGAAGAATAGAAACCTTGCTTTCCTTTATGACCCTTTCCCCTGCCCTGTTTATAATTGTCATCAGACAATGCTTTAATTTTTGCTTTGTTCATCAAACATAATTTTTTAATTCAAGAGGAGGAAAGTTCATTTTATTAATGCATATTTTTGCTCATTCTGTTGTTCTTTCTCCCTTTTAATGTTCCAAGGTTCATTCTTTTTTCATTTCTCTTCTTTTCAAGACATTCTTTTATACCTTCTTTTAGAGAAAGTATGCTGGTGATTAATTCTCAGTTTTCCTTTGTCTGCAAGTGTCTTTATTTTCCTTTACTCCTGAAGGATAATTACATTAAGTATAGGATTTTGGGCTGACAGGCCTTTTCTTTCAGCATCTACGAATATTCTGCTATTTTCTTCTAGACTCCATGAGTTTTGATAAGAAAGCCACTGTAATTCAAATTACTTTTTTCCAATAGGTGAGGTATCATTTCTCTCTCATTGCTTTCAGATTATCTCTTTGCTTTCATTTTCTAACATTTGACTATGATTTGTCTTGGAGTGGATTTCTTTGAGTTTATCCTGCTTCTTTAAGTTCTAGTTGTATGACTTTAGCCAAATTTAGGCAATTTTCAACCGTTATCTTTTTGAAAATGTTTCAAGTCTACTCTCTCTCCTCTCCTCTCTTCTCCTCTGGGACTCTGATGGCATGCATGTTAGACCTTTTGCTATAGTTCTCACAGGTCCCTGAGGGGCTGTTCCTTTTTTTTTTTTTCCCCTTCTTTCTCTGTTTTCTTTCTGTTGTCCATATTGGGCAATTTCTATTGCTACATCTTGAATTGTTGATTCTTTCCTCTGACCTCTCCATCCTGCTGTCGAGCCTATCCACCAATTTCTTTTTTCAGTTATTGTAGTTTTCAGTTCTAAAATTTCCATTTGTTACTTCTTTACATGTTTTTTATTTGTTTGTTTGCTGAGACTTTATATCCTTTCATTTGTTTCAAGAATGTTCGTAATTGTTCACTAAAGCATATTTATGATGGCTACTTTAAAATCCTTGTCAGATCATTCCAAGATATGTGCTTCTATGTAATGACATCTATGGATTGTTTCTTCTTATGCAAGTTGATATTTTCCTGTAAAATCCTTGTCAGATCATTCCAAGATATGTGCTTCTATGTAATGACATCTATGGATTGTTTCTTCTTATGCAAGTTGATATTTTCCTGGTTCTTGATATTTTATATATAATGCATGGTTTTTAACTGTATCTTGGATAGTTTAATTATTATAAGATTCTAAATCATACTTAATTCTTTTGTTTTAGCAGGCCTCCTCTGCTACTATGCTAGTGTGGGGATAGCAGTGCCACCTCACTACTGCCAGGTGATGTGAACATCCAGGTTCCCCATCAGCTTTTCTTGACACCTATGGAGGGGCCTCATTCCTGCAGATGGAAACTGAGATTTCAGACTCCCTTTTAGGGCTCAGATGACACCTCTATAGACAGGAGAGGGAGGGGCACCATGTTGCTATTCACTGACACCGCTGCAGGATGGGGGTGACCTCAGGATCCCCTGTGCTTGCAGTGACAACTTGGTGGCAGGGAAGGGAGTTCTTACATTCGCTGATACCACGTTAGCAGTAGGGGGTTGGGTACGTGGTTACAGCCTGGCCTTGGCTGACAGGGTTGGGGTGGGGCTGTGGGTTTTTCCATGGTATTTGGATGGAGCAGCACAATTAGTATCTAAAGGTTCCTGTCTTGCTAGGCTGCCCCTTCCTAGTTCTCTGGCTGTAGAGGGCAGACTTTTCTTGGTACTTTTGTCTCAGCCTATAGATGTTTCTGGGTTGCCAGTTTCTCCAGCATCCATTAGGAAATATATAAGAAAAACAAACAAACAAACAACAAAAAATGAACCAACCAGGAACTCACCACCATGTTCCATGTTGTCCTTCCGGTCCTAAGTTCCCTGGCCAGTCTATCTTCTTCTCTCCACCTTTCAGAGCCTGTTTAAGTTTCTTTTATATATAATGTCCAGAGTTCTTAGCTGTACTTAGTGAGAGGAATAAAGCCTAGTATATCTACTTCAGCTTAGGCTGAAGTCGGAAGTCAATGAGCATATTTTTAAAAGTGGCAAGAGGAATAAAGTTTTCTAATTTTTCATTCCTTACATTGAAAAGGGCATTGAAGTTCACAAAGAATACCTTCAGATGCACTGTTTCTTTTCAGCAACCTTGTAAATTTGGTATTCCTAGCATTGCCTTCCTCAGAGGGAACTATTGATTTAGAAGTGACAGGTCTGATGCAGAGTCACATCGTGAGTTAGTCACAGGTCTGGGGCCCGAATTATACTATTCCACTTGATGCCAAAATTTTGAGCCAGACTTGGTAGAAGCATGTGTACACAGTTATAGGATAAATATTTCTTTAACTATTGTGTATAAATGAGACTTTATTGATATTTTATGTTCACCATTTCAAAGTCACAAAATTCAAGTCTGCAAAAGTGTGAACATTCTGTAGATAACATATTTTAAGTCAATGAAGATAGTGAGCCCCTCACCCCAGGTTCTTAATTCACTAAACTGATATGCTTAATAACCCTCTCTTTTAGAGTTGAATCAAAGAGAGATGTAACCCAGCCTCATCTGTCTACCCACTGCTGCAGCATACCTTTTTGCAGAGTAGACACCTGGGTTAAGGACAGCGACCAGAGGCCTTGGTGGTGAGCAACGCCCAGGAGGAAAGAGGGCTCTCACACCCAGCAGATAAGCTCAGGGTATACCCTCCCCAACAGCATGAGCCATTCCTTCCCCATAGGCTCTAAGGTGGACACAGTGAACAGAAACCGTGTTCTCAGACAACAGCTCTCTCAGATGACAGAAAGAGCCCACCACTGAGAATCGCCAACTGTCTGAGGAAAATCTGACCAAGAAAGCAAGGCAGCAAACTCAGAAGAAGAACACACACACACAAAGAAAAAGTATATAGGAAAATGAGCCAATGTTTCAAAAGGAGATCATACTTGTCCTTAGAGGGAAAAGGGAGGATATCACATTCATAACAAGAATAGACTGCTTTTCATTTCCTATAAATAAAAAATAAAATTGTAAAATTAAAAAATTTAGGAGGTAGGCAATAGAGAATGTATGAAGCAAATTATCATATTGAAGATTGAACTGATTAATTCTGAGGAACCTGAAGACAAAGAGATTGAAACTGTGAATGAACAGTTATCATATTTGAAGGAAAGTACTGGTGACTCTGGAACTAGAAGTTCCAGAAAGAAAGAATAGTTATGTTGAAGGGGGAAAAAAATATCTTTTAATTATCAAAATAATAATCAATGTGACAACCCTTGAGCTTGAATAGAAAAGTTTTTAGACTGAAATGGCTGAATGAGAGATAAGAATGTATGAGAAAATAACCATACCTAGACTCATTGATATGAAACTTCATAAAAACGAGTAAAAAGAAAAAAAATCCCCAAAACATCCAGAAAGTAAAAACAAGTACTTCCTAAAAAGAAAGGAGATCTAAATCAATAATAACATCTACTCAGCAACCCTGCATGCAAAAAGGTAATGGAGCAATATCTTCACAGTTTTCAGAGAAAGGAACTTGTAACCTAGAATTCTATACCCAAATTACCATTTAACTATGAAGGAAAATGAAAGGGTTCAGAAAGCTTCCTAATCTCTAACTCTCACTAAAATTTTTCTTAGAGGATTGTTACCAATAAGCTAAATAGGGATCCAAAAAATAGGCATGAGTATAAGAAACAGTGATGAGAAAAGAAAGACAAATTTTAATAAATGCTGATAATAAAAAGTGAGTAATAGCAGTCCAGAATGAAACTATCAGTTGACTTTAACATTTGAAGTGGTAGGGGAGTAGGAAAGCCAGAATAAAAGTATGTTAAGGTCACGAGATAGAGAAAGACAGAGAGAGAAAAATTTTAGAAATTGAGAAAAATGCAAATACATTTATCTATCTGAATTTACACGATGCAGAGGTGCTGAAGTACAATGTCCACCATGGGAGAAGGTGGAAAACACCAGCAACAACATCAAAGAGCACAAACCAATAAAGAGTGACAAGAGAAAAAAAGAGGGTATGGTACATGGAAAAATGGATTAAGACAGAAGGAACACCTCCGAACACCATTACAGTAATCATAATATATATGAACAGGAGAAGTAACCACTTAAGGAGCAGGTACCCTGCGTTTGGTTAAAAAGGCCAAAAGCCAGCTATATTTTATTTATCAGACCTATACTTAGAAACAAAATGTCCCAGGGTAGTTGAATTAAGAAATCAAGAAAGATAAACCACATAAAGGCTAAAAGAAAACAAAAATGAGCAAAAATAGGACTTCCGGCCAAGATGGAGGCTTAGACGGACACGCTAGGTCTCCCTCTACAACCAGATAGGAATACAACTACTTCAAAACAAAGGATAACTAGAAATTCCAGAAAATAAAGCTACACGGAAGCCCAACACATGAAGTTATAAACCAGCGGTGCCATTTGGGCAGGTAAGAGTTAAAGAAGGCAAAGCTGTCTGCGGAGCGGCGGCGGGGGCGGGGCGGCGAAAAAGCCCGGAGGCTTGGCGCGACTCCAATCAAGCCCCTGCCGGTGCGCGACTCCGGGCGCTGGGGAGAGCAGTCGCAGCATCGCCTTGAACAGTGAGGCCCAGGGGCGCGGGAGGACGGATCCCGGTCTCCTAGCGGAATAACTGTGTGTATCCATTTTGGACCCCCGCCCCCAAAGAAAGAAAGCACCACAGGGCTGCGAAATAGGTCGCAGACAGGCGCCGGGCGCTGACTTGTGACGCCAAAGGGCGCCGGTCGCTGGGTCATTACGAGTACACAGGCACCGCCCCCGACAGCCAGCCCAGGAAAACAAAACGCATCTGTCAAAATGAGGCAGACAACTATAGAGATCCCGGTGGTGCAGCTCACCAGGCAGCAGATAGAGAACCTGACAGATGAACAGATAAGAAACCTGTCAGAGGCTCAGTTCTGGGCCATTGTTATCAGGTGGCTTACAGAATTCACAAAAGAGCAGGAAAAAGATATGAAAGAAGCGAAAAACTTTCATAACGAAAGGAACAAAACCATGTACGAGACAGATGGTGAGGAATCCAGAGTTCATTTCAACAAACTGGAATATGGAGAAGGAAGAAGCAGTCAACCAATGCAGCGAGAGGAAATAGGAAGCAACAATGAGACGATCAGAAACCTCTGGGACAGCTATAAAAGGCCCAACATAAGAATCATTGGTTTGCCAGAGAATGAGGAAGATGAACTAGAACTTGAAAAATTGAGTGAAAACATAATAAAGGAGAACTTCCCAGACTTGGGGAAGGGAATAGACCTGCAGGTCCAGGAAGCAAGGAGAGTTCCCAAGAGACTGGACCCAGGGAGAACCACCCCAAGACACATTATAATCAAAATGTCAAAAATTAAAGATAAAGAGAGAATCTTAAAAGCAGCAAGAGAGAAGAAAAGAATTATGTACAAAGGGGTCCCAATTAGACTATCAGCTGACTTCTCAAGGGAAACCCTACAAGCAAGAAGGAACTGGCAAGAAATATTCAAAGTAATGAAAATCCAAAACCTACAACCACGAATACTCTATCCAGCGAAATTGTCATTCAGAATAGAAGGACAGAGAAAGTGTTTCCAGGACAAAATAAAACTGAAAGAGTTCATTAGATCCAAACCACTGTTATATGAGAAGTTAAAGGGACTGGTTTAAATAACAGAAGATAGGGAGATGAAACAAAGGCAAACGAAACAGGCAACGAGAGTGGAAAAGGAACTGTGGGTAAGGGAAGCATAGTGGGGGGAGGTCAACAGGGAGGGGGAGTGGGGAGAGGGAGGGAGATGATATAGGAATTGGGGATCATGGTAGGAGGGAATGGAATAGACAGAGGTTGGGAGGAACTGTATGCACAACTAATGGACATAATCTAAAAGGGGGGGACAACTGGAGGGAGGGGGCCACCGGGTGGAGGGGAGCAGAGGGAAGGGAAATTGGCACAAATGTAATATTTTAATCAATAAAACACATTAAATCTGAAAAAAAAAAAAAAAAAAAAAAAAAAAAAAAAAAAAAAAATGAGCAAAAATAGTTTCAGGGAAAATGGGGTACAAGGAGAAAACTATCAAAAGTAACAAAGAGGAATGTTTCCTATTGATGAAAGATATGAACCACTAGGACGAACCTGGGCGGCCTGGATCAAGATGCTCTTGCCTGCCACTTTTTAAAATCTTGTCATCATTGGGTAGGGGGTCTTTCTAAGTTAGTGAACACAACAAATCCCCAGCCTTTATAAATATTTTGTTCTAGTGGAAGGCAGACAAAAAACTAATAAGTAATTAAACTATACAGTATGTCACATGGGGACAAGTGCTGGAAAAAGAAAAGAAAAGAGAATATGGAAGGGTGACAGGGAGTGCAGTTTCAACAGGGTGATAAAGGAAGGTCTTACTGAGAAGGTGATATGAGCAAAGACTTCAAGGAGCTGAGGAAACAACTGTGCAGATTTCTGAAGGAAAAGAACCACAGATAGAGGGAGCAGCAAGAGCTGGAGGGTCAAGTGGGATGAAGCTGGCAGAGGCAGCCAGCAACGTGAGGAAAAACCAGACATCCGAAAAACAGAAACTAAAGTTCCCTCCTGGATGATTTTAGGAAGTTTCAAAATAAAATACATGAAATCAACCATCTGAAAAATGGCATAACCCAAAAGATTACTTAGAAAAGGAGACTTTTAGAAATGTATGACATCCAGTCTAGGAAATCTGAATTTAATCTAAAGACATATTATTGGATTCTGACTATAAGTAAAATAGCTTACACCTACTCAGTAGCTTGTTACCCTCTGTGAAGAAAGACATATTAAAAGAGAAGGGCTTAATTAACAAGTTTGGGGATCTAATGTACAGCATGGTGATTATAACTAATAATACTGTATTGCAGACTTGAATGTTGTCAAGAGAGCAGATCTTAAATGTTCTCGCCATAGAACTGGTAACCATGTGATGAGATGGAGGTGGCAGCTAATACTATGGTGGAAAACCATTTTTCAGTTTATAAACATCAAATCAACATGTTGTACACCTTCAACTTATACAATGTTATATGTTAATTATATCTCAATAATAAAGCTGGAAACAAAAGAGAAGGGCTTTGTTTGAATAGGATTTATAAAATAGGAATTGGAGAGACAAAAATGTGGCAATATGCTTCCATCAATGTTCCTGGGAAAGGGTTTACTGATCAGTGGACTTGAAAAATGGGTTTATTTAACAGGTATAGTTTTCATTTTAATCATAAAGATAGCGATATCTGGGGATTATTAGGGCACTGAAATCGCCCAAATGATTTCAGGACCAGGAACAAACCTCATTAAGTACTAGTTTCCCATAGAGATTCCCTACAAGAGGAACGTGTGCTTATCAGAGGACTTAAGTGTCTCGTCCCAAGGAGACTTTGCTGATATATATGAATAAAATGGCATTCTGATTTATTCAGTATTCTCATGTGACTTTAGTTCTCATAGACATCAGACTGAAACTTTCTGGATACACAAAAACAAAAGGGTCCTAGAAGCTAAGGGCTAAGATTTGAAATGTAGTTATTACATTGAGGTAGAGCTAGATCAACCATTATTGGGCCTCCCAGGTATCACTCACACCTAGTCCTACATCCATGTAACTGTATGTTTGAAATACTGTACTAAGGAAAGAGCAACGGGCTTAACAGTCAGAAAACTACCTGGGACTCTGCCACCACTAGTCATCAACCCTGAACAGTGTCATTTAATCTCTCTGATCCTCAGAGAGTTATGTATCTTTCAAAATGGGAATAACAATAGCTATTCTGTCTATCACACTGACTTGTTTTGAGGCCCAGAATCTAAGTCTAAAAGAAACAGCTATATGAATAAAAGGTATTAATGCAATCATCATTACATACCCTGTAGCCTGAGTACATAATTGACATACTGAAGCACATCACCACAATTATCTGAGAATTGAAGACAAGATGAAAAACCACTAACCCACTAAACAAAATATAGGAAATCCTACCTCTCAGCAACTGGTTTGGCAATGTTTTCAAAAATGGTCTCTTGGTTTGCATCTTGATCAAAAATCCTTTGAAATCTGCAAATTGAAAACAGTAATTATTTTAAAGCTGAAACTTCAAACACTATTAGATTAATTTTTTTTTTTTTTTTCCTGACAGCTCTGTAAATTACCCCATATTTACATCACTGGGCTTACCTAACCTAACACAATGTTTGCCCTGTAGTCCCAGCCACACTGCACTGTTGTACCCCTATATACAAGTGGTGGGTAAACAGTATTGCTTTGACAAGATCTGCACAATAAATCCCTCTGAAAAACTGCAGCAGCTTTGAACCAAATAATAAACTGTGTGTTTTTTAGCTCTCAAGAGGGACAGTGTCTACAATTGGCATCAAATTCAAATCTAGATAAGCACATGAAATGGAAACCTAAGAACAGGATGTAAACAGCCCAACAACTTCTGATGTCTGACCTGTAAGAAAAGAATGCAGCTGTGAAATGTATCATTATTGAACTTGGTTTTAAAATTCTGAACTGAAGTTTAGTTTCCATTAATTAGGTACCGCATCCTAGTATTAGCTACTTAATTTTCAGGGAAGTTTATTTCACTTGGTTGATCCTGAGTCAAAAGTCAAAAAGGAAATCAAGCTAGATCTGTCCTGCAGAGAGAACCCTTTATCAGATTGGCAAGGCGAGGGCATGCGGAGGCGCAATGGTGTAAGTGCGCTCTTCCAGGCAGTGGCCTTGGGCCTAGCTTAGTAAGGCATCGCGGATGCCTGAGGCAGAAGACACACAACCTATTCTTTCACAGTGTGGTAAGCTGCTACCAGCAAGTGTGTCCTTTATTAAAACATGATGGAGAGAGAGGGGTGGAGGGAGAGAGGGAGAGAGGCAGAGAGGGAAAGGGGGAGGGGGAAGGAGAGGTGGTGGGGGGGAGAGAATGTAGCATTTAAGGTAAAATAATGTTAACAATTGGTGAATCTCTCACATAGAGTATAGGAGAACTGACTGTATTATTTTTCTATCTCTATGGTGTATTGAAAAGTTTTAAAAATAAAAATTGGGGGAGGAAGGGAAAGCTTTAGAGCAAAACCTTTAAAATAAATGTAAGCAGCTTTCAGAGTGACTTGGGAAACTTTGGTCTATGTGTCTGCCTAACACAGTGAATTAGGCAATCTTTGATTAATAATGTAGAGACTACATGAAATGTAGGGCTGTTTTCACTACAGATGAATTTGGGAGGATATCTGGAGCTGGGTTGGAAATATACAACAAAATTAAATTCATTGTCTTGAACCAAACTTAACTTCAAAAGATCCTTACAGCTTATCAACCTCCCTTTCGTAGAAGCAAATGATGAAACTGTATATAAAGAGAGATGGTAAGGGACTCTGGCTACTAGGTCATTTCACAGGCAAGATTACATTTGAGGCGACAACATTCACTGGAGGTGCCCAAACGCTCCTCAAATCCTACCGGTGCATCAGAGGCTCAGATACAAACACTGACATAACACAGCAGACATGGCTGCTCGAGTGCTCCTCAGAGCCCTGCTCACTGTGATACCCGAACACAGACCCGGTGGGGCTGTTGAGAGAGGATGAGGATAAGGCTGCTTCGATTCTTCACCAGGTTGATGATGACTCAGTGACTCAACAGCCATTCCCAGACCCACTTCCTTAAGCAATAGGAATTCCATCTACCACCATGTAAACCAAAGTGATGGCAGGGGTTTTAATAAACCATACAGCAGCATTAAACATCAAACATCATCATCCCAAAATACTTAATTTTATATAATAATAGTTGCATAGTAATCTGAAAAGGCATTAATGGTCAGCTATTTTCTGAACACCTTTGAAAAGAAAAATAAAATCATCGAGTTTCACAAGCTAGGCCTAATCTTTTACAACAGAAATTGCTTTATCCCAGGGAGATAAAGCAATTTACTTATGACCCTGGAGCAAATCAATAATGCACCTTGAGACATGACTTAGGTGTCCTGATTCCTAGGAGTCCTTTTTATTTATTAGGAGGTTGTGTAGGCTTTTTCTAAACTCCATTTCAAATCTGGCATATGCTGATCTCTTCGCACCCACAAAACTGTCCTGGTCTTTCTCATTCCAGGAAATGACAACGCCATCCTTCTAAAAGTTCAGTCCAAAACCCTTAGGGCATCCTTGCCTCCTCTATTTCCATTACTCTCTCTATCCAACCCATCAGCAAACTCTGTCATCTCTGACCTTTAAAATACATGCAGAATCCAACTATTTCTCAACATTTCCACTTCCTACTACCCCTGCCCAAGCCATCAAAATGTCTTGCCTGGTCTCCTTTACTCCCGTACAGTCTATTTGCTACATGTTGGCAAGAATGATCCTGCTCAAACATAAGTGAGATTATTTCATTTTCCTGATCAAAACCCTCCATTGCCTTCCATGGCACTTTGGGAAAAAGCTCCGTATGATCTGGCCACCCTACGGCCGCTTTAACCTTCTTCCCCCTCCCCCTTGCTTACTCTCCTCAAGCTACACAGATCTCTTATCTTCAAACAAGCCAGGCATTATCCCTTCTTAGGAACTCTGCTCCTGCTCTATTCTCAGCCTGGAATTCCCATCCCTCAGGTATTTGAATGTCTGGCTTCCTTACCTAATTCAAGTTTTGTTCGAATGTACATCGTCCCTGCCTGCCCTGTGAAATACTGCAACCTTCCCCCGCCTCTGCTGCCCTCCACCCAGCACAGCTTAGTCCTCTTCCCTGCCTTATGTCGCTCCACGGCACTTAACGCACTTAACACTTTCCGACACACATTTTACTTATTGATCTGCTTGTCCGTCTCCCCACACGAAATGTAAGCACTGTAAGAGCAGGGCTCTGCTGCACTCCCTGCCGTATTCCTAGCCATTAAAACAGCACACAGTGAATGGTCAACAAATATTTATTGATCACATGAACTTTCTTAGGAGAAAATAGCCTTAAAATGTTTAAATATTAACCTCTGAACATATGTAAAAGTTAAATGATTTATTTCTTTATTTAAAATACCAAACCAATGTTTCTAATGCAGAGATTAGAAAGAATGATTAATAAATTAAAAAATAAGCAAACAGCACTTTCCCAATAAGCATATATTTAAATGTACTCTGTATCAATATAAATAGTACTTTGGAAAGGGCCAATATGTAGAGACACAGTCGATTGTTTCTTAATAATCAAACAGAATCATGCCGAATAAAATGTTTTAGCGAAGTGTGGCCTATAGGGAATGCTCTAGGCCAGCTTCCATGAAGTCATATAGCTATTAAGGTACGTAACATACTTACCTCAGTTGGAGAATGCCCCCTTCAGAAAAATTAAGTCATTTATTTTAAGGGTACTCCTTAAAGGGTAGAATAAAAGGCAACAGGCAGCAAAAAAGACAAAGTGAGGACCACCTCACTATGTGAGCATGTGCTAGCAATCTTGCTTATATTTATTTTAAAAGGGGACCCAAGAAGATTGGTGAGGTGCGAGGAGAGATACACACCTGAGAGACAAAGGATAGAGCTGTGGAGACCAAAGAGAATGTGGAGAAAACAAACAGGAGTAAATAAATATGAGAGAGAGGGAGAGAATCATAAAAAAATAAAATATCTGGGATGGTCTTATTCAAAGGGCAAGGGCAGAAATAATCTCAAAATAAGAATTATGTAACACAGCCCAGCAAGAAATGCAAGAAAGCAATTTGGATTCCTTCAGCAGAACCGGAAATCACCACGTGTCGGCCACAGATCAAACTTTAACTTGGATTTAATTTGGGCTCAAACTTTTCCAAAAATCAAAAGTGGGGATTACAGGGAATCACATAATCTGAAACTGGAGAATAAGGGCTGTAGGAAAGAACCATAATCACAAAATTCAAAGCCTGGCTCCTGGAAGCATGTCTGTCTAAAGGCACTGATGACAGTCCAGGATGGCTGTTCGGCGCTTTGCTCCTGAGCCCACAGTTCAGCACTCTCTGAGAGAAATGCAATGCAATCCAGAAATGTAACACGAGCCAGAAATGTGAGTATATATGTTATTTAAATAAAGTTTCCTAGTAGCCACATTTGTAAAAAAATTAAAAAGGAACAAGTGAAATTAATTTCAATACATCTTAACACAATATATTATAAATTTTATCATTTTAATATAGAATCAATATGAAAATATTCTTGAGATATTTTACTTTTTTTTTCATACTAAGCTTTCAAAAATCCTTGATATATTTTATACTTACAGCACATCTCAATTTGGACTAGATACATTTCTTTCTTTTTTTTTCAATAAAATATACTTTTTCTTTTCTTTTATTATTTGGATTTTCAATTACAGTTGTCCCATTTTTCCCCCATTGCTCCTCCCCACCCAGCCCACCCCTTCTCCCGCAATCATATCCCTCCCCGTTTTCCATTTCAAGTGCTTAAGAGCTACAAGTGGCTAGTGGCTGGTATATTGGACGGTACAGATATAGAATGTTCATATGTGCATTGAAGTCTGTATATTATTTATGTTATAAAGAGGACTCACCTATACAGGATACAGATTGTACCTTGAGTCCTTATCTTTAATAAAATTTAGTCATGCATTGAACTTTCTGTAAGTGCTAAACTGTAGCGGGCTAAGTAGGAAAAGGATATCACTGACATAGTAAAGAAAGGTTGGGATCTTGGGTTATCATGGCGGATACAGAAATACACCGTCTTTGCAGCTTTGGGCACAGCATTGAAAGACAACTTGAATTCTATTTACCAGATGAGATAGAGAACTGCACGACATTCTTCCCAAGAAATGGTGCTAACAATTTCACAGTGGATATGAATGCAGTATGAGTTAGTTCAAGAGTAAAACAGAAATAAAGAAGGAGAAAGATAAACTTACTTAAATTTGTAGCTTTCTCGCTTATTATTCACAAACCCATCTGCCAAATCACGAGGTAAGATAATTTCCAAGCTAGGTGCTAATTTTTCATCTTCATCTATGGAATAAATCTGCAAATATAAAGACAACAAATGAGTATGAAATGGTAAACTTCTGGCTTGAACTACAACCATGTTATTATGATGTGCAATATAATTTTATAAAAAATTAAACTTTTAAGATAAAAAGTTAAAACATGGTATAATTTGAGTAATTTTCCTCTTTGAACTGTGTACAGACTCAAACAAATACATGAAACTAAAGAGGTAAAACCTAAATTAATGTTCTATCAAAGCTCAGATATTCTTTGACTAATCTACTATTCAAATTTGAACATTTATTTGAGTATCTCTGTCCCTCAGAAACTAAAAATCCTGAAAGCGACATATTTTCTAAATATTGCTTTGGAATTATGGACCAGAAATTAACATTTTACTACAAGCAACAAGCATTTCTGAGCATTTACAAAGTGATAGGCAAGAAGATAAAAGGACTAGGTCTGAGACTTCTAAGAGAGCTCGGAAGAATGCTCTAATTCAAGTTATGTTCAAAGAAGCCCAAGTTTTCATGAGACAGTCAGGCAGTTGATAAAAGATCTGTGGTTTCAAAAGACACTTATATTTCATATCTTTGCTGTCATTTTCAAGGTTCTACTCCCAGCTCAGCCATTAATTAGCAAGTGAACCTGGGAAAAATCACTTAACCTCTCTAAGCTGTTATGAAAATGAAGGGTCTTAAGCAACCTCCTTACAACTGTAATATTCTCTGTCTTCTCGGTTATGGACTCTTTTATTTATTAGCCAGAGAAATCAAGAGTCAAGCCTATAAAGAGGTCATGTGGAATAAAGAAAAGCATAAGCTTTTGAATCCAAAGATCTGGGTCCAATGCTGATCTCAATTTACCAGATGTGTGACCAGCCACCACATTCAGAATCTTAGTTCCTTATACATAAAATGAGGAAAACAGAATTGCCTCCCTTACAAGAATGCTGTGGGGATCAAATGATGTCATGGAAATGGAAGCATTTTGTAATGCACCATAAAAAATGTTAGTCATTAGATTTAGAGGTTTTTAAGAAAGACTTCTTGTCTTTCACCAGGAAATAAAATTCTTTCTAACGAGTAATACTTACTGTTTAGGACCCACTAGATGTTTCGTTGGGGGCAGGGGGAGTCATATTTTTAAACAAGTAAAAGCCTAGCTAAATCTCCAGAAAATCTGAATAATTTTCCTAAGCAGACTTTTATTGAACACTCTCATTTAAAAATGTAAAGAATTTGTGTAAAATAAAATTATTTGTAGAAAGCAATGGCATCAGATCCAAGGCTTTCTAGCTAGGTTTTCTCAAGAGACGCTTAAAAATGATACCCCGTAGGGCACTACATTGAAAAGAAAGGGGAGATTAATGCCCAGACAGGTGAGTAAAAGGGGTGTGTAAGACATGAAACCTACAGGAGGGTTGCCACACAGTGAAAACAACAACAGCCTGTAACACTCAGTGCTCAGAAGACAACAAGGACCATCTCCTAGAATAGAAACAGCGACATCCACCACTATCATTAAGCCACTCCCTACGGCATTAAGAAAACCCCCTTATAACCAGAAAACTTGCTTAGTCTAATAGATTGGCTTTGTAGCCTTAGTCACAAAAATATTTGAAATAGAGTAGTTTTTTAAGAATAGAAGCAATTAGATCTAATGAAAAGATGAATACGAACATATTTTGAAATATACAAAGCATTATACAAATGAAAAGCCCCGCCATTATAAGAAGTTCATCTTACGTATTTTCTCATTTATCATCTATAAGTTATTATAATTTGTAGTGTCTTAAGAAATAAGATTAATGAAGTAGTGGAGGCATAAGATGAAGAGGGAAAAAAAAGTCTGAACCACTTTTTTTATTTTTATTTTTTAAATGTTCCCAACAGGCTGAAAGCTAGCAACGTAGCAGAAAGAAAACCTAGTGGGAAAATATTTTGTGGTCATGTCCATGGCAAATGAGAAACTGCATTCTAAAAGCCTTGGTAATGACCATTGAACCACTCTTGGTTTAAAGCTACAAGCAGCATTTCCAGTTTGAGAAACAACCATACAATCTTTCTGGGGCAAAAAGATAGTATGCTAAAAGTGAGATTTCTAAGGGAGAGCAGGAATTTGTTCATCTGTGTTCTCTTATTTTTGTGTGTGTCGCCTAATGTTGCATCTCAGTAAGAAATCTGACATTATTAAGATACAGTGTGACACCTAAACAATACTTCCTGGAGTACCAGTCTACTCCACAGAATCTCATGAAAGAAATGCAAAAGAAGGCACATTAAAACATCCAAACACTGCATTTTATGAAAAGAGAAAGTTCAATATTAATTCAAAGATTCTCCATGAACCCATCTTCCAGTCCTGTCTTTATCCTCTCACACAGCCATATCCGGACACCTGCTTCTGACTGCTGAGTCTGTCAATGTAAATAAGTTCAACATTTTTACCAAGAATCTAAGGAGGAGGGGAGGAGACATTATATATACTTTTTACATATGATGCACTTTAAAAAATCTTCTTATAAGGGGATGTAAGAGGAGAGAAATTGGGAAGATACCCATGGCTCCTTTCTACACTGCTTTATTCCTTAAAAAAAAAAGAAAAAGAAAGAAAGCCAGTATTTCCTTTGGAGTCTTCCCATGCACCTTCTCAATGCATTCCATGAATAAAAAGAGTGATGACAAAGACACTATATCATATGAGGCAAATGCTAAAGTGTGAGATGCTATGTTACATTTATATATGTTCACAATGTAGAAGTATAGATATGGGATAAAGATAAAATATTAATAATAGTCCCATTCCAGGCACTGATTGATATAACTCAGATTGCCCTTGCCTAAATCCTCAGTTTGTGAGGCAAAAAAGTTTTGTCTGAAGATCCAAGAGCTTTGGAATAAAAAAATCCTACATTAAAATTAGGGTTCTGCGACTCACAAGGTGGATGGCTTGACCACATTATTCACCCTATCTGAGCCTCAGTGTCCTCATCTATAAAATGAGAAAAATAACAATCTTGTCGGGTTCTCATGAGAACCAGGATAATGAAGACAAAGCACATTTAGTGGTAAGAATGACTATGCCCCTTCCCAAAGAGAGAAAACAATGTTTTAAAACATGTGAAGCATTCAAAGTATCTTGCTCAGGGCAATGTCTTCACCTTCTTTATACACACTTCTGAGCTTAGCATACTAGAGGAAGAACCTAGTAAGTGCTCAGATAATGTTTTCCGAATAAAGAGTATGTGTGTATTCTTTATGTCAGGGTGCATAAATATCTATTTACATATGCAATTAGTATATGTCAACGCTCATGTTTCTATTGCAGAATGAAATATAGTCAACAAATTCTATGGGGTCACTGTGTGCAAAGCCACAGTGTATACGCTCTGTGTATCTATATTTGAATCTATTATCTGTAATATCTCGGACATGTATGGATATGCATTTCTTGCTTGTACTTTTTGCCCCGTATGCAAAACATAAGTGAGTGTATGCGTGGGCAGAGATGCGTGAACGTTTCCCAGAAAGGGACAATACGGGCGCGTAGTTGAGGCGCAATCTAGGTGCATGAACAGGTGTGCCCAGGTGCAGGGTATGTCTGCGCCCACAGGGCTGTGCTGGGTGGGAGTGCCCGGGTGTCTGTCTGCCCGAGTCCTCACATCGGTGCCCTGGTGTCTGCGTGGCTGTCGGGGTTCCTAGGAGAGAGTGTACTGGATACCGGGCGGCTTCTGGCGCCGGACGCCCAACCCCTCACCCCGGCCCAGGCCCCTCGCGTGAGGCCCTCCCCCAGCCCAGGAGGCCCTGCTGTTCAGCACCCTCGCTGCTCCGACCCGTACCCCCTGTGGCTGCTTCCGGACAGTGGGCTTCACCCTGGCGAAAATCTGGATCGTCTGCTTCACCATCTTCTCCTCGACTCTGTACTGACCCTTGACTCCCACCACCTGCGGAGAGCTGCAGTCTTAGCAACAGTAACTAAGGACTCTACCCAAGGAGCAATGCGCCACCAGGACCGCCTCCTCTTACTAATCGGTTGCTGATAGATTGGGGCGGTCCCGAAGGAAGGACTGAGCGGTGGGGTGGGGCGGGCAGGGCGGAGAGTGCTGCGCATGTGCATGGTGGAGCTTGGTTTAGCGCCAGAGCTGGCCTGGAGAGTGGTTAATGGGGTGACGATCACCATGCCTTTCCCTGTTCCTTAATCCACTCTTCCTCTGTGCCAGCACCTCTTTTTAGCACTGAAGTCATTCTGCTTTTTATTATTCATTCATAGAAGTAATGGCACTTGATCTGTGACAGCAATGTGCTGGTTTGGGATTCTGAGCTAAGTAAAACTGTCTGCCTTCTTGGAGATCTGCGTCTGATGAAGTATACAGATTTGCAATAGGAAATTAGAAGTTATGTCAGGGTTGCCCTGACCGAGTGGCTCAGTTCGTTGGGGCGTCCAATACACCAAAAGGTTGCAGGTTTGATCCCTGGTCCAGGCATATACCTGGGTTAAGGCTTCCATCCCTGGTCAGGGCACATATCAGAGGCAACCAATCAATATTTTTCTCTCTCACATTGATGTTTCTCTCTCTGTCTCTCTCTCTCTCTCTAAAAGCAATAAACATATCCTTGGGTGAGGATTAAAAGAAGAAGTTATGTTGGGATAAGCTAGGGCTTCTGTGAAGGGTATCTCATTTAGCTCTGTTTTGGGAGGAAGAGGAACTGTTTCCATTCAATAGTCATGTCAAGAAAAAAGGGGCTTCCTTGCACATTGTTGGTGGGAACGTAAGCTGGTGCAGCCACTGTGGAAAACAGTATGGAAGTTTCTCAAATAATTAAAAATAGAACTGCCATATTATCCAGCAATCCCACCACTTGGTTTATATTTCAAAGAAATGAAACCAGGATGCCTAAGAAATATTTGGCCTCCCATATTTATTGTAGCATTAGCTAAGATATAGACCAATATAATGTCTACTGATGGACGAATGAATAAAGAAATCGTGTGTGTGTGCATACATATATACGAATGTTTTTGTACATTATAGATTATGTTTTATATCTGTAATGGAGTTAACCATATATAGCTAGAACAGATGACATTGAGTGTATCTACTGATAACATGGTCCCCATACTGCATGTGAAATATAAGTGGGACTGACTTTCATACCTTTGCAATATAGAAATTGCCTTTTCTCTTTGTGTAAAAACCATTGAGCTCATACTAAAATGACACCGAATGTTAAAATGTTAAATGTATTTAAATAAAAAATGAAATATTATTTTGCCATAAAAAGGATATCCTGCCATTTGTAATAACATAGATAAAACTGGAAATCATTATGGTAAGTAAAATAAATTATACAAATAAAGACAAATACCGTGTGATCTCACTTATATGTGGAATCTGAAAAAGTGGAACTCAGAATGGTGGTTGTCAGGCACTGGGTGGGAGAAATGGGAAGGTACTGCTCAAATGGTACAAACTCTCAGTTTTAAGAGGAATAAGTTCTGAGGATCTAATTTACGACATGCTGATGATGTATTTATATACTTGAAAGTTGCTAAGAGACTAAATCTTAAATGTTTTTGTCACACACAGAAAAAGTGTGTGATGGAGGTGTTAACTAACCTAATTGTGATCATCATTTCACAATATATACATGAATCAAATTATCACATTGTACACCTTAAACTTATATGTCAATTATATATCAATAAAGCTGGAAAAAATAAATAAAAGGATGAGTACCTCAAAAGACACTGCTAAAACATGAAAAGATGTTGAACATCATTATCTACCAGGAAAATACACATTAAAACCACAATGAGGTATCACTACACACCTATCCGAATGGCAAAAAAAATAGAAAATAGTGACAAAACTAGATGCTGACAAAGATACAGAGAAACTGAATCATTCACACATTAATGGTGGGAATGCGCAGTGTAAAATGTGTCATAAGTAATACCACAGCCACTCTAAAAAACAGTTTTTAGGGTTTTTCTTTGTTTGTTTTTGTTTTTTACAAAACTGAAGATGCAACTACAATAAGATCCAGCAATTATGCTCATGGACATTTATCTTACAGAAATGAAAACTTGTGTTCACACAAAACCTGTGCATAAGTGTTCATGGTAGTCTTATTCATAATAGCACCAAACTATAAAGAACTCAAATGTCCTTCAACCAAAGAAAAGTTAAATAAACTGTGGAATACTATTCAGCAATAAAAATGAAGGAACTACTGATACATATAATAACTTGGGTGAATTTCCAGAGACTTATGCTGAGTGAAAGAAGCCAGACTCAAGTTAAATGCTGTATGATTCCATTTTTATAACATTTCTGAAATGACAAAATTATAGAGATGGAGAGCAGATTAGTGGTTGCCAGGGGTTAGGGAGGCAGGGAGGGTGTGAGGTGGCTATGGCTATAAAAGGCTCCTTGTGATGGACTATTCTGTAGCTTGGCTGTGGTGGTGGTCACAGAAATCTACCCATGTGACAGAATTACACAGAACAAAGCACACATGCACAGTGCATATAAAATTGGTCAAAGTTGAATAAGATTCAATAAGATGGATGAATTATATCAATGTCCACTCCGTGACTGTGACCTTGTACCATAGTTATGCAAGATTTTACCATTGAGGCACCTGGAGGAAGGGGGTGCAAAATCTCTCTGTATTATTTCTTAAAACTGCAAGTGAATCTACAATTACCTTAACATAAAAAGTTTTTTTAAAGAAGAAACTCTTAGAGAATGATAAGACTAGCCACAAACTGGGAGAATATTTTTGCAAAACACTTTATCTAATAAAGGGCTTGCATCTAGAACACCTGAAAATTCTTAAAACTCAATAATAAATAGGAAAGCAAACTACCCAATTTGTTTAAAAAAAAAAAAATGAAGGTGGGCAAGGATTTGAACAGACACTTTCCACTATATAGATGGCAAATAAGTACATGAAACGATATTTAATGTAATGAATCATCAATGAAATGCAAATTAAAACCACAGTAAGATACTATAACACACCCTTAGAATAGCTAAAAATAAGAAAATAAAACTGGCAATACCAACAGCTAGCATCTGGAACTCTTTCAGACATGGCTAGAAAGAATGCAAGATGGCCCAGTCACTTTTAAAAACAGTTTCATAGTTTCTTATATAGAAAGCCACACATATACTTACCATTAGATGCAGCATTTCTGCTCTTAAATGTTTACCTGAGTGAACTGAAATGTAAACACATAAATAAGTATCGTGGTTTTATTCACAATTGTCCAAAACTGGAAGCAAAGTAAATATTCTTCAACTGGTGAGTGGGTAAACAAACTGGTACATCCACACAATTAAAAGGAAGGGACTGTTGATGCCAGCAACAACATAAGTGAGTCTCAAATGTATTATGCTAAGTGAAAGATGCTGAATTCAAAGTTACACATATTATAATTCCATTTATATGTCAGTCTAGAAAAGGCAAAACTATAGGGATAGAAAACAGATCAGTGGTTGCCAAGAGCTGTGTGTAGTGAAACAGGTTGACTACAAATGGGCATGGGACAGGTTTTGTTTTTTGGGGGGTGGGTGATGGAACTCTTTCATACTTTGATTGTAATTGTGGTTACATGACTATATACATTCATCAGAACGCATCGAACTATCTCTATGCTTAAAGGGGTGAATGACACTGCGTGTATGTTATATTCTTATTAAAAGGGTAAAAAAAAAAAAGAGGATGGAGTATCAACAGGTATGGCATAGCAGGGATCAAGAAAGGGAGAGAACCAGGTATTTATGAAATAGACTTTAAAGGCTTTCTTACTTAATGCTGAGTGGTACAGATGTAAAGACTCAGGAATGCACAATTGCATTGTTTTCATATCTTGGCTGTTGTGACTTCTGCAGTGAACATGGGAGTACAGGTATCTCTTCAAGATACTGATCCCCTTTCCTTCAGAAATGAGGCAACCTAAATGTTTATATACACACAATGGAATATAATTCAGCCATTAAAAAAGAAAATCCTGCAATTTAAGATAAGATAAATAAAACTGGAGGGCATTATTCTAAGTAAAAATGATCCAGACAGAGAAAGACAAATACTGCATGATATCACTTATATGTAGAATGTAAATACATACAATAGAAAGGGAGAGTAAAATGGTGGTTGTCAAGTACTAGGGAGTGGGGAAAATTGGGAGATGTTGGTGAAAGGGTACAGACTTTCAGTTATAAGACGAGTAAGTTCTGGGGACATGGTGACTATAGTTAATTACACTATAGGTATACTTGAAATTTGCTAAGAGGCTAGGTCTTGTGTTTTCAACACAAATAAAAAAATTAAAAAGGTATGGTATTAATCAACTTTCTTGTAGTAAAAAATTTTACAATGTATGTATATATATATAAAAGCATCACAGTATACACTCTAAGTACACATAATTTATTTTTCAATTATATCAAGAAAGGTGGAAAAATAAAGCTTGGGCTATTGAGTGTAGGATCCAGGCATTCACATGGACAGGTGAAATAGATTAGAGCGGGAAAGGAGGAAATAAGAAAATGGATGTATGTTAAATTTTGCGTACCTGTGGGACTTCCACAGGTCATTGGATAATGCTCAGGAGGAAGCTATGGCTGAAAATATGGATTTGGTAGCCATTTGGGAGGACCGAGGCTATGATCCTAGCACTGATGGCTGGAGTGGGAGACGGGCTGCAAATAGACCTGAAGGAGCACCTGGAGAGGTCTTAGGGAGAGAAGGGAGTGTCGTATCATGGAAGCTGAGGGAAGAGAAGATTTTGAGAAGTTTTCAACTGTGTGGATACTAAAGAGGATGTGTTGAAAAGTGCCCATCCAATTTAACAACTAGAAAGTCACTAGCAACCTAGACAGCAGCTTCAGTGGTGTGATGGGATCAGAAGTCAGATTGCAGGAGGCTGAGGAGTCAATGGGAGGTTGGGGAGTGGAGGCAGCCAAGACAGGCTCTTTCCCAGAAGCTTCGTGCTGAAAGGTTGAGAAGCAAAGCACAGGGTAAGAGCTTGAGGAACCCAGGGTAAGAAAGGGTCTTCTGTTCATATCTAAGGGGATAAAGCCAATACAGAAGAAGAGGTTGAAGGTGCAGGAAGAGAGAAGATAATGTATGTGTGCCTCAGTTAGATAATTGGCATTATACCAAGAGGGTGCAATGGAAGAGGCTAGGGAACCAAAAATATTCACACAAGATCACTTTCTGTGTTGAATCATGAGGTCCAGGCTACTTGCAAGCGGCCTTTGAGAGAAGGAGTGTTGTGAAGTTAGGAAGGACATCTATAAGTTTGAAATGTCAAACTTTATACCTCCTATTTTGAGCTCCAGGTTATATGATAGAATGCACTGATAAGAAGAAAGGTTTGTAGGCTCAAATCTCTTTTTAGTATTTTATTTATTTATTTTTAGATAGAAGGAAAGGGAGGGAGAAAAAGAGGGAGAGAAACATCGATGTGAGAGAGAAACATCGATAGGTTGCCTCTGAAACACGCCCTGACCCAATCCACAACCCAAGCATGTGTCCTGACTGGAAATCTAACCAGCAACCTTTTGATTTGCAGAACACACGCAATTAACTGAGCTATAGCAGTCAGGGCTTGTAGGTTCAAATCTTGCTTCTATCACACCTAAGGTCATGACCTTGAGCAAGTAATCTATGTTTTTATGACTCATTTGCCTCATCCAAGAAATGGGGATGGATAATAACAACTGCTACCTTATGGAGTTGTTGTGGAGATTATGTCAGACACACATGTAAAAACATTACTACCCTGTAGCTCAGTTGGTTAGAGCATCACCCCGATACACCAAGGTTGCAGGTTTAATCCCTGGTCAGGGCACACACAAAAAGCAACCAATGAATGCATAAGAAGTGGAACAACAAATTGGTCTCTCTCTCTCTCTCTCTCTCTCTCAAATAAGTTAATTAATTTTAAAAAGCTTTACTGGAGTGTCTAGAAAATGCTCCAAAGGGTTTCTGACCTCTGGACTGGATTCCTTTGATTGTAAACACCTCCTAAGAAGCAGAAACTATGACATGTATGTGAATAAGACATACCAGAGGTTACAAACTCAAATATCTCCTGAGCTCAGACTGATAGTGTCCGTCTAATAGACAGGTATGTGACAATATAGAGTTGTCACTTTTAACTGGAGACCATGTACCCCTAACTAAAAGCATTCTCTTTAAACTGGTTAAAGCACAAGGTTGTCTAAATAAAGCACAGTTGTGGGCCCTCGGTTTACAACCTTCCTTTCTGTTCCTGGTATAGCCAACTTTGGTAATTCCTAAGCCCAATGTCTCTAACATGTTTACCTAAATCTCAAACAGATGGCCCTAATAGGTATAAGTAAGTTTTGAGATTAAACCTCCAAGTTACAGTGTCTTTTCCACAACTGGATATATGAGTATATTTAGTATTAATATTTAATATTTTCACCTTATCTATTTGCTTAAATATTGGAATTAAGATGCCTTTAAATTGTTTAAAACACTCTTGAGCTCTGCAGTTGCCAAAATATCATATAATTGCACCAGGCAAATTAGCCAGGGCTTAGAGGCTTCAAATCTGTAAGAAATTAAGCTGTGCCTGAAATGAATTAGTTTATAGGCAAGTCAGCTGGTTTCTTTTTGTATTTTTCTTAAGAAAAATTGAAACTCCAGTCCTAGTTTTCAACTCTCTTTAGCTATTGGTACTACAACTCTAAAAGGCATCATTTTTCTCTGTAAGTCTGAAGTGGGGCCAGTTAAAATTTTATGGGCTGGTAATTTTGATATTACAAGATACAAGATATGTACATAGAATTAACTAATTGCAGTAAACTTCCCCTTCCCTTACTTTATCCATGGCTTTGGGGGATTTATGATCATTTGTTCTAAGATCTTTCATTACGACACACCTCTCCCCTAATGATCAGATGAGCAAGAGTGTTTAGACAGGAGTGGGGGGCCCTCACAAACGGGACAGAAAACATTTGGTTGAGCTCTTCTACTAGGAACTTAGTCAGAGGAACAAGACCAGTAACCAGAATTGTGCTGCTTATTGGTAAAGAGCAATATGAATAGAAGAGAAATCGGCTGATGTGGACTGCCCCTGCACTCTCATGAAAGCTACTCTCATTCACAATACAAGCTCAAGAAATGTTTGGGGATCATGGCCAGGACATTGGGCATAATTCCCAAGTGTCCCCAGTTGAGGATTTTATGGAAATGGATTAAAAGGAAAGAAGATATTTATTGTGGTGGATGTTTTCTTGGAGCTCCCCTTGTCGTCTGAGCCCCACTCCATCAGTCTCATGCATGGTCAGTACCAGAGGGAACCCCTTATACTTATTCCATTGTTTCTAAATCAAGTGGAGAATACTCAGAGCATTTTCTGGTACTCATTAAATGCTAAATAATAACAACATGCTGTTAAATTGCAGAGCAAGGGTACCATGGGATCTGTAATATATAATTTCAGTGAAGAATTTTCCTTTGAGAATATGTTCGGCTAATTTAAAGCATAATTTCATTAACATTACCCTCTCTGCACACACAGCAGAGTGGCATTCATAAAACTTTACTAGCACTTGGGTTTATAGGCTCTCGGTGGGAATTGCTGGGCTTGGTAAACTTGCACTCCCTCTTTTCCTATCAGATGGTGGCTGCAGACTTTGGACATCATACGGAGTTCTCTCTCTTTCGGGTTCATCCCCTTTCTGGCTGAGAGGCAGAGGCCCCTTTCCTCCTGCTCTGTCTGACTCTCTTCCTGCAGCCCTCCTGGGGCTCCCCTGACAGCAACATCAAAGTCATTCATGGCTGGAAGCTGGTGGCCAGCCATATGGAATTACAGCCCAGGCTCTCTCCGGATTACAGAGTGTAGCACACGAACCAAATGACAGTGCCGTGGCACAGAGGAAGCCTCCAGTTTGAATGGAAAATATGACTGTTTGTATATTTATATACAGACTCCTCATAAACAACCTGAATGTTTCACCAACATCCCAATGAAGCAAGGGATGGGCTGAGTTAAAAATAGCCTCTCTTCTAAGTAAATTACCGACCCTGCCCTATCTCCTCTGGGTGTTTACTTTAATGTATTTCCCTGCATATTTCAGAATTATAAGAATGGCTTACCAACAGAGAACATAACTTAAGACATAAAAGAAATGGCTCATATAGCAGAGTGCCCTTATCTAAACGCATTATTATTGCCACAAAATTCAGCCACACCTTACCCATCCTGAATCTAGCTATTCAGCAGTCTCATCTATCCAGATCTTTCCTTCCTCCTCTCCCATTCACTTCTCAACCTCCACTGTCTGGCTTTTGTCTCCCACACTCCACAGAACCTGTCGAAACTTTGCACCTCCAGAGTGATACTTTTTGTCTGCATGACCTGGAAGAAAAATTCCTGGTGGGTTCAGTTGTCCAGGCTTGACCTCAGATTTGCCCCTTGCTTCTTCCTCTCTCTTAGATAGCTATATCTAGTTTCCAAGTCCTAATGATCTTGCCTCCTATATATGTTTTGTCTCTCCCATTAACTCCCTGCTCGCTGCTTACTGCCTCAGTGTGGCTCTTGGTCTCCTTGCCAGAACTAGCAAAGCTCTCCTACCTTCCTTTCTTGCCTCTAATCTTGTCCCTCCCCTTTATTCCACCTCTACACTTGCTACCAGATTATCAATGAAAGTCAGTTCATGTCCCTCCTAGTGTGAAAACTTCCAATCCTTTCCTGTTACAAGTAAAATTGAGTCCGAAAAGCCTTCATAACCTAGTCCCAAACTGTCTTTACATCAATTTCATAGCCCTTATCACATCCTCAGCCCCTCGTTCCTTGCCGCTGGACTCCAGGCATTCATTTTCTGCAGCTCCCAAACAGGCAGTGGGTGTTTGTATGTCTCCACCTTTGTTCACACCGTTCCTTCTGTTTCCAGTGCTGTTTCCCACCTTGTATAATAGGAAAACTCAACCCACCTTTCAAGATCCTGCTCAAATGTCACCTGTCCTGTAAAAACTATCATCCCTCTCTCCCCTAGGCAAAGGTAGTGACCCTCTGTGCAGCTACATGTTACACATCCCTTTGTAACATTGTCCTGTCAGTGTTACCTGTATGTGTCTGTCCCCTCATCATGACAGGGATTATTTAAGGGCTTTGACTGTGTCCTGTTTATTTTTTTGTATTCCCAGTGACTAACAAGGTTTTAGACACATACCACAGATTTTCACATGCCTGATGAATGAATGAGTGGATCCCTAACTCACTGCAAAAAAAAAAAAATCAATAAAATAAAATTTCTACAGTTTAAATTTGTTCTGAGGTTCATATTTCCATAGTGAAAATTACTTTCTCCTCTTCCCTCACCCAAGAGAACACAGATAATTCACAGACTGAATAGATATTGAAGGAGAAAATGAGTTAGAAACAAATACAGCATCCCTGTTTCAATTTCTAAACTCTCTTTCCTCAGGCACAAAAAGATGGTTACAAATTTCCCAGGATGATAAAAAGAGCACATTTACATTTGTATCAATGAAAGATAACAGAAACAGTGATAAGTATAGAAGCAAAGGAGCCTATTGTTAAATTAGGGAGTTTCATCTAGGATGTCTGGGAGGCATTTAATGAATCTAGGAATGAACTTGTTTTTAATTTAAAAAGAATGCACCATTTACAGGTGACCAATTAAGGCGTTATCCACCTTCTTTTGTCTCCTGTTAACAAGGGTTTGCTCAGATGACTGACAAAGGCTGTCATTGGAACTTCAATCCACTGTTTTTCCTCCTTTCTTATGATTTTTATTTCCCCAAAACAAAAGAGAAATGTTTCCTAGGACTTAGCCAGGTGCACTTCCCTCCCTTCTCTTTTCCCAGCACCTGCTCATTGTTCAGATCCCAGGTAAATATCATTTTCTCTGAGAAACCTCCCCTGCTCCTCTCAGACAACATACAGAGCTCGAGCTACTGGGGCCCTTAGCACCCTGCACACCCCGATTGTATACTTACATCACTTTGTCATTATTACTTATAACAGATGCTACTTACCCACCGTCAGATTCTCAGTCTATATGTGTAGTAAGTGCTTAATAAATATGGATTCAATGCAAGGTAATATATCTGTTGAATGAAAGGATGCTCATGGGGTGAGAGGCATCAACTAGTCTTATATTGCATTCTCCCCAAACAGACACTGAGACAAGCATTTGAATGCAAGGAGTTTATCTGGGAAATGATCTCAAGACAGGGCAGAAAGAAAACCAGTGGTGGATGCATATATGGGTGGGTTATCATGGCGGGAAACTGAGGCACAATTCTGCCGAGGACCTTCTGAAAGACTGCATGACACAGCTCAGTGTTGTCACCCTGACCAGTATTTATCCAACAACTCTTGCTCCTCGTTATTTGGGGGATACTCCTGGGGGTGTAAATATCTCCTGCCCCAGCACTTTCAGCCTACCTGGTGTGCCAATGCCCTGACTTTCAGTGAAAGCCCTTGGGTTTGAGAGAGATGCAGGTGCCTGAGGGAGGATAAGGACGCGTGCATAGGAATGTCCATCAGAGTTGCAGTGACATCTGGAGTGGACTGAGGATGTGCAAAAGGGTCACCAGCATCTTCTACAGTAAGCATTATTAGTGGTTTTCTTTTAAATATTATTTTTAAACATGTGTGTTAGAAAATTGCTAAACACATTTGTATAGCTGTAAGCCTTGCATAATTATCTACCTCTAAGTAACAGGATCTGTGGTAGGCAGTTAGACAGGCATGAGCAGGGCAAGGACAGTGGGCCAGGTATAGAAGGTCATCGGAAAGCCATGGGGTGGGGGTGGGGGTGGGAACTAGCAATGGGCAAAACTGGTAACATTTCCTCCCCTTTCATATAACTGATCATGTGGTTTGGACACTCCCCCAACCTCTGCTCCACCTGGCTTGTCCCTAACCAAGAGGGTTAGACTCCGTTAGTGGAGGACCATGCAAGAGGGCTGGAGAATGGCCCTTAAGCACTAATCCCCCAGGACAATGAGGTTCTGACCTATGTCGAATACATCTAGGCCTTAGCTGTATTTCAGCTCCAGCCCCAGTAAATGCAGCAAAACCGGGTCAGTGAGCCCATGTCTGCCCTCAGGACCAGCTGCATTGATTAATGACTCCCTGCCCTTGCACCAACCAATCAGGAGAGAACACTACCCCAAAGGACACACGTAGAAAGCTGATGAATATTCTACTGAGATCCCCCCACCTCCCCTAAAATTTCCACCCTTAAAAGCCAGTAGGAGAAGGACCCAGCAAGCTCTCCCTCCAGGAGCACACCCCACACCTTTCCCCTTCCCTTCCCCATCCCCCCCAGGCTCCTTTTCCTCGCCTCCCTCTCCTAAGCTCCAAGGGTCCTTCTTTTGCCTCTGTAACTTCTTTCCTGAGCCCATTTCTTCTACAGCCCACTTTTTCTACCTGTTTAACTTTCTAAATAAATTTTCTCTTATAGTTTGTTTTGGCTCTGAATTCTTTCTTAGCCAGAACTCAGGTACCGAGGTTGCTGAACGGAGGTCTGGTCTGACCCCACCAGTATAACACCTGGTGCCATTCTTGCCACCACTCACAGATCTACCTCTAAATAATGCTGTAGTATCTTGTACAGTCACGGGAAACCACATGAGATTCATCTGCTATAGGAACACATGACATCCAATGTTTGCTTGGATCACCTTTACCAAGCAACCATCCCCTTACCTCATCTCCTTGATTGATGATCCCTGGTCTTTGTCTGTATCATTTTTATAGTGCCATGGGTAGTTTTGATAATATTCCATTTATTGTATACTAAACATCTGTACTATACAACTTATTTTAATGGATCGGTTGCTAAATCAAGCACTAGCTCCCTGAGCAACATGTCAGTCTCCATCCATACACTCATAATTTTTTAAGTGCCCTGTGGTCAGATGAGTTTGGAAAATTCTGTTCTAAAGTCAAGCCCTACTGGAAAGGTTTTGATGGCTTCTCATTGTCTATTGAATTAAGAACATCTTATCAAATGACTTAAGACATTCCACTAATTAGCCCCTGCACTTGCCACTTTTTCTCCAGCTGAGTCACTCTCCTCTTGCCCCACACAGCTTGCTTACCCACTGTGCCCAGGCTCTTTGTGCTTCCTCCTGACCTGACATCTCTGTCCTCCCATCTCCAAAGGTTGCCTACTAAATCGTGCTTAAGGTCCATCTTAAATTCTGTAAGTTTTTATTTCTCATCACATTCACAAAGTGATATCTCCCTCTCTCTGTCTCCGTGTGTATTCACTTAAAGCTCCTTATATAAACTGCTGTCTAGTAGTTTTCACTGAAAATGTGCCATTCTTGACCACAACCTAAAGTCTTCCTATTAGATTTTGCAAGTTCTCTTGAGAACAGGAACTTGACTTTCTCATTTTTGTATCTTGTATTACCTTAGCAGAGGGCCTGGCATATAATACTCAAACATTAAATGTTTCTTGAATTAAAGTCTTAAAATTTATTTTTAAACTACGTACAGTAAAATTCACTTTTTAAAAAGTACAGTGCTGTAAGTCTTGACAAATGCAGAGAGTTATGCAACCATCACCATAATTGGGGTGTAGAACGATTCTATTTCACCCTCCCAAAATTCTCCCATACTGCCCATTTGTCCTTAGATCATCTCCTCAGTTTGTGCCCTTGACAGTTACTGATCTATTTCCATTCCTATAGTTTTGCCTTTTCCTAAAGGTCATAAATGGAATCATACAGCATGCAGCCTTTGATTCCAGTTTCTTCCTGTCAGTGTACTGCATTGGAGATTCACCCACTTTGTTGCAGGTATCAGTAGTATCTTCTTTTGTACTGTTGAGTAATAGTCCATGGAGCGGATTATCACAGTTTATTTATCACCCATTGTAGGACACTAAGCTTCATTTCTCTTGGGTTAATGCTTACTAGTGAGATTATGGGCTATATTATTAGTGTTAGGTAAAATTTATAAGAACCACAAAACTGTTTTCCAAAGTGATTGTATCATTTTCCAATCCAATGAATGATATTTGAGAATGATACCTGCTCCGTAACCTCATCAATACTTGGCATTTCATTATTTAATAAGTACTGGTATTTCATGTGGTTATAATTTTCATTTTTCCTTGTGACAGATAATGTTGTACATCTCTTCCCTGGTTTATTTGTCATCTGCATCTTCTTTGGTGAACTACAAACCTTTAATCCACTTTTTAACTGCGTGTTTATTATCATCATATATGTAGATATTTTCTCCAAGTCTGTAGCTTATCTTTTCATTCTCTGAATAGTCTTTTATAAAGCAAAAGTTTTTAAAATTTTGATGAAGTTTAATTTATCATTTTTTAAAATGGCTCATGCTTTTGATGCTATATCTAATCCAAGGTCATGAAGATTTTTCTCCTGTTTTTTTTTCTAAAAGTTTTATAGTTTTACACTAATAATTTTACATTTAGGTCTATGATGCATTATGATATATTTTAAAATAGGTTTTGTATAAGGTATGAGGTACACTGGAGTGAATTGAATGACTTCAGAAAACAATTTACCTTCACTTTATTGCTCCCTGCCTCTAGTTCAACCATTGCAAGCCTAAAAGTGCTCCAATTTCTTGCATCAAGATTATAAATCTAGTGATACTCTTTGAGGCTGGACAAATCTGAACTGAAGAAAGGCTTAATTTTTATCAGGTAAGCTGACTGCAAGGAGTTTTAACAAAGAATAAGCAGCACAGATACCGAAATATCTCATCCTTGCTTTGACAAGTAAGTATTGGTTGGCAATATCAACATACAGTATGTGTGTTTATCTGTATGTATGAATCCATTCATTTATACACACACATGCATGCATGCATGCACGCACACACACACACACCTATAGACTTTTAAATATTTCCCAGTTATTGCCTCTCCCTAGAGCTTTAAGCCATAATTTTACTTATTCAGAAATTCCAGCTGCCCTTCTCCCAGAGTCAGGAGATTTTGGTTAGTGGCTTTAGAGTTTGTCACAACTGTCACATTATTCCGTTTACAGAATGTCCTTGACTTGGGTAGACCAAAGATGGATTTTCCATTACATCACTTAGAAATGGATAGGTCTTTCCATAAACACACTTAGACATTTTACCCCAACTCTCATTTTTTATATTTCATTTCCATTTTGAAGGGCACTTTTGCTGGCAACCAACACATCCCTTTTGATGCTGCTGGCAATGTCAAGAAGCTTGAGCCCATTTGCCCTGCCCTGAGTCAGCGAGAATGGCAGTGTGGCTTCTCTGCAAAGCCCACTGCATTTGAGGCCCAAGGCATCCCTATCACCCCATCACTCTGAGACCTTCGCACAGAGTAGGGAGCATCTTTAATTTCTTGGGTTTAGGATTATAGTAGTGACTTTCTTAATGTTGTCGATTATTTAGTGTTTATGGGTCCACTTAATGTAGCACCATCATGCTTTAGTTTAAAATATTATTTTAAAATTAAAAACAGCAGTTATCTAGATCAGCCTTTACAAACACACACACACACAGACATGCACACACACACACACACACAGAATACTTACATTGTAAAATTGAATTATTCATTCAAACTCTTCCTTCATTGCCCCCTTCCACCATCCACAGGACAATGGGAGAGTAGAAGGAGTGTACTTCATCCCCAAGTCCACTTTATTGACCATGTGCTCAGCCAATGGAATGTAGTGAAAATCGCACAAACACAGGCTTTATGTATGCTTACATGTTTGGCTTGCCTTATTGTATGCCTGTGATCACCATAAAAGAGGATGGTTCAGCTAGCTTCCATCCCTTCTGTTTGGGTTCAGGATGAAACACATAGAGCTGACTCAAACCTGACTTAGAACCTGCACCTAAACTAGTCAACCTGCAGCCTGAAGTAGAGCCAATGCACAGGCCAGTGAGTAAGAAATATAAAATACTTGTTGTTTATAAGCTACTGAAGTTTTGTTGCATAGCATTATTACAGTCATAGCTGACTAACATACTTACCTAGCTTTAGTCATGTTTCCCATGGGCAGTAAAGTCAGTATGAAACCCAGCACAAACTGTTATTTGCTAGGCTGAACAACTACATATTTGCAGCCATGAATCAGACGGTTTATGTTCATCTCACGGGTTTTTCTCTAGCCCAGCCCATTCTTCAAAAATCCACTTTGAGCAGTTTTTTTGTGTATCAATTTAATTGGATCAGTCTATATAGAATAATAGACTATAAAGATTTTTTCTTAATTATTCTCACAAGTGCTAGATCCCAACAACTGAAACCTCTATCAAGATTTTATGATTTATAAATGAGTGATGGCACAGTTTCCAAGATGTAGGGGCCAAATTTTTAGACAATAAGAAGAGCCTTTAAAATTCAGCATTCTCCCAATAATATCAACAGACCCTGATCATTAGCAGTTGTTAAAGTGTCCATTACAATGTTCAGTGAGTATCAGCATGGAATGGCAAGCTGTCTCTTGTTTTACATTTATCTCCAAAGGAACATAATTTCTGGCATTCTTTGCTCCATGAATATGGGTATATTCTGCAGTTATGTTATTGGGGTTGGCCAACCTTCACAAGTATATTTCCAGTTCTCTGGAGTAGAGAGATAGTTTTAATTGAAACCTTTTATTACAGTGTGTTTTTTTTTTTAAATCTAAGAACATGGATTAATATTCCTTTTACCAAGCATGTCACAGATTAAGATGACATCATCTTGTCCAGAAAAAGTTTCTAGGACACCTTAAGCCCCCAGATTTGTATCTATGTAATATGGCCAAATACTCCACTTTTAAAGCATCGTATAAAGTCCTGAATTTTTAGAAAAACAATCACCAGTGCATAAAAGTCATACTTAACATTATAAAACATGTGTTGGCTTAGCTCTTCTTCTCAAAGCTCATCTCCCCTTGTTTGCCTTGACTTTTTCTACTTCTCATCACACCATTCCATTATCCTTGAATCAGGTTGTTTATCTTCTGATTAGTCAAACACAGGCAGATTTGACAAGACTTAATTGCATAAGAGATGTTTAGCCTACAAGAACAAACACAAAAGAGGTCATTATAGTTGTCTTTTAATATTTGGTGGTCTGCCATGAGGAAGAGGGAGTATGCCTATTCTTTGTTGCCAGGGAAATAATGGAGCCAGACAAATAAGAACAAGTCATTGGAAGGAAACTTAGGCTCAGTTACAAAGCTTTCAAACAATTGGGAATGTTCAGTAACGGAACAGAAAGCAGTGAGCACTGTGTCAGTAGATACGTTCAAGCTTCTCAGGCATAATAGAGACATAATTCTTATAAGTATCTTCTAACTGCTTGATTCTCTATAGTTAATCAGTATAAGTGTTTGTACAGTGTAATACAACATGGGCCATGACATTTTTATGACTCAGTGATTAAATGGAAAAGATGCAAAATTTGTAGTCTTCAATCAAGTATGTTCCTCTGAATTGTCCTGGCTTCTGTGGAATCTAAATTAAAAGACAATATGTAAGATAACAAGCTTTTTATTTCCTTGCATTCTGCTGGTTAGATTTTCTTTTTTTCCATAGCCTGATCTCCACTGTTGAGAAACATAAATATGTGTTTATCATTATGGATGATATAATGTTAACTTACTACCTCTCTTGGCACCTGAAGGAAAGTTATTACTCCCTGTTCTATTTCTGACCACAACAAATTTTGGGTTAAATTTCTTTTAATCTAGTTATTAATATTAAGAGTGTACTAAGATAAATATGTTCTATGTAAGTTTATTAAATCAGGAATACAATTTAAAAAGTACCACAATGATATATAGTAAAAATTCTATCTTCTTTTCTTCATTAAAAAAACACAATAGGTCACATATTTTTAAAAATACTTAAAATTTATCTTGACTGTTCAATTTATTTTGAGATTTAAAATTCTTTTCTTCTACTTACAACAACCGTTAGAAATTCCTTCACTATGATCAATTAGTGATGAATAATCTCAGTGTTTGAAGGAAAATGTCCTTCCTTAAGAATATTTTTTTCTAGTGAGGAACTCCAGGTTATCAGTTATCATTTATAGATTTCTTTTTCAGCACACCAAAGACATCAATCCACTAGTTTCTAGCTTCCATTGTGCTGCTGAGAAGTCAGCTGTCAGTCTATTTGTGATTCATTTAAAGGTAATCTCTTTTTCTCTGACTAGTTATAAGATATTCTCTCCCTTTGGTGTTATTTAGCTTCCCTCTAATTCACTAAGGTGTGAATTTCTTTTTATTAATCTTGTTTTTTACTTTTTATAATTCTTAAGTTGGAGCATAAAACACATTAATGATGTTCATTAGTTCTGGAAAAATTTCACTCCTCAATCTTCAAATATTTATTTTTATTATTTTTCTGTCACTTTTTCTTGAATCCATTAAATAGGCTAGAATTCCTCATTGTATATATGCCCTGTATCATTCTGTATTTTCTAGGGTTTTTGCTTGTTTGCTGTTTGTTTGTTTCTCCATGTTTTATTTTTAATATATTTTTACCAGTATCCTAATTCTCTAAGTCTCTCTTCAAGTGCTATTAAACCTACCCATTGATCACTTAATTTAGTTATACTTTTTAATTCTAGAATTTTTATTTGATTTATTTTTTAAATATGCCAAGTCATTTTTTCTGGTTTCTAGTTCAATGCTGTAATTTTCAGCATATCTTTTTATGTCATTGAATACATTAAACATAATTTTTTGTAGTCTGTCTCTAATAATTCTAATATCTAGAGTCTTATATCCTACTTTTCCTTAATATCATATTATACAAATAATGTTAACTGAGTCTCCTTACTTATGATTTTAGTACCTGTATAATATTCTGTAGGCACGACAGTTTCTTCACCTATAAGATGGGACTATTTCCACCTTTTGGGGTAGTTTCCTGGATCACAATGATTAATCTTTTTAAGATTGGATCTTAAGTATTTATTTCTGTCCTTCTGTATCTTTGAAATGATTATAACTTTAAAAGTCATGTTTGTATGTAGATGGGGTCTTGAAGAAAACATTAAAAATGAATTAAAAGCTAGGGTATTGGAATTGTGTATGTTTAAATGTTCTGTGACTCATATTGAAATATGTCTGTGCAATAAACATAAATAATAAAAAATAAAATGAAGTTTCTTAGACCTAAATTGGTAATAGCTATATTTTAATGAGCACTTACTATGTGCCAGGCCCTGTTCTAAGCTCTTTACATGTATTTTTTCATTGAGTCATTCTAGCAAACCTCTTTGGAAAGTATGGTTATTATTCCTATTTTATATAGATGAGAAAGTTGAAGCACAAAAGGGTTAAATAACTTGTCCATGGTCACACAGTTAGTAAGGGGTAAGGCCAGGTTTCTAACACAAGCAGTATGGCTCCAAAATTCATTTTCTTAACTATTGTTTTATGGGAAAAAAGGAAAAGGAAGGAGGGAAAATATATATAACAGAAGTATCAAGAAGTATGAAGCCACTAGTCTTACCACATCTTCTTTGACATCTTTAGCACCATTCTACACTATCCTCATAGGACTAGGAAAAGAAAGATGGAAAATGAAGAAGGTGTTCTAGATACTATGTATGTGTAACAAATCATCCTAAGACTTAGTGGCATAAAACAATCATCTATTTTGCCCATGGATTCTGTGGGTCAGAAATTCAGAAAGGGTAGAGTGAGCAAAGCTTTTCTCTGCTTCACAATGTCTGGAGCAACAGCTGGAAGACTTGAAGCTGGGGATAGGAATCATGCAATTATGTGAAGGCTCCTTCACTCTTCGTCATGTACATGTCTGACTATTGATGATGATCATTAGCTCAGTCTCAGCAGCTCTCCATAAGCTAGTATGAACATCTCACAGCCTACAAGGCTATCTTCTTCTGGAAGTAACACTTCCTCTGGAAGTAAAAATTATAATATATATAATTGTCTCTCTACACACACACATACGCACATACACACATATATAATTGTGTGTATATATATCTATATATGTGTATATCTATCTATCTATATACATATATATTACATAAATTTATATATATACACATATATATACATATATATGTGTGTGTGTGTATATATATATATATAGAGAGAGAGAGAGAGAGAGAGTGAAACTTTTATGAACTAGCTGGGAAGTCATATAGTATTTTTTTAAAGTATTCTATTTATTTATTTTTACAGAGAGGAGAAGGGAGGGGGAAAGAAAGGGAGAGAAACATCAATGTGTGTTGCCTTTCATGTGCCCCCAACTGGGGACTTGGCCCACAACCCAGGCATGTGCCCTGACTGGGAATCTAACTAGTGATCCTTTGGTTCGCAGGCTGGTGCTCAACCACTGGGCCATGCCAGCCAGGGCCACATAGCAACTTTTCCACCATACTCGGTTGGTTGAAGAAGTCACGAGCCCCAACCCTGGTGCAATGGCCAAGGAGCCTGCCTCATTTCTCAATTGTCTGGAGCACACTCATCTTTGCAAGAAATTGCACAACTATTAATGGCTTCTAAAAATAATGCTTACCATGCCACTTGGAAAGTCAGGATAAAATTCACTTTCAATAAAGTGACCAATGTGAGCTTAAAAAAAGAAACCCACAAGAACTAGCTTTTTTCAAACAAAACAGAAGCCTTTTTGGCCTGAGCAACTTCCTCAAATTTACTTTCAGTCAAGCCAATAGATCCTTGTAAACTTTTACTTAACCTAGTACAGCAATGGATTGATAACTAGTTGCCCACCCCAGAATTCATATGCTGAAAATATATAGACTCTATAGAATCAGACTGTAAACTTCTTGAAATTAGCTTCTAAGCCTAAAATTCCTTTGCAATCCTAAGAGGGTTTAGCACATTGGTATGTGTATTGTAGATCCTCAGATATTATTTAGCTATAGTTTAGCTTCCAGTCATGTGGCAAAAGATAAACATTTGAAAATACAGGCTTGACTAAATTATCTCTATGCAATAGGACTGACATCCAGAAGCAAAGTTTCTAAGATCTTCAGCTATGGGAAAAATATATGAAACACAAGGAAATTACCTCTTATCACCACACAAATGGTGAAATACTCTCTAGCAAAGCTGACCTTCATCAGCCTACTCTCAATTAGTTAAAAATGTATTTCAGCTGAACTAGGAGCCTTCACCCTGAACATTAATCTTAGCTACCTACTAAAAGTGGATGATTCTCAAATCACTTTCCAACTGTATCCCTTTCATGACCTCTAGATTTCCCACTCCTTATTGGAAAGCTCCACTTGAGCATTCAACAGTCAGTTCAATATTAACATGTTTAAAGCGAAACTCCAAATCTGCTCTTCCTCATACTCCAACTATTATTTTATGACGTTTCCTCCCTGCTGGACTAGTGCCAGAAACCTTGGCATCATTCTTGACATTTCCTTCAGCCTTACTCTCCAGAGATACAATCAGCTGCCATATACTATCTCATTTCCCTTCTTAGTTCTTTTAATTTCTTGACATTTTTGTGATTTAATTTACATTTCATAAAATTCACTCACTTTAATTATGTCCTTCAATGTATCTTAACAGATGTATATAGTTGTGCAACCAACATCACAATCCAATTTTAAAACCTTCCCATTATACGAAAAAGTTCCCTTGTGCCTCTTGGCACTCCCACTCTGGCCCCAAGCAACCACTTATCTGGGTCTACAGCTTTGCCTTTTCTAGAAATTTCAGACAAATGGAATCATACAATGTGAAGTTTTCTGTGCCCAGGTTTTGTTTTCTTTTTTACTTATGATGTTTTTGAGATTTATCCACGTTGCTGCATGTATCACCATCTTGTTCCTTTGTATAATTCATAGTGCTCCATTGTACTGGAATACCACATTTTGCTTATTTATGGACATTGGGATTGTTATTGACTGTTAGGACTAATATTGCTGTGAACTTTCTCATGTAGGTCTTTGTGTGGGTATTAGTCTTTGTTTCTTTGGGATAGATATCCAGAATTGGAATTGCTCGTTTATATGATAAATGTATGTTTAACTTTTTAAGAAACTGCTAAACAGTTTTGCAAATTAGAATTTCTATTTTATATTCTCACCAGCAGTATATTTAAGTTTTGTTGATTTCTTTTCATATCCTCATCAACACTAGATATTGTCTGTTTTTTAATAGTAGCCATTTTATTAGAATAAAGTAGGAGGGCATGTCATTATCACTTAATTTGCATTTCTGTAATGACTATTAATGTTAAGCATTTTTTCATGATATTTGCCACCTATTTATCTTCTTTGGCGAAGTATCTATCAATGTCTTTTGCTCTTTTATATTGAGTTGTTTGTCTCTTTTTATTTTCCAGATACAAATCCTTTATCAGGTATGTGTTTTGCCAATATTTTTACCCAGTCCATGACTTGCCTTTTCATTTTCTTAATAGTGTTGTTTGAAGACCAAACATTTTTAACTTCTCAGCTCTTTTTATTCTGGCCCATGCCTCCCTTCCCACAGCCCCTTCCTTAAATTCAGTTCTTTTCCATTCTTAGCTGAAATTTTTTCAGTAGCCTACTGACTAGTCTCTGTATCTCTACATCTCATGTTCTAAAATGCCTTTTGAGTAGGAATGCAGACTGGTGGTCACTGTGGAAAACAATACAGAATTTCCTCAAAAAACTAAAAATGGAACTGCCTTTTGATCCAGTGATCTCACTGCTGGGACTATACTCTAAGCATCCTGAAACACCAATTCAAATAAAACCTATGAACCCCAATGTTCATAGCAACATTATTTACAATACCCAAATGCTGGAAATAGCCTAAGTGACCATCAGTAAATGAGTTGATCAAAATACTGTGGTACATTTACACAATGGAATACTAGGCAGCAGAAAGAAAGAAGGAACTCCTACCTTTCTCGACAGCATGGATGGAACTGGGGAGTATTATGCTAAGTGAAACAAGTCAGGCAGGGAAAGACAAATATCATATGATCTCACCTATAACAGGAACCTAATGAACAAAACAAATGAGCAAAATAGAACTAGAGGCATGGAAATAAGGAACAGACTGACAGTGACCCGAAGGGAGAGGGGAGGGGGAAAAAGGGAGAAAGAAGGGGAAGGGTCTAGTCAAGAAACTAATATAAAGGACCCATGGACATGGACAACAGGGTGGGGATTGACTGTGGGAGTGGGAGTGAGGGCAGGGCAGTAGGGAGCAATGGGGGAAAAATTGGGACAATTGTCATAGGACCACAATAAAAAAATAAAATAAAATGCCTTTTGCTTTCAGTATTAAACATAGCTATGAAAGGGTTCCGCTCAGATCTTCTTCCGAAGAACCTGCTACAGAGAGCATCACTGCCTGAGAGTCACTAGCTGCCACAGCTGTGGATCTACCCCAGCACTCATACTAAGGCCATGTTTATGCTGAACTGTCCCTAGACAATGATTGAGCATGCTGGTGGGACCATGGCTGAGCCATCCTTCACAGTGCAAGACCCTTCTAAACAGGCAAACTTTGTTTGGGAATCTTCATCAACCTTCCAAGGCTTTCTCAGGACTCCGCTGCAGCCTGAAGCTTCCAGCCCAAATTCTCCTTTCCTCTTTCCTTTAACAGTTGTCAAGCCTACATCACAATCTGAAGGCTCTCCTACCCTTCTCTCTCCTTTCCCACCCTTCTTAGAGATCTTTTACACAGTAAGTCTCTTGCATTATAATCCTAGTTTGGGATCTGCCTCTCAGAGGACCCCAACTGATACAACACGTAAGGGAATTCTTGATTGAGCCCCTACAATCTTGCTGACTCATCAGTTGTCAGTTCCAAGTATCACAACTATGGAGGGAACAAGGGCTCACCTTGCCTCATCCAAGAGCCCTCCCTTTTGCTCAACCTTCTGAGGTAGCATTAGGAAAATCAATTCACAGTATTACAGGGGCCATAATAATGTGCTGAAGAAGCCTTGCATGTATAGGAAGAACAGAAACTCTGAGGGAAATTCGACTCTTACCTCCATCTACATCCCCACCACCTCCTTTCGAGCTGTAAGTGTTGGAAGAAGAAAGAACAAAAGAATGATTTTCCCGTGGGTAGTTGTTCTCCCTGTGCCCATGAATAGATTCACCCTTCCTTTGCCAAAATGATGCTTCTGGCCGTGCTTAAATGTGCTGCTACCGGGGTTTCTTCAGTAGTGAGAGACAGCACAGGGAAGTGAAGGGTTTGTCATTATAAGAATATTGTGGGACCCTGGCTGGGTGGCTCAATTGGTTGGAGCATCATCCCATACATAAAAAAGAAAACAAACAAACAAACAAACAACCCATGTTCAAGCCCCAGTCAGGGCACATGCAGGAGGCAATTATGTGGTGGATGTTTGTCTCTCTCTCTTTCCCTATAAAAAAATCAATAAATGTGTCCGCAGGTGAGAATAAAAATAAAAAATAGAAAAGAAGCAAAACCTGTTTCTATGCATAGACTAGGCTGCAGCTTTAAAAAAAAAAATTGTGGAGCTCTTTAAAAAATTACAGGGCTCTGGGTCCCAACACAAACTTTCTAGACTAGACTCTGTGGAGAAAGGCACTGGAAAGAGTCTTTTTCACAGCGCCACAGCAGTTCTTAGGGTGTTTGAGAAATGCCGATAGAGTGGTTAAGGACACAGGTACTAAAGCCAGCGTGATTTAGTTTGATTTTCAATTCTGACATTGGTTGGCTGTGTAATGTTAGACAGCTTCCTTAACATTTCTGTGCCTTAGTTTTTTTTTTCACCTGTAAAATGAGATAATTAAAGTACTTCCCGCATAGGATGCAATAAGCACCCAAAGAGTTCATGGTTTTAGAGCGTGTAGAACAGTAACTATCACATAGCCAATTGCTCATTATATTTTAACCATTTTTATTGTTGTTGTTATTGTTATCATTATCATCATCACCACCATGCTTATTAGTGAGAGAATTCGACAAAGATCACAAGCACTGCTAGGTAGTGTGCCAGGTCCAGTATGGAGGGAGTATGTTTTTTGGGGTAGGGTTAGGACACAGAAGTGGGCAAAACCCACCATCTGCTCATAGCTAGATGAGTTTTTTCTTCCCCATCACATTCTCCTGTTTAATCTCCGTCACCCAGGGCTCACATCTGGCAGCTCTCTGCCAGCAGCAGGAGTTGGATCAGTGGTTGGTGTAGAGACAAGCTAACAGCTTTTGATCTTGGTTTCAGGGAGGCTCTGATGTATACAGGAAAGCGTCTCTGAGTCATCAGATCAGGGTTCAAATCCCAGGGTATCTCATTAGAGGACTGAATGAACTTGATCAAATTATTTAAGCTCTCTGAACTTCTGTTTCCTTCATTTTTGAATGTTTCCTAGCTCTCTGGGCTATTGCGAGGCTTAACTGAGATGACACGTATTCATGCTGGCATGTGGTAGGGGCTGAAGAAAAGCGTGTTCCACCTTGTTTTATCGTTACTGTTTTAGCTCACTAAGCTAGCCTATACACAGAGCCTGAATAAGCCCCGTTGTATCCCTGTGAGCGTAGAGCTGCAAGACTCAAAAAGCTCCCCAGACTGCCAAACCTGTAACTCGAATAGTCCATCTTCACTTTGGGTGTCGCGGTGGTTGGTGCCTGGGACTTCTCACTCCCTACTGGAGTATTGCCTTGTCTCTTACCCCTACAGTCTGGGAGTGGTATTGCAGCTTCCGGGTTGTAAAACGGGGATAGAAACACATCTCAGTTCAGGGAACCCAGGTCTTTCCTCAGACTCTGGCTTGGGTTACATCAACATGATTTTGAATTATTGCCCTCTGCCTCATGTTGAGCACATATGGACTCTTTAAACATGTCATCAAAGTGTTTTCAAAGTTTCCAAAGTGAGCCTTGGAACAGGGTGGTAAGTAACATCACCAAAGCAGCGGTCATTAGTAAAATAATCTTTTTAAACAGACTAATATGTTTGGGACTTTGATGTGTCAAAATTTCAAAGGAATGTATAAACTAGTTGGTATAAATTTTATTTTTTTAAAAATTAGGACATTTTTAAAAGTAGTTGCCAAAATGGTGCCTAATTTAGAACGGTTCTTTCCATTCTGGTTTGCAATGGATTTGTTATGGGGTAAGGTCATGTAACAGAGATTGCAAATCAAAATTTACTTCCTAGATATTTCTAAGCTTAATGAGAAAGTTAGTCCCCCCCCCCCCCCCACCAAATAGATTGGAGACAGTACTTGAAAGCTCTGTGAGATGAAGGGCAGGATTATGCAAAGATAGTAACAGGCAGTTCATAATCTTTTTCCTATTTTTCAAGTGTGATGGTGAACCCCTGCAAGTTAATAAAACCTAAAAATAGAGATATAACAACTTTTTGGCGCTGAGAAGAAAAATGCTAAGATATTCTAAAAATTTGCTAGATAAGCAACTCGTGTACAAAGGTGAAACAAATCGTACAAATTGTATGATTGATTTATTTTTACACGAGTCTTTCCTTTAGGGAAAACTGATTTCTAGAGGAATGGAGTGGAATTCTGGATGTGGTTGCCAAGACATCCCTTGAAGAAAAATTACATCTTTTAGATAAAACTAAGATGGAGTACCACCCACAACAGTGGAATGCCAGTTCCTAGGAAGCCTAGCCGCAGCTGATCCTTGTGTCCTTTGTACAAAAAGAAGAGGCTATACATGGGTTGATAGTGAGAACCTTCTTTTTTTGTGACAAAATGCAGCTGGTAAGTGGAATCCTACTAAAAAGGATTTAAGGAATGCGCATGGGTAAGGATTAATGCCACAGCAAGGCCTCTTTTCCTTCCCTGGTGTAAGTGGGCAGGCTGTTTAAGAGAGTCCGGCCCGTAATACATTTAAAACACAGCCCCAAATGCAGCCCAGGAGAGAGGGGTTTTTAGCTATAGCCTTTCACCTGTGCTTTATCCATTTATTGCTGCAGAACAAATTATCCCAAAATTTAATGTCTTAAGACAACAATAATTGTATCATTTTTCATAATTTTGGAGTCATTTGAGGAGTTTCCTTCTCCATGTGGTATTAGCTGAGGACACTCGGTGGCATTCAACTGATAGCTGGGCTGGCAGTTCTAGGAAGACTGTGTCACAGGGCTGCTGACTTGATGGTGCCCCTTGTTGCCTGGAGAGGTTAGCTTGGGCTTCCTAACAACATGGTGGCCTCAGGGTGGTCCAGCTTCTTATGTAGCAGCTGGTTTCACTAGGTCTCAGAAGTTACTACTCATTACTCCTGTCACATTTTATTGGTTAAAACAACACATAAGGCCAGCTAAGATTCACAGGGAAGAGAAATATATCCTTCAACTTGATTGGGTAACATGTGTATACAATGAGGAAAAGAACTGGTGGCAGTCCTCTTTGGGGAGTCCCTACCACAGTCTGAGAAGGTGGGGCTGCCAGGGAATGGCTCTGGGGAAGGGAGTAAAAATCAGATGAGGCAGGGGAGAGCCCTATCTGGACACAGAGTCAGTGTGGGAAGCTTGTTAAAGCTTAAGCAGTCTGGCACCAAAATTCAGATAGGAGTTCAGAGACTACAATAAGACATTGATCCTGAGAAATCTCAGGGGATAGAAGAAAAGGGAGCTGGGGATATTGTACTAACATGAATCAGACTTCCCATGGATTTATTTTAAAAGTTAAATGTCTATAGAAAAACAAGGCCTTTTTACAAGGTCTTTGTATCACTGTTGACTCTATAAGGTCATGGCTTTAGGTAAAGAGAAGGGAGACAAGTATCCAGAAATGATGGTGCCAGAAAACCACAGTCAGTCACCTGGCACTGTCCTGGTTGCAGTTGGCTTCCCCGTCGATGCTTTGGAAACTTCACATGAGGTAGCTAGTGGTTCTCATCAGGGAGATAGATGTGCCTTTCTGAGGAGTTCTCGTAAATGTGGTCGTGCTAAAGACTTCTGGTGGTGCTGGGAGTGCTCCTGGCATTTGGTGAGTAAGGACCAGAGATGCTATACATCCCAATGCCCCACACACTTGGGGATAATTATTCCATCTCACATGTTATCCCAGTTGAAAAACACTAGACAATTGGGTGATGTAGAGTATTTGGGTGGAAAATATGGAATTTGGGAAGATGTAGGGACTGTGAGACACCAAGATAAACTACTGTCTTCTGGTAAGAACAGAGTCAAGTGTGATGCTAAATTGTAGGAAGTATGGTGCTTATAGAAAATACGCTCTTTAGATCACATACTAAAAAATGTCATCAATGGGCACATGTATATTCTCACTTACCATAGCCTTTCTGAAATATTAAATGGAGAGTTGAGAAAGGGTATAATTTTCTAATAGAAATAATATTGTAACATACCACTTAAAAACTTCCTTCTAGGGACTGGCTTATCTCCATCTGTGGAAATCATGACATGAAGAGATGTTTCTGCTAAGTATGCATGAAATCATATTTTATTCTTCCTTAATCCAACTGACTTTTCCCCACATGCCAATCAATCAGTCATACATTGTCTGTCAAATCCAGTCTTCGACGGTAGTTGAACCTGATATGTCCTCCAGCATGAAATTTACCTGGTGTTGTAAAAACATACTCTGCAATGCTACATTTAAGAAGAGAGCTTGAGTTTAGGAGGAAGCCCTGTTCAGTCTGGTCAGGAAATTGCCCCTTCCAACTTGAATCTCTTTTTTGTCTTCTCCTTCTTTGTTTCTTTCTATGCTTTCACTCTATTATGTGGCTGTGAGTAATAAAACGATTTTCTCAGAAAGAAGAGTATTCCATGGGCAGCTTGGTATTATCTATCCTGAGGCTTGGAAATGTCCTAGGAGTTTGCTGCTGTGTAGTCAGCAGATAGGAATCAAACATAGTAGCCGTCAAAGGGAGAGTCTGTCTCACCCAGTCCTAAGCTCAGGAACTTTGAGATTTTAAAAGCTTTTTAACTACTTGTAATTTGTCAGTAAATAATACAAATTCAGCACAAACAGAAATGATTTAATTGGGTACATCAACATCTACTTTTACAGCCATGAACTTTTTGAAAGTCATGCACAGGTATTTGAGTTGAGTCCATGTTGACCATGAAGAAGATCACTTAGAAGGGGAAGCTTTAACAGATATAGCATAGATTTTTATTATCCACACAAAGTGAATTACCTGTGACAAGTTTGAAATCCCAACTTTATTTCTTCTTCTACCTAGCACTTATCTGGACTCCTGTCCTTTGTGGTTAGTTGATGTGTGTCCTGGGAATGCAAACTCATTTTCGTGCATTCTCTTTGATGGCTTGGAAAGCATTTGAGACCATGCAGAGCCCTGGGGTCATGATTATGAGCAACAATTATTGTACTGGAGATCTACAGATGTGCTGGTTATTAGAGGGTTGTGGTTAATAGAATGTCAAACAACAAAGGGTTTATTGTATAACTGAGGAGGAAAAAGCTCCCCAACAGCAAAATACAAAATCTCAGAAAGTCAGGGGATCTGGAGGAAAACACACAAAGTTGAGTTTTTCCTTTATAAAAGAATTTTTTTTGTTCCCTCAAATTAAATGGTCAGAGTTTTTAAAGTCACCCTGTGGGAAATATGTTGCTTCAAAGGAGAAGGAGATCAATTATAGATGCAATAAGCCAGCATCCCCCATATGTAAACTTTTCCACAGCCTGGTTAAGCATTTGGTGAAATCTGATTAACTCAGGTCACTAGGGAACCATTTAGAGGTTTTTTTTAATTTTATTGCACTGATTTGGGTCCGTTGAACCTCTTGCTGCATATGAAACATCAGATCTGATTTTTCTGTGACAAATTCGAGCACAGTTCAGGAACTACATGACCCTTTACACTGAATGCATTAACTTGATACTACCTTTTAATACTTCCAATTGCCTTGAATTCTGGCAACCAGATATTTAAATTGGGTTTGCTAACAAGTTCACCAAAACCTAAGAAAACCCCATTGTGGTAATGCTGATTATATCAGAATGGATGGATATTTTTGTGACCTATTTTCAAAGCCCAGTGGAGTGAGATGTGTAATAGACCACACCTTGTTGAGTTCATCCAATCCCTTAGGTAGACAGGCTACAGAATGCCAGGCAGCTGGTAGTAGAATGTATTTCTGTCTAGTGACTACTGTGGATATCCTTGACTTGCCCCTCCTGATCCATTCCCTCCCTTCCCCTTCCGTCCTTCTCTGTACTCAGGGAGACTGACTTTGGATTTGCCTAATGTGGGGAGACTCAAAGGAAGGGAGGTCAGGAGATTCTCCCTTCCCACCTCTGATTCCTAAAGTACCTGGTAGCCACCTCCCTCTATCGAAGTCTGCAGCTCACTCTGCCTCTGCGTTCTGGTAACCACTCTCTCCCTCCATCCTTTCAGGTCTAGTAATTGTAACAGGAGCACAAACTTTTGTGGATTCTTTCGCCGCCCACCTGCACCTTGGGAAGCAGCCCTTTCATTCATTAAACTGGCCTTCCATAGCGCAGTTTGAGTGTGATGGCCTGTCTCCTGCTGGAACCTTGACGAACACACAGGCTTAGTCCACTCCTCATTATATATAACGGCCCATTTCCCAGGCTATAATCAAAACAGACACAGAAGAGTATTTCTCTCGTCCCTTCCTCCCTGCCCCCAACCAGCTCCCTGCAGAAATTTTAGCTCCCTGATGTCCCAACAAGTTCCTTTTATTTGACCCTTTGCATGCACTACCTTCCTTCCCATCCGTGTAGCTCAAAAGGCAGCAGTGCCAGCTTTGCCCCTGAGAACTTTGCAAGTTCAGCTTCAGTAGAACATCTTGTCAAGGTCCCTGATGTGGACACTAAAAGCACCTCTGTAGTTAATACAAGGCTTCCAAACTACAGCTGCCACCAGCAGTCGTGGCTACCACTGTCACGCTCTGCTCCTCACTCTCACTGTCCCACAGAGATGATGCTCTTGATATTTACTTGTTCTTTATCAGAGTCCTCTTGGCCAAAGACTTGGACTTGAGCCCAGTAGAATGGGTCAGGGTTTAGTCTGAGTGACAGATAAAGCACTGATCTTAGTATCAGGCCCCTCTCTGGTTTACTAGCCCCTTGTCCTTAAGTCAACTCCCCCCACCCCCACCCCTATTTATCTTTCTCTTGGGATGTGTTCTTTCTCAGGAGTCAAGTTTCTCATGCAAACAGTGCCCTGTTGGGCTGCCCTGTTATTTATCCTTCTAGGTCTGCCTAGACATGTCTGGGTCCTAAGGGGAATACAGCTTAGATTTACTCGATAACCCTCATATGCTCGTTAGTCTACTTCTGCTCCTGGAGACCCACCCTTGCCCTTACCTGCTCCAGCCTGTGCTCTGAGTGGCTGAACTCTATGGACTCCATCACCCGGGCTCACTTCCCCTCAAAACGCTACTTGGGCTCAGGCAATGGAAGACAGTGGCAGAGCAGAGAGAGAGTCTAGTGTTATCCTGCACCCCTTCCCTACCAGCGCAGCTTAGCAGTAGCTGCTTTTCTCTACCCACGGTCACATCTCCTACAGGCCATCCTCTACTAGGGCAACAGCTCTTGCTGCATTCTGACAAGAGTGCCCTCCCTTAGTCCTTTCAGTCTTTGGTGTGGTATGGTGGGCAGAATGGTCCCCCAAAGATGACCACACCCAAATCCCTGGAACCTGTGAATAGGTTACATCACATGATTACAGTTATGGCCCTCTTAAAATAGAGAGAGTATCCTAGATTATCCAAGTGGACCCAATCTAATCATATGAACCCTTAAAAGCAGATAACTTTCTCTGGCTGTAGTAAGATAGATGCTGCCATAAAATAAATCAGAGAGATTCCAAGTGTGAGAAAGATTTACTGCTGGTTTTGACAGGTAGGGACCAGAAAGGAGGTTCTAGAAGCTCAGGGGCTGCCTCATCTGCCAGTCAGTAAGGAAACGAATCTCAGCCTCACACCTGCAAGGAATTGGGTTTTGCCGGGAAACTGCAGGAGCATAGAAGGGGGTTCATCTCCAGAGCCTCCTGAAAAGGACCTTGACCTCAGGAGTCAAGTTTCTCAGCCTTGTGACTAAGCAGAGGACCCAGCTGAATCGCACTGTCAGCAGACTTCTGACCTACACAACTGTGAGGTAATAAATGGGTGTCATTTTAAGCCATTAGAGCTGTGGTATTTGTTATGGCAGCAGTGGAAGATGAATGCAGGAGGTATGACTTTCCTTTGCTGCTCCTCTCTGGGTGCTGCACCCTTCCTTGTTGCTCCCTGAGCTCTGCCCATACCACGTCAATTGTCTCTTCAGTTACCCCTTGGAATGGCTGCCTTTCCTGCTGGCACCCTGAGTGACACACCCTGCTCTGTTTGAAAGCCCTAATGAAACTCCTCCAGATATTTGCTAAGTGGTCATGATATGTTCTTGAAATACACAGTGTAATAAGTTTCATCAGTGTACATAAGCCACGTGTCTCATATAGCCCAGCACACAATAACTGGTGGGGGAATTTTAACACCATCTGGAGAGTTTATGTGTGAGGTCTGCGATCTAAGAGAATGTTGTTGCTCTTACCTCCAAGATATCTGAGGTCCTTCTGAAACAGGATGAGAACAGAAGATCAGAAAGATGACATTTAGTGCCTCAAAATATTCCCAGAAATTCAGCTGCTCAGAGACCTATGTACCAAGATCAGCTAGGCAGGCCATGGCACACAGTAGAAGACCAGGATATCTGGGTCCAGTGTGCAAAGGCTCATTCCTACCTGATCGTGAAGATGCCTGATCCTGGCAGCCATCTCCCACACAGAGCTCTGGCGCTGGTCCGCATAAGAGGGTGTGTGAATGGATCCATGCTTCTCGTGAAAGGCCTGCAGGTGGTGGGTCTTTTCTTTTGCCAAATGCACTTAATCATGAAGTCCTGTCCTTTGTCCTTGGTCCCTTGAGTCCACAAAGACAACACAACATCCTTGCTCTGGTCCTGAGAGGCTCCCAATAGAAGAGAGTTTTAAAAATTTGCTTCTGGTCCAACAGAGGGAATTGAGGCTGTGCTTTAGAGAAGCAATATGATCAGGATTGGAGCCTTGATGAAAAGATAAAGGACTGGTTCAACTCTAAAGTGAAATTTCCCCTCATTTATATTCCTCAGGGGTCCTTTGAATGTTGAGTATTTTCACTGGGACCTGGACCATGCTTCCATTACAATAAGCCTTGGATGTTGGTGTCATCAAAACTCTGCAGCTTAAACCAGAGCACAAACTAGACACTTCACAGGGCCATTGTTTCCCTCACCAGTCACAGCCAGTCCTAGCCATAATGGGTAATATGTCACTAATTATAAACAAGCAGACAATGGAGTTTGTTTTTGTCCCTGAGAATCTGCACTCATTCCCAGTCTGATCTGAATGCATTTTCAACTGTAATAGAAACCAGAGCTAAGTGCTATGGGGCTTTATTATGTGCTCAGAAAAAGACCTAAAAGGAAAATCCAACCCAAGTTTTAAAAAGTTGAGTGCCCACTCTGCATGGATTGCTTTACATATAATTTCTCTAGTAGGTAAAATAATCTTGCAAGTTCACTAGGACCCATCACCCTCAGTTTATAGATGAGAAAACCGAGGTTTGTGTGGTTATTTTCACTTGAGCGGGGCCACCCAGTTGATGAGAGTTGAGGTTGGGATGAAACATGTCCCTCGGGCTCCGGAGCCCAGGCATCAGACATGTCACCATGCTGCCACACCAACAAATTTCCCCCCAGAATTTAGGGATATTTAATATTCTTCTTGGATATGCATTACTGGGGCTAGAAGAAAACTCCTGCCTCATCCATTCTTTTGCCTTTCATTAAAACTACATCCACACTGTGTCTGGTAATATTTCTAGAGCACAAAACCTCCTTATAGACCTGTATATTGTGAAGTAGCAGCTAGAATTCCCCTGTCCCCCACTCCCATGGAGGAGGAAAACTCATGCTCTCAGACCAGACAACTGCACAGCCAGAGAAAAATCAATCTCGCCTGTTGGAACTCAGTATAGGTTTTAACATTTCCAGTCTTCTCCCAGCTAAAAGTTCAACTTGGAATAAAGCTTCAGTATTCTTAACAATTCTTCCCACCTCTACTTATTCCCCTCTCACCCCACTTATTCCCCACCAGTTTTGAGTTAAAAGATAGGTAAAGAGACAGAAATTGGAGATGACAGGGATTGGGTTGGATATAAAGATCAATTGTATTAAACATCTTTGCTAAAAGACATCCTTGCAGTTATCAAGCAGACAGGTGCTTGGAGAGCATGGGAGCTAAGGGGGCTGCTTCTCCAGCCTGGCATTTCAGATACCATTGGACACACCTGACTGAGTATATGAGCTGCTCGATGGAGCCTCTTGTGTGGTTGGGAGATCAAAGCAAAATGTCCCCCCATAGTCTGGTCTCTCTGAAGGAGCCTTAGGTTCTTCTGGGAATGAGAGCCCAGCCGAGGAAGGCTGCCCGCTGTGGACAGAGATCAGAGGGTAGGCTGGGCAGCGTGGTCAGTGGTTGGTAATAGTATTCCAGCCCAGGACTAGCAAGGCTTTGAAAGGGAGCCAAGGCACTAGACGGCAGGCCCCAGGCTTGGTTCAGAGAAAGCCACAGTGGGTGTCGGGACACTGTGAAGATCTGGGAGCTGATTTGCTCTCCTGTATTGACATGTGCTGCTTCACCTGAGCTGGGAAAAGAGCGAAATCTGTATCAGCTGGGTTCTCACCATGTCCTCTGCTCCCACTCCACGAGACCGCCCTCAGCTGTTGCATCCCTACCCTGGCTTCAGTCTCCACCTTTGTCAAGGTGGCCTTCCCCCTTGGCCCTGATTTCTACATCCAGCTGGGAATGTTTTCCTAAGCAACAGACTCCTGTTTGATCAAACACTGAATATGTCCCCCTGAGGGCCTCATAGGCACCACAAATTTAATATTCCAAACTGAGCTTACCATCTTCTCCTCTTCAAAATGCTTTTTCACCATTTCCCATTTCAGTCATTGGCATGACTCTTCCCAATTCTCCTTTGAGGGGGAATTCAGAATCCTCTGAATGAGGAGCCTTGGATCCTGAATTCAGAATCCTTTGGTGTCTAGACACCACCTTCATTCGTAAGTTTTCTGTCTCAGTGTTAGCTCAGGTCTCCCTCATCTCAATGAAGTATTGTCACATCTCACCATTGGCTTCCTCGCCACAGCTTTGACCCACCACTGAATTCACCTTTCACCCTACCCTGGATTGCCCTTCCTAAACCCACTGGATCCAGCCACACTTCTGCCCCATAGCTCTAGAAGCTTCTGTGCTTTCCTGAGAACACAGACCAAACTAATTGGTCCTTCATGCTTCAACTTATAACATTCCTGACCTTATATATCATCTACCCTCCTCATGCTCTGTGGTGCAGACTCTGGAATCAGCTTGCTGATCTTGGAATCCTGGCATCTCAGGCAAGGGTTTTGCTTTGTTTTTATTTCTTCCTAAAGACAAAAGGCATCTGGTAGTTTCTGCCACACTCACTGACAGACCTTCCAACTACTGGAGTGATATATGTATATATGCATACACACACATGGGGAAGCATGGAGAGAGATATATTCATATAAAAAGAATCTGCTGAGCACTTACTTTGTGAACAGGTACAGTTCTAAATGCTCTATACACATTGTTTATTTCTCCCTCGGGCCTTCTGAAGTAGTTGTTATTATTAGCATCAACTTACAGATAAGAAAATAAAGGCACAAAGAAGTTTAGAACAGGCTCAAGGCTGCATAGCTAGAGAGTAGCAGAGCCTGGATTTGAACCTCTGCTGTGGAGCTGTGGAACCCACACCATGAACTATGATGGCATGCCATCTGCAATGGCCTCATGCTCTCACAATGTGCCTTCTGGGTCCGGAAGAGCCCCTCTGTCTGACTAATCTGGCAATTTTTCTTCTCGATTAATTCTTGTATTTTGAGACCCTGGAAAATAAAAACTGGGAGGGCTCTTGGCTCTGGTCCGAATTTTCCACGATTCAAAGAACGAAAGTGACTTATTCAGAATCACATAGGAGATCAGATGAGGTCCAGTACAGAATTTCCACACTGCTTTTGTTTTATGTTTCTGGATATAACTTTTCACTTACTAGCCCCTGTTATCTCACTTCTAGATTCCTGTAAGATCTACTATATTTCAGAAAGAAAGGAGGAAAATGTGTGTGTGTGTACAAACACATATACACACACTCGAGATATATCCTCAGCTTTTTCTTAGTGAGTTCTTTACCTCTGGTCAAACTGGGCATCCTTCCCCAGTTCTTGTTGATTTTATCTAGGCTGTAAATGTGGAAGCAACTACAGTTCTTCAAAGAGCTAAATACCTTATGATGACTGTGCGCATCTGTTACTAATGCCCAGCAAATGCCAACAAGGACTAACAAAAGCAGAGGGATAAACACATTTAAGCCAGACCGATTTCCAGAGAAATAATTTAAAGATTGTTCACTCAAGTGCTTGAAACACACAAAAGTAATGATTTCCCCATGGATACATTGTGCGTTGCCTGGCACTCTAACTTCAGCTTTACATGCTGAACCCCATATAAATTTGGGGGCAAGATGAAGAGGAACAAACACTGCACCGTGGAGGAGGGCCATTGTGTTGCAGCCGAAATCCCTACCACAAATCATTCAGCTCCAGCCTGCTGTCTGGGGGCTGTGGATGCCCAGGCTGCTGGAAGCTCAGTGCCATGTCTGGATGTTGGGACACACGAGGAGAGGACCCTTACCTGCTGTGATTTTTTTTGGAGTAAGCTTCTTAGCCTGCCTACAAGGTAGGTTTGCTCATGTTTGTTTGTCTCCATTTTATGGAGAAAACCATCAAAGCGGACCTGTAGTTGGATAGTTGGGAAGTGGCTTGGTCCCATTGGGTAAGCCCAGAGTCACAGGGGAGACTGAATTATTTCTGATGCTGGTGCAGTCCACCCTTGTTTCCCTCAAAACTGCTGGAAACCATGAGAGACTTCAGCCAGCTTGAGAGGGTTGTTGGACCTTGATCTCCAAAAACTACTTTTAGGTATTCCCATCACCCTCGTAGTAGCCTGTATTTTGGCAGGAAATCAGTATGGCCAACTTTTGACTTGCTCCTAAGCCCTCCACTGGGGACACCATCAATGATGGCAGTGACCTTGAAGAGATCTGCCCCTGTGCTTCCTTGGCTAGGGTTTTCAGGTTCTAGTGGTCCGCCAAAAGTGATAAGTTGCTTTCACTGTTTCAAGGAAGCTAAAAGACAAAAAACCGTACATCTTTGGTAATAAGACTGCATGTGCTGGCTAAAGAACAGGTTTCTTTAACTATGGCTAGACTTATATTTACTCAGAATGTAATGATGGTTTTGCATTCTGCTCACAAGTATTAATTGCTACTGATGGCACCTTAGGACTTGCTGGGACTTTTTAAAGGCATCAGATCTGGTTGTCAGGGCCACATGCTGGGTTCTCTCTCAATGTACATCCTACCCGATTCCTCCTCCTTTTGCTTTGTTTCTGAGAAGTACAACATCTGCTTTACCCCTAAATTCAGAGCTCCTGATTTCTGTTATCTTCCCTAAGCTTGGGTTCTCTGTTTACCAACCTACACAAGAATGAAAGACCAGGGAGAGCAAAGGATGAAAACTTGCCTGGTCTCCTCGTTTTTCTTCTCCAAAGGTCATATCAGCAGGGTGGGTTGGTGGGGAACTCAACAGATGTTTGTCCTCCAGGGGCCTCAATGTAGGTCCTGGATACAGACTGAGCCCCCTTGCTAAGGAGTTCAGAGTGAGAGAACAAGTCGTGGGGCCAATCAGGAGCCCCTGGGCCCAAAGAGATTGCATCCATTTATCGGATGCAGAATGACAGTCAAGATTGAACTAGCCATCACAGAAAGAGTGCTAAACCGTGACTTGCTGGTGAGGTTAGAAACCACTGTCTCACCCTGCAAAGGCTCTACCTCCCTGGGATTGGGAGACTTGTTTGACCCCTTGGGAGGGGGCTCTTTCAGCCCTAGGACCTCATGTGTCTCTGTGACATGCTGTGAGTTTGAAGATGGTAAAGAATCAGAACCAAGAATTAGAAAACTGAAAACTTAGAAAGAGTCTTGGTTCATCTGGAAGGGATCAAATCCTAGGAGACAAGTTCTTTTATATATTGCATGAATAATTTATTAAGAAATTGCTCCTGGGGTTGCCCATTGGGTAGTTGAAGGGGAGGAAAACAAGCAAGGACACTCAGGCAAAAGTCCAGTTGGGGAAGGATTCAGCCTGATTCTGCAGGGGCCCTCTGGACTAGACATTCTGCCTCTGAGTGGCCACAACCCCAAACAAATGACCTGGACTTTGTGCTCCCCACCCCATAGTCATGGGTTAAGGGCCTTTAGGGGTGGGGAAAGGGTCATTGACAACCCTTCCGGCTCTTTGCTCTTTGTCAGAGGGGGCAAAGTGGCTCTAGTAGCTGAAGATAGGCCACCAAAGGTGAGCTGCAGGTGTAGGAGATTAAAATCACCCCCTCCAAAAGCAGAGGGTAAGCAGAGAAATGGTAAAAAGGGATCCCAAGGAAGCATCTGGAACCATTGACATTATCTGCTACAACCCAACATTGCTTCATGGGTTCTTCTCTCTGCCTTGACTTCTCGACCTGGCCAGGCCTCTGGTCCCTGGTTTGTAACTGTCCCCTCAGACTCTGACCTGCAGACCCCGTGCTTCTACTTCCTCAGTCAGTGGCCGATGTCTGTCTTACGAAGACCAAGAGTTGGATTAAGGTCAGTTGAGGCCCTGGGTGCAGAAGAAAATATTGGGCCCCTTAAAATAAAGAGAGAGACAAGGAAAATAAAAATACATGTTAACCATATTTTATGCAGTGTAGTAATGTAACCAAACTTGGTGCCATTAGAAAAAAGTGTAAAGTTGGGGTTTTGCAAGGCCCTTCAGAACTCAGGGCCCAGGGCATGCGCCTGGTGTGCCCACCGTTAAATCTACCTCTGCAAGGACCCCTCTTGCTGAGGCAGAGGGCAAGAGGCTGGCGTGGAGCCCTGCCCCTGTTTGTGATTGCCTTCCCATTACAACCCACACCCTTAATTCTATTGTAGAGACCAGCAAGGAATACCCTGGGTCTGTCTACATAGCGCATCTCGCACATACCAAATCACTGGGTACTATCTGCCACTTAGGATTGTTCTTATCGCCTTTTCTTTTCACTGTCCAGTTTATAGGGTTTTACATCCATATACATGAATTTATTTATTGTCTAGATTTATCAGATAATATGGTAGAAAATAATATACAGTAGTCCCTCTCTATATCACGGTTTACTTATTGCGGCCTCACTGTATCATGGGATTTTTAAAAATATTATATTTAATTATTTATCATGGATTTTTCACTATACTGCGGGATTTTGCGGTACTGTATATGTATGTTGTTAAAGTTACGTAGGTTTAAGAGTGTAGAATAAATGTAAGGTTCCTACTTCACAGGGCGGGTCTAGAACATAATACCCATGATAAGTGAGGGAATACTGTATTAATGATTTATGTGTGTGTGATTTTGTCAGGTGGGAAAATTCATTTTCAACTATTACCAGGCTGTAAGAAATAATGAAATCTTATGTGACAGAATGGATGGACCTGGAGGGTATTATGCTCAGTGAACTAAGTCAGTCAGAGAAAGACAAATACCATATGATCTCACTTATATGTAGAATCTGAAGAAAAAAAAATAAATGAACAAACAAAACTGAAACAGAATCACAGATACAGAGAGCAGACTGGTGGTTGTCGGGGAAAGGGTGTTGGGGGGCTGGGTGAAAAAATGAAGGGATTAAGAAATACAAATTTGTAGGTACAGAGCAGTCACAGGGATATAAAGTACAGCACAGGGAATATAGTCAATAATATTGTAATAACTATGTGTGGTGCCAGGTGGGTACTGGAGATACCAGGGGGAACACTTTGTAAAATATATGATTGCCTAACCATTACATTGTACACCTAAAATCAATACAAAATAATATTGAATGCCAACTGTAATTAAAAAATTAAAAAATAGAATACATTTTCTTTAAAGAACATATATCAGTGCTTTCTATTCTAGGGCTATTAATGTTGATAATAACAATAAATTATAATGATAATAATAATTATTATAACAATAGTAGTTAGTGTTTCTTGTGCCATGCGCTGTGCCTCACATGCATTACTTTGTCATCATTCTTATCATTCCCATTTGCTGAGGGGAAAAATCAAAGCATGGAGGCTAGGTAACTGCATGATAACTACACAGCTACTAAGGCAGAGTGAATATATTCAAAGGCAGGTCTGACAGCCCCTGAGTTCACCTCCTACTTACTCACATTGCCGTCTGATGATGCAGACCTGCGGCAATGCCTAGAAGTTTGATAAAGCAAAAGCAGCACAATTATGGACTCACCACTTCAGAAACAAGTGGGAAGGCGCCTGAGGGACACTCAAGGATAATAATAACAGGGACAGAGTCCTGGCCCTCTCCCGGTGAGGGACTACGATCTGGTCTGAGTATAATGCTGGTGAGAGTTACATAACCCTGACAGACCACTGAACAATTGATGAAAATTCCGTGACTACGTAAATATGATACTAGCTTAGCTTCAACCCATATTCTTATTTACTCTCCCCAAAATTTATCCAATATATATGCATTTTTCCTTAGCTTCAAAGGGAAGGTAGAAAGAAAATGAGAGGAATACAGAGAACTAGGGAGCTGGCTGACAGTGACTTTGCACTTCTCTCATATCCTGAGTGCACACACACATAGGAATGATAAGAATTCTCACATTGGTATCTCTACACCTAAGGTCACAGCGTTCGTCAAATTTGGCCTTCTAGTTATAAATAAAAGGGAATGGCCTAGAAATGGATGAAGATAATTCTCTAGAAAAATTAAAGAACATTTTATGAATTTCAGGTTTTATTTTTTTAGAGCGATGACCCAGAAAGATAATCTGAGTTGTTTGAAAAGGCTTATTTTAAATCTAAAAATAAGTACTTTCTACTAAAAAGGGAGACTTGGAGGCAGGGTGGAGATAGATATAGTTTACTGTGGGTGATTTATAAAGCAAGCTATTTCTAGGGGGTTGAAACTGTCTACCTGGGTTTGAATTATTTGATTACTTAAAAATTTGAATGAGCGTAAGGCAGTTAATTTGTCGGGTTTTTGGTTGACCTGTGTCATCATGTCCTCTCCAGAGGAGCTCTGGAGAGATTCATCTGGGGTGGCCCCTGCTTGTGCTGGAGCCTGCAATAGCACTTAGTTCCTCTTCCTCTTGACAGGCCCCTCCTCAGGGTCCTTCACAATGGTTGCCTTTGAGCCCAGAGAGCCTCAATCCTGCAGGCCTCTGTCTAATGTCTCTAAGGAAAATGCTGGAATCCCTTGGAATGGAGCAGAACTGGGAGGGGAGACGTCATTATCCCAGAGCTGACTGTAAATTGTGCTGTTTAGTCTGTAAAGCACTTAGGTCTGGGGAGTGTAACATGATGCTTTAGGCTGGCCGGTCTCTGTGGCCCTTGTCAGAGTGTCAGCTCTCCGTGGACACCAGCACTGAGCTTTTCAGGGCGGTATCCTGCTCTCCCTAGCTCAAACGGATGCTCCAAGATAGACCAGTTTCCTCTTAGGAGTTGAATAGCTGTGTGTACAAAGGGCCTGGATTTGAATCCTGAGGACCTGAGTTCAAATTCCAGCTTTGCCTATTTCTTGCTGTTTAATCTGAAGTAGGGCCAGTCACTGCAGCTGCCCTGAGGGAGTCTCTGTTGCATTAACTGGGCCTCATCATTTCTACTGAACAGGTATAACAGATCTGTGCAGTGCTGCCACAGCCTTGCATGTGGTTAGAGTGCAGTGTGTGTTCTCTTGTCTATTCAGGTCCCTGTGGGGTGTGGCTGACTACTACTGCTTATTTGGCAGCAGCCAGGCTCAAAAGACCTGCTGTCATTTCTATCTGCTTTTTTCCTAGATTAAATTTATTGGAGTAACATTGGTTAATAAAATTATATAGGTTTCAAGTGCACAATTCTATGATGCATCGTCTGTATAGTATTGCATTGTGTACCCACCACCCAAAGTCAAATCACCTTCTGTCACCACATATTTGAACTCCCTGTACCCTTTACTCCCCCTACCCCTTTCCCTCTGGTAACCACTAAACTGTTGTCTGTGGCTATGAGTTTTTGTTTGTTCTTCTTATTTGTTTATTTGATGCTTTAATTTTGTATCTCACATATGAGTGAAATCATATGGTTCTTGACTTTTTCTGACTTACTTTGCTTAGCATGCTATTCTCAAGATCCACCCATGATATACCACCTCACAGCTGTTAGAATGGCTATTATCAACAATAAAAGTAATAACAAATGTTGCAAAGATTGTGGAGAAAAAAGGTCCCCTCATTCACTGCTGTTGGGAATGTAAACTAGTACAGCCACTATAGAAAACAGTATGGAGGCTCCTCAAAAAATTAAGAATAGAGTTATATGATCCAACAACCCCTCTTTTGGATATCTACTCAAAAAATTTGAAAATATTTATTCACAGAGATATACTCGTATGCACCCTATATTCATTGCAACACTATTCATGGTGCCCGAGACATGGAGACAACCAAAGTGCCCTTCAATAGAGGATTGAATAAAGAAGATGTGGTATATATATATATACAATGAAATACTACTCAGCCACAAGAAAGGATGGAATACTGCCGTCTGTGACAACATGGATGGTTCTATCTGCTTTTTGGGAATCCTGGCTGACCTGAAGACCTGTTCCATGGTTGTCTCTCCCCTACTAATTCTGTAGAATTCTAGCCATGCCCCATACCACCCTGTATTAAGTAGGTCTCTCTGCTCTTCTCCATCACAGCATCCTGGCTGTTTTCTACATACCACTTAGCCACATCTTTCATTTTATTTGTTTGCTGATTCTCGTTTGTCCTCCCCACTTCATTGTGAGCTTCACAACAGTGTGAACACAGTTGGGTAAGTCACCTAGCATAATACCTGACTGCTCAGTAAATATTTTGTAGGATGAATAAATGAAAAATAATACATCCCCAATATTTAGACAATTGGCAGATTGGGTCAGATGCCCTCCTTGCTGGTCTGGGAAAAACTCAAGGTCAGAGTCATATCCCTGGAAGGTTGACCAGTGCAGCTTCATTCTTGGCTACCCTAGTGTACATTGTCATATCATTGTTACCACACACAGCCTTGGACTCCCTACTTCAAGACTACTTTTACACCAACAAGAATAACTTCATTTATGCTACCGTTATTTTGTATTTTTTGCTATATGCAGCCAGAACTTATTTCATTGATACACCAGAGGTTTCATGTTCAAGGGCAGCTTCACTGGCTAGAGGTTGCTTGTGGGGTGGCGGAGGTTTTACCAGGATCCTGGGTGTATTTGGTACAAAAAAAGAGTCTCTTTACCCCAGTGACAGATGCAGCACTAGGAAGACTCTGCCACTGCACAGCACATTAAGTCAAGCACACTTTGCTCGGTGTGGACTCCAGCACACATGTGTTTTAAATTATTCTCTAATTGCTTAAGTGTTTGTGGTGTCTTTGCTTTTAACGTGGGGGCCTGGAGAGTGGAAGGAGGGAATCTCACTGTTCCCCCTGCCTACCCCCAAGGGGAAGACCCTCACAGAAGCTCCCCTTACTAGGCCTAGTGAGAGGCTGGTTGGTTAGGAAGCCAAGACCCCTGGGTGTGAGAAATGAAGTGACCACCAGGTTTCCCTTCTAACCCTCCAGAGTCCAAGCCCCACCTTGGTGTTGTGTTGGGAAATCTGACTGTTTTGCTTTTGTGGCAAGGCTAACATAGACCTAATTAGTCTGTTTGTCATAAATCCACCCACTCTTTAAAAGAAAAAGAAAAAAGCTGCAGCTTAAAATAGTTCAGTTTTATATGTGGGAGCCATTGCCAGAGCTTTAATAAATATTGAAAACCTCTTTTTGGTCTTTGCTGGACTATCTTCTGGGGCAAAAAGTTGCGGGGGCCTGGCTGATGCTCTCTGCTGGGATCATGGGTAGGCACTTAGGGTCACCACACAGAGACTGTCAGAGATGAAAGAAACCAGGATATTATGGAGATCAGTTCTACTGTTATACACCTGAGGTAATAGAGGCCCAGAGATGGGAAAGAAGTTGCCCAAGGTCTCACAGCTCGTCCTGGTAGAGCTTTAACTTGAACACATCCTAAGTTCACTCCTCTCTCTTTATACCTCAAGTCAGAGGCATACACAGTCCAACCTCCATACTTAATTGGCATTTTCCCATGAGACTCACCCATGATCTCTAACTATGTAGATCTCTGGCTTCTTAATTCTGTTCATCTGTAAGAAGAGCAAAGCACTTGTCAAGTCCTCAGTCTGTGCCACGGCCCTGTGCTTCACACATGGAGACCATTTGATCCTTGTAAGTGACTTGCCCAAACTCATACAGCTTGAAAGTGGTGGGGCTTAGATTTTGGGTCTAGGTATTCATACAGGTATTGGGATTGTCTGACTCCAGAGTCCCAAGTTTTAACCACTGTCCTAGACAGCCTTCTAGGCTTTTAACATGCTAATGTTTCTGTTCAAGAAATCCAGTACTACTCACCAAACAACAAAAGACCATGCCCCAGGAGTGATTTTTCTTTGCTGATATGGAGTCAATGGATCTAGTCATTCTTTCTGGTATGTTCTGCTTTGTGGACACATTTGTGGCCCATGTTGAATGGATATAACTTGTATGATTTCTCAACTCATGCTTGCACAGTTTTTAATGGGACCCAGAGTGAGAGAGGACACCTCAACAGATCCAAGCTGCTATGGAAGCTGCTTTGCCGTGTGGGCTGTCTAACCCAGCACATGCTGTGGTGCTTCAAGTGTCTGTAGCAGATTGAGATGCTTATGTGAAGCCCTTGGCAGGCCCTAGTCGGTGAATATCAGCAAGACCATTTTGAGCAGATATGCCGTCCTATATTAATAACTATTCTCCTTTGATAAACAGCTTAGGCTTGCTCCCAGGCCCCAGTAGAAGATAAATACATGTGAACATGGGCCATCAAGTTACCAAGTGACTTGCGTAGCCCCATTGTGAACTTTCTGAAACATTAAAATATAAAGTTGGGCACGTATGCCTCACTCCATCATCAAATAGAAGTGATGTACATAAATTTGGGCTCAAACAGGCCCTAAAGCAGTGGTACCAACCTTTTTGGCACCAAGGACTGGTTTCATGAAAGATAATTTTTCCATGGACTGGAGGGTGGGGAAAAAGGGTATGGAGTGGGGAATGGTTTTAGGATGATTCAAGCATGTTACATTCAAGCTCACCTCCTGCTGTGTGGCCTGTTCTTAATAGGCCCTGCATCTAACAGGTACTAGTCTGCAGCCCAAAGGTTGTGGACCCCTTCAAAGTACAAGTAAGTCCCATGAACAGTTAGTCCAAATGTCATGGCCCATACTCATGGGCATTCTTACAGGTCCCATGTTCAGAAGAGGCCTGTGTTTGGTTTTATGCTCTGCTGTCACTGTCTTGAAATCCTTAATTTTTGAGCAAGGGCCCTTTATTTTCATTTTTCTATGGGTTCCACAAATTATATACCCAGTTCTGTCTCTGCCACATTGCTTAACCTGCATCTATGGCTGCATGCTGAGTTCTATATGACCAGATGACTTAAGAAGAAAAGGTTCAGACTTGGTTTACACATGATTATCTGTGAGATACTGACACTACCTGAAGATGGACGGCTACAAAACCATAACCCCACTCCACAGTGTTCGTGAGGGACCACGGTGAACAAACATCCTGCCAGTGAACAGAATTGTTCATCTTGCCAAGAAGAAGAGATGGCCAAATGTTGGGATCTATACTGATTCTTGCATAGTAGATTATCGTTTGACTGGGTGGCCAGGAACTTGGAAAATTGGTCACAAGGAGGTCTGGGGAAGAGGTATATGAAAAGACTTCTCTGAATGGGCACATACTATAAATATCTTTGTATCTTTGCTCAACAAAGAGTGATCTCAGCAGAGGAAGAGCTTAATAATTTGGTAGACAAGGTGACTCATTCTGCATACCAGAGAGTCTATCTCCCCAGCCACCTATCCTTGACCCCGCTGGCTTGTGAACAAAGGGCTATGGTGACAGGAAAGGAGGTTATACATGGGCTCAGCAACCTGGACTTCCACTCACCAAGGCTGATCTGGCTACAGCCACTGTTGAGTGCTTGATATGTCAGTAATAGAGATCAACAATGAACCCTTAATAGTACACAATTTGGGGGGAGGAATGAGGAATCAGCCAGCCACCTGGTGGCAGGTTGATTACAGTGGGCTGCTTCCAGATACTTTCTTTGAATATAGATTTGCCTGCTTATAATGCTTCTGTCAAGACCACTACACATGCACCTACAGAATGCCTTATCCAGTCTCATGGTATTCAATACAGTATTGCTTCTGACCAAGGAGCTCATTTTACATCCAGTGAAGCATAGTAATGAGCTTATGCTCATGGATTTTTTCCCTGATCTTATCATGTGTTTCATCACTCTGAAGCAGCTGATCTGCTAAAATTGTGGAATGGCCTTTTGAAGATATGGTCATGATACCAGTTGTGTGGCAATACCTTGCAGAGCTGGGGCAATGTCCTACAGAATGAGGCATGTGCTCTTCATCAGTGATCAAGATATGGTGATCTTTCTCCCACGGTCAGGATTAATGGGCTCTTGAACGAAGGAGTGGAAATGGGAGTGGATTCTCTCACTATTTCCACTAGTGTCCTTGTATTTGGGGCCCTTCTTATCTAAAGAGCTTCGTTTCCAAAGGAGAAATGCATCTGCCACAGTAATGATTTCATTAAACTGGATGTTGGAACTTCTTCCAGACCTCTCTGGGCTCTTCATGATAGAGAATCAATAGACTAAGAAGGAGAACTACTGTTTCAGTGTAGGTGATTTTATCAAAGGAAAGCTTCTTGTTGCTATACAATGAGGGTAAGGAGAAATATTCTAGTATACCTGGAATTCAGGAGATTTCCAGAGGCATCTATTGGTTTTCCAAAGTCTAGTGATAAAAATCCATGGTAAACTACAGCAATCTAGAACAGGCTGGCTTGCTAGTGGTCCAAACCCTTGAGGGATAAAAGTTGGGTCGTCTCCATCAGGTAGGAAACTATAATCACCTGAACATGCTTATTGAGGGCAAAGGGAATAGAAGGTAGTTATAAATACCAGCTACAACCATATGACCAGTTGCAAGAATGAGGACAATAATAGTTGTGAATATTTCTTCCTTTTTTTTCTAGGAATATATTAACCGATTTTTATTCTTTTCTTTTCCTTTCTCATTTCTTTACCATCAAGCCTAAGATGTGTTAATAGTAGTGAACTTTATATCTTAGCATTTAATTTACAAGATATCACCAGATGAGTATGACTCAGTTGTAAGAAGAATGAACATCACCCAAAGATGGACAAAAGAACTTTGTTTTTTCTTTTACAGAAAAGATTACTGTGTTTTTGGTGGTACATGACATTGTTGCATCATGAGAGGCAAAGTGTGATCTTGCTATTGTATCTTTATTTGGATATTAAATATGACTGAAAGAACTATGTATGATGTCAAGTTGTCATGGATGGGCTGTGGTGCATTGTATTATATCCACTTAGCTAAGCTGAAACTGTTTCCAGAATTCTCTTCTCTGCCTGGTTCCAGGTTAAGGCTGGCCACAGGAGAAGTTTCCATAAGATTTAAAAGGCAGAGGTGAAGCTATATGGTCACTTTATTATGCTCTGAATGTCGTTGTAGGGCAGGGACTGTTGAAACTCATGCATGTTGTGACTGATCTGCTGATTCATGCTGTTGATGAGGGGTGGAAGCTGGGCTCACAGCCTACTGGCTCCCACCTGATATCCTTCTTTCTTTGAATCCTGGACCAGATGTATGTGTAGCTGTGTGGCAAAGGTACCAGATAATTCTGCAGGCTACTTGGCTCATCAAGAGCAGCAGTGATGAGATAAAGATATGGTCTGGTCTGCCCTTCCACGTTCCAGCTGAAGCTCAGTCTCCCTAATTCCCATCCCTCTTCCCTTCCAACTTCCAGCTCTGGTGACTTTGGGCTTGACATGAGATACAGAAGTGACAGTCTTAGATAGACTGCATTACCAGCCTCAATGCTAGGTCTCATCCCTATAATAAATCCCTATTTTCTATCACTCACAGTGGTTCATCTTCCCCAAGTGAACTCTAACTGATATATCTGGACTGATCCATCCTCTCCCAGAATTCTTTTGTATTTATTACTCCACTTAATTATTCTAGTAACCCCTTGAGGTAGATATTACTGTTGTCAATTTGAAAATGATTAATTTAAAATCAGAGAGATTAAGTGACATTCCCAAAGTCATCCAACTATTAAATAGCCAAAACAGGACTCAAAGCCAAGTCTAAATGATTCTGAGTTCAAAATTCTTCTGTTCCCCCCAAACTTTGACTCTATACTTTGTTATATGGCTCATTTTGTGTCTTTGTTGCTCTGTTTCTTATCCTGGTATCACCAGAGGCTAAGAAATTAGTTTTCATGGGGTGGGGTGGGGGGTTGATTATGAAATCAACTTTACCTTTGTCTCCTGCTACCCCTTTCCCTGCTACTAGATAAAATCTCAGGCCTTATGACTTTTCTGTTCATTAGGAGGCAATACAAAGTTGTACAAACATGTTAGGTTGTAAAACGTAGAGTAGGTTTAAATCCTGTATATTAATTAGCACTTCGATTTATATTAAGAGTAATGCTCCCTTCTTCTCTGACCCTCATCCTCCTCCCCAGGTAAACTGGCTGCAGTCTAACTGCCTACCTGTGGGGAAAGGATGTGGCTAGCATCTCTTTCTTTCTGGCCTCACTCTTCCCCACTCTCACCCTCCCTCTTGGGCTGAAGTTGGGAGGAAGGCGAAGAGGCAGGAAAGTTACTTTGTTTTTCTGAGCAGTTTTGCATACCATAATTTATATCCACAAAATTCACCCATTGAAAGTGTGTAATTCTATAAATTTTAGTAGATTTATAGAGTTGTGCAATCATCATAAATTTAACTCTTTCAGAACATTTCCATTAACCCAGAAAGTTTTCTTGAGCCCATTTGCAGTTAATCCTCATTCCTTCTCTAGGGCAAGGCAACACTGACCTGCTTTCTGTCTTTATAAAATTGCCTTTTTCTGAATGTTTCCTATAAATGAAATAATATACTATGGATTCTTTTACTTAACATAAAGTTCTTGATGTTTATTCATACTGTGGCATGACTCAGAATTCTTCCTTTTTATTGCTACATACTATTCTATTGTATGGCTGTATAATGTTTATTTACCCATTCACCAATTGAACAATTTGGATTGTTTCCAGTGTTTGGTTATTATGAACAATGTTGTTATAAAAATTCACATATATGTCTTTCTGTGTACATGTATTTTTATTTCCCTTGGGTTTGTTCCTAGAAAAGGAATTTCTGCATCTAATGATGTGCTTATATTTAATGTTTAAAGAAACACCCACACTGTTATCCAAAGGAGCTGTCACATTTTACATTCCCATCAGCAATGTATGAAGAATCCTGTTTCTCTACATCCGTACGAATAATAATTGTTGTCTGTCTTTTTTATTCTAGCCACTCTAGTAGATATACAGAGGTATCTATCTCATTAATTCTCATGTCCCTAATGACTAATGAGGTTGAGTATTTCTTTATGTATATTCAAATTTCTTGCCCATTTTTAAAAAATCAACACATAAGTGGATAAAAACGTTGTGGTACATATATACAATGGAATATTACTCAGCCATAACAAGAATCAAATCTCACTATTGGTGACAGCATGGATGGACCTAGAGGGTATTATGCTAACTAATACAAGCCAGATAGGGAAAGACAAATACCATATGATGTCACTTATATGAAGAATCTAAAGAACAAAGTAAGTGAGCAAACAAAACAGAAACAGAATTATAGATACAGAGAACAAATTAATGGAGGCAAGAGGGAAGGGATGTTGGTGGATGGGGTAAAAAAAAGGTGATGGGATTAAGAAGTACTAGTTGGTAGTCACAAAATTGTCATGGGGTGTAAGGTACAGCATAGGAAATATAGTAAATAATATTGTAGTAACTATCTCTGGTGCCAGGTGGGTACTTGAATTATCAAAGGGGACACTTTTTATCCTATATGAATGTATTCTCTCTGCTGTACACCTGAAACTAATACAAAAAAATGTTGAAATGCAAACTGTAATTAAAAAATAAAATAAAATAAATCTTTGTTCATTTTTAATTGATTTTTTTGTTTTCTTCTTATTCATTTGTGAGAGTTCTTTAAATTTTTGAATATGAGTCCTTTATCAAATATATGATTTGCAAATATTTCCCCATAAAGGGCTTATCTTTTTATTTTTTCATTTCCAAAGTGCTTTTTGAAATGCAAAACTTTAAAATTTTGACAAAGCCCAGTTTGTCACTTTTTTCTTTTATGAGTTGTGCTGTTAGTGTCATACCTAAGAACTCTTTGATTAATCCAAGTTAATCTTTTTTTTTATTCTAAGAAGTTTTATAGTTTTAATACCATGTGCTGAAAAATCTATCCTTTCTGCATTGACTTTTTCAAAATAAATTGTACAAAAATAAAAGGTTCTATTTCTGCAGTTTCAGTTCTGTCCAATTGATCTATATTACATTTTATATGTATATTCTACATGCCCATTCTTATGTCAACACCACACTGTCTTGATTATTGTAGCTGTATAGTAAGTTTTGAAATTGATTAGTACAAATCCTCTAACTTTGTTCTTCGTTTTCATTTTTGTGTTCTTCTAGTTCCTTTGCATTTCTGTATAAATTTAATATAAGCTTGCTAACTTGTTTTTTTTTTTGCAAAAGACAAATGATCAAACAAACAAATGCTATTTTAACAATATTGAGCCTTCCAATGCAAGAACATTTAAAAAGATGTTGCCTAAATTCCAAATATATGGGAATCTCGCAGATTTTTTGTTGTTGTTTTATAATTTAATTCCTTTGTGGTCAGATGTCATGCTTGTATAATTTCAATTCTTTTCAATTTACTGAAACTTGTTTTATGATTCAGTACCTGGTCTTTCATGGAGAATGTTCCAAGGGTGCTAGACTAGAAATAGTGTTAGAGACAAGGAAGAAATTTCCTAATGATAAAATGGTTACTCATTGGCTGCAGAATACATAATTTTCAAGTACACTTTAAATATTCTTCAGGAAAGACAATGTAGTAGGCCATAAAGCAAATCTTAATAAATTTTAAAAGATTGAAATCATACAAAGTGTGGTGTCTGACCACAATAGAATTAAATTATAGTATCAGAAAAAATAGACTTTGAGACACACTCACACACACACACACAATGTTAGTTATATCAAGTTGGTTGATAGAGTTATTCATTTTTTTTATCCTTGATGATTTACTGTCTAGTGATTTAATAAATTATTGCAAGTGGGATATTAAAATCTCTCTTAGTATTAAAATTTGCATTTCTCCACTTTTTTCTTTATGAATTTTGAGGTTCTGTCATTTATTAGAGTTTCCTGATGTATTGAGCATCTTATTATTATAAAATATTTTCTTTGTCTCTAATATTTCTGGTTTTTAAATCTATATCATCTGATATTAATATATCCACTCCAGTTTCTTTTTTACAAATGCTCTTTGCACAATATTTATACTTCTTGTGTTTTTTCCAAACTTTTCCTTTAAACTGTTTGTGTTTTTAAATAATACAGTATTCTTCTTGCAGACAACATATAATTGATTATTGCTTTTTAAAAATTCATTCTAATAATCTCTGTTTTTTTATTGGATTTTTAGGCCATTTACATTTAATGTGTTTACTTTATAGTTGAATTTGCACTTAATACTTTGCTATTTTTTCTTTATGTTTTTTGCTCTTCTTTGTGTGTTAAATACTTTTTTTTCTCATATGAGGATATATTTCATAATTTCAAAGAGAGAGAAATGGGAGAGGGAGGGAGGGGGGAAAGAGAGAGAGAGAGAGAGAGAGAGAGAGAGAGAGAGAGAGAGAGAGAGAGAGAGAGAGAGAGATGTGAGAGAAACATTGGTTGGTTACCTCCCATACATGCCCCAACCTGGAATCAAACCTGCAATCCTTTAGTGGAAGGTTCAGCATTCTAACCAACTGAGCCACTTGACGAGAGCTAAATACATTTCTAAGAAGTATAATTTTCAACTTCTGATCAAGGTGATGGAATAGGTGACGTGGTTGCCTCTTTGCACAACCACATCAAAATTACAACTAAAATATAGAACAACCATCACTCGGAATCATCAGAAATTCAGTTGAATGGAAGTCTGACGATTACAGAATTAAAGAAACCACATCCATCCAGATGGGTCGGAGGGGTGCAGATGTGGAACGGGCTGGTCCCTCACCTGTGTGTGGTGGATAAAAATTTGGGAGGAATATCTTGGGAGTGACAAGTTCAAGCCCCACACCAGGCCCCCCAACCCAGGGTTCCAGTGCCAGGAAGATATGTCCCCACAACATCTGACTGCAGAAACCAGCTGGGATTGAGTCAGTGGAAGAAACTTCAAGAGGTCCAACCTCCTATCATAGGTGTGCCAGAAGGAGAAGAGAAAGAGGAGTAAATTGTGAGTCTATTTGAAAAAATAATGAAAGAAAACTTCCCTAATTTAATGAAAGAAGTAAACTTGAAAGTTCAGGAAGCACAGCGAGTCCCAAACCAGATGGCAGCACAGCGGCTCTCCAAGACACATCATACTTAAAATGCAAAATGTTAAGGATAAAGAGAGAATCTAAAAAGCAACAGGAGAAAAGTAGTTACCTACCTACAGGGGAGTTCCCGTAAGACTGACAGCTGATTTCTCAAAAGAAACTTTGCAGACTAGAAAGGACTGGCAAAAAATATTCAAAGTCATAAAAAGTAGAGACTCACAGTCAAGATTGCTCTACTCAGCAAAGGTATAATTTAGAATAGAAGGGCAGATAAAAAGATTCCCAGACAAGAAAAATCTAAAGGAGTTCATCATCACCAAACATTATTATATGAAATGTTAAAGGGACTTATTTAAGAAGAAGAAGATCAAAACTATGAACCATAATTTGGAAAAAAATACAAATTTATCAACAATTGAATCTAAAAACAAACTAAGCGAAAAAGAAGAACAGAGACAGAATCATTGATACAGAGAGCATTTTGATGATTGCCAGATGGGAGAGGGTTGTGGGGGAAATGGATGAGGACGTGACTGGATTAAGAAGTACAACAAGGTAGTTACAGAATAGCCATGGAGATGTAAAGTACTGTGTAGAAAATGGAGTAGCCAAAGAACTTATACACATGACCCATGGACATGAACAATGGTGGTGGGATTGCCTGAGGGAGTAGAGGGTGCTGGATGGAGAGGGACAACTGTAATAGCATAATCAATAAATATAATTTTCAAAAAGAAGTATAATTTTCTGTTTATTTTAACCACGTTTGAGGGTTATTTTCCCTAAACTTTTGAAGAATAGTTTGCTGGATTTAGAATTATTGGTTAAGAATATTTTTCTGCACTTCTGGCCAAGATGGAGGCGTAGACAGACACGCTGCGTCTCCCTCCACAACTAAGAAGGAATACAACTACCTCAAAACTAGAAACAACCAGAAGTTCCAGAAAATCAAACTGCATTGAAGTCCAGCAAACAAAGATATAAAGAAAAAATATTCATCCAGACAGGTAGGAGGGGCAGAGCTGGGGTGAAGAAGAGGCGGTGTGGTTGTGGCAGCAGTGACAGGCCAGCAGAAAGCGCAGTCACACGTTTTAAAAAGTCACAAGGTACACCTGGGGAGTGTTCCCAGCTCCTCACTGGACCTAGGAGCTCACAGTCCCAGCACCAGGGAAAATCAAGCCTCATTGCTTCTGACTGTGCAGACCAGTGCGGGTTGGGGTGGAGGAAGAAACTGCCTTCATGGTCCTAGAACGTCTGCAGACCCACCCACTCTGGGAACGATGGCCAGGGAAGCAGCTAGAGGGGTGCCAGTCTGGTGCAGAACTGGGAGAAATGCCTGGAAAAGGGGCGAGTGCTGGGCAGGCGGCATTGTTCCTTCTCGGACCCCTCCCCCACATACAGCGCCACAACGTGGTGAAACAGGTCCCCTTGTACTGACGAATCCCTGAGGCTCCACCCCTTACAACATAACAGGAACAACAGCTCTACCTGGGATGCAGAGGCAAACAAACACAGGAGCCTGTCAGAATGAGGAGACACAAGTATGACCCAAAAGGGAAAATGGATCAACGTTCCAGTGGGAGAACTAAGTGATGAGGAGATAGCCAACCTAACAGATGAGGAGATAGACAACCTAACAGATGCAGAATTCAAAACACTGGTGATAAAGATGCTCACAGGCTTGACAGATATGCTTGAGTATGGCAAATGCATAAGAACAGGAGTGAAGGCTATGCTAAGTGAAACGAAGGAAAATCCACATGAAACCTATGGTGAAGGGAAGGAAACTGGGGTTCAAATCCATGATTTGGAACAGAAGGAAGAAAAAAACAGTCAACCAATGCAGAATGAGGAAGCAAGAATTAGAAAAAATAAGGAAAACTTCCCAAATTTTGCAAAGGAGATGAACATACAGGTCTGGGAAGCACAGAGGGTCCCGGGTGAGCTGGACCCAGAGGGGACCACACCAGGACGCATCATGACTGAGATGCCAAAGGTGAAAGATAAAGACAGAGTCCTGGGGGCAGCAAGAGAGAGGTGGAGAGTTGCCTACAGGGGGTTGCCTATAGGGCTATCAGCTGATTTCTCAGAGGACATTTTACAGGCAGGAAGGAACTGGCAAACAGTATTCAATGTGATGAAAGGCAACCTGCAACCAGGATTACTCTATCCAGCAAAGCTATCATTTGGAATGGAAGGGCAGATGAAGTGCTTCCCAGATGAGGTGAAGCTGAAGGAGTTCATCATCACCAAGCCATTGTTATATGAAATGTCAAAGGGACTTATTTAAGAAAAAGATCAAAACTATGAACACTAAAATGACAACAAACTCACAACTATCAAATACTGAATCTAAAAAAAACAAAATCCAAGTAAGCAAACCAGAATAGGAACAGAATCATAGGTATGGGGATCATTTGGAGGGTTATCAGCTGCGAGTGGGGAGGGGAGTAATGGGGATATGATGCAGGGACTAAGAAGCATAATCAGTTGGTACAAAATAGACAGGGGGATGTTAAGAATAATATAGGAAAAGGTGAAGCCAAAGAACTTATATGCATGACCCACGGACATGAACTAAGAGGGGTGGGATTACTGGAGGGAAGGGGGGTACTGGACAGAGGGGAGCAAAGGGGAAAAAATTGGAACTACTGTAACAGCATAATCAATAAAATATACTTAAAAAAAAGAATATTTTTCTTTCAGTTCTTTGAATATGTCATTCTACTGTCTTCTGGCCTCCACTCTTTCAGACAATAAGTCAGCCACTTTCATATTGATACTCCTGGTATGTAACAAGTCATTTTTCCCTGTCTTCCAAGATTTCTCTTTGTTTTAGCTTTTAAGAGTTAGACTTTATGTCTAGGTGTGAATTTCTTTGTGTTTATTCCACTTAGAATTTTTTTATGCTTCTTGGGGGAGTCCATTAAATATTTTTATCAGATTTTGGAAATTTTATGCTATTATATCATTAAACATTTTTTTATCTCCCTTTATATCTCTTCTTTCCTAGGACTCTCATATAGGAATATGGGCACAGTTGGTGTTGTTCTACAGGTCTCTGAGGAATTGTTCATTTATCTTCATTTTGCTTCCTCTCTCTTCCTCATATTGGCAATTTCTATTGATTTATTCTCAACTTCACTGATTCTTCTTCTATTTTGCATCCACTCCTAAGCTCCTTAGTGAACTTTTCATTTTATTTGTATTTTTCAACATCAGAATTTTTATTTGGTTCTTTTAGAAAATAAAATATCTGTGTCCTAATTGAGAATCTCTATTTGTTCATTCATTGATGTCACTCTTTTCTTTAATTCTTTAAGCACTGTTTTCTTCAGTTCTTTAAACATATTTTTTAGTTTTTTTAGATTAACTTTTTATTTATTTTATTTTATTGAATTTATTGGGTTGACATTGGTAAACATATTTATGGCAGCTGTTGTTAAGTCCTTGTTTGCTAACTCCAGCATTTGAGGACACTCAGTTTCCATTGGCTGCTTTTAATATTGCATATGAGTTATACTTTACTGTTTGTTTTTCTTATCATTTTTTTTTCGTTGTTGTTGTTGTTGAAAACTGGACATTCTGAATAATCTTTTGGAGCAACTCTGGATTTTGATCGCCCTGGCCCCCCCAAGGCTGTTGTTGCTGTTTAAATTGTTTATTTTATAACTTACCATGGCTAAATCTGTGAAACCTGCAGTATATGGATACTGATGTCTCAGCTCAGCTCTGCTTTGAGTATTCTTACTTTTATTTATAAGCTTTACTCTTTAAAATTCACCATTGTGTCTTTATAGTGTAGTGATCAGCCAATAATTTCATACAGCCTCAAATTAGAACACCAAAGATTCCTGCTGTTCTTACCTTAAATTCATTAATTTAAAAAAAGTATAAACACTTCTGACATTGTTGTATGACTTCAGTTGATTTCCAGAATGCTGAAATGCTTATTTTTTAAGTTTTTTTTTTCAATTTTATCTAGATTCTTCATTGCTTTGGGAGCATAAGGTTTATTGATGTCCCTACTCAGCCATTGTTGGAAGTCCTTTCTTCCACAGAGAAATTTTTGCTTGGCCAGTACAGTTACAAAATGGCTTTGCATACATCAGACTCCCTCATCTGAGTCCTTTCCTAAGTTCTTCAGAGACTATTCAGGTGAACCCCTCCATGTGCAACTTCTCTGATATGGGCTGTGCATTCTGCTCCTTCACTGCTTCTTCGCAGCTGAGTTTGGTTTTCCAGTGGCCCACTCTACAGCAACTCCCACCGATTCTTTTCAGTATCATGGTCCCATGATTCTTTCAGGTAGTCCTCTTTGATAAGCTCTAAAATGGCTTCTGGCTCACTTTCTTTCCCATGTGGCCCACACATGGTCATCAGGAAACATGTATTAATCCTTGTCCTAGCAAGCTCAGAGAGTGCCAGCCTTCCCAATAAAGCAACTACGTTCCTTTGATCCACCACAAAATTAATTCGCCATCTGTCTCTGGCCCTCTTGATTTTTCGGCTGGACTCTGATGCTGTCCACATTTCCACCTTAGGGGAGAGTTTAGTGAGGCCCTGGAGTCAGCACCCTCAAGCTGTTGTCACTGGATGCATGAAGAGAAAGAATTTTGGTGCAGGTCTCTCAAAGAAATCCTCTTCATAACATTCTTTCTCAACGTCCACAGTTCTAATTCTTTTTATAGAATGGGTTTTTTTAGAGGCATGAAACCAGTTCCCAGATATTTCCTTTTGAAAATCTGCTTCTGACTATGAAACATCATTTTAGAATTTCTTATCTATTGTATCTTGCTGCCTCATTAAACATTCCAATTCAGCATCCCATTACACTTGTGTTTATTTTTAGAGACTTCTCTGGTCCCCTTTAGACTAAACAACGTTTCTTAAAGTTACGAGATGTTCATAGATGTTATGTGAAAAATGGGTCCTGTGAGGAAATAACTGTGCTAAGCAAAGTTAGGCAAATCTCTTTTCTGTGAGCCTTCTCAGAATCTTTAATATGCTGATACCCACTGTGAAGATCCAAGGGGTGTGTGTGTGTGTGTAGAATACACAGCTTTTATCAAACTTATTTTACCATGAGAAACACTCTCCTTACCTTTTTGACATGCCTTTTTAAGAGATTACTGTTCTACAGAGCACATTTTGGAAATACTGGCCTGGAAAGTACCTATGGAAAGAGATGGCATTTTTCTCCTCATCCGGAGTGCTCCCCTGAGGCAGGCAACATGTTATTGCCTTTCACGTGCTCCTAACCACAGCAATTCTGACAGTTTCATGTGCTTTATTTCTTTAACCTAAAAGTAGTAGAGCTTGATTGCATGGTCCCTACACTAGACTGAGTTCCTTATTGATAGCAATCCCATCTTAGTCATCTTTGCATTTCCAGGGCTTACCACAGTGCCCGGGACTTAGCAGGAATGAATGAAAAATAGTATTACAGGAGGGTTTCTTTGCTGTTGCTTCTGCTGCCTCTTTAAAAAAAAAAAAAAGTTAAAAAAAAACCTAAACAAAAACTTTTACATTTGAGTCCCAGACTGCATATGTACAGCAATCAAACAAGTCTATTGAATGTTTATGAAACTCCCCATATATGAAAACCTGTGCTTGTTAATATCTGCAGGAGGATTCATTAAGTGTGCACATGTCCTGTGCTCTTCCCAAGGGCAACTAGGGTCGGGGCTTCTCTTTCTTTATATCTCTGTGTGTGATTGTGTACACACAGCTAAAGAGACAAGTTGCTGAGGACTTACCAAAAGAAATGAATGGGATGAAACAGATTGTCAAGTTACCGAGTGGTAATTAAGAACAGATTCCTAACATCACTTTATCATTTTAAAGAAATTTTCCTTTAAAAGACAAAACCACTGAATGATGAAATGTGTCATTCTTCTACTGAAGTCCCTGCTCAGTTGTACATACACATGTATGTCAGCCCAGAATCCCACATACCTGAAGATTGTAAGGAGTCTCAAATTATTTTCAATGGAGAAAAGTGCGTGTATGCATGTGATTTACTCATCTTCACCCTCAATATAGATCAGTTGGAAAGATTTCTCTCACTCAAACATTTCAAAATAGAATTTCACCCTGAAGCTGACTGGGACACTTGGCCCTGAGCATTATTTTTCAAAGGGTTTCGAGCTACTGAAAATGGGACTATAATGGGAGTTTGTAAGCAGTCATGACTGTGCAAGAACTCTAGCTCCAGAAATAACATCAGCAGCTGTGGCTACTAGCGGGCACGTTCTTCCCCAGCCTGGGGTCCTTAGGCTCTGATCACACATTGTCGGGGGTGGGAGGTCAGGAAGGAATTCCACCCCCTTTCCCACCCACTCAAGCACTCTTCACACTGTGTGACATTCCATCCCACATCTGGCCAGGTGCGTGTCTTACTGGCCCCCCTGGGGGAACGCATACCGGATTAGACACACACGTGGCCTGCCTTGCTGTGGGGGTAGAGGCCTGCCGCCATGATGTCCCAGTATTGTGTGTCTTGTGGTTAAACACTTAGGGTTTTGACGTAGACAAGGCAGTAGAGCCGACCCTCCAAGCCACTGCAAACAACCTGAGACGGCTTCTCAGAAATGCAGTCCTGAGCCTCAAAAGGAGATGGCCTTTACGGGGGCAATTTTCCAATTGCTGCCTATTTGGTGTGGTCATGTCTGAGCCAGGGAGGTTTCTTAACTCCAGGCAATGATATTTACAGAGAGCTGGATGCCAGGAACCTGATGAATCGTACACTAATGTGATGTGCATTCTTAGCATTAACTAACAGAGGAGTCATGAGTGTTGAGGGGTGGACACGGGAAAGGGCAAAGAGGGAAAAAGGCATATAAGAAGAATGGCCATCTGTAAGGTACCAACATTCGGTAACTGAACTCTCACTTTGGCACCAGAGGGTGGATCCTTCTATTAATCCTCATTTTTTCAGAGAAGCTGAACGATGCTCTTGATCAGTTGTAAGAGCCAAAGTGGGGATTAGAACCAGGCTTTCTGGAGGCAATGTACTGAGGCCTTTTAACTACACCACACCACAGCAAGGACCTAAGACATTGTCAAGCAGGTCATATCCTACTAACAGGTCCCTCCCAGGAAGAACTTGTAGTAGCTCTGGACTTTTTCTCTCTTTAGTCCTACTCTTGGAAGTTACTGTCAGATAACAAAGGTCCAGGAGGACTGCTCTAAATAATGAAGATCCACATCTCTTATTATAAGTGAGAGAAGCAGGATCAGGCCTATGATCAAAACACCTTCTAGGTGAGATGTCTGTATTGACCTGGGTCCAGCTCACAACAAGATTCTTCTGTCTTCGAGGTACTGACAGCACCCTTGATACAAAGTTGGTAATGTCCCAAAGCAGAGCCTGGGGCCAGTGGGTTGATCCTGACAGGCTAAATGGTGGGATAAGAGAGACCTCACAATTCTGAGTGTTACTCTTCCTCCCCAGTATCAGCAGAACTCACTGATGCTGGGAGTTTCAATCTGTTTTGACTCATTCGACCTTTTCAATCATCCTTTGGGATGGAATAATCTTCACCCAAGTTATGGACGAGGAACACTGTATTAGTCATGGTTCTCCAAAGGAACAGAACCAAAAGGATGTGTGTGTGTGTGTGTGTGTGTGTGTGTGTGTGTGTGTTTGTGTGTATGTGCGCGCGCGCGCGCATAGATAGATGGATAGAGATTTATCTCAAAGAATTGGCTCATGCAGTTGGTGAGTTCAACCAAAATCCGAAGGGGTAAGATGGTAGGCTAGAGACCCAGAGAAAAGTTGCAGTTCAAGTCTGAAGACCATCCGCTGGCAGAAGCCTGGAGGTCAGTCTTTGTTCTATTAAGGTTGTCAGCTGATTGGATGAGGCCCACCCACATTATGGAGGTTCACCAATTTAAATGTTAATCTCATCTAAAACACACTCTCACAGAAACATCCCCAAAAATCTTTGATCAAATACCTGAGCACCATATGAGCCAGGCTTATACATCAAATTAACCATCACAAACACTAAGCTTCAGAAAGTTACCTCCCATGCGGAGGTGGCACAGTGAGAGGCAAAGCTGGGGATTTAACACGAGTTCTCTTCTTGATCTTCTATAGCCCACATTAATAAAACAGGGAAAGTACGTAGTTCATCGAGAGCCTCATACGGATTAGATGGCATACTCATGGGATTCTCATCTATCCTTCAGAAGGTCTTCATCGAGTGCTCCCAAGGTCCACGATATCCAGGAGCTGTACCCCTGGAACGTGAGTAAGGAGGGACCTTTGTAAAGCTACTTCTCCCCATGAATAGGCTGTGCCTTGGAAGTACATGGTTAGCTTTGGAAGCCAGGACAAGCTTGGTGAACTAAATGGGGTCCCCTCAGTGCACAGGTACAATTTTTCAGATGAGCAGTGTGTTGCACACAGTCTACATTCAGGAAACATTCCTGGAACACACAGGTGATGGATAGGTGAGGAAAGATGTAGAATAGGAGATGCCCCTACCCCTGCATTAGGGCTCTGCGTGTGATCGAGTTGGGGTACGGGGGTGAATCAGATGATCTTGGAAGAAGTCCTCCCACTTAATGGACCCTTCGGGATTCACCAGCTGCAAAAACAGCTCCTTAGCTTTGAGGTGCACACATTTTATGAGCTTCACCTATTCCTCTCTCCAACAGAACCTGAGTAAGCTCACCTGGGCAAGGGTGGAGACTCGCCTCTCCCAACCCCAGACTATTCTGTGCCACAGCCACACTGCCCCCGTTCCTGTCTGCCTCATGCTCCCCACCCACCACTTCTAAGTCTCTGACCCTATCTCCCCTCAACTTTAAATCCTTCCTTTCTCTCACTTTGCCTGGAGTGAGTTAATGAGATTATAAAAGGAGTTAATTCTACAAGGAGATAATGAGGATATTCTCATTAGGCCTGCCCCTTCATTTCTATTGGTCTGCTGCTGCTGATTTCTGTTAATTTCACTTCATTTCCTTATGACAGGGACAATTAGGTTGGCCTTTGATGTGATTTCCAAGGGAGGGTAGTTATGCTATAGCTCCTGGTACTAGAAATTAGTCAGTCATAAAACTCTTACACTACAGTAACTTGCTGCATCCTTTTATTTTTCAAAAATAGTTAAAAATAGATACCATTTATTTAATACTTGCTACCTCCTGGGCAATGTAGACAACAGTTGGAAAAGTGGGATTAAAGTTGAGAGGAAAGTGGTGGTTAGAATATAGATTTGAGCACAGAGACAATGGTTGACTTCTCCAGTCAGTTATTATGCCTATGGTGGAATTCCTGAGAATTGAATGAATTCCTGAGAGGAGCGTTTGTGACACTCAGGACGACTGCCCCTGACAGGTGCCATGGTAACATCAATATCTAGGTGGGAAAAGAGGAATCAGGAGATGCACAAGGGAAGTGGTAATGCTGGGAAGACACCCCTGAGGAAAGTCCTTCAAGAAAGGAATGATCTAAGCATTTCAAAGGGTGAGAATGAAGAGTGACAAGACTAGATTCAAGGTAAGGGTAGCTGCAAGGTGAGGGGGATTCGGGAAGACAGTGGACTGAACTTAATTCCCAAATAGACTGTGGCACTTTGCAGTTACGGAATTTACCTGCATTCTGCTTCATCTTGGTTGAGTTAAGTAGAATTCACGCCAATTTAGAGGAATAAGTGTTCTTCGTTGGCCTTTTTTTGTTGAGTTATTAAAGATGTTGAAGAAAATACACAGAATTGGAGTCAGAGGAATTAGGTTAGGATCCTCTGGCTATGATCTGGGGCAGAACGTCAGTCAGATATGGCATATATGCATATATATATATATTTATATATGAAATTATAACGGTATCTCCCAAAGTAGTCTTTGAAAAGAACTATGCCAGTGCAAGGTATGTAAAATATTGCCACACCTATAAGCTAATGCTCAGGAATTATTCCAATATTATATTTTGGTGGATTGATGGGAGTGTATCAGGTAAGGTTATATTTGGCTGTAAACAACAGAAGACTCAACTATAATAACTTAAACACATAGGAGTTTATTTTTCTCACCTAACAAGAAGTCAGGGGAAGGTGCAGCCACTTACAGGTGTCACCTAGGACCTCAGCTTTTCCTACCTTCCTGCTCTACCATCCTTAAGAGAGTGGCTTTTGTTTTCAAAGTTGCAAGATGGCTGCTGAATCTCCAGGCATCATATCCATGTTCCAAGAGAAAGAAAATGGGGGAAGAATAAATAAGGACTGTCAAAGTGCTGAAGGGGATGCCATCTAAATATGACTTTTTCTTAAAGAGTTTTGTGGCAGCTGACTCCCACCTTTTGCACGATAACCTCACCTGGTCAGAACTGGGTGACTATTGTAGAGTTGCAGTTTTTTAGTTGAGGAAGGCAAGGGAGAAGGCTTTTGGAAGGCAGCTTGCAATGTCTACTACAGAGCACAGAGCAGAACTTACCTTGCCAATGGAACCTCAATATGAGGAAGGGGAAAGACATGACAATGGGTATAAAGCTCTGGAGGGCAACCTGTCAGTGACCAAAAAGCTCTGGGCCCTCTGTGGCTTGGATCAAAACGTCTTGGCTGTCCCCCACCAAGAGGCCCAGTCCCCAAGACTTGGCCCCTTCTGGCAATCAGCCCTAACCAGCTGCTGCCAAAGGGGTAAACATATTCCAAGTCCTTGAGTCCCTACTGCACTGTAACTGTGGTTAAACACACACACACACACACACACACACACACACACACACACACACACACACACCATATGGGCTAATGGAAAGTTCACTAGAGTTGTGATGTCTTAGTGATGATTTGCGGTTATCTGTGCTCCTATTAATGGAGAGTTGAATACCTATACACTTATGTTATCTAACTACACAAGCAATTTGCATCTCACGTGTATCATTTTTATATTCATTCTCCAATTCTTGGGAACCATAAAGGACAAAGCATTTACATCCTCTTTCTCTACTCGGGAAGGAGAGCTGTTTAAACCACGCTGTTTCCCTAAGACCCTTCAGCTCGGTAAAGAAACAGAACCCCATCAGAATCCAGACCTGAACACCCATAAAACTCTACATGGGTCATCACCCAGTGTGGATGCCAGCTGCCCACACACTCCTGGGGTTGTGGGGGAAACAGAGAAGATCAAACACTCACCCTGAGGATGGTGCCAGTCATGGAGCAGACAGTTGCTCTTGACTAAGGCAATTTCCAGTCCAGTCCAGAAGATGGATCACAATCCCATTTAAGAAAAAAAATTAAAAGCAATCTTTAAAAGTATGAATAAGAGCTATTGTAAACGGCTCAAACTCTGTATATAAGCAGTGAAGTAAGATGAATTGACTGGCACTGAGTTGGAAAAGCTATACAGAGGCAGGGAGTGTGGAACATAATTTTATAAAAATAAACTTTTTTTTTAAAACATACACACTCCCAAAGAAGAAATGGAAAAGTTGTTAGGGTGTGGACCAGGGCTTCTAATTAGCTGTTCTGTTCTGCCTGATTTATCTTCTTTCTTGCCCTCGCACCTTCCTTGGACTTACCGTCCTACAAAGGGACCCTTTGAGGTTGGAGAGGGCATTCCCCACGCACCTGGACCCCTGCCCCTCTCAGACCAGATCTTTGCGCCAGATGCCCAGGGGAGGAGCGAGGAGAAACCTACTGCCCAGGTCCTCACTTTTGCCTCCTTGACCCTTACATGTTTCCAAAACAGAGGGAGCCCTGAGAAGGCTCCTTGCCAAGGTAGGAAACAGCTACCCTCATTGTCTGCCTCGCCCCTGCCGGCTGCCCTCTCCCCTCCTCCCTCCCCTCCTTTCTGTCTGAAAGTGTGAAAATTACAAATCCCAAGGAACTGCAATCAGAACTCTACCTAGGGAAAATTCAGAGTATCCTGGCCATAAATATCCCGCTCCAAGGCGCCTGACGTCAGAGAGGGGCGGGCAGGGGAGCGGGGCCGGTCGGGAGGGGCGGCGGCGGTGGTTTCTCTGAATGCAGCGGAGTCCGGAGAGAGGAGCGGAGCGCGGCCGCGAGCGCGCCGCCGGGTTCGGGCTGCTGGGAGCGGCGCCGGCCATGGGGGCCTCGGAGTAAGTGCGGCCGCCCGGCCTGCGGGGCTTCGCGTCTGTCCGTGGGTTGGGTGCCGGGCCGGGGTGGGGGAGCTTTCTGCCAGCACTGCCCCACTTTTCTCCCCCTACTTCATCCACAGTGCAAAGAGCGGATTGGAAAGGCAAAGTCTCTCCAAGCTGCCTGTTTTGTTTCTCCAAAGTGTTTGCAGGAACCACGGATCCCTGAGTGGGCTCCCAGGGCCTGCGTGCGTGCGTGCGTGTGTGTGCGCGCGCGCGGGGGTGTGTGTGTGTCAGTGTCTGTCGGAATTAGCACATCTGGACACAGGAAATGTCTTTGGAAAACTTTAAAAAATGTTTTTTCGTGGCTTTGAAATCTGATTCCTTGTTGTCACAAGTGGACAAACATAGCCGGTACCCCCCACACTGACAACTTTTTCGGTCGTGTCTGGTCCTGGTTCAGTTTGTGCCTTCACGCGGATGGTTTAACTCTTCACAAGCCCAGCTCCCACTTGCAAGCCTGGCCCCTGGCCAGCACGCAGGGCAAGGGGAGCCGGAGGTTCTTGCTCTCAGCAGCAGTGGGCAGTGGGGCTTGGAGCAAGGAAAGGAGTCCTGACTCTCGGTACCTTAGCACCTGTGGCCATTGCCAAGCCTCCTGCCTTGGCCCTGACATCGCCAGGCCATGGGACCTTGACTTAACCGGGAAGGAAAGATCTGGTCAGGAGACAGGTAATTTAAGGAAGGTGAGGAAGAGGAGGAGGTGGTGGTGGCCAGGACACTGTGGCTCTGTGTCCAGTTCTGCCCCAGCAGTGGGATGAATGTGTCTGCCACATGTGCCCACGGTGGGGGACGTGCCGGTTTCTCTGGAAGCACCGCGGTGCCCCAAACAAGATGCAAGCTCATAACATAAAGAGACATGTCTGAGCTGTGGGGTGGAGGAAGGGGGGTGGTGAGGAGAGGGAGAGAGATTTTTATCAAAATTGAACACAGATTGCTGAGGTCTGGGCTTGATTTAACTCTTCTCTCTCTGCTTTGGCCACTTTCGCACAGTTCTGTGGAGGTTTTGCAAAGTTCCTGGGAAGGTGAGAAGGAAAATCAAGCCTCTCTAGGAAAGAGGCCCTGCAGGTTTTCCTTGAAGCCAGCATGGGAATGCAAGCCACTTCCCATCTCTGAAAAACTTAAAGTTTAAAGTTTTGTGTCCCTCCCCCCCATCTGAGTTTTGGTGTCAGTTTCTTGGATTTCTCTGAAAAGCTGGCTGATGGAGGAAATGGATTTTCCCTAGGACGCAGAGGGGGAATTGTGTTCTCCTGAGAGTGGGAGGAGAGGGGGCGCGGGTTCTGTGGACCCCGCAGCCCTGAATTGCCCAATGCACTGCGCTGGATGTCAATAGCCGGGTTCAACAAACCAGCGACCACAAAGAGAGCCCTTTCAGCTTTGCCCTAGCCTGGTCTCTGGTTTTGTATTTTGCAATAGAGCCAACCTACAATGTTTGGGTGGGAGGAACATTACTGGACTCTCCCTGTGCCCTAGAAAAATGAGAGAAGGAAGGGACAGAGAGGAAATTTGGACCCACAGGAAGTTGGAGATTTGGGAAGGATTTTAAAAATTATACAAATTGACCCCTAGGGAAACACTATAATAGACTGAGCAGACAGCAATGTCAAAAATAGACTCGTTTAACTTCAGGAGTACATCTTCAATCTAAGTGTGATGAAAAAGGAAATAAGTCACTTTAGGAACAGTGTAAACAAGTGTGTAAACAGGGGTAGCTGGGTTCCCGTGAGACACACGTGCAGGCACAAGCTTACACGTTTGTGACTTCGTGGTAACAGTTGTGGCCTCAGGCATGGACTCATAAACAGCCCTTTTCTCATCTGTGCTGGGAGCTGCGCACACACACACACACACACACACACATACACACAACTGTGCTATTATGTCTTGCTGCCTGATAAGTTGCACGCTCTGGCACATAACTCTTAGTGGAGTTTTCAGAGCTTTTTCTCTCCTCTTGGGATGCTGAGGGAATACTTGTGCCCCCATCAGGATGAAAAGAGGAGAGAAACTTCTGGGCGCCAGAACTGAGAAGAGAGTCAGGCTTTCAGGGAAGGGGGAGGATGTGAGGGCAGAACCAGTAGGAAGCCCTGTGAATGTTTCTTCTTTGGGTGTAGTTGAGAGACTACTGCTCTTTATGGGAACATGCTTTCTCCCCAATTTTTTCCCCAACCTCCTGCCCCGAAAGATTTGGCCACTAAACAGGTTAAACTCTGTCCCTCACTGAAGAGCCTTGGAACCCACAGGTGAAGGAGACGGCAAGCCTCAGTGCCTGTAGTCAGGAGGGTGCAAAGATAACCAATGAGGCAAAGGCTTGCTTTTTTTTACTTCAGTAGACCCAATGGAAGGACCAATTTTAAGTATTCCCACTATTTATAAACAGAACGCTGAACACCCAGGGATAGAGGGACCTATTGGAAGTGGACGCCCAGAAATACCCTTGTTCCTTCTCAAGGAGAGAACTGCGCTTTTACTCTTTCATTATGTGGGTTTCTCCAGATGGTCAGTGGAATCCTGACCCCTCTGGGTTTTCTCTGGGAGACATTTTCACCAACTTGAGACCTGGACAGATTCCTAGACCACTGACGCTTGGGCTGATAGTGAAACCTTCTCAGTGTCCCTTCTATCAGCTCAAGATCTGGCCAGCTCTTTAGTCATCCCTGAGATGAGAATACTTAGGATGCATTCATTCTTAGGCTCTCCTGAAGGTCTAAAGGGCAAACACACCTGGCAGAAAAACAACGTGGCTGTTGTCTTTGGCTTTGATAGCAGATGGCCCTCTGGATCTCTACAGCCAGAATCTCTGTGTCCAGGGATCCTGTGCCCTTCAGGTCTGGACTACAGACACAGCCTGGTGCAAGGACAGAGCGCAGGCTTCGGAGCACTGCCCAGGAGAGGGTTAGTCACCTGGGAGACCTTACTCCTGTGAGCTTCAGCGTCCTCATCTATGAAACCATTCTGAGGATAATATTTACCGCCCGAGGTTATTACAAAAATGATATTTATGTAAAAGGATAAAAACAGAGCTAGCAATGTTGTAGACCTTTAATAAAGGGACTAACATAATTTCATCTTGAGGTTTTCAGCCACGGAGCCTGTATTGTTTCCGAAAGGACCTGCCCCCCAAATCTGGCTATGTGTTTTCCATCATTGAAGGCCAGGGGGTGGAGTTTCTAGGGCTCTGGTCTCCTTTACTTGCTCCTTCTAGAAAAAGGTGGCTGGTGGGGATTACCCAAGAGCTCACCTGGCCCATTACCCTGAAGGGTGGGAGGAGCCACCCGGCAACCTGGATATCTGCCCTGGAAACACTCCTGTGAGAGCTCTCTCCAGAGGGGGAAGGGCAGCTGTGCAGGTTGTCTGTGCTTGGTGGGGGTGGGGCAGCAAGATCAAAAACCAGCTGTCTCTTTTTTTACTTTTAACCTTTTTATTTTTTAATTTTATTTTCAATTACAGTTTGTATTAGTTTCAGATGTACAGCATAGTGGTTAGATAATCATATACTTTACCAAGTGTTCCTTCCAAATAAATCAACAGCAGATTAGATGAAGCAGAGAATCGAATCAGTGATTTAGAGGAGACAAGATAGTGGAAAACACCCAATCAGGGCAGTGAAAAGAAAAAAAGAATTTAAGAAAATGATCAGAGGGGAGGGGGAAGGGGGAAAGAAGGAGAAAGATCTAGTCAAGGAACATGTGTGTATAAATGACCCATGAACATGGACAACAGGGTGGGGATTGACTGTGGGAGTCGAGGGGGGGGCAGGGCAGTGGAGAGTAATAGGAAAATTGGGACAATTGTAATAGAACAACAATAAAAAAAGAAAAGAAAATGAGGTGGAAGAACCAGTTGAGTCTTGAAGAACAAACCTGAGGTCAGGCTTGTTAGGTAGCCACTGTGCCTCAAAGTGCTGAGGTCAGGGTAAGGGGAGTCTCTGATGGGTTGTAAAAAATGGAAGCTTTAGGCATCTGTAAACTTTCCCGGTGGGTATGGTGGAGTTGGGGTAGGGAATTGACTAGTCCAAGGGCAGAAGGAGCATCCGATGCTGGAAAGAGCAGCTGCAGGTTCTCTTGGCCCATCTTAGTGCTTCTAAGTTATTCTTCAAGTTGACATTTAAAACTTTAAGGATCACATTTGTTTCTGTTTTGTTCAAGCGCTCTCTTTAACGATGGCCTGGGATGACTTTTCAGCTTTTAAGAGGCTCAGCCACTGGCCAACATCTCTTGAGATGGCCCAGATTGGGGGTCAGTGAATTCCTCAGTCCTGGCACTATCTATTTCTCCAACTCTCTCTCCACATTTTTTGGGTTTGTTTGTTTTTTGTTTCATTATGAGGTTTTAAAACTGCACCGTCAAGATGCTGTGTAGGGAGGAAATGCCTTTTCTTTTTTTGGACCTGTGTATCATGCTTGGGTTGTGCAAGGCTTTTCAGACTATGGGTATTAGCAGGTGTTGTGGGATTCTTTCTGGACCTACCTCTCCAAAAAAAGAAAAGAGGAAACCTGGAAAAAATAAACTTTAGACAGTTTATCTCTGGCCAAAGAGGAGATGAATGACTTGTAGGATGCCTTCTGGTTCCATGGGGAAAGCTTCAGAACCAAGTAGACCCAGGTGTGAGTTCTGGCACCAGAAGTCAAGCTGTTCAACCTCTCTGATTCTTCTTCATCTTCTAAATGAGAACAATAACTATTCTCACATCCCAGGGTTGTTCTGAAGACAAAGTGAGATAATATATAAGAAAGACCTAGCAAACTGCTTGGTGCTGAGAAAAATGTTCATGCCTTTTCCTTCTGTAGCTAAGCTCACGAAAGTACATGTGTTTGGACATCTGTATATGAGTGAACATAAATAAGGCACTTATTGAAGGCTTAAAATTAGTGCTCAAAGGTCAGCTATCTCAATCTGGAAATGGAGATATTTAATACAAAAGTGGGGCACAGGTCAGCACTCTCTAGCTTGTTTTAGAAATCCCAAACACTGTCTTGGCTCCAAGAGTCAAAGTCAAAACTGGGGAGAGAAACCATTGAGTCAGTAGCTAACCTGAAAACCTAATAGTAATGGCAGAATGACAACAGTACTTTAACATTTGTATAACATGCTACTATTTGGAAAGCACATGGCCTTATTTCATCATCATAATAATCCTATGAGATTGCTATTATCCACATTTTATGGCTCTTACTCTGTGGGCTAAAAGTCTTACCCTAATTCACACGGTAGGTAAGTGGAAGTAATAGGAAGTGAAGGAGGATCTGAGCAGCGGGTTGCAGCCCTGGCTGCACATTAGAATCAGCTGGGGAGCATAAAATTATTAATACCTGGGCTCACCCCAGACCAATTGAATTAGGATCTCTGGGGAGTAGAGCCCAGGCATGGAGAGTTCTACAAGCTCCCAGGTGAACTGGAGTCTAAGTTGAGAGCCATGGGTCTGAGGTAGAGTGAAGAATACTGTACCAAGGTTAGGGTTCAGTGTACCAGGTATAGGTAAGACGAACAGGCAAGACTTTGCTAGTAAGTTCCATAGGGGTGAGGGCTTGCATGGTTCTCTTTGTATTCCCAGAACCTAGAATAGTGTCAGGCACAAGGTAGACACTCATTAAACGCTGGCTGAATGTATGAACGAACAAATTGCTATAGATTAGGAGACAATGATCTCAACAGTCAAATGCAACCTGTCACTTTGTTATATACATAAAGTCTTACTGGAACACAGCTACATCATTTATTTATGTGTTGTCTATGGCTGCTTTCATGCTAACAGGGCCTAGGTGAATGTTGTAATAAGGACCGTATAATTCACAATGCTCAAAATATTTATTGTCTGGCCCTTTAGCAGAAAGTTTGGTGGCTTCTGCTCTAGATCACAGACAGAAATGGAACAAGTAAACCTAGCAAGAGTGCCTGCAGCATGGTGGTCAAGAATATGGGTCCTAGAATCAGACAAACCTGTGTTTGAATCCTGGCTCTGCCACTTATTCCATTGAATATTATTTCACCTCTCTGAGTCTCAGTTTTCTCATCTGAAAAACAGGGATGATGATAAATAATACGTCTCTTTCAGGATGGTTGTGAGGATCGTCAACCCTTGACCTAGACTAAGCACTCAGCAAATGTTAACTCCTATTATCATGGTTATTGTTGTAGTTACTTGCAGTTAACCAAGTAGAACAAAAACTAGATTGAAGTCAAAATCTAAATCCACTTTCATGGACAGAATAAGGGAAAAATAATCAGTCTGTAAGCTAGTGTGATGAAAAAACAAAAACAAAAACGATATGAGGTTCCTGAGGTGAAAGGTATCCTCTAAGACAACACGGATCAGGCCTCTGGATGTGTGAGTGAGCGGCTCCTATATGGCTGACTGCTGTGTCAACTGACAATCCCTATCACTCCTCAAGGGTTAACCTGGATTTTATTACACTGAATCTAGTCACAAGCATGTCCCACCTCTATACCCTTATTCATAGTTCTTTCTGCCTGAAAGACCCTTCCTGATCTTTATCTTCCTGTTCTACTTTTCCTGCCAGACTTGCTCAGGTGTCCCCTTCTCCTTCAAACTCCATTTTTAAGCGCTCCCCCCCCCAACCCCATGAACTTGACATACAGCTCTGTCATAACAGTTAACACTGCATTACAGTCTCCACCTTGCTTTCTACATGTTTGGAGCTCATAAAAGTCAAACTACGTTGTTGAGTCCATACCCGGTAGCCAAGTAGTATCAATGAACCCTTGATTCAATGCAACGATACCTGAGTTAACTCTTGAGGAAATAATAACACTTGCGTAGGTGCTGATGGGATGGCAAGAGAGAATTTCCATAGCTCACCAGATACAGAAGAGCTGCCCAGTTTAAAGACATATGTGGACCCTTTGTGTCCTTCTCCCTTCACTCTGTGGTGGTTCCTTCTCTCTGGGACACCCCTCCTAGGGTGCAGCCAGGGACAAAGAAGTATGGAAGACACTTAAAACCCAGTCTTTGACTTCCTGTCAGCAGATGTGAAAAGTTGGGCCTTTTGTGTATATGTGCCAGGATGATGGGGAGTTAGCTTGCTATGGTCAGCTTTCAGTAGCACGGTGATAGAGAGAAGCGTGGTCATGGATAATAGCAAACAGCAGATCATTCACAGCATTGCCATTTGACAACAGAATGCATTGCATAATTTTTATAGATTTTAGTGGCAGATTTATGTTGGTGGCAGATATAGTGTGTGGAATAATATTAAAATGAAGTTCTCTTCTAATGGTTAAGGGGAGGGTACAGAAAAATGTTGGCCTTGAATTAAATATCCCCCCCCCCCCTTTTTTTTTTAAATCCCCACCTGAGGCCATGCTTATTGATTTTAGAGAGAGGGGGAGAGGGAGAGAGAGAGAGAGGAAAAGAAATACCAATGGGAGAGAGACATTGATTGGTTGCCTCTCCTACGTGCCCCACCTGGGGACCAAACCCGTAGCCTAGGCATGTGCTCTGACTGGGGATCAAACCAGCAAACTTTCAGTGTACAGGACACATTCCAACCAAATGAAACACATCGACTAGGGCAATTAAATATCCCTTCTCATCAACCCCAAAGGGACAATTAGGAGCTGGCTCCTAAGAGGGGAGGTAGGAAAGAGAATGAAAAATTATGTTTATATATGTCCCCATTATGTATTTGGTGCTATGCCAATCATTCAAAAATATGTATTCTTCATTTGATTTTTCCAAATTATGAAAGTAATTCTTTCTTGCTTAAACAAGTGAATCAATATTGTTCAGAGATACAAAAAAAAAAAAAACAAAAAACAAAAAAAAAACATCTTAACCCCCATCCATATCCTGGTAATTAATATAAATAGCCTAGAATGATTTTTCTTCATATCTTTTCCTTTGTTCATACAAATACCTACAGTTATGTGTGCAGGTAGAGCAAGATCTTGTCAGAGTGTTTGTTTTTCACTGAAATTGAATCTAACTGTGCAGGTTACTTCACAGCACACTTTTCTTCCCTTTGACCCTATGTCAAGGTCATTCCGACAATGGATCAAGCTCTTTTTTTTTTTCTGATATCTTTATACCAACATACAGCTGTATATATTTGAGATCATGCCATCCTCACAGGGATGTTTATTTTTCCGTAAGTAAGATATCAAATGTGGTTTCATCTGGCCAATCACTAATTTGGGCCCCCGAGTCTGACATACCAAGCATCCATCACCCAAGAAAGCTTTGCTTTAGCACTCAGGCTGTGTGAGTGATGTACCAGGCCTGCTGGCCATCATGGGGTATGACTACATGTTGTGTGTGGTCCTCATTTGTCCCTAGGGAAGCTATTGAGCATCAGGCCCTGTGGCTTCCCCCACCCCCCTCATCGGATTTAGCCTTCCCTCCTGGGGTCTCCTCATCACTGACGATGCAGGAAACATCAGAGACTGTACATGAGGTTGGAGAACAGTTCTGATGGAGCAGATCAGGCAGTGTTGTATAATGGGCAGGTGTGTGGACTCTACACTCTGATTGCTTAGGAGTCCAAATTTTACATAGTGGACATGGAGCTGTGCCACCCAGACCCCTGTGCAGGCAGTGCTGGGAGTGGGCAGCCTTCTCTGGAATTTCCTCAGCTCAGAGTTGCCTTGCCCATAGTCACTCCCGCCCACATTCCCTCCTGGGTCACCTGCGCCCAGTGATGGGTGGGAGTGATGAAGGCCTGGCCCCTCTGTCCTCATGTGGGGAAATGCTAAACGACCTCCCGGTTTCAGGGGTCCCCATGCGGTTGGTGGAGGCCTTCACTGAGGCTGAACTGAATGCGGCTGCACTTCTCCCTCTGCCCAGCGCTGCCTCCCACAGTCCCCTCTCTCCCAGGTGGTGGGTTCCAAGAGCCCTTCCTAGCCCCCTGTCTGCTCCAGACATTGTGCTGTTTTATATGAAGTTGCTTCGGAGGTGTCCATTACGTTCTAGGTCAGTGGTTCTCAACCTTCCTAATGCCGTGACCCTTTAATACAGTTCCTCATGTTGTGGTGACCCCTGACCATAAAATTATTTTTGTTGCTACTTCATAACTGTAATTTTGTTACTGTTATGAATTGTAATGTAAATATATGATATGCAGGATGTATTTTCATTGTTACAAATTGAACATAATTAAAGCATAGTGATTAATCACAAAAACAATATGTAATTATATATGTGTTTTCCGATGGTCTTAGGCGACCCCTATGAAAGGGTCATTCGACCCCCAAAGGGGTCGCAACGCACAGGTTGAGAACCACTGTTCTAGGTAATCATGGGGGGTGGCTCTGTTAGAATATGTAAAAGTGTACATTTTTTCTTGTGCTCTATGTTGTGTGTTTTCTAGGTGAGACCCAATGGATTTCTCTATAAGCAGGGTTAATTGAGCACATGTTTTGATTTTTATTGCTAAATTTGCATCTGCCTCTGCCCCTGTTCCCATTCCTCATGCTAGGCAGAGGGTGGGGTATTTCTGGGTAGAAGCATGACCAGATGCTTTTGTTGCCATCCTGGAGACAGGGGCCTGGACCAGCTGACCTTTGGGACTTTCTTTCCATCTTACTGGTGCTTCTGTAATATAAAGGAGGTGGTCTCAGAGGTCCCTGCTGGCCCCCTGGGAGCCACCTTCCTGCCTGCACAGGTATTCACATCATTCCTGTGAGAGTCTCTGCCAGATCTGATTTGTCCTTGTGGATGTTTGTTTCTTACTCGTTTTCCCCAAGCACAGCGGTCTTTGGCTCTGTGAGCTAAACATTCTGCCCTTCAGGTTAAGTACACTGATGGTCTTCCCCGAGTGCCAAAGCAAAGTTTGCCTGCATGATTGATGCTCCTTGTGCCAGACTCCATGACCTAGACTCACAGTTCAAGCTCTGACCACATTTGTGGGGGTCAGTGTCAACACTACCTCCCTCACTTCCTCCCAGATGCCACAGCCCCCAGCCTCAAGGTCCCCTGACTGGGCAGCCAGTAAAGGGTGATGCCTGCCAGGTTAGTGGGGAGATCCGTCAATATTTCCACAGTGGCAGAGGCAGCTTTGAAGTGAGTTCGAAGCAAATTCAGGTTTCTGTGGCCTGTAGGCAGTAGAAGGGCCAAGCTATTTTAGCTCTTCTTTTCTTATTGAATCTCTATCAATTGGGCTGGCAGCTGCCCAGAGGGAGAGTTAGAAACCTCCTCTGAGACAAACAGTTGTGATTTACTATCACTGTTGCCCTGAACAGAGGTAATGTTATTGAAATCTGTGGCTGCCTAAATGGAAGCTGGGGCTGACAGCACTGAGAAACAAGCCAGATTTCTGAGTATATAAGGCCGTGGTTCAGAGCACAGGCCCTGGGTTCGGAGTCTGGCTTTGCTTCTTGTTAGCTGGGTGACCTTGCATGAGTTACTTCATGTCTTTGTGCCTTAGTCTTCTTATCTTCAAAATAGGTTGTTATGAAGATAAAATTGATGCATAACTTGGTAAAAAAAGAAAAAAAGGTAAAGAAAAAGTAGTTGAAACCATGGCCAGCACTTAGTAAGCACTGAGGAATGGTAGTGATGATGATGAAGGTGATGGAGGTGACAATGGAGATGATGATGGAGAACAGGGACTAAGTCTTATTAGCTCTGTTTGTCCAGCACCCTGCACAGTGCCTGGGACAGAGTGGAGACACAACAACATTTATTAAATCAAATATCCCATGGGTTTTTGCTAAGTGTCCACTGCCTACTTATACTGTTCAACTCTCTACCGAAAAAAAAGATGTTTTCCATTTAAAATTTTATTTAAAGTTTTTATTGAAGTTCAACATGATTCATAAAAAATACACAGTTTATAAGTATATAGCTCAATGGATTTTCACAAACCGAACACATCTGTGTAACCAGCATCTGGATCAAGAAACAGAACATTCCAAAGCCCCCTTTCCCCACCCAGAGAAGCCCCTCATGCCTCTTTGGCTACTACCCTCCCATGAACTTGAAACCTAGCTCCATAGATTAGTTTTGCCTATTCTTGAACTTCACGTAAATGGAGGCATACAGTGCATATCCGTTTGTGTCTGGTTTCTTTTGCTCAGCATCATGTTGTTGCATAGATCATTTATTCTCATTGTTGTGTAGTATTCCACTATGTGGCTATACACGCTTTATTTATTTACCCTTCTGTGGATGGGCATTTCGGTGGTTATACAGTCTTGCTGTGAGCATCTGTGCACTCGTCCTTAGGTGAACATATGGATGCATTGTGTTGATGTGTTCCTGGGCGTGGAACTGCTGGATCATAGGGAATGCATATGTTCAGCTGTAGGAGATACTGACAAACAGCTTTACGAAGTGGTTGTACCGTGTTTTTGATTTTATGTAAAGATGAAGCAGTTCCAACCTGGTAGTAAAGTGGCTTGAGGCCCAGTAATACACCAGGGTTCCCAAGATGTTCATATTCCCCATGCTCTTTGTATCTGAGAGTTCATGTGTTCTAGAAAGCCAGCTGGGATAGGCATGTCCCGCATACCAGGCACTGTGCTAAATCCTCACAACTATCCCATGAGATGAGATGGCTGTTCTCATCTTACAGATGAAGAAACTGAGAGTCAGAGAGGTTGAGTGACTTGCCCAAGATCATACAGGAAGAAACTTTCAGAGTCAGAATATAAAACATATGCTTGAATTTAAAACTCTTGCATTTTGGAATCTATTGGTGAGTAGTTTTGGCTTCAGTTCTAACACTGGATAGAAACACAGACATGGATGTGGGGGCTGTTCCCCTAGAACCTGTGTCAGTTGTGGGGTGGTGGGTGTGAGGAGATGCTCTGTAAAAAGGAGCAACTCAGTGACCTTGAGAATCCAAATTGTTTTCCTGCCCTGGGGCTGTTGGAGAGTCATAAATTTCCTGGAAGGCAAGGGTGACCATATAATTTACTGTCTAAACCAGGACTCTTTCAAGAGTGAAAAGGGCAGTAACTGGACTGGACACTGGGGAAGCAGACATGACTAGGCACTGTCAAAAACTAGAATATATGCCCACCACCTGCAAGTCTGAGTGGGCATCACTCTCCTGGTCAGTGGGGCTGTCCAGGTTCTTTTTAATTCTTTCAGAGCACTGTCTTTGTCAGGAATTTGCCCTGGTGTGATGTACTTCTGGTCTACTTTGCTTATGTTAAAATATGGTCTGGCTGCGTCTTCTCTCCATACCATTCCCTGCTCAAACGTGGTTCTGACAAGGTAAGCTTCCTTTGACAGACCCAGTTACCATTGACATGCATATGCCAAGTGAGGAGAAGCCCCTAGAAAGCTAGGGATATGCCTTAGTCACTGTGTTACGGACAGCACCTGTCCAGGTGACAGGCACAGGGTTAGCACTCAGGGAATACTTGTTGACTGTATATGTCCTTTATCCATGTATTCATTCATTTATTCATTCATAGTTCTTAGAACAAGCTTAGTTTAGATTCTTTCTTTCCTCTTTTTTTCATCTGACTCCTATTCCACTGGCCCAGAGAGAGAAGTCAGTTGTGTATATAAACCTGCATAACATACAAAGGACAAAGAGCAAAAGGGATCAACTTAAAGAGATTGTATTGTGGGATTTGGGGTCAGGATCTAGGTTGAAATTTCAGCCATCCACTAATTAGCTGAGCTTATTTAGGTGAGTGATTTAGCAATTTAGCATGTCTAAACCTGGGTTTGAGTCACCTGTAAAATGGAAATAGTAGTACTACCTGTGGTACAGGAGTTCTGTGAGTCCATGATGCAGGGCATATGAAAAGTGCTCAAAAAAAAAAAAAAAACCAAAGTGCTTGCTACACTGCTAAATGCTGTGTAATCCTTAGTCTTTAATTTGTGGTGGTTCAACAACTATTGCAAAGCACTTGGTGTAAGGCTGCAGTGGGTCCTGGGGAATGAACCCTGCTGAGCAAAATTCACTCCCCCTCTGGGGCCTCCATTCTCTTAAAGTGAGGCTTATAGGACATATGTTACAAGCCCATGTGACTGGGAACTTTTATTAATAAATAAGGAAGGAATCAGCAAATTCTTCAAGGCCTTAGAGATTCGATGTGGGCGTATCAAAGATATAGATGCAAAGGCTAATTAATTTCTCATTAAGCCCACAGAGGCTTTTTCATCAGAACAGCAAGAAGCATGTAAGGGCTTGTGTGTGTCCACCAGCAGCCTTGTGTAGCACGGTGGCTTCTAGTGAAGATTCTGGGGTCAGACTGCTGGGATCCAAATTCAAATATTGGGTTGGACAAAAAGTTTGTTCAGTTTTTTTCCATATGATGGCTCTAGTGGCACTTAGTTGTCTTTAACTTCATTTGAAAAAACTTTGTTAGATTGTATTGTGACAGCTGTCATGTTGGCATGCATTCAAAAACATCAAAACTGGTGTATTTTTCTGCAGCCATTTTAACATCGAAGATGGAAGAAGATATGTAGCATTTTTGACATATTATGCTTTATTATTTGAAGAAAGGTAAAAATGCAACTGAAATCCAAAAAATGTTTTTACAGTGTATGGGGATGGTGCTGTGACTAATCAAACATGTCAGAAGTGGTTTGAAAAGTTCCTTGGCCCTATTGACATTCTGGCCAAATAATTCTTTGGGCCTGTCTTATGCATTGGAAGGTCTTTAGCAGCACCCCTGGCCTCTATCCACTAGAGGTCAATAGTGGGAGATGGCTGACATACTCAAAATATCCAAGTCAGTCAACTTATTGGTGAAAATGAAAAATGCATCTTTTGTTTTATGGAAAAAATGGGCTTTTTGGCCAACCCAATACCACCAAAACTGTAGCCTTGGACAAGTATTTATCCTCCCTGAGGCTCAGGTTACTCATCTGTAAAATGTTGACTGTAATAGTACCTATCCCCAAATGAGGACAAAATTAATACATGTCAAATAGTTAAAACAGTGTCTGGAGCATAGTATGTATTCAGTAAATCTTAACCATTATTATTATTTGCCAAACAGTGTGCTTTTCACTGGAATTCTAGTACTGTGTGGTCCGTAGTGAGAGAAAGGATGTTTTGAGATGGGAGAAGTCAGGGAAGGCTTCATGGAAAAGAAGTGTCCCTAGGTACAGTTCAGACTTCTTTTATACCCGAAGCAAAAGGTTTTGTCTATTTCCATGATTACTCTGTCTTAAAGCTGAGAAAAAGAAGATTTAATATGGCAGAAATTCCTTTTTTAAGAAACGTAAGTCAAATGCTCCCTAGAACTTTCAAGTTGAATGAGATGTGGTCTCTGCTCTCATGCATTTCCAAATAGTTCATTTGTCCTCTTTGGGGACATTGAGGTGAGTGTCCAAAGTACTAACAGTGTTGTCGAGGAAGGATCTGGAAGTGAGGAATACTAGTCCATGGAAATGCTCAAAGTTGAGAGATTTGGATTCCATTTAAGAATGTTGGGGATTTATGGAATCTCCTTCCAGGTTTCTGTTGTTATCAGATGAGTGGTTTCAACTGTTGGAATGGTGAATATGTGGTGCTCGCTGTGGGAAGATGGACAGATGGCCTCTCTGGTTCCTTCATTCCCTTTGTGACATCTACATAGATGTGTGCATAGGACACAAAGAAAACATTGGGAATTTTCCTAGACAGGGTTGACAAAAATCTAGAAAAATGTACCTGCCACACTGCCCAGGGATTGTTGGACTGTATGCTTCTTGTGCGTGTTTCATCCCTAATGTTGTGGCCTGTTACACAACTCGCTATCTCAAAGCCGACCTACAAAAGGAAGTCTTTCCACTGCCTCTATTTCTTTCTTTTTTTCCAGTGAAGAGGTGATGAGATGCACAACTTGTTCAAACTTTTATAAGTTAAAAGAAAAATTATTTTTGGTTTTTAAAAGCATGCTAATATAATTTTAACAGTAAGATGATGCTTGTAGAATAATAAAATATGAAAAGATGTTCAACCTTACTTGGAATCAGGGAAATACCATAAACTGAAATAACAGGGAGACACCATTTAACAACACTTACCAGATTGGTCCCAAACTGGTATTCATCACACTGGGTGTAGAGCCAGAGATAATTCCCATTCACTAATGGTGGGAATTAAACTGGTATAAACACTTTGGAGAACAGTTTGGTATTATCTAGTAAAACTAAAGGTGCACTTACCTTATAGCTCAGCAATTTCACTCCTAGGTAAGTCTAGAGAAACTAAAACATGTGAAAATGAGATATGTTCAGGAATATTCATTATAGCATGGGTTTTAAGAGCTAGAAAGCAACTCAAATGTCTGTCATCAACCAGAAGCCTGGTTAAATAATTTGATATTTCTATACAATGGAATATTATACAATAGAGTAGACAAAAAAATGTATAGACTGTACTAGTGAGGTATGATCTCAGGAACAATATTTAGTGGAAAAAGCAAGTTGAAGAAGGGTACCATTGTCATTAAGTTTAAAAATAATATAAAAGAATACCTTTTTATTTGCAAATATTTATATATGCAATTAAAGTGTAAAAACATGTTTGCAAATACCACTAAATTTAGAGAGGTCGCTCCCCCTAGGGAAGGCAGGAAGGAAGGCCAGGGAGGAGTACACAGGGGCTCCATTTATATCTCTCGTATTTCATTTCTTATACTCAGTGATAGATATAAAAAAGTTTATTATCTATTTCTTTAGATAAAATATTTTTTAGTTTTAAAAAGTTAGCTTTTTAAAATGGGCACAAACTCCCAATCCATGTCCACTGCCCATTGGCACATGGGCATGCTGAAGGGTGAATAGGAAGCTGCTGCCCATTTGCTCCAGGTCCATGTGGGAAGTTTTAGGTAGATGTGACCATCTTCAAGTGGGCTGTTTGGCCCCCTATGCACACAGTCATCACTGCTTTTGAACTAAAAGTCTTGACCTCCATTTTTCTGATTTGTGGATTTGTTGGGATCCTAATTTGATATATTGGTGAAGATGCAAAGTAGGGTCATAGTAACAGAGGCCATTGAGCAACTTTCTGGCTCGCCCTCTATATTGCAGATTGCTGGAGTCTTCTCTCATCCTATTTCTTCCTTGGGAATTACTGGAATTTCTTGCTAGTGCTGGCAAGTGACCACAGTCATCATCCTGACATCCTTTTGATAAGCACATGGGACCAACAGTCTCAAGTATTTCTCATTGCTTTGGGCTCAAGAATCTCCATCTACTAACATAACTGCCTGATTTCTGTGAAGGTCTCTGAGCCTTGTGACTCGTTAAAACAGCTACCACTCTGTTTCTCTTGCGAGCATCCTGCCCTGAATTGGGAAAGTACCCTGAATTGGGAAAGTACCCCTCACTGGGAATTGCTTCACTTTCTTTTCCTTGACAGTGAAACTGTGCTGACTTCTCTGGGTGCTTATTGAAATACAGTCCATTCAGCTCTTTTATGTGCCTTACTTTTTATTACAGTGCCCTCTCCCTTGGAATCTTGTCTAAGCCCTGTCCTCTATTGTGCAGCTTCTGTCCTTGACCGAGCCCCGTAAACCTCAATGCTCAGTTCTGCAGCAGCAATCCCCTTATCTGGATAGCATAGTGCAGGCACGGGGAACTAAAGCTGGGTGTCTTTTCTCTGTGTCTCCTGCTTATTTATATATCATATAACTCTCCTTAATTAATAGGAAGGAAATCACATGAAATTGGGACTTTGAGGCACAAATCTTGGGTACATGGTTGATCTGAGAATATACCTTGTAGTTTATAGCAGTCAGGCTCTGGGCAGGAAAGAGTTGGCACTTCCCAAAGGGTTTAACTGATAAGAATCTAATGAGAGGATTATTTGCAGCCAGATAAGGAACGAAAGGAGATGGTGAGATACCCAGGGACCAGCAACAGCAAGAAGCTCTTTACACTTCTACATCTGAAGGAGTGAGGGAGGAGTGGGGGGTGTCATCAGAGCCCTGGGCCAGTTCAAGCCAAAGAGGGGCAGGGGCCTCTTTGCAGGAGCTGTAGTCCTAGAGGAATAGCTGCTGCCTGACAGTGGCTTAGCAGAGGGAATGGGGAATAAACACTCTGAGGTCTCTTCTTCCACACTCCAGTCACCTGCTGTTGCTTCCCACTGTTTAAATCCTACTGGACACTGGAAGACCAGGAACCTGGGTGATGCATTTCAGAGAAGTCATCCTCCTGGGCAGAAGTGTGGTAGATAAGGGCAAGGGGTGCAGGTGGAGGGACCAGCAGAGAATAGTCAGCACTTTGTATATTTCTATATGCATTTGTCATGCAACTGGAAAGACCGGCATAATGAGGAGGCCCCTTTAATTCAAATTGTAATAGCTTTGGGCAATTTGGGCTATGTTTGTGGATTGGTTGACTCCAGGAGGCTTAGATAGGTAAGCCAGGAAGGGGGTTCTGGGAACGAAAGGACCTAACATTTATGGTTATGGATCAGGTACTTTGCTTTATGCTTTGATAAGGAAGATATTTTAAATGAGTCTTGGGGATTGATTATTTAGCATGCTCTAAATACTTTGTTAAGAATGGATGTGTCTACCTGAAAGTGATTGAGTGTGGTAGTCTCAGGTGGCAGGTTGAGGATTTGAGACATGATCCAAGCCCACCAAGTGACACATACAATGTTGGTCTTAAGTACCCTGATGGATAAGCCTGCAGAGCTGAGGATGCTCTTAGCTGGAGCTAATCTTCCCAGAGTTTTCTTCCTGGCTCCACCTCCATTGCATCACTCATTACTGGCCCCAGAGGCTCACCTGAGCACATATTTCCTCCTGTGAAGCCTGTGATAAATGTCAGAGAGACCGTCTTGGCTGAGTGTCCTGCATTGTGGAGGCATGGCCTCTAAACACTATGGCAAAGTACAGAGGAAGGAGAAGATAATATATCCAAACTCATGGGGGTACAGGCTCTGCCCTTCTGAATCCCCAATTTATTCACTCCATGAATTGGGATGTACACACAAAAGATAAGGGACACCTGAAAAGCAATATGTCAAGTAGAAGTTCACCATCTACAGACAAAATGTGTACTTGGCATAGGAGGATGGAGGAATGCAGCCATTGAAGTTGGTAAACATTGGGGATAGAGTCCTTGTTCTGTCACATGGTAGCCATGCAACCTTGGATAAACATTTGACATCTCTCAATAGGTGTTAGGTTTCTCATCTATAAAATGGGCAAGCTAAAGGGATATTTTCCACTTTTGCAAGGATTGCATGGGATCATCTGTGTGAAGCACAGTCCCTAGCATGTTGTAAATGATCAATAAGTGTTGGCCATGATCAACATTGTTTTAATTCCTGCAGGTGAGTGATAATCATGGCTTGGAAAGGGGAGTGAGAGAAGAATTGGTACTTCTTGAGTCTTTTAATCTCGTTCATTGCCCTTTTCCAACCAGCCTCACAGGCCTCACTTCTTTGTCACACGCATGTCCCATTAAGGGTGAATACCAAGGCTGCTTGTGGGCCTGGCCATCTGCTTGGTCTCTTCGAGGTAGGGAGTCATGGTATGTTCAAGAGGAGAGAAATCTAAAGAGGTCATCTAATCTAGCATTTCCCAAATTGCATTTGATAAAAATCAGGTTCTCACAATGGCCCTAGGAAAACACTTCTATTACCTCCCAGAGCCACAGTGCTCAGAGAAGAACTGCCAAAAAAATCTGGGTTCACAGTGTTTAAATTAGTATTCTCTCAATTTATTTATCTAAAGAGGACTTTTTCCTTGGGACACCCCACAGAATTAGTGTTTTGAAGCATATATAGGAATTTGTGTTCAGCCACATGGTAGAAAAACCCACCGAGAGGAGCTCTACCAATGAGGGGGTCTTTGTTTTTCTTATGCAACAAGTCCAGCAGATGTAGTCCAGAGTGGGCAAAGTGACACCACAGTGCCACCAGAGCCCTGGGCTCCCTCTGTGTCTCGACTTCAGCCTTACTTAGAATGAGACACAATTTTATCTTTGTGCTCATCGCCTTGTAGTTACAAGATGGCTGCATCACCTCTACCTTCGCATCTGCATCCCGGGCAGAGAAAGAGAAGGACAGAGCACAGAAAGTACATGTCAGCTGATTCTGCTGTCTTTAACAAGCTTTTCTGGACACCCCCTCCGGAAACTGGCCAACAGTGTGTTAAGCAGAGACCTCGAACTGCAACACCGTCTAGGGGGAAGCTGAAAAATTGTATTGAAATTGAGCATGTTGCTGCTTCAAACAAAAGCAGAGACCTATTAGCATGGAAGAAGGAGAGAAGAGAGACTAGGTGGGCAATTCATGTTGTGTCTCATTGATCAGACCTTGGCTTCTCTTTTCAACAGGTCAGTTCTAAAAACATCCCATACAAAAGAAAATAAAAACAAAGCAAACAAACGAATAGACTTTTGTGATCAATAGAAAATACATATTCTAAGCCACAAGGCACTTGGACTCACAGACCCTGTGTAGGAGGTGTTCCGGCGAATGGCTGGCACCTGTGAGGGCTGCCTCAGCTTACTGAATCATCCCCTTGCCCAGAGTTATGTCATGCTTGCTCAGCCTGCCCATGCTTCCTGTGTCCAACGATGAACTGGGGAGAGGTACAAAAGGCCCCCTCCCCACTCCAAGTGAGGGCCATTGTGGCAATGCAGTCCCTCCTCCAGAGCTCCACATAAGACTGGGAAGAAGCTAGAGCTCTTCTAAAGCCACCTTCTTGTCAGATCCTTCCTGCTCTCCTCTCTTTCCCTTATCCCTCCCTGGTTTCTCCTGAGAGTGCAGCCTCAATAAATGATGGGTATACACATCTCTGTTTCAAATTCTGCCTCTGGGAAGCCCAGCTTGAGGTGTTCTGGGTCAAGCAGGGTGCTTTTTTACTTCCTTCTAAGGGATTTGGTCTAAAGCCCTTCCCCTCAGTCCCTGGTGGGTTTTGACTTTGCCTTGGTAGTGTGGGGGCAGGGACAGCTCCACATCCCACCCTGCTGATGGCCGTGGGACAGCTTCTTCCCAAGTCCTGTCAACTATGTTTGAGGAGGCTCAGTGCAAGACACTTAGCAAGGGGAATCCAGCCCTGTACCTTCTAAGGCAGATATTCTTAGAAACATTGATTTGCATTCTTAAGCCCATGAACTGTTGGAAGGGACTTGTCGTGTGTGTGTGTGTGTGTGTGTGTGTGTGTGTGTGTGTGTGTGAGAGAGAGAGAGAGAGAGAGAGAGAGAGAGAGAGAGAGAGAGAGATTTTCCATCTTGTGGCCATGGCAGCTGGGTATTTATAGCTGGATCTACAGGGCCATTCTCACGTGGCTGAAGAAAATGAAAACCTCATGTGGATTTTGTTTTGTTTTCCCCCCTGCCTTGGCCATTGCAGACTCTCCAGTTCTTAAACTCTTGTTGTAACTAGAGCTGCTCTGAGCATCGCTGTGATGGTGAGGTTATGTAAATTTACTATTTCAGGCAAAAGGGCCTGTTCTCCTTCAACCAGGCCACAGGGTCTGCGAGGGGACTTTTGAGGAGAGCTTGCGGGTGACACTGAGTGGCAGCCTTGCCCATGACCACTCTCTAGAAAGTGGCGGATTAACCCTGTGGAATGTAGACTGCTTAGATCACCTCATGATCCCTCTCCATATATGAGTTCCTTTGAAAGAAAACTGTTTTCTTTCCCCCTTGTTTTTCTGTGTTCTTAAGTCTTTTCTGTCTGTGTTTTGCCTTCTCAGCTAGACTGAGAACACCCTAGGGGCTTGGTCTGTTTGCCCAGGTTACTGGAGCTCTTGGTAGGGGGTGTGTGGGGAGGTGGGGGTGGGGTGACACTAACTCACATCCCTGCTTTCTTCAGGATGACTTAAGAACTCATGGAATTCTCTAGACAGTGTTGTGGTGGTCTGCCTGATCTTCACTGAGAGACTGCTGTGCTTCCTGACCATTTTAAGCTCAGGCAACTGAGAGATTCAGAACCCTTACAGACGCTCTACTGTTTCACTCTGGTGGTCTGGAACCCCTACATTCACACTTTGCATTTAAGCTGCTGAGGTTGCCGAGGGTCTGCAGCTGGGGCCTGGGGCACGTGGTATGGCCCAGACCTGCCACAACATATTTACCAAGGCCCCTGAGGAGGCTACAAAGGAAGGAGCTGAAGCTGAGCTGCCTTTGTCCCAGCGAGTTGTCTTCTTATTGCCTGGCCGTCCCCAGGCCATCAGACTTTCTGCAGCTGGCCCACCCCATGTATAGCTTTATAAACTCCTAGTCTTCAAACTCAACAAACAACACCTACCATCTGCTGAAGACCTACTGTGTGCCAGGCACGGGGCTAAGCACTTGTGCATTCCAACATACCTCATTCTCACTGTAGACCTGCAAAGTGGGTGTTATCCCATTTTACAGAAGAGAGAACCAGAGTTCTGAGAGTTTAGGCACCTTACCTGGAGTTGCATAGTTAGAGGCCCAGAGGCCATTGCAAATAAGCTGTGCCTGACTCCAAGACCCCTGAAATCTGTATCACACCCTGACATCTCACAATTATCGCCCTTTGTGATGAACTCAACAATCAACTGCCCGACTTCCACTGTGTTATAAGTCAGCTTCACGAGCCATTATTCAGTATCTCCACTTCCCCATCCTGTCTGTTTCTAGCCACAGAGTGGAAAGGGACTTCTGATTTGGGGGTTGTGGCTAGCTTCTGGGGTACCTGTAGCTTGACCACTGAGATCCAGTGTTTCAGCACTGCACCCTGCTTTCTGCTGAGAACACATCTATACCCTGTATTCCTGCTTCCCTCCTCCCCACCTCCTGTGAGTCCTAGAGGGTTTCTAAATCTAGGGAAGAGCCAGCAATTCATTAGTCTTTGTCCTATTTCCAGAAATCCTGAATATACAAGCATTCTTATTGAAAAGTCAAGCATTCTTGGGGAAAGTGTGTGTCACCAAGAGAGCAAGATTCCTAACATTGGGAAATGGGATCTTAGTCCAGTCCAGGAAAATAAGTGTGGATTTCAGAGCCAGATGGAAGCAGATTGGCTCTTCCTGACACCTCCTCCCCAGCTATTCACCCCCTCACAAACCACACTGGGGAGTTAGCCTTCCCAGTTCATCTAAGGGCACTAGCTGGATGACATTTTCCCCTGGATACAGAAGGAAAGAAGAAGAGTCAGATTGGGGTGCATGAGTGGTATGTATGCGTGTGTGCACAGTTCCCCTCACCTGCAGGTCACTTTCTGTGCCCTTCCTCTTGGCATGAAGCACTCCCTTCATGAAGAACCCTCTAGTGAGTTTTTCGGGGTGATTGTCGATCCCAGGATAGAGAATGGCAGATGATGAGCTCACCTGCTCTTCTGTAGGAAGAAATGTCTTCTCCCACTTTGGGGCAGCTTCACCTATGTCACAGGTCCACACATAGTACAGCTGTTCAAGGTCGTTGAGAAGGCAACCACTCATGGCTACACATGCAAACTCCTGGGCTAAAAATAGAGGATAAGAGCCAAGAGGCAGAGTGGTGTGGTGTGGGTTATACTCAAGAAAAGCTTTGGAAGGATATGGAGTTTAAAAAGAAACCTTCTTCCTTGATTATAAAAGAAATTCAAGTTTATTATAGAAAATGTAGAAAAAACATAGAAGTGGAAAGATAAATAAAATTAGCCTATTAGCCCATCACTAGAGGACTTGGCTCTTTCTGTCCCTATACCCCTGCTCCCCAACTTCCCACCTGGCCACCAGACACACTTGGGGAACTTGCCTTCCCAGCTGAGCTAACATTTGGCAATTCACTTTTCAGCCTTCTCTTTTGCATCCATTTTTAAGGCAAGGTTGAGTACATACTATATGTGTACATGTTGGACGGTTCCTGTATTCTGCATCTGTCTTCTCCCCTTAGTGCTGCCAATTGTGCAAATGAGGAAAGTTTTGAGCTGGGTGTTGAAAGTGGTCACTGGGCATGGTTTGAGTGAGAGAAAGCTCAGAACTGGGGGAAGGGCCCTAAAACACTGGAGGGTGCCCATTGAGAGGGAAGGTCTTTTAACTGATGGAGGGTGAGTGACCAGGATCTCAAGTTCAACCTCCCAGCTCCTGCATGGGCTGTGAGCAGCCACAAAGCACGTCCCTGCCCTTGACAGACACTTGGCTTCCCTGGCCACAGGTATAGCTCTAATGCCATTACAATGTTGGGTTTCACAACACTGAGTTTTTGGTTGTTAATTGCTCTGTTTTATAAATTTGGAAATTAGGGCTTAGAACAATTAAGGACCTTGAGTAAGGTCCATACAACACAGCAGTAGAGCTGAAGTTTTAATTCATTTATCTTCTTCTAACCACTGTCTGGCAGAGCTTCGCATTCCAGAGCATGCATCAAATCAGTAATCCCAGGGTCACCCCTTCTCGCCACTTGGCTCCTCCTTCAGGTAGTCTTCCAGGTTGAATCACACTTGACACTTGTCCCCCACCTCCTCCATTCTCTTCTGTATTAGCCTCCGATTCTTGGCTACTCTGCAGTTGATAGTGTGACCAAATGTCACGTGAGGAGCCCTGCCTGTGAAACTCACAATCAGTTAGCTGAATACAGCCCCCAGAAGCACAGGAAGCCCCACATCCGTCCAAAGGAGCAGAGGTTCCCAAAGAGTGCTCCTGGACCAGCAGTATCACCTGGAACTTGTTAGAAATGCAAGTCCTTGGGCCTGGACCCAGACCCACTAAATCAAAGGCTGGGAATGTGGCCCAGCTGTTGTGTTTTATCAAGCCTGCCAGGTGATACTGGTCACACTAAAGTCTGAGAACCACTGGTTTAGAGATTCCAAAGTAAGAGGTGAGGGCTTATATTTTCTCATCACCTCCAGGTCCAAGATCCTGTTTCCATCCAATTAGTTAAGATGATTAATCACCACTGGGCACAAGCAGGGTTAGCCCAGAACTAAAGACGGACTCTGGAGCTAAGATTTGAATTTGAGTTGGATTTGAGTTCTGCTGTATCTTGACTCACTGTGGTCCCTGAGTGAGTGGCTTAAAGTCCCTCTGCCTCAGACATCTTAGCCCAACTATGGGATAATAATGGTACCTGCCCCTGCCCCAGGGAAGCTGTGAGCATTTGGTAAAATTGTATGGCAAGTATTGATCAGTGTGTGGCACATAGTAGGCCTGCAGTAAATGTTGACTATCATTACTGGTTTCATGCAAGTGGTTTCTTTTTTGCCCTGTGTTGACCCAGATGTGGAATTTAATGCCCATACTTTGATTCACACACCACACACACACACACACACACACACACACACACACACAAAGCATTTACACCAGGGCTTTACCTAAAGGGAAGTTTGAGGGGACCAATGATGTTTACATCACAGTAATGCAAACAATTTGCAGTTGAATATTGGATAACCTTGTCCTAAAAAACTGATTGCTTGGCCAGACATTAGGTTGTTTGGCCTTCTTCCTGAGCTTCTTGGTGCTCACCAGCAACTCCTCTTTATTATGTCAACTAGTCCTGCTATGTTTATTCTCTAGCCCCACCCCTGAACTTGGCTCCTTGACTCATTTTGCAGATCTAAACACAGCCTCTAAATAAGGCTCCTGCTGGCTTCCTCCCTCATCAGGAGGCAAGAGTAGCAATGAAATTTATCTCTCTACTGATGTGAACTCTGCTGCCTCACAGAATGCTTTAGTGGTAGAGTTAGTTTTGGTTTATCTATATGTACATATGAATAGTTATATGAATATGCATGTCTGTATTTTTTTCTCCCATTGGAGCATGTTGTTCCATAAATGTTCTTTCACACCTTCATTACTAGGGATCTAGTCTCCACCAGGGTTTCTCAACCTTGGTACTGGCCTCGATGATTCTTTGTTGGGAGGAGGGTGCTGTCTTGTGCATTATAGGATATTTTACAGCATCCCAGGTCTCTACCCATTAGATTCCAGTAACATTCCCTAGTTGTGACAACCAAAAATATTGCCAAATGACCCAGGAACCACTCAAAGTTGACAGACATTAGTTTAAGCTCAATTATTCCTATAGTAGTTCCAGTCCATGACAGCTTAGTCTGTCCCAGAATTTATCTTTGTAGTGTACTTAAGGTCCCAGCAGCCTCTCGGTCATCGTTGATTACTAAGGAGAAGTCCTAATACTTTATTTTGTTTTGTTTTTTTCCTCACTCAAGGATATGTTTATTGATTTTAGAGAAAGAGGTAAGGGGAGAGAGGGGGAGAGAGAAAGAAAAACATTGATTGGTTGCCTCTTGCATGCACCCTGACTGGGATCGAACCTGCAACCTAAGAATGTGCCTTGATCAGGAACTGAACCTGCAACCTTTTGGTGTACAGGAGGCCATCACTCCAACCAGCTGAGCCACTGGCCAGGGCAAATCACGAATGCCTTGTTATTGCACTTCCTCAAAGGCCCCACACTTAACCCATCTGCTATGGAGCCAAGGACATCCTGCTCCCTTCCCAGTATCCTCTCTAAACTGCTAGACTGTCCCCATGCAGCAGAAACCTCACAGGAATCAGGGAATGGCCTTTGGGTTTTGGCTTATAAATACTCATGGTCTCATTTTCCTTACTGAGGAAAAAAAATTTCTTTATCATGTTTAACATTCTTGTTGCCGTAGTGGAAACTTTTGTCCTTTGGAGAGTTTCCCATTCCAGGCCCAGGGTCAGATTCCTCAGTGGAACTCTGAACATTTTCTAGAGAAGTTTCTTTTACCACAGAGACTGCACCTTTGATGAATTCATACAACTATGTTTGGAGTCTGTGTGTTAAGACACCCCAGGACCCTAAAATGGAGCAGCTGGGCAGCTACAGGAAGAGCTGTGTGTCTGGGACTCAGTGGTCAGCCAATATCAAAATCCTTTTATTGTTCCATTACTATTTTGGAGTTCTCTCCTCACACTCTAGCATCCCAAATCAAAGACAAACAGCCAGTGCTTCAGTCAGTATAAGGTAGATTGTGCTGTGGTAACATACAACCCCCAAGTTTCAGTGACTTAAAACAACAGAGGTTATTTTTTGCTCATGCTGCCTATTGGTAGTGGGTCGACAGAGGGTCTCTGCTCATGATATCACTCAGGAACCAGGATGGCAGAGCAGGCATCTCCTTCAATGCTGATGGTTGGTGCACCTGAGGGAAAGGGGGTCTGGTCCTGCCCACTTAATGCTCTTGACCTCTAATTACACTCGTATTAGTCAGGGTTCTCCAGAGAAACAGAACCAAAAGGAAGCCTTCCTTCCTTCCTTCCTTCCTTCCTTCCTTCCTTCCTTCCTTCCTTCCTTCCTTCCTTTCTTCCTCTCTCTCTCTCTCTTTCATCTATCTATTTAGATTTATTTTTAGGAACTGGCTCATTTGATTGTGGGAGCTGGTTCAAAATCAACAGGGCAGCCCAGCAGTCTAGAGACCCTGGGAAGAGTTGACTTTGCAGCTCGAGGGCAAAGGCAGTCTGGAGGCAGAATTCCTTCTCCCTTGGGGGACCTCAATTTTTAAAGCCTTCAGATGATTGGATAAAGCCCACCCTTGTTATGGAGGATAATCTGCTTTACTATAAGTCCACTGATTTTAGTGTTTTCCTCATGTAAAAAATACCTTGATCACAGTGATATCTAGAAATCTGGTACCATGGCCTAGCCAAGTTGACCCTTAAATTAAGCATTACAGCCCTCAGCTTCTACTGTCAACTCATGGGCCAGCATTAGTCATGTGGCCCCACATAAACCCAAGTGGCCAGGAATCTGCTCTGTGCCTGGAGTTGGGGATTGGGAACCAGCAATATTTGACGAAGTACCAATAACTATTACAAGTGTAAATAATGTTTCCTGAGGATGAAAGTATCAGTCTGTGTTATCCCCATTTCAATGCATCCTGCTAAGTCAGTGTGGAGATAGTTTTAGACTTAGACCCACATGCCCTTTGCTCATAGGAGAGGTTATTGAGGGAGTGGGTTATGATGTGGCCAGGCCTCCGGGGATACTAAATTTTAAGACTATTACTGAACACCTGCCTCTTTTTTTAATTAAGTAGTTTCTGTGTGTGGTGTTGCATCCAAGAAGCATTTGTGTGTTGTATACTTTAAGAATGCCCCCTTAGTACAAGCCCTTCAAGTTGTATTTTTCTTGCCTGGCTCAGAGAGGGCTCAGGTATCAGTCCTCCCTTTGCTACCATCTCACTCTGTACTTCTGACAAGTCTCTTCCCGGTCTGGGTCCCATTTTCCTGGCTGACTGGAGGGGAGTTGAGCAATGGCATCCCAAAGCTTCCTTCTGGCTCGAACGTTCTGTGCAGTTTTGGTCCACGTCCTCTCCTGATGACCCCCAATGCCAGGGTTTGTGGCTTGGCTGGCTGGTTGGGTTCCACTGGGGAGGCAAGACAGAGTGTTCCTCCACGAAGCTGGCAGGATCTTTCTGGGTTCTCAGTGGAAGCTGTGGCCTCATTTGTGCCCTGGCCATGCTACCTTCACTAGCCCAGGGAGAATGAGTGCTACGCAGCAGCTAGGAAGTGTCATCTCTGTGCCCACTAGCCCTCTGGTGGTCCCTGGCCTGGCTGATGGGGGAGCTGAGGGCAGGGGTGCATTGGAGGGGGCGCTGGGAGGCATGCAGAGGGCAGGGCCAGGGGATAGAAGCAGCCTGGCCCAGCTGAGACTGAGGTCAGGGAGGTAGGCCCACCCTTCCAGGCCATCTGGGCAAACCTAATCTCCAAAGGGCAGTTTTAAGGACCTCAAGGACTACTTGCTTCCTCCATATTCACAGTGGACACTTCTAATACTCATTCAACCAGTCGTTTTGAAGCTCAAATGAGATGTTGTGGTAGGAAGTACCTGGAAAACGATACATGGTCTTCAAACAATAATAATTATTATTATCACGTGCGGCCTTAGCTAGGTGCTAAGGGTGGGAAGTGAACAAAGACACTAAGTTAATTAGCACACAGTGTGATGCCAACTCTAATCATGCTCTGGATGGGCAAAGCTTGTGGGGACTCAGAGAAGAGAGTCATCAATTTTGCTTGTGGGAGTGGAAGGCTCCATAGGAGCAGTGAAAGTGGGTCTTGAAGGATGCCAGCGTGCTGGGCAGGCTTAGGGGAACCTCTGGGAGTCTGGCCTGGCTTCGAGTGGGGTGGGTAGGACAAAGTAAAGGGAAGTTACAAAGGGGGTTGGTGATCAGATTAGGAAGGGTCTGGAGTAACATGAGGTTTGGGTCTTAACTGAGCTCTCTCTCTCTTTTTTTTTTTTAATACTAGGTTTTAGAAAACTTTATTTCAATTTGGCTGAAAGAGAAGCTATTACTTTAATTTTATTGAAAACTTGATTCATAACAGACAAAGTTTTACTCCCATAGATTTAATCACAGTATAGGTGCACTGTCCTGTTAATTTGCTACTCTCCTTCCTCTTGGAACTTACAGGTGGCATACATCAATCTTCCTTCTCTAGTCTTGGTCATTTGAAATATCCGAATGAGAGGTAAGAGATAGAATCTTTATTTATTTCTTTTTATAAAAAGAATACTTCTTATTTTAGAAAGTGTGGAAAATACAGTGAAGATTAAAAAAGAAAAAAGAAAAGCAAAAGTAATTTCACCCTGCAGACCAGTTTGTGTTAGCATTTGGGTAATTTCTTGCAGTAAACATTCTGAGGGCAGACACTGTGTCTTGCTTGTGTGGTGCCCTTTCCAGGACACGGACGTGACCCTGGGAGGTGCTCCACCTGCCACTGTAGATTGATATAGTGAGGCTCCTCTACTGGTTGAGCTCCAGCAGAACCATGTACGCTCCAATCTTAATGTTGCCATTCATGACCGGTGAGACCTTGGCAATTTAATCTCCCTAGGCCTCAGTTTCTTTATCTAAAAATGAGAACAACAACAACAGTGCCTGCATCCTAAAATGGGGGGACCAAATACGTTTCATCATGCAAAGCGCACAGTCGGTTTGTTAGTGGTTATTGTACTGCTCTGTGAGTGAATCTAGGCCCCGGTGCTTTTTCAGAGCTTTTCCCTGGGGAGGATTGGCTTATCCTTGCTCCCTCCTGCCTAGCAGTTACCCTGCAGGCTCTCGGTCAGGCTGTCCCTTTAAGAAAGAGAGACCAGCCCTGGCTGCTGTGGCTCAGTGGATTGAGTGTTGGCCTGCGAGCCAAGTGTCGCTGGTTCGATTCCCAGTAAGGGCACATGACTAGGTTACACGTCAGGTCCCCAGTTGGGGGCACAAGTGAGAGGCAACCACACAGTGATGTTTCTCTTTCTCCTTTCCGCTCTCTCTAAAAATAAACAAACAAACAAATAAATAAATTATTAAAAAAAAAAAAAGAGAGAGACCCACACTTTGCTACTCCACCCAGGGCCCTGCCTCCCCTGCAGGATGTCCCTCTGGGCTGCAGATGGGACCCTCCTGGGCTGGAACCCAGAGCTGGAGCCTCTTAGGAGGGGGCTCCTTAGAATTAAGTGCACATCCCCCAGGAATCCATGCCCTGGGAAGGACTCCCTGTCCCCAACTCCTCCCCCACTGAGTCCCCAGCTCCCACCCTCCAGCCCTGACCCTGGGACATAGGAGGATCCTTTTTGGGGACTGAGCTCAGGATCTCTGAACAGAAAGTTAGAAAATAGCTGCATAAACTTGGTAAGTGAAAGAAACCCAACGTTGTACCCTCCTCCTTGGATTGGGGATTGCAGATTGTGGGTTGAGTCTGGTGATTCTTGCTGGATGGAATCTTTTTATTGAGGTATAGTAGACATACAATATTATATTAGTTTCAGGTGCACAACATAGTGATTCAACATTTATATACCTCATGTTGTGATCACCACAATAGGTCTGGTGACCATCTATCACTGCACAAAGTTATAAAATTGTTGACTATTTCCCCTATGCTATACATTACATTCCTGTGACATTGTTTTATTTTGTTTTAATGACTGAAAGTTTGTACATCTTTTTTTTTTTCATTTCCCAATCCCCCTTCCCTCTGGCAACTATAAGTTCGTTCTGTTAGTCTGTTTCTTTTTGTTTTGTTTAGATCTCACATGAGTGAAATTATATGGTATTTGTCTTTCTGTGTCTGACTTATTTCGCTTAACATAATAACCTCTAGGTTCATCCATGGTGTTGCAAATGGCAAAATTTCGTTTGGAATCTGATGGGCAAGTGTGGAAAGGAGGAGATGGAGGTCGGGCTGGGATTCACAGTGGGCAGTGAGATTTGGGTATACATCTCTGGTCCCCTCCTCCCAGTGGTTGTCACCCTCGAGGCAGGAAGCTGAGGGTTGACATCTGGAAATATCTGGAGCCTCACCCAAGGGCAAAGGTCAGGGAGGGGCAGACATCAGATTCCCTCTCATTTGGAGAAAACTGTATGGTCAGTGAGGGCAGTATTTGAAGACACCCAGAGCCAAATGACATTCCGAGCCAGAGGGTGAAGTGAATGACCCTCAGTGCTGTCTCAGCAGGGGACTCAAGCCAATTCCTCTTCCTCCTGGGGTGAGTGGACAGACCAGGCCCTAGGCTTGTTCCCCAGGCCCCAAAGAGGTCTGTGTTGGCCCCTTGGACTGGGGCAGCTGCCTGTGAGCAGCAGTGGGCAGTGCTGTAGTGGGAGGAGGCAGGTCTGCCAAGGGCAAGGAAGAATGGGGAGCCTGTTGTTCCTGAGCCTGGGAACGATGCCTTGGGGGGAGACCCACGCTGCTCCTAGCTCAGTGTGAGAAGGAATGGGGGGAGTGCTCTGTGAAGCATGCAGACCGAGGCTGAGCTGGCACCCTCACCCTCTGCGGAGCAAATGGTCCCCTAGTCCCATGTCCTATAGCATGGGTGCAGGGGAGCTCCCCAGCCTCGAATGCCCAAGTGCAGTGTGGAGGGCTGGGGTCTGTGCATGAGGGATCACCTCCCACTGAGCAGGCGAGAGATAGTAGCAGTCTTCAGCATTTTCTGGAGGCTGGGAAGCTCTGCTAAGTTCTGCTCCAGCAGCTCTTTCCTGTGCCCCCTTTGTATTGGGCTGTGCTGGGGTTTACATGATGAAATTTTGAGAGTATGAAGATCTGGAAAGATGTTTTTGATACAGGAGTAAAGTCATCTTTGAAAAGTAATAGTAGCTAGCATTTATTCTGCACCTTGAATGTGCCAGTCATGTGTCAAGGGCTTAATGGGAATCATCTCATTTAATTCTCACAGTAACTCCTTGAGTCATGAATGATTTTGGAGACGTTTAGAGATGAAGAAACTGAGGCTCAGAGAGGTTAAGGACTTTGCCCAAGGACACAGAGCTGGTAAATTGCAGAACCAGGCTCAAAGTTCTTCAATCAATCATTCATTTGTTTGACAAAGTGGAACTAATAGCCTACAAAGTGCCAGCCATTCTGGTGGACTCTGGCTTCTCAACCCTATGCAGAGCCTTTCAGATGGACCCAGATACCTTGGTGGGAGTGTGTTAAGAACGCTACTTGAGAATGTTCTTTTTCTTAAGAAATGTTTTATTTTAATAATAACCTAAAAATTGAATGCATTCATTCTGAATCATCTGAATGGCCATCATATAACCTGCCAGTGGCACGAGATTTTAGTCCCTGAGTTGAAGTTTCAGTGCAAGTTGGCGCCAAATTTCTTAAAATGATAATGCTTAGCTCTTAATGCTTTGTTTCTTCAACTGGGTTCTACATTGTCTGCTTGGAAGGTCCAAAGTACCAAAGATTAAGAAAGGGCTACACTGATTCTGCAGCAAGAAGAGAGAGGTGCAGTGTGGGTCCCCCAGGAAACCAGGGTCCTAAATGCCCCTCTCCTCAGGCACAGTGACCTGGACTCAGCTGAGGCAAAGCAGCTTGTGGGTGCAGATCTCCCAGCCTCAGGTTCTCCAGGGTCGGGATGGACTCAGTTCAGAGATCAGAGAGAAATGTGCAAGCCTCCAAGTTGGGAGCTGGAGGCCCCACTTTCAACACAGCAGCTCTGACCCCCAGCAAATGGTTGCTGGGACAACTCATGCACAGGCTGGGAAGGGGCATGAGGGTCTCCTGAGAACGCCATGTGATACCCTCTCAAAGAGGGGAGTGTTCTTTCTCTGGTTATTCCAGAACTTCTGACCTCTCCTGTGTCCAGCTGTTAGGTGAGAAGGCAAGAGTGAGGTCCCTGACGTGGGGAACTGTGGATGCGACTCAGGCCTCACCCTCCGAGGGCCTCCTGGCACACCCTGCCTGCCTGGTGCCTTGGCTCTTGGAGGGGGCTAGGTGACCAGTACCCTGTGTGGGTCAAATGCCCACCCCAGTGCAGGCAGCTGGAGACAGGAGACCCAGGATCTAGACCTCCGCTTCTTCCTCTTCCATATCCTTTTCCTGCTGAGGTTTGGGTCTTGCCAGGAGGCACTTCTGAGTAATGCCCTAGTCCATTTTCACTTTCTGGTTACCTACTGTCCCTCAGCTGGCGCCTGGGCAATCATCCTGGTCTTTCTTCCTCAGACCCCTTTCCATTTATACGCATCTCCTTTTTATTTTATTTTTTTATTGTTTTTCTATTACAGTTGTCCCATTTTTTTCCCCCAATACACATCTTCTGCATTAAGAGACAGCAAATGTTTTCTGTAAAGGTCCTGAGTTAATATTTTGGCTTTGGGGACCACAGTCTGTGTTGGGATCACTCAGCTCAAGCATCAAAGGAGCCCCAGACAGTATGCAAATGATGGGTGTGGCTGTGTGATCATGAGAACTATAGTTACAAAACCTGGCAGGGGACCCCATTTGGCAACGTCTGACCTGGAAGAAGTTAGCCTCTGCTAGAAAAGGGTAGGTCCCCATGGCCTGCTTGGCTCCTTAGCATGACGGACCCCACCCCCTCCTACACATTCAGATGCATCTTCTATACTGTCCTTTTCATGCCTGCATCAGCCCCACTCTGTAGCCACACTGCACTGCCTGCCCTTCTTTCATGCCTCCTGGTCTTTGCCTGAGCTCTTCCCTTTGCCTGGAATGCCCTCCACCTTCTCCTTATGCATCCTGTCTACTCCTAAAACTTTGACCCCTTGTTCAGGTTAGATATTCCCTCTTGGTGTCCTGCCAGACCCTCCATCTCTCAACCCTCACCAACAGTGGGTTCCTCCTCTCTTCCCTGAGTCTGCACTAGTACTTGTCTCAGGAGTGACCCTTCATATGCTAGTTTAGTAATTTGTTTCTAACTTTATCTCCTCAGGGGCAGGAATCAACAGGACTTGGCTATCCCCGCTGCCACCCTCCCCCAAGTCGGGCAGTAGGCACTCAGGAAATGGTGCTGGCACAAACACCCATGACTGTTTCCTCCCCCCACCCCCTAGAGTCCCTGCTGCAGGAGGGGGCTGTTGACAGTCTAGCTGTGCCATTTTGGGAAATCAAGATCTCATTGGGTGCCGGACATTAAAGCCTCCTGCAGCTAAATCCATCACTGGCCCTATAATTGGAGCCTGCCCCAAGGGCTGGTGCCCCTGTTTGTTTTGACATCCCTTGCGGGCTTGAGGGGGAGTGTGAGTGATCCAGATTTCAAAGCAAGGATTTTCTCCAGCAGCTGCTGAAGGCCAGGCCCCTGCCAGCTCCCGCCCCCGTGTTAGCATTTTCAGTTAATTAAGAAAACAAGCCCCAAATCCCTGACAGAGCTGGTTGTACAGATTCAGGATGAAGGATTTGTGTCATCATGCAGGAGGGCCCTCGAAGCTTCTGTGTAGGATGAGCTGAAGGAGGGGACTGTGAGCCAGAGAGGACCAGGGTGTTGCCTCACTAGAGAAGGTGCCATGAAAGTCTCATCTTGGGAGCCAGCTCCAGGCAGGGCCCAGAGCATGAATTTCTGCTCCTCCTTCCCTTCCGGGGCATTTTCTGTACAGGTGAAACGTGGAGCAAGGCCAGCTGAGAGAGACTAGGAGGGGAGGCTACAGCACACTGGGATTTGCCAGTCTGTTTCTCAGGAACCAGGTCATTCCAACTCCCTGGCTACCGAGGACATTGGTGAGAGGTGACCTGGGGATGGCATCAGGTGGGGCCGAGGTAGCTGACCTGCCAAGGGGGAGCCTGGTCAGGGATGCTGCTCACCCATGCAGAGCTGTGGTGTGAGTTTAAAAACCGTGTTTCTCCTTAAGGGAAAAGTAGTTACCATATTGCTATATAAGCAGCCCAGCCAGTGTGTCCCCTGCCCTCACGCTCTCTGCAGTGCTCGGGAGAAGATGCTGGGACTCAGCCAGCACCATTGCCTGACATGGGTGTCACCGGGCAGGTGGGAGTTGCAGGAGCACAGGTGCACACAGGTGCACACAGGTGTCGGTGCTCAGTGTCTGGCCTGTGCTTTCATCTCAGGTGTGTGTGCCCCACAGGCATGGTGGCTTCGTGCATCCCCTTGGAGGAGGAATTCTCCTGCACGTCACAGCCTGAACACTGCATGTGGTGGTCCTGGTGCCTCTTGGGCAGGATGTGGTAGGAGAGAGACGCAGTCCTGCTCTGCCACTACTAAATGGTCTGGGGCCAATTATTTCACCTTTGAGAACCTCCAGTTTCCAATAGGAAGTGGGGATGAGGCTCATATTTTATGTGTCCCAACAGCATAGGTGTGTTGGTAAATATTGGATATGGCGTATACCAGGCTGGCTTAGTGAACCTAGTTTCCTTCCTCATCAGATATCAACCTTGGTCCAGCTGGCTCTGTATTGAGCTGCTTTTCAAGATACTGGGGAGAAATAACAAAGCCGTGAGTAGCTTCTGCTCAGCTGGCTGAGGAGGGACCTGCGGAGAAAGTGGTTCTAGGGTGAGCTCTTCGGATCTGGTGTAAGAAGTCCAAATAACCAACAGTTGGTGGCAGATATTTTTTGACTTTTGAGAGCCCTCCCCTGATTCCCCTGGAAATCTCAGAGCTTCCTGTCACCTGTGCCTCATTGCTTCATCACTGTCACTCCCAGGACAAAGCTGCACTCTGCATGTAGCTGGGGCCGTTTCAGGAAAGCAAATCTCTCAGAAGATGAGCGTCTCCGAGGGGCTAGTTCTATAGCAGGAGAGAAGCCATTTGGGCTTTTTGCAGAGCTTTGAGCCTTTCTCTCTGTCTCTCTCTCTGTCTCTCTCCTCTGCATTTCCAACAGAACCCTCAAGTTGTGTAGCTGGTATGATCAATAGCTCTTCTTTCCTGGAAAACATCCAAAATGCCACCTGATCCTCCAAAAATTCCCAAATCCCTTGCTTTCTGCTTCTGCTGCTGCTTTTTCTCACTTCATCTTAGGCCCATTCGCACACAACAAGTTAAGGAAAAGCTACATAAAAGTCAGGTGTGGAACATACGAAGGCATTTTCACAGTAGGCAAAGAATGATACTCATATGCGCAGTCATGGGATTCTGTAACATCAAGTAGGCAGCTCAGAACCTTTTGGACTGACTGTTGGGAGCACTTTTTCTTTTAAAAAAGGGTTTCTAAGTATTCTCTAAGTTTCAAAGAGAAAATCTGAGGTAAAGACCAGTAGAACCTGTGAGTTTGTTTCTGGAATATTAGGTAACATTATCTAAAGAGAGACTCAGTCTAGCTTGGGCCCTGGCAGGACTCGGTATTTAGAGAAATATTCACTAATAAATCTCAGCTAAAATTATTATTTTTTTAAATTACATTTTTGTAGTTGTTATTTTACTATATACACAATCTTCAGTGGAAACTATTTAAGAGGAAAACAAGAGCCAAATTAGGGTTTATCTGCTACTGTTGGGAAAGAAGAGTTCTGTGCTGAGGATTGAAGGATGGAGTTCCGAGATGTGGTCTGTGGTGAGTGTGTGTGGGCTCTGGGGTGGGGGCCTTGCTTCTCAGGCCTCGGGTTTCTCCCCTATAAAATGGTCTTGATAAGGACAGTCACTTCTGCTCTCAACATCCTATGCCTTCCAACAGCTGGGCGGGGACCGCCTGCCAGGCAGAGACAGGACAAGTGCATTCACACACAAGCTGGGGAGTGACACCCCAAGAGGGGAGGCCCAGCCAGCCAGAAGCCAGGACTCTGTTTTCCAGAGTCAGATTTTTAAGTTTTTTTATCCTCACCTCAGGACATGCTTATTTTATTTTTAGAGAGAGAAGGGAAAGAGAGGGAGAGAAGCATCGATGTGAAAAAGAAACATCATTCTGTTGTCTCTTGCATGTGCCCCAACCAGAGACAGAATCTGCAACCTAGGCATGTGCTCTGACTGGGAATCGAACTGCAACCTTTCAGTTTATGGGATGACACTCCAACCAACTGAACCACACCAGCCAAGGCCAGAGTCATATTTTTGCATCTGAACTTACGGAATGGTGCTTACTTGCTCTAGAGAACAGCAGCCCTCACATGTTGGCTCTCTAAGTAAGTAGGGGCCTGTTGAGGCTCCCCTGTGCCTGGTAGGATGTGGGGGTTGGACCTCCATCTCAGTGTGAAGTGTACTTCTCTTCTAGCCCTCTGGTCTGAGAGTGGATTCTCTTAATGGTCCAAAGGGGAATTTGGGAAATCCTAAACCCAGTTTTAGAATCCAGGGTCCCTTCAGGACCAAGCCCTAGATTACTTCTCAGGTTGAACCTCCTATACTGGCCAAGCCCAAGCCCACTGCAATCCCCACCTTTTAGTCTGTGTCTCTTAACTCTAGCTCTTCCATCTGCCTCCGCTCAGTTCAGACACCACCACTTCTATAGTTTCTTCAATCCCACTTCCCACACCCATCCCCCAATTTCAGGAAGGTGAGGCTCTCCGTCTTCTCTGCCCCGCAGACCTGCTCCTACTGTAGCACCTAGAACAGCATGTAAAAACCACTGCTCTGCCTGGCTCTCACTGGACAAGGAACTTCAGAAACACAAGGGATCTGAGAGTGTCATTGTGTATTCCTGGTTCCAGAGACAGGGTCTAGCACATAGTAGGTCCTTATTAAACATTAGCTCAGTGAGTGAACCCATGAATGCATGCCACAGACACCAGGGGAAATTGTGCTCTCTGTAATTTTCCACTGAGAAGGAAGCAAGAGCAGCTAGTGTTTGGGTGATTTACCCAGGGGCCAGCTTCATGGTGGCGTCCAAACAGAGCACTCCTTGTATGTATACCCCCTGCTGGGGGCTGGGGAGGAGCCATGTGCAGACGGGCCCAGAGTGTGCCCAGGACTGGCTGTGAGTAGCAGCAGCATCCTGTCCTGTACAGATCAAGGCCCTGGCATTGGCACCAACTGCCTGCTCCTTCTGGCCTTGTCCACGTGGTGTGATTCTTGCGGCTGTGCCAGGGCTTATGGCAGAAGTATGGCTGTGTGTGGGGAAGCTGTGGGCACTTTCCCACCAAGGACACCCATGTTGGAGGCTGGGGAGACACCTCGTTTGGCCCCAGTTAGAGTGTTATAGCATGTGAAATGTTTTGTACTTACCAAGAGGAAACTGGGTAATAATATTTTTGTGAATGCCAGTGAGTTAAGAGGATATCATGGGTTCCTTGGGGCCAGTAGTGACCTCACCTCCAAGGAGTTCATTTCTTCAGTGCACTAAGGTACATTTTCTGAGCGTGTCCCACATGTGTGTCCATTACAATTCCAGCATTGTGGCTGCAGACAGACCGTGTTCCTGCCCTCAGAGGGCTTACTGCCTAGTGAAAGTCCCTGAAGACCGAGAGGATGGCAGCTGAGACCAGTGTCTCCCAGAGTGGTTCTGACCTGACACCATGGTGAGGGGTATCATTCATTAGCTCCTGTATTCTCCCTGAAGACATTGCCTGCCAAGAAGCACCTTGGTATCACCCTCCCCAAATTCCTGGCTCTCCTTCCTTCTTCAGGTGGCGTTGGAGACTCTTCTCCCATCATGCCCTGTGCAGCTCTGCCCAGCCCGGCTGTCCCTCCCTGGCCAGCTCACCAGCTGTACCCCCTTCCCCAACCAAGAGTGTTTTCAGTGATCAGGTCTGTGTTTTATTCACTGTCACATCCCTGCAGTGCACAGTGCCTGGCACAGAGCAGGGGTTCCATACGTGATTGTGGAATGAATGAATCCAAGGGGTAAAGGCTGGGCTTCATTTATTCATCTTTACCATTCATGGTGTGTCTGACTGTTTTCATTTCTTTCTGGGTCTGTCATGGAGAGAGGGATGGACTCTTGCAAAAGTTGTTGGAAAGCTGAAGAATTGTGAGAAATTGGAAATGGGAGATGACCTTGCCTAGAATCAGCTCTTTAGTGTGTCCTCTTATAAGACTTGGTCACAGGAGGCTCATTTGCCTTTGAACACACTCCCCCCCCCCCACCCCACCCCCGCCTGGGAAGGTGAGTGGGCTTCGCAGCTGACTGAGCTGAGCTCCAAATCCAGACCCTCCTGTGCTGAGGCCTGCTTCTTCCTACTTGTGGGTGAGGACAGCTCAGTGCTAGGGGGCAGGCCTGCCCCTGCAGGCCTCTGGCTCAGGCAGCCCAGCTGGACCAGCAGGAGAGAAGGCCGCCTGGGAATGGCTGGGAAGCAAGTTCAGGCTTTGGGCCCACCTCCCCCAGGGCCAGGATGTGGCGTGGGACCCAGGCGGGTGGAGGTTCCCACCGCTCAGCTCCTGCACTCGCTCCCAAATGCTCCAGGCCCAGGCAGCGTCTCTCAGCAGGAAAGGGTGGGGAGAGACTCCAGCTGCCCTGTCAAGACCCCGTATGAGGACCAGGGCAGCTCTGCAGGCACCCAACTCTGACATTTATCTTCTACCTGGAAAGCTGCCAGTGGCCCTGCAGCCCAGGCTTGCCTTGCATGGGGGAAGTGTGTCAGGGATTAACCATTGCAGGCCCTGCCGGAGTCAAGCCAAGCCTGGTGTGCCCAGATCAGCCAGCATCCATCAACTACATACTGAGGGCTGGCGTGGGCACATTCACAAATGCTGTCAATCTGGAGAATATAGGCACCAAGCCCATTTTCCAGATGAGTAAATTGAAGCACGTGAAGTTACATAATCTACCTAAATTTATACGGTTGGTAAATAAACGTGCCTATATTTATTCTTTATTACAAGGGCCTACTGTGTGCTAGGCAGTGATTCTAGGCACTGTGGATATAGCTGTGAATGATGGACAAAAATGTTTCAGGGAGCTTACATTCTAGTGGAAGAGAGAGATGATATAAAAAGTAAAGTATATAGCATCTCATGTGGTGATAAGTCAGTCTGTGTGGAAAATGGGAGGGTGAAGGGAGGTGGGTGTTTTGGGAAAGGGTTTATTTTAAGTAGTCATGCAAGACTTCCTTGAGAGGTGTGCAATTATTGACACTTACACAGTGCTTACGAGGGGCCAGGCACTACCCTGACTGCTGTACACAAGCTCAGACATTTAATCCCCGCAGTTACCTTACGAGGCAGGTTACTATTATTGTTCTCATTTTTATCTGAGAAACTGAGGCATGGGGGGGCAAGGGACTTTCCAACGATGACACAGCAGAGGAGGACTGTGGGATGCTCACGCAGGCAGCCTCCCTCCCCTGTCTGGCTCTCAGCCACTATGCTATACTGCCAAGGCCAGAAGGCAGCAAGCGGGTGCAAGGTGAGGAGCCTTGCAGGACCCTCCCTGAGGAGGCCAGGCAGGTGCTGGGGGCAGCTGAGTTGATAGTCCTCCTCTGCAGCCCCCTGGGGGAGGAAAGGGCAGAAGAAGCAGAAGAATGGACAGAATAATTAGTCAAACCCAGGTGAAAGGGGAGGGCTTGACTATGTTGGTGAGAGTGCAAATAGGTGAGATAAAACTCCGGATGAGTCCGAAAGGCTGCATCTCTCCCCTCCCCTCCCTGCACTCCCCACTATCCTTCATGAGCCCTCCCAGGACTCCAATATGGAACAAGCAGGACTGTTTCTAGCTCTTGTCCCTCCCTCTATGGCAATCTGAGAAAATCTATGATTTTCTAGGATGATGGTGGTGGTGGTGGTGATGATGATGATGGTGGTTGTGGTGGTGGTGGTGGCGGTGATGATGATGATGATGATAGCAGCTAATATTTATGGAAGACTTACTGAAATGGATGGTAAAAATGTATATATTGCAATTCACATAGGTAGAATTATTTCCTATAATTGATAACTTGCCATAAAAATCTTAGCTTGATAAATAAAGATATTTGAGTCTCTTCTGATGCGAGACAGTGGCTTTGGATTCATTGTCCAGTTTAGTCACAATGCTGATTCTAAGGGCCTCACCTCCCCATGTGGGCTGGTGCCAGGGACCTTCCAGTATTATCCAGGCTGCCAAAAAGGGCCTTGGAGCCACAGTGTTCCTGCTGACCTCCACTGATGTGAGCTGTGTTCCCTCTGCTTCTTGGGCCTCTGTGCTGAGATCCGCTTAGGGGCCCAGTTTGGTCTTGTCTCTGGTGCTTTTGAAAGGAGACCTGGCATAACTGCTGAAGCCTGTGGCTTCCTCAGGCCCCCTGACTCTCCTGGGACACCCACCTGCCCCTGGAGGGCCTGAGTGCCCAGCTGTGGACTGGATGTGAGTGCTCTGGATGGGTGGGCCTGAGGATAGCCCCTAGGTAACTCCCTCAGTCCTTGCTAACCTGCCCCTGTCAGAGCCATGCTGCTCTGGGCCCAGCTGAAGACAAGGCTTCTCCAAGGGGCGTGACATTTTCCCAGGTGCGTGTCCCTTGTCTAGGGTTCTCAAAGTCATTGGGCTGTTTCTAGTGATGTTCCTTCCCCTCTCTTACCATCCAGGTGGGGATGGGAGTAAAGTTCTGGCCATTTGCTTCCTTTCCCTTCTAGTCCTAGAAAGATGTCCTGCTCCCTTTTCCTGTCTGGAGAAAATGCAACTGTTCCCAACTTTATGGACCTTTTTGTTCTGGGGGCTTCTTTGCCCCAGGGAAAATAGGTCATGGCTTATCTCTGATATGAGAAGGGTACTTGAGAAAGGAAAGGAAAATAAAAATGAACACCTGGATTTCCCAGGAGCAAAATATATTGGGAATCATTTAAAATATTTTCCTTGTAAAATACTCTGTATCAGACATCCAATTCTCTAGTGTTTTTCCTGAATTGTCACTTTTCATGATGGCAGTATGTGGTGTGTCCTGTCATATTCTCTTTTTACTGATGAAGAAGGTAAGACTTAAAGAAGTGAAGTAACTTTCCCAAAGTCTTACAGCTAGTTAGTGGCAGAGCCAAGTTTAGAAGCTAAAAATTCTACATCTTGGCCACATCCTATTCCTGAGGCTTTCGCTGCTTCTCAGCAAGCAGTCTTAAGGGTGTGGACCCTTTAGCTAACAGTGAATAATGTGTACAATCCGTAGAGAAAGAGAGATTGGCGTTAGTGGACTCAACCAGGGGTAAATGTCAGGGCAGACCCCTCACGTCATAGGAAATCTCATTTCATGTTAGCAAAGGGCTGTTGGATTTCACATTCTCTCCCATTCACCTTGGCCGGTGTGGCTCAGTTGGTTGGAGCATTGAAAGGTTGTGGGTTCAATCCCTGGTCAAGGCACATGCCTGGGTTGTGGGTTTAGTCCTCAGTTGGGGTGTGAGAGAGTGACAATTGATCAGTGCTTCTCACATCCATGTTTCTCTCCCTCTCTCTCTCACTCCCTTCTTCTCTCTCTAAAATCAATAAGCATGTCCTCAGAGGAGATTAAAGTGGAAAATTCTCTCCCACTCATATGCATGTGAATACCTATATCTTTCTGATCTTTCTGTTCTCATTCAACCTTGACATGAGCAATGCTTTTTTCTAGCTGTTTGGATCCCTGTGCTTGACCAGAAGTGTGGTGTGACAGCTTCCTCCTCACAGCTGGAGCCTGGGGCAGCCCCGACTCTCGGCTCTCCAGTGGCCTGAAGCCCTGCCTTTTCTGTCTGTCAGTAGCTGTTTTCCAGCTAGTAAGGACCATAGTGCAACATTTGAAAACTCAGCTCTGGCCTTCATAAGGGGCGGGGTGGTGGTGGGGGTGGTATCTGTCACTATCTAACAATAGCCAGGGGGAATAAACTCTTTTGTTTTATATTTTTAACTTTTATTACATATTAGCATCATGTTATCAGTGTTATACTACTAACCCTAAATAAAAGGAGGGGGACATTTGTACACAAGCACGCTGTGTGCACATGGATTTACTTTCCACACATCTCAATAGTGTGGGCATTCTGAGATGGAAGGGCAGGGCAGGGCAGGGCGCAAAGTCAGTGGGAAGTGGTATAGGTGATCTGAAATGGCAAGAATCAGGCCAGTGCACAGGTTTGACTTCAGACTTACTGCTTCTCTTTCGTAAGACGGAGCTCTGGAATTGCCTCCTCCAGGAATCTTTCTGTGGTGTCCTTCTCGTCAACAACCAGGCTGTTTTAGACACCTTCTTCTATTCGCATCACAACGTCTTACCTATGAGCTTCCCATATTGTGTTATGACGATCTGTTTATGTGCATGGCTCTCCTATGAGACTGTGATTTCTAGGTGCTCTGGAGTATATCTTATTCACTTCTATATCTCCAGTGCCTAGTACATCTAAGTAGGTCAAATGTTGGTTAGAGCGGCCATTAAGTTAAGATGCCAGACATAGTGGTCAAGGCATTTACAGAAGATGACATGCACTGACGCTCAGGGAGACTTTTAAAGTCTGTGGGATAGAGGTGTGTTATCCGTGCCTGATATGGGTGTGTTTTCTTTGAAGTGTTCTGTGTGTGCGAAACAGAGGAGGAGGAGTTAGCTGCATCTCATCTGTGCCTGGGAGGTCTCTTCTCATGTTGGAAAAGAGAAGAACACTTGCAGAACATGAGAAGGGGGCCTCTTTATCTCCTTATGATTGTGTGAGCTTCAAATAGAGTGCTCTCTTCCTTAGCCTGCAGGTGGGCAGGGACAGTGTCATCATATTGAAATCCTTGCTGCCCCGCACAGTGCCTGGTCACAGAATAGATGCTCATTGAACATTTGTGGAATAAATAGATGAATGAATGAGTGCACATATGGAGGAAGGAACTTTTGCAATCAAGTGAAGTTCATCAGGGAGGACTTGGGAGATAAGCACTGAGTCTAGTTACAGAAGGAGCATTGGCAAAGGGGGCTGTGTGGTTGGATGATGGCGGGCAGGCTGTTGGTGCTTTTCTTGGTGTGGATACTTCTAACCAGATGCTGACTCAGAATGGCCCTTGCTTGTGGGTGAGGCAGACTGGGAAGTCATACAAAGACACAAGCCTAGAGAGAGGGTTTTCTCTTTTATTTTGCTTCTTTTCCTCCAACACTTAGAGTTGGACACATTGCTAAGATTCCTTGAGTCCCTAGAGCAGGGGTGGGGGTGCAGTGGGGGGCAGTTTAACAAATGAGTCTGGACAGAGGCATGTGGAGAGTGGCCCAGGGAGAAGGGAGGAGGGGGGAAAGCAAACTGTGAGCTTGGAGAGAAGGGAGTTCTATTTTGGGTGACTCTGAACCTCAGCCCCTCTCCCAGCCAGATTTGCAGCAGACCCCCACCCTCTGCACACAATTCACTCGCCCCCACTTCTGTGCACTGGCTCCTGCTCCATTTCTGGCTCTCCTCCCTGCATCCTTCAAGGCTTGGCTCATTCTCCCCTTGGTATTCTTGCCTGTATCCAAAACCACCCAATCTTTTCAACATTTATAAATAATAATCAACGTCTCTAATGCATCCCCATTCCTACTGCGTGCCATGCACCACACTGGGTGCTTGTGTATCCTAGTTCAACTCACAAGAAACACATGAGGTCATTACTCCTGTGATCTCTATTTGACAAACTAGGGAACTGAGCCTCAGAGAGGTTGAGTGAACCAGGCAAGGCCACGCTGCTAGGTGGTGGCAGAGCCGTGGCTAGAACCTGGATCTGCCTAACAACAAAGCCTGTGCTCCTCTCATGGCTGGCTACACAGCCCTCTCTCTGAATCAGAAACGTTGGGGATGGGACCTGGTGAGCTGCATTTTAACAAACCATCTAGGAGATTTTAGAAGTTCTGGTGTAACTGATCTGGCTTCAAGCTGGCTAAAGAACTCCAAGTCCACCTGAGATTTGGAGAAAGCTACTATTACTCATTCTTATGATTCTGCCTATGGGCTCTGGGCATAGGGCAAGATACTCAAGATTCCCAAGCACCTGTGTCCCTGGTTATGAAATAGGAACAACCCCAGCCTCAGAGAGGAACATCCCTGGCTTTGTGTTTCCAGGAGAGGCTCTCCCAAAAATGGTTACTTGATCTTGATGGCACCTTAGCATCACCTGGGGAACTTCTATAAACTATCAAGGCCCGGCTCCCTTCTCAGACCAGGTCAGCATCTCCAGGTATGGGATTAGGGCATGAGTGGCTGTAGTGTGCATCCGAGTGGAGAACTCTGGCCTCTCCCTCCCCATCACTCCCTCATGGGAAGAGGTGAGGCAGCTCTAACAGTGACTCTGGAAGAAGTTATGAGCTGGGCCTGGCAGCACTTCAACACTCTCTCCCCTCTCTGTGATCTGCCACCTGCAGGTGGGTGCATCTGGCCGGGACTGGGTGGTGAGGTCAGGAGCCTGCTTCTTTGGGGAGGGCCACATCGTCACCCTCCTATGCCAACCACTGGGCAGGGAGCTGGTCTCACTCAAGAGTGGGGTATCAGAAAGTCCATTCAGCCAGAGATATAAAGCTGCATAACCCCATAGCTTTATCAGGGACATGGCTGATATTGTGACCTCTGTCTGTTTGTTTCATGTATCTGTTTCTCAGCTGGTCCTGAACTTGAGCAAGAAGAGGACATTTTTATGTATGGAGCTGCAAAACCCCAACATCATATACTTGACTAGAGTTAAGTGTTGAATTTAATGAGACGGCATAAATAAGCCAGCTAGTTAGTGGTGGTCAGTTTGTTGAACCTGAATCAAAACCCAGCCCCCTGTGAGAACCACTGCACCTCCCTGGGGACTGGCCCCTCAGCCTCAAACTACCTTCACCACCAAGCTCTTGTCTAACAGTTAACTCCTTAATCCCCACTTCTCTCAAGTCAGTAAATGTTGAAAGCTGTTGCTAAGGATTTGAAAAGGATCTATCTGTAGTTTAAAGAAGAGAAAATTAATTAGAATTGACTCTACCTTTTTTTAAAAAACATATTCCTGGGTGATGCTGATGCTGCTGGTCCAGGGACAGGTGTTGAGATCACCTGTGCTAAATGAAAACAGGGCTGGTGAGCGCTGGGTTTGGGGAACACCTGGAGAGTTGGCTGATTGGGAGAGGCATCTCTTGACCTGGATGTAGTCCCGTGATTTGCAAGCTTGGCTGAAAATTAGAATCATCTGGAGAGATTTACAAATGCCAGAGTCCAGTAGGGTGAACTGTTGCAGTGTTCGTGGAACTGAGGGGTTCCCTGGGATGCAGGGCTTCCAGTATTCAAACTAGGACAGTCCTGGGCAAGCCTGGATGAGCTTCTCACCTGGATGGCTCCCCCCGCGCCCACCTAGAGATTCTGCTTTAATTGGTTCTGATTGTATCCAAACATTGATATCTTTCAAAATGTCCTGTGATGCTCCTGTGCAGCCAGGTATAAGAACCTGGGCTTTGACCACAGCTCTGGAAAGAAGGGTCAAATTGAGAAAAAGGTGGGCACAAATGCTGGCGAAGGAGAAGGGAAGAGAACTGAGAGTGAATTAAAGCACTTGCCTCTGGACTTCTGGCCAAGATGGAGGCCTAGACAGGCACGCTGCACCATGCTCCACAACTAAGAAGAAATAAAACTACCTCAAAACTAGAGACAACCAGAAGTTCCAGGAAATCGAGCTGCATGGAAGTCCAACAAACAAAGATATAAAGAAGTAATACTCATCCAGACAGGTAGAAGAGGCGGAGCTGGGGAGGAGAGGACACGGTGTGGTGGCAGCAGCAGCAGCCCTGCAGAAAGCACAGTCACGCATTTTAAAAAGTAGGGAGGGACACCTGGGGAGCACTCTCAGCACCAGACCAGATCGCATAGCTCATGGTTCTAGTGCCAGGGAAAATCAAGCCTCATTGCTTCTGACTGTGCAAACCATTGGGGGCTGGGGCAGAGGAAGAAACTGCCGGTCTCTCAGCAGAGTCCGCTTGCTTAAAGGGCCCCCACGGTCCTAGAACATCCGCAGACCCACCCACTCTGGGAATGACAGCCAGGGCAACAGCTAGAGAGGCGAGAGTCCCATATGGAAGTGGGAGAAGTGCCTGGAAAAGGGGCAAGTGCTGAGCAAGTGGCATTGTTCCCTCTCAGACCCCTCCCCCACATACAGTGCCACAACGTGGTGAAACGGGTCGCCTGTGCTGATGAATACGTAAGGCTCTACCCATTACAACATAACAGTTGCGACAGCTCTACCTAAGACACAGAGGCAAACAAACACAGGAGCCTGTCAAGATGAGGAGACAGAGAGGTATGGCCCAAAAGAGGAAACAGATCAAGGTTCCAGTGGGAGAACTAAGTGATGAGAAGATAGCCAGCCTAACAGATGCAGAGTTCAAAACACTGGTGATAAAGATGCTCACAGGCTTGACAGATATGCTTGTGTATGGCAAATGCATAAGGGAAGAAGTGAAGGCTATGCCAAATGAAACAAAGGAAAATCCACATAAAACCAATGGTGAAGGGAAGAAAACCAGGGTTCAAATCAATGACTTGGAACATAAGGAGGAAAAAAAAAACAGTCAACCAGTACAGAATGAGGAAGCAAGAATTGAAAAAAATGAGGAGAGGCTTAGGAATCTCTGGGACAACTTTAAACGTGCCAACATCTGAATCATAGGGGTCCCAGAAGGAGAAGAGGAAAAGCAACAAATTGAAAGCTTATGTGAAAAAACAATTAAGGAAAACTTCCCAAATTTGGCGAAGGAAATAGACATACAAGTCCAGGAAGCACAGAGAGTCCCAAACAAGCTAAACCCAAGGAGGACCACACCAAGACACATCATAATTAAAATGCCAAAGGTTAAAGATCAACAGAGAATCTTAAAAGCAGCGAGAAAAGCAGAGTTACCTACAAAAGGGTGTCTATAAGACTGTCAGCTGATTTCTCAAAAGAAACTTGGCGGGCAAGAAGGAACTGGCAAGAAGTATTCAAAGTGATGAAAAGCAAGGACCTACAACCAAGATTACTCTATCCAGCAAAGCTATCATTTAGAACAGTGGTTCTCAACCTGTGAGTCGTGACCCCTTTGGAGGTCAAATGACCTTTTCACAAGGGTCGCTGAAGACCATCGGAAAACACATATATAATTACATATTGTTTTTGTGATTAATCACTACGCTTTAATTATGTTCAGTTTGTAACAATGAAAATACATCCTGCATATCAGATATTTACATTACGACTCATAACAGTAGCAAAATTACAGTTATGAAGTAACAACAAAAATAATTTTATGGTTGGGGGGTCACCACAACATGAGGAACTGTATTAAAGGGTCATTAGGAGTTTGAGAACCACTGATTTAGAAGGACAGATGAAGTGCTTCCCAGACAAGGTAAGCTAAAAGTTCATTATCACCAAGCCATTATTATATGAAATGTTAAAGGGACACATTTAATAAAAAGAAGATCAAAACTATGAATAGTAAAGTGAAGACAAATTCACAATTATTAACAAATGAACTTATCTAAAAATTAAACATTATTCAACTAAGCAGACCAGAATAGGAAAAGAATCATAGGTATAGGGATCATTTGGAGGGTTATCAGCTGGGAGGGGGAAGAGGACAAAATGGGGAACTGGTGCAGGGATTAAGAAGCATAATTGGTTGGTACAAAATAGAGAGGGGGATGTTAAGAATAATATAGGAAAGAGTGAAGCCAAAGAACTTATATGCATGACCCATGGACATGAACTAAGGGGGGTGGGATTGCAGGAGGGAAGTGGGTACTGGGTGGAGAGGAACAAAGGGAAAAAAAAAATTGGGACTACTGTAACAACGTAATAAAATATGCTTTAAAAAAACTAAAAATTAAGTGCCTGCCTCCCAATCACTTGGGAGGGGGAGTCCCATGGCCAACCTCCTATGTTAATCACTGGGCACGGGAGCTGGCCTCATTCATGAGTAGCGTATTAGGAAATGCATTTGGCCAGAGATGTAAAGCCACATACTGCCACAGCTTTATCAGGAGCATGGCTGATAAGGTGACCCCTATCTGTTTGTTTCATGTGGTTATTTCTCAGCTGGCCCTGAACTCAAGCAAGATGAGGACAGTTTTATGTATGGATCCCACAAAACTTGTTAAAATGTAGATTATTGGGTCCTTATTTGAGAGCTGCTGTCCCAGAAACTCTGAGAGCAGGGCCCTGAAGTTTGCATGGTCATAAGCTCCTTAGGAGGCACTCTTAGAGTTTGCTGCTGAGTGTGGTAAAATGAAGAGCTGAGTTGAGGGAAGGGAGATGGGAACCCAGGATAGGATCTGAGAAGGTAGCTTGTAGATGGGTTTCTGCCTAAGCCAAGAGGAGGAGTGAGCAGGGTGCAGAAGGAATTCAGAGAAAGGGGTCAGCCTCCGCCTGGGCTAGAGGGCAACCTAATGGGTAAAAAAGGAAGATGCCTTGAAGAAAGAGTCCCCAGCTCGGAGCACATACCAGCTCACTGAGTGAGAGGAGGTGAGGCCAGCACTGTGGGCAAACACGTTGGAGTGCATGTCCAGCCCCTGCCATTGTGACCACACAGCCACGCCCTGCATGTCTGTGCAAGGCCTGAGCATCCTCCCGGGAGCAAAGGACTCACAGGGGGCATTTCTGAGTGGCATCCACTGGGCATGGAAGCTGACTGGGTAATTTATAAAGTGCGGCATGCTGCGGGGGAAAATGGAGGCTTTAGACTGCCCGTTCAAACCTGCATCCAATCCCAGCTCCCTCAGTTACAAGATTGTGAATTTGGGCAGGTCAGCAGACTCCTGGGAGCCTCACTTTCCTGGTTGGTAAAATCAGGATGCTGATACCATCTTCTAAGGGTTTGTTGTAAGAACTGAAGGAGATAATATGTATAAAATGCCTGCCATATAGCAGTGCTCAAGACAAAGGAAGAGTTAAGGGTGATTCTGTAGTTTTGAACCTCAGGAATGTGGTATCATTCACAGCAAAAAGCAGGGGTGGTCTGAACCCGGAAGAGATGAAGCCAGTTTGAGAGGAATTTGGTGGGATCCTGTGAGCACGTCTGCATAGAAACGTGGAGACCTGGAAAAATAGAGCTGGAGGTTTGGGAAAGGAGGATTTTGGAGGGAGCATTAGTGAGTTAGCCTGACAGAAGATGATGGAAGGTTTGTTTGGAGGGAGAAGGGCAGAGGTCTGAAATGTGAACCTTGGCAAAGCCCTGGCATGTCTTCTAGGTACCGGGCTCTGTGCTGGACACAGAGTTCCTGTTGTACTCTGTGACGCTGTCCCCGACCTCAAGAAGGTCACAGGCCAGTGAGAGTGACTGTAATTCAGGAAGCCATAGCAACTCTCTGATGTTTGATGCCAGGAGAAACGCAGGCTGTGAGGGAGGGGTGCCTGGCCCACACCCGTGGGGAGGGGAGTGCTTCCCAGGTGAGTGGCCGGGAGAACGGGAGGAGCAGGGGAGGCTGCTCCAGGCAGAGGCAACCAGCTGGTTGAAATCACAGAGGAAGAGGGAGCTGGGAGCATTGGGACAGCTGGGTAGGATTTCACATTGTCCTGAAACTCCATGAAGAGGGGAAACTAAGAAAATAAAAGTCTCTAGAGGGGTGACAGGGTGGAAAGAAGTGATACTCAGAATGCAGATCCCAGGATGAGATGGTTCATGGGCCTTAATTACTGGGCACTGAGGAGGCAGAGGAGGGGGAGAAAATGAGGTCCCATGCTGGATAGACAAAGTCCTTCAGTGGAGAGAACTGGGCGGAGTCTGCAGGGAAGTTAGGGTCAAAGAAAGGATTTAGCGTCCATGCTGATTGCTCCCAGCCTCTGTAGTCTGGCGTCCTGGAGACAGGGTCTCATCTCCCTGGGAGGAAATATCCCATTCCTTGAAGCACAGAAAGGAAAAATAAATCTTATGTCTTTTGTCTGTAGGCAGGAGAGGGGAAGTAGAAACAAACAAATGAAAATGCCCTGCATTCTGTCTGGGAATGCCAAGATCTGATTTAACCATGGCAGTTTAGGAAGGAGCATGCCTTTGCCTCTCATGCAGTTACTTGAGAGGCCTCTTGAGGGTGTCGGGCCAAGGTCCGGATGCCTTTGACCTCCGATGGACTCTGAAGAAAAGAGGTTGAAGGACCTGAATTCCCTGGGTTTACCATAAAGACTTATTTCTGGGGACTTAATTTTCTCCTTTCTCTCTACCCCTCCCAGCCCCACCCACTGCCACCAGGTGTCTGTCATTCAGGAAAAGGACCTGCTGTGAACTTGGCACTGTGCCAGGAACTGTTCTCATGGGGCCCAGGGGCTCCACAGTTTAATTCATTGAAATAAAAAATATAAATACAAGAAATAATATAAACTCTAATGAAGTAGTAAATGATGAAATATCCTATAAACAGAACAGGAGAGAAGTGCTCTGAGTTTACCTGGGAGAACTCAGGTAGTTTAGCATGGCCAGGAAGGCCCTTTGGAGAAGGTGGATCTACACAGAGGGTGGAGAAGAGCAGGGAGAGGTGGGCATGGGTGTGGAATGGGTGCGGGATAATATTGTGAACCCAAACATAGAACAAGCAGAGCCATTCTTTATTTCAGAGTTAACACATTCTCTTTGCTTTTAATATCCAATTACAGAAGGACATACTGTCTTTGTGATTTGTCTTATAACTAACGGATAGAGTCAGGAATTCAGGAAATACAATTGATTTAATCCAGAGCTCTTATCAAATTCCTGCTGTGTCTGCGGAAAAAGCCCTGTGTGGGAGATGGAGATAGAAGTGTCTATGCCCTCTAGGAATTTCAGTCCCGTGAGCAATGGAGCTTTGAGGAAGGAGTGAGTAAGACAATGTGGTCAGAAACCAGGGAGCTTGGAGTGGAGGGTGAGGTAGGATAAGGAGAGATCAGGGCCGGAAACTTCCCAGCAGTTACTGAATTGCCCATCAGGGCCATCTGGGCAGAAAGCCACCCCAGATTAAAGTAACTGGTCTCTACTTCGTCCTGACCATTCAGGGACTGTGGGTCACATTTTTGGAAACACACGGGGAGTGGCTGGCTGGGCTGCTCTTCCTGGGAAAGTCTGCCTGCGCTGCCTGCTGGGGAAGATGGGCAGGGCCAGCTGCATGATTTGTGGGGCCCAGTGCAGGATGGAAATGCAGGGCTCCTTGTTCAAAAATTGTGAAAGATTTCAAGACAGTGATAGCAGAGCCTGAAGCCAAGCAGGGGTCCTTCTGAAGGCACCCAGCTCACACACCCCAGAGGCTGGCCCTGGAGATGGGACAGCCTGGACCTTTCTATGACTTAGTCTGTGCGGTAAGATGATGGGGAACAGGGTTGCTGTCTGCCTGGGGAACAGGGCTTCTCTGTACTAGTGCTGGATTATTTCCTGAGCATTAGCACAGGGTGGTGGGGATGAGTAGGGCACTACAGGAGGCTGCCGTGGCCATGGGGGCTCCGACTGTTGACCACAGTGCTGCCTTTACACACTGTGGTCTGTGCAGTTGGAAGCCTGTCTGAGTTCTGGAATCATTCACACTGAGGTTCACATGTTTTATGAACTTTACGAACTTGGCCAAGCTGCTTATATTCTCTAAGCCTTAATATCCCTAGATATAAAAATGCAGATTATAATACCATCTTTGCAGGATGTTGAGAGAATGAACTGAAATAAAAATGTGAAAGTTTGAGCCCAGCCTAGCTCATGGTAAATGTCAGTATCCTTCTTTCTGGAAATGTATTGACTCTCTATCTTGTAAAGTGTGGAGTATGGAATAGTCCGGAGATACATTATTGTCAGGAATTTTTTTCCCATCTCCACTGGTTGGGGAAGCAGCTAAAATTATAACATGACAATTTCAAATAGCAGAGGCAGGTGGAGTGTATACTCCATTATAATACACACCCACGGGAAATCAGTTACATCTGCTAGACACACACAGACACAAAGGGATACACAGGCACTCATAGCTGAATTGAGGCTGGGCTGGATAAGGTGGTGTCATATACTACAGGGCCCTGTTTGGGTGTCATTTCCTGGTTTTGAACCTCAATGTCCTCATCAGTCAAAGATCCTGGCCTCACTTGGTTGTCTTGAGATGAGATGATGGATGTGAATACTCAGTTCTGGCCCATGGCAGGTAGCGCATCCTTTGAATGGGTCTCTGCTCCCAGGCCGGTGGGGATCATGGGAAAAGGAAGATGAGACGTTGCATTCCCCACAGTAACACTTTCTAAATATTATGCTTGGGCAGCTCTTTTACAATCTACAGGTGGGCTGATTCAAAATCAACATGGGGGCTGATTTTGAGTGATACTATTGTTTTCTGTGCTCATACACTTCGAGGAACTGGCTGGATCTTCTTTCTGTTGAGACTTGAAAGTCAGTATAATCATGTGTATTTGTTTCCTGGAGATGAACACCCACATATATGCACCACCTATACATATACACCATACCACATACACACATATAAACCCATACCATATATCACACTACAAACATATACACAGACACGCCACATACAATCATCCCTACACACACTCCTCTGCACCTATAGAGTTAAATCCTCTCACGTGCTAACTTGCATTAATGCCCTCCCTCTCTCCCTCTCTCGGTCATTTCCTGAACATCTCCCATACTTGCTTGTCCACTGTATGCAGGTCAGGCATCTCCCCCACCCCACCCAAACTACGTCCCTTCTGATGCTTGTCCTGAAAACTCCATGCCATAGCTCCTGTTCTCCATCCCCTTTGCCATCTTCTCTGCCTCTAACGAACTTCAGACAGTGAGTGCCCCATTTTTACCTACCCAGAGATCCTTGACTGCTGTCAATTCAGCCCCATCCCCAGAGACACCCAGGTGGAACCAGGTGTGTGCCTGTCTGTGCTTTACTGGGTTTAACTCCATCTTCACTCAGCTCCTGAGACCCCGTCAGCTTGTCTCATGCTTTTGCAGGCTGAGCCCCAAGCCTTAGTCATAGCTCTGAGCAGCCTGGAGGTGGGAGAGAAGGGAACTTGGTTTGAGGGCCTGTGATGTGCCTGGTGCTGTGCTGGCTCCTTGATATTTGCCCTTCATTTGGTGCTCATGGTAGCCCTGGGAGGTGGGCGCTGTCCTCCCTGGGCCCGTGAGGGAGAGGAGGTTCACAGGCTCTGGCTCACTTAGGCACAGGCTTCATTTGAGAGCATATGCTCTTCACAATATACCATCGCCTCCTGGAAGATGAAACCAGATGGACTGAGGCTTGGGCCTGTGGGGGAGTCCGTGTTCCACATACCATCACTCCTGTGGGGTCTTTTCTAGAATCTGGAAAGTAGTTTATAATATTAAAAATCTCCTGGAAGGGAGCCAGTTACAGTGGCCTGAGCCCTTGGTGGTTTGATACTGTGAGGCTATGACTAGACTTGGTTTGTTTGCTGTTAACAGCTTTATTGAGCTATAGTGGATATATAACAAATCTTGCATAATTAAAGCACATAACTTGACAAGTTTTAACATATTATTATATTTCTGAAAGCATCACCACAATCACAAGCATGAGCATGTCCATCCTCCCCTGAAGTTCCCTCGTGTCTTTTTATAATCCACTACCTCCCTTCCCACCCACCTCCTCCACCACCTGGTTTTAGATTAGCTTGAATTTTCTCCGACTTTATTAGTAGAATTATATAATATGTACTTTTTCCCCTCTGGCTTCTTTCACATGTGATTATTTTGAGATACATCCATGAGTGGCATGTATAAATAGGTCATTCTTTTTTATTGATGAGTGGTATTCTATGATACAGACACACTACACAATTTGTTTATTGATTTGCCTATTCAAGGGCATGTGGGTTGCTTCCAGTTTGGAGCAATCAGAAATGAAGCTTCTGTGCACATTTATGAATGAGACTCTGTGCAGGCATACACTTTCATTTCCCTTGGGTAAATACCTAGGAGTAGAATGACTATATCATATAAAGGTTCATGTTTAACTTTTTAAGAAATGGCCAGACTGTTTTCCATAATGGCTATGCCATTTTGCATTCTCACCACCAGTGTAGGAGAGTTCCAGTCCTTCCATGTACTCCTTGGCACTTGGGATGGTAGATCTGATTTCAAGGCTTGGTTGGTATGGAATTTGTGAACCCCTCCAAATGGCCACACCTTAACATCAAAGTAGGTGGCTTTCAGTGTGGACTGGGAACCCTGAGGGATGCTGAACTGAGGAATGCAGAATCAGGTGCTCCTGGAAACATTAGTCAAAGAGCTGCTTACAAAATGCTAGAAAGCAGATGAATGAGAAGTCAGCACTGGTCCCAGCATGAGACCATGTGGCGCTGGATCAGGTCTGGAGCTTGGTGTTTGGAAATGAAACAAGTGCACTCAAGGCATTTTGGAAAAAGTGGCAAGAAACACTAACAGAATGGGGCTTTGGGGATGGAAGACGAAGAGCCATGGAAGGGGACTCCGAGCTTGGGAGACTATAGCTCTGTGAGGGGAGGAGTTGTGTCTCTTTAGTTTGCCCTCAGATCCTCAGCACCAAGAGCAGTGCCAGGCATAGAGCCAGTGCTAAAAACAATAGTGGTTCAGTGATTGAACCGACAAATGAATGATGAACTAATGGGAACTCTGGGGATGTGGTTCCATTCAACCAGCATCATTTAGCACCTCATGTGTTCTGTGGCCCAGAGCCCAGTGGCAGGGGTGGGAGAAAATCTAGGCAGCATGTGGTTTGACCTGCTCATTTACAGACAACGCTCAAAGAAATTATACACTTGTCCAAGGTCATTCCTCTCTTGTCCAGGTAGCCTGATAGCCAGGTAACTAGGTAGCTGGGACTTGATACTCTAGTTCTCTTAATTTTTAGCCTACAGTGGTTCTTCTTTTAAAATTCCATTGTTTTCTCATGAAAGCAATAAATGCTCATAGTAAGAAATTTGAAAAACTCTGGAAAAGTGTAAGAAAAATAATCTAAACTTCAGTAACCCAAAGATAATTAGTTGTGTGTGTGTGTGTGTGTGTGTGTACATGCGTCTATCTAATCAATCCTTATTATCCAATCTTATTTATTTATTTATTTATTGCCCCAATTTCTTTTCCCTTTGCTCCCCTCTGACCAGTACCCCCTTCCCTCCAGAAATCCCACCCCTTTAGTTCATGTCATGCATATAAGTTCTTTGGTTTCACCCATCCATATATTATTTTTAACTTCCCCCTGTCTACTTCTTAATCCCTGCACCATTTCCCCATTTCTCCCCCTCCCCGCTCCCAGCTGATAACCCTCCAAATGATCCCCATACCTATGATTCTGTTCCTATTCTGGTTTGCTTAGTTGGATTTTGTTTGTATTTTTTAGTTTCAGTTGTTGATAGTTGTGAGTTTGTTGTCATTTTTGTATTCATAGTTTTGATTTTCTTTTTCTTGAGTAAGTCCCTTTGACGTTTCATATAATAATGGCTTGGTGATAATGAACTCTTTTAGCTTTACCTTGTCTGGGAAGCACTTTTATCTGCCCTTCCATTCTAAATGATAGCTTTGCTGGATAGAGTAATCTTGGTTGTAGGTCCTTGCTTTTCATCACTTTGAATACTTCTTGTCTGCAAAGTTTCTTTTGAGAAATCAGCTAAGAGTTTTAGAGGCACCCCTTTGTAAGTAACTCTCTACTTTTCTCTTGCTGCTTTTAAGATTCTCTCTTTATCTTTAACCTTTGGAATTTTAATTATGATGTGTCTTGGTGTGGTCCTCCTTGGGTCTAGCTTGTTTGGGACTCTGTGCTTCCTGGACTTGTATGTCTATTTCCTTCGCCAAATTTGGGAAGTTTTCTTTCATCATTTTCTCACATAAGCTTTTGATTTCTTGCTTTTCCTCCTCTCCTTCTGGCACCCCTGTGATTCAGATTTTGGCACATTTAAAGTTGTCCCAGAGGTTCCTAAGCATCTCCTCATTTTTTTCAGTTCTCGTTTCCTCCTTCTGTACTGGTTGACTGTTTATTTCTTCCTTATGTTTCAAGTCATTGATTTGAACCCTGGTTTCCTTCCCTTCACCATTGGTTTTGTGTGGATTTTCCTTTGTTTCATTTAGCATAGGCTTCACTTCTTCCCTTCTGCATTTGCTGTACTTAAGCATATCTGTCAAGCCCATGAGTGTTTTTATCACCAGTGTTTTGAACTCTGTGTCTGTTAGGTTGCCCATCTCCTTGTTGCTTAGTTCTCCCACTGGAACTTTGATCCATTCTCTTTTGGGCCATACTCCTCTGTCTCCTCATCTTGACAGGCTCCCTTGTTTGCCTCTGTGTCTTAGGTAGAGCTGTCACACCTGTTCCCAATCATCCAATTTTTATGCTTTGATATTTTGGGTGTTTTCAGTCTTTTATAGTATTAGTAACCCTGGAATGGGCGTCTGGTCCTGAATCTTTCACGACATCTCTGATTATTTTTCCGCACTCTTCCCATTATACAATGTGCCCTCTACCCCTTTGCATGAGCTGAGTGCTCAGGGTGGAATAGAACTCCCACTTGGGATGGAGTTCTGCAAGTGTTCCTCAGACTCACCTTATCCACATATTATTCGATTTGTTTGTTTAATTGTTTCCCTGCCCAACCAAACTGAACCCTTGTTTACCATTGTATTTTTCCAGCTCTTTGCGTGGTACTTAGGTGCTCAGCAAGTGTTTGTTGGAACTAATGAATAGATGGGTAAAATCTTATGGACAAGAGTGAGGGGCAGGTGAGGGGTGACCCTGGGTATGCATTTTCAATCACATTTGATTTCCAGGAGTCAATTCAGATCTCCTTCCCCCTTCAGCCCCTGCCCTCCTCCTGTCTGCCCACCTCAAGAGATGGAATGTGCTTGTGGTCCAGGATTTATGTTCAGCCAGGCTGCAAGGCACATGCGGGGCTTCTCTGTTGTGAGTTAGGGATGCTGAGAGGGACTAGCAGGACTATTATGAGGGCATTGTGTCTGGGAAGATAGTCCAGCCTCTGCAGTGCAACCAGTGAGTGCCCTGGCCTACCTGGGGTCCCAGGGCTAGCCTTCCTAACAGGACCCTGGGGGCCCACCTTCATGAGTGAAGCATACCTTTGTCATAGGACCCCTGGAGAAAAGGACCAGGAGGAGTGACCAGTAGAGAGCTCCTTTTCACCTGGGCTCCCAAATGGTGTGGGTGCTCAGCACGCTGGGTGCTCTGGGGGGAGACCAGGCAGGAGTTCACAGACAGAAGCTGTGGGCTGCCTTCCCTGGAAGCTAGAGGACATGAGGCGACAGGTGTCCTGTGTAGGGTGGTTTCCCTTTGGCCAGGAGCCCCTCTGGCTCTAATGGGCAGCAGAGACTTGGGTGTTGAAATGCCTTCTCCGTTACTTCACAGCTGTTGTCCAGAGAGCTCCCAGCACTCCCTCTCATGCTCAGCCCCAGTCCTGTTTTCTGTGCCCGGTACATGTCATGCCACAGCCCCCTCCCTCCCCTACTCACACATGTGCTAGCACACCCTCCACGACACCTCCGGCATCCGTCCCTTCCTCTCCATTCTTGGTGATTCAGGGCCTCATTACCTCTTATTCAGACAGACAGAGCTGCCTCCTAATTCTTCCTTTCGGTCTGTCTCTCCATTAATCCACCCCCTACAGTCCCCCAGAACTGTCCATCCAAATCCCAGCTCTCATCAGGTCCCACAAACTCTCTCTTTTTACTAAAAGCCAACGAACTATTCAGCCAGCAAACCACCCACCCACCCACCCGTGTTTCAGCGGCTCCTCCTCCTCAGCCCAGCATTCGGGGCCGGCCTTCGTCTGGCCCCATCTTGTTCCCCACAGCCCCTCTCTGAGCCCTGCATTCCAGCCTGGTGAACCGACTTCCCTTCACCTCTCACTCGCTTTGGGACTTTCTTGATGCCAGGCACTCTGGTCCACCTTTGTTGTGTATGCTTTCTTGGACACTCCACTGGCATGTGCCGACATTCTTTCTTCCTCTTTGACCTGCATCAATGCCACTTCCTGTGGTGAATGTTCCAGATCAGCAACCAGAAGTCATCTTCCCTCCCTGTGTCCCCCACCTGGCCTGCACCTCCTTCTCTTCCTTGCATCCTACTTGTTTATGCACATGTCTCCCCAACAGGACTGTAAACCTGGTGAGGATAGGATATGAAGTTTGATTCATCTGAAACACCCAGGAAATTGCTTTCTACCTGGCAGTCACTCAGGGGATGGATGGATGAACGCTTGACCATGGCCTTGGAGAGCTATTGTCTGCTTGTTTTCTTCCCCAGCAAGACAAAGAAACCTATATTCTCTTCATTATTTCTCAACATGAGAAACCAATTGGAAAACCCCTAACGTTCACATTCACCCCCATGTCAGAGAAATGTCACTTTGGGGAATTTTCAGTTTCACTTTTTTCCAGCAAGATACCCCTTTCTCTCCTTCCCCTCTCCCCTTCTCCCCTTTTCTGTGTCTGCACAGAGGGGACTGGGGCTGAGAGAGTTTACTTTTGCTTTCTTTGCCTTTCCCAGAGCAGAGGGGAAAACCATAAATTAGGCATCTAAGAATAGCTCCCCCAGTCCTGGAAAGAGAACTTGATTATTTTTGAAAGTGCTCCCTGCCCCCTTCCCAGCCCTGCCTGAGGGCTCCTACTTTCCTGTCCTGAGATTGACAGGGAAGTGACCATTGGGTCCTGTCAACCATATGGCAGAGTCCTGTCTGGGAGATGGGCCCGCAGAGAGATGGGGAGGTAGGATGTCTTCGTGCTGTCATTTCTTGCCCTAATCAGAAATGGATCTCCCTCCCAGCAGCCTCTTGTCACAGAGGGGGACAATGTGGTAGGTATGGGGTCTGGAGACCTGGTTTGAGTCCTAGCTTTACACTTCACATCTTTCTGAGCCTTACATTTTTTCATCTGTAAAAAGTGGGTGAGTGGGGGTGTTGGTCATCACATTTACCCTGCAAAAGTGTGGTGAAAGTTCAAGATAAATCTTGAACATGGTAGGTGCTCAAAAATTATAATTATAACTTTATTACTATGATTGGTATCACTGAATTTAGAACATTACCCTCCCTTTTTAATGGGTAAGACAGGACATATGATTAGCCAGTCTGATACACTAAGTTGAACCATATGAAATGAGTAATTTTGTAGATTAAACATAATTGAATACTGTCAGTTACAGGCAATTCAACCTAATAACACAGTGATGGGTAAGCATTCTGTAAAGGGCCAGGTAGTAAATGCTCTTGGCTTTGTGGGCCTTGGGGGTCTCTGTTGCATGAATGCAGTCATAGGTGATACTTAAATGATGAGTGTGCTGTGTTCCAATAAGACTGAATTTACAAACAGGCTGTGAGCTGGATTTGGCCCCTGTCATATTTGCCAACCCCTGCAATAATGTGTAAGATTCATTTATATACAGAACTTCCCATAATATATGCAGTCCACTTTCAGGTATCTTTATAATTACAACAGTGGCACTACTATGTAGTTATTAGTAGTGTTATAACTTCTAAGTGCCTTACAAATATTTACTAATTTAGTCCTCAAGACAACCCTGTGAAGTATGTACTATTATTATTTCCCCATTTTTCTGATGAGGACACTGAGGCTCAGAGAGGCAAAGTAACTTGTCTGATATCACATAGCGTTTATGAACAGAACCCAGCCAAGTTTGTGGGTAGAGTTGGATGTTGGTAATTGGGACAGTTTCAGGGTGGGAATGTGTGTAGATAGGGTTGAAAGGGATCCCAAGCTTGTTTGCTGCCCCCAGTGTAGGTGGGCAGTAGGGAGATGGTGGGCAGAGGCTTGAGGTAGAAAAGCATAGACTCTTCCTTGGGGAGCCAGGTTTCAGGTAAGTTGGGCCTGGGTCCATTTCCTAGGTCACCTGCCCTGGCACATAATGGGTCAGTATGTAGGCAGGAATCTTCTGCCTATGAAACTGGAAATTGTTTACATTCATTTTGTTTCATGCAGCAGCTCTGGGGAGCTCTGGACCTCATTCCCAGACCTGGGCCCCAGGGGACATGGTGGGGAGAAGAGGGCAAAAGATCAGGCTCTCTAGGATGCCTGAGCTGTATTGACTATCCAAGGTACTTGTATACCCCATCTATTCCCTTGGCCTATTAATTTAGCCACAAAGTATGGGATGGCTAAGAAGTTCGTTTAGTTTTTTTCCGTATGATGGCTCTAGTAGTGCTTAGTTGTCTTTAACTTCATTTGAAACCATTTTGTTAGATTGTATTGTGACAGCCGTTGTATTGGCATGGCATTTAAAGAAACTTATCAAAATCGGTGAATTCGTGTGCAGCCATTTTAATATTGAAGATGGAAGTAAACATACAACATTGTTGGTGTGTTACGCTTTATTATTTCTAGAAAGGTAAAAGCGCAACTGAAACACAAAAATGATTTGTGCAGTGTATGGAGCAGGTGCTGTGATGAATCAAACATGTCAAAAGTGGTTTGTGAAGTTCCTTGGTGCTGACATGTTGTCCAAATAACTCCTTGCTGTGGGCTGCCTTGTGTATTGGAAGATGTTGGGCAGTGCCCCTGGCCTCTACCCACTGGAACCCAATAGCAGGAGATGGCTGACATACTCAAAATATCATCATCAATAAACTTATTAGTGAAGATGAAAAATGTGTCTTATTTTATGGAAAAAATTAAACGGACTTTTTGGCCAACCCAATAATAAGCAGAACACTGGTCTCACATACACCATGCTCCATGCCTTTGCTTATACTGTTCCCCTTGCCTTTTTCCACTTTTACCCTTCCTTAGTTCTCTCATATTTTCCAAGGCTAGCTTAATGTCATCTTCTCCTGGGTACCTTCCCTAGGCTAAACCAGGTCCCTTTTCTCAGTGCTGCCCCCTCACCTGTGTCTTCTCTGTTGACTGCCTTTGACTTGCCTGGCTCCTATGCTGGAAGGGGCCCTCCTTGAGGAGAAGGACTGTGCCTTGTTTAGTCATTGCTACCCAGGCCGATGTCTAGCACACAGACTAGAAGCTGGTTAAAAGCATCTGTGTTCGTGTGCCACCACTGTCCTCAAAATCAGGCCCCTTCACCCATAGGGCGTGGTCAATGGCCTCGTTACCTGACCTTTGGGGGTCTTACTGTCATCCTCAGTAAGAAGGGATAGTCATGTTATTGGAGAGTTTCAGGGAATAAAGGAGATAAAGTACTCAACGGTCAGTACAGTGCCTGACGTTTGGAGGCATTTTGGAAATGGCCAAGGAGAGACACAATGGCCTATCCTTGCCCTGTTGCCCCCAGGTATGGAGCTGGGGGGAGGGGACAGGAGAAGGCAATTTGAGTACTCTGACAGCATTGGTCCCAAGAGCTAAAGGGAGGGTTTCTGAGTCAGCGTTGGTCGTGTGACAAGAACACTGAACTTGGAGTCAGAATATTTAGTTGTGAGTTCCAGCTCTCTTAGCAGCTGGTGTTGTTGACAAGCCATGTAACAGCTGCTGAAGCCCCAATATCATCATCTTTAGGGTGGGACAATAGTAATAACCACCTCACGAGGTCACTGTGAAGCTGAAATGAGGTTGCAGAGCTATGAAAACACCTGGGCCGCTCATTGGAAATGCTCAATTAAAATGATGGTGAGTCAGAACCTGTGCAACACTTGAGAAAGCTCTGAACAGGTCTGAGATTAGGACATTCCTTAGACCTGTGCATCATGGCTTAGTGGTTTATAGCTTTAGAGTCCAAGTCAAGTGTTTGAATCCTAGCTATGCCTTAGCTAGCTGTGTGTCGATGGGCAAGTTACTTAACTTCTCTGAACCACAGGATTTTATTTTTCTTTAAATAACCTTTAAGTGATGATGCCACCTATCTCAGAGAATTGTTATAAGGATGAAATGTAGCTATAGCTCAGTGTCTGGCAAATACCAAAGTCTCAGTGTTAATATTATTCTGCTTTTAGTTATGACTGAGGAGTAAGCACTGATGATATAGGGCTTTCAAAGTCCTAATTAATGCAAAAACTGGTGTGTAGAGGGGCTGTGGGCCAGGGGCTGGGGACCAAATGGGAGTACTGAACTCATGAAATAGGAAGTACTTCCTGGCTCGGGTGGAATGTGGGAGGAGTGCTCAGGGCAGGCCGAGGAGAGCCCCTGGGGAAATCTTTTGGAATGAGATCAAGCCAGATAGTGTAAAAGGTCAGAGTTGACAGAGCTCTGGAAGTTCTTCAGTTGAACCCTGCCACTGTGCCGAGAGGAAACTGAGGCCCAGAGAGGATAACACCCTGACTCCCTGACCTACAGCTGGCTGATGATTAGCCCCGGTCTCCTGAGTTGAGGAAATGTGTTTTCTCCACAAGTTGGAGGGATGTGACATTCAGGAGGGGAAGTCTGGCAGGAGCCAGAGGGCTGGAGGAGACGCTGTGACAGTTACAGGAGGACCAATTGGTGGTAACCAGATGGTCTGATGTCTTAGGCCACTTGTTGGTCATGTTTGGGGACTAAGTCCTGGGAGAACTTGTCCCCACAGGGAGGAAAAAGGGATGGGTCAAGGAGACAGGATAGGAAGGGCACAGAGCTGTTGGTATCAGGGAATTTTCCATGGAGAGAAAGGTAGGTGGTGGTGGTAATGTGTGTGTGGGGGGGTGCATGTTAAATCCCTCTGGCCCACATTCAAGTCCACTGGGTTTTGCTCTGTTGTTGCTTCCCATTTTTCCATATTGCTCTCAATTCTTTTCTAACATGGGAATCTTCCTTGCCTGTCTTTGTAAAGGAACTTTGCAGAAATGAACCACTCTGTTCACCTCCACTTTTCCTACTCCCTTTCCAGGGTCAGTGACAAGGGTTTACCTTTCCAACTAGAGGTAGCTCAAAGCCTGAGGAAAAGCTCAGATCCCCTAGTTCAAACCTGACAGTTACTGGAGGCAAAGCAGGCAGCTTCTTAAACCTGGGGGGGCAAGTTTCCATGATGCCTGGCTTGATGGCCCCATCCATGCCTGGAGAAGGGTCCCTGATTGTAGGGTCTGGGCAGGGCAGCCTCACCCTGTTGTGATCATGATAATGAAGTCCCAGCAGCAGTGAGGGCCTCGTGTGCTCCAGGCATCTTATTTATATTCCCTCACTCTTCATGAAAACCTAGTGAGGAAGATGCTATGATTACTATCTTGGTGTCACAGATGAGACACCTGAGGGTCTATGAAATTAAGGCCTCGTGAAACATAGGGTCACCCAGACAGGAGTCAAATCCCAGTTCCTCTGACTTCAAAGAGTCTGCTCAAGTGGAGGAGGGGTTGGAGCAGGGCTGGATAGGAAATTAGGATGGTGGCAGGTGGAAGAAGTTCCTTCTGATGGAAGAAAATCAGGTGGCCTTTGGGATCTTCATAACCCTCTGGTTTAGAGGGGACCTTTGAGAGTGGAACTACTTCTAAACTGAGCTGTTGAGATTGCTATTCTCTAGCAGATGGAGGCTACTAGGGGGCTCAGGCATTGGGTAAAAGGACACTTGATGTGGGAAGATGAGCTCTGGGCAGGTAGCGACCAGACCATAGCCCAGCTCTGTCCCTAGCCTGTGTAGCCGCAGATAAGACATTGCCTCCTTGGACCTCAGTTTTCTGCTCTCTTCCATGAAGCTACATGATTTCCAGCTGAACATCCAGTTTTGGATGTTCAGATGGGTCCCTAAGAAAGGGAGATAACAACAGACTCACAGGATTCCTGCTGGCTTATCTAGAAGTCTGAGATTTCAGTCATTATTTCATGACTGATTGATCAGGGCATCTCTCCTCCTTTTCCATGAACACAGGTTGTTTTTCAATTGACCGTGAAATATTTATTGAACAGTCACAAAGTGCAAGGCATTTTATTAGCTATAGAAATGGGGGAGGGGGGCTGTCAAAGAAGCAGGAGACATGGCCCCTGCCTTCAAGGCAAAATGGAGAGTCAATATGTAAATACATAAAAGATAACCTATAATACAAGGCAACCTCAGGTAGTGTGTTAATTGAGGCTCTTCTGGGTCTGTTAAAAAGTCTATAAAGATAAAATGGAGTTGGTAAAAAGCTCTAGAATGACGATTAGAATGTACCATGATTTATATGAGAGGCCAGATCAGATGACTAAGTTATCAGCTAGATAGTTAGAGCTTAGAAAACTAAGCAAGGATCTCCAGAAGTTGCCTTGAGTTCAGGAGGAATAAGTTATGCCACCTTAAACTTACCTTTTCTTGATAAGGTTCTAGAGCTTTTTTCAAAAGAATGCCTTAGATTAGGCATGTCTCGAGTTCCATGAACCTTTAGGAGAAGTCTCCTAGGTGTCTTTATAGAAAAGAACCTTGGGTAACTACGTGGGTTTGTGGATTCAGAGCTGGTTGGAGTACTGTTCCCCGAGAGTGTTGATCACTAGTTCTTTGGCATTCCCATCTAGGTCTGTCTATATCTTTATTGTGGTCAACATTTGTAGCAATGATGTGAGTAAAGACCACGGAGATGTTCTGATCATTCTGTACACGACCCAAATCTAGAAGAAACAGCTAAGAATCAATACTTAAAAATACCTCCCCATTGTATGAAACCTTTAAACCGGGTGTCCCCAAACCCCAGAATGCATTGAGTGGGTGAGCCCTGTGGGAAATGCATCTGCCGGAGGATAGGGGATGGGATCCCATGTGACAGCGATGGAGGAGGTAAGATGAGTGCCTTCTTCGACGTCCTCTCTTCTCTAGGGGCACAGAAAGGGAACCTGCAAGTGTTTGTGTCAGGACACACTGGGAGGGTGTGGTGAGGAAGAAGCTCCTCAGGTAGAAGGAGCCAGAGGAAACAGAGTCTGTGGGAGAAGGGAAAGGGCTTGATAATGGAGTTGAAGGCTCCTGAGTTATGGCAGCAAAGTAACTACGGTCCGCGCCTACCTGACTGCCATGCCTGACCACTCTGTGCTCTCTGTTCTGTTCTCCTCCCCAGATCACGATGAGGACCTAGGGCACCTGCCTGTTGACTGTCCCCTGGCCTGTGGTGACCATGGCCCCCCGCAAGAGGAGTCGCCATGGCCTGGGCTTCCTGTGCTGCTTTGGGGGTGGCAACCTCCCTGAGATCAACCTCCGGGACAGTAACCCCCTGCAGTACATGGAGTTCTCCAGTCCTATACCAAACACGGAGGAGCTTAATGTCCGCTTTGCAGAGCTGGTGGTGAGTGAGGGGCAGGGACCATGTTGACAGTGAAGAGGGGGTGGCTGGAGCAGGTAGAGCCAGACAGAGGGCAGGGTCCATGTGCTGGGATTTTCATCTCTGAGGCTCTGCTCGAAGCTGAGGCGGGTCCCTCAGGATACCTGAGCTGTGTGGGAGAAACAGTCACTTACTGTGAAATGTATCCCGAGAGGAATGGGCCTATCTCATGTCTTCTTTGGATTCTAGACCTAATGGGGCAGCAGTTAGGCCATCATGAAAGGAGCAGGTCCAGACTTTTGTGAAATGAGGCAGTGAGAGCTTAAAGAACATCAGAACACTTGACACCATTCTCTGTTTGGCTCTCCAGAATTTCCTGGAGATCCTTCTATCTCAGGCATAGGAAGAAGAGACAGGATGGAATTCTGTAGGCAGACAGTGGGTACCTCAGAACAGGTGATGACTGGCTAGAAGTATGGAGATGGAGATGCCTACATCACACCTGGAGCCGGCTTGGATCTGGGATGGCCATATCCCACCTCTAGATGTAGGGAGGCAGGAGCTCTGTCAATCACACTGTCATCAGTTCTCCCTTACTCTTTGACACCCATCTGGACCACAGCAATACTGCGCCTATGTGTGAAACTTCATCCTCTGACCACAAAGAGGCAAAACAGGAAGGAAGCATGATCCCTGCCCTTGGAGGCCTGATGGGGTGGCCAGCCTGTGTGCCAGGGAGAGTCCCAGGTCAGGGAGGCAGCATCTGTGCCCAGGGCTCGGACGTGAGCTTGGGCATAGAGCAGAGTGATAAGCACAAGGTCGTCTACTGTGAGCCCTTGGTCACTCATGCCCCTGGTTGGCCAGTAGAAAAACAATGCAGTGTGATTTGGAATGACATATCACACCTTGAATTCGATTATAGACATATGTGATCAAGGTCATCTAGCCCTTCAAATAACAGGTCACCGTAAGATGAGACCATGAAGGTTATGTGAAAAAGTTATCCACCTTTCTCATCACATCAGGATTAGAAAAACTCATTGCTGTCCTCATTTGTACCTCTTCCTTGGGGTGGGGGAGAGGGTGGGAGAGAGCAAAGTATTTCCTAGTGTAGACTAGCACGTGGAGCCTGGTGGGTGTTAGCACTACCGAGATCTGTGCTTTACTTAAAATACTGCTGCCGCCACACCAAGCAATTCTGTAACTCTCTGTGGGCACCAACTAGGTGTCCGACAATTTAACTCGTTTCTGACACTAACTACCCAGAATTAGAACAGACCCCATGGGTTCAGGGCTCAGCCCACCAGACTGCCCCCTCCTTTATACACCAGTCAGAAGTAGTGGGTTCCCAGGCTACCTATGCTTCTGTTCAACTTGGATGTGAATTGGGGGTTCCCACAATCCCCTCCTCGGGTTCAATAATTTGCTAGAACGGCTCACAAAACTCAGAAACACTTTTCTTACTAATGCCAGTTTATTATAAAGGATATAAAAGAATACCTATGAACAGCCAGATAAAGGGGTAAGGTAAGGACAGTAATGTTCCTGTCCTGAGCACAGTAGCTTCTGTCCCTGTGGAGTTTGGGTTCAACACCCTGGGAGTTCTAGGAGCTTTGTCATTTAGGGGCTTTTATGGAGTTCATCATGTAGGCATCATCAAGTTTTAGCTCAGTCTCCAACCCTCTTCTCTCTAGAGTTTAGGAAGTGAGGCTGAAGCTTCCAGGCTTCTGATCGAGGCTTGACCTTTCTGGTGGCCAGCCCCCATTGGGAAGCAATCTAGGTCCCATGAAGAGTTGCTTCACTAGAAGAAAAGAGGCTCTTATCACCCAGGAAATGCCAAGGGATTTAGGACCTCTGTGCTAGGAACTGGGAACAAAGATAAGGAGTGTATTTCTCACATTATCACAGGCATGTTTTCTTGAACAGAGTACATGAGTTTTGACAGAAGGAAATGGCGAGAGGCATTCCTTCCTTTGTCCCTTTCATTCAGCAAGTATTTACTGAGCATCTTTAGTGAGCAGGTACTTGGGCAAAAGCAAGGATGAGTCAGAGAAGTCCTGTCTGTAAGGAGACTAGCATCAGTTATTGATCAAATAAATGGAAAGTGGTTGTTGAGAGACTGCTGTGTGCTGAGTTCTTTGGGGATTGGGATTTAATGATGAACCAGCAGGCACAGTCCCTGTCTCCAAGAAGTCTAATAGGGGACACTGATCTTGAACAGTAATGACAGGTGTGGTGAGCGTTTGGAAGGGACTGTTCAGGGGCCCTGCGGGAGTGTCTAGCAGGGAGCTTTATTCTGGAAGGGGGTCACGATGGTTCTCTGTGAAGCAGTGACATTTGCACTGAGATGTGAAAACAGAGTAATGGTTTGATAAGTAAGTGGGGGTACAAAACAACCACAGGGGGTCCACCACAGAAAAGAGCGGGCCCTTTTTGGAGACACCATGAAGATGAGAAGAGCTGAGCATTTGAGTTTAATTCTAAGGGTACAGAAAGCCACGGAAGAAGGCTTTAAACAGGGCTTTGAGGTGACCTGGTCTGCTTTTCTAAAAGACCATTCAGGGTACTCTGTTGAAGAATGGTCCTGGGGAGACCATTGGGAAGCTCTTGGTACAGTCCAAGGTAGGGAGAATGGTGACTTAGGCTCAAGTGGTAGCAGTGAGGATGGGGAGAAGTGGACAGATTCAAGAGCTATTTAGGAGAAACTATAATAGGACTTGTTGGGAAGGTGAGTGAGTAGGAATCAGGGAACTCTCAGGTTTCTGGCATGAGGAACTGGGTGGATGTTGGACCCTGTACAGCACAGGATATGCCAGCAGATATTTGGGCTTAGAGGACTGGGATGATGAACTCCGTTGGCATATTCTCTCTTCACATCAGTTTCCTCATCTGTAAGATGGGTTGTTGCACCTTTAATGAGAAAACATTAAGCACTTAGAACAATGTCTGACATTAGTGACACTACACAGGAGTGTGAGGTACCTCAGAGCAGAGAAGTACGGGAGGCAGTGGGGTCCCAGGATCCAGGGCTCAGGAAACTGATGGGCTGGAGGCATTGGTTTGAGGGAGTTCAGGACAATGATTAGGTCCTTGGGAATGACTTGAGAAGGCTTCACCCAGGGAAGCATCGAGGGAGAAGTCAAAAGGACCCAGGATGGTGTCCTGAGGGACTTAGATGGTAGGAGAGAAGGGGGAAGTCATCAGGAGAGCCAAAGGGGAACCTAGAGGGAAGCAGGAGGGACTGCCCAGGAGTGTGGCTGTTGAAGAAACCAGGGCAGAGAGATTCAATAAGAGTCATATGCTATCTGGGCTGAGCCAGTCGCCAAGAAATGTCCATTGATTTAGTGACAGAGACAACTGGCAAGAAAAGACAAATGCATAAATGACCGCAATACAACGTTCAGTACAACGGTTCTGGAGTTCAGGAAGGAAGAAGCGTTCTTATCTGAGAAGGTCTGCAGAAGGCTTGTTGGAGGAGGCTGACTTTGATCTTGGGAATCAGACCAGGTCCATGAGGTGGGTGGGCAGGGAGGTCAGTCTGGGTGGAACTAAATGTGTAAGCAAAGCAGAAGAGATGCAGAGTTGGTGCCGGGAGATGTAAGGTGAGTAATTCTACTTTTTCTTTTATTTATGAGTCTAACCGTGGCAAAAGAAATACTGCAGGAACCTCAAGCAGGGCTCTGGGGATTTTGACCATGGACACTCCTGGGATATGTTGAGGGAAGAACCAGGGAAGAACCTTGGTTTAGCATTCGATCTGTAGGAGTCTTTGGTTCCAAAGGCAGGTGAACTGATGGGCATGGTTTCGAACCGCCTTTGCATGAGCTGTCCAAGGTGGCAGTACTGGTCCCGTGGGGCTGCTGACCCTGTGGAGTGTAACTGTTCTGACTGAGATGAGCCGTGCGGGTGAACTACACACCAGGTTTTATGGAAAACACCTCACTGATTTTTTTTTTTTTTTTTTTACATTGACTACATATGGATATGATCGTATTTTAGATAGTTTGGGTTAAATAAAATATAAAATTATATTTCTTAATTTTTTAATGTGACTGAAATTGTTAGAATACATGTGGCTCATGTTATATTCCTCTTGGACAGTTTTGATCTAGTGAAGGAAAATCTTAAACGTTCTCCCATGAATAAAACTATAGGGAGATCCTGACTTCTGTAGCTCAATTGGTTAGAATGCCGTCTCAGAACTGAAAGGTTGCAGGTTCAATTCCTGGTCAGGGCACATACTTAGGTTTCAGGTTCAATCCCCAGTCCCACCCCATGCAATCCCCAGTCTGGGCACAAACAGGAAGCAGTCAATCAATGTTTCTCTCTTGCATCAAAGTTTTCCTCTCTCCCCTCCACTGTCTCTAAAAACCAATGAAAAAAGTGTCCTTGGGTGAGGATTAAAAATAAAGTATAGTGAAAAAGTATAGATATTGATATTTTAGACACTTATACTTTAGATATTACTTTTTCTGTTTATCATTCTTTAAAATAAAAGGGTTAGTAACACTGTGCTTTATTTAATGCTAGTTTTGCTTTTGATTTAAAAAAAAACACCTCTCAGTAATTGAGTTGAGAAGCGCACTGTGTTCCCCAAGGCCCATTAACCATTTCTTTGATGAGGCTGAGCATTGCTCATGAATCACAGGCAAAGAATCTTCAAGAAGAGAGCCTCTTAGGGACCATCCAGCACAGCCAAACCTATAAAGTTCCCCCAAACTGCCCACAGAGCTGCCCTAAGTTTGATGAAATCAGAAACTTCCCCATTCTCCCCAGAAAGTGTGACCTAGCCTGCCAGAGCCCCAAGCCTTGTGCATTCCCTGCCTTGTCTTGGAGGTCATGTGGGCAGATTGGCTGCCTCTGGCAAGGTCACCTCCAGGAAGCAGGTCAGCGGCTCCCTTGGCGTGGCATGCCTGCCACTGAGCAGCCAGGAGAGCTGCTCAGTCTCTTGTCCTCAGGAGCTCCCCCCAGCCTGTGCTGGGACCCATGCTGACGTTAGGGGAGCCTGAGAACTTCTGGAGGAGAGACTGGATGGTCAGGTGGACTTTCAGAATAGGGGCAAGGACTGGATCTGTAGAATGACTCCTTTCTTTGTCTGGCCATGACTTGTGGTGTTGACAAATTTAAGAACGACAAAGGAAGGAAGACAAGAAACCCTAGGGTCAGAGGATTAAGGGCTAGCAAAGCATTGCAGTTGTTCAGGGCCTGGAGGAGGAGGGTGGATTTGCAAGACAAGGTAGGGTGGACCGGAATCAGGACAAGCATGGGTGGAAGCAGTGCAGGCTGGGGTTGAAGGTCTCTATTTCTAGCAGAGGAAAAATTCTCCTGTCATACCTTTGATCCTCTTTGAGAGGAAGATAGTAGACTGAGGGATAGGTTTGGAGGACTTGTAATTTCCTGGAGGGCTGAATATTCATCTCTGGATACCAAACATTTTTTTCTTGCTGTCTGCAGGATGAATTGGATCTCACGGACAAAAACCGGGAGGCTGTGTTTGCGCTGCCACCTGAGAAGAAATGGCAGATCTACTGCAGCAAGAAGAAGGTGCCCTCTCTGACCCCTTCTGCTGCCTTCTCAGGGTCCACAGCACGGGGCGGCTCTTGGTGTATTTATTACACATCGGCACTGTTCTAGGTGTTGGAGGAACGACAGTGAATAAATCAGGACACAAAAATAGCCCCTGCTGCCATGGAGCTTATACTCAGGGAAAGAGGATTCTGTTTTTCAAAAACCCTTTAAGCAGGTGCCTGCAGGCTTCCAGGAGTGGTGCGGGGTTGGGGAGGCACAAAGGTGGCAAATCTGGACTCCTTTCTGTGCCTGGAACCGTGCCTGGAGGGCGTGCCACCCTGGGTCATAGCTGGGCAGCTTTGTTGTGAGGACTCAGATTGGGAGGGAGGGTGTGGCCTTTTCTGCATCTTTAGCACCTGTCCTGACCCAGGCTCGGTATCACAGGGCAGCATGAGTATCAGGGCCACACATCAAGCCTCGCTCTGCCCCCTTTCCTCCCCCTCCTCTAGTTCATTAAAAGGCATTGTCAGCCTCCTGATCACAGCCCTCCTTAGACAGTGTGTGGCTTCAGTCAGGGCTTAACTGGATTTTAGCACCTGCCCTCTGTGTTTCTTCTGTCCTTCTCTGTCTTTTTTCATCTGTATTTCATTGCACGCCTCTTTCTGGGTCTCTCTTCCCCCCTATGTGAGCCTGTCTGTTTCTTTCATTCTGTTTCTCTTTTCTTGACCCACCTTCCTCCTCTCCCCTCCACTCTGCAGCTTTCAGACTTACAGCTTGTTCCTTTGACTTCAGGGTCTAGAGGTGTTTGGAACTTCGGTCCTAGCTATGCCTGCATTGATATCTGTCCCATCCAGAGCTCCACAATGAGAGTGACTGACTTTATGAAATCGGAGGATTAGGATCACACACCAGTTCTTCCATAGAGCATTTGCTACCATGCCCCCGACACTATGGAAGGCAGAGATTATGACTTTCTGCTTAGTACTTTCAAGACTCAGTACAGTGATTGACATGTAGTAGGTGCTCATTAAATGCATATGGAATGGATAAAGGATGAGCCAGCAAAGGTGGGGAAGTATGTGTTTGATGATGCATTTGTTTTTGGTTTTGTGACCCCTTCTCCAAGGTAGAGGATAGAATTTGGGGGCCTCAGGCATGGAGATTTAACACATATAGCCATACAAAGACCAAATCAAGGCAGCTTTCCCACTGGTCTAAAATTTGGATTTTATGAAACCAAATCGTGAAGTCAGAGTGGATGGAGTGGAGGGATTCAAGGTAAAGTCCAGGCCAGCTGGCAAACAGGTTCTGGAGGAGGTAGGTTTTCATGCTGATTTGGAAACAGGAGATTCTCAGAGAGCAGACGAGAAGGAATGGCCAGATGGGACAGGGACAGGAAGGAGCTGGGTCTGTGTAATGCCCAGAAGCAGATCTGTTGGCTGGAGGAGAGGACTGGATTTTCAGTCAACATTTATGTTTATCCAGCTCCCATCTTTCTTGCCCACACCTGGGGACGATTTGAGGCTTTATCTTGGGACCTGAGAGTTGGGCCAAAGGGCCTCTGATATGGGCTCTGCCTTCCAGCTACACAGACCCCTCCTGAGTCTTGGGAGTTTCTCTTTCCCTCTTTCTGTAAAGTTATTATTTATTGAGCACCTACTATGTGCCAGGCACTGCACCAAATGCTTTATATCAGTGCTTCTCAAACTATCTGGGAGAAGGACCAAGTTTTTAAATTTCCAAATCATCACAAACCAACTACTTTTATAAAATACAATGAGAATGATAGTATCAGAAAAATAAAATTTGAAAAAGAAACCCATATGTGTGAAATATCAGCACAAATTTTATTACATTCCACAGATATAAAAGTATATTTTGTTAAATAGAATCAGAACAAATGTAATAGGGAAAAGTGAATTTAGTTTTAGTTGTACATATTGTTCGTGGAAAGTGTATCTATACCTGCATAGTTTCTGCCCATGTCATTAGCTGGTCATGAGAGTCAGTGTTTATTATCCACATTTTACTGAGGAAGAAACAGAGGCCTGGGAAGATTTTGTAATTTCCTTGATGTCACCTGTCTAGGCGGGGCTGGGAAAGGACTCTGTCCACGGACTGAGGTGAGGATCTCAGGCCACAGACCTGTCTTGCAGGTTGGTCCATCCAGTTCTTCTTGTTGCAGGAGCAGGAAGACCCCAACAAGATGGCGACCAGCTGGCCTGACTATTACATTGACCGCATCAACTCCATGGCTGCAGTGAGTGGCCGCTCCTCGCTGCCCTGGTCCCACCTTGAGAGGCTGGGAGGGACAGCAAGCCTCTGTCATCTTTCCCTGTACCGCACACCCCACTCACTGGGGATCAGATCCCAAGATGCCATCATCGTCCCTCCCTTCTCTGTGTGACTGTAGAGTCGCACACCTACTTAAACATTGTACCATTTGTATGTGACACAAGCTTGAGATAAAGGCTGGGCCAATAATTCTCCCCATTTTACTGATGAGGAATGTGAAGTCCAGGGCCAGAACCTGAGTCTTCCCAGAGTCTGATACTCTGTCTTAGTAAGCCACTCCCTGAGCCCCCCACTTCCTGAGGCAAGGGTGGCCCCTCATGCCTGGGCTGGGGGTGCAAGGGCTGGAAAATGGAAGCCCAGTATGACCCCTGCCCCTCTACCTACCTCAGATGCAGAGTCTGTACGCATTTGATGAGGAAGAGACAGAGATGAGGAACCAAGTTGTGGAAGACCTGAAGACAGCTCTCCGGACACAGCCCATGAGGTGACTCAGTCTGTTTCTCCTTCCCCTGCTTTCTTCCACCTCCCTCCACCTAGTGGCTCCCCTCCACTTCCTGAAGCATCAGGCAGTGCCCTGTTCCCATCCAGGTCCCCTTGACCACCTCCACTCCAGCATCCCCTAGGGGTACTTCATTCCAGCTCCACACCCACTTTCTCTGAGGAGCTGGGAGGCTGCCAGGGGATGGATGTGTTGGGGAGGACGGGAGATCGGGAGATGAGCATAGGACAAGGAATAAGCCTCAGGTCCAGAAGAGCTGTCTAAAGAGAAGTGGTTGAGGATAGGTACCTGTCTTCCTTGGGAGGATAGAACAAGAAGGCAGGAAGGCTATATGTTTGTTCAAGGAGTGTACGGAAGGGCTCTGAGAAATACTCCAGCCACGAGGGGGAGATGTGTTGTCCCTGGATGAGATTTCACCTCTAGAGTGGGAGCAATAAAAAAAGGCAAGGAAAGGACAAGAAGAAAGCCCCCATTCCCCAGGCCACATTGTGCAAGGGCCCACAGAGGGGACAAGGGCACAGGTTCTTCTTGTGTCTGGGAACTGGCTTGTACAAGATTGTGAGAGGCAAGCGTTACATTTTCAGCAGTTGTGCAAACTGGTCGTTATACATAGTTGTGATTAAAATGTAATAATATAAATTTACGATTAAATGAATTATGTCAAAAACAGAGGTAATAAGTACTCAAAACTTATCACTCCCTAGTTACCTAATCATTTGACTCCATATTACTGTTATATATAATCTTCACTATTGTATATGCTCTTGAGTTTACAGCTGTTGTATATGCACGGCAGGAAGACTGTAAATTCAGTGATGTCATATTGATGGCTTGAAATCAGCTATGCTGGGAGCATTTATACCATGGAAATGGGCAAACCCTATAATTAGGCCTTTTATTTTTTTTCTCCAGAGAGCCAGTCTTTTAACATTTACAAGCACACTGATTGTGTGTGTGTGTGTGTGTGTGTGTGTGTGTGTGTGTGTGTGTGTGTTGTCTGGGCTGAGGTTTCTGCCCTGGGAGCCTGGAAACAGAATCTCCACTTGTCTTTCAGGTTGGGGTGGGGTCCAGGCATGGAAAGGGAATGCAGGAAGGATGAAGGATCAGGAAGTAAAGGGGTTGAGGAGAGTTTGCCAGATTTGTCTCCCACGTCAATTAATTTTTCTTTCCCTTGATATACTTCGGATTATAAAAGTTACACATAGTCACGGTGAAAATTTAGTGGAATATGGAAAAGCGCATAGTAATGTAAATAATACCTATTTTAACAACTTAATTTGAGAGTAAATTTTATTCTTCTAGGAATATTTGTATAACATACACACAAATACACTTGGGATCAAATGTATTAATTATATGTAGTGGTTCCCTCAGTTTCATTTATGACATTCCTCAGATCATTAATTATTGTTCTACTAAATCTAGGGTTCCATGCTTGTGAGTGTGTGTGTGTGTGCTGTGCCACAGATGATTTTAGCACCCGATGAAACCTGTTGACTGTTTTTAGAATTTTTTAAGTAGTAAAATAAAATAGATAAAATTAGATAGGATTAAAAATAAATCAATTAAATTGAAATACAGTTACCAAATGTTAAAATTTGTGAAGTAGCAATAAATGTGCCATAAATAGCAAGAACTAGCCACCACCATAATTTTCAAGTACTGATGAGGGTAGATGATATTTTGAGATACCTGCAACAGCTATAACTTGATATGAAAACCGCTGTGATTTCTTTGGATGACAAAGTCACAGATTCTGCTAATACCACTGTCATATATTGCCTACATTTATCACTGAAGGAAATGCTAAATTTCAGTTAAAGGTATTCAAAAATAAAAGTACAGGTATACCTCAGAGATATTGTGGGTTTGGTTTCAGACCATTGCAACAAAGCGAATATCACAATACAATGAGTCACACTAATTTTCTGGTTTCTTAGTGCACTTGAGTTATGTTTCCACTATACTATTAAGTGTGCATTAGCATTATGTTGAAGAAACAATGTATGCACCTTAAAAATATTGTATTGCTAAAAAATGCTAACCATTATCTGAGGCTTCAGCAAGTCAAAATAAAGTACAATAAAACAAGGTATGCCTGTATAATTTCATTTTCCCATCCGAGTTCATAGACTCTTGAATGCTAGCCACAGACCCTTTAAGAGAACATAGACTCCAGGTTAAGAACCCCTAAACTTAATGTTTCTGCTAACATTCAAGATGACTTAGCTTTTTTCTTGAAAACCCCTTGAAGAGTACCTTCTAGAGCTTTGGTCCTTTGACTCAGAGACTCTGATGTGCTACCCACAGCCTCCCATGGTCTAGAAGTCTTCCTTGTTGTCTGACTTTAATTCTCTTAATTTCCATTCTCCCTAGAGATGAGTCTTCAGGTTTAACAGCCGTGATAATTATTGTAATCAGTGTCATGATCATCGCCTTCACCTACACAGCACCATAGCTATGCAACTGACAGTCAATAGCATGCAAATACACAGTATTTAAAATGCAAATAAGATGCAAGTCCCCTGTGAGGATGACAGGATTTCAGTGCTTTAGAAATACTTTGTAAATGAGCCAAGTGGTTACTGTAGGTAGAACACATTGTGCACAGGTAATGGGATAACTATTTGCAAGTAGTTATATAGAATAATATGCAAGTCCAGGATGCCTGTTCTGCTAACGGCTCTGGCCTGGGCAGGTTTGTGACCCGCTTCATCGAGCTGGATGGCTTGACCTGTCTGCTGAATTTCCTCCGGAGCATGGACCACGCCACCTGTGAGAGCCGCATCCACACCTCCCTCATTGGCTGCATCAAGGCTCTGATGAACAACTCTCAGGGGCGGGCTCACGTGCTGGCACAGCCTGAGGCCATCAGCACCATCGCGCAGAGCCTGCGCACTGAGAACAGCAAGACCAAGGTGGCCGTGTTAGAGATCCTGGGGGCCGTGTGCCTAGTGCCCGGCGGCCACAAGAAAGTGCTGCAGGCTATGCTGCACTACCAGGTGTACGCAGCTGAGCGGACCCGCTTTCAGGTGAGGCGCCCACGGAGGGCTTGTATAAAAAGACAGGAAAGGCTTTAAGAGATATGGGTTTGGCTGAGAAAATGGAATTCTCACTAGAACATGGGTTTCCTCAGGCTGCAATACTGGCTTGCTTCATTTTTATGGCTCTATCTCTCTGGGCCCAGCACCTGGCTCATTACAAGGACTCAGTTAAGAATTGTTGAATTGAATGCAATTGTTGAACTTAAGATTTTAGGCCCTATACTAGGCCAGTGCCTGCTACAGGGAGACTGGGAACAGTCCTGGGAGCTGAGGCCATGCAGTTCTCATTTCTTCTCCCTGTCCTCCCAGAAATGTGCCAATGAGGTAGACAATAAGTATAAAGTATCTGGGAGCAGAGCAAGTCTCAATAGATATGAACTCTCATTGCAATCTCTATGGCTTATCCACCAGTATAAGCTACTTGTTATTCTGTCATCAAACATTTTCAAGCACCTGCTTTGTGCAAAAAGTAGCCCCTGGCCCTTTGCAGAAGGTGCAAAAGAGATCAAAGGCAGTGAACATGCTGTCAAGGAGCTGGGGAGCACACACATGAGCTGTAAAGCGCTGGAAAGTGCTGAAGCAGTATTTCAGCACTGCCCAACACAATAAACCATGCACCAAAGCCTGAGTGGAGGGGAAATATGGCAGGGCTGAGATGGCGATGTGGAGAGGCAAAGCATGCTTCTTGGAAGCTGTAGTGAAGGTCCCAGATAAGTTGGGTAGCTTGGGAGGAAAGAACAGATGGGGCATTCTGGGTAGTTGGAGAGGCAGGAGCAAAGACGCAGAGGATGGACCTTTAGGATCCTGAGCCCCTCTCTCCTTTCCTGTTCTGCCTTTACATCCAGACACTGCTGAATGAGCTGGACCGAAGTTTGGGCCGGTACCGGGATGAAGTAAATCTGAAGACAGCCATCATGTCCTTCATCAATGCCGTCCTCAATGCTGGCGCTGGAGAGGTGAGGCCCCTTAGCCTGGCCTTTGCTGTACCCTGACCTTCTGGATCTGGGCTAGAGTGTGTGAGTGCTTCCGGGGAAGGTAGCAAAGGAAAGGGCCAGGCATCTAGTTGTTATGGATGCCACTGCCATCATTGTCTTCAGATTATCTTCATCACCTCTTGCCTCTTTCTTCTGGGGCAAAGAAAGAATAGCTTGTCGTTAACCTCGTTGTCACAAGGGGCTCCTGGAGTTTCCTGCATAGGTAGTGTCATACATTATGTGTTGTCACGGACAAACCCCAATCTTGGCTGACTGATGATGGCTTGGGTGGTGGGGTCACTTACAGGAGGACGAAGAGTGTTAGCCCTTCTTTCTAGAGCTTTCTAAAGACCTACTTCTGGAATGGTTTCTGGATTGACTAGTCATGCTCCCTACCACCTTCTGTTAGGAGGTGTGGTTTTTTACTTTATTTCTTTCTTTTGGGGTCAGAATGGGATTCTCAGGCCATAAAAATAGCAATAATTAAAGAAAAATTTGAAGAGTAGATGAATGCCCCAATTTCTACGGTAATCAGATGCCCCAGTGAAGGTCAACTTATTGAAGGATAAAAGGGGCACTTTAATAATATCAACTTTTCCTTCTTTTCTGCCAACATTTTTTTTTTTTTTTTTGCCTCCAATCCAGATGACCTGAGTTAGATGAGGTGGATTGGGGGAATAATCTCACCCCAGGATGCTGACAATGCCTTTGTCAGTGCTAGTCATTTATGGCTGATATCTGTTCTGATTAGTTGGTAACCGTAACTCATTAGGTAATTTTTATTAACATCATTCCTGTAGGTAATATCATGCCCATTTTATAAGTGAGGAAACTAAGGCTTTTCCAAAGTCACAAAACAAGTGTAAGTGGCAGAGCAGGGATTTGAACCAAGACCTGTCTGATTGCCAAGCTTGTGCTCTATATCACTCTACAACACTGCTCTGTGCTGTTAAAAGCTATGAGAAAACTGGTAAGAGACTGAAAGGAGATGAGGCAGGAGACCTAAAGGGGAAAAATGAACAATATCCAAAGGTGTCTCCTCCCACCCTTTTTGGGACTCTGGGACTTGGAGCAGTTCCAAATGAGTTTGCTGCAGATGTGATGGGACGATGACTGGTGTGGCACTGTGGGTCTCCTGGGGACTCTTGTGGAAAGTGAGACCAGCCAGTGAGTCTAGTCCTCTTTTGCTGACCCCCAGGATAATCTGGAGTTCCGCCTCCATCTACGGTACGAGTTTCTGATGCTGGGGATACAGCCTGTGATTGACAAACTCCGGCAGCATGAGAATGCCATCCTGGACAAGTAAGGCCCATGGCAGACCTATGGGTACAGTGCCTTGGTGGGTAATGATCATGACCTTCCTCGAGGCTGCCCTTCCCACTGGAGACCACTTGCCATATCCAGCATCGATGCAGAATAAGCTCTGTGTGTATGGGGGGGGGGGTGGCTCCCCCACCCTCCTGTCCCATGTCTTACCTATGTCCCTACTGTCCTCTTTGCTGACCTGCTATCTTGTTTCTGATATTACAGACAGGTGGACCCTGTAGTCCTCAACCATGGCAGTACTGCCCCCTAGAGGGCATTTGGAAACATAGGGGAGTGTTTGGTTTTCAAACTGCCTGGTGGGGACACTGAGTTTTGGTTGTTAGGGACCAGGAATGTTAAATATCCTACAGTGCATTCCTGCTCAACACAAATGCCCCACTCAAAAGATAAGCCATAAAGGGCACAATTACATTCCATATGTTCCCAGTAGCCCCTCTGGTTCTGTCCCATTGAAGCAGGCTAGTTTATTACCCTGGGTCTTAAGGGCTCTAGAGAGGATAAATACTTTTGAGGTGGAGTCAGGGAGTGGATGGGGTAGAGAATGAGAGAGACTGACCTTGAGGCCTGCCATGGGGACAGTCTGAGAACACTGGGAAGGATACGTAGGACAGTAGTCCTTGACTGGGTGCAATCTAACCACCCCCTCCCGCCCCCATCCCTGGGGACATTTGGCAATGTCTGGAGACATTTTTAGTTGTCACAACTCAAGGTAGGGGGTGCTACTGGCAGCTAGTGGGTAGAGCTCAGAGATGTTGCTGACCCTCTTGTAACTGACAGGTTAGCTTCCCATAACCAATATAAATCCAACCCCAAGTGTCAGTAGTGCCCGATGTTAAGAAAGCTATCAGTTGGCCTCCCTGAAGGAGGAGCATGGGAGTCTAGGACAGAGGGAGTGTTGGTCTGCAGACAGCTGGCTTCTTTCTGGTTTTATAGATACAAGAACTGAGGTTAGAGAGACCTCATCTGAATGAAACTCTCAGGTTTAGCTGGTGGGGCTTGAAGGGTCTGTAACCCTCAATCAAGGACGTCCTGATGCTGACGTCAATGCTCTCTATACCCCCATCCTATCTAGGCATTTAGACTTCTTCGAGATGGTTCGGAATGAGGATGACCTGGAGCTAGCCAGGAGGTTTGACATGGTAAGGAGCCTGCCAGGGTGAGCTGACTACAGTAGGGTCCCTGGTGGCCCCATAGCCCCTTCTTCAGGTCCTGTGCTGTGGTAGGTCTAGTGTTGTTTGGGTCCCCAAAGGCTGGGTGCTGTGTCTGGAGCCCTCACCTGGCGGGCCTTACCTAGCAGGGTATTTACTCCCTAGGAGGTCACAACCCCCCAAGGAAAGAGACAGTTCTTTCTTACACATGAGTAGTCTCAAATGCCTCTCTGGACTACTTTCCCCTGCCTTCTAGCCATTTCCTGAGACACCTCTCCCCATCACTAACCAGATGCTGCTTAGCAAACAGAATCATGTCTTCATTTTAGCCTTAGTAACTCAGAAAATACACAACTCTGCTTCTTAAATATTGAACTATAAAACCCCTATGCAAATGGAAACCTATTTCTGGGTGGAGCTTCAGTCACCAAACACCATTCTAGTGCATTCTCTCAAAATCCCTGCATTTCTAGCTACAGAGATGGATGTTAAAGAGGACAAGCAGCTTGCCTGTTGTCACACAAATAGAGAGTAGGTCTGGAATTCAGCCCAGGTTGCGGACCTATGTGCTTCTTGAATGGTCTATGTCCCTGTTCCTTCCCTTGGTTGGAATCAGTAGTTCTCAACCAGGGCCGATTTTGCTGTTCCCGCCCCCGCCTGCCCGGGGGCATTTACTATGTCCTGAGACATTTTTAAGTTGTCACAACTAGTGTGAGGAGGATGCCACTGGCATCTGATAGATAGAGGCCAGGGATGCTACCAAGCCCCCTGCAATGCACAGGACAGACCCCTACAACAAAAATTATCTGGTCCAAGATGCCAATAGTGCCGAGGTTGAGAAACCCTGGTTCATATAATTAGCATATCTCCCTCCTCCTTTTTCAATCCTGGACCAGAGGCAGGGGAAGGTAGGCACTTCTGGGGGATGGGGTCAGTGGATGGAGGCAGGGCCTTCTCTCCCCTATTCTCTTCCTGCACTGCCTTCTCCCTTCCCAGTCACTGCTCCTTGCACTCCCCCAGGTCCACATCGACACCAAGAGTGCTTCCCAGATGTTTGAGCTGATCCACAGGAAGCTGAAGTACACGGAGGCCTACCCCTGCCTGCTGTCTGTCCTGCACCACTGCCTGCAGATGCCCTGTGAGTAGCCTGCTTCCTCAGCTGGCCTGAGCCCTGGCCCTGGGGCAGCTTGAGACAAGGTGCCAGGACCTCCTAGGTTGGTGAATCTCACCAAGTCTCTCTCTGCATCTGCCCCCTGGAGGCCAGGATAGGACTCAGGCCCCTGCTCTTCCCTCCCTCCTCGAGGCCAGGACTTCCACAGTCCCCTCAGGGAGTTGCTGGGACTTGGCTCTGAGCAATGCCAACATCTCAGTCCAACAAGCAGTAGCTTGATCACTGTGAATCAAACAGCTCTGGCCGTCAGCTTGACAGGGGAGTGATCAGGCCTCTTGGGGAGCTCCAGAAAGAAGTTCTGTGTTTGGGGAGTAGCACAGAGGTGGAATGAACAAGGTTTTTAAAAAATTAATTCCTCCATCTAGTCCTTGTTGGCTTCCATCCCAACACCCTTTCCCCTCCCTCCCTCCCTCCCTCCCTCCCTCTCTCTTCTTTGAGATTTTATTTATTTTTAGAGCAAGGCACAGGGAGTTGAAAAAAAGAGGGAAAGAAACATTGATGTGAGAGAGAAACATCAATTGGTTGCTTCATATGTCCGAAGCTAGGACCGAACCCACAACCCAGCCATGCACCCTGACTGGGAATTAAACCAGTGACCCTTTGGTTCACAGGCTGGGGCTCAATCCACTGAGCCACACTAGCCAGGGCAGGGGTCATGACTTTAGATGAAACGTGTTTTACTTCTGTGAGCCAGTGTCTTGGCTTCACCCTGTTTTCCTGGGTGAAATGTAAATGGAAAATGATGCCCCCTTGAAAATGCATATGTCTGTGGACTGGTGGAAAGAAAAAAGACCCAGTGGCCAGGACCAGGAAGCTCTCAGTTCTTCTCCAAAAGTCAGTCCAGAAGGTCCTGACTTCTGGTTGCATGAGTCCCTGTGCTTCATGTTTCGTGTGCAGTGTGTCTGGGTATCTCTGCTTCAGAATGGGGCTATGCAGATATGACCTTCCACCTTGTAGGCATTAATGGTTTGACTTCAAGGTCAGGTTCATGCCGGTTGACCTCCCTTGGTCGTAAGTAGAGATGAAGTATGGGGGATCAAGAACCAATAAAGAGAAGCTTGTGGCTATCATGGGAAAAGAAAGCCCACGCCCAGCCAGACTATGATTAGAGAGGATGAGAGTGGGGCCCTGTGAGATCAGACACAACACACGATGCCTTTGCCTTCATAGTTCAGGGTCACCTTCACTAAAAAAATCTTCCTGGATTCCATTACCACTTCTTCAACTCAGTCTGACTCCCTCTGTGTGCATACCTGTAATTAGTTTTCATTCCTCTTTCTCTGTAGAACAATAGCATAGATAATCCTAAAACCTCTTTTTTTTTTTTTTAACAAAAAAATTTCCCTGGAGATTTTATTACTCAGCATGCCATATTTTAGAGCAGACTTACTTTCTTAAAGGTGCTCTGAAAGATAATGTAAAAAGCAATTTGCATTCCAGGGCATAGGCTGCTCAGGTACCAACAGGGAAGAAAGGCTGCCAGGAAGCATTTCATGGAGTAGAGAAATATGTTGAGTGGGTTGACACATTCAGAGTGGGTCGGTCACAGAAAATCAAGAAATGTCTGGATTTGTGATTCTTCATCATCAGCAACTGCACTGCCTCCCTCATCAGACTAGGAGCTTGCCAAGGGAGGGGAAGGGCACGTCTCACCAGCCTGGGCCCAGGCATGGCTCTAGAGCAAGGCTCCAGGGCTCCGGGGCTCAGTAAAGATACAGTGCCTATTACCCCTCAGCCAAGCGCAACGGCGGTTACCTCCAGCAGTGGCAGCTCCTGGACCGCATCCTCCAGCAGATCGTCCTCCAGGATGAGAGGGGTGTGGACCCTGACATGGCTCCCTTGGAGAACTTCAACGTCAAGAACATCGTCAACATGTGAGCAGGGGTCAGCCCTCACCTGTCTTCCTTCTCCCTCCCATCTCACTCCTGTTCGGGGGTCTCAGCTCCCTCTCTCACACCAGACACCTCCAAATGAGCCTTGAGCAACATTGTCCGAAAGAATTCTCTGGCATGATGGAAATGTTCCATATCTGCATTGTCCACATATGTGGCTGCTGCTAAGCACTTGACATGTGGCTAGTGTGACTGGGGAATTGAATTTTACATTGTACTTCCTTTTAATCAAATAGCCATATGGCATGTGGGTAGTGATTACCATACTGGACAGCGTGTATTTATAGGGGCTCACTCAACTCTCAGTGATCCATTGCATGGAGTGGGTAGAGGAAGAATTTAAACTCATCAACAGAGAGGAGGAGTCAGTAAACTATGGCGTGTGGGCTAACTCCCCAGCTTGTGTTGGTACGGTCCATGAACTAAGAATAGGTTTTACGTTTTAAAAGAGTTGTTAAAAACACACACAAGAATAGACAACAGAGACTGTACATAGTATAGAAAATCTAAAATACTCTGTCCCTTTAGAGAAAGTCTGCTGACTGCTGATACAGAGCAGGACCATTTACCCAATGAGGCTGTTGGACAAGGTGTTACAGCCTAAGGTCTGACTTATTGTCTTTGACTGACCCTGAGTCCAGAGAAACACAGAGAACCAAGTTTCAAGTCGAATCAATTAATATTCAGACCTTATGTTAACACGCTGAGTTTTAATTTTAAACCTTTACTTATCTTTCAGTATAAGTCTGAGCCAGTTGCCCTTAAGGAGATAAAGTGGTTTTCAATGGTTCATTTTATTGAGTTCCAAAGCCAAGCAGAAAATGATGTTTAAACTATTTGGTCACTGTCTTCATTTGAGCAAATAGTCAGGGTTGATGTAGTTAAAATCCTAACTGGTATGTTGGGCAAGTACAAGTAGTAAAGATCAAAATGTAGCTTTATCTTTATTTTCTACTAATTCTTTACACTGTCCAATACAGAAGCTTTTCCTCTGTCAGAGGATGGACGCTCTTCAGATGCAATCATGTTGTTTTCCGCTTCTTGGGCAATGGGAGTTCTAAGATTACTTTAAGCTGCCAACATAGTCTCAAATCTGCAACTGAAAGGACTAGTCCCAGATGTACATGAACAGTCTAGTTGTGATTGAGCCTTAAATCTCTCTTCTGGGGCCAGGAAGCTGCCGTGGGAAGGAAGGGGGTGTGTGTGTGTATGTGTGATGGTTGGACTCTTCTCAGTTCTGTTTCTCTTTTAACCCCTTCGACACTCCATGCCCACTAGCTAACCAGTTTCTGACTTCCACCAGAGGCAGCATGGGGTCGGAAGGAGAAAGGGAAAAGGTCTTACCTGTGGGTAACTTAGTATACAGGCATCCTGCTCTCTGGGGTTGGCACGTGGGTAAAGTCATGAGATGTAGTTTGGCGTCTTCAGAAGTTTCCTGCTGCAGGCCTCTAACACAAAGCCCTGCTCACTGATCATGCAAGGTGTGTTTTTTCTCTCCTTCCCAGAGCTGACTGGTACCATCCCTTCCATCAGTTCTTGATTCATTGGCAATACAATACAGATTTGCACTGTTGAAGTGTCTGTTTTTCTCCTAGGTGGACTTCTTAGTCAGGACTTAAAATAGCTGCAGCCTAGTTCCTCCACAATACTTACATCTGGCCCAAAGAAACCTTCCTGCAATCTTCATACCAACAAACTCTAGGAGCAGGAGCTCAGCACTGCTGTCCTACTTAATGCTTCTTCACTCTCTGGGCCTGCCTGGCTCCAAGCTAGGCCCCAGCCTGCCACGCCTCCTGCTCAATGTACAGGAACATGCGTCCAAACTCTGAGAGGCCCAAAGAAACCATTTCACTGGATGGTGGCAAGGGAGGTAGCAGCCCTGGGGAAGGTGATGGCAGTGGCTCTCTCCAAGGAAGTCGCTGCACAAATTATTGCCGCCTCCACACTCTGTCCCCTCTTTATATCCTTGGTTTGGTTGAGGGGGCCAAGAGTCATGGATGTAACTGCCACATTTTCAGATTTACCAAAGAAACGATTATTGGGATGTCACTTGTGTTATACCTTGGGGTCTTGGTAAAAGTTTACTTTTAACCCTTGTTACAAGAGTTTGATGCAAATGAGGACTTCTTGTGATTTAGATACATCCCCTCTTCACTCTCAACACACTCATTCTGTGTTGTTGGAATGGGTGCTTTCTCTTACTCTTACACGTTGGTCTTTGGAAGCCTGCACCATGGTAGGGCCAGTATTTTGATCTCTGACAATGCAAAAACCTATTTTTACAAAGGGGTACAAATAATTACAACTAAGGGAAACCTGAGAGTTAGGGCTAGTTCTACAATTAGTTGTTTTCTCCAGCTCTTGTCTCAGGAACTTCAACTATTTCACAAAGGGGTTAGGTTATAGGGTACCTAAGGGTCCTTTTAGCTTTCACAGTCCAGGCAGACACATAGTGAGAACTGGGCAGGGATAGGGACTTGGAGAAACATCTGGAGAGTCAAAATCCTGTCCTCCTTGATGTGACCAGACAGAATGGAGATCAGGGCACCATTGTGGGGAACAGGAAGATGATGTGTCTTCTGGAGAGTTGTGAGCCAACATTCAACAGGCCCTTCCCTCTACTCCCCACCAGGCTCATCAATGAGAATGAGGTAAAACAGTGGCGAGACCAGGCAGAGAAGTTCCGGAAAGGTGAGGAGCTCTGTCTAACCCCACTACTCACTCCACACACTCCTTCCCTGCCCAGGCCAGGACCCACCTCCACCTTTGCAGGGGGACACACACAGACTCACATTCTTTCTCTCCACTTCCTCTTCTGTCCCACCCCATCCCAGAACACATGGAGCTGGTGAGCAAGCTGGAGAGGAAGGAGCGGGAATGTGAGACAAAGACATTGGAGAAGGAAGAGATGATGCGGACGCTGAACAAGATGAAGGACAAGCTGGCCCGAGAGTCCCAGGAGCTACGCCAGGCTCGGGGACAAGTGGCTGAACTGGTAGCCCAACTCAGTGAAATTTCAGTACGTGAGCACTTTCCTCACCTTTTACAAAGATGAGCTGAGACAATCAGGACAAGATAGGAGGAACAGGTGTGGTGAGGGGCTCAGGACCCCAGAGTGAGAGAGAAGAGAGAGAGGCACCTCAGCCCAACATAGAAGGCACCCCTGAGGCTGTAAGGGCAGCACCTCTGTGTTTCTTAGAAAAAATAATGTTCCTTCCTTTGGGTGACACTGTCCTAGGAAGCACACCTTGGAGGCAGAGTATGGGGGGATTTTGGCTCTCCCCACCTTCAGCTGGATGCCCTTGTGCAGGTAGTAGCCTACACAACCCTATGTATCCACCTGCTGTTGCACTGTGTGACTGTGACTTTGTTCAGTGTCTGTGTATGAGTGTTCAGCTTATGTCTATCTATGGCTGTATGTGTGTGTGTTTGATGCTTGAGATACAGAAAGGGAAAATGGGGGCTAATGTACGTGGGATGTAAGAACAGAATTGGAGGGTCTAGTGTAAATGGAGAATAAGGGTAGAAAAGGAATAATAGTGGGGAACCTGAAAGGTATTACTGCTGATGGCTTTGCTCTTTTGATTTTTTCTGTCTTCCCACAGACAGGATCTATATCTTCTCCACCTCCCCCTGGGGGCCCACTTACCTTGTCTTCCTCGATGACAACCAATGACCTGCCTCCACCTGCACCCCCTTTACCATTCGCCTGCTGCCCCCCACCGCCACCACCCCTTCCACCTGGTGGGCCTCCCACTCCCCCTGGTGCCCCGCCTTGCTTCAGCATGGGCCTGCCCCTCCCTCCAGATCCCTTCCCCAGCAGTGATGTGCCACTCAGGAAGAAGTGTGTCCCCCAGCCTTCCCATCCGCTGAAGTCCTTCAACTGGGCCAAGCTGAATGAGGTGAGTGACTGGGGAGAGGTCAGTGCATCCACTCTCCTACAGCTGGGGGCAGGAAGCCTGTCGTTTGCAGATCTCTCCCCAGACTCTTTCTTTGAGGGGGGGGGGTGTGAGCAGAGACACAGTGGATGTAGAAGATAGAGCTGCTAATGCCAGGCCACTCATTGTCCACTGGGAGGAACATATACCCTGGGAGGAGACGGCTGGGCATGTGCTAATGCTCACATTGACAAGCCACCTGCAGATGGAATTTGCATGTGCTGAGGGTTAATGGAGTAACATAGATCCCAGAGCACGGGCCAAGCAGGGCTGCTTTCTAGACAAGACAAGGACTGGGCTGGAACTCTTAAGGATAGGGTCCATCTGAGGAAAAGGGTAGAAGATCTAGGCAAAGATCTTGGGCCAAGGTCTAGAGATGGTAAAGATCAGGGTGATTGTATAAAAGACTGAAATGAGGCCATGACAGGTGATGATACCCTTGCAATGAAGAGTTTGATGCCAAGATATAGCCATTTTGGCTTCTCATCAGGGGAAAGGAGCTACTTTTCTAGATGGCTCGGTGGTGAGAGGTCTTCATGAATAGTACCCACTAATCATGAATCCCAGGTCTATGTGTGGAGTTGATGCCTCTGTTGGACTCTGATGAGCGTAGAGCAGAGATGCCCAAGGTCACATTAGATCCCAGGTAAATGAAGGCCAGTTCCAGTCTGAGACAAGCCCTGCCTCTGGTTCTGTATGTCCTATTAAGAGGATCAGTGACTCTGTCCCTGAGATAAATACATATTAGGTATTTATTCATTTGGCCTGACTCACACTCATACTTCAACAATAGCCGTGGGAGTAATGGGAGCCCACTGACTTTGTTGTATGGGCCTGTTGGACTGCCTCTTAGGAAATTCATAACTGTACCATTCTAGGTGAACTTACATGAGCTCAAATGGACATTCAAGTGGAAAGAAACTTGGGATTGCTTAGTAGGTTGTCAGCTATTTATTAGATGCCTTTTCCTAATGGTAGGCCAGCTAGCCAGTCATTCTGAAGTCTGCTTTGGGTGAAGCTTTTTGCTGGGGACTGTGATGGATAATATTAAAAAGTGAGACATAATGTTGCCCTGTAAGAGCTTTGAATCTGGAAATTAGAAAGTGTGTTCAAAGAAACACCTAGATCCTGGGGATGGATTGAAGGAGAGGTTCTAACCTCTAACCAAACCAATTTTGCCTCTAACTGTGTGACCTGGGAAATTCACTTATTAATTTGTCTGTACCTCAGTTTGCATGTTTGTTAGATGATCTCTAAGATTCCTTCTACCTCTGGTTTTATAATCTAGGTGGAAAGACAATGTGTGACTACAGCCCATTTATAGTCTCCTGAGCCTCTCATAACATCTTCTGAGCCTCTCATAACATCTTCAATATGAATTATTAAAATTATAGAGCCACCTGTTAGCAACACTTTGAAGTAACACTGTTAAAGTTTGTGACAGCTGCATTGTACAGCTGTGCCCATGGATGCTTCTCCATGGCCACAAGGCAAGCCAGGAAGGCCAAGTGCATGTGAGCAGGCACCTCTGAAGAACCAGAGGCTATAGCTATGTGGCAACATTTACTGTTCATGATCTGATCAGAAGTAATATATTTTATAATTGTGGTAAAAAAACCAAAAGATATAGTTTTTGTCTCCTATATTTATAACTTATAATTTTAAAAGCGTTGTGAAATGTTGACTAGGCACCTTAACAAGGAAGACAGACAAGGCAACTAATATTTTTGCGACATTTTTATCATATAGAGCTTTACACTTAGGATTTTCTCTGGGGTCCAGTAATAATAAAGTCTATGTGAAATTTTCAGGGACCCAGAGAACTCCAGAGTTCCATTCCTAGACTGGAAAGTACAAGTTCGATGAAATAGGCATTGGGGAGCATTTACAGGAGCTGCAGACATTTCTCAGCAAGGGTGGGTGGAGGGGTGTCAAGTAATATTTGTGAACCTATTATCCCGGTCCTGAGCTCTTATTTGTGTGACAAGTGGTTATTTCATCATTTGCGCTTCAGGTTTTTGATCTGTAAAATGGGGGTAATTATGACGTCCATATCAAAGGTTGTTTTAATACATATAAAGTACTTGCAACAGTGACTGACACTTAGAAAGTCTTAATAATAATAATAATAGATTACTGCTGACGGTACTACCATGTGTGCTTTAAGTCTGTTACTGCACTTAATCCACATTTTAACTCAGTAAGTAAGCATCATTGAGACTCAGTTTTCCTATGTTTAATGGAGTCCCCCGCCATTTGCCAACAGTCCCATGGAGTTACGAGGCTGAGGGAGAGTGAGCCAGCGTGGTCTCACTGACTCAAAATGTTCTATGAGGGAAACCTAATGAAGTGTGTTTTTGAGAAGGATTTCCCTGCCATATCCAAGATGTCTCTAGGAATCTAGACTGGAGGTGATGAGATCTTGGCCAGAGTGGTGTAAAAATTAAATTTGAGAATTAGTGTGCATGGTAGGTGAAATTTAGGATGTGGAGAACACAAGGCGTGGATGGACCTCTTGTCTGGCTCTAGAATCAGTGGCAGCTCCACCAAGAGTTCTTGTGGCGAATATGGGGAAGGGAGAGCGTTTGGGAAGATGTGCTGGAGACACTGGACGCTCAGTCTGTTGTTTCTTCCTAGTGTTCAACATCCCACTCTCTCATTCCAGCCCATTTTTTTCTCATCCCGGGCTCACCAGGCATAAGGAGCAATGGGAAACTTCACCTCTCTGGGCCTTCCCAGTGTGCCCACCACCATCCCAGGCCTAGATTTAGGTGGGGACTGAATTAGGAGTTTCTCTCCCCTGCCTTCTCCATTTCAACTCCTGACCATCACCCCTCTGCCTGTTTTGTACCCGATGCCAGGAGCCTGGCTTCTCTCCTCAGACCTCTTCCCCTACCTTATGTGTGCTCCTGTGCACTAGCGCATGTGTGTGTGTGTTTTCGCATACGCACGCGCACGCGCGCACACACACACACACACACAATGGTTGTTTCTGCCATGAAAAGAATGTGTCTGTATTGGGTTTGGCCAGTTGCCTGTATCCCTTGCCGCTCTGAGCTTCCCAGCCCGGCATTCCACAAGAGGGTCCCTGGCCTTAGGAAGGCCACAGGAATGTCCCCACCCCCTGCTCTGGCCTAGCCTCCCCTTTTCCAGAGTTTAAGAAAATAAAAGTGAGTGAAAAATATGTTTCTCTCTCCAAGCTTTGCTGAGGGGGAGACGGAGGGAGGAGGAGACAGTGTTAGGAAGGTTCCTCAGCTGCTCTGCAGTCAGGGGAAGGTGGGGAGAGTCTTTCTGGAAAGACAGCAAAGCTGTAGATGAGGTGAGGATTCCTGGGAGTAGGGGGGTGGAGCATCCGCAGGGAGGGGCTCTGGTCTCTGTCCTCTAAGCCGTTATCGGGGTGTTGCAGGACCACTGGAGCATTCTTGGCTTGGCTGACAGCTCCTCCCCAGGGTTAGCAGCTTCTCCTTAGACCCCTGGGGTAGGGGTTCAGTCCAAAAGTATTACACAGAGGTGGGGCAGTGCCTAAGTTGGGAGACCTTTGATGTAAACTCCCAGGCCGATCCCAGTCTTAAGGGACAGGACATCCTCCGTGAGTCTGACCCGTGGGAACTTGTGGCAGTCTTGCTGGCCTCAGCAGTCACTGGAGGGGCCAGGATGCCCAGCCTCTGGCATATGGCCACTTTCTGGGAACCTGGGAAAGTAGGAAGAAAACCCCTGGGAGAAAAATGACCATCTCAGATACAGGAAATCCCATCTGCACTAAGGATTTCAGGATCCCAAATACGTGTGAGCATGCTTCCTCCCAGTGATTGAGCCAACCCCAGCCTTCAGGGACAGTGCCCTGCTTTGGCTTTGCTTTTCTGGAAGGAGCTTCATACTTGCCCATCCATCTCTTCGGCACACCCACTGAGTTCTATAACGTATGTGTGGCCCCTCGTGGGAAGGAGGGGAAGGGGGTTGTCTCTGGCCCCTATCCTCGAGCAGAGGATTGAGGAGGAGTGGGGGTTTGAGGGGGGAAATTGACCCCTTTCTGAAGGCCTGAAAGCCTGGCTGTCATAATTGTGCAGCTGAGGGACAGGTGGGATTAGGAGGGCACTGGACATCTCCACAGTGAAAAAATTGAGTCAACCATGGGCCTTCTTCCTGCCCTGAATCTTAGGAACGTGTCCCTGGCACCATATGGAATGAGATTGATGACATGCAGGTATTTCGGATTCTGGACCTAGAGGATTTTGAAAAAATGTTTTCAGCCTATCAGAGGCACCAGGTAAGACCCTGCCCCCACTAGCCTCTTGGGTCTTGACTTTTAGTCTTGACTTCACATTTGCCCCTCGAACCCAACCCTCAGCCCCTCCCTCCCTCCATCCTGCACATATTGAACGATTTGATTCTTTATCAGGTAGAATGTGTTTACTGGGAATGTAGATATGAGTTAGAGGTGTGCAGCGCGGTGGAGGGAGATATCCCATTGTATTAGTTTATTTATGCATCAAGTGATGAAATAGCATTTTGTCCATTTCTCTCTTTCCTCCTGGACCACTGGAGGTGGAGTCTGCGGGCCTGACCACTATTCACCCTGCTTTTTCTTTGGCCCCAGCACTTAGGGGCTATACCTAGAAGGCATTTTAATGCATCAGACCACTTTCTCCACCCAACTCCCATCTCTCAACACCCCCAAGAGTCAGGTAGCAGAGGATGTTAATGTTTCAAGGAAGGTGGAGCTGCTCCAGGTCCCGTTAGGGGGCTGAGGCTGGAGCCAGCCTCGTCAGGCCTCCAAGGCCCTGGGCTCTGCTCTGTAGACACTGTGTACAGATAACTGACGAGTAAGCAGCAGTGGGGGGGGGGGGTGGCGGGGCTGGTAGCAGAGTACAGGTCATTCCCGAGCCAGGGATCTCAAACTCTGCTGAATACATGTGGGAGTGCCAAAAATGCTGACTCTTGAACCTCATCCTCAAATGAATGTGAGTCAGGAAATGAACTGGGGCCCAGGAATCTGCATTGCAGCTGGCACATGTAGGGGCCTTTCCCCCAAGTTCAAGCATTATCAGCCAAAGGCCTTAAAGTACTTGCTTTCTCTCTGGACTCCCTCCAAGGGGCTGTTTCCACTGACGGTTATGCTGTTTTTTTTCCTGTGTTTTCTCTGCTGATCCCAGGGTTCTAGCCCTGAGGACTACCCCATGTGCCAGTGAGTGGGGTTTGTGCCCTTCTGGGTCCTGGGCAGTGGCTCCAGTTAGTGACTGGGCTCCCCACTTCTTTCTGTCAAGTTCAGACCTAAGGCTGACCCTTCCTGAGGGCAGTGGGGCTGAGAGCAGGTGTCACTGCTGCTAGGGGACTAGCCAATGGCGTGGGGTGGGCGCTGGGCTCTCGCCCTGTTTCGGCTCTAGAAAACGCAGATGGTTGTTTGTATAGTTTTAATGTGGGTGCTCAAGGCATCTGATTCCAGGAGACATTTGCAGCCCCTGCCCACGTCAGACAGGCGCAGCCACAGGCAGCCACTGGAGGGAGTCCTCCGAGCACCCACTTGGTGCTCCTGCACATCAGTGATCCCAAGGGGGTGCTGGGGATGAAGGGAGTGAGTGCATGGTGTGTATTGGGCATGGCCAGTCACACGCCTCCATCTAGTCTGAGCATCTTCCTCGGGGCCAGCGTTCTGGCCTGGCCCACCCAGTCTCCGGGATCCTGAGGGGGGGCTGGGATGAGAGCTGGTAGGGAAAGAGGGGCTCTGGGGTTGAGGACACACCGCGTCTGGGACCTCCCCATTTGGTGAGTGGAGAAGAGTTAAGATGGAAAGCCCCCGTCCCACCTCACCTCTCTGAGGCCACTCAGCCCAGCACCCTGTTTGTGGGCAAAGCTCACCCAGGCTACTGTCACTCAGCGGTTGCCCAGACTCTGGGCTGAATTCACAGCAGCAGAGCTGGAGAGATCTCAGAGGCCATGCTTCCCTGGCCGCCTCCTCTCGCTGCCTGGGACCTGGATGGGTGTGGGGAGGAGGGAGGTCCTTCCAGCTGTGGGTCTTCCCTCTGGGGTGTCAGTAGGACCCGACTCACTGATTTCAGCCCCATCAGGGTCAGCAAGGGAGACCCAGGTGGAGCTCCACCCCCTCAGTTCCCCTCAGAGATTCAAAGGCAGGTGAGGAGCAAGGGGCTGGGAGCAAAATTCAGGGAAACCTGCTGTCCCATGCCTCACTGTTTTCTCCCCTGTTGAGAAAGTTGAACTCTTGGGGTGGAAAAGCACCCTCTGTCCTCTGGGTAGATTCCCAGCAGAGGAGAGGGAAGCCTGGGATGGGGGAGCTCGGGCCGGTCTGCCCTGACTGGGGAGTGCTGGGTGGCCCCGGTGTGCCCAGGGCCAGTGGGAGACGCTGCCTGTCCTCTGCTCTGTTTGGCTTATGAGTGCATGTCTGCTAGAAGCGGCTCCTGTTCAGTGCTGCTTACAGGTCTCCATCTCCAGCCATGGGGTCTCACTGGGATGGAGCAGACAGAGTAGAAAATGAGGGGTCCCTATATCTCTCCTCCTATTCTTGGTCCCCGTACCTCTTGGCTAACATTGTGCATGTTTAATTCTCTGTTGGCTGTGGCTGCTGCCTGCCTAGGAGCTGATAACTAATACTTCCCAACAGGTGAGTTACTCGTGGGGCTCTTGACACTCCCAACTTTTAACTGCTATCCTGGACTGCTGCCCTGTACTGAGTCCTAAAGAGTGGGCCTGTCCATTCTACCCTCTACCTTATTACCCATCCATATAGGGTGGTGGCAGGGGGAGGGGGGGTTCCCCAATGAGAAGGCAGAAGTATAGGAGGCGGGTAGTGCACACAGACCCCGGCCAGCGGTGGAGGTGAATGTGTACTGGAGTAAGGAGAAAGCTTCCAGGTGTATTGTCTTACCCAAGGGAGGGTCCCACATCAGACCGTCCAGTAAGACTGCGTGCAGGCTGGGCACAGTTCCGAGAGGTAAAGATGTGAGTGGTGACCCCTGCAGTTGTACAACATGGAGCATGTACCTGGAGGGGCCTTCTAGGGCAGGAGCTGGCCTCTGTCTACCTCCACCAGGGGTCCCAGAGAAGGCAGGAGAAATCTTTGCTTTCTTGGCAATATGCCCACTGAAACCTGAGAGGAGAGAATTCTACATGGATTCTGTCTCAGTTTCCCCACCTCTGAACACATTGGGCTGTGCCTGAAATCTCCAGGAGGCCAGGAACCGTGGCCTTGTGGGGACTTAGTACCAGCTTTTTATAAGTTTGGGGACGCTGTCTGGGCAGGGTGGTAGAAGTGGGGGTTGATTCTCTGGAGATGTGTAGATCATATCACATTGCCTGAAGCCATAGGGATCAGTAACTCCTCTCCATCAAAATAACTCCTTCTCTAGTTTGCCCAGAGAGGGCAATCTCTACAAAAGGGGGGTTCCTCATTGCTCCCCCCAACTCATTCTAGCCCATGGTAAAGTCCCAGATGCCTCCCTTTAGGGTCAGTAATTAACTACCTTCTCTCTCCTGCCTTTTTCTTCCCCTTTCTTACTCTTACACCAGGAGCACTGTCTGGTTGGTAGGGAGGTGACTTGTGTTGGTGGTGGTGGTGACGTGGGCAAGTAGAGGATTGGGAAACTCAACCTTTCTAACTGACTTATTGGTTGCAGAAAGAGTTGGGCTCCACTGAGGACATCTACCTGGCCTCCCGAAAGGTCAAAGAGTTGTCGGTCATTGATGGCCGGAGGGCTCAGAACTGCATCATCCTTCTCTCCAAGTATGTGTGTGCTTGCCCTGCCTTTTTGGCCCCTGGCCCATAATATGTTCCTGGGGCCCCCAGGAAGCGGAGGACTGAGATGGGGCTAGTGGAAGAAGATGGTTGACTTGAATACCTGGGGGAGATAGGTGCCCGAGGACTGGGGTGATAGCAGTCTCTGGCTTCACCCTCTCTGCTGCCTGCGGGGAGAGGGGATGGGGCACTGATCTAGAACCCTCCCTGCAAGCCCATGTGCAGCAGCAATGTGGGGCTCTGCAGACAGGAAACTGCCCCAGTTATGAGGCCCCAGACCAGCCTGGTCAGTGTCTGGTGGTGGAGTTGCTCTAAGCCCGTGGAGGGCCCCGCAAGGCTTAGGCCACAGAGCAGCATGATCTCAGCCCCTAAGTATTTCCCGAGGCTGCAGAACAAACAGGGCAGTATCTGCACTAACAGCACAGCTTCTGTGCGGGGCCTCCTGCCTGGGCCAGGGTCAGGGGGCACTGCCTCCCAGACTATTCTTAGTGCTGCCTCGGCTGCCTCTGAGACACCCGTCCCCTTTGCTTCCACAAGGCACCAGGGCCTCAGTTTCCCCCCCTTGGTGGTGGAGCAGAGGTCTGCATCCCCAGGGTTCCCACTGGCTGTGCATCTGGAAGGGAAAGAAAAGGTGTATGTGTGTGTGTGTTGGGGGTGGGGCTTCTTCCCACTCCCCAGACAGCAGGACGGATTGGAACAGCTGTGTGGGAGCGGAGGTGCTGTCACAGACTGAGAGCTGTTCTGCTTTCTGAGAATGAAGGAAGCAGGAAGCTGCCCCCTACGAGGCCTGCTGGCACTCCCATCCTCCCAGGGAGATGCTGTGGATATTTTAGGCATGAGGAGAAGGAGGAAGATCAGAAACCCTTCTCTGTGTCTCTCGGGCTACACTGAAGATAGCTCTTTTACTCCCAAATGACCTTGTCAGCTCTGATGGAAACTCAGGCACCAGAATAGAGACTTGAGTCTTTACTTAGAGACTAAAATGCATCATTGTTGAGTTTATGGGATGAACCAAATTAATTTAGTGTGAGGAGGCTTTGCAGAATTGCTGAGGAAGAGGACTCTCAAATGTGCTCCCATGTTCATGTGAGGGAGAGAGGAAAAGGTCTGGGGTCTTTCCTGAGCAGCGGGCCCAGGCCAGGCTGCTCAGGGGTGGGCTCTTGCCTTAGGTTGAAGCTTTCTAATGAGGAGATCCGGCAGGCCATCTTGAAGATGGATGAGCAAGAGGACCTTGCCAAGGACATGCTGGAGCAGGTGAGGCCCCTGGAGGGGGAGGCAGCTGAAAGTAGGAGGAATCATGCCCCTTCCTGATAGTCCCCACAGAGGCCAAGGGGCTGTGGAGAACTCAGGCTGGAGGCTGGAGGAGTTGGGGAGAGGTTTATGGAAACTCCCTGGACCAACATTTCTAAGGGGAAGCCAGGAAAGGCTACATCTTTTCCAGGGGATTGAGGCCCTGAAAGGAGCCCCATAGGTCTCAAGGCAAAAACAGAGTAACCCATCGTCATATATTTCCCATGTCACTTCTACCTCAATTTGCTGTATCTTTTAAGAGAAACCCAGAAAACATCAAACAAAACCACCAGCAACTGGACTTCATTAAAATGATGAACACTTTTTACCAAAAGACACCATTATTAGAGTGAAGAGAAAGCCATTTATAAGTTCAAGAATAGACAAATAAACTCTAAGGTGATAAGATTCAATTGAGAGGCTATATTGGAGGTAGGGGGTGGGTTGGCTGGTCAAAGTAACACAAGGGAACTTTCTGACAGGATGGAACTCTTCTGTATCTTGTCTAAGTTGGTGGTAGATGTTTTTGTAAAAAGTCATTGAATTGCACATTTTAAATGGGTGCATTTTATTTTATGTAAAGAATTTCAATAGAGGTTTGAAAAGAAGAAATTCACTGGCTGTATACTTAAGAATAATGTACTTTACTGTATGTAAATTATTTCTTAATTAAAAAAAAAAAAAGAAAGAAAAAGAAAAGGCATCTAGAGCTGGGCACCCTGTCATCCCTTTCAGGCAGCTGAAGCACACAGTCTACATGAGAGTGCCTCTGTCTTTTAAGGGGAGGCCTCCCCATCTTGAGCCTGGTCAGTGTGTGGGCTTCTGTGCGCTGTACCGTATTGGCTTCCCACCAGTTTCCTGTCTGACTTCCACTGCTCTTTGCAGCTCCTCAAGTTCATCCCAGAGAAGAGTGACATTGACCTCCTGGAGGAGCATAAGCATGAGATCGAGCGGATGGCCCGCGCTGACCGCTTCCTCTATGAAATGAGCAGGTTGGGGCATCAGGTGTAGCAGGAGAGGTGGGGGAGGACGGGGCTGGTGCTGGCTCCTGGGGCTGGGGCGGGAGGGGGCTGCCTCATGACATGGCTCACCCTGTCCATAGGATCGACCACTACCAGCAGCGGCTGCAGGCCCTCTTCTTTAAGAAGAAGTTCCAGGAGCGGCTGGCTGAGGCCAAGCCCAAAGTGGAAGGTACGGCTGAAGGAGCGGAAGAAGCCTAGAGAGCAGAGGCATCTGGGGAAGCCGGGGAGGGAGTCTATGAACAGGGCAGAGGTAAATACCCCCAAAACCAAAATCAAGGACAAAATTTTAAACTAAGATTACTAAGATTACTGTAAGTATATGCACTTTATATTAGCACATGCACCAAACAAACATGGATACATTTCCTGTACCTCAGCATGCAAACTCTGTGGTGCAGGATCTGTCGGCATCTGCCCTAGCATGAGACAGATAGGCTGAAAAAATGATGACACAATAATTCCCCCTGATCTGCAGTTTCGCTTTCCAAGGTGGCGGTTACCCGTGGGAAACCCTGGTCCAAAAATATTAAATGGAGGACTGCAGAAATAGAAAGTTCATAAATTTAAATTGTAAACCGTTCTGGGTAGTGTGAGGAAGTCTCATGTTGTCCTGCTCCATCCACCTGGGATGTGAATCACCCCTTTGTCAAGCATATTCGTGCTGTATGTGCTCCGCACTCAGTAGTCACTTCGTGGACGTCTTCATTATCAGATCGGTTATCAGACAGAGAGAGGCTATTGCAGATAACTTTTATTACAGTATATCACTATAATTGTCCTAACTTATTATCAGTTATTGTTAATCTCTTACTGTGCCTAGTTTATAAATTAAACTTTATCATAGATATGTACATATAGGAAAAAACATAGTATATACAGGGTTCAGTATATCACAGTTTCAGGCAGCCACTGGGGGTTTTGGAATGTATCCCCCATGGATAAGGGGGACTGCTGTAATAGCAAGCACCCAGAACACTTCCTGGCATGGGTTGCTCTCATTAAACTTGCCACTGCTGGAGACGTACTAAGCTCATAGAAGACCTCTGGGCACATTAAGTGTGCGCTAGTCAGAAACTAGGAAATTGACAAGGTGATCCCTGGAGACATCTGATTTTCTGGGTGAGAGAACCACCTCCTACACAGGCCATTTCCAGACAAACACATTGTTATTAAATGAGGATAGTGTGCCAATCACTGAGAAACACTCCATGTGGATGGTCTCACTTCATCCTCACAACAACCCTATGGGTGCACCTGTTCTCTCACCTCTGAGATGAGGATAGGTTGCCTGAGTCCTTGTTACTGGTGCATGGTGGAATCATAGTAGTACACGATGTTGTTCTTCAAAATCCATCCCTTCACTGTCATCCTGGTGCACTTCCCAGAGGGTGGCAGAGGGCAGAGAGGCAGGGGTTGGGAAAGGCAGGTGGTCAGGATGGTGGGTAGCCATGCAGACAGGAGGGGTGTGCAGGTGAGGCTCTGAGGCCCATTTGTGGTGAGGACAAGAGTCAGCAGAGTGCAAAAAGGGAGCCTGTGCCCAAGATGCTTAGGGGGGTGGCTGGGGAACAGCACTGGATCCGAGGGCCTACTAGCACTCCCTGGGAGGCCCTGTTCAGAGAAGGGCCCTTTCTGGAGTTCTGTGAACTGCTTCAGGGAGGTTTCTGGGGGCAGGCGAGACTTGGCAGAGCCAGATCCGGATCATCTTCTGTGATCTGTGATCTGGATCCTGACATACACATGCACACACAAACGAAACACATAATAAGGGAACTGCAGGCTGGCTGTGATCACAGAGGGAGAAGGATCTGTGATGTGAGGGGTAGGGAAAGAGATCAGTGGTGACTCCACAGGTCTCAGGTCTAGTGGCACCTCCTGCCCTGCCCAAGGGGAATCCTTCCCTTCACACAGCTTTCTTTGACCTGCTGCTGACTGCCCTTGGGGCCCGAAGCATAGCTAAGGGGTTCAGTCCAAGACATATGTGCCCAACTACTTGTGTATCTTGGAGCAAATTGAGCAATAGCCACTTGGAGCTGTGGAACCAGAGTAGCTTAGCCACCAGGTAGGTTTACTCTCAGATAATTTCTTGTTCCCAGAAGCCCACTCCTAAATTCCCTCAGAGTTAGTCACTGCCTGCTCAGAGAAGAGTCTGTCTTTCATATCAAGCTAAGCAGAGCAAGACGTGCTTTGGAAGGCACAGCCAGCCAGGGGAAAGTTGTCATTGCTCTGCTATATATAGCATGGCTACTGTTCCAGAAGGGTCTGTAGGTCTCTTCCCTCCCAGAGCTGGGAAGAGGTGACTGAATCAGGTCAGTGGGCTTGACTGGGGTGGAGGCAAGAGGGTCATGGAGAAATCAGGTTCCTAGTCCTCCTGTCAGTTCTCCCAGAAAAGATTCCTGAGTGAGCTAAGATTTGTGGCCTGTCCCAGCTGGTCAATGAGCTGTTGACACCGCCTCACACACCCCTGTCCCCAGGCAGGTCCTCTGGGTCAATTTGCCAAAAGTCAATTCACCAGATTTGACAAATTTATCAATTCTTTTATAAATATATTCATGAACTTTTCTTGAATATATTCTTATGAATATGTTTATTGCTTGAATATACCAAATTTACCAATTATCATTATAAATATGATACATTCACTGAATATAGTCAAGATGAATATGGTGTCAAATGTAAACATACTCCTATGAATATATTCATGAATATATTATTCCTATGAATGTATGGGAAGTGTCTGCACCGCATATGTAAGCCTTCTCATTGACACCGATTTCCTTTGAACTCTTGTCATTTGTTTTGCCAACATGTTTAGCATTTTCAGTAGGATTACTTCGCAGATTTTTCAAATAGCATGTCAACCAAAGAAAAAAACTATCCTAATCCATAAAAATTACTGGAAACTTTTATGAGTAATTTTATTTTAAAGTAAACTTGTTATTGAAATATGCAGGTGGAAAAGTCCTACTTGACAAATTATGGTGAGGTGAATTCACCTACGGAATCAACCCCAGGTCAAGCATGTTTCAAGCCCGCTCCTTCAGGCTTCCCCCTCCAGCATCATCCTCCAACCCTTCCTCTCCCTTCCTCTCTAGAAGTTTGTCTGTCTTGAACTCCACATAAATGGGATAGAGTATGCTTGTTTCTCTTGCTCAGCTCGTGGTTGTGAGCTTTCCTCATTGTTACATGTAGCAGTGGCTTATTCATTCTCAGTGCTGCATTTTATTCCATTTATGAATATACCAGTCTTATTTGTATGTAATTTAAGGGAAAAATAACTAGAAACCAATCAAATACCCATCAAGTTTAACACTATTGTGAGATCATAGAATATGAACATGTTCAACTTTAGAAGCTATGGACAAAGCTTCCTTATTACTTTTACAGCTTTTTTGTTTTTTACAATTACTTATTTTAAACTGTCTTGAAGACTTCTGCAAACATTTAGTCAGATAGTTCTCATTTTATCTTCATAGCAGCATCTTAAGGAATGTTCAGTTTGGCATAAACCAAAGATTATAGAATAGTTTGGTCTTCTTATCACCACATTTAATAATCAAAAGCACATTCCATAACTAGTAGCCAGATTTTCAGCATAGGATTTGTCTCATTATTCCACACATCTGCCATAAATACATAATAGTTGAGGAAGGGCCAGAGTATCCGCATTGAAATTAAATAGTGAAGTTTTGGTTACTGTTAGCTTAATTTATATTCCTAGAAAATGTATTATTTAAGACATGGGGGAAAATGGCTAAAATACCTAAAGGTTGGAAAAATTTTTTAAATGATATTCAACAGGATGTCAAGTTCAAAGACACCATCAACTATAAAGCACACCATTATCTTATAGAACAAAAATAATGTGGGAATATTACAGTTGGTGACATATTATAACTTAATTTGACAGGAATTTTTCTCTTTCCAGAAGACATCGATAAAATTCAGCATTTGAAAAGAGGCAGAAATAGTCCCATCATATATAATATGCTGAAATTTAAACTTTAATCACTGAAGTTCAGAAAAGTAAAACTATTCTTACACATGTCCATGGAAAGACTGTATTAATATTCTTTAAATATACACAAGAAAAGATATTCTCAGATATATCCTCCAGAAGAGTTGACAGATTCTGAAGATGGGTTATTTGGCAAATTGGCTTTTGGTGAGTTAGTCCCATCACTGGAGATGGGCAAGTGTGGAGTAGATTGGTCCGAGGAGGTGTGGGCACAGTCTTTGCCCCTCTGAGAGCTGATGACACTCGCAGCCCCTTTTCTAGACTTTGCGGTGGCACCGTCCGGGGGTGCCAAGGGACCAGCTGCTCTGGCCCAGTCTGTGCAGGGGTCTGACCTGTCCCTCCTCTCCCAGCCATCCTGCTGGCCTCCCAGGAGCTGATCCGCAGCAGGCGTCTAAAACAGATGCTAGAGGTCGTCCTGGCCATCGGTAACTTCATGAACAAAGGGCAGCGTGGGGGTGCCTACGGGTTCCGGGTGGCCAGCCTCAACAAGATCGTCGACACCAAGTCCAGCATTGACAGGTGGGACTCCGCCACTTCCTTAGACGCCATCACACCCCACCTGGCCTCTCCCCCTCCCCTTTTACTCTCCCTCCACTTCCAGCCCAACCCATGGCTCTTTCCCCTAATACCTCACCCTAGTTTCCTGCTGACCCTCATTCCCTTACCCATGACCTGACTTTCATCCACAGAAATATCTCTCTGCTCCATTACCTGATCATGATCCTGGAGAAGCATTTCCCTGACATCCTGAACATGCCCTTGGAGCTGCAGCATCTTCCAGAAGCCGCCAAAGTCAAGTGAGGGATTCCTCCAAGGCTTCCTTCTCGTGGTGTTCACACACACTCTTGTCTAAATGTCCTCCATTGGGGCTACTCCGGGCTAAGAAAGGGCAGTGCCTCAGGGTCTGCCAAATGAAGACAGACTATTTGCTCTTGAACTCTTATTTCAGAGATGCTTCCAGGAAACAGTGAGGGTGGGGAAGTGAGCTAGGGATGGGAAGAATGCCAGTAATGGAAGAATTCAGCCAGTTGCCACTGGGGGCCACTGGAGCTTGACCAATCCAGGGAAGTGTGGGAGACAGTGTAGGACACTCATTCTTCCTTATCTTACCCAAGGGGTGAGGGAGCTGGGACATCATACACTGCCTGAGGGGTTCAGGGAGTGGGGCATTACTCTCTGGCCTCTAGAAAAAGTGCCCACACAGTTGGAAGTCAGGACTGCCCACTACAAGGGATGGTCCAAGGAGATATGGGTGGGGCACCAATGGTATCTGCTACATGCAAGAAGTCACACCTGAACATATATAGACTGATAGAAGCATTTGCAATAGAAGCATCTGCAATAGAAGCAGAAATGCAGTGGTGAATAGTTAATATGCATCAAATGCTTCCTGTATGAAGTATAATACTTATAAGTTAAGAGCTTACAAGTATTACCTGGTGGTAAGAAAATAAATATATATAAGCTAGAGGCCATGTGTTAGAAACCTTCTAATATGCAGCCTGACATTTCTGATCTCAAAGGATCTATAGAACATTTTATAGAAGCATAGCTAGAGCATGGAAAGGAGGTGATTTGGCACATGTTGGTGGCCAGTGCAGGGCTGCACCACAGGTCACTGACCTTCCAGTCCACTGGGCTTTGCACTGCCCTCTCCCTGGACCACCCTCAGCTCCTTTCCCTCTCTCTGTGTCCCCCCTCCCACAGCCTGGCAGAGCTGGAGAAGGAGGTGGGCAACCTCAGGAAGGGCCTCAGAGCAGTCGAGGTGGTGAGTACGCCTCTGCCCGCCTGGGTTTGAGGGGACTCTGTCAGTGGCACTGGGGTGGATGGTTGGGCCCCCAGGCAGTGGATGTACTTCTGGCCCAAAGCTCCTGGCTGGGGTGATAGAATAATGGGCACAGCCTCTAGCACAGAGTCAGACCACAGGGAAGGATGACTGGACTATCTGGGGTTTAAATTGAGTCTCTCAAACAGGGACATGGAGACTAACCAGGTCACTGTCCAGCATATCTACTGGGCAGTGGAATGGAATGAATGGTAAATCAGACACGTGCTTAAGTTTGATTCCAGTAGATGGGAGAGAGGACCCACATGCTTTGGGAGCCAGGTAGGGGCACACAGGGTGACACTGGGGACTGCTATACTGAGGATTTCCTGCCTTATGTCTCTTTTACCTCCTCCCGGGCCAGTAGAGGAGCCAGGGCTACATGCTTTGCTGGAAACCCAGTTCTCTAGTAGCCACCGTTCCTGCTCTGATGGCTTCTGAGATACTATCTCTGGCCCTAGGTTAGGCTGGCTCAGTATGGGGATGTCCCCAGTCCTTTGCCCTTCACACCTAGGAACTAGAGGGCTTTCCTGTCTTCACTGAGTGTGTGTATGTGTATGTGGGGGGAGGGGCGTGTTAGGCAAGTAAGGAGAAAATGAGCTTAGAGAATGAAGTTAAAGATGAGAAACAACCTTTCATTGCCACCTTGATGGGGGGCCGGGGGGGGGGGCAGAGGATGATTGCCAGTTTACGAAGTGCTTCCCAAAGTGTAGACCCTGGACCAGCAGTATCATCAGCAAGGAGATTTGGCAATGCATCTGTACATGGATCACCTGAGGGTCTTATTAAAATGCAGATTCTGATCTTACAGGTCTGGGGTGGGGCCTGAGAGTCTCTTTCTTCAAATTGCCCAGGTGATGCTAATGCTGTCGGTGGCAGGCCACACTTTGAGTTAGCAAGGGTCTGGAGAAAGATGGCAGGGTGGGCAAGGGAAGGGTAGAGGCAGGTGGACTGGTTAGTAACTCCCACAGTCTTTGCCACCCTTAAAATTGTCACACCTGGACTGTTTCCTCTTGCAAAGGAAAGCTCAGTGTCCTGTGATTGACAAGAAGGGTGGGCAGTGTGGCGACCCCAGAATTCCTGAGTTTGATCTTAGCACTTGTCTAACCAGCACTTTGCTCTCCATCCACAGGAGCTGGAATATCAGAAACGCCAGCTGCGGGAACCAAATGACAAGTTTGTCCCAGTCATGAGTGACTTCATCACAGTTTCCAGCTTTAGCTTCTCAGAGCTGGAGGACCAACTGAATGAGGCCAGGGACAAGGTGAGGGTGCCCCAAGCCTCCTCTCCCTCTCAGCCTAACCTCGCCCCACTGCTCTCCAACTCAGCCATAAGTAAACAGCTCCTTCACACATTCCTACCAGATGGCCCAGAGGGACAAACCCAGAATCACAGAGCTTTGAGGAATAACTGTTTCCTCACTCCTACAAGAAAAGCAATAGCAACTCTGATGTAAAGATCACAGTCCGTTCATCAGGTGTCAGGCACCACATTAAGTGTTTGACATTTGTCTCCTCTCCTACATTTGGGGTTTCGTTGGAAGGTTATTAGCCCTTTTGACAGATATGTGCACTGAGATCCAGGGAGGTTGAGTCACTAGCCCAAGGTTGTCCGACCGTGACAGACAGAGCTGGGTGAGAATCCTGACTCTGGGTGTCAGCTTTGGTCTCAGTTGCTTTCTTCCTGCTTCTGACACTAACAAGCACATCAGTCTCATCTGTGGGAGTCTTATTAAAATGTGCGTCCTTCTTCAGGAGGCCTGGAATGGGACCTGCGGTTCAGCATTTCTCATAAGCTCCCAGGATGTACCCATGCTCGCCCATGCAGCACGCTTTGAGCAGTGAGGTCTTCCTTAGAGGACGCTGAGTGGTTTAGAGATCGTAGCTCTCATTAAAGAATAACAGTGAGTGCCTGGCACATAACATCTATTAACTTGTTTAATGCCCACAACAACACTATGAAGTAGCTTCTATTATTATTCCCATTTTACAGATGAGAAAACTGAGGCACAAAAGGGTTAAATAACTAGCCCAATAAATTTATGATCTCTGAAGTCCTTTTGAGTTCTGACCAGGCAGTTCCTTCCCAAGGTCTGTAGTTCCTGATCCCATACGCACACCAGAAGTGGCTCTGGGCACCTTCATTAGCCAGCTGGATCCCGCATGTCCACAGGGTATATGCCTCCACCATTCCTCTCAGCCTTGTCCCCACCCTGATGATAATGGAGGTCTCCCCTTCTCCAGCTCTGAGCCCATGCCAAAGGCCCCCACTCTTGGACTGGGCTCTGCTCTGGCTGGCACGCAGCTAACCAAGTGGCCAGGGCCCGTGGTACTTGGGGGTGACTTTCCAATACCCCTTCTCCCCCCAACAGTTCTCCAAGGCTCTGATGCACTTTGGGGAGCAGGAGAGCAAGATGCAGCCAGATGAATTCTTTGGCATCTTTGACACCTTCCTGCAGGCCTTCTCTGAGGCCCGGCAGGACCTGGAGGCCATGAGGAAGAGGAAGGAGGAGGAGGAGCGGCGGGCACGCATGGAAGCCATGGTTAGTGGCAGGCAGGGCCTGAAGGGAGAGAGGCAGGTCCCAGTGGTTGGGGTGTGTGTGAGGAGGGCAGGCAGGGCCTGAAAAGCACTGTAGGGGCTGTGCCAACCTCCAAGGGGGAGAGTGGCCTTCCTGGCCTAAGAGGAGAGAGCATGTGAGCTGGGCAGGCACAGGGCATCCAGGGAGGAGGAGAGTGAGGCCAGCTGGTGAACGCTAGCATCAGGGCGCACAGCCCAGGAGTTAGCCCCTGGCTGGGAGGACACTGGTTTTTAAGTGTGATTGTAGGTGGCCGCTTTGGCCTCAGTGCATCTCTCCCTCCTCACCCCTGCAGCTGAAGGAGCAGAGGGAGCGGGAGCGGTGGCAGCGGCAGCGGAAGGCGCACGCAGGCAGCGCGCTGGAGGAGGGGGGCGAGTTCGACGACCTGGTGTCGGCCCTGCGCTCCGGGGAGGTTTTTGACAAGGACTTATGCAAGCTCAAGCGCAGCCGCAAGCGGTCAGGGGGCCCGGCCCTGGAAGTCACCCGGGAGCGGGCAATAAACAGGCTAAATTATTGACCTGGGCGCTGGCCACAGCAGGAGGCCAGCAGACAGGGACGGACCAGAGTGGCTGAGTGCAGGAGGCGGGGGCTCTTAAACTCTGTGGTGCTCGGTTTAGAGCCCTGGGCTGGGTCCTGGGGTGGGGGCTGTGTGAGGCAGGACCAGACGTCTCCCACACGTACCTGAAGGGGCTCCTCTGCTCTCGTCTCCTCTTCCCATTACTTTCTGCCCCTCGGCCCCTAGGGATCACTCTCTGAGGCTCACAGGGACATCCTTGGCAGACTTGGCCGAGGGGCCCTGCTCCCCATCCCCAGCATGGGCACCCACACGTGGCACAGAACTGTTCCAGATCTAGATTGGACAGGTCCATGGATCTTGTCCAGATGTCATGTGCAGTGGGGAGTATCTGTGGGGTGGGTGCCCTGAGAGCCAGCGGGAGAGAATCCAGGCTCCCATCCCTCAAGAGGTGGCTTAATGGAACATTGATCTGGGAGCCAACTTTCCTCCTGGTGGCAAAGAAAGAGGCATTATATATTCCAGTGATAGGTTCCAAGGAAAAAGATGCTGGGAGGATGACGCAGGGACCAGTCATCAGGACACAGAGTAGCAGTGCTTGTTTCCTCCATTACAACTCATTTAAGCCTCTGTTCCATGTCTTAATTCTCTCCCTTCCTTCCCTACTGCCACCTCCACTTTATCTACTAATCCAGAATCCCAGAAAACCCACCTTCGGGTTCCCACAACTATGGATCACTATCACGTATTTTATGATCTGGTAAAGGAAAAGTTTCAACAGAGACCCCACTCATCACCTTACCTTGTGCCTTGGGCACAGGGACCCTGGAACAAAACTCTCCTCCTTCCCTAGACCATGGTGTTGAGGCAAGACGGTGAGCTCACACATTGGCTAGGCAGTCCTGGCAGCCCCTCACCAAAGGGCAACCCTTGAATGCCTAGCGCCACCCCAGGGTTTTCTGGTCTACCACATCACGGGACTCAGACCCCAAGCTCTGTCTGACGCCTGCCTCACGTAGACCTCAAACCATCTGGCTGAAGATGGCCCCGGGGTGTCAGTTCCTGAGAAGGTCCCAAGGGCGAGGGCTGCCCTCGTATTTACATCTCCGAGGATGTCTCCTCTGAGGCGTCAGACCCGGGCCAGAGCAGGCTGGGGAAGCTAGGGAGATGAGTGATGGGGGAAGGGAAGGCTGACCTCCCTGGCCAGTGCACTGCCTGGAAAGAGAAGAGGCGTGGGTGGCTGGGGGAAGTCCCTTCACCATCATTGGTACCTTTGGTTCTTCAACCTGACTTCCAAGGGGACCATTCTGGCCTTCCTGTTCACTCCCACCCTCCATTCTGTCCATCTTGAGTAGGTGGGTTGATGGCTGTATCTAAACAAAATGTTGTCTTCTGAAAGAAGGAAGGTGAGGTCAACTCACCAAGCTCTTATTTTCAATATTTCCTCCCCCTAGCGTTGACCTTTCATCCTCCGTGTCTACCTGCCTGAACCCTTCCGTCCTTCTGGCCCTCCCTTTGTTTCTCACCTTCCAACCTACTCCTCTGGCTCAGGGTTATTGCCAGTGGACAGACCAGTGGGCTGGGCCCACTCTTCAGCTGCCTCTCTATCCTTTCCCTCCATCAGATTCCTGGGGGTCGGGCCATAGTAGCTTCTGGGGAAGAAACAAGGTTGGTGAGCCCAGTATGTGTGTTGGTTCGTGGGGGAGGGATCTGAGGAAAAGGAAGTCTGGTCAGGACATGTGTGAAGAGGCCACCCTGGAGCCCAGGTGAGGGCAAGATGAAGCTTCCAGGAAAAGCAGCTGCAGAGAGCTGTTATACCCATCTGCATACCCAAGAGCCCTTGCTGCCAGAAGCCGGTGTTAGGAAGATGGGAAGGTTGTGGGTGGGGTGTCTGAACAGGCTCTCCCCAGCTGGCTTGGATCAACCCAACCCACAGGGGCAGAGAACAGGGGAGGGCTCCACTTCTACCCAACAGGCATGTTCCAATCCTGGCATCCCCACCCACCATGGAAGGCTGGATATGCACCATGAAAGACAAGGAATATGGAAGCTGTTCAAGACACATTGGATCTGCAGAAAAGCAGTTTGGCTTAACTGTTTACAGAGGACATATACATTCTTCCACAGCTCTGGTTCTCACCCCACAACATTTTCTTCTCTATTTATTAATTTCAAGATCTGGCCAGTGGCTCTGGCACCAGACACCATTGTGGCCAGATCTCCAAGAGTGCCTTGGACCATGGACCATGGTGGCTGACTCGGCAAGAAGGGGCTAGTGCCCCATGGAGACAGCTGAGTTGGTCCTTGATACACTACATGTTTACGCCTATGTTTGTTCCTTGGCCTTTCCTCAGTGCCCCTCCCACCTTTCCTGCCACCTTTGAGTGAATTTCTCCTGCTGTGTAATTGTGTGTACAATGTAAAATCCAGATAACCTAACGTAGCTTGTCCCCTTCTCACCAACAGCACACACTCATCCTCCCACGATGGAAGTAAGGTGTGTGTAGGGCAGTGGGAGGAGAAAGTTCTCCAGGTGGCTGGGGAAGGGTCCAGTCCAGGCTCTCCCGAACCCCATCCTAGTCCCACCAAAGGGGGAGCTGTGGCCATCTTCCTACATGTACCAGGGACGCCTTCATGCCAAGGCTGCTCTCACCAGCTGTCTCAGATGACAAATGAGGCTCATGTACAAAACCAGCAATGTCCTTTTTACCTGCACCTTTTTTATAAGAATATATTGTAATACTAAAAAATATTAAATCCATACCATCCCCCAGTCTGCCTTGAAACTTGGGCTGTCTTCCTGAGGGGCTGGAGGTGTGCTGGGGACGAGGCGTGGCTGGTGGCATGTTGGAGCCAGCTCCTACCAGCTCTGAGAGCACCACTGGCATTTTCTGGAATTTTGCAAACAGGTTCGTGTGGTACCATAGCTTGAAATCGGCCTCCTGGGAATTTGGCCTTTTCTTTTCCTGAGAGCACACTTGCGTGTAGGGCAGAGGGTGTCCCTGAGGGTAGACCCAAGGAAGCCTATCCATGTTAACCCAGCAAACAAGTCCAGTGCTTGTAGTGGGTGGGGGTGGGGGGCAGTGGTGAAACACAGGAGCCTCTAATCGCGCCCCCTGATCTCTAATAGCCAGTGCTGAGTTTAGGACACCCCTGACCATCTGACTGTAGACAGTGCATGCCCATGCCTCCCACTCCCTCCTACCTTCCCCTACCGGGAAGATGGGGATATTCGAAAGATATGCCCCTCCAGCCTTTCCAGTGTCTCCTGCTCCTCGTCCCCAAGGTAGTGGGCTTTGGGATGGGGTTGCGGGTTGGGCATGGAACCCTAGCAGCTGGGTGCCCTGTGTACAGATACAGTCCTCATTCTTGCATCTCCAAAGTTGGCATCGAGGCTTTATTTTGTGCGCTGTAAGGGTGAAGGCAATCTTCAACTCTTCTTTCCCTGATATGTTCCAGAGTAAAAGGGTGAGCAGTAGGTGCACCAGCAGTGCATGGGGCCAGGTGTGGTGGGGGTGGCTGGTCAGAGGTCCTCAGGGCTGCGGCCCGTGTGTGTGTCCTGCTCGAGCAGGGGGCGGAGGCGATGGAGCGGGCAGGACATGCAGTTGTTAAACTGAAAGCCTTTGAGTTTGAAGGGACCCAGGTGCTCTTTCTGAGGATGGAGGGCGAAGAGGCAGGGCTGTGGCTCCACGGACTCGGCAGGCAAAGCGGCCGAAGAGACGTCCCTGTACATTCTTAGTGCAAACTGTGCTGTCCCCCTCCGAGTGGGTTCCTCTGCTTTGTGAGCCCTTATCCTCTCCCCAGGGAAGCAGCAGAAGAGAAAACCCAAAATGAATAGTGGAAGTTACGGGTGGGACTCTCTGAAACTGGTTGTCTGAAATAGTTCAGATAACACGACTGATTTTTCTGTCATCGTGCATTGCTCATTGGGACCCCTCCCGTGATCAGAGAGGCTGAAGGGCCTGCTGGTATCCTCTCTGAATAAAGGCAGCCTCGCATGTCATCCAGGTGACCTAGCAGTAAGGGAGTGGGCTGACCTGGGGGTCCTACTGGTGAAGATAAATAGTGACAGAGTTAAAGGAACTTGACATCTTTCCCTCTGCCCGAATTGCATCCCATCTCTTGACACGGCTGGGCCACAGGTGAGAGGGGACAGGAGCTTTAAGTCCGATGGAAGTCCCCCCGCTGACCCCCAGTCTTGCTAATGAGCTTGATCTCCCCTAACACGATGTCCCTGCTGACAGCCTTGCACATGTCATACAGGGTGAGGGCAGCCACGGCAGCTGAGGTCAGGGCCTCCATCTCCACCCCAGTGGGGCCTCGGGCCTGGCAAGATGCCTGAATCACCACAGCATGGCGTGTGCTGTCCAGCTCCAGCTGCACCTGGACGTGGCTCAGGGCCACATGGTGGCACAGAGGAATCAGCTGGCTGGTCTTCTTGGCTGCCTGGATTCCAGCCAGCTGGGCCACCACCAGGGCATCTCCCTTCTTTAGCTGGTTCTCTTGGACGAGTTTGAAGGCCACAGGCCCCAGGAGGACCACGGCGGAGGCCACAGCCACCCGCTCTGTGTCTGGCTTACTACCCACATCTACCATAGCTGCTCGTCCTTCTGTGTCCACATGGGTTAGTTGGTCCGAGGTTGGCAGAGATCCTGAGCAGGTGGCAGGAGCCCGGGACATGGGGCTAAGGCACTTCGGGTCAGTGTCTAAGTCTGGGTGGGAACTGTAGTGTCTTTGAGGGGAGCCAGACCCCTGCCGCCGTTGGGTGAGGGGAGGGGTCTGGGGGACCCAACATCTTTTCCACAAAGTGGACACCTGGTTGGAGACACTCACTCTGTGTCTCAGACCTTGAATGCTGAGTGGGTCCCAAGAGGAAGTGCTTGGAAGGGCTGGTGGGGAATCCTGGAGCATCAAAAATAATTCTGGAAGGCAAGAAGAAAAGAGAAGACTTAGTCCAAAAGGCCATTCTTTTTCCCACCTCATCTCCCAAACCTTTGCCTACCCCACTTGAACTCTCTTCCATACTGGGGAAAGAGGAATGAAGGACAAAAGGCAGAGTGAGAAGAGAAAAAATAGAAGATGCACAGATGGAGTGTCCCCAGAACACAAGTATACAGCCCTTACCAGATGCTACACTGGATAAACAGCCCTACCAGTTTGACTGTCCTGTAGTGGTGATGGTGGGGGTACCCTGGGCTCCCCTCCTCACAAAAACTTTGTTGCCAAAGTGTTCTTAAGAAACACCTAGCCCTGGCTGGTGTGGCTCAGTTGGTTAGCAATCGTCCCGCAAAGCGAAATGTGTCTGATTCGATTCCTGATCAGGGCATGTCCCTGGTTGGGGAGCATCCAAGATGCAACCAGTTGATGTTTCTCTCTGACACTGATGTTTCTCTCCCTCCCTTTCTCCCTCCCTTCCCCATTCTCTAAAACTAAATAAAATATTTAAAAAAAATGAAATACACACACACACATACAGAAACACCCAAGGTCTGAAGACTGAAGCCTGGATCAGGTGACCTCCCATCTCTTCATTTCCTTAAAAGAAAACTACAGTGAGGTCTCAGCCCGAATGACCAATTATGGGTACTCTCATCCTCACAGCTCTGTGAAGAGTTAATAGTAATCATGTCGTTTACAGACTAGCTACTAATGGAAAGATTTAATCTGTTTAAAAACAATGTCTTTCAAGCCTCCTCAAGAACATCAGACATATACACAAAATGACAGGCTGCTTCCCCCGGTCCCCAGGGCCTCGGAAACCTTGCAGGCTCTTGCCAAAGGGTGGCCCACAAACTGGCAGCACCAGCGCTACCTGAGAGCTGTTAGAGGCGCAGAGCCCCGCCCCAGACCTCCCAAATGCACATCTGACATAAGGAAAGACCCAATGATTCAGGTGCATAGGAAAGCCTGAGAGGCCCTCTTGGTTTTTAGGAACCAGATTAGTTTACTCTGTATCCTGGAGAGGAATAATATACCTTATGGAGCTAAACAGGTCTCCCAACTTCCAGCCCTGGGCCCCCTACCTTGTCAATGTCAGAGGCACAAGGGGGCCATCAAGGCATCCCCGACTCCTTGCCATCAAGGTGTGTCAGCGTGGCTCAAGGCCCAACAAGAGGACTGTGATGCTAGAGGTGGGGGACGGGAGATGATCCAGTTTTCTTCCTAGGGGAGCTCTTTGGTGAGCTGCCTTTCCTCTGGGTGGTCCCTGGGCTGTCTGCCCTGCTGCAGCCTACTCCCTTCCATGCTGTGGGCTCACTCTGCTCCAACCTCTGCAGAAAAGCATCCCTTCCCCTAGTTTCTCCTAAGCTTTCTCTTGCCTAGTGGTACAAGTCAGGGGCCCAGGCCTGGCTGTGGCCAAGGGGGCGAGGCTGCCCTGCTCTAGTCTGGGCCTTGTGCTAGAGGGTAAGAGCCCCCTGAAGCTCCTCATGGCCCAGCCCCTTCCCCAGGCAGGAGACCACAGCCCTGTGACAAAGGTGTTTCTGTGTGAAGCATCCTCTGCAATGACAGATGTCCTAATCACCCAGGAGTTATGGGACTAGGAAGTTGAGGCCCCAGCTGTGCCCTCCATGGCAGGCTGAGTAGCATTCTTAGCTTGCTGCCTCAAGCTCGACTCCACATAGAAGCCACAACACATCACCCAATAGGTGCTAATGGTCCAGATGCACCCATGAGTAGGCCTATACTACACAAGGGAACTGTACCCAAGCTGGGATATTCTATAGCTGAGGACAGGGTCTCTCTCTTAACCAGCAGTTTTCTATTCAGGGAACAACTTAGTGATCATTAAATCTAAAGGACCCCACCCCAATTTCTGGTGAGACAGAATGATTATTTTTGTGGTATGTTTAATGAGGAAGAGACATGCACAAGGAAGAACAGAAGCAATAAAGGCTTGAAGGGGTATGAAAGGATGAAGGAGGAATAGAAGAAAAATAAGGCTGAGAACATCAGGATGAAATGCAGGATCTAGGGGTACCTTATAGTAGTGCCCCACCCCACGGGAACCCCCAATGACAAGGGTGAGTGGTTACGTACTGCTGGGTCACCCACCAATGAGGATCATGGGCCGGTTCTTCATCTGGGAGATACCGAACATGCCTGGGAGAAGGGGGTGGGGGGTGGGGGAGAGCAGGGCAGGGGAGAGAAAGGGGGGGGGAGAGTTCAGTGACACAACCGTGGACACAGGCGTGACAGCCCGTGTACATGCACTTGCCTATGAGCGCCTGACGAAGCCCCCACTGTGTACTGCAGGGCCCGCCATGACCGAGCCCAGAAGTCTGGGGACGCCAGGACCTACCCTCCTAACAGAAAGCAATGTGTGGGAAGACAGAGGGGCAGTAACACCCCTCTGCCCCCCACCTAATAAAACAGCCCAAGAGAATTCAAGGCCCCCTCTCCTATGCAGTCTCTGCTGTGTTAACTTCCCAAAGAGAACCATCAATGCACCCCAAATCTAGGAGTCCAACAGGGGTGACTGGGACTGAGGACAGCACTGAGTTGCCCTGGCTCTCTGCCAGGCTGTTCTTTGTCCTCTCACCCCAAACTACGGCCTCTGCTGATAGTGACCCACTTACCACGTGGCCTGGCGTTCCCCACTCCCACCCCTTACCTGCATGCTGCTGCTTCTTCCTGCCCACGGCGGCCCCGATGATTCTCAGTAGCTCCTCCTCGGAGGCCCCTGCACGCAAGTGATCCCGTAGGGATACCTCTGAGTTCCCAAAGAGGCAGACCTGTGGGGTCATCATGGAGGTAAGGAAAACATGCCTTCTTCACCCCTGAGCCTTGGCCTCAACCATAAAGACCCCCACGGTCTGAGCACCAGCACCCAGGCCTCCCGTGTCTGGGGCATAGTCAGGCAGGACTTCACGCAACGAGGGGCAGAGGTGCTGGATGGGTGAGTCAGAGATGCTGGAAGGGCAGGAAGCAAAATCAGACATCCAAGGTCTATCTCTGGATTATGATCATGTCATCTTCAACTTGCAGAGTGTACTTTAAAAAATTAAAGAGTTGCCAACACAGAGAGCACATCAAAATCCAGATCCACATTTCTCCTAAGTCATTCAATGGAATAGCCACTTCGTGGCCATGAGAGGAACACAGTTAGTTGGAGCTGAGTCCTGGGAGTCCCCTCTGAACATGGCATGCACATCCCATTTCCCCGCAGTCCCCTCCTGGGCCCTTGCCTCATGGACATTACCCACCTGCCCCTGTCCCGCTCCAGTGTGTGACCCCTGACTGGGGCAGAACAGCAGAGGGCTGGCAGAGATGGCATCCTGATCCCATTCAAACCTGACTCAGTGCTGCCCCGCTCTGAGAGAGGCTGAGTGCTCAGGGGGCTCAAGGATAAGAGAGGCAGTTCTGGAAAGGAAGATACCTACCATTCTCCCACAGAGCCTTATAAAGCACCTACTATGTGCTTTATGCAAGGCACTGTGGACTCAGAGACCACCAGAGAAGACAGGAATAGAATCTAAGCAGAAGGTACACCTACGTCACCCTGCTAGTTAGTCCTCTTCCTCACTCCCGCACCAGGCACCAGGTTCTCCTCTCTGCTCCGCACCTCCACCCCCCACCACCATGAGCTTCACTTTCCAGGCTTCCCTCCAGCTGGCCTCCACCTGGGTTTGGCTGATGGGAGATGAGAGGGTGAGAGGAGAGAGAGGCTGCGTGTTTGCTCCCTGCTTCCTCCCTGCTCTGACTTGTTGGAGTGGCTGCTTCCCTCCATAACTACCACACCAACCAGGAGGCCACTCCGCCAGCCCCCAGCTTTCTCTGGGCCCCAGTGACACTGCCTCCTCCCCTTCTGCTCCCCGCTCAGGGGTGGGCACAGCCGCTGTGCATGGAGTGTCCTAACATCCCCCACAGGTCCCTTAACCTCACCATCAGTAGCTTCTTCAGTGCATTTCCTTCAGAATCTCACCTTCTGTTTCCTGCAGGGCCCCGACTGATACACCACACACAGTTCAGTCAATTTTATTTCTCCAGCCCAGAAAAATCTTCTTCACTTTATGACAACAGCTGGATGATTTCTTTTGGATCTGAACTGAACCCACCTTCACCCCCCACACCTCAACCCTAAGTTGGTCCCAAAGTTGACCAGCCACCTGGATGCCTTTCTCCCCTCCGGCTGCACTACCAGGCTCCTCATTCTCCCTTCCCGTATTCACCTTACATTCTTATGTATTTGGGACATTGATAAGTGGCCATCTAATCAGCCCTCCTAGTTCCAAATTCAACCTGTGAATTATTCTTCCAAAAACACAAATGGGCAGCCTGTCTGCCCGTGCTTGGAAACTGCACAGCGCCTCACTGTCAACAGAACACTGTGCTCCTACCGGGGCATTCAAGCCCCCACCATGTTTCTCCCCGTGTCTGACTTCAATCTGCCCTAGCCATACTAGGACAGACCCCAGACAGGCCTCCTCCTGCCCTTGCTTCTACCCCAGCCATCCTTCAAGGCCACCACGGTCCACAATGCACTCCCTCAAGGTCCATCACCCTCATGACCTGCTGGGCCACTCACGGGACCCAGTATCCTGCACTTGCACATGTGAGCAGCTTTGTCTGGTCTCAGCAAGGAGGCTTTGTGCCTCCAAAGGGCAGGGGCGGGTCGATGTCTCCCTGTCACCCTCCCCAGGACAGAATGACAGCACACACTTTTATTAGACATGAGTAACGGAGGCTGGTTTCAGAGCCGAGCGGCTGGCCTAATGGAAGGGGCCAACCTGGGTGGGACAGGGCAAAGTGCACAGTGACCTTTCACCCCTACCCCCACCGTGGGGCAGTGAGTCCTGGAAAGTGGTGCCCAGTCAGCTGCAAGTTACTTCAGGGACCCAAGGAAGGAAGGAAGGAAGGAAGGAAGGCAGGCAGGAAGGAAGGAATCAGGGTGATGGTTCCATGGGGCCCATGAGTTTACCTTCCCCTGCTGCTCCCACGGCCTCCCCAAATCTCACCCCATTTCACCAACCACCCCATGTGCCCTGCTGGTCTCCCCTCCAGTCAGGGGCACTGGCAGGAAGGAATATTCAGAACACAGAGGTGGGGAAGGGGACGCTCACCTTGAGGTTCCCATCAGCTGTGATTCGCAGCCGGTTGCAGGTGCCACAGAAGTGCTCAGACATGGATGTGATGAAGCTGACCTGGCCTCGGAAGCCAGGGATTTTAAAGGCCTGGGCAAGGAGGGAAAGAAGGGCAGTGGAGGGGACATGGAGATGGGCCACTGAGCGCCAGCTCTCTCTCCCTGACATCAGAGCCCTCACTCCACAGCCCCCTCCAGTGCAGCCCTTCGAAAGGGAGCAGCCAAGGCCCTGACAGCAGAAGACTCTGGTTCACGAATGGGACAAGCTCTTTGCTGGTGCCTGGCCTACCCGGGAGCAAACCTGCTGAGCATACGGGACCTGCGGGCAGCACAGCCAGAGCAGGCCACATGGGAGGGCAGACTGGGTGCCCCACCACCACCTTCTGGAGTATGTCCTATGATAAGTCCTATGATAACCAACCCCCGTCCCATGTCTGGCCTGCCTCTGTATCAGGAAAGGGGCAGCTGGGACGGCACTGACACGCTGCCTGCTGAGTGGTGCCGCCCTGCGTCGCTGCACTCGGCCTCAGTATGGCCCCCGCCGGCTCTCCCGCCCTAGGGTGGAGGCACAGCTTTCCTCCCTGCCCAGCCCCCAGGCTGCCCCCAACCTTGGCTGTGCTGGATTCCTCCTCGGGCAGCTTCTCCAGCTCCGGCCACTGCTGCCGGAGGGTGTCCAGCATCTCTTTGTAGCTGACCATCTTCTTGAAGTTCCACTTGTTGCCTGTATGGGGGTGGAGGCTCCAGAGTCAGCGCTGCAGGAGCCCGGGGGCTTTGCGCCCATCCTCCCCCGCAGCCCAGGAACCAGTCCTCTCGGAGTGGAGGTCAGGTGGCCCTGCCTAAAAGCTTCTGATGCCCCATCAAAGCCCTAGCCCTAGAGCCTGCCCAGCCCCTCCCCACCATCCCTGGAGAAATTTCTACACACACAGCAGGGTCTGAGGTCAGCAGCAGCCGCAGTGAGCCAGACCTCGATGCCCCACTCCACCCTTGCCACTGTCTCCTGCTCTGCTGACAGGCCCAGCCCCCCCTTCCCTCCCCCACCCCACAGCACTGACCATCAAAGGGCATGTACTCTATGAAGCGCACGTCCAGGGGGAGGCCCTCGGTCAAGGCCACAAAGTCCAGGAGCTCATCTTCGTTCAGGCCACGCATCACCACACAGTTTACCTGCCCAGGGGACAAAGGAACCGTGAGGGCTGTCCCCCAGCCTTTTTTTTTTTTTTTTGCAGGGATGACCTTTGGGGATCTGGAGCCTGCCTTGGTTCTCCACTGGAGGTCCCAATCCTTGCCTTTCACGCTACAGTTCCCCTTGGGTTGGGCGATTCCAAGGGGTCATATTTTCCTCCCTCCCTTGCGTGGTGCGGGGCAGAGCTGGAAGCATTGGTAAGGAGGTGTGCTGGGGGGACACAGAGCTGACATGGGGCTGGGAGCTGACAGTGAAAGGCAAGGCCAGGGTGGAGGGGACAGGAAGTCAAGGGCCAGTAGCATGGCAAGTCCTCACCTTCACAGGGCTGTAGCCCAGCTCGATGGCCTTGTGGATGCCCTCCATGACCTTGTGGAACCCTGCGAGGAGCAAGAGAAACAGTCCAGGAACTTCCTCCCTCTCCCTGGCCCCCTCACACCCACAGGGAAGGAAGCGCCAGAGCTGTAAGGAGCCTCAGCAACTACTGAGTCCGGGGGCTGACAAACGTTTCCTGTAAAGAGCCAGACCGTACATATTGTAGGTTTTGCAGGCCAAGAGGCAAAATTAAGGATATTATGTAGGTTTATGTCATAAAGGTTTTATTGACAAAATTCAGAATATAATAATAATTGAGTATTTTTTTGTAATACCGTTCCACATATAGAATGGAAGAAATGAATTATTTTTACAGGGATAATATTTTGCTTGATTGGTGTTCATAGTGAAGTTAATGTTCCCTATCATTAAACTGATTGCAAATGTTACTTGCAAAATCCATTCTGGGATCGCAGGCTGTGAAAAAGCCGCCGGGGGCTGGCCCTGGCCCCGGGGCCATCGTGTGCAACCCTGCTCTCGTGAGCCCTCTTGGTCTGCAGGAGGGATGCGAGACCCAGAGACGCAGTGCCCTGCTGGCAGCCAGGTTTCCTGACTCCCTCATCAAGGCTTTCTCCTCAACAGCCTGTCCGTCGACACAGCCTCTATATTCTCACCAAGCACCTACTGTGCACAGCTGTGCCAGGGCTGGCGAGTGATTCCTATGCGTGTGCTTCTCACCCATCTTTGTGCTTAGCCCCAGGCTGGCTTGTCCTCGCCTTGGCTCATCTCAGCTCACTCCTGCATCCAAACAGTGGGCATCTACTGACACCAGTCCCACCCCACCCACCGCCTGCAGAGTCTGGTGATCACGTGTGATTCCCAGCTGGGACGTCACGCTGAGGGTGGCCTCCCTGGCGTCCTTGCAGCACTTCTGGATGGCCCAGGGAAGGAGGGCAAAGGGAGGAATGTGCAGCTTTCATACAAAATGCGGTCAGGATCACCTAAACTTCTTTACTCTATAAAGCCCTCTCCTCTCCAAAAGGAGGCAATGGGCACAGGAATCTGAATGGGAAGGAGGAGCCGACATTAGGACACACTGTCTCCGATCTTCATTCCAGGAAAGGACACATGGAGATCAGGGGTGGAGACATAGATGTATGGGGTGGTGGGGTGGATAAAGCCCCCAAACACACCTTCTCCCTTCCCACCTCAGAGCCCTTGCTGGTTCTCAGCTGACAGTCCCGCAGAGTAAGCTCCCTTGATCTGAATCCCCCCACCCAGTCCCTCAAGGCCCAGGATACATGCCTCCTCTCTGAAGCCTTCTAGGTGCCCCCCAGCTGGGAGTTCTCGCTCCCTCGCTGTGGTACTTTAATCAACACCACTAGACAAACAGAGGTGATCTAGTGGCATCACACCTTTTGTCCCTTAGTAGCCTCTCCTGCAGGGCAATGTCCTGTGTGTCTCTATCTCCCTCCCAGCCCTCCAGTGCCTGAAACAGTCCTTCATGAGAGGGCAAGGACTCACAAGCACTTCCTCAGCACACAGTGGGGTGTGAACAGGGAGTCACAGTGTGGGGCAAGAACCTGTGCCCCAGTGTGAGGCCCAAGACCCAAAACACATGAAGGGGTGGAGGCCTAATGAGATCCGGGGCTCTGGCCAGTCTGCCTCTCCAGCCCTGCCCTCCCTGAGGAAGCCTGTGCAGGGCATGAAGGGAGAGGCTCATGTCCAGCGTGGGCACAGAGAGTACCACTGGGAGCCGCTGTGGGACCCCCACCTGGCAGTGCAGGCACCTCAGGACAGCTGCTTCTATTCTGGGTGGCCCCACATTCCTTCAGAGCTCATTATAGGGTAGCCAACTTATACCAGTGTGCCAGGGACTATCTTGGTTTTAGAACTGAAAGTCTTGAGTTCTTGAAACCCTCTCAGTTCTGGACAAACTGGTGGGTGATAGGCATGGTAGGGTGGCCACCGTAGCTCTTAGCATCTGATCCCCAAAATTCCCCAGGGATGTGGCTATAAAGATGAGGGACACTTGGTGCAGGTGAGGGGTGAAGCCTAGGTTTATCTATAGCCCAGGCACCAAGAGCAAGAGACCAGGCCGCCTGCCATAGCTCCAGCCACAGCTCCCAATTACAGGGGACACCCTGCATGGTGAGCTGCATCTACTCACCTTTCCTGCGGACGATGAACTCAAACTTGGCTGGCACAAGCGTGTCCAGGCTAATGTTGATGGCACTGAGCCCAGCTTTCTGAAGCTGAGGCAGCAGCCGGGCTAGGTTGATGCCATTGGTGGTGACACCGATGGTCCTCAGCCCCTCCAGCCGATGGAGCTGGGCTGTAGAAAGAACAGCAGGAAGTATCAGCCTACTTGTTCTTGGTGAGGCCAGGAGAAAGCTGAGTCCAAACTCAACTAACCAGGTTTAGTTTAGTAAGAAGCATAAGAATAAAAAAATGATAAAAATAACCAAAAGATTAAATACTGACTGTTCACTCTGCTAGAGGCTCTGCTTAGAGCTTTGTGTACATGAGCTCATTGAAGCGTCACAATAATAATGATCTCCATTTAATAGATAAGGAAAGAGAGGCTCAGAGTGATTAAGAAAATTGTTTTAAGACACACAGTTAGTAAGAGGAAGCTCTGAGAATCAAATTCATGTGTATTTGAACCTAGAACTATGCTCTTAATAATTAACTCGCAGGTGCTGATACTTGGTTTGGATTATGCACTAAATTGACTCCATTCCACCAAAAATCTCTAGAAATAACTAAAGAATTAAAGAAAAAACAAAAAACAAACCCACCCTGACTGGTGTTCCCAGCAGCTCCCAGTGGTACTCTCTGTGCCCTGGACATGAGCCTCTCCCTTCATCCCCTGCACAACCCACCCTGATAGGTTACTGGTTCGATCCCAGTCAGGGCACATGCCTGGGTTGCAGGCCAGGTTCCCGCTTGGGGATGTGTGAGAGGCAACTGGTCAATGTTTCTCTCACACATTTACGCTTCTCTTCCTCTCTTTCTCCCTCCTCTTCTCTCTCAAAATTAAATAAATAAATAAATAAATAAATAATTAAAAAACAACCTATTATAGCACTGGAAGGCAAGAAAGAATGTCTTCAGTGGCTTAGGAAGATGGAGGAATACCGAAGGATAGAAAGCAGAGGGAGATAAGGAGACCACAGCCCAAAGCGCACACAGAAGGTTCTGTACAAAGTGGGAGGGTGACTGGCATGCACTATGCTTCACAGTCACATAGACAGGGAGTGGCAGGGTCTTTGGTTATGTCAAGGAGGTTGCCTTTCTGGGGAATTACAGCTGGATGAGTTGGGCGAGTTGGCCTTCTTCTCATCCGTAGGAGCAGGAGAAGGCAGCAGCTTTTACCCCAAGCTTAGAGCTCTTTAGCTAGCCAAACCGGATAGGGGAAGCCTTGAGTAAGCTGCTGATGCTCAGGAGATATGGGAGTCATAAAACCCAGAAGCCTAGCAAGACGTCATGCCTCTATCCACTGCCTCAGGGGCAGCCAGCATAAACAGATGCAGCATTGACAGCCAGGCCAGCATAGCAAGGACTTAGCAGACATTTAAAGCAATGATGAGAAAGAAAGATAAATTCCACAAATAGAGAAATGAAAGAGGAAGAAGTGAGAGAGATAAAAGAAGATGATTCTTTTAAAATTCAGAGTTAGATGAACATAGATGCAAAAATCCTCAACAAATAGTAGCAAACCAAATTCAATAATATATTAAAAGGGTCATACACCAAGATCATGTGGGATTTATTCTAGGGATACAAGGATAATTTAACATCCCCAAGTCAATCAGTGTGATATACCACCATTAACAAAAATGAAGGACAAAAACATATAGTCATCTCAATAGATGCAGAAAAAGCACTTGACAAAATTCATCATACATTCATGAGAAAAACTCTCAACAAAGGGGTACAAGAGGAATGTTGCTCAACATAATTAAGGCCTTATATGATAAGCCCACAGTAAACATCATACTTAATGGTGAAAAGCTCAGATCTTTTCCTAGGAACAAGATAAGGATGTCCACTCTTGCCACTTTTATTCAACATAGTATTAGACAGAACAATTAGGCAAGAAAAATCAATAAAAGTCATCTAAGTGAGAAAGGAAAAAGTAAAATCATCACTGTTTGCAGGTGACATAATATAAAATACAGAAAGCCCTAAAGAGTCCACCTAAAAACTGTTAGGAGAAACAAATCAAGTGAAGTTTCAGGATACAAAATCAATATACAGAAATCTGTTGCATATACATTAATAATGAACTATCAGGAAAAAAATTAAGTTCCATTTACAATTGCATTGAAAATAATAAAATATCTAGGAATCAATTTAACCAAGCAGGTGAAAGACCAGTACACTGAAAACTCTGAGACACTGATAATAGAAATTGAAGAAGACACAAATAAGTAGAAAGGTATTCTGTGCCTATGTACTGAAAGAATTAATATTTTGAAAATGTCTACACTTCTTAAAGCGATCTACAGATTCAATGCAATCCCTATCAAAATTCCAACGGTATTTTTCACAGAAATGGAACAAAAGAATTCTAAAATTTGTATGGAACCACAAAAGACTCCACATAGCCAAAGCAATCTTGAGAAATAAAAACAAAGTTGGAGGTGTCATGCTTGCTGATTTCAACTTATGCTACAAAGCCATAGTAATCAAAACCGGTATGGTACGGACATAAAAACAGACACACAGATCAATGGAACAGAATCAAAAGCCCAGAAATAAACTCACACATATATGTTCCATTAGTTTAAGGCAAGGGAACCAAGAATATATAATGCGAAAAGGATAGTCTCTTCAATAAATGGTGCTGGGAAAACTGCACAGCCACATGAAAAAGAATAAAATTGGACCACTATATTACACTGTATAAAAAATTAACTAAAAATGGAATAAAGACTTCATATGAAATGAGAAAACTCCTAGGAGAAAAGCATAGGTGATAAACTCCTTGATGTTGGTCTTGGTGATGATTTTTTGGATCTTTCACCAAAAGCAAAGGCAACAAAAGAAAAAATAAACAAGCTGGACTACATCAAATGCTGTTCATTACAGCATTATTTAAAATAAGCCAAGACATGGAAACCACCTAATTGTCCATCAATAAATGAACGGATAAAAAAAAAAAGGGCACACATACACAATGGAATATTCAGCCATATAAACCTTGTGACATAGATGGACCTTGAAGGCATTATGCTGAGTGAAATAAATCAGACAGAGAAGACAAATATGGCATGATCTCATTTATATGTGGAATAAACAAACAAACCCGAAATCATAGATACAAAAAACAGATTTGTGATTGCCAGACGTGGGTGGTAGGGTGTGAATTAAGTGGGTAAGAAAGGCAGTCAAAAGGTATAAACATCCAGTTATAATGTCAATTCCTGGGGATGTGATGTACAGCATGGTGACTATAGTTAATAATACTATATTGTCTATTTGAAAGTTGCTAAGAAAATAGATCTTAAAAGGTCTTATTATAAGAAAAAATATGTATAACTAAGTGTGGTGATATATGTTAACTACATTTATTGTGGCGATCATTTTGAAATATATAGAAATATCAATTTATTATATTGTATACCTGCAACTAATATAATGATACATGCCAATTATATCTCAATACAAAAAAATTAAAGTTAATATCCTTCAGGTTTAAATATTACATTCTGAAATGAGAAAAATAATTATAACTTGTGGAAATAAAATACATATTGTTAAAAAAATATTCTTTATGGAAAGTTATAAAATATATATAGTAATGGAAATATCAAGATATACATAAAGCTATAATATATAATTACAGAAAGATAAAAACTTGATGGGAAAAGCATGGACACATATGAAGAGCAAATGAGCAAGCCAGAATACTGAGCAAAGGAATTCTCCCAGGTTGTACACAAAAGAACAAGAACAAACAACAAAAAATACCTACTCACATTTAAATCCAATAAAATCTAGAGAAAAGATACTGTGTCAAAATGTCCATGGTGGTTATGTTTTATCAATATATTATTATAGGTGATTTCTACATTTACTTGTCTAAAGATAAAATGTATTTCAAAGCATCTGAATGCATGAATCTTGGTGAAGAATCAGATGAGTTCTGCAGGGAGCAGAAACCAGGAGTGAAGTGCCCAAGTGAAGTCTGGGAGAAAGATTGAGAAAAAGGCAGCAGAAGATCACAGATTTAACCATCAGTTCAGGTAGGGGTGTGCAGAAGTGCACATACTCATGGTATAAGACTAATATTGTATAACCTTTCTAGAGAGAAGTTATGGTACTTTATAAAGTCTTTGATTATTACTTAAGGAAATAACAATGGATTTAAACAATTTTTATCTACAAGGGTGTTTATTAGAGAATGATGCATAATAAAAGGCAGTGGGAAATCATTCTGATACCCAGCAATAGAAAAGTGGCCAAATTATGCTTTGTCTAGGAGATGCAATCAAAAATGACTGTAAAATAATATGTTAGGGTGTCGAGAGATACACATGCTATATTAAGTTCAGAGAGCGATTAAAAATAGTAGTTAATATGATTTCACTTATATGTGGAATCTAAAGAACAAAATTTATGAACAAAACAGAAACAGACTAACAGACATAGAGAACAAACTGAAATCTGCCAAATGGGAGGGGGGTTGGGAGGCTGGGTGAAAAAGGTGATGAGATTAAGAAATACAAATTGGTTGTTACAGAATAGTCATGGGGATGTAAAGTACAGCACAGGAAGTCATCGGCAGCCGTCCGTCTCGAGAGACGATGGTGTAGCTTCTTAAGAGTCCATCTGCACCGCCGAGAATGGCTGTGCAGTCCGACTCGGGAGTGACACGGTATCTGTCTCCCCCCGTGTCGAATCGATATCTTGCGATGACGCTGGAGTGTCCTCTCCAGCGAAGCTGAAGCTACAGAGCCTGGGCAGGGTGATATGGAGGGTCTGCTGTTGCCCATGCAGCAGACCCCCCCTCTCTTCGCAGCTGAAGGGTCCAAGGGAAAGACGGAGTCGATACAGCTTGGCTTCAGGTGCGCCGCAGGAGTTGCCGGAGTTGACTACAACGTCAAACCGCCTTAGGGACTCCGGCTCCGGATTTTCTGTCGGGGTTTACTCCCTTAGCCTTTCCCCTGAAGAGGTATGCCGCAAGGCAGAGGAGGTTTTTTGGAGTCAGAGTTTTCCTTCTCTGATGTGCCCTGACTGGAAGATCGAACCAGCGACACTTAGCTCGCAGGCCGACGCTCAATCCACTGAGCCAAACCAGCCAGGGGCAAGCACAGGAAGTACAGTCAATAATATTGCAATAACCATGTATGGTGTCAGATTGGTCCTAGAATTATTGGGGGAATAACTTTATAAATTATATAATTGTCTAAACACTCCGCTGTACATTTAAAACATAAAATAATATCGAATGTCAACTGTAATCAGGAAAAAAAAGGTAATAAACAAACAAACAAACAAAAACAATCAAACAGTAGTTGAAAATTAAATGCAGAAAAAAACCCAGTATGTTGATAGTGGTTACAATGAAAAAGTAGTTACATATTTTTGCTTACCTGAAATAAACATATAAAATTAAAAAATAAAAGTTGTTTTAAACAAACAACAACAACAACAACAAAGCTTTACTATGGGGCTCTGCCAACATGGGAATCAGCAATAGCTGTTGGTTCCCTCCATGGAGGGAGATTCCAGAGAAACACAGAATCCAGGACATTAATAAAAGAAAATCTTGAGAAACTCATGGAAGACGGACAGGTTGAACTGGCATGGGGGAGGCGGTTTGTAGCCTGGGGTTGATGGTGGCTGCCAGAGAATGTAGTCATTGAAGGTTAAGTGAGCATGTCAGTTCAGCTCTCTTGCCCTCACCCCTTGATGCCTCAGAGCAATCATGCTTTTCCCCTTACTGAAGAAATCAGTGGCTCAGGAATCCACTGGTGGTAAACTCAGGGAGCTGCAGAGCTCTGCTGAAAGAGGAGGTGAAGACAACAGGTGGGGACCTGACAACCACCTGCATTCATTCCTCCACACTCCCAAAGCCCCAGGACTGGTGGATTAAAATCAAGGGTGACTTTCTCCTTCAGGTTTGAAGGCGAAGACCTAAAAGACTGCCATATTTTATGTGTCCAGGAGGTGCCATTCTCATCATAACCAAAACGAGCAGTGTGCATCTCCTGGAGCTGTGCAGTGCACAACCTGAGCAGTTTTACATGGCAAGGCTGGTCATTCGGTGGAGGGGCAAACATGAGCGAATAACTAGTATCCTGGGATCTTGAGCTCCCTATGTCTATCAAAGACTAAAATCTGGCCTTAACCCTTTTTCCATTAAGCAGTGTTATTTGCATTATGTGCCACTGAATCAACTGACTCCTGATGACCCCATGAATGAGAGATGTCCAACATGGCCTGTCTCCAACAGCCCTGCTCAGCTCCTGTAGACTCCTACCTATGGCTTCTTTTATAGAGTCAATCCATCTCATGGTTGGTCTTCCTATTTTCCTGCAGCCTTCTATTTTCCCCAGCATTATTGTCTTTTCCAAAGAAACCTTCTCATAAGGCACCTGAAGTAGAACAGCTTCAGTTTTATCATTTTTGCCTCCAGTGACGTTTCAGGGTTATTTGCTCTAGGAACCACTGTCCATCTTTCTGGCATTCAGAATATCTGTAAAGCTCTCCAACACCATACTTCAAAAGAATCATTTGCTTTTCCTATCAGCTTTCTTCACTGTCCAATGTTCACATTTGCACACAGTAACTGGGAATACAAGTGTATGGATGATCTTAGCCTTGGTCTCTAATGACACACTTTTGACCTTGAAAACCTTTCCTAATTCTCCCATTGCCTTGTGAGTCTCAGCTGTCTCGATTTCTTGGTTGCAGTCTTCATTTGAACTGATAACTGAAACAAACAAGCAAAACCTTAACCTAGACAATGAAGACACTGAAATTGTTAAACTTGTGTATTTATTCTGTAGTCATTTTTGTCTTCTTGATGTTCAAATGAAGTCCTGCTTTGGCACTTTCTTCTTTCAATTTCATCAGAAGTTGTTTCAAATCATTGCTACTTGCTGTAAGTAGGATGGTATCAGCTGTATATCTTAGTTATTGATATTTCTTCCACCACTTTTCACTCCTTCTGAGTCCATCCCAGTTTTTTGTATGGTATGTCCTTTATACAGATTAAACAAATAGGAAGATAAAATGCAACTTTCTCTGACACCTTTGCTTACAGAAAACCATTCTGTCTCTCCATATTCTGTCCTGACAGCCTGACAGTGGCTTCCTGTCCACAGCACAGGTTACAGCTCAGGACAATCAAGTGATGGGGCACATCCATTTCTTTCAGAGCAACCCATAGCTTTTCACAACCCACATGGTCGAAGGCTTTACTGTAGTCTGTAAAACATAGACTAACCACCTGAAATTCTCTGGAGCTTTCCTGTATCCAACATATGTTTGCAATTAGACCTCCAGTGCCTCTTCCTTTTCTGAATCCAGTTTGAACATCAGGCATTTCTTGCTCCACATGAGGTAGAAGCTTTGGCAAATCACCTTATAAGCAAATCACTTTACTTGCATGGGAAATTAGAACAATGGTCCTATAGTTACTGCACTCCTGGCATCTCTTTTCTTGGGAATTGGGATGTATATTGAATGTTTCTAGTGCCATCCAGAACAGCTAATATTCTACAGAAACAAACTTACAGGCTAAACTAAGGAAAAGTACCCCCCTCATGAAAAATATCTAAAATACAAATAGAAGAAAAATTATTAAAGTAGGTATACAAGTATGTAAAATAAACATGATTAATACAGTAAAAAATTAACGATATTTACAATATAAAATGAAAATTTTCATTTTAAAAATACAGGAAAATAATAAGTAAAAATGTGATTGTAAAATAACACAAAAAATAAGATGAACAGAAATATGGACACAGGAGAGTTTGATGAGTTAGGAGGTAGGATTAAGGAGTTCACCCAGGAAAAAAGAGGAGAGATTAAGAAATCAAATATAATTTAAGAACTGGGGAGGCTGTAAGTAGCAGGAGCAACATCCAGATAGTAGAGGTCCCAGAAGAAAAATTAAACTGGAGAAGGAAACATCTGAAGAAACAATGGAGAACATTTTTCCCAAATTTAAAACAAATGGCTTAGCACTGAAAGAACCATTTCAATGTCAACAGAACAGATGAGGAAAAGCCTATTTTAGACATACTATAGTAAAATTTAAGAAAATCACATATAAAGAAAACACTCTAATAACTTCCAGATAGAAGGAGCACACCACCTGCCAGAGCGAGAAGCAGACTGACACACTTTTCCCACAGCATACTGACTGTAGGAGACAACGCAGGGCCATTCTTAACGTAATGAAGGAATGAACCTTGAACTCAAAATTTTATATGCATTCAAATAACATTAGAAAACTACTACTACTTTGAAACATTATAAAAACTACCTTGGCTTGCTAGATTTAATCATATTTATTGTCAAAATTAGGTTGGCCATTAGAGCCACACTGAAAAACTGTTAGAGAAAATAAAAAAGATGAATAACAAATTCAGAAGATGTGATAATTATAGGTGATCAAAGACCTTGGTAAAGTTTGTTGTTATCTTAAAAGATAGTGCTTATGAGAGACATGGGGAAGGACTATTCATAATAACCCACAAGAAAATTCTAGAAAATATCAACAATAAGTGGGTTGACAAAATCAAAAGCCTACTAAAGTTCTTGTCTTGTTGGGGAGAAGGAAGAATAATTTATTTAAAAGCCAAAAAGGCAGAAAAAATGCATATAAAAAGTATGAAAGATAAAAGATTGTAGAAACAAGTCCAAATAAGTCAATAATTACAATAAAGGTAACTAGAATAACTGGTGAGTTACCAGTTAAAAGTCAGATATTGTCAAATCAAATTTTTAAAAAGCCAGCTAGATGCTGTTATGAGACGTATCTAAAGGAGACGAACACATAAAAAAATAGTTTATAAAGTAAAATGATGGAAATAGATTGAAGTTTTACTCCAGCGACAAGCAAGCTGAATAGCTTTAGTAAAATAAAATGCATAAACCTTAGGGCCCAAAGTATCATTATGAAGAGAAATCCACTACACAGTGATAAAAATTTTAATTTATGAAGAAGACAATAATTCTAATCACATGTAAATTTAATAAAATCACCTCAACGATATGTAAAATAAAAAGCAATAGGACCTCTGAGAGAAATTAACAAACCTGCACATTTACTATTGGCAGGCCAAGCAGATAGAAAGCCAGCAAAGACAGAGATAACCAGAAGACTGAACAATAAAATTAACCAGCTGGATCCAATGAACAAATATAAATGTCTCCATCCAATAATTTAAAGATTAGCCATTCTCCTCAAGCACACATAGAACATTTACAAAAACTGCCAAACATACTAGATCATAAAATGTCTCAATAAATTCTAAATAGTCATCATAGATATATTTTCTTACTACCATATTCTTAAATTACAATAATAAAAATCTAGTAAATGAAAAATTCACATGTATTTGGAAATTAAAAACATTATTTCTAAATATTTCATGAATGAAGGAATAAATAAGAATAAAATTAACAAATATTTAGAACCAAATATTATTGAAAAAAAATAAAAAAAAGGAATAGGTTATCCCAGGATGGAAGCAGAAATAGTAAAACAGAATACAAAATATATCATAAGAGGTTCAACAAATCCAAAAGTTGGTTTGTTGACTAGCATAATAGACAAACCTCTAGCAAGACTTATCAGGGGAAAAAAAAGAGATAAAGCACAAATAAGCCACATTAAAAATAAAAAAGGACAAAATTGCAAGTAAAACTGAGACTGAAAAGATAGTAAGAAAATATTACCAATAATTTCACACCAATAAATTTGAAATCAGACATAACAAATGTCCAAAAATAAAAAACCTACCAAAACTGATTTCAAAAGAAGTAGCGAACTTGAACTGTGCAATAACTATTCAAGAAATTGAAGCGACAGTTTAAAATCTCCCTGCAAAGAACATACCAGGCAGAGATAATGTTACAGGTGAGATCAAGCTTTCAAAAAGTGATTACCACCATTTAGTATAAACTCTTGTGGATAAAAGAATAAGAGGGAATACACCTGTGATGGTCCAAATGTTTGTGCCCCCAAATTCACATGTGGATTTCTAATATCCAATGTGATGGTGTTAAAAGGTGGGGCCTTTGGAAGATGATTAGGTCACGAGGGTGGAGGGATTAGTGCTCTTGTAAAACAGACCCCACAAAGTTCCCGAGCTCCCTATGCCGTATGAAGATACAATAAGAAGTCTTCAGCCCAGAAGGGAGCCCTCACTTGACCATGCTGGCACCTTGATATTGGACTTCCAATCTCCAGAACTGTGAAAAATAACTGTTTGTTGTTTATAAGCTACCCAATCTGTGGTATTTTGTTTATAGCAGCCTAAATGGACTAATAAACTACCTAATTCATTTTTTGAAACTTAATATCAAAATTATGCAAAAGGAAACTTACCCACTTCACTCATGGATATAAATGCAAAAATGTAAACAAAATTTTTACACACTGAACCTAATAGTAAATAAATACAAAGTATACCAGGACTAGGTTGAGTTTATTACAGGTTTAATATCAGAAAAGCTTTAAATGTCATTCAGAATAGTAAAGAAAAAAAATCATAGATTACCCAAACATACATAAAAATATATAATAAAAAAACTTAGTGAAGTAGGAAGGGAACTTCATTACCTTATAAAAGTTATTTTAAAAAAAAAATCTTATAAGATACATCACTCTAAATGAAGAAACATTAGAATCAGTTTCCTATTACCACTATTATTCAACATCGTACTTAAGACCCTAGATATTACAATAGGACAAGAAAAGGAAATTAAAGGCATATAAATAGGAAAGGAAAGATAAATTACCTTTAGTTGCAGATGATATGTTGCTAGCACAGAAAACACCAAATAACCTAAACATACATATTATAGCACTGATAGCAGAATTAAGTGAATAAATCAACAACAACAAAGTGAGAAAATGTAATTTAAAAAATGACACTTCATTTCTCAGGATCCTAATATAAAATAGAATTCACCCCAGATTGCTAAAATAAAGAGACTTTATTGAAAGGACTACTTAACAATGGCAAGGGCAGACTTAGGGACCCCAGCAGTGAATAGTACAGCACTCAGACTAGCACCACTGGGGATCCATTACTATACTTAGGGCCAAAGGGACATGAAGAGGAAATTAAGTTAGGAGTCCAATTAAGTCACCATGCAGAGTCCAGTCCCAGAGGGAATACAGCTACTGTCAAAAACCCAGTGTAGAAATCGTGCAGGGAGCAGTAAAAAATAACCTGACTTCCCCGACTCATGGGGAACTCAACAGGAAAGGGACCCTGGGTGATGTTGTTCTTGGGGTCAGCTAACTGGACCAAAAGCAAGGAAAAGGAGGGAAATGGGTGTGGGATGGTGGCTATATGAATAAAAATGATGTTAATTCTCCGCAATTTGATATACAGATTTAGTGCAATTAAAATCCCAACAGATACACAAATAATGAACATTCTGAAAAGGGAATTGCAAAAACAATCAATTTATAATACCATAAAAAATAATAAAATGTATAGGATCAAACAAAGTGGAAGACTTTAACAATAAAAACTTTGCATTGCTGAAAGAAATTAAAGAAGACATAAATAAATGGAAACACATCTCATGTTCATGGGTTGTAAGACTTATTGTTGTCAATATTACCCAAAGCAATCAACAAAATCAGTGCAATCCCTATCAAATTCCCAATGTCCTTTTTGTAGAACTAGAAAAGCCTATTCTAAAATTCATATGGAATAGCAAGAGGCCTTGAATAGCCAAAACAATTTTTGAAAAAGAACAAAACTAAGGGCCTCACACTTCCTGATTTTAAAACCCATTACAAAGCTACAGTAATCAAAACAGTGTGGTATTGGTATAAAGGCAGACATAGAGACTAACGGAATAGAATAGAGAGCCCAGAAATAAACGCTCACATATACGGTCAACTGATATTTAAGGGAGCTGCCAAGACCATTCAGTGGAGGAAAGAACAGTTTTTGTTTTTCCTACAAATGGAGCTGGGATAGCTGGATATTCACATGCAAAAAAATGAAGTTCTGGACCCTTACCTAATACCATATACAAAAATTAACTCAAAGTATTAAGTATTAACACAATAAAATTCCTGGAAGAAATCCTAGGGCAAAAGCTTCACAACATTGGATTTGGCAATGATTTCTTGGATATGACTCCAAAGGCACAATCAACCAAAGAAAAATGGACTTCATGAAAATTTTAAAATTTGTGCATTAAAAACACTATCCATAGAGTAAAAAGCAACCCACAAATGAGAGAAAATACTTGCAAATCTATCCCATTAGGGGAAAACTCCTGAAATTCAATAACAACAAAAAAAAATAACCCAATTCAAAACTGGGCAAAAAGCTTGAAAAGATGTTTTTCTAAAGTAGATATACAAATGGCCAAGAAGCACCTTAAAAGATGCTCAACATCACTAACCATCAGGGGAATGGAAATCAAAACTGCAAAGAGATAATGCCTCATTCCCACTGTGATGGCTATTATCAATAAAAATTAAAATGAGTGTTGGCAAGAATGTGGAGAAATTGGAATGCTTGTCACTGTTGATAGAAATGTAAAAAGGTTCAGCCACTATGGAAAACAGTATAGAGGTTTCTGAAAAAATTTAAAATGGGATTACCATATTCTACTTCTGTCTCTTGAAAACAGGATCTCAAAAAGATACTGCTACACCCATGTTCATAGCAGCATTATTCACAATAGCTAAAATATGGAAGCAACTCAAGTTGACCAATGAATGGATTATCAAAAGGTGGTATATTCATAAACGGATTCAGCCTTAAATAGAAAGAAAATTCTGCTATATGCTATCACATGGATGAACTTTGGGAGCATTATGCTAAGTGAGATAAACCAGTGACAAAAGACAAATAGTGTATGACTCCAGTTATATGAGGTTCTTAGAGTAGCCAAAAATCATAAAGACAGAAAGTACAATGGTGACTGACGAGGCAGGGGAGGACAGGGGGAGAACTGGGAGTTTTTATTTAATAGATACAGAGTTTCAGACTTACAAGATCAAAAGAGTTAAGACTATGGATGGTGTTATGGCTGTACAACAATGTGAACATACTTAATATTACTGAACTATATGTTTAAAAGTGGTTAAGATGGTAAATTACATGTTATGTGTGTGTTAAAACAATAAAAAAAGAAAAACAATCCAACAGAATTTTCCATGGAATTTGTTAAGCTGATTCTAAAGATCACATGGACACAGCTTCGTATAGCTAAAGCACTGCTGAGAAATAAAGGGACTTGTCCTGCGGATAAAGGAAGTATTATAAAACTACAGTGATTGAGACTGTTTCATGTTGGCATAGAGACAGACAAACTAACTGAAAGAACAGAACAGAACCCAAACCAGAGCAATGCCCACATGGTAGATTTATAGAGGAAGTGGAGACTACTCAATGAAAAGAAATAAGAGAAAATGACTATCACATGGAGAAAAGTAAAATGAGGTTCCCAAAAATCATTCACAGATGAACTAAGGACTTAAATACAAAAAGCAAAATGTTAAATGTTTTAGTAAAATACCAGGTAGTTGTTCCGACTTTGGGAGAGGAATTTCATTAACAAGATGCAAGAAACACTAACCATAAAAGACAAAATTGATAAATGTAAGAACTGATATTGCTTAAAAGAACTGTTTTACAAAATGTGACACTTTTTTTTCAAAATGGGAGAAGACATTTGCAACATAAAGAACTTTTACCAAACCAATATGACAGGTCAAATAATCAATTAAAAAAATGGGCAAAAGACATGACCTGGTGTTATGCAGAAAAAGAAAAAATATATACATATATATAGCTAATAAACATGTGAAGAGATGATTGACCTCATTCTTAAAGCCACATAAAATAACATTTTACACCTGTTCACCTGGCAACAATTCAGAATGATAATACTAAGTGCGGGGGTGGGGGTGGAGGGCAGATGTGGTTTCAAAGGGTTTCTTATGTACTGCTGGTAACAGTGTAAATTAACACAACCACTTTATAAGATAATGCCAAATTGTTTTCAAAAGTTAAACATTCACATACTCTATAACCCAGCTTTTCCACTCCTAGAGAAACTATACACAAGGATACATGAATGTGAACAAAAATGTCTAAAGCAACAATGTTTATAACATCAAAAAACTGGAAACAACCCAAATGCTCATGAACAACATAAATGTGAGTACTGTATTCATGTAAAGGAACAGTAAGAGGATCCTAAAGAAGAGGAATGAATTGCAAACTCAGGTTACATGCATGAATTTCAGTTGTGTCAAAGAGTAAGTTCTGGCATGATAACTTAAAGTTCAAAGCACTATATCTCATTTTTAAAAAGCAATGATGAACACAAAACTTAGGATCGTTCCCTCAGAGGGGGGAGGTACAGGTTAGAGCAGTCCATATAGGTGGTTAAAAGTTATTTCCAATGTTCTTATTCTCTCCCTGCCCCGGCCCCCCCACCAATAAAAACTAGCGAGGTAGTGGGTTTACTTCGGAATTTATAACATTATTAAAACTTATAGATAAATTAGTATGAATGAAGTAAAACAGGCTATGCATGGACCAACAATGAGATGATCTCATGAACTAAGGATTATGATTTAATCTAATTCTATGCAACTAGAGTCCATTAAAAATGAAACAAAACAAAAAAACTTTACCCCTTTTCAAAAACCCGTAATGATTCCCTATTGCACTGGGTCTTTCATGGGCTTTAAGCTATGAGATCTAGATGCTCCCTGTATCTTCATTTCTTCAACACAGCACAAGAGAGGGAAGAAGGGAGGGAAGGAGGAAAAGATAGAGGGAGGTAGGAAAGAAGAAAAAGGAAAAGGCTGTAGGACCCAGTGATTCCTAAGCTAAGTGAAGCTCGTCTGACAGCAACAAGCCATTCTTGAAGTTAGGATCCAAAACAATTGCTCTGCAAACTCCTCCAAAACTATCATAGTTCTTGTGTATTTATTTCCCATTTTCTTATTTCTCTTGAGAAATCCCAAACCTTTTCTATTCAACATAGCAGCAGTAAGCCACGCGTAGCTATAGATCAATTAAAACGTAACAAAGTTACAAATTCAGTTCCTCAGCCACACTAGCCACATGTCAAGAGCTCAACGTTATTGTGGCTGCTGGCTACCATATCTGACATTACAGATCTAGAACATTTGTACCATCTGGGAAAGTTCTATCGGACAGCGATATTTTAAACCCATCTCAGCTGAAAAGAAGTGGCAGAGGAACTTGTTCACACAGGAGTTGGGTTCGAGGAGTGCCAGAGAGTCTAAGACTTGGCACAGAGGATCACAGATGGCAGCAGATAGAGCCAGGGAGGGGCAAGCCGTCCTCCCATGGGGATTTCTGCAGCACCAGGCCCAAGGCTGACAGCGTCTCAGGCAGGGACCCCAAGAAGTCAAGACAGCAGGCTCAGAGCACCCTGCAATCGCTTTCATGCTACCACAAGGTGGTGTCTCTGGAAACTCAAACCTGGGAGGGTAGGGTCAAGTGTTTTTGAACATCCCAGCTAACTGCTGTTCCCTCCCCTGCAGTTTTGCTCTGAAGAAATACCTCTGGGAAAGGTCAAAGGAGTTGGCTGAGAGATGCCAAAGTGTTAGCATGCGCAGCACCACAGGAATTCAAGACAGTGCAGCTGCCATTCATTTTGGAGGACTGGGGGAGGGGATGGGTGCAGTCTTTCCCCATCAACCCACACCCTAAGTGGCAGGAAACAAATCCTCCCCTTGCAGCCAGGGCCTTTCTTAACTAGTATCCATGTGCTGATCAAGCCTTGTCCTCCATGCTATCAGCCAGTACCAGTGACCATGGACCATCACAGCAGGAAAGCCTTTGAGATGGAGAATAGCACAGATGGGGAAACTGAGGCTCAGGGTGGGAAAGGAACCAGCACTAGTTCACAGGGTCAGGCAGCGGCAGAGTGGGGACAAGGTTGACAATGTTCCTGGCTCCATTCTTCCCACCATGCAAGTCAGTGGCTTCCCTAGAGTGCTCTGCATCCTCAAGTCCGATCAGTCATCCCTCTGTCCAGCAGAGATGCCCGCCCGCTCTGCTCTGACACCCGCTCTGCTCTCCCACAGGCCCCGGCACGGAACACAGGGATGTAAGGTGGAACATGCGCCAGAGGGAATACGAAGTGGCCTGCACAGGGGACCAGGCCTGGCAGCCACTCAAGTTCAGCAGGTTCAGCCTTTTCCTGGAACCGAGCCTCTCTTGGAAATGCTGAGGGGCCCCTGAAACAGGGGGTCAGCTCCCCTGGGACAGCCCAGAAATAATGGCAGGATCTCAGGCCAAGTGACTAGTAAGGGGTCGAGGGAGGTGGCCATGGGGAAGGAGAAAGGAGAGGGCTGTCAGGGGTCCCTGCGCCCTCCCGGCTCCTTGTCAGATGGCAGGCTCCAGCAGCTGCTGCGGTCCCTGGGCAGTGGGTCCTTGCCGGCAGCGTCTGAGGCTCACTGAGGCCCAGCGCAGTGCCAGACACATGAGAACGCCCTCCAGAGAACATGACTGGAACTGGCAAATGGGACACAGAGCTGAGGGTTGGGAGAGCCTACCCAGCTCAGCTGGCGCAGGAGTGGGGTGTGGGGGTGGAGGGCTCCGAAAGGACACAGAACCTTATCTTCCTCTGATTTCATTATCTACAATCATAAGAGCAAAGGCTCTCTCTGCCTGACCTTGGGGCTAGAAGCAGGGCAGGGCCACCCCTTACAGCCTTACAGAGCATTTGCCATGCGCTAAGCAGTTCCTGCTCATTTCCTCCACAGGTCAATCCCATAACTTAGGTACTTTCTCCATCCTAAGGCTTAGAATGGATTTTAAAAGTTGCCCGATGCTACACTGTTAGGAAGAGACACAGCTGAGACTCACACGTGGCTACATCAGGCTTCAGAGATCACACTTTGAACCACTTTCCAGTCCTCCAACAAATCTCACCAAGCACCGCCCGTGTGTCAGGTGCTGGGAACACAGCTGGGCACAAACCCTGCCGAAGCTCCGAGAGCGCTCATGCCAGTTAACGAGGAGACAGACGATACCAAGGAAAAAAACCCATACAACCGAATAATGTAACGTCAAAATGAGACAACTGCTACAACAAAAAATAAGGTAGGATAAGAGGATAGAGTGGGGGTCACTATACTTTTTCTGCAAAAGGCCAGATAGTAAATATTTACGGCTTTGCCAGCAACACAGTCTCTGTTGCAACACTCAACTCTGCAAAAGCAGCCATGGGAAATATGTAAATGAGAGGAGTGGCTATTAATGGACAGTGAATTTAGGATTTCATATAATTCTCACGTGTCACTAAATGTTCTTCTTTTGATCTTTTTTCAATCCACAGAAACATAAGAACCGTTCTTTGCTTGCAGGCCACACAGAAACAGGTGGTGGCCCGGATGAGGCCTGTGGCTGTAGTTCGACAACTCCTGGGACAGGGAGTGGCTGGGGTGTCTACGTGGAAATGTATGAATACTTTACTTTGCTTCAGGTTATAATTTGACATCTATATAAGGGATATACTTCAGAGAGGTCAAGGAAGCCTGAGACCTGAAGGAGGCAGGCAGCGAGCCCTCTGCTCCCAGAAAGGGAACAGCAAGTGCCAAGGCCCAGCATGGTGTCTGGAGGGGAAGGAGGAAGGAAGTGGGGCCAATCACGTGGGCCTCCAGGCCCCAGTGAGGACTTTGGTCTGACTGTGATGGCAGTGCATAAGCAAGTGGAACAAGAAATCAATGTCTCTCTGTCTTTCTCTCCCTCTTCCTCTCTCTCTTTAAAATCAATCAATAAAAATTAATAAATAAGTAAATGTGACAGTATGCCTCTGAGCTCTGGCACTTAATAGCTTTGTAAACTTGGACAAGTTATTAAACTTTCCTGTGCCTTATTTCTTAACAAAGTGGAATGACAATGGTACCTGTCTCAGAGGGGGGATAGGACCTAGCGAACGCAATGCTCTAAGTGAATGACAGCTGCCGACATTCATACTGAAGTTCAGCTGGATGAGGCAGGAGCTGGGAGGAGTAGTGATAGCTTTCATCAAACTCACCCACGATGTCCACCACGTCTGGCCGGATGAGCGGCTCGCCACCCGTAAGCCGGATCTTGTCGACACCTTCTTTCACGAAGAGCCGTGCAAGAGTCAGGATCTCCTCTGTGGTCAGCAAGTTGGCCTTGGGGGTCAGTGGGACACCCTCCTCGGGCATGCAATACTGACCTGCAGGGAAGGGTCATGGAGGAATGATGACAGCAGTGATTCCCACGATGTGTCCAGTTGCAAAGCCCCTACCAGGCCAGAACTTTCTCCTGAACCCCACCCAGACAGCAAGGAGAGCCCTTGCCAAATCTGAGGTGGAACAGACCCCGAGCCAGATTCTCTCTGGGCCTATGAAGTGGTAACACTCCCTCCCCACAGTGGGGGAGCTGAGGGTTTGGGTTAAAGGTAAGGTAGGCAGACATCAGTGCCTGGCCTGAGGTGGGAGGCTGCCCAGATGCTGATTCCTCAGTGCTGGGCATGGCCTGCCTGGAGGGTCAGGCTCCTGGGCCCATTCCTTTTGGCATTGTTCACCCTCTTTCATTTCATCTGGTTTTGGCAAGTAGTTACCCCTCTGTGTGTGTGTGTGTCTGTGTGATGGGGTAAAAAAGGTTAAGAAATACTCTCTGGCCTAATAAAAGCCACTGTTCTCTGTAGCTACAAGTATTCTTATGAACAGCCTATCTACTTCAGGTTATTGTCAGTGCTGTTTTATAGGTTGGAAAACTCAGGCACATGTTCAGGGTCAGGCAGCGGAAAGCAGTAAAGGAGGTGAGCCCTGGCGGGTGAAGGGAAGCCGTCCCCATCATCAGTTGCAGTGGTACTGTGTTATCAAGGACTGGGCAAGATCTGTTAGGAGGTCTTTTAGCCAAATTAGTGAAGGGTCCAGAAGTGGTCTTATAAGACTGAACAGAACACATAAGAATATCAGACCATCAGTACTGCATGGAGTAAGTATTGTTTGGTTAAACACTTACTATATACACACATATTTATTGAGCCCTGAAGTAAATACATTTCTTATTGTGAGCTACAGAGGGAGGAAGGAGGGAGGGAAGGAGGGAGGGAGGGAGGGAGGAAGCCCGGAGGGGCCAACAAGCTTTAGAAGTCACGCAGCGGTGGGTACACCCCCAGAGCTGTCTGCATGAGATTATGAAACGAGGACTCTGTGTATCATCTTGGCCCCAGACAACTTCTGTCATGAGACTGGGATGTCTCCATAGCTGGCAGTGTTGGCCATGGGCACTGTGTGGATCTCACAGGTTTATAATGTCTAGCACGGCCTGACCTTTGGGCACTTCAGGGAAATGGGAGGGAGGAAAAAAGAACCCTGAAGAATGAGAGATCCAGATCCAATCCTAAACACAACAGCAATTCTGTTCTCAAATCTAATCCTAGAACCCAGCTTTCAGGATCATAAAACTCAGCCATGACCCCAACCTTGCCCCTGAGCCCCCCACCTGACAAGCAAGGAAGATGGGTGGGTAGGGAAGTTAGGAAGAGGAATTGGGAGGATTGAGAGGGACTCCTGGATGTGGGGAGATTTCAGCAGGGGAGCAGACTCACATCTGAGGTTGCACTTCTCGGTGAGGGAGATCCGCAGGTAGCTGTGGCGGCGGCCAAAGCTGTCGGTGAGGAAGGCAGAGAAGGGGGCCGCGTGCTCCCTCAGGAACTGCCTCCGCCTGGACAGCTCCTGCAGGGACAGGGCAGGGAGGAAACTTAAGAGTGCGGCAAGGAGAGCCCACCTGGGGAAAGCCCACCTCTAGGGCATAGCTCCCGTCCCATTGATGCCCCCCATCTCTGACATCTGTGCAGCAGCACCGCTAACCTTTCCATCCATGTGAGTTCTGCAGTCTGGGGGGACCTGGGATTGCCTCTCATCCACAGATTGGCCTGAGGGAAGGCCCTGTCCCCAGTCCCTGACACTCAGTCCCTGGGTGAGCAGGACCTCTGCAGGGCATGCCCACCCCTCCCTCAAAGGAAGCCTCTCCAGGAACAAACATCTCCAGTATCTCTTGCGCAGGTCACTGAGAGAGAATGTGCCACTTGGCACTTGGCAATCATGCCAGCTGGCAAGGAGGTCCAGAAAGAAGGAGGGAGGGAGTAGGCAACTGAGAGGGACAATGGCACCATTGCTGCACTGCCTGGGACTTGGTGAGCCACCTCTCCAACCAAGGCCTCCCATTCTTTCCCTTTACAATGGGAGACAGAAGGAGCTCAAAGCAGAATCACTAATTCCGGGGTTGGGTGTTACACAAGCTACTTCTCTGTTGAATATCTCTCTGTTGGCTGGGCTCCCCGGGGCATGCCCACTGCTCAGAGGACCCAACAGGACAAGCCATCAGGAGCAGCTGGGAAGGCATACACATGGGGCGGGGGGGGGGGGGGGGGCTCACCCAGAAGGCTTCTGGGGCAAGGGCAGCACAACCAGGGAGACCTGCAGAAGAAATGAGGCCACCAGCCCTCAGGAAGACAGAATGGAGGGGCTGGGATGACCATGCAGAAATTACTCCAGCCTTTATCCTTCACCCTACCCATTGCAGAAGGAAGAATTATGCACCCATTGTCTGAGGCCAAGGGGAGGAGGGTGCTAAAGGTTCCCTGCAAGGCCCAAACTCCTGCTGGGGAGAGAAAGGAGGCAGCCAACCTCGCCTTTTCCAAAGTCGCATCTAGTCTGATCTCCCACCCCGAGAGCAAAGCCCTGGGTCAAGACAGACGCTGATGAAATAATTGCTCCAAGAAGAAACATTTGCAAAGGATCCTAAATAAAGTTCCAAAAACGTTCTCTGCTCAATTCCCACACCTACCCCATAAGGGATTATTACAACTAAGACTTGGGATCCAAGAACACCCTTGGCAGAACTAAGATTCAGATACAGGTCTTCTGATTCCAAGTTCTAAATTCTTTCCTCTAATTGCATAGGGTGAGTCCGAGAAAATACAAGAGGCAGTCCACTAGGCAAGAAGTCATTTCTTAGGAATCTTTAGAACAAAAAAATCACAACCTTGGCAGACATCCATGAGGTCTACAGGCAGGGCTCTGGACTGGGGACAAGAACCCCTGGTTTCTGGGCCAGGTGTGACCTTACATACTGGGGAAGTTCCCTGATTCCTCAAGGCCTGTTTTCCCAGTTGTAAAAGAGAATAATGGGTTAGGTAAGGGAAGCGGAGGGGGCCAGGGAGTGGGTAGGTAAACAGCTAGAATTATGATGATCTTGTAACTTAAGCGAGCAAAAGGGCTCAGGCCCTCTTGAAGTCCAAGGTAACTGCTTGCCTGCACCCAGAAGGGGAAAATATTTACTTCAGTGACCTCCTCAGCCTGGCTATACATTAGAACCATTGGGGGAGCTTAAGAAAAATATTCCTTCGGCGATCAGCTGAATTTGATTTGTGTTTTGAATCTCTTCAAGGGCCATAGACTAACTCAGGAGACAGAGGAACAGGAGGAGTGAGAGTGTGTGTATGGGTGCTTCCATCAAACTGAGTTCACTGTACCCATGCTGAGACCAGTTTCCCGGTCCTTTGAGAAACCCTGCTCACAGGCATTACAAGTAAGCAGCGGTCATTTCTCTGAACTGCAGTCCGCTATAATCATAACAGTGCCTTCCTCCCTCCCTCCCCACCCCACTGCCTTTCCACTGGTAGTCTTGGGGGTGGGGCAGGGGACGCTCCAGAGCCAAGAGTCCCATTGGCCACCACAGTCCAGGAGGTCAGATAGCCAACAATCCAGATTTATGGCAGAGTTGTTGTACCGGCTCCTCTGTCAACAGCTATTTGCAATTCATTAATTTGTTACCCCAGACCCCACCTCCTCACTTGCCAAGATGTCCAGCCTGACCCTCATCTTCACACACGGGAGGTGGCTGGGTCAAAGAGGAGCCAAAATAAATCCAGAAATTGGGAGCAAGTGAGAGGACCAAGGAGTATGACTCAGCAGAAATCAGGGAGCAAGCAGTGCAATGAGGCATTCAAGAATGGGCCACGGGAGGGGCGGGCCAGATTTCAGTTTTGACATCTGGACTGACCTTATCTAGATTCATTCAGACTTTGTTCTGCTAGCACCTGACCCACCCCCTACACACACACACACACACACTCCCCATCCCCTTGCCCCTTCTCTTCCCTTTTCCCTGGATATTATCAAGCTTCATCCCTGCCTCTTTTCTCCTCCAACACTGCATGTCCTACTTTCTTCTAGTTTTTTCCTTTCCCTTAAATCCCCTGGAGGAAAAAATATCAGTACCAGTCAAATGAGCGCAGGACTCAGAGGAAATTGCACCAGGCAGGTAGAGAGCAATGCCTCTCACCCAGGAAGGGCTGGCCACATCAGAAATAGAATGCCCTCAGCTGCCCCTATTCCCAGGGCCCCAGCCTGGACCAGGCTGTTTCCCTGTGCGGAAAGCCCTCCTGCGTGACTCTGTATCCTGGTGCCTACACAGTATGTTGGTAGTGAGTGGCAAACCGCATCAATGAACATATAGGTAGGTCCCTAATCCAAAGAGAAAAGCAGTTTGTGCAAAGCCCCAGCTACATTGGGGTCATCATTCATTTATGGGTGGGACTCTACTGTTAAAATGGTTTAGCCTACCTAGTACAGTGGTTCTCAACTCTGCCTGCACATCAAAATCACCTAAAGATGCGAGAGCCCCACCAAAGATTCTGACTCAGCTCCTCTGGGATGGGGTCCCAGCTTTGCTTTTTTGTTTGTTTGAAGTCCTTCAGCTTCCTACTCTGCAGCCAGGACTGAGAACCACGGGCCCAACCACAGCAGGATATGGTGCTATTTTATTCCAAGAATAGTTGGGGGTATGTAAACCTGAATTACAAGTTTGGCTCTGTTACTAATTAGCTGTTGAGCTTCATTCTTTAAGCCTCAGTTTCCTCTTCCATAAAGTGTGGATAATAATTCTACCTAACTCAATGGGAGGTGTTCCTGGAACAGAGTAGGTATTCAATATGTGATTACTGCCATTTTCTTAAAATAACTCCTACTTATATATATTCAGTCATCAAACAATTATTCATAAGGAGCACTCACTGTGTGTGCTGTGACTAGCTTTCCCACACTTGTCAGCTTCCCCAGTCCTGCAAGATGGGATTTCCCACCTGCTGTCACGCACCCGAAGTGGGACAGTGACATCTGTTCCCCTCCAGGACCACTGATACTAGTGCTAATAACCAGATACTCAGCAGCCTACCACACACTACTGGTTATGTCTTGTCTCCCTGCCCAGTGCAGATTGGGATAGAGTAAGGGGGGTGGGGTGGGTGGTACAGGGAATCAGTGCCTCCCTTAGCTGTTATTCACTAACCTTGGGCAATTGATTTCAATGCTAAAGCCCAGCCCCTTAATAGCTCTACAGCATAGATGCAGTAGTAGCAGGATTATTCAGGGGGAAAAAAGCACATGCCAAACTCAAATATGAGTGGCCCTGACTGACCTATTTGCAGCGATGTATATCATGGATGCCTCCAAATTAATCTCTGACACATGAGAGGTTTTAGGCCTAGAACCCTCCTCTCCCTCATCCCCACCCTAAGTGTGAAGTCTTCCTATCGATGGTTCCTGAAAGGAGTGTCACACTTTACCGAAGCAAATCTTTTAAAGAGCGAGGCAGGCTGGGAGGTAAGATAACATACTGCTTTCCCTCTTCTTCCCTCCATGTGTCCCAGCCCCAGGCCAGGCCCTGCTGTCCCCCCCCCCTACTTTCTGCTATACCAAGTTCCTTCCTCCAGAAAGTCATTCTGTCAAGTATTTGATCACAGAGTAAAACTGGGGGCTCCTTTTCATGTGTTCTGTCTACTGTTTGTGCCCCCTCACTAGTTGGCTTTCAAGCATCCAAAAATATCTGCTGACTTCACTGCTTGCAGATTACGGTTAGGCACTATGGGGGAATTCCAAGAAAGGTGGGCAGCATCCAATACCCAAGGAACAACCTGTCTGTTGAAGATAACCCTGGTGGGGAGCATCCAAGATGGGGGAGTCTGTGATCAAATAGTTGACAGAATGACTCTCTTCAATGTCCAGGTGGGAGGGGACTAATGGGAGACAGCAGAGGCCAATGGCAACAAAGATAATAATAAGTACGACAAATATATATTTAACACAGCACTTACACGTGCCAGTTTTTGTTCTAAGTAGGTATGTATATACATTAACTCCTTTAATCCCTACAGTCCCCTGTGGTAGGTCCTATTATTCCCACTTTACAAATGAGAAGACTGAGGCACTGAGAGGTGAAGTGCACACACCTAGAAGTTGGGGGCTGGGACTGAAATGCAAGCATTCTGCTCCGGAGCCCCTGCTCTTACCTGCTACAGGAAAGGAAAGGGGCGGCCCCTCCGCTCTTCTCCCCACAGACACCAGAGTTTGAGCTTCTGCCCCTTTGCAGCCCCATTACTCCAAGGAAGTCAACGTCAGTAAGCCCTCACACCTAAACTACAGACTCTACCTTTTAGATTTACAGACTCTAGGATTTACTGTGAGGACTCAAGCACTTAGCACAGGTCCTCTTATTTTGAAAGACACAAAATGATAGGGGCAGGAGGAAGAAGAAATTTCCCCTCTCCTGAACTGTTTAAAGATCTTTCCGCAATCTTTGCTTTCATATTTTTCCCTCAATGGAGTTCAGGGGTCAAGGATACTGAATAACTTCACTTGCCAGCAACTGGGCCTGCTTATCTGAGCATCCCAGAGGGGAGCTGAAAGTTAGGCTCCCCTCACTGGGCAGCAGTGGGGGTGGGGGTGGGGGCGGGGCGGGGGGGCATGATCCAGTGAATCCCAGGACTTGAAGCCTTGTGCTGGGAGATGGGTCTAAAAATAAGATTTCACCAAATAAAAAGAGATGCTTCTCCCAGAATTATTCTCTGACCACGTGCACAAAAGAACAACTAAGGTAAAACTGACGCTATGCATCACTCTGAAGGGTGCTGTCCAGGGCTGAGGGGGCCGATCCAACCCTGAAGTGACACCGGAAGGAATCCCTAACCGGGAAGAGCCCAGGTCCTGCTCCGGGCTGCTATACCATGAGGCTGAACCCTCCTGAGGGAAATGAAGACGAAACAGAAAGCCAGCCAGAGCCCTGTGACTACCGAAGTGACAACTGAAGATCGGTGGCACCAAGGTGACATTTTTAGTGTCACACCTTACAGCAGGGTGTCACAAGAACACCTGATCCTACACAGATGACCTGCATCCTGGTTGAAGTACCTGGAGAGACTGGGCAGTCTACCTAGAGAACATCATTCCACTCTTCTCTCCACCCCCAATTAAGCGACGAGGGGCCCCTCCCAGAGGCAGGGGCCTCAGACGGGCTGGGGATTATAAGGGGCAGCTTGCCAGGACACCCGCTCCCGGTCTAGATGCGGTGCGCTCACCTCCGTAGCAGATTGGGAGGGCTCCCCGGGGCGGGGCTGCGTCACCGGAGCCCCGGAGCTGCAGCTCCGGACACTGGACCTCAGGACTCGCCGCAGCATCCGGGACACCGGCCGCGAGGCCATGAAGCCTGTTGGCCTGGTCGAGAGTCCCCTGAGTAGCCGGATTCAGGAGCACTCTAGCCCGGGACTCGCAACCCTGGGTCATCGGGGCAGGGGCGGGGCAGGGGCGGGCCCGTGCAGCCAATCGGCGAGAGCTCTGCGCTGAGCAGCCTTCTGGGAGTTGTAGTCCACGCCCTCTGCTCCTGTCCTAGACCGAGTAAGGCGTTCCTGGGCTTGGAAACCACAAGTTCAAACTCAGGGATCCCGGGTCTTTTCCTACAGGCTTCTCTGGCTGCTCCGGTCCCGTGTTTAGGTCTGTAGGCAGAGCAGAACTAGGCCAGGTGAATAAAGCATTGCTTTGAGCACAAAATTTAACAAGGTGCCAAACAAGTAGGTTATCAAGGTAAGTAATATTTTAATGCAATATTTTATCTCTTGCCAGACTGAGCGTATTCTGAAGAGTTAGAATCAATGCAAAAAAATTTATAAGGGACAAAATATCAACATTTTATATAAAAACATCGTCTGACCCTACACGTTTATGACTCATCTCATTCCCTTCACAGTAGTAGTCTAGGACCTGGTTGTATGAAGATACACTTCTCCAACTGTGCCCCCAAAGGAAATAAACAATCTTGGCATCTCTGCTTATAAAAAGACCATAGGAGAAGTCATAGCATGAGTGGATATCATTTTTGTGATGCTTCCTACACACCGAGTTCCATGATAGGCATTATTTAATACTTAAATTAACAGAATGTCAATCTTGTAGCTGAGGAAACTGAGGCGTAGAAAGGTTAAGTAATTTTACCAAAGTTGCATAGTTGATAGGTGGGAAACCTTGGATTTCAACCCAGGATATATGACCCAGCAATTCTATTTCTGGGAATTTATCCAAAGAAACCCAAAACGCTAATTTGAAAGAATATGTGCACCCTTGTATTTATTGCAGTGTTATTTACAATAGCCAAGATTTGGAAGCAGCCCAAGTGTCCATCAGTAGATGAGTGGATAAAACAGCTATGAAACATTTACACAATAGAATATTACTTGGTCATAAAAAATAAGAAAATTTTACCCTTTGGGGCAGCATGGATGGGCCTGGAGAACATTATGCTAAGTGAAATAAACCAGTCAGAGAAAGACAAATACCATATGATTTCACTCATATGTGGAATCTAATGAACAAACTGAACTAACAAGCAAAATAGAGACAGAATCATAGATACAGAGTAGACTGACAGCCTTGCAGGGTGTTGGGGGTGGTGGTGGAGAGATCGAGCAAAAAAGAAAAAGGAGAAAACTCATGGACACGGACAACAGTGTGGTGATTGTTGGGAGGAGGACCTGTGTAGAGGTGGAAGAGGGTATAGAGAGGATAAATGGTAATGGAAAAATATAATTAAAAATAGAAATTGAAACAAACAAAACAAAACCCAGGACAATCTGCTTCCTAAAGTCAAAATGTATTATGTGTTAGAAATGCTGTGTTGGGGGAGTCTCTCTCACTCTCAAAAACAAAGAACTACAGTCTTCTAAGATTTTGGATGGTAATGCACACTCAATAATGAACCTGTGTACTAACAATCATTATGCTCAAACTAGCTTATCTATTGTATCCAAAACTCTATTGTGGAATTGCAAGACTCAGACATTGACTGGATCGTACACGTTGCCAAATGCATATTAGGAAATTGGGATAGAGTTCCTGGTCTTGAAGAATTGAAAGACTAGTGGAGAGGAAAGGATAACTGACTATTTATAACTGATTAGTAAAAAGGCAACAAGACCATCAGAAAAGCTGGGATGATTTTAGTCTTAGCCTCAAGTTTTCTTATGCTGTTATTTAAAATTCAGACAATACATTAAGGGGGGTGAGGGCACACCTGGGTATGTTTGAAACTGGTGGGGACAGGCCTAACAGAAATCTGTTTGCAAAGGGCCTTGAGAACCACTGATGACTGTACAATCTCTTTCCACTGCTAAATTTGATGTCTGGATTTGTCAGGAGAACTGGGTGTGGTGGTAAGGAAAACAAAAGCCATATTTTTGCAGATAAGAAGTCATATCACGTAATGAACTTGATCCAGTATCTAGTCCTTGAAATTCAGAGAAAGCAGAGATCCTGAATCTATGTGTTGATTCTTTTCTTTTTTTATGTGTTGATTCTTAATTATCTCTGTTCCAAGTTATTTAAGTTTCTATTACTGCTATAACAAGTCACCACAAATTAGTGGCTTAAGACAAAATTATTCTCTTACAGTTCTAGAGGCCAGAGTTTGAGATGAGTTGTACTGGGCTAAAATCATGATGTAAGCAGGCTCTGGGTAGAATCTGTTTTCTTTCCCTTTTCCAGCATCCAGAGCTGCATTCCTTGGCTCAATGTCTCTTTCTTTATCTTCAAAGCCAGCAATCTAGGATCTTCTCTCTGTGACTGCTTCTATCCCATTGCCTCCTTCTCTTTTGTCTTAATTCTCCTTCTGCCTCCTTCTTATAGGGATACTTGTCCTTGCATTTAGAGACTACCTAGATAATCCAGGCATCCCTTTCTCTGGTTTCCAGGTGAATCTGGCCAGTAGGAGGCATGGATAGGAGATCACAGAACAGAAGGAGAGAGAAGTCAGAATATTTATGCTTCCTGTTCCCTGCGTATTTTGCTGAGGCTCTGGAAATGACTGTGACCTTCTAGAACTATAGCTGGTGTCACACAACCCCCCTGCAATGAGTCCAGCTCTTATGATGTCCTGTAACACCATTTCTAACCCCTGTTCTTTCAGGCTGGGGGAGGTTGCCTTTCTCTGTTGATATTCATGGATCCCTCAACATCACTGTTGGCCACTTTAACCCTGCCCACACCACAAAAATAATCCCTTCTATAAAACATACCTTCAAAAAATCCAAGATAACTATGCTGTCTGCTTCTTGCTGGTTCCATGACTGATGCAGGACTCAAGGACTTCTCCCTCCCATAATACCCTAGATTCATCTTTGTTAAAACAGTGGCAATTACAACAGAGAGTTTGTTTGTTTGTTTGTTTGTTAGCCCTTTGAGGGTGGTGCCAATCTAAATCATCTGTAATCATAGTCTGGTGTTTGATACACAATAAACTTTCAATAGATGTGCATTAAATGGTACATTTTGTATCTTTTACTTGCCTTTCCAGTCAGGTGACTGTATCAGTCAGGATGAGATAGATTGGGTTGCTGTAACAAACAATCCCAACATGTCAATGGTTGAAAAGCACACATTTTGTTTTTCACTATACTACATGTCCATGAATGTTAGCTGGGGATCATTTCCCATCAATGTTGTCCTCTCCCTGGGCCACAACCTGATGGTACAGCTAATATCTACATGGAACACTGAACGTTACCAAGAGGGAAAGACTATGGCAAAGAGCAAACTGGCTCCTAGAGCTTCCTTTTGGGAATGCTACACATTACTTTTCTCAAAGCAAGTTGTATGGCTATAGGGGACCACTTCTTGTGGTTTTGGGAACTGTAGCCCAAGCCACGAACCAGACCCCCTGGGAGGCCTCTAAGACTCAACAGAAAACCAGAAGGCTAAGAGGCAGACAGGCCGAAGGCCACTCAGAGGGTTCCCATGGGAATTGCATTTAAAGAATGCATATTATGCTTTAGAGCTTGTTCTGTTTTTCTTATCTCTTAGTTAACTATGAACAATCTGTAGCTAAAAATGTATGAAGCCTTGCACCTAATGCCAGTGTGACATCAAGATGTTTAATAGACCCTGACACAGTCTGGTCACTGTGTTCTCTATATTGATATCTGTAATCAATAACTGTCAACTGTAACCCAAGCGTCTGAAAGCTTATTGATGATTCATAAATCTTGACCTTGTATCTCCCGAATCCCCTCCTCAATAAAAGGCATGGGAAGTGGGAATTCTGCACTCTTCTCCTCTAGAGAGATTAGCCACCTCCCATCCCTCCAGATAAAATGGTGTCCTGGATAAATTTGTTCTCTCAAACTCCTCTGCTGGACAGGGAGTTTCCCACTGAGCTGAGGCATTGGAGGCAAGACAGCTTTATGTGGCCACATCAAATTGCAAAGAAAGTAAAGCTTAGCCCTCCCACAAAGAGGGGAAGCCGGTGTTAATAAAAATACTACACAGGAACAAAATTTCCTTTGTGCTTTAATGTGTTATCCAGGCTTTTTTATTCCTCTGGACAATTCTTCTCTTTATTCATCCCCGTTGCTCCCCTGGCATTCTGAAAGCAGCCCTGGTGGCCTTAAGTATCTGCACATGGCACTTCCAGAGCCGTTAAGTGCTGATTTCAGCATTCTTTTGTTTAGAGTCTGCAATCAGCAAAATTAAGAGGAAGAGTTTGTTATACTGTTTCTCAAAGTATTATTTTCTGACATCAACGATTTTCATAATAATACTAAGATATTATCTGCCTTTCTACCTGCATGCTCCTATAGCTGTACAGAGGAATTTCCCACAGGTTATCCAATCATGATTTCATGACAGATTGAATGCAAAAACAGATATGAGAATCCAGCTTCCTTCTACTAAGCCTGGTACTTAAAATACTTGCAAAAATACACCACAATGCTATTTTTTAATTTTTTTGAAAATGGTTGTTTTAATAAATGTTATGTTACCATGTGACAGGCATTTTTAACTTTCGTTATTTTTAAATGAGTTAAATATTTTAAAATTTTTTCAGTTTTAATTTTTAATATGGTAAATATAAGTGAAATAAATTGATATAGTAAATAGATATTAAATAAACATAACACACATAAGCAAAAATTCTGTGTTGTGTTTGATGCTTTTTAGGAGTATAAAAGGTTCCCAACAAAAAGTTCAAGAATTTCTCTCTCATCTTCTGGAGACCCAGAGGCACTCTAATAGTGCTTCATAATTGCTCTGTGTCCACATGATTCTCTCCAAGCCATTGAAAATAAAATAAACTCATGCCAGCTCCCTTATTTCCCTGGGCTCCTAAGGTGGGCTACCTGTTTTGCTGAGAGGATAGTGGTGGAATGTTGGCTTCAGGGGTCCTCCCTAGCAGACCATGTTCAGTGCGGAGCCCCATGCTGGGGATCAACCCCACACTTCATGTCTAACATCTGCCATTCAGTCACACACTCCCTACTGATTTAGTTTTCTTGTCAGTTAGAAATCATAAACATGTCTTCAGCTTTGTTGGGATAATTAAGTTATATAATGTATAAGCAAGTGCTCTGTTATTTTTATGATATTGTTTGAGAGCTAGGAGTGCCTTACTAGAGTCACTGAAGCCATCTCTTTCAGATGTAGAAGAAATTATAGAGATTGATTTCTTTAGGCCTATTAAGCCTCTGGTAGAGCTTGATTAGGTAATTATCATAAGGGATTTGTGAGTTAATTATAAACCATGAATACTCCAATCAAATTAGTTTAACTGTTTTCCAAAATAGGTAACCAAGAAATATAAAGGGAAATGGGGTAGATATAACAATAAGCTGGGAAGATTGAGAAGGCACAGGGATTGCCAAGAAGGATGGGGCCCAGTAGGGCCGCATTAACAGGAAGTCCCAAGGTCCTCGGTGTCTGAGAGAAGAAGGGGTGTGGGAGGGCACTGAGAACCTTCTTCTGAGATCTTCCCGGGCCTTTTGCAGAGCAACCCTTCATCTCTATTATAAAATCATCCTGAACCATTTTTCCTTCTAAGCGCCTTCCAAGTATATAGTGGTTTTAAATAGGTTCTTGAATTATTAAGTTCTACTCACTTCAACACATGGAATCTAGTTCCCCTCCCCTTAATTGTGGGCTAAAGTTGGGAATCCTAATAAATGAAATGTGGCGAAAGTGATGGTATTAGGCTTCTGAAGGAAGTTAATAAAAGACAATGTAGCTTTCTTCTTGTTTTCTCTTAAGCCATTCACTCTGGGCGAAGACAGTTGCTGTGTTGGGAGCAACAGTTTGGATAGGGTCACAGTCCAGGAACTGAAACCTCCTGCCTACAGCCAGTGAGGAACTGAGGCTGCTAACCAACAGCCATGTGACTGAACCATCTTGGATGCAGATCCTCCAAGCCTAGTCCAAGCTTCAGATGCCTGTAATCTCATGAGATATTCAAGCCAGAATCACCCAGCTGGCCACTGATAGATTCCTGAGCCTTAGAAACTGTGAGTTAATGAATACTTGTTGTTTTAAGCAACTACATTTGGAGTAACTGTTCCACAGCAATGGATGATTAATGTTACCAGACTAAAGTGCTCATTTGCCTGTGCACATCAAAGCCCAATCAAATGTAAGCAGGATTTTGAGGCCTAGAAAGTAAAGGTTTATTAGTTGAAGAAATGGCACCATAACAGGAGTCACAGGCAGGCTGGTGCTCAAAGACCTGGCTCACCAATGGCTTCCAGGGCATGGGTTATATAGGGTAAAAATCATTAATTGTAGTGACTGAGGGAGTTAGGGTTGTGCTCTATACTGATTGGTCGGCGCTAGGGCAGGGGGTAGTTGATCATTGCATCTGGTTGTGATGTCAGACACGGAGCCACTTCATCTGGTTCCTTCTGCTTTCCTGGGTCTGCAGTTGAAACACAACTGAGGCCTAGATGTTATCTTTAGTTTGATTGAAAAACTCTGTCTTTGTGGTCAATCAACCTGAGGCTCTGTTCCTAGATTTATTTAATGTTGACTATGGCTTCATTGTCCCAGGGGCTTAATGATTAAGGGAGTAGACATGCCAGGGAGAAGAAAGCAGATGACTCAGTGTTCTCAATGAAGCCAGTCTGAATCAAGAGGAAAGAAAGGAGAAACAGTAATATTAAAGAAATTAAGTTTCATCATGGTTACATTAATACATTGTATGAATTCATCTTGTGAATTACTATTTCTTTAAAGATATTACCTATCCCCATTATAGAGACGCCTTTGCTACCTATATTGGTGAAATTTGGGGTTAATTGTTCTTCATTTATCCCACCTTTACTGGGGAACGCGTTCTACCTATCTTTGCCCTGCTCTGTGCTCTAAGAGGTTGATTGCATTGACTCCTTTGACCTCAGGTTTCCTTTTGGCTTTTATCCAAGAAAAGCACTGGTAGGGGAGCAGTGGGCAGGATGAGAGAGAGGGGTGACTATCTATTCATCTGATTCTGCTTTCCTTCCCACCAGGCAGGCCTAGGGAGGGAAGAGATGATATTATATGTGACTTTATTTTACTCCCACCTGCAAAGTTACAGTTCAGCATGTTAAAACCCATGCATTCAGAAAAAGAAAAAGGAAAAAAAAGCACCTCAATTTTGGTTCTTCCTTTGAACAGAAAATAGCATCTAATTCACCTAAGACAATCAAATCCACTTACTCATCCCTGACTCATTTGCAGGCAAAATAAAGTTACACTGTCTGGATCATGTGATTGCTGCTTGTTAAATCAAGTTGGAGTAGTTACTGAGGTAGAGATATGAAACAAGGCATATCAAAAGTTGAAACTTCTGGGAACACCTCAGAAGCACTTCCTGCTTGTTGGAGAGAATTGGCTGGGCCCAGAACACCTGGAGCAGTCAGGGAGGGGCAAGCCTCTTTACATAAGGCAGGTAAGGGATTGGAAAGAGCCCGAACTTGGCAGCATGGAGATCTGATTGCCAGTCCTCACTTGCCACAAGTTCACTTCCTATCCTTGAGCAATATCTTAACTTTGCTGGTTTCCTCATATGTCAAGGGGATACTTGACTGTCCTATCTATCTCAAAGGATTCTGGTTGTGAAAAATCAATTAGATAGCATTTTGCTGGATTATTAAAATATAAAATTAGGCACAAAGAGGTTAAGTAACTAGCCCAAGAATATTTAGCTAGTGAGTGATGAAGCTGGGATTTGAACTCAGAAAATCCGGTTCGAGAATCCATTCTCTTAAGCACTGTCTTTGACCCTGACAACACCCTTCAAATGTCTTTTCAGTAAATTCTCTTTCTGTATTTTTTATCTCTCTCATTCTTTTCCGCTGTTAATTCTGTACTATAATAGTCTACAATATTTCACATTAAATATATTGTTTACATACTATTCCAAATGGGCAGAGAGATACTCAAACTAATTTTGACTTAAAAGAACTGTATATTTTATATCAAAGTCAAATTCTAGGTAAAGAAAGTCTAGTAACTATAAATAAAAAACATAACACTCCCTATCTCTTCCCTAAAGAACATTATGATGTATAAATGAGAACACAAGTCTAAAAGCTCTTATCTAAAGACACAGGAGCCAAAGAGATTTTGGAATTTAGAAATGATTTGGAGTTTTGAAAAGCCATATACTGTATATTATATACATTGTATAGGTATGTAAAAGTATATGATTATATTACATATGCAGTGTCTAGGGAGGCCTTCAATAATTAAAGAATTTTGCTGCAAGAAAACAAAAATATTCACACTTAGTGGGATAGATAATGGTTATAAATAGTTCATGTCAACAGTTATGTTTTGCTGACAAATGGAGTACAGAAAAACTCAGTTTTCAGAAGCAGCTTAGAATTTGGAGTTATAGGTAAAGGATTGTGGACATACAGAATTGGGCCAAGGGCAATAAAAGTAAACAAACTTTCATCAGAGAGAAGAGTACGCATTTTCCCCTTCTAGTTCTGATCACCTCCTCTGGGAAGAGCATGGAGTTCTAGAACTCTATTCCCTCCCCAGGTCAAGTCCAAAGAGATTCCTTTTGTCCCTTGATGTTTGTTAGACTTGGCTATGAAATACCATCCCTCAGAAAGAAATCAGGGATTTTTCTTTTTGGAGTGAGTGTATTTTCTGTTTGCAACTCCAGACTTCATCCATATAGGTATGATTTTCCACCTGGCTTTTGGCTAGGTTTGTCCAGTGGGAATCCCTGCCAGGAGATGAGAGCGGGAAAAGAGTGGTGTCTGGGTGCTAGTCCCTCCCTCAGCTCCTTCCTGAGTGGTCGGTCACCTTGTGATGGCCGTGTCCTTCAGTTGCAGTCACAGCTTCTGTCAAGACACTTCTTCCCAAGTGGCTCTCTCTCCTTCCTGGTGTCTATTACCTGTTTGCCTATCCTTGCTCCTTCAGCCTAGGAGTGATTACCAGGTTCCCCTCCCCCAGGGGGTTCCTGACACCCAGCCCACAGCTTTATACATACAACTTTATTGACCTCTCCCAGTGTAAGTGTACTCGCTGGGTCCTGCCTGACAAAATATTGATTGGTACAAAAGCCAAGATCAATTAAAAGTGATAACAATGGAACCAATCTGTGCCTTAAAATTTAATCAATTTAAATATTGCTTTCAAATAATAATTTAATAGAGAGTTAATATAAAACCAGCATAATTTTAAAAGCCACCTATTTATTAAAGAGTAAAGAATAATAATTTCATAAGTGAACAGGAAGAGGGCTTCCACTGGAGGGTTAAAGAAGGAGAGGAGCATGCCCTTGAGCAGTGAGCAGTACCACCTTCGTCATGGGTGTGAGAGTTTGATTAACCAAAACATGTTAATCTCCAACTCTAACCACAGACTTCTCATAATCTTCTGCTTCATTTCTAAAACAAGTCCAGTTAACTCCTGAATGCTTGTGATTCCTGTTTTCCTTTTCCCAGCATTTGAAATTTCATAAATATGCATGCATCCTTCCCATATGTGACTATTCATGTGACCTTACTTTTTAGACACCAGAAAGGGCCAATAAATGTGTGAGGGGACTGGTGATCAGGCAAAGATATCAAAGGTGAGGTCATTCATGGCAGAACCAAGCAGGTGTCCAATTGTTGACCTCCCTTCCCATGGCCACCATAGGGATCACTCTTCCTAAGATTTCACCTTAAGTCACCTGGCTCTGCCATTTTGGGGTTATTTCCCCTCATCCAGAGTGTGTATTCCAAAAGCATGGATGTTCCCTCATAATTCTGCCTCTACAATACCACAGAAGGGAGACCTAACTGTGCAAGTGGAGATTGTCCATAGGACCCACAACTCGACCAAGCTCTAAGTACCGCCAGCTACTTACAGCCGTCTCTGCTTTATCCTTTCTCCAACTGCACCTTGTTTTTCTTCTACCCTTACCCTCTGGGGAAAAAGATGAGGGAGAGAGGGTTGGTTCATCTTATTTCCATGCTTGCATCAAGATTGTGCTGTCACCGTCCTGCAGTCATTGCTCATTCTTGAGGGCAAACTTTTTCCCCAGCTCCTAACACATGGTGCATGATCAGTAAATGCTGAGAAACAAGGATGATACAATTGCATGCAAGAAAGGAAAAATCAAGTCATTGGACTCTCTATTTTAATATAGAGTATATAGAGCTCAGTCATATAGAAAAACAATGTAATTGGATAACCTAACAAGGGCTTGATCCTATCCCTCCCCTTCCTTCTGCAACAAAGGGTCAAAGGGCAGAGCATTACCATAACATCTACACTTCTCCCTACTCCTGCCCCTAATCCTGGCATCGATTTCAAGAAGAGAACATGAAGCTGGGAAAAGTTTTTATCTGCAACTCAATTGGATCTCTCCAACCTCTGCAAAGATTAATCTCCTGCTGGCACACTGAATTTCTTATCTAATCTGTTTTGCTAAATGTCTCTACTTCATGCCTGTCTTGAGTTACTTGCCCCTCTATTGTTTTAGCCATGTGACTTGGTAAAGGGATCATGGGTGGGGTTGGTGTGGCTGACACAGGGCTGGTGCCTCACCCCACAATCCATGGACCCTCCAATGTTCACAGCAGCAGGTTTTCAGCTACAACACAGTTAATTCTTCCCACCTGGAACCTGAAGGTTTTCTCCTGTTTCCACAGGAGCTCTCTTGGCAAGTGTGAGGGGGTGGGTATTGGTGGGGAGGTTGCCTTGAGTGGCAGCCCTCAACCAACAAAGCATGAGAGTCAGTGGGTACATGTCCAGGAAAACTGTTCCAAGGCCTGGTTCACACAGTTCTGTGGGGTATGCCCAGAAGGGAGAAGTGGCATCATACCCATTGTGCTTGGCAGTCTTGCCCATTAGGACCACCTGTACTGTCTTTTCCTCTACCCTGTCCCTTTTACTTCACTTGTACTTCCAGGGTTCACCTCCTAAATAGACTACTTGCATCCAGGTACCTATCCAGGGTCTATTTCTGGAGAAATCTAAACTAAGATAGTTGTGTAACAGAGGAAAATTGTAACAGTAGGAAATTGTAATTCACCCGACCATTCTTCAGACATTGTTTCTGTAAGTGCTGACTCTGACTACTATGTAGCTGATTACATACTAGTAGATGAACAGCATGTTTGTATAAGAATTCTAGGAACTGACTTCAGAAGACACAGACCCTGACCTCCAAGCATCCCAGCTCTGGGAGATTTGCTGCCCTAACCTGTGAAGCCAGGATGACATGGAGCAAGGATGGCGTGAAGCCAGGATCATGCACATGGGATGGGACCATCGCTTGCCTTATCGGAATGGACTGTGCTCATCTGCATATAGAGAACTTTGCAACTCCCTCCCTTGATATTTTTGTTCTATTCCCCTCTCCCTCCTTATAAAAACCCTCTGCCTCCAATGAGAGGTGGAGATGGGATTTGTGATATGAGTCCTCCATCTTCCAGATGGTCAGCATCTTGCAAATAAACTCTTTTCCCTTACATCAGCACCTGCCTCTCGAGTATTGGCTTTTATAGCGTCAGGCAGCCAGACGTGCATTTTGGTTACAGTTGGAAAGTAAAAAAAAAAAAAAAAAAAAAAAATCTATAGTTTCTTTCTTTTCCTCCTACTCACCTCTATTACTCTCCCACCCACTGAAAGCTGGCCTCTATCCCTGCTGCTTTGAATATCCAGATACTGCCAAATACAGCAATTCTGTCCTATCGTAATTGACCTCTCAGTAGCAGTTGACTGACAAATTTCCTCCTTGGAGCACACTCCTCATGACTTCTGGGACAGACCTCTCTCTTTTTTTCTCTTACCACTGAGCTTTCTGCCATGGTCTCCCCTCAAACATGCCCTTTTTTGCCACTTCCTCCCTAAGCATCCACATCCCCCAAAGCTCTGCCTCAGCCCTCTTCTGTTCTCATTCCCCACACTTGCTGGAAGTTTCCACCAATTTCAGTGGCTTCCACTTATCAAATGCCAGCGATGCCCCAATCTATGTCTCGTGCCCAGGCTTCTGTGTTGAGCCCACCCGACTCTTATGCAAACCTGCCTACCCAGTGGAAACTCTTGAATGTTCCATGAGTGCTCACTAAGCATGCCCCCAACTGAATTATTTGTGATAGTACACCGCCCGCCCCCCAAGAAATCCAGCAGAGAAGAATAGAAGAGAGGCAGGACCATGAGAAGGTGGGGTTGACAAAGATTTGGACTGTTTTTACATTAGAAAGCAGTTGAACCAGAATGAAAGGTAAATGAAAAAAAGTAGTGGAAAGAGAGAAGACAAAGACACAGGAGAGCTGAGTTCCTGAGAAGGTGGAGAAAAAGGACTAGAAGGAAAGGAGAAGATAGGTTCTGATTCAGAAACACTTACAGGTGCAAGGGAAATAAATTGATGGGATTCTTGCTAGCTGGCCTGTTTTCTCCTTGAACCAGAAGACAAGATCATTTCTTGGAAGTGGAGTAAAATGGGGGATTTGAGGAAACAGGTAAAAAATTGGAATGAAGTATGAGTTGGAATGCAAGAGTACAAACTGGCTTAAACAAACAAACAAATAACAACAACAACAAAAACAAAATACCCAGGACATTTACTGACTAACTTGACAGTTAGTCTAGAGCAGTGGTTCTCAACCTTCCTCATGCCGCGACCCTTTAATACAGTTTCTCATGTTGTGGTGACCCCCAGCCATAACTAAAGCATGGTGATTCGTCAAAAAAAAAATATGTAATTATATATGTGTTTTCCAATGGTCTTAGGTGACCCCTGTGAAAGGATATTTCGACCACCAAAGGGGTTGCAACCCACAGGTTGAGAACTGCTGGTCTAGAGGCAGACCTGGATGTGGGCACTGTTTGGCTCAGAGGCTCAGGATTCCATCTGGCTCCTGTAATTCTCTCATCCACCCTGCCCCTCACATTTCATCAGTCAGAGATACCATATCCACATGCGATACCCAGAGGGGAAAGGTATCCTCTGTGGATCTGCAGAAGAGAGAAATCTTATTTCCCAGGAGCCCCTACAATTGTCTCATTGGCCCAAATTGGGTGATATGTTTATTTGTGATGAACCAATCAGTGTGGTTAGAAGAACAAGGATGCTGATTAGCTGAAACCCTTCCCACCCCACCCCTGGAGATGGGAATGAGGCCAAACCCACCCAAACCGCGTCATTGGGAATGGGTGAGGGGCACTTCTTCAAAGGAAACACCTGAGGGCCCTTGGGAGGAAAAGTGGGGCATGGAAGCTGGGAAGTAAACCAATAATGTCCACCATACTTTATTTCTGAAGAAAATGTGAGAAGTCACTGTTGATAGATTTGTTAAGGTATGCTTGTGCTGCGTTGGGGTTCTGAGGACTGTGAATTAGAGACATTTGTAGTGGCATCCTGCCTCATGATCTTATGTTTGTCCGAAGCAGTCAGAGTAGGCTGATGGTGGGAGGGAAGAAAGTGAATGATGGGATTGATCTAAAGTTGGAGGTTTATCACGTATGTATAAAGACAACTGGGCCAGATTCGAATTGAGGATAATAGAGTGCTTGAAGTGATGGATGGGGGAAGAAGGGAATTGGAAGGGAGCTGATAGCTTAGGATAAAATGGAGTGGGTTAAGGGACTGGACGTGAGATGAACTCAGAAAAGGTTGTACTGCAGTGTATGGGGGACATGAATGCACACACAGGAGATAGCAAGCAGTGAGCTAGAGGGAGAAAAGCTACAAATAAGAATGGGGGTAAAATATTGGCATTTAAAATTCAGGGTGAGACAGTGATGGCAAGGGGCTTTTGATGTTCTAAGTCAAGACATTGTGACACAGAGGTGACAAGTTACATGAACTTGATAGCACACAATAAACATGTAAAAGCCCACACTAGCCTCAGAAATCTGAGACATGTCCCTAAGGTTTCACCAACTTGGGTGTCACATCCCCTAAATGTCACCTAAACTGCAAAGAATAAAGTCAACTGCAAAGAGTGCACCAATGCCATGCTGTTATTTATTCTTGTCCCTGGAATGCCATTGGACACGGCCACGAATCAGTTAAATGACAAAAATCCAACTGATAATAATCACAATGCCTCCTCAGAAGAAAAAGATATCTCTAGCCCCAACCGAGATACTTCAAAGCAGTTGAAACCAGGAAAGAATGGCAATTCTGAAAGTGAATCTGATGGGGAACCAGGAGACCCTTTCAATGAAGAAGCTTCTTTACTTGGCTGAAGAACGGGAGGATAAAGAATTGTCCACAGATCATTTCAATTCTGCATCTGATGGAATCCAACCCTTCTGTGAACACTGTAATACTGAAAATAAACACAAGGTACAAAACTACCTCCAGGCTCCTTTCCTAGGAACAATTTTTACTGAAGGTGGACACAGAGGAAATTTACCAGTGCACAGAAGCAGGTCTGTTTTCTGATATTTGAGGTTAACAGAAAAGTTGACATCAAGTATTGCATTTTGTCCTGGAGCAAATACATCAATCTGGTTGTAAGGCCTGGGTTGTCGGTGGGCCTCTGTTTAATGTTAAATATGACCCAGACTGTCTGACCTCCATTCACTTTCCACATTCTTTCTGCCTGGGTCACTGTGACACCAAAATGACATTTAGAGTTTTACATGTTATAAATTCTGGGGCCATGTTGAAATCTATTGTGGATTCTGCAACCCATGTCAAATGGCACATGAGCTCTCTTTTCCCTACGGGACCTGTTTTCCATAGCAAAGAAACAGTATACCACCAGAAATATATTTAGATTCTGTACAAAGACATTGATCATAATCCATCTTTGTCTTTTGTGTTGTACATGGCAAGCAATAATGTGTCCTTCATCAAGGATATTTCCAAGTCTGTAAAGGGCTCTCCTAAGACATTCATGAAAATTGACAGTCCTTCTCATTGACAGAAGTTATTGAAGAATGGGAAGAAATACAGACTAATCAGGCAACCAGAAGCTGACATCGTCCCAGAGGTTTATATTTTAAAAACCAACTTGGAGTAGCAGCAAGGATATATATATCTTAGATATGGTATTTTGAAGATGTCAAAATAATGCATTTTGTTCTCATTTTTATTTTTCTAGTTATAAGAAAGCAGTTGTTTTTGCTAAACTTAGAGCTTATTCCAAAGGTGCAGTTGAATTTCCGTATTAATCTACAACCATGGCAAAAATAGGTTATCCCATTTCTTTCCCTTTAAAAACATTTTAAATTTCCTTTAAATTTTTTATTAAATTCTTCAAACAATGTTAGCTTCAAAGGAATAAAAACTTAAGTTTAATTTTAAATCACAGAGCATTAAAAGTTAATGGAAGGTGTTTCTAACAAGGGATATTGGGCTTTTCTTTTTTTTCTGATTTTATTTTATGAAGTATATTTTATTGATTATGCTGTTACAGTTGTCCCAATTTTTTTCCCTTTGCTCCCCTCCACCCAGTACCCCACTTCCCTCCAGCAGTCCCACACCCCTTAGTTCATGTCTATGGGACATGCTTGTATGTTCTTCGGCTTCTCCCTTTCCTATACTATTCTTAACATCCCCCTGTGTATTTTGTCCCTACTAGGTATGCTTCTTGATCCCTGCACCATTTCCCCCATTCTCCCCTTTCTCCCTTCCAACTGATAACCCTCCATATGATCTCCATATCTATGGCTCTATTCCTGTTCTAGTTGTTTGCTTAGTTTGTTTTTGTTTTTAGATTTATTTGTTGATAGTTATGAGTTTGTTGTCATTTTACTGTTTATAGCTTTGATCTTTTTCTTAAATGTGTCCCTTTAACATTTCATATGATAAGGAATGGTGACAATGAACTCCTTAACTTTACCTTGTCTGGGAGGCACATTATCTGTCCTTCCATTCTAAATGATATCTTTGCTGGACAGAGTAATCTTGGTTGTAATTCTGTTCTTTTCATCACTTTGAATACTTCTTGCCAGCCCCTTTTAGCCTGCAAAGTTTTTTTTCAGAAATCAGCTAATAGTCTTATAGAAACTCTTTTGTAGTTACCTCTCTTCTCTTGCTGCTTTTAAGATTCTCTCTTTATCTTTAACCTTTACGATTTTAATTATGATGTGTCTTGGTGTGTTCCTCTTTGGGTCTAGCTTGTTTGGGACTCTCTGTGTTTCCTGTATGTTTATTTCCTTCACCAAATCAGGGAAGTTTTTCTTCATTATCTTTCCACATAAGCTTTCAATTTCTTGCTCTTCCTCTTCTCCTTCTGGCACCCCTAAAATTCAGATTTTGGTATGTTTAAAGTTGTCCCAGAGGTTCCTAAGCCTCTCCTCATTTTTTTCCCCCTAATTCTTATTTCTTCTTTCTGTTCCAGGTGAATGTTTATTTCTTCCTTTTGTTCCAAATCATTGATTTGAATCCTGGCTACCTTCTCTTCACTGTTGGTTCCCTGTATATTTTTCTTTATTTGACTTTGTATAACCTTTATTTCTTCCTTTATTCATTTTCTGTACTCTATAAGTTCTCTGAACATTCTTGTCACCAGTGTTTTGAACTCTGCATATGATAGGTTGGCTATCTTTGTTTTGTTTAGCTCTTTTTCTGGGGTTTTGTTCTGTTCTTTCATTTGGGCCAAATTTCTTTGCTTTCTTAATTTAGCAGTCATCCTGTGTTTGTTTCTGTGTATTGAGTAGAGACGCTTTTACTTCCTGTCTTAGGAGCATGGCCTATGTTGCAAAGGTACCTGTAAATTGTGTGAGGTGGAGCCTTTGGTAATTGCAAAGGTGGGGCCACCCACTTCACCACTTTGTGGCTCTGTTTGTGGTGGAGGGCTCAGAGAGGGGGCATAGCTGCTGCCTGGCTTCTGGCAATTTGCCTGGCACTTGCCCCATTTCCAATCACTTTTCCCATTCCTGTTTGTGATTGGTAACCTTCCAGTTGCTGGGGTTTGAAAATTTTCTAAGGCCCTGTGGGCCCTTTAAGCAGTGAAAATCCAGCAGTTTCTTACAACCCCCACTGGTTATACAGCTAGAGATAACACAGGGGTTTATTTTCCCTGTGTTGGGTCCATGGGCTGTACAGTATGGCCTGGGATTCCTTGCTCCCAGGGTATCCTTCCCAATCCTTATCCACTACAAGTGAATGCGGGACCATCCATTCTGCCGCTGCCACTTGTCCGAGCCACACCGCCTCTCTACCCTGTTTCCACAACTCTGTCCCTCCTCCCTATCTGGATGAATATGGCTTCTTTAAATCTTGGTTGTTGGACTTACATATAGCTTGATTTTCTGATGGTTCTGGTTGCTATTTCTTTCTGAGATCTGGTTGTAATTCTTTCTATGGTTGCGCGAGGAGGTGAAGTGTGTCTATCTATACCTCCATCTTGACTGGAAACCAGGATATTGGGCTTTTCTTATTGGGAGGCATTTGAAAATTAATTATATTCACGGTATAAGCAGGACATTTCTAAGTGATTTTGGTTTCTCCTAGATGAGTAAGTTACTTTTAAACTTATTTTCATTATGTGCTTTGAATGTATGCCATTGCTTACCCAACCAAGAAGTATGTGAAAATTTCTTTTGTAAGCCTCTTTTTGTTTGTTTCATAGTTTATGATAAGTTGAAAACATGTTTTAATTCCATTACATTAAAATGTGAAGCAAGAAAGAGCAAACAAACAAATGAAAAAAATAAAAATAGAAAAGCCTCTCATAAAAGAGTAGGAAAAACAAAACCAGGCAAACACTAACCAGAACAAAGCTGGTATAGCAATCTCAAAATGAGACAATGACTTCATCTCTTGAAATGCTTTTTGCTTTAAGGAGGTCACTCCATAATGATAAAATTTCAATTCATAAAGAAGAAATTATTTCTAAATATTATATATTCAAAACACAGCCTCAGAAAATACAATGTAAAAATTTGAGAAAATTACAAGGAAAAATGTTAAATCTACAATAGAAGGTGATTTTTAAAACATTGTTTTGACAGATCAAGCAAATTAAAATTTAATAAATGTTCAGAACTGTTGATAACATGACCCCTTTATCCCAAATTAAGAAACATAAATTTTATTCAAACACAAATGGAACAAATTTATGAAAATTAGCCACATATTAGACCACAAAATAACTCCAAAAATACTATAAGAATCAATATAAAGAATACATTATCTGACTACACTACCATTAAGTTAGAGAGCAATAACAAAAAGATAATATAAAATATATTTTAAAAGTTTAAAGCTACACCATTAAGTAGTTTTGGGGTCAAAAAGCCATGTTGTAAGGGACATCATTTTAATTAAATAATAATGAAAATTTACTTGTCGAAACTCATGGAATACAGCTAAAGAAATATTCTTAAAGAATTTTATAACCTCATATGCTCAAGAAGTCTGAAAATTTATTAGTTAATCATCTAAATCAAAAAATTATAAAAAGAACAGAATACAAAGTAATTTTATGGAGGGTAATAAAGATTAGATCAGCAATTAATTGCAGTAGATTGGATTATTGGTCTCAGTTCCTCACTCTTCTGTAATAGGATTATACATTTATATCCTTTATTCACAATGGGAAGATACTGCAAAGTTAACAGGCATAATATAGGTTTTTGCCCCATTGAAAAAGAGATTCGTCATCAACTTGGTTTATCCAGTGTAATGTTAGTAATTTTGATGGAAACAAGAGACTTAAATATGTTTGTGCATTTTAGTTTGGTCTCTTGCGTGTCTCATTCATGTCAAGAGAACATGCCTTAGACAGCTGCTGGTCCAAGGAGATGAGATGTGAATACAACCTTCAACTTGGAATCTAAAGCTTGGATTTCAGCCTAGCCAAGCTGAGTACAGCTGACTTACACGTCATTTAGCAAGAACTAAAAGCTTGCTGTTTAAATTCAGAGTTTTGGTTTGTTATGCAGTATTATTACAGCAATAACAAATTCATTCATGAAACAGAACAGTTATAGCACAGCATCACCAAATCTAAAATCTGACCTTTTGAAAAGACAACTGCACACAATCCATTGCCAAGGGGAGAAGGAGAGAGAAAGAAAGAGAAGTAAATGACTAGAATAATGAACATAAAAGGAGATATAACTACAGATATATCAGAAAACTATAAAAGGATAGAATTGCTGTGAACAATTTTATGACAATAAATCTGAAGACTTAAAGCAGGCAATGTTCTAGAAAACCATAATTTAATAAAATTAACTGAAAGAAAAATTAAGTCTGAAGAAGCTTATAACTATTTTTTAAATGGACAAGCAATTTTGACTTCTGATGGAATAGATGGAGTAGATGATGGAGTAAATACATTTTTCTCTATTTCTTAGTCAAAGCACAGTTAAAATCCCTGGACATTATATGTAAAACAAACATAAGAAGACTCTGAAAGGAGGAGAAAAGCAGGCAGGCCAGCTAGGACCTCAGGATCCAAAGAATAACATGGTAATAAGTTTCCTGTGTTTTCTTTTTGCCTCATATATCCCAGCTTTGAAGGTAAAGAGTCTCAAAATCAATAAGCCAATGGGTACAGACAAAAGAGTTTCCACAATATCATGCCTTCTGTATCCACAGGAAACACTGGGGGGTTGGCCCCACCCCACCCATGCCCCCAGAGACCCAGAGGAGCCTTTGCCAGGCTGTAAGGAGGCATCAGTCCCCATCCCCTTCCTTGCTGGTGTAATAGGAAGAAGTCTAGGAGAGAGTTAAGACTTTCATGATCACCCAGCAGAAATGAGGCCACCATCTGGCCCCCTGCTGTCAGTGGAGGTCATTTAGAAAACACCCATGAGGCACTCCTACACCTCTGGACCACAGAGGCCTGTGGGGGAGCCTGAACTCCCACGCCTGCCCAGCAGTAATACAAAGCCCCTTTTTTCAGGTGTTAATGGAGGCTGAATGGGAAACCTGAACCTTTACCCCCCATCTGACAATAACAAGGTAGTGCTTCCCTTCCACTAGCAGAGCACTGTCCAGGGAAGTCAGCTAGAATAGAAGGTTTAAATAAAATTCAGATTACCATAACAATACACAGTGTCCAATTTTCAATCAAAACCACTCAATAAATAAAAAAATAAGATCTCCAACTAAATGAAAAAAACTCAATAGATGAAAATGTAAATTACAGAGATGTTAGAATTATCTGACAATTTAAAGTAGTCATCATAAAAATCAATACACAAAAACCAACCCAATTCAAAAGTGGAAAAAGGACTTGAATAGATATTTCTTTAGATTGATAGAAAATATATGAATAGCCAGTAAGCACACTAGTCATTAGGGAAATAAAAATTAAGTCCACCTCATACCCATTAGGGTGGCTACTATCAAAACAACAACAAGAAAATAACAAGTATTGGTGAGGATGTGGAGAAGTTGGAACCTTGGTGCACCATTGTGGGGAAAATAAAATGGTACATCCACTATGGAAAACATTACAGTGGTTCTTTAAAAAGTTAAAAATAGAATTACCATATGATATGACAATTCCACTTCTTAGTATATACCTAAAAGAATTGAAAATAGAGTCTCAAGGAGATGTTTGTACACCCATGTTCATAGCAGTGTTAGTCACAGTAGCAAAGAGGTAAAAGTAACCCAAATGCCTAAAAACTAATGAATTCATAAGCAAAATGTGATGTATACATACAATGGAATATTTTTAAGTCTTAAAAAAGAAATTCTGACACATTGTACAACACTGATGACCCTTAAGAGTATTATGTTTTAAAATATCACAGATAGAAACTAGAAAGAAAAAATCCCATTTACTATAGCAACAAGAAAAATAAATACCTAGGAATAAACTTAACCAAGGAGGTAAAAGACCTGTACTCAGAAAACTACATAACACTGAAGAAAGAAATTAAGGAAGATACAAATAAATGAAAGCATATACTATGTTCATGGATGGGAAGAATCAACATCATTAAAATGTCCATACTACCCATAGCAATTTATAGATTCAATGCAATCCTTATTAAAATACCAATGACATATTTCAAAGACCTAGAACAAATACTTCAAAAATTTATATGGAACCCAAAAAGACCCCAAATAGCCACAGCAATCTTGAGGAAGAAGAACACAGTAGGAGGAATCACAATACCTGATACAAAACTATACTACAAGGCCACAGTAATCAAAACAGTCTGGTACTGGCATAAGAACAGACATATAGATCAATGGAACAGAATAGAGAGCCCAGAAATAAACTCAGGTCTATATGGTCAATTAATATTTGACAAAGGAGGAAGGAACATCAAATGGAATGAAAAGAGCCTCTTCAACAAATGGTGTTGGAAGAACTGGACAGGGACATGCAAAAAAATGAAGCTAGACCACCAACTTACACCATACACCAGAATAAACTCAAGATGGATCAAAGATTTAAATGTAAGCTGTGACACCATAAAAGTCATAGAGAGAAACATAGGCAGGAAAATTTCAGCTATCCCACATAGCAATATTTTCACTGATATATCTCCTAAGGCAAGGGAAATAAAGAAAATAATAAACAAATGGGACTACAACAAGCTAAAGAGTTTCTGCTCAGCAAAAGAAAACATCAGCAAGATGAAAAGGGAACCAACCACATGGGAAAATATATTTGTCAGTGATACCTCAGACAAGGGATTGATCTCCAAAATATGTAAAGAACTTATATGACTCAACACCAAGAAGACAGACAACCCAATTTAAAAATGGGCAAAGGACCTGAACAAACACTTCTCCAAAGGAGACATACAGAGAGTCCAAAGGCATTTGAAATAATGCTCAACATCACTAGCCATCAGAGAGATGCAAATAAAAACCACAGTGAGATACCATCTCACACCAGTCAGAATGGCCATCATCAACAAATCAACAAACAAGTGCTGGTGAGGTTGTGGAGAAATGGGAACCCTAGTGCACTGTTGGTGGGAATGCAGACTGGTGCAGCCACTATAAAAAACAGTATGGAATTTCCTCAAAAAACTAAAAATGGAACTGCCTTTTGAATCAGCAAGTCCATTGCTAGGATTATATCTGAAGAATCCTGAGACACCAATTCAAAGAACCTATGCACCCGTATGTTCAGAGCAGCACTATTTACAATAGTCAAGTGGTGGAAACAGCCTAAATGCCCATTTGTAGATAAGTGGGTCAAAAAATTGTGGTACATTTACATAATGGAGTACTATGTAGCAGAAAGAAAGAAGGAACTTCTACCATTTGCAACAACATGGATGGAACTAGAGAGTATTATACTTAGTGAAATAAGCCAGGCAATAAAAGAAAAACACCATATATTACCTAATACAGGAGGCTAATGAACAACAGAAACAAATGAGCAAAACTGAACCAGAGGGCAGAAGTCTATGATTTCATTACCTGAGTGATTGTCTGCACATATAGGCCTCACTTAATCCTGTCTACATCACTGCCTCCTTAGACTTAATGATTTGGCTAAACTAAGTGGCTGGATTGCTTAAGCATGGGGTGGTCTGTGGGCTTCACTTTAAAACTGGTTTCTCTTTTCTATCCTAATGGCTTGGACAGAAAAGGCCCAGAGGTCTGAGAGGGGGGAAAACCTAAAATATTCCCCTCAGCCCAAACTAAGTATAGTGGGCAAAAGGGTTTTGGACAGGTGTGACATGCCTTGCACACCTTCCTCCAAAGAAGCCTTTTTTTCCCCCTACTGTGGGACATTGAAAAATTAATCCCTGCCTTTTGTCATCTAGTGGGTATGGATTGAATGATGCTTTTTAACCCTGTTGCCAAATCTGTTGCCCCCAGAATACAACAAGGTTGCCAGCCTGTTAAACCAAGCATGCCATTGCCCTGGGACAGCCAACTGACCTAGAGTCTGCAAGATCCTTCCCCATGTGGGAAGGCCACCCTCCCCTCCACACTCCCACTCCTATTAGGGATTTCTGGACCCAAGAGTAGGTAGGAGGATGACCATGTCCATCTTGAAGCAACTAGTGGAGCATGAGACCTTCGTCTATTGTTCTTTATAAGATTATAAAGGGTCTTAAGTCTGAGAGAGGGGAATTGTTATTTTTTATTGTTATAAAAATTAATTAATTAATTATTTAAAAAAGAGGAAGAAGAATATAGGAAAGGGTGAAGCCAAAGAACTTATATGCATGACCCATGGACATGAACTAAGCAGTGTGGGATTTCTGGGGGGATGAGGGTACTTGGCAGAGGGGAGCAAAGGGGAAAATATTGGAACTATTGTAACAACATAATAAAATATACTTTAAAAAAAGAAAAAAAAAGAATATTATGTTATATGAAATAAGTCAGTCACACACATGCACACACACACAAAATACTGTATAATTGCACCATATGAAGCATCTAGAGTAATTAAAAAATTACAAAAACAGAAAGTAGAATGGGACCGATATTTAAAGATGGAGGCTTAGACGGACGCGCTAGGTCTCCCTCTACAACTATAGAGGAATACAACTACTTCAAAACAAAGGATAACTAGAAATTCCAGAAAATAAAACTACACGGAAGCCCAACATATGAAGTTATAAACCAGCGGCGCTCTTTGGGCAGGTAGGACGAGAGAAAGGGGGTGGTGCTGTTTGCGGTCGCACCTGGGACAGCGGCGGGGAGAACAATCCCGGCTGCAGTCAAACCCCCGGCAGCTCGCAACCCCAACGCTGGGGAAAGCAGCCACCACATCGCCTTGAACAGTGAGGCCCAGGGGGGCGGGAGGACGGATCCCGGTCTCCTAGCGGAATAACTGTGTGAATCCATCATGGACCCCCGCCCCCAAAGAAAGTGCCACAGGGCTGCGAAATAGGTCGCGGACAGGCGCCGGTCGCTGGATTGTGACGAGTACACAGGCACTGCCCCCTATAGCCGGCCCAAGAAAACGAAACGCATTTGTTAAAATGAGGCAGACAACTATAGAAATCCCGGTGGCACAGCTCACCAGGCAACAGATGGAGAACCTGACAGATGAACAGATAAGAAACCTGTCAGATGATCAGTTCAGGGCCATTGTTATCAGGTGGCTTACAGAATTCACAAAAGATTTGGAAAAAGATGAGAAAGAAGCGAAAAACACTCATAACGAAAGGAACAAAACCACATACGAGACAGATGGTGAGGAAATAAAATCCAGAGTTCATTTCAACAAACCGGAATATGGAGAAGGAACAAGCAGTCAACCAATGCAGCGAGAGGAAATGGGAAGCAACGATGAGAGGATCAGAAACCTCTGGGACAGCTATAAAAGGCCCAACATAAGAATCATTGGTTTGCCAGAGAGCGAGGAAGATGAACTAGAACTTGAAAAATTGAGTGAAAATATAATAAAGGAGAACTTCCCAGACTTGGGGAAGGAAATAGACTTACAGATCCAGGAAGCACAGAGAGTTCCAAAAAAACTGGACCCAGGGAGAACCACTCCAAGACACATTATAATCAAAATGTCAAAAATTAAAGATAAAGAGAGAATCTTAAAAGCAGCAAGCGAGAAGAAAAGAATTATGTACAAAGGGGTCCCAATTAGACTATCAGCTGACTTCTCAAGGGAGACCCTGCAGGCAAGAAGGGACTGGCAAGAAATATTCAAAGTAATGAAAATCCAAAACCTACAACCACGAATACTCTATCCAGCGAAATTGTCATTCAGAATAGAAGGACAGAGAAAGTGTTTCCAGGACAAAATAAAACTGAAAGAGTTCATTAGATCCAAACCACTGTTATATGAGATGTTAAAGGGACTGGTTTAGAAAAAGGAGGATCAAGACAATGAAATCTAAAATGAAAACTGCATCACAAGAAACAACAGAAGCTAGGGAATTGAAACAAAGGCAAACTAAACAGGCAACGAGAGTGGAAAAAGAACTATAGGTATGGGGAACATATTGGGGGGAGGTCAACAGGGAGGGGGAATGGGGAGAGGGAGGGAGATGATATAGGCATTAAGGATCATGGTAGGAGGGAATGGAATAGACAGAGAGAGGTTGAGAAGAACTATATGCACAACTAATGGACATGATCTAAAAGGGGGGGACAACTGGAGGGAGGGGGGCCACCGGGTGGAGGGGAGCAGAGGGAAGGGAAATTGGCACAAATGTAATATTATAATCAATAAAACACATTAAAAAAAAAAAAAAAGAAAGTAGAATGGGAGTTGCCAAGAGTTGGGAAAGAGGGGAATGAAGAGTCATTGTTTCATGGTTATAGAGTTTCAATTTTGCAATATAAAAAGTCCTGGAGATGAATGGTAATGATGGGTGCATAATATAATGTACTCAATACCACTCAACTGTACACTTTAAATAGTTAAAATGGTAAATTTTGTTATATGTATTTTACCATAATAAAAAATGGAAAAAGCAAAAAAAAAAAAAATTAAGTGATTATGAACTGTTTGAAACAAATGAAAAAATAGTCTCAACAAAGAAATAAATAAAAATTTTAGAACTAAAAAATACAATAAGCTAAGGGAAAAAAACAAACCTCAAGAAATGGGCTGAACAGCAAAATAAAGAGGACAGAGGAAAAAATAGTGAACTTTAAGATTAAGTATTAGAAATCATGAAGTCTGAACAACAAAAAATAGATTTAAAATAATTAACGGAGCCTCAGGTACTTGTGAGACTAGATTTAACATTTTATATCATTGGTGTCCCAATGGGAGACAAGAAAGGGGGTGAGGCTAAAAACATACCGGAAGAAATAATGACTGAAAACTTCCCAAATTTGGCTAAAGACTACAGATTCAAGAATCTGAACAAGCTTAGAAGAGGATAAATGTAAAGAAATCCACACCAAGATATACATAGTAAAATTTCTGCAAACTAAAGACAAAGACATAGTTGGTCATTCCCATATCCCTCTGACAAAGCAATCAAAATATTGGAAATTCCTTCCCTAAAGTTTTCTTCTCTATTTTTTAAAATAACATTGAACTTGGGAATGTAGTCTTGTGATGAGCTTTGGCTTTCACCTGTAATTATTTTTAGGATTTGCTACCAGTATGAGATAGAGACATTCATTCTGATCTCTGTGCTATTCTCTGTGTGCATATTTCAAGAATTACCTACAGGAAACCAGAAGAAAACCTTTCAAGAACAGACAATTCAAAGGCAGATAGACATTCACAAACATCTATTTAAATTTTACTAAAAACATGGCCTAGCTAAAGTTAAACTCAACTAGCGATATTAAGCAGATCACTTACCATCTCTGTCTGACTCAGCCTGAAATGTCTACACTCAGGTTAAGAGTGAATTCAATTTTTCCCCTAAAATTGATAGATGGGTTCTTATTTCATGTTCAAATAACTAAAGGTTCTATTCTTACATTTCTTTCTAAAACAAGGCAGTTTTTTAAAATCTCTAGAGGGCCTTTTAAATACTTAAGATCTTAAACTAGTAAAAATTAATTCATACACATAGCCCAAGCAATATAGAATACTGTAAAACAAATTAAAATATCTCTCCCAGCCTTATTTCCCAAGGAGAATCACTTAAATTTCTGACTTTACTTCTGATAGTGATCTATCTATAAATAACTTTAGGTAATAAAATACTCTTGACTGCTCACATTTAGAATACTTAGGTTACAGAATGTGATGAAATTACTAAGCTTACAATTCTTTCCACCTCCCTCCTTCCCTTCTCCCTCTGACACTGTTTTGTTATTCCTTTAACTTTGTCAAAGTTTACAACATTTTTCTTCTGTCCTATAATTAAAATTACTTATTTGGTGTTGTTTCTTCATATTGATTTTGACAACTGAAACCCAATCAATATACTTATAAGATTATGAGTATTTAGCTTTTATTTGTAGCAGAATCCCAAGTTGTATGATTAAATCATTAATGGGAGGACATACAATGCTTTGCCATCTGTGATATTTGAAGGCGACCGGGTCAGGCACTGAGGTTACGTGGGCTTTCTCTTCATACTATTCAGCTTCCTCTGCTGATTTTGGGATGTAATCGGCTCCTACCATTCCTCATATTTCATTCCATTTTCTTTTTGGAGTCCCTTTTCTAAAGCACAACTTTCATGTTTAACACACAGGTTTAGAGGGTGGCAAATTTTCTGAATCCTTACACATCAGAACACATCTGTGGCTGCTACGAGCACGTCCCTCTCAGATGCCTGACTGCAGAGTGTGTCACTGACCCACAACCCTCACTGCTGCCTGAGATCCGTCAGTGAGTTCATACCGGGGCTTCTCATAGGCTGCCTACAGCCGATGATGAGCAGGGAGACCGGGACTCCACTTGGGCTTGAGAGCTTCCTGAAAGCCTTTCTGAACTCTTCTGAAATTGCACTGCAGTCTAAGACACTCTCACCCTCCCTTCTTCTGTGCTTTACCTGGAGTCAGATTAGCATTGACGTCTGACAGCTGGTTTACCCTCTCAGGCTCCCTTATCTCTTACAGGCGTTTGCCTTAATATATTCTTGCATACATAATCCCATATTGGCATGTTTTTCACAGGACATAGACTTGCACAAAATCTTTATTTTAATCCATATTTGATTTTATATTTTGCACCTAGAATTCCATACCCAGTCATTTTCTCTCTAATTTTTGAGGGCATTATTCCATTGTCCTTTAGAATCTGGAATTGCTGGAGAGGACTTATGTCTTTTTTATCCTTGTTTCTTTGTTAAAAAACATACATATGTACACTTACACACATGTATAGATGTGTGTATGTGTATATATAATAAAGATATATATGATTTTTTTCTCAACCCTGAAAGCTTTTGAAATTTTCTCTTTATCCTTGAAATAGAGAAATCTCACTAGTACTTGTATATACTTAAGATAAGTGCATTTAGAATTTTTTCTGTTTAATACTTGATGGGCTCTTTCAATTTAAAGACACATTCTTAGCTATTATTTTATTATTTTCTTAATTATTTCCTTTTTTTTATTGTTTTTGTCTTACCCTCAGTTTCTCTCTTCTGTTCTTCTATGACTTCTATTAAAACTTCTACCACAGTTTTTAAACTCCTGAGAACTATGGGTTTTAGAGAAAAAACTGGGTTTTATTTATTTATAGTTATTTACTTTGTAGTAGTTGGTTATTGGAATATGAGAGGCCCAGTGCTGGTTGTAGGACCAGAACAAGATTTGCCTGGGGAAAAAACCTGAGAGAACCACAGGAAGGTAAAGATCAGTCCAGGTGTGTGTCTTCTCAATTCTTACCAGTAAGGTTGTGAGCTTAAAAACATGCTAAGGTCCCTTTTGGTCATGAGTAATTTGTTTCAATACACAATGTCCTTATTTTATAAATTTACAGTGATGAGAATATATAATTGTGTAATGTGGAAAATCCACTGTATTAGAAAGCCACCATGTCTACCACCTTTTAGGACCTAGTAACCCTCAGGATTTGGGGGAAGGATATGGCATAGAAAGCACCAAGCGTGATGGCATATTGAACATTTCATGGAAAAAAACCTAGGCATAGGGATTAACCTGGCCTGTGGTTAAGAAGGTACATGTGAGTTTTAGGGAGTATTATTTTTCCCTTATGTAATGGGGCATTTGTGTACAGCAGGAGATGAGGCTGGGGAGTTAGATTACAGAAAGACCTTCCTTAAATACCCTGTTTTATATGTGGGCTTACTTCTCAGGGAGCCTCTGAAGCTTTTTGAACAGGGGAACACTATGATCTCCAGGTCTTAGTTTTATAAGGATGCTGCTAGTGGAAGGTAAATTTAAAGTGAGGGAGATAGGAGTCTGTCCACAGTGAGGGTAAACCAGCATTTGTTTCCAAGGCAACTGGGCAACTGGTTGAGGACGGTTGGTGATCTGCCTAGGATTTTGATAACTGGGAGACTGGGTTACAGAAAATCAAGGCGATAAATGGGAGAAGGGAAATGGGAGAGCACCACTCTGCTTCGCTGATAGAAAAAGAGAAAGGAGTGAAGAAAAGTGGGTTGTCTTCCTCTTTTTTAAAGGATGAGGCCATCTGTAGAATGTGAAGGGGTCAAAGATGGGGAAAGTGGAAGAAATACTCTAGGACATGGTCAAGAAAATTACCCAGTGAAGACTGAGAGAAGACCCCAGAGCCTTAGGAAAACATGAATATGTGGTGAGCAGGCTCCCTGGCTTTGTGGGAGGCTGCCAAAAAGAGAAGGAGAAAACCAAAGGCTTCCTTTCTGATATATTTCTTCACTCCCAGGACAACATGTTCATCTGGTTTTCCTTCCATAATACCTTGTTTCTGTCCCCTTAGTTGGTTCTTCCACCTCTCTGCCAGGGTGTCCCCAGGGTTTGGTCTTCGGACCTCTTCTCTATTTACTCCCACATTTTAGATGATCTTCCAGCATCTTGGCCTTAAACATAATTGTTATCTGATGACCTCATTTATATTGTCTTTCAAACTGTCTGCTTAATGTATCTCCTTATATATCTAATAAACATCTCAGACATGTAAAAGGAATAACTTTTGATTCCCTCTTCAATGTCCACCAACCTAATCATTCTCTCATAATTTCCCTTGGAGTCATTCCCATCTGTCTTATCATCATTTCCTTATGAATCATATTCAATCTATCAGTGAATCCTGTCAGTTCAACCTACAAATCTGTCCTGCACTTGAGCACTTCTTATCAGTTCCAATGATTGCCAGTCTCCTAGTATAAGCCACTAATGCTTCTCCCAGGAATTCTTGCAGTAGCACCTGGTTGACTCTGCTCTTCTTCAGTGATTACATAACTTTCCTACTCAGCTATTTCTTTTCCAATGACTTCATATCACATTTAGAGTAGAAACCCAACATGCCCCCTAAGGCTCTACTTGAGCTGGCTCTGGTTTCCATTTCCTACCACTCTCATTCTCTCAGTCAGCTCACTCAGCCATATCAGTCATCCTGCCTCTTGAACACACCAACCACATTTCGTAACTGAGAGCCTCTTCTTGAAATGTTCTCATCCAAGATATTCTCCTGGCTTACTTTTTTGCTACATTCAGGTCAAAGAGTCCTTCTCTGACCACACTTATTACTCTGGTTTTAATTTTTCATAGCCCTCCATTATGACATGACATGTTACATGTTTTCTTTTTATAATATTTTTATTGCTTTTATTAAAATTGTCTACTGCTCTTAGAAACTAAGTCCCAGGAGAAACTATGTTCTTCAATGATATATCTGCATCATATAGAAAAGTGTCTGACCCATGATAGGTACTTACTGAGTATCTTTCAAAAAATTTTATTTACTTACTTTTAGAGAGAGAAGAAGAGAGGGAGAGAAACATCAACATGCAAGAGGTGCATTGATTGGTTGTCTCTCACATGCCACCAACCGAGAATTTGCCCACAACTCAGGCATGTGCCCTGACTGGGAATTGAACCAGCAACCTTTCAGTTTGCAGTCTGGTGCTCAATTCACTGAACCACATCAGACAGGGCTCACTGAGTATTTATTCAAAGAACTGAAGAAAGCATGGATTGGACTAAAACTGTAAAGTGGCAGAGTAGAGAGATCAAAGGTCAAGGGCATTGGGGACTTGAGGGAGTTGGTGAGAACATAGTTGGCATATTGCCCACGGATTCCAAAGCATATATGGAAGTGAGAGAAGTCAAGATGCTGGGTAAACTGAGATACAGGTGGTGGAGGTAGTCAGGGCATCAGTGAGCAGTTACTATAGGAAGAATGGAAGAAAGAAACTAGTCATAAAAGGATTTCTGGAAATCCTTTGATTGATTATTCTGGAAAAAAGGAAGCATAGCACATTGCATAAATATGAATTTTCTCAGTTTGGGAGCTACATTTTTATCTTCTTTCATCTTTTTATCTTCTGTGCTCAGTATAGTTTAGCACACACTAGAATCTTAGGAGGAGGAAACCCAATTTCTAGTCTCTGCAGGTGCACACTTTTATTCTGGTTATTTGTATTTTCCAAATGGTATTGGATTGGACAAAAAGTACTATGTTTTTTTCCATAAAATAAAACACATTTTTTATTTTCACCAATAACTTCATTGAGTTGGATATTTTGAGTATGTCAACTATCTCTCACACATAGTATAACATTTATTGTTCTCAATTAATGTCTTGATTTGATCACTATCAACTTCAACTGGTCTACCTGCCTGTGGAACATCATTCAATGAGAAATCTCCAGCACGAAACTTTGCAAACCACTTTTGACATGTTCCATCAGTCACAGCACCTTCTCCATATGCTGCACAAATCTTCTTTTGCATTTTAGTTGCATTTTTACTTTTCTTGAAATCATAAAGCATAATATGCTGAAAATGTTGCATATTTTCTTCCAACTTCAATATTAAATTCACCAACACAAAAATTCATGAATTTTAATGTTTTTTAAAATGCATACTTATATGACAGCTATCACAATAAAATCTAACAAAATTGTTTTGAATGAAGTGAAAGACAACTAAGAATGACTAGAGCCATCGTACGAAAAAAAAAACCAAACTAACTTTTTGGCCAACCCAGTACAATCAGAACTTATGCTGTGTTCATTTCTTACACTCAATAATTCCTTCATTTGTTGTCACATGAGCTCCTCTCTTCTTCTTAAGGGACTTGGGATAATACAGAATCAGGCCACCTGAGCCAGAGGTAGAAAAACTAGCTTGATGTTGCTCAGAAACTGGTGACAGGATTAAGACTCAGGTACCTTCTTGGCATAAGTAAGTTTCACTAGATTTACCTCCAAATTCTCCTCAGTTTCTGAAACTAAGCTTTCAGACTCGCTAGTTTTAAATGCCTCTGCAGGGTGTCTTCTTTTTGAATTTACCCTTGCAATTTCTGCTGCTCTAGTCTACCTCTTCACCTGACTGCTGAGTTGCTTCTTCCTTCACTGTACCTACAGTCTTGCATATTGCATCCAGTCTAATCTTTCAGATATTTCCCCATAACCAGGACACTCTCTGCTAAATTGTAGATTTTTTGAATTCAGCATAGGTCCTGGCACACAGGAGGCATGCACTGAAAGCTTGGTGAATGGAATTGAACAGTGCTCAACGCTGGGACAGTGATGTAAGGGAAGAGCTAAAAGCCCGGCCAGTTCCAGCGGCAACTATGGAGAGCCTTTCAACTCTCCCTTCCCCACCCCTTCCCTCCATGTTCTTTCCCAAGTGATGGATGGTGAAGACAAGTCTAGCATCTCAGAAAAGCAAGATGGAGTCTTGAACAGACAAGAGAGAATAAATATAATCCTTGGGATTTATGCTAACAACAGCAACCTTGCAATTGTGTCACCTCAAAATAGACACAAAACAAAACAAAAATACCCCATTCCCTCTGTTTTACTAGGGGCAGACTTGAACAGAGACCAAGTCAGTGAATTTTTACAATTTCACTTCCACATTACATGAAAGAAGGTGAAGGATTATGTTAGGAGATAATCAAATGACCTGAAAATGTGGACACTTTCTACTTTCTTTTCATGGAATTTTGATAGTCTCCTCTGTGTCCTTTCTGCCAATTCATCTCTCTCCTCTGTCTTCAATTGGGGTCCAGCTGAAGTGCATGATGTTCTAGGAATTTATGGTTCTAGAAACCCATCAATAATGGTGCCAGGAGTCTAGCCCAGTGGATCCTGCATCATAGGCCCTTTCCCCAAGACAAGGAACAGACCCTAAGGCATGGCGTTCCAGTTGAACCTCTTCTACTCGGTCTCAGACTTGGCCCTGATTCATAGTTACATTTTGGGGAATGGAAAAATCGCAATTTACTTTGATGGGACTTTGCCCAGGGTTACGAGTAGAGGTATGCTATTTTGGTTCCAGGGCTTAATAGAGAAGTAAGTAGAAGCTGGAATATAGAAATAAGCAAGTAGAATCAGAAGTAGGTGTAATTTTCTCGACTAAAAATATTTTGATAAAATCTGGACTGTAAAACAGAAACCTCAACTTCTGATGTCTTCATAGGACATTGAGCATGTAACAGTGCCATTGATGACAACTGGTAGTGGAGCTGTCCTGGTAATAGCAACTCTGTCATAGTGCATGTGCTTGACAAAGGCACTAGTGGCTCAGATATTAGAGGATATCTGTGCCCTTTGAGCATAGATCAGGTGTCTCCAATATCTCACACGGGCTTTGATAGTTCATCAGGCATAGAGAGGTGTGATATTCATGGAAACTAAAAAGGGATATATCAGCCCACTGAGCTAAAATATAGTTCTAAAGAAAACAAGCATGCAAACATTAGTCACCACGATGACTGGAGTTGTCAACTGACATTGACAATTCCCCAAATCATTGAGAAGGAATATGAGGGGGCCAAAGGTCATTTAAAATAGACAATGAGGGATCCAGAGAAATGCCTTATAGATCCTGATTTTGAAGAAGGCCAATGAGGTTGGTAGGTGAGCATACTTTGCATGTTGAGATAGAGCTTGATTCTCATGTAGGGAATTATGGTCATGTGCATAGCAGTGGGAGGACTAGAAACAAATAATCTGAATTTAAGAGAGAGAATCACTGGGGACCAGGCGGAGAGGATAGGGTGTCCTTGCCTCCCAAGTGGATGAGGTATAGAAGTAGCTGGGGTTATCCTGTGAGATGATTTCCAAAGGCTTTCACTAGATGGCAGTGTCCATCAGCACATGAGTCTGTAAAGGCTTCTCAGAACAGAGCATGGGCTGAAGGAGAAATGCCATTTCAGAAGATGGAGGATCAGGGAGGCAGGGAGACGTGGTCCAAGATCAGTAATGACTAGCCCTGTCCTATTTTCCTTGCCTCAGACTTCTAGGGACAATGCAGTCACCTTAGGTTCTGCTTCCAGAACTGTTGACCTTTTTTTAAACATCTAATCTTCATTCTTTACCACCTAAAACAAGAAGTGCCAACCTGAGCAGATCAGTTGTTTTGATTTGAATCTAGAGGTCAGGAGTTTTGGATGGCAGCTACACTGTGGCTCCCCACGGCCTGTGGGATAAAGTTCAAATGCTATAGCATGGCTTATAAGATATTCTCCGTGCTGCAGAATTTCCTTGTCCTATAGCCTCTATGTTACTTGAAGCTTCTTAAACTGTGCATGATGCTTTTTGTGTTCTGAAACCTATGTTTTCAACAGCCCCTGATCTGCTTTATAGAGAAGCATCCCCCAGCCCGCTTAGGGGATTTGATCACTTTCTGCCATTACCTTACCTAATCTGCAATGTTAAGGATGTAGGTTGGATGTGGTATGATGGTCAGGGACCTCAAAATGCCTACCCATCATCTTGTAACAATCTCCTACTAAATCAGTCAGGACTTTCTTGGGTGTGACAGAAATCCAATTAAGTCTACCCTAGACAAAAAGTAAATGTTATTGATTTCAGGAAGGGTATAGGTAGAGCTGGTGACAATTGGAAGCAGGGATTACATGATCTCTCTGGAACATTCTTACTGCTTTGCTTTTAGTGTCAAGTTCATCCTCTCCTGATTAGGGAGGACATGGATGCTAATTGATTTATGCTCATCTCTTGTAAACTTCACTACCAGAAAGGAAAAAGCTCTTCTCAATCAGGATTCAGTTAAACAACAATAAGGAATGACATTTGCAAAAGATGAACATATGGTCAAAGCAGGGCCAATCATTACTGTTGTCAAGGGATCAGGTCCCCTGATTGGTCATGTGCCCAACCATAACCTATGATTGACAGCCTCCCACTCAAACTGCATCATTGATGTAGGTAAGGAGAATTTTTCAAAAGAAAAGTGCTCTTACCAATGGAAAATGACAATTGAGAGTGAGGAGAGGGTGCTGGGCAAGCAACAACATTGTCCATTTCCCAGCCCCTCAGGTACCCAAAGGACACATTTACAAGAAATGAAAGCAGAATTACACTCAAGTGTCTTTATTACTAGGCAGGTTAATAACATGTAGCTCTCAACACAGAGCTCCTAATTATGCACAAGGCTTGGGCTTCAGCCTTGGGTCTGAGGCTTAAGTGGGGACCACTACCTCTCCCATAAACTCAAGAGTCATAGATCAGTAAACAACATGTTTGGGAAGAAAGCAGAGCTTTGAAATACAAGGAGAAAGAAATTTGGTGAGGTCACCCATACAATAGAGACTAGGAAGCTTTCTGGTGCTTTCTCTCATTCTAACTGGCAGAATCAGTACCCTGAGTCAGGAATCCCCAAAAGGCTTATTTCTGCTCCAACTAGTAAAATGTGACCCAATTAATATCTCAACAATCTGGCTACATAACAGGTCCTCTCTAGATGGTGAGTAGGAGTTAGGAAGGGTTGATTGGTGGAAGTGTTTTCTCTTCTACATTTACCCACTTTGAGTTCTATTGGTCAGTGAACTGAAGGTTATGGTCCTTACTGAAGTCTATGGTCAACCAGAAAAAAACAACCCACTTCAGTGGGAGAGATCAGTTATTAAGGAAAACCCCCGAGGCTGCCCCTAACATTTACCACTAATTTTTATCAATTCCCGGGACCAGAGAAATGGACAGTTTCACGTTTGACTCTAGAAACTTCTAAAATGGATAAAAGAAGACATTTAGCCCAAGGTCATAGGCTTACCAAATATTGACCCCTATTTTATTTCTCAACCCAAATAATTCCTTGCCTTATAAAAAATTTGTTCAACAGAGCAGTAAACACTTGAGTAGCATGTGCATAATGCCTTTGATATAAAAAATGCCCCAAACTGAAACCATATGAATTCCTTCTCCTTATTAAATTCTCTTAGAGATATTTAAGTTTTAGTACATTTTTTCTTTGTTATCATGGAGAAAATAAAATCTTTCTTCCCTTGGGGAAATTAAAGTCCTAGAGAAATTGTAGGCCAGAAATCTCATTGTAATTTTCTCATTCTGCCCAATCTCAGGTAGAGACAGCCTCAGTCTGTTGATTGTGTTTATTTCTCTGAACTTTCCTGTCTCTCCCCCTCACCTTTCTCAGATCCTCTCTTCCCTGGGAGGCTGGTCCGTGGGAACTGCATTACTGGAGCTCCCTTGCTCACTGGTTTCTCATCATGTTCCGCCAATGAGAGCCATTGTTAGGGGATTGGCAGGTGGGAAGAGAGGTTGAATATTAGCTATTTCTTCCAGCCTCCTCCCTGCTTTGGAATACATTTCTGGCAGTGGCCATGTACTTGAACAACTACAGATTTTGTCTGGCAGCTCCTTCTCCCTAGTTCTAGCTCTCACTGTGCTGAGATAACATCTTTTTCTTCTTGTTTTTTTACTAGTTAAGGGTACGACCGGGTTTCTGCTGTTGCCAGCCATGGGTGTTGGGTGCATCAACAACCCTGTTGATTCCCTTAATGCTCTCCATACCTCTGAAAGCCCTTTAATCAAGGCCTCTTCCTTTGAGCCACTGGAGTTGCGTCCCACTTCCTGCTGTGACCTTGACTTTACACTGAAATACCTGGCACCAGGCAGCCTGGGTACAGTGGATCCTTCCCCAACAGCAGCAACTGGGATGCCTTCCACTAGAGTGGATGGAATCGTTTCAGCACCTGCATTGTTGAAATAATTCCAACTTCAAATCTCATCTGTTTCACTTTTCCAAAATTCCAAAGGGTAAGAGGACATATGGAAGTCATAGCACCAATCCTAGACTCATACTATTTAGTTACAACAATAGCATTTTCTAAGCAAGAGTGATGTTTCCAGAACACAGTGTTATTACAGTCTCTAACCCCACATTGCTGTTGCCAGCTGTCAACACTAACACAGAGGAAGTGTTATCTGGGGGAATTAAGGTAAACAAGAAAGCAAAAGAGAGGAGAAAATCTGCATTTCAGCTTCAATGTGATGCCAGTTATAGTCATCAATAACGCTATTCACCAAATGCCTGTTTTCCTCATTTCCAGGCACAGAAAACGACTATATTTCCTGGTCCCTTGTAGTTGGGTGGGGTCTTAGAAGTAATTCAGCTAAAGAGTCATGAGTAGAAATGATGGGAAATGATGTGTGTCTATATGTGGGTGAACGTTTACTACCTGGTGTGTGATTCTCCAGAGTGCTCTTTCCTTCTGCCAAGTTCAAAATGGTGGACAATTTACCAGCCAGGGTCCCTGCATGACTTTGATGAACAACACACCTAGGTTAATCTGTTATGAACGTGAAGTATGAAAGAAAAAAATCTTTGTGTATTATAAATCATACAATAAATATTTTTGATAAAAATATTTTTAACATAGTAGAAGCCCAATGAACTCAATGACCTTTACCACTTGATTCTTTCCTAAGCTTTGCAGAAGCGCAACTTGAACTATAGAACCTATGCCTAACTTATGGTTCAAAAACCCAATGAAATATATTAGGACCTCTGTCTCCTACTCTCTAAAATGGATACCCCAGGCTTTGGTTTAATTTATTACCTCAAAGGCAGCATCCAAATCCCTTTCCTCATCCAGTTTTCCTGCAGCATCAGTTCCCATGGAGAAGAAAAAGAAACTTCTGAGCAGGATTTGAGAATAATTTTTTTTTTTTGAGGGAGGAGGAGTTGTGATAGCAAAAGCTCATTTTGAATTGCATTTGCTCTGGCTCAGGCAAGAGCCCTGCCCTCAACATTTGGAGCGAGGTTAGCAAGCTGAGACTTATTTTGTGTGAAGCCACCTCCACAATCTAATGTCCCAAAGTGAGTCTCCCTTGAACCAAGAAAAGATATTTCCAGTGCAGGCCAGGAAAAATTCTAAACTTGAACAATCACCTTGAATTACTAACTAAAAATTGTGTGAAGAGGAGACCTAATCAAGGAAAGGCAGAAGAAGCCACCTAGCCACCATTACATTGCCTACTACAGAGATGAGCCTGTCCTCAGTCACTTCTGGGAAGGAGCATCTTTGGATGTATCTGCAGATGCTGGGCTTCAAGCCAGTCACAGCCACCACTGCCTATGGCAAGACTGTGTCACTCAGGTACCTTGGAATGAACATGTTGGACAAGGTGGCCCATGATGCCTTTCAAATGGTTTTATATTCCTTTTTTTTTATTATTTATTTTTTTATCCTCAGCCAAGGACATGCTTATAGATTTTTAAAGGGAGATGAAAGGAGGGAGAGAAAGGCAGGAGAAATACCGATGTGGCAAAAACACTGATCTGATCAGTTGCCTCTAGTACACACTCTGACCAGGGACTGAACCCACAACCTAGGCATGTGCCCTGATTGGAAATTGAACCCTCAACCTTTCATTTTATGGGACAACACTCCAACCAAGTGGGCCACACCAGTCAGGGTAGTTTTGTATGTCTCGTTTCAAACACTGAACCAGTCTCCCACCAAAAAAGTTTCAAACATTGTTACCCTCCACTTGACAAAAAAAAAAGATTATGAATTCTGGAAACATTGCTGTGAGTGGTTAAAAATTTTTCTGTTGAATGTGGAAGTAGCTTTTCTCACTTTTTTTGTTCAGTATTTTTTTCTCCTGGTGGTCCTAAGTTTACTCATCTTAAGTATCATTTTTGCAAGATTTGTTGCAAGTATAGAAAAAGTATAAAAAAATCCATTCTAAAGATTCATCCAAACATTTGGCAGAGACATTTAATGTAAAGTCAGAAGATTTGCACAAGTGCATTGCCGGGTCCAATGTAGCACATAATAGACTTTTATAAATTATACAAAGAGAAGATTTTGTTTTACAAAAGTATCAGGAAAATGTACATCTATTTATATTTTTTGAAGATGTGGATACCACTAAGAAGAAACATTTATATCTTAGGTTGTCTGACCCTGAACTACAAGGTCCTGTGGCCCGTGGGCATTGTTATAAGATCAGAATATCAAAATATTTGTAATAGGGTGTTTCTTCTCTTACTGCAAATAAAGTGGGCAAAATATAGTCTGGGTGTTTTATGATTTGGTGAAGTAGCTGAAAAACCACAATTTCAAGAAGGACTTTTATGTGACTAGGACACAGTCGCCTGGTTTGAAACCCAGAACAAACCAGTGAGACAGCAGATTCATCATATGCTCCTCTTATGAATGAAGCTCATGCACTTTGTAAACAGCTTACACAACTGTATCGTGAATGGGATTCTTCACAGCATAGGGCTGGACTTTCAGCATTAAATCGAGGAAGCCAAGGATTTAGATCAATTGATCAAAATTCACTATAGATATTTGTCAACCATCCATGATAAATGTCTTCTGAGAGAGAAGCCATCATGAAGGTGCTGAACTCGGATCTCATGTTTGCTGATGGTTGGCAGGCAGGCCTAGGGGCTTGCCAAATGGAATCCATGGAGAAAATGGAGTCTGATTTTAAAGGCGGCCATATGTTTCTTGTCACCATTTTAAACGAAGCTGCCTGTAGAGGGCCCTTTCCCCATCCGGAGTCTCTAGCACTGTCCCTCGTGGCCAGCATGGAACAAAGCTAAATTATCTTCTGGTGATAAATACCCCAGACCTCATCTCCATACACGAGATGTACAGCTCTAGCACATGCAGCTGAGAAGTAGGAATCACCTTATTTTGGTTCTTTTTAAAAATTGTTGTGTACTGTCTAGACAAGTGGGCTTATAGGTGTTTTTTTCTGAAGCGTATTGGGTAGTATATAGACTTATGTGTATAAAATTGTATCAACAATGCAAAGTGTACATAGGCTGTCTACACTTATGTTTCCTACTGTAAGCTATAGATTTATGCTATTGGTATCTTTAGATGTGAATTTTATCATTTTTAAAAATGTAATTGTTAATATTAAAAATAAGTTAAAATACTTTATGCCTTTTTTATTCTTATAAACAAAACATCCAAACTTATTTTAAGATCCTGAACAGTGTTTGGGTCCCAAGTTCTGTGAATGTACGTACTTGCTCTACCACAACCACCCAAGTGTTGTAAGTAGAAAGGGAGGAGTTTAATTGCATTAAATGGTATTTCCATGGGACTCCTGAATGTCAGTCATCCTTCCAGTTCACAGTGCCTTAGAGAAGCACAGGAACAGGAGCTGAATTAGAAAGCAATTATTGCTTAATCATTAGCTAGGCTAGGATCACCTACTTTTGATACTTAGTCTTAGAAAAAGCTAGGTAGGAGGTCTAAGAGGGTCAATGATTCCAACCTAGTGGTACCCACACTCTTGTGTAGTCCCCTCCCACTTTGTTTCAGGATTGGTCTGTGATGAATAGCATGCAGAAGTGATGGCATGCCACTTATAGAACTAGGTTATACAAGACACTGAGTTGTTCTTTTGTGTTCTCTCGACCTCTTTGAGTGCTTGGATCTCCCTCTTGTCTCTTGGGAAAACCAGTTGCCATGTGTTTTGAACACTTGGGAAGCCCTGTGGAAAGGCTTGCCAACACCCAGGTGAGTGGGGCAGATCTTCTAGCCCCAGATACCTGATGTCCTAGACAACACGTTGACTGCAGCCTCTTGAGCCAGAACCACCTAACTGATGCCACTCCTGAATTCTTGGCCCTTAAAACCGTGGAAAATCTTTTTTCCTTTTAAGATGCTGAATTGTGGAGGATTTTATTACATATCAATAAATAACTAAAAAAGGCCAACGGCTCTGTGAATCATTGAACCTTCCCAAACTTCTGGCAGCCTGCATTGTGCTGGAACTTGAAGCAACATTTAGCCTCTTGGTTATGCATTCTGGGATTGAGGGCCAAGGCTGTGGGCACTACAAACAGTGCCAGGTGGTCAACTCTTTATTTTGGGGCAGAGAGAGAAGAAAATAGGAAGGAAATGGGTATACAAACAGATCTGTGATGGGCAAAGGGGGCTTGAGATTTACTTCCATTTTTACACATGCCTCAGTTAATTATGTGTGTAATATTTTGTTGTTGGCTGAACTGGGCCTGGCTCATTATACAGGCAATGTTGCTACTCCCTCATTCTCAAATATACCTGTCTGTGTGCATAGATATACAATGAGAGGCTTTGCTTTGTAACTGGGGGAGCTGTTCAGCTTGAAAGTCCAGGAAGCAATGTAAACTATGATAGTGAGAGGTCTGAGTTCTGTCTAGCCCAACAGTTATAGAGGCTAGACCTCTCCTCAGGAGAGACAGAGACTGTGTTACATAGAGTGAGGCTCTGGGCCCAAGGAGAACCACTTTGGAGTCAGGAAAGAAGCTTTTCTCCCTCCCAGCTATAACCCAGGGACCCAGTTATCTCTAGGATGGAAAACGCAGGTACATGCATTGCATGCATGCCCCAATAGGTGATGTGCTCCTGTCCCCTCACAGACAAAGACAGCATCAGGCTGGATTAAATAACCAGAAACAGAGCAGCTGAGGCCCACCTTGAGTCAAATATCCCCTTTAAAATATTTAAAGTGGTTTCTCTTTTCTTAACTAGACCTTTACTAACACAGGCCCCATCACCTAGGAAATCCAAAGAGAAGGAAGATGATGGAGAGAATAAATACGGTGTTTCTCTTTTCTCACACCAACACTGACAGCAGCTGAGTATCCAACAATTCAATTCAATTCAATTCAATTCAGACACTAACAACCAAATGAAAGAGATGTATAGGGATAAGTATGGGATGAGGGTGGCTCAGAACTTCCATGCCTTCTTCAGGTGTGCCACCTTGCCAACACTTCAATGCATTCACCACTGGTAAAATCCTTGAATTTCATCATTTAGGGTTTTTGTTTTTTTAATGGAGGTTTCACTATGTAGGTATACTTGATGAAATTGTTGGCCATTGGTGATTAACCTCAATCTCTAGCCCCTCTCTCTTACCTGGAGGTTAAAAAGTGGGGCTGAAATCTTTAACCTTCCAATTATGTGGTTGGTTTATGTGACAACCAGTCCCATTGTGAAACTATTTAGTGGCACCCCACCCAACTCTAAGTCATCTCATTAGCATACAAAAGGCAGTAAGTTTCACAGGTTTTAGAAGTTCTGTGACAGGAACCTGAGACAAAGATCAAGTAGTTATTTTTTATTATACCACAACATGAGAGTCTAGAATAAAGTGGCAGAGAATTAGAGAAAATTTTGAATGTCACTAGGACCATACCTGCTTGAGTATCCCAAATCGGCTGCTCCAGGTTATAGGCAGGCACATGTCCCACAGATCAGCTCTTTCATTGCATGGAACTGAGAGAGCCAGAAATGTGAAATATTTTCAGTAAGGAGTCACTTCAGACAGAACTGAACACATCCATAAATGTTTTGCACTTCTGCTTAGGGATTGCTTCAAGCAACGTTTCAGGTGACAGTTTCTTTTGCACTAAGCCAAACCTAAGGTTTAGAAAGAATATAGACTCCATTATCTTGAATATTTAATACTTTTCATGGGGAGTTTTAAAGCATAAAGAAAAAATTAGAATGTGTAACACATGAAGCAAATGATTCTTGGCTACAGGAAAAATCAGACTAAACATACTTTGATTTCAGTGCAGTTGAATTACCTTTCCAATTTAGCAAACAGCCCTATAAGAAACCTATAAACCTATAATTTTCCTTTAAAAAGGTGGTTTCATTTTTCCCCCTTTATATTAATTTTTTTAAACCTTAAGTTGAGAGCTCTATTACCAACCAAAACCCATTTCTGTTTCCTTGGTATATTTGCTTATATGAAACTGATTTCATTGGGTTTTTCATGTGGCTACATTACACATTTGGAGAACCAAAGTTGTATTGGCTGTTAGGGAGGAGTGGGTCTCATCCTTCCTTGGGAGTGAGACTGTCTTAATCTGAAGACAAGGTTGGGTACACTAAAGTGAAGGGAAATACTGAAGCTATTTAACTTATTTTAGCAATTTTCTGCAAAGCAAAATACCCTGGAAGCAAACAAAATAACAGTTCTTGAGACTTGCCCTATGGTGTTCTACTGCATGCAATCTCAAAAAAAATAAAACAAATCAATCAACTAGAGTTACTTTTTTACTTTTATTTGGGGGAAAATGTACAAAGCTATGGTAATATATATATATACTCACAAATCCCAAAATATGTCTGTTACAGTTGGTAATGTTTTCATCTGCTTGTAAATGTTGAGATAAGTCATAAGTACTTCGATCTTGTATGATTTGTGCATATGCAAAGTTTTGTATATGATTCTTTTACTTATTAAAAGCCTGTGATTTTTAAAATGTGGTTTGGAGGACTTAATTCTTGTTTGGGGATTTATTTATTTAAATCTCCCCCCAATTTTGCTTTTACTGTTTATAAAAAGACTTGTCAGGACATTGAAATATTGAAATGTACTTGGGAATTAAAGAAAAAAAAGTGTAGTGTAGGATCATCTAAAAATTCCAAGTCAGACAAACGGATGATGGTACATTTGGGTCACACACATCTTATTCCTCATCAGAAATGATATATTAAATGTAGGTTTGGTTGTATGAGTTCTTTAAATATTTTAAGGATTAAACTCTTGTTTGAAGTATTATTGGCAAATATGTTTTCCCATACAGTTTGTTCCCTTTTCATTTTGCTGATGTTTTCTCTAGCCAGGCAGAAGCTTATCAGTTTGATGTAGTCCTATTTGTTTATTCTTTCCCTTATATCCCTTGCCCTAGGAGATATATCAGCAAAGATATTGCTGTGTGGGATATCTGAAATTTTACTGCCTATGTTTTCCTCTAGGACTTTTATGGTATAATGCCTTATATTTAAGTCTTTTATTCATCTTAAGTGTTTTTGGTGTATAGTGTAAAGTAGTGGTCTAGTTTTATTTTTTTGCATGTCCCTGTCCAGTTCTCCCAACATCATTTGTTGAAGCATCTCTTTTTACTCCATTTTATGCTCCTGTCCCCTTTGTCAATATTAATTGACCATAGAGTCTTGGGTGAACAGACACTTCTCCAAAAAAGACACACAGAGGGCCCATAGACAATAAAAAGATGTTCAATTTCACTGGCCATCAGAGAGATTCAGATTAAAACCACAATGAGATACCACCTCACACTGGTCAGAATGGCCATCATTAACAAATCAATGAATAACAAGTGCTGGTGAGGATGTGGAGACAAGAGAATCCTAGTGCACTGTTGGTGGGAATGCAGACTGGTACAGCCACTGTGGAAAACAGTATGGAATTACCTCAAAAAACTAAAAATAGAACTGCCTTCTGATCCTGCAATTCCATTGTTGGGATTATACCCTAAGAATTCTGAAATACCAATTCAAAAGAACCTATGCACCCCTATGTTCATAGCAGCACTATTTACAATAGCTAAATGCTGGAAACAGCCTAAGTGCCCATCAGCAAATGAGTGGATAAAAAAAAGAAACAAAATTAGGGCACATTTACACAAGGGAATACTACATAGCAGAAAAACAGAATTCTAACCCTTCACAACAGCATGAATGGAAATTAAGAGTATTATGCTAAGTGAAATAAACCAGGTAGTGAAAGACAAATATCATATGATCTTACCTATAAGTGGAACATAATGAAAAAAAAAAATGAGCAAAATAAAACCAGAGACATGGAAATAAAAAACAGACAGTGACCAGAGGGGTGGGGGAGGGGATAATGGGGCAAAGAAGGGGAAGAGTCTACTCAAGGAACAAGTATAAATGACCCATGGACATGGACAACAGGGTGGGGACTGACTATGGGAGGGAGTAGGGGTGGGTGGGGCAGGGGAGAGCAATGGGGGCAAAATTAGGACAGTTGTAATTGAACAACAATAAAATGTAGAAAAATAACATCCATTTGGTATTACCACTGAATATTCAAAAATGTTGTATTGAATGTAGAAAAATAAATCTAAATTTAATCAGCTGTTTGATAACTGAAATTTTATAGGAATCAGTTTCCTCATCTGTAAATTGATTGTCTTAGATAAAACTTCTAAGGCCAGTGAGGCTTGTTTTTAAAAACTTTTTATAGAGATTCCAGCTTCACAGTCCACCATTTAAGCAGTTTCATCTCTGTTAGCTGTCGATCAGGTCACTGTTCTCAAACTTGGCTACACACTGGAATCACCTGGAGAGTTTTAAATCATCTTGATCAAGGACTAGATCTCACTCCTGGATCCAGATTTAATTGATTTGGGGGATTACGCACTGGGAGTGGGAGAGATGGGTGGGGAGTAGGGTGGTGGCTGAATGGTCCTTTGATGGTTCTAATGGGTAGCAAAATTTGAGAACCATAGGTCTCGGTCATGTATTTAGGTTGCTCCTAAAAAGACAGATAACCTGCGCTCAGGCTCAGAGATTCGGATTCCATGGGTATTTGATGGAGCCCAGAAAGCTATCTTTTTGACAAGTTCCCCCAGTCCTTTGTGTAGGGGTTCTCAGAACCACACTTTTAAGGAACACCATTTAGATAACTTTTGGATGCTCACTCATGGTTTAGATAAGTGAGACCAGCCTTAAGAAACAGCTCCTCTTAATTGGCTTCTCCCTTTTGGAAACTGGGAGAGGGTGAAAAGTGTTGTGACAAAAGGTGATTTCTTGCAATGATTATGGATTGAGATTTACTTAAGAAAAATTAGGGATGCTGTTAAAAAAACAGGATGAGAATGGAAAAATTCTATCAACCACATGAAATTTCCTATTAAAAAAAAAAAAAATCCCAGATTTAAACTGTTTAGATTTGGCCACAGGAGATTATACCATAGGCCAGAATGTTTGAGTCTAAGCCACCTGATTGTTTGTTTGTTTGTTTCCATAAAGAAAAAGAAAAACACTTCTTCTATGTCTGGATTCTCACAATTTTGGACATAAGTGAAATACTTGGTAACGACTCTATGGCCCAATGTCTCAGTCATTGTGTTATGGTAATGGACTCATCATATCAGGATACTCAACAGGATTTACTTTTCTGCTGGTCTGGTAGTGTAATCAACCACCAGTGCCCTCCTCTGGCATCCAGGACACTCATGCCAGCAGGGCTCTCAAAGTAATGGTAGAGAGGACCAAAGGTGTCTGGTTGGGTGCAGCAGATGCTCTTGGTGCTCTGCCCAGACCCCTGCAGCACATGTTTCAGTGCATGCTGGCCAAATTCTGTGTCCCAGCACCAGCTCCTTTGCCTGAATACTTCCCCTTTCTCTAACCTTAAAAACTATAATACACACACGTAGCCCTCAACTAAAAACTGATGAGAACTGGTGTAGCTCCCTTGAGCTTTGAGGTTCACAATGGCAGGGAAGGAACCCATTACCAGCTGCTTCAGTTTCTTGTCTCACTTCCCCAATTCCCATCCAAAAAATATACTGCTTGCATTTGAATCTTCATTTGGGTTCCTCAACAGATGCTGAGACAAAGACATTGGGACTGCTTGCTTCTTGTAACTAATCCCCCATGTTTATAGCTCAGCTACCTCTGCATATTTAAATGTGATGGCTTTGGATAGAAATAAACCTTATCTTCAGTTACAGAGAAGGTTTTGGTGCTTAGATATTGTAACTAAATACCTTTAATTGTTTATAATACCCAAAGGGGTTTTACAAATTGAAAATATTTTATGATACGCATAGTCACTCAATCATTTTTCAAGCAAGTAGAAATGAATGAACTTAAAGTGGCTGGTAGGCAATTATATTAAGCTTAGTTTATAAACATATTATTTGAAGCTACAGATGCATGGTGTGAACCTGGTATTGCCAGTCCTTTGTACTAGGAAATTGGTGAATCCCATCCAAGTCTCCTTTTTTCCCACCCTTGTCTGCATTATTTGCTGATCCTATTCTGTGCCTATGCTGTTCCATATCCCACACAGGTCTGTGTTAGATCCTCTCTGCTGCAGTGCAGAAGACAGGCACGAGGTGAACTTTGCTCATGCAAGTGATTATTTACACACATCCAGACATACAAACTATAAAATTACTCAGAGCTTTCATCAGCTATGTTTCATTGTTCTAATTTCCATAATTTGCCTCCACAAATCCTTGTGTTTGGAACACAATTTATTCTCCTTTAATATACTCTGAAGTGAGTGACAGTTAGCAGTGATGGTGTCTCTATACTGTGGTTCTCCTTTTTGGTCAAAAAAATGACTTCCTTACTGACTACTGTCTAAAAGTCCTCCCTGCTGTGCAGGACATTAGTGGACATTGCTGGTTGAATGATGAACTTCTGGCAGGTTCAGTCAAAAACCCATGTGCCTGGTATCACAACAGTATGTGTGGACAATGCACAGCAAATACTGTGGGCTTCGTGGGTGTCACTCATTTTCTAAATCCTCAAAACAAGCTGCAAGGCTAACAACAGGGACAACCCAGCAGCGATCTAGCTATCAGCTTTATTGCTGGTAGTGGAGGACTGGAGAATGTGGCTTGGATCTGAACCCCAATCAGATTCCTAAGATTCCTCCTCCTCCAAGCCTGGAAGTATAGACCTTACACTCCTAGAGGAGAGATGGAGCCTACAGAGCAGATACACATGCCCAGAATCACTGGGTGGAATATATGACCTGATCATAGGCAAGGCCCTGGCTCAGCTTACCAATTCCACCTACAAGGGAGGCCAGCTGGCCTTAGGAGGCTGCTGGACATGACAAAGAGTGAGGGAAAACATACCATCTAAGAGCATGGACACAGTGACCCTGCCCTCAAGTGAAGCATGGCCCTGGGAAAGCTTGATTCTGACCTATTGCATTAGCCGTTCCTCCCCTAGGGAGCAGTGAGGAGGTGGTAAATACTCCTTTGTCCTCATGCTCCCACATTAGGGGTAAAGGAGATCTCTTCTTTATGGCCCACGACTGTAGTGCTTCTATGCCCATTCCTCCCCTTGTCACCAGTCTACTAGTTGGATGGATTTATTAAATCTCTTTCAAATCTTCCCATTTCTCTTTATCTCCTGGGCCATGCCCTCGCTCAGGTCACCATAATGCTGGGGTCATCACTGGAGTATCATGTGCTAACTTTTCTTTATTTTCCATGCACATCCTTCTCTGTGCCCCAGGAGGCTGCCCTGCATGGACCATAGGCTGGATTCTCATACCACTGGTCTTCTGGTTAGGTTAGGCTAACCTGGAGCACGTGCTGAAGTCATGGAGGTTGGGCTCTTCCCTCCCTCTCCCTGCTGGGCATGGTTTGGGCAGTGGCTGCACTCTTCCACAGCATAGCTTCTGTTAGGTGGCCCCTCTCCCATTGCCCCAGCTCCCTCCCTTTGAACCTATGGGCTTGGTGGACTAAAGGCTTTCACTTTTGCTAGGCCCTGAGTGATATACCATCTTCTCTGAGTTGCCTTAATCTGCCCACACCTCTGTAAATTGTCCGTCATTAAACTTTCTTCAACAAAACCCTTAGTTTGTCTATGTTTCCCGTGGGAACCTGATACACCCTCTATTCCTGTAATCCATTCTGCACACAGCAGCACAGTCACCCTTCCTAAATGCAAATCTTCTCTTGCTCTCCTGGTTAACACACTCCAATGTGACTAATTGTCCTCAGGCTAAAGTCCAAACTCCTACAAGGCCCTGCATGATCTGTTCATTCTCCTATTTCCCCTTGTCATACCTGTTGCTCTTTTAAGTCCACCCACACTAAACTTTATAGTTGCTCAAAACCTTCTTCACTTGATGTTTACATGTACTGTTTTTTGCCTGAAATGCACCCTCTTTTTCCTCTATCTTCCATCCCCAACACCCACAATTCCAACCCTTTATCTGAATAGATCCTACTTGTGCCTTAGATCTCAACTTCAGTGTCATCTCTTATCCCATCAATAGTCTGAATTAGGAACATTACTTTTCATAGCACCCATTTATTTGCCTACATGTCCCAGCAAATTATGGTTTCCCTGTCTTCCAGAGCTCTCAGTGTGCCATCCTATCTCCACCCCCAGGAACAAGGCTGGGAAAAAGAAGAGGAACAAAGGAGCAAGATGCCCAACAGGTTAGTATCCACTACATTTGTTCATTGTCCTTGATTCCTGCAGAAATTATCATTGTCTGCTTAGCCTTTACTGTGGTATATAACTAAGAACCTTATAGAAAAGAAATATGGCACATGAACTCTCAGGCTGATTGGGACTCTATAAGAAATTAAAAAGAATTATCTTTGGATCCAGGTCACCCTGCTTTCAGGGTTTAATGTGGGTGTATGGTGAAAAACTATATAAACTCAACCCCTGGATGACTGAGAATCCCTCCACATAGATAGCACTTTTTTTTTCCACAAAGATAAAGAATAAGAGAACCACTTACATCATCATGATTTTTTAAAACCTTGGTTGCATAGAATTGGATTATGGATTAGACATAATCTTGGTTTGTAAAGCATTCATTATCAATTAGCAAAGAACCTACCATTCATTTTGCTCTTTTAGATAATTATGCAATACCCTCCACCATCCAAGACATTAAGATCTTGATAATCACATACATCAAACAATATAGTCTGTTCTATCTGATGCCCCTGCTCTTCCTACCACAGGTATCCACCATCCTGAATCCTGTGGTTATCACTTTCCTGCTTTCCTCTTTAGGTGATTTTATTATACCTATATGTATTTTTAAAGAGAGTTTGCCTTTCAGTGTTTTTAATTTTATATTAAGGCATCTTAAGATATAGTTATATACTATATGTAAATCTTCAGATTTACTTTTTCACTTCATTTCCATTGCTAAAACTTACATGCAGTGTTATATGTCACAGTCATTATTTTACTCTTGCTGCTGAATAACTTCCCACTTAGTAAATACACTGCAGTTTATCTGTTCCTGTTTAGGGAACAGGCATTTGGGTTGTTTCCAAGGCCATTGTAAATGGTGTACTATGAACAGTCTTTTACATGTCTCCTGTTGTATAGGTATCAGTCAACATAGGCTCTAACTCATATGCAGCAGTGACAAATGACACTGAAAATCTCAGCAGCTTAAAACTACACAGTTTTATTTTTCATGCTATTGTCCTTTGCAATCAGTGGGAAAGGCTCTGCTTATTGTAGTTACTCAAAGACTTAGGCTGACAAAATAGTCACCACCTCAGATGTTGACAGTAGCTGTGCCAGAAGGGGCTGACATCAGCATTTCCATGCTCTTGCATGAGAGTGACACATATCACTTCCACTCACAGCTCATTGGCCAAATCTAGACCTACAGCCCTGCCCAACCACGAGGGGCCAGCATGTCCATTTTCAAAAAGAGAGAAGAACCAGATATAGATATAGATATAGAGATAAAGATATAGATAAATAGATATAGGTTATAGATATAGATTATTTGTTTATTTATTTTTAGAGAGAGGGGAAGGGAGGGAGAAAGAGAGGGAGAGAAACATTAATGTGAGGGATAAACATCATGTGCCCTGATCAAGAACTGAACTGGCAACCTTTTGCTTTGTAGGACAATGCTCAACTAACTGAGTCACACCAGCCAGGGCAGAACCAGATATATTTGAAAAAGAATTCGAATATTCAGCTTTAGGAGGTAATGCTGAATACTTTATAATCCAGCAATTCTTTTTCTGTATATATATGCAGAGAATTTTGCACATTGTGATACTTATTAATGCTATTTTCCAAGGTGATTGAACCAACTTATACTTCTACCTGCAAAATATAAAAAATATTGTGGATACATAGATTTTCTAATTCTTATACTGTCAGACTTTTTTTTTAAGTATATTTTACTGATTATGTTGTTATAGTAGTTCCAAATTTTTCCCCCTTTGTTCCCCTCTGCCCAGTATCCCCCTTCCCTCCAGCAATCCCAGCCCTCATAATTCATGTCCATGGGTCATGCATATAAGTTCTTTGGCTTCTCGCTTTCCTATATTATTCTTAACATGTCCCTGTCTATTTTGTACCAACTGATTATGCTTCTTAGTCCCTGCACCATTTCCCCACTTCTCCCTCTCCTCCCTCCCAGCTGATAACCCTCGAAAGGATCCCCATACCTATAATTCTGTTCCTATTCTGGTTTGCTTAGTTGGATTTTGTTTTTATTTTTTAGATTCATTTGTTGATAGTTGTGAGTTTGTTGTCATTTTAGTGTTCATAATTTTGATCTTCTTTTTTGTAAGTAAGTCCCTTTGACATTTCATATAATAATGGCTTGGTGATGATGAACTTCTTTAGCTTCACCTTGTCTGGAAGCACTTCATCTGCTTGCTCTTCCATTGCAAATGATAGCCTTGCTGAATAGAGTAATCTTGGTTGCAGGTTGCCTTTCATCACATTGAATACTGTTCTCCAGTCCCTTCCTGCCTGCAAAGTGTCCTCTGAGAAATCAGCTGATAGTCCTACAGGCACCCCCCTGTAGGCAACTCTCTGCCTCTCCCTTGCTGCCCCCAGGACTCTCTCTTTATCTTTCACCTTGGGCATGTCAGTCATGATGCTTCCTGCTGTGGTCCCCTCTGGGTCCAGCTCGCCTGGGACCCTCCATGCTTCCCAGAACTGTATGTCCATTCTCTTTCACAAAATTTGGGAAGTTTCCCTCATTTTTCTCAATTCTTGCTTCCTCATTCAGCACTGGTTGACTGTTTTTTTCTTCCTTATGTTCCAAATCATGGATTTGAACCCTGGTTTCCTTCCTTTCATCATTGGTTTTGTGTGGGTTTTCCTTCATTTCACTTAGCATAGCCTTCACTTCTCTCAAGAAAATCAAACTGCATGGAAATCCAGCAAATAAAGATATAAAGAAGAAATACTCATCCAGACAGGTAGGAGGGGCAAAACTGGGGTGAAGAGGAGGCAGTGTGGTGGCAGCAGCAGCGGTGGCAGCGGCAGGCCTGCAGAAAGTGCAGTCACATGTTTTAAAGTCAGGAGGGGCACCTAGGGAGCATTCCCAGCTCCTCACCAGGCATCGCAGCTCACGGTCCCAGCACCGGGGAAAATCAAGCCTCATTGCTTCTGACTATGCAGACCAGTGGGGGTTGGGGTGGAGGCAGAAACTGCTGGTCTTTCAACAGGGTCCTCTTGTTTAAAGGGCCTCCACAGTCCTAGAACGTCCACAGATACACCCACTCTAGGAATGATGGCCAAGGTAGCAGCTAAAGGGGTGCCAGTCCAGTGCAGAAGTGGGAGAGGTGCCTGGAAAAGAGGTGAGTGCTGGGCAGGTGGCCTCTCGGACCCCTCCCCCACATACAGCGCCACAACGTGGTGAAACAGGTCGCCCTGTACTGATGAATCCCTAAGGCTCTGTCCCTTACAATATAACAGGAGCGACAGCTCTACCTGGGACGTGGAGGCAAACAAACACAGCAGCCTGTCAGAATGAGGAGACAGAGAAGCATGGCCCAAAAGGGGAACAGATCAAGGTTCCAGTGGGAAAACTAAGCGACAAGGAGATAGCCAATCTAACAGATGAGGAGATAGACAACCTAACAGATGCAGAATTCAAAACACTGGTGATAAAGATGCTCACAGGCTTGACAGATATGCTTGAGTATGGCAAACGCATAAGAGAAGTGAAGGCTATGCTAAGTGAAACAAAGGAAACCCACACAAAACCAATGCTTAAGGGAAGGAAACCAGGGTTCAAATCCATGATTTGGAACATAAGGAAGAAAAAAACAGTCAACCAGTGCTGAATGAGGAAGCAAGAATTTTAAAAAATGAGGGGAATGTCCCAAATTTTGCAGAGGAGATGAACATACAGTTCCAGGAAGCACAGAGGGTCCCGGGCGAGCTGGACCCAGAGCGGACCACACCAGGAAGCATCATGACTGACATGCCCAAGGTGAAAGATAAAGAGAGTCCTGGAGGCAGCACGGGAGAGGCAGAGAGTTGCCTACAGGGGATTGCCTATAGGACTATCAGCTGATTTCTCAGAGGACACTTTGCAGGCAGGAAGGGACTGGCAAACAGTATTCAATGTGATGAAAGGCAACCTGCAACCAGGACTACTCTATCCAGTAAGGCCATCATTTGGAATGGAAGGTCAGATGACGTGCTTCCCAGAAAAGGTGAAGCTAAAGGTGTTCATCATCACCAAGCCATTATTATATGAAATGTCAAAGGGACTTATTTACAAAAAAGAAGATCAAAATTATGAACTCTAAAATGACAACAAACTCACAGCTATCAACAAATGAATCTAAAAAATAAAAACAAAATCCAACTAAGCAAACCAGAATCGTCGTCGGCAGCCGTCCGTCTCGAGAGACGATGGTGTAGCTTCTTAAGAGTCTGTCTGCACCGCCGAGAATGGCTGTGCAGTCTGACTCGGGAGTGACACGGTATCTGTCTCCTCCCGTGTTGAATCGACATCTTGCGATGACGCTGGAGTGTCCTCTCCAGTGAAGCTGAAGTTACAGAGCCTGGGCAGGGTGATATGGAGGGTCTGCTGTTGCCCATGCAGCAGACCCCCCCTCTCTTCGCAGCTGAAGGGTCCAAGGGAAAGACGGAGTCAATACAGCTTGGCTTCAGGTGCGCCGCAGGAGTTGCCGGTGTTGACTACAACGTTGAACCGCCTTAGGGACTCCGGCTCCGGATTTTCTGTCGGGGTTTACTCCCTTAGCCTTTCCCCTGAAGAGGTATGCTGCAAGGCAGCGGAGGTTTTTTGGAGTCAGAGTTTTCCTTCTCTGATGTGCCCTGACTGGAAGATCGAACCAGCGACACTTAGCTCGCAGGCCGATGCTCAATCCACTGAGCCAAACCAGCCAGGGTAGCAAACCAGAATAGGAACAGAATCATAGGTATGGGGATCCTTTCGAGGGTTATCAGCTGGGAGGGGGGAGGGGGAGAAATGGGGAAATGGTGCAGGGATTAAGAAGCATAATCAATTGGTTCAAAACAGACAGGGGAAGTTAAGAATAATATAGGAAAGGGAGAAGCCAAAGAATTTATATGCACAACCCATGGACATGAACTATGAGGGGTGGGATTGCTGGAGGGAAGTGGGGTACTGGGCAGAGGGGAGCAAAGGGGAAAATATTGGAACTATTGTAACAACATAATCAATAAAATATACTTAAAAATATGTCTTAATGTTTATTTTCCCTGTAGACATCTTACATATTTTTGTTAGATTTATTCTTAAACTCTTTACAATCTGTGATAGTGTTGTAAATGGTGTCTTTATTTTAACTACATTTTCTGATTGCTGCAGATGTACAGAAACACAATCAAATTGGGATATACTCTTCTTATATCCAGACTTTTAAAATATATATTCTAATAAATTTAAAAGAATCTACAGACAAGTTTTCTGTATAGGCAATGACAGTTTTATAACCTCCTTTTCAATCTTTTATTTTTATTTTTACTTATTTATTAAGTATATTTTATTGATTATTCTGTTACAGTTGTCTCAATTTCTTTTCCCTTTGCTCCCCTCCACCCACCCCTCCTTCCTCCAGTAATCTCACCCCCCTTAGTTCATGTTCATGGGTTGTGTATACAAATTCTTGGGCTTTACTCTTTCCTATATTACTCTTAACTTTCCCCTGTCTATTCTGCACCCTCCTGCTAAGCTTCTTAATTTCTGCACTGTTTTCCCCCTCCACTTCCTTTCCCCCTCCAAGCTGACACCCCCCACATGCTCCCCATACTTACGATTCTGTTTCCACTCTGGTTTTCTGCTTAGTTTTTATTTTTAGATCCAGTTATCAATAGTTGTAATTTTGCTGTCATCTTAATGTTCATAGTTTTGATCTTATTTTTCTTAAATAAGTCCCCCTAACATTTCATATAATAATGGCTCGGTGATGATGTACTTCTTTAGCTTTACCTTGTCTGGGAAGCACTTCATCTGCCCTTTCATTCTAAATGATAGCTTTGCTGGATAGAGTACTCTTGGTTGTAGGTCCTTGCTTTTCATCACTTTTAATACTTCTTGCCAATCCCTTCTTGCCTGCAAAGTTTCTTTTGAGAAATCAGCTAAGAGTCCTATGGGCACCCCTTTGTTGGTAACTCTTTACTTTTCTCTTGCTGCTTTTAAGATTCTTTCTTTCTCTTTAATATTTTGCATTTTAATTATGATGTGTCTTGGTGTGGTTCTCTTTGCGTCTAGCTTGTTTGGGATTCTCCGTCCTTCCTCAACTTGCACATCTATTTCCTTCACTAAATTTGGGAAGTTTTTCCTCACTATTTTTTACATACACTTCCAATTTGTTGCTCTTCCTCTTCTCCTTCTGGCACCTCTATGATTCTGATATTGGCACATATAAACTTGTCCTAGAGGTTCCTAAACTTCTCCTCATTTTTTGCAATCCTTGTTTCCTCATTCTGTACTGGTTGACTGTTTATCTTTCTTATATTCCAGATCATTGATTTGAATCCCGGTTTCCTTCCCTTCACCATTGGTTTCCTGTGTTTCATTTAGTATAGCCTTCATTTCTTCCCTTATACGTTTGTCATGCTTAATCTTGTCTGTCAAGTCTATGAGCATTGTTATCATCAGTGTTTTGAACTGTGTGCCTGTTAGGTTGGCTATCTTTTCGTCACTTAGTTCACCCACTAGAACCTTGATCTGACCCCCGTTTTGGGTTATACTTCTCTGTCTCCTCATCTTGACAGCTTTCTGTGTTTGCCTCTGTATCTTAGGTAGAGTTGTCACAGCCATTACATTGTAAGGGGAAAAGCCTTTGGTATCCATCAGGGCGGGTGACCTGTTTCGCCACATTGTGACCCTGTATGTGGGGGAGGGGCCTGAGAGTCAATGATGCTGCTTGTCCCATGCTTCCCCTTTTCCAGGCACTTCTCCCACTCCCATACTAAACAAGCTGATACTGTTGAGAGATCACCAGTTTATTCCTCTATCCCAGTCAGAAGCAATGTGGTTCTCTTTTTCTGGGCACTGGGACTGTGAGTTGCACAGGCTGGTCTGGGGCTAGAATCACTTTATAGGTTTCCCTCCTGACTTTTATAACGCGTGATTGCACTTTTTGCCATGGCTACAGCTCCTGCACTGCTGTCACCCCAGCACTACATCCCCTCTGCCTCAGCTCTGCCCCTCCTACCTGTCTGGTTGAATATTTCTTCTTTATTTCTTCAATTGCTGAACTTCCATGTAGCTCAATTTTCTGAATCTTCTGTTGTTGTTTTTTTGTTTTTTCTGTTTTGTTTGTTTTTTCTTTAGTTTTGAAGTAGTTGTAAATCCCTTCTTAGTTATGAGGGAGACGCAGTGTGTCTACCTACACCTCTATCTTGGCCAGAAATCTCTATAATCTCCTCCTTTTCCATCTTTATTGTGGGAGACCAGTATGTATGGTACAGAGGGCTGTAGCCACTGTGTGGAGCCAGGACTGAAACACTGGCCCATAAGCCTTAACCAGCTGGCAAATGCGCCCTGCATACCATACTGCCGGTCCCAAACTCTGGAGGGTTTTAGAAGTAGAATAGGAATGCAATATACTCTTTGAAGCTAATAAAGCCTGCTTGCTCTGTATGGCTCCAAATTCTTATCAGTAGAATGTGAAAACAAAATGTTTAAGTAAAAAGAGACATCTAGAGTTTTATGATATGCCTTGGTGCCTCACAGTCTTGCTACCTGTCTCCTTGTGCTGATTTATGCTCCCCTTTGTTCTTACTCCCAACCATTTGGTGGAGGTCTGCATACCTACCCCATGCATTTCCGCATATAGCAAATTCAGTGAAAACCCTGACTGAGGAAAGAGTGATCAGTGATCTCTTGTGAGAGACACTCACCCTTCTCTCTCCTTAGACAGTTTGTTTCTGAGTCAGTTCTTTCATCTGCACTGAGGGATCTGTGGGACAGGTATCCTTGCACTTTATGACTATTTTTCTTGTCTTATTTCATTGGCAAGAACCTTCAGATACAATGTGGAGTAAACTAGTTAAAGTAACAATTCTTATTTCATTTCTAATTTTAAAATGAATGTTTTTCCATTTACATTTTTTTTATCAAAAATAGTTGTAGAATATTATCACATGTTATATTGTGACATTTTCAATGATAATTGTCATTCATGGTCTGAGATTTTACCCTCCTTGCAAGATAATAAGTTAACCTGTCATCATTTTATGGATGCTGGCAGAAGACATACGACAGCAGGCAGCATGATCTTCATGCTCACAGCATTTCCTCCTGCCCCTTAAGCCCCACGGGGACAACACAGGGCCGCCCAGGGGATGCTGCACATGTAGCGAATTTGCATCACAGCTGAGAAAACCTAAATCCTTAATAAGAGGCTAAAAGCGAGCTGCCCAATATTTTCCCCAATACAAGACATCATCTTGATTATGCTGGGTAGTACAAAATCTTTCATGCGCTTCAGAAAGAGACACTATAACTTTCAAGTTACTCTGGGACATAGTGTCATGTGCCTTTCTGTTCACAGCATGTTCACAAACACGAGAGATCCATGGAGAATTGTCTCAATATTTGTTTTTTCTGTTAATCTGTTGATACGGCAGATTATATTTATGAGTTCTCTAGTATTAAACCACTTTTGTATATACACAGCTCTATGGTATATTATCTTTTTCATACACTGCTGGATTTAATACACTAATATTTTATTTAGTATTTCTGCACCTATGTTTACAAGGGTAATGTGCTTATAATTTTCTTTTTTTTTAATATGTTTTCATAGGTTTGACACAAATGCTGCTCTCTTAGAATGATTTTTAGAACACAAACTCTTTCTGTTGCCTTTAATTAAAATAGAATGATCTGATCCTCAAAAATTTGATAGAATTCATCTGTAAACTGTCTATGCCCAGTCTTTTCTTTGGAAAAAGATTTCCAACTACTGTTCCCATTTCATTTATTTGTTTCAATTTCTTTAATAGAACTATTTGAGCTTTTCATTTTTCCTTGGGTCAGCTCTGGTCAGATTTCTGCTTTTAGAAATCTAATCATTTTGTCTAAGTTTTCAAAATTGCTGGCATATAGGTAATGGTATTTTCTTATTATCTTTTGAATATCTACTTTATATGTAGTTTGTCCCCATTTTATGTATGGTATTTGAGGTGTCTAGTGTGTTAAAATCTCACTTTGGCCTTGTTGGCATCTCTACTGAAGATTTATTTTCTATTTTATTCATTACTCCCATTTAAATTATATATATTTTAATTTAAGTTTATTCTCTTATATTCTAATTTTTGACTCATTAATTTTGTCTTTTTGTTTCTTTTTTTAAAAATGTTTTTATTGTTTATGCTATTACAGTTGTCCCAAATTTTCCCCCTTTGCCTCCACCCAGTCCATCTCCCACTTCCACAGTCAACCCACACATTGTTATCCATGTCCATGGGTTATTCATATCTGTTCTTTGACTAATCTCTTCACCTTCTTTCAGTCAGTATCTGTTCTCCCCTCCTCCTTCACAGCTGTTAGTCTATTCCATGATTCTATGCCTCTCGTTCTATTTTGCTCATTAGTTTATTTTGTTCATTAGATTTCACTGACTCATTACTTTTGAATATTTCTTTCTTAAAAGGTATTTAAAGATATTAGTTTTACTCTATAGGTTGTAATAAGTATTTTTATTGCTATTCGTTCCTAGGTATTTTTAAATTTTATGAAGATTTTTTATTTAACTCTTACTGGTGTGGTTTAGTTGGTTGGGCATTGTCCTGCAAAGAAAAAGGTCACTGGTTCAATACCTGGTCAAGGCACATGCCTAGGTGGAGAGTTCAGTCCACAGTCAGGGCACATGCAGGAGGCAACCGATTGGTGTTTCACTCTCACATTGATGTTTCTCTCCCTCCTTTCCCCCCCTCCCGTTGCCTCTCTCTAAGCATAAATAATTAAATAAATTAATTAAAAAGAAAATTTTCTTATTTAATTTTTTAAATATACTTTATTGATTATGTTGTTACAGTAGCCTCAATTTTTCCCCCTTTGTTCCCCTCTGCTCAGTACCTCCCTCCCCCAGCAATTCCACCCCCCTCAGTTCATGTCCATGGGTCGTCCACATAAGTTCTTTGGCTTCACCCTTTCCTATATTATTATTAACTTCCCCATCTGTTTTGTACCAATTATGCTTCTTAATCCCTGCACCATTTCTCTCCCTTCCTGCTCCAAGCTGTTAACCCTCCAGATGATCCCTATACCTATGATCCTGTTCCTGTTCTTATTTACTTAGTTGGATTTTGTTTTTATTTTTTAGATTCATTTGTTGATAGTTGTGAGTTTATTGTCATTTTACTGTTCATAGTTTTGATCTACGTTTTCTTAAATGAGTGCCTTTATCATTTCATATAATCGTCGGCAGCCGTCCGTCTCGAGAGACGATGGTGTAGCTTCTTAAGAGTCTATCTGCACCGCCGAGAATGGTTGTGCAGTCCAACTCGGGAGTGACACGGTATCTGTCTCCTCCCGTGTTGAATCGACATCTTGTGATGACGCTGGAGTGTCCTCTCCAGTGAAGCTGAAGCTACAGAGCCTGGGCAGGGTGATATGGAGGGTCTGCTGTTGCCCATGCAGCAGACCCCCCCTCTCTTCGCAGCTGAAGGGTCCAAGGGAAAGACGGAGTCAATACAACTTGGCTTCAGGTGCGCCGCAGGAGTTGCCGGTGTTGACTACAACGTTGAACCGCCTTAGGGACTCCGGCTCCGGATTTTCTGTCGGGGTTTACTCCCCTAGCCTTTCCCCTGAAGAGGTATGCCGCAAGGCAGCGGAGGTTTTTTGAGTCAGAGTTTTCCTTCTCTGATGTGCCCTGACTGGAAGATCGAACCAGCGACACTTAGCTCGCAGGCCGACGCTCAATCCACTGAGACAAACCAGCCAGGGGAGATTTCATATAATAATGGCTTGGTAATGATGAGCTCCTTTAGCTTTACCTTGTCTTGAAAGCACCTTATCTGTCCTTCCATTCTAAATGATAGCTTTGCCAAATAGAGTAATTTTGGTTGTAGGTCCTTGCTTTTCATCACCTTGAATAGTACTTGCCAGTCCCTTCTTGCCTGCAAAGTTTCTTTTGAAAAATCAGCTAATAGTCTTATAGGAACCCCTTTGTAGACAACTCTCTGCTTCTCTCTTGCTGCTTTTAGGATTCTCTCTTTATCTTGAACATTTGGCATTTTAATGATGATGTATCTTGGTGTGGTCCTCTTTGGGTCTAGCTTGTTTGGGACTCTCTGTGCTTCCTGGACTTGTATATATTTCCTTTGCCAATTTGGGAACTTCTCCTTCATTAATTTTTCATGTAAGCTTTCAATTTCTTGCTCTTCCTCTTCTCCCTCTGGCAATCCTATGGTTTGGATGTTTTGCACATTTAAAATTGTCCCAGAGGTTCCTAAGCCTCTCATTTTTTTATATTCTAGCTTCCTCATTCTGCATTGGGTGACTGTTTTTTTCTTCCTTATATTTCGAATCATTGATTTGAACCCGTTTCCTTCCCTTCACCATTAATTTTTGTGTGGATTTTCCTTTGTTTCACTTAGCATAGCCTTCACTTCTTCCCTTATGCATTTGCCATACTTAAGAATATCTGTCAAGCCTGTGAGCATCTTTATCACCAGTGTTTTCAATTCTGCATTTGTTGGGTTGCTATCTCCTCATCACTTAGTTCTCCCACTGAAACCTTGATCTGTTCCCTCTTTTGGGCCATACCTCTCTGTCTCCTCATCTTGACAGGCTCCTGTGTTTGTTTGCCTCTGTGTCTTAGAGCTGTCACTCCTGTTATGTTGTAAGGGGCAGAGCCTTAGGTATCCGTCAGTACAGGGAGACTCATTTCACCATGTTATGGTGCTGTATGTGGGGAAGGGGTCAGAGAGGGAACAATGCTGCTTGTTCAGCACTCGCCCCTTTTCCAGGGACTTATACCACTTTTGTATGTGACTGGTGCCTCTCTAGCTGTTTCCCTGGCCATCATTCCCAGAGTGGGTGGGTCTGCATATATTCTAGGACTGTGGGGGCCCTCTAAACAAGAAGACTCTGCTAAGAGACAGTAGCTTCTGCTTTTGCCCCAACCCCCACTGGTTTGCACAGTCAGGAGCAATTTAGCTTTATTTTCCCTGGCGCAGGGACCGTGAGCTCTGTGTTCTGGTCAGGAGCTAGGAATGCTCCCCAGGTGCCCCTCTGCCCAGGATCCACCCCTCCTACCTGTCTGGATGAGTATTTCTTCTTTATATATTTGTTTGTTGGATTTCCATGCAGCTTGATTTTCTGAAACTTCTGGTTGTCTCTAGTTTTGAGGTAGCTGTATTCCTTCTTAGTTGTGGAGGGAGACCCAGCGTGTCTGTCTAGGCCTCCATCTTGGACAGAAGTCTAATCTGAGTTTTTAAATAGTGTTTTTAAACCTCAAATATGCAGAGATTTTTTAAATTAATTTTCAATGTATTATTTATAGCCAGAGACCATGATCTTTATAAAATCTATTTTTTTAACGTTAAATTTATATCCTAGTGTATACTCTTGAAAGTTTTCCTATATGGATGAAAAAAATTATCTAATTATTGGAAGTTGGTTTATTTATTGGTCACTGGGTCAATCTTGTTAACTAAGTTGTTCACTTATCCTTATTAATTTTTTGTTTGACTTATTTCAATAATTGAGGGATGTATTTTGAAATCTTCAACCATGGTATTTTATTAATTATCTTCTTTCTGTAATTTTATTAATTTTTGCTTCCATATTATAAAGCTATTTTAATACATGTATGAAAATTTAAAATTACTATATGTTCTTGAATTTAATCTTTTAAGGTTAAACCTTAACTTCTCTATACCCAATTATACATTTTGTCTTAGCCTATTTTATCTGCTATTAATATAGCTATACCAATTTTCTTTTGCATCAAATTTGCCTGAGAACTGATATATTTCTTCATCCTTTTAAAGTCTTTATGTGTTAGGTGTTTGTCTTATAAATAGCTTATTGCTGGATTTTGCTATTTTTAACCCTTTTTGTTAATATTTCTCTTAGCTGGTGAATTTTGTACATTTATTGTAATTGACACTAATTCTAATTTATAGCACCTTAAATTATTTTTTCAATTATTCCACTTATTTCTATGTCTCTACATCCTTTTTTAATGTATTTAATACCCATGTCCTCTTCATAACATGACATACATTTTAGCATGATTCTACAACCTTTGTTTCTCCCCCTGCCCAAACTACTTCTACAATTTTAATATCATAGAGTCTTAATTATGGTTTATTTAAAATGTATTTTTTATTTCTTTGTAAAGCTATCATTATCATAAAAAGAAAATCAGCTAAGACCAAACACATATGATCAGTTTTATTTTATTTCTTGTTTGCAACATCTCCTACATTAATTTCTTTTCCGTGTCCAAAACCTCCAATGTGAGTTTTTTAGTTTAGTTTTTTTTTTTAATAGCAAACTTCTGAGGTTTTGATTGCCTAGGAATATCTGAATCATGAGTTAGTTTGACTGGATATACATTTCTAGAATATAACTTATTTTCCATAAATACTGTGACATCAAATTTTTCAACAAAAACATTAAATACAAGAAGATAATGAGTCTCTATGTAAGCTGTAGAATTTTCTATTGTCTTCAAAATCTTATATCTCATTAAATGTGTCTGGATATGAGTTTTTTCTTCCTCCTGCTCTCTGGCACTTTGTAGGGATTTTCCAATCTGAGTTATCGCATTATATTAATTCTGAAAAATTTACCTCTACCAGTTCTTCAAATATTTCCCCACTGTCCTTTTTATTGAACTCTCTTTCTGAAATGTTTGCACTTCAATCCTTCATATAATTTTAAAAATTTTTCTATTTTTTTCCTTCTTATGTTTCCTTAATCTGATCTCCCAGTTTGCTAAATTTCTTGTCTGTAACCACAATCCTCTTTATTTTACCTACTGTGTTTATTGTATAATGTTTATTATTTCAGTTATTATATTTTTTATAACTAATGTTACTGCTTGTTCTTTTTTAGTGTTTTCTTGTTCTTATTTCAAACTCTGAAATATCTCATTTTTTAGCATGTTTATTAAGATAATTTAAAATTCTTGGTTTACCTTTCTTAATCATTCTGCTTTAAATAGAACTTGTAATATCTTGTGCGTGTGTATGTTTTAATATTTGATTTATCAGACTTCTTATAATGAGCTTATTATCCCCTGGGGCATTTATCCCTAATATCAGTCAGTTCTTATGGGACAGTCCAAACCTCAGTCCAGGCCCCAAGGTTGTGGAGAGGACGCCTCTCTCACAGAGTGCTCCAGGCACAGAAAACTCCAGTCAACCTTCATCTTTTGCTCTCTGAGAAAAACAGCAGAATAAGAGAAAACTCTTTAGATTATAATTCCCCAGTCCTGGTACTCAGGACAGTGAAATTTGCCAGAAGCAACTGCCTGCGGCCAGTTGATCTCTGGTTTTCCTGCAGCTTCTCACAAGCACAAGACTCCTACACCACTCTGGTTTTAGTCCTGAAGACATGCACGTTTCGCCGAGGGCCAGATATTCTTTGCTTCACAGCAATGACAGGATAATGCAAGAGCAGAATTGTGTTTTTCCTGTTTGTGCTCTCACATTCCCTTATTACATTCTCACTCTCATTCTCCCCCTTCCCTTACTCTCTGTCTCTCAAAAAGCCTCCTACCTTCCACCCTGTGGGGTCGGGTTTTCTCATACTTTCCTCTTTGTTAAGGTTTCCCGCTTTACTTTTTCTAGTTTTAACCTTGAAGGAAGGGGGTGACATTGGCTGGTTCAGCACCTTGGTGGGATGTGGTGGCTTCTCATCCATCAGCACTGCTGCAAAGGCTCTCTGTACCTCCTACGCCTTGTGTGAGAGGGCCAGGTATTCCTCATCTAACTTTGGATGGGAAAATCAAGCCTTACAGGGTTCAGGGGCCAGCCCAAAGACCAGGATGACCTCCATGCCCAAATCATGCCATTATAGGCCTTGGCCAGCCTTCTCTGACATTCCACCTGCAAAGAGGCTTGACTACCTCCCTTTTCCCATGCATCCCCAAGGTAAAGAAACACATGGCTTTGCAGGGAACCAAATTCCAGTCAACTCCCACCACATCCATGACTGTCAAGATCACGCTTCTTATACAGTTTTAATGAAACTTCCCAAGAAAGCTAAATGCAGTGCAGGGTAACCATGAAGGCAGGTTTCCAATGAGGTACATGTACCAGGTCCAGTCTGATAAGAATGAAACTAGAGCCTGGATAGGCAAGTAACTATTTGATGACCTCAAGCCTATAGGTCTCCACGGCTTGATGTGGCCTATCTATACAAGACTCTCAAGCTGAAAAACCGTCCCTAAGTCAGCACCCTACAGACAAATGTTTTTTCACCTCCTTCTCCCTCCCCTTTCAAAATCTGTCAGTCCCTGGTTCCATCTTCATAATAATTTAAAAAACCATTTGTGCTACTAGGAATAATAGATGCTGGTTGGTTAATAACTTTCCCCTTTAGTACAGGTATTTTACCACATGTTCTCTTGTGAAGAGATACTTATAATTTCTTAAGAATGGTGAAAATATTTAGAGGTAGACAGGCAAAATAGATACTTTAGAGAATTATATTTTAGAGATTGGGTTTCTTCTTTTTTATTTTTATTTGCCTAGGATTTACTCTTCAATGCTATAAACTATTGGCATGTAAAAGACAGCTGAGGTGCTGGGGTCAGTAGGAAGGATATTTGTGGTCTTTAGCACACCTGTAGGGTCTGGGGATGGGGACTCAAGAGTCTCTGAGCACAGGCAAGAACTACAGAGCACATGTGGTCTCCCATCTCAATCGTCTCTAGACCCCTGAGGCTGCTCACGCTCATCTTGTACACACCTGCGGTCTGTTTCTATCTGACTATCCTCCTGGCTGGGAAGAACCTGGCAGGGAAGTAGTAGCAGGAGGGCTAGTGAGATCTCAACTGCAGCCTGGAGCAGTTGACTCAAATTTTGAGTTTGCCATCAGCTGCTGGATGTGCAGCCATAGAACAGCTTTTCCAGTTACTCACCTTCCCAAATATATCATTTCTCGTTAATGTGGGAGAGGAGATGGGGAGATCAGTCTTGCACATGTAAATGAATGGGGCATCTCTTCTGGTTTCTTAAAACCTTTGGATCCATGCCAAAACTCCACCCATCCTCAAACTATACAGTGTAGCCAGACACCACTGGATATGTAGAGACACTGCTCCTTCTACCTACAATACCCTTCCCTACCTGATCTAGGTAATACCTTTTTTCTTCTAAATTCAGCATAGCTGTTATCTGTGAAGCCTGCCAGTGGTGACCTCTCTTTCTGATCCCCTTCCTAGAGTGAGATTTGACTGACCTGTGTGTTATTTACTGGGGACATCGACCAAGTATAAGATGAGATGTGGAGTGTCATCACACTGTACCACCTGTGGTAGCAGACGCTCCTTTCTAAGCAGTTTCTTGAAAGCAAAGGAATCCCTTCTTCATCTCTGTTCCCAGGACCAGTAAGTTTATTTATAGGACATTTCCTTGGCAGCCTGTAGGACATGTCTCTTTTTCAGAATTCCTTGCCCCATTCCATCAGGCCTAAGGGTAGTAACAGCCCCACTGTGATTCCATAGCGCAGCACACTCTCCGTGGTGAGGCCTTACTTTGCAAAGAGCCTCCTTACAAATAAGACTTCCTCTAGTTCTCCTAATACAAGTAAGTCCTGTGTTTCAGATGGAAACTTGATTGATTTCCATAACTTTGTAAAATATATGTATAAAATAGATTATTTATAGAATGTTATTATAAACATGTTTCTAGTATTAGAAATATACTTATATCTTATAAATACAGTTTAATATTTGATTACTTATATTAATAAAATATTTCTTCTGAAAAATAATGCATTTGGGGTCCTGCAATCAGACATGGCACAGCAAAGAAAGTAGAGAAACAGAAGGTGAAAAGCTACTTGGCCTTTTAGGGAACGCTAACCCCCGCCTCAGGGGACAGGCAGCACAGTTTCTTGGGTGGTGAGAAGTATTAATATCTTGCCCCAGCAGCCCCTATGCACAAGGCTGAGCTGTATGCAGCCTCTGGGGTTTGATGGAGGGCCTAGGCACCTGCTGGGATCTGGCCAAACTCATGACCAGCTGAGGGCAGGCACCCCACTCAGGCTCTGTGTGACAAGGGAGCTGAGGCCACAGGCTCTAAGTGCTCAGTCACCTGGGGTGCATGGGGGAGACGAGCAGGCCAATTCTGACCCAGTCATGGACTGTGCAGGTCCCAGTGAGGTCTCATTTGTGCAGGACACACAGCCAGCCAAATGGTGCTAATGTCCTTTCTAAATATTTAAACTTCATTTGCTGGAGCAACAGGGGAGATGAAATTACGTTTTACATTGAAAGATGCTTCTGAGGAGAGCTAGTTCTTTCTGTGTCTGGGGACAGCCACAGAAAGAACAGCACCAGCTCCCAGAAGCCCTTTACTTCCCTAGTGGGGCCTACAGCTGGCTGGGGGTGGGAAACTGGCTGAGAAGATGCTGCAAGGCCTGATGGGAAAAGGGCTTGAGAAGGGAGAGCCATGTGCTAGAGATGAAGAGAGCAGAGAAAGGGTGCTGCCTGTGTAGGACAGAGTCTGAGATAGAGAAAAATGGGTGGCTGATAGTATACAACTGTGAAAACACTAGTGGAGAGTAATTAGTCTTTTAAAGTTTACACACTGCTTTCATATTCATTTTTGTTGAATCCTCAACAGATATCTGAGGTCAGATTATAAATCCAAAGAGCTTAGACTTTTGAGAGAACTTCCCCAAAGTCTCGGAGCTGCTGTTCCAATTCAAGTGTGATGACACTTCTCTCTGTACCATGATATGGGACCCTTGGCCTCATGTCCTCCTGGCCCACCTCTTACTCCAGCTCCTGCTGTCACTTTCTGCCCCAAGGTTTCTTTTACCCTCACTCCAGCATGCACAACTAGAACTATGGGAACGAAGCAGGTCATGTCCAAAGGGACATCCATTGACTGATGGAGGAAGGGAGCCAGGAAATAAATGTCACCCTATTATGTCCATTGGAAGAACATTGGGGGCTATACAGCTCCTTAGACTCCCAGTGAGAACACACCTCTGCTGTCCATAGTGGTGACCAGCTTGTTAGGTAACACACGCTTGTTTTGGCATCTCCTTCTTTCCTATTTCACTTTATTTCCTTCCTCACATGATTTATTGGAATCACTTCTCAGACCAAGTTGAGTGCTCAAAGCCCTTGCTTTAGGTTTTTCTTTGTGCCTTTCAAGCAAAACCATCACAGTTTCTTCTTCCATCAGTCCAGGTGGTAGGGGTGGGAGAAAGGCTGACAAATGGTTTGTTAATTAGTACCTGTATATATTTCCCGGGGTTGTTGTAACATTTATCACTAACTTGGTGGCTTAAAACATATTTATTCCCATAGTGCTAGAGGTCCTAAGTCCAAAATCAAAGTGTCACTAGGGCTACACTCCTTCTGAAGGCCCCAGGGATGATCCTTCCTGGCCTCTTAGAGCTCCTGGTGAGTCCAGGTGTTCCTTGGCTTGTGGCTGCATAATTCTAATCTCTGCCTCTGTCTTCACATGACTGCTCTGTGCATTACCTCCCCTGTTCTCATGAGGATGCATGTCATTGGATTTGGGATCCACCCTGAATCTAGGATGATCTCATCTAAAGATCCTTAATTACAACTACAAAGGCCCCATTTTCAAATACGTTCACATTCACTGGTTCTGGGGTAGGACTTGGACATATCTTTTGGGGGGCTTCTGTTCAATTTACTATCCAACGTCTTTTACACAAAATATAGAGATTCACAGGCACCGTAGCTAAGAATCTCAGGATATGGAAACCTAGAATAGATGGCAGGTAGAGAAAAAGTGTGAGCTCAGAGGAAGTCCTGGAGAGAGAAGAGCCAGGTGATGCAATGCACAGATATGGCCAAAATCAGAGGCTGGGGAGAAGCTGAATGTGACCAGTGTGTGGGGATCTCACATGAAACCTGAGGCCAGATCCTGCAAGTGGGAGCAAGGCTCCAACAAACTGCCCCTTAAAACAAGTTTCAAGGGTAAACAGACCTTGGATAGGTCACTGGGCACCTTAATGGGGAACAAATACACAGGCTGAGGGCTGTGTGGGCTGGACAGCTATGGCTGGGAACAGACTACACCTGCACCAAAGAAAGTGCAAAGGTATTCTCTTCTGGAATAATGGTGGCGGTGTATTAATGAGGTGGACATACAAGGTTCCTGGGTTTGGTGTGGAGAGAAAGAAAGTGTACAAGATTGAGGGCATGGATGGAAAGAAAAGAAATGGATTAAAAAACAGGCAATGAGCATGGGCAGTCTAGGCACTAGGCATTGTGGTGGGTGCCATGCCAAGTCTAATTCAAAATACATAACAAAGCAACTAGGTATTTTTAAAGTAATAAACACTGATTATAGATACATATTCTGCTACATATTCTATATAACTCATAAAAGCATAAATGCTGCCTGTAATAAAACCAGCCCCAAAAGTCACTGTTATATTTTATGTTTGCAAAAATGAGATTTCACTCTATAATGTTTTAATTCATCACATTTTGTATTTTCACATCAAAGTACATTTTGACATTTCTTCATGGCTGTAGCACATTCTAGTGCATAGAGCTGCCATAATTTAATCACATTGCCAAGCATTTAAATTGTATTTCTAGTTTTTCTATTATAAGCATTGCAATGACTGCTTTTATATACTTGTCTAATGACATAAGAAATTTTCAGAGTGGAATTTGCTAAGGAGGTATGTGAATTTTTTTTCCCTTCAAGCCTAATTTTCTTTTATTGGGGTAAAATTTACATATAGATCTCAAGTGTCCAGCGCAATAAAATTTGACAAAGATTTAACTATCGTTCACTCAAAATAGAAATCATTTCCATCACCTAAGAATGTGCCTTCGTGTCCCCTTTTAGTAGTTAGTTCCTATACCAACATTTTATAGGCAAACCCTATTCTGATCTCTTCACTTGTCCTTGAACTTTCTAAATCTGAAATCACAGAGTTTTTCTCTTGTGTATCTGGCTTCTTTCACCAAACCAAATGTCTTTCAGGTTCATCTATATTGTGTACACAGTTTATTCTTTTTTATTTTATATTTTATGCTAAGTTGTATACTATTTTATTATGTATTATTTTTATTCCATTGTAAGAAAAATACAATTTGCCTTCTCCTATTGATTTTATATTATCAGTATAAATATCTCCTATAATTTTGTATTATTTTCATTATATTATATGTCTATACCACAATTTGTAAGACTGCCCCACAATCCTGACTCATGGAGAGGGTACAGAAAGATGTTGCAGTCCTGGAATGTCAGGGTCTAAAGGATTCTCACATCATTGCCCCTAAAAATATGCTCAAAATGATCTGACACCTGAGAAGATAATGATTTTCTCATGATCACAAGTTCTACAGGGTCTCCGAGAGTCTTTAGGTAAGAGATTAGTCATTTAAAACTTCTTCACAGAAAGGCAGGAAGGGAGTGGAGGGGAGCACCTGGAATATGTAAGAGTTGGGCTTCTGGATAATAGCATTCTCCCCTGCCTGGTAATTTAACAACTTCAGTACTCCAGGGCGCAGTAACTCTGGAGGAGTTTGGTTAATTACTGCCAGACCAGAGTGAAATTTCCCCAAGACCCCAATATTCTGGGCTGCATTTCATATCAATTAAAAGTCTAATCCAGTGAGACTATTAACATCATGGAATTTGATGAACTGATGCTTTTAACAGATTGTGTTTTTTTGGTGGATTTAGTCACACCTGTAATCCTCTCCTGCTCCTCAGTGAGGTCATCAAGACTAGATCTCGGGGAACTGGGCTATTGGCACCGGTGGAGCAGAGCAGTGGGGGCGAAGCAAAAGTGGGAAGTTCAGTTAGAAAAAGCACTCTCAGTGAGTTCAGTCGTTTTTTGACCAAATTTATTTATGGTCAGAACAACTGACAAGGAATCAGTCATATCGTGTGATTTCACTCAATCATTTGAGTATATATGTATATATGCCAGTCACTGGGAATAAAAAGATAAATTTGACTGTTTCAACCCTCCATGAGCAAGGAGTCCACAGGAAAAAAGCTCCAACACCTGCCTCCACATATACATTCAAACCCCATATCATGCCCCATTTTCTGACTTCACAATTGCTCTGATGAACTAAAGCTTTGTATCTAGTATGTTCTGGTTAATTATCTACCCCTGCAAGGATCATTTCTACATTAAGCTATAATCCATTTATAGAATTCAAGAGAGGAGTGCTGGAGACAAAGACAACTAAAAAATGTCAGGAGTCACATGGTATTTAAGCAATGGCTTGGGTGATGCCCTAATTAATATGACTTGACTCTCTACCATACGTACTTTGTCTTCATCCAAGGTTCCTGGCTCACAGCTCCTAAAACATTTGGAATTTTTTAAGTGTTGAGAATGATAAAGGTGTCTTTTGTTATGTGAATGAAATGACTTTGAAAGCACCTTATGATGGGGACTGGATGCCAGTGACTAGAAGGTTTCAACTTTCTGTATTTCCCCCAACCCCAACACACACCCAGTCTCTCAGAGGGCAGAGGGGCTTGAAATTGAGTCAATGACCCATGATTTAATCAATCATGACTATGTAATGAAGCCTCCATAAAAACCCCAAAGGATTGGGTTCAGAGAGTTTGGGGTTGGCAAACACATGGGGATTTGGGGAGAGTGGTGCACCTGGCAGCTCTGTACTCTTTCCCCAAGCCTTGCCCGATGCATCTCTTCCATCTGGATGGTCCTAAGTTGCATCCTTTTATAATGAACTGGTTATCTAGTAAGTATGATATCTGACTTCTGTGAGCTACTCTAGCAAATTAATCAAACCCACAGAAGGGGTCATGGGAACCTCTTATTTATAGTCAATCAGAAATACAGGTGGCAACCTGGACTTGTGATTGGTATTCTGAATTTAGGGGGTTGTTGGAACCTCCAATTTGTAGCTGGTTGGTCAAACACACGAGTTACAACCTGGGCTCTGTCTGGCACTGAAGTGGAGGGTGGTCTTGTGGAAATGAGCCCCTTTATCTGAGGAATTTGAGTCTATCTCCGCATAGTTAGTGTCATAATTGAGTTGAATTCTTGTACACTCAGCTGGTGTGGTGTTGAGCATTGTTTGCTGGTGTGGAGAACTCTCTCCTCACACTGAAACTGGAGATCAGAGCACAAAAGACTCCCACTTCCCAACCAAAATAAAATATATTTTGATGATAAAAATTCTACTTTTGAAAAATCCTGCGGGAGCACTCTTTTCTTGCTCTGTGATTTCTAAATGGAATTTTAACAAGTATTTATGGCATACTTCTACCAGTACTGTGGGGTGAAGGAAGAAATACAGAAGGAAGGGGAACACTAGTTAAAAGAATCACCATCTCTTTAGTTTAGAGGATAGTCTTACAAAATCTAGACAATATGACTTCCTTAATTTCAGATGGAAATTTTTTCAGGGCCCCTCTAAGTGTGATCAGGAGACTGGGTTGATAATAAGATTGGGGGAAATCATGGAATTCTAGCTATCAGCATTTAAATTTTAACATTGGCCCCTGTTTTCTGAACCAAAACCAGAGACCTAGGGTCTAAAATATCAATATTATGCTTTCTCCTGCTACAACTTTAACCCATTCCTGCCTGTTATAAAACTGATTCAGGCAAGAAACAAAACAGACATAAACACTACCTACCTCACTGGAGATAAGATCATGGAGAGGATATCTACCTAACTGTCCATCACGGAGGAGGGGGTGGGGGCGAGGGTTCTAAGTAAGTCCTTAGAGGGGTTCAACCAGCTCAGGAATCTAGTAAGTTATCTAAAAAAATTACAGAAAACTATTGAAAAATCCTTTGTCAATAGAAAGTCAAGGATTTGAGTGCCATGGACTTTCTCAGGCTAAGCTCTTCATCTTTGCTATGGCAGGTGCTAACATGGACACACATGATAGAATGGGGGGAAAAACAACAACAACAAATTCCCATAAGTACCCTTCATTCCCAAACCCTCACCTTGGGTATAAGTGCCATCGGAAGAGAGTTTTGCCTTAAATTGTCTTATGCAGTTGTCCAAATGTGGGGTAAATATTCCTATTCTTACACTATTTTGTCGACCTGCACTAAATGCCTCATTCCTTGAATTCATGCAGACCTTTACATGTTCCTTTTTAAAGAAAACCCCCTTCCCTCTTCCTCTCATCATCCTTTCTTAGGCCAACTGCTAATCATTCTTTTATTCTTTGGTCTTGAAGCCTTCTGGGAAGTCTAATACCTTCCAACATTTTGGAAGTTTCTGTAGCAGAGAATGTCTAGCAGATTATACCACTAATCACTGATATTCTTACTGGCAAAGGGGAATTGTACTTCCAATCCCACTTGAAGCTAAGTGTGGCCATGGGCATGATTTGGCCAGTAAAATGTGATGCATGTCACTTCTGGATATAAGCATTTAAGTGCCCGTGACTGACTCACCACCTCCATAGTAATGGAAGCAAGTGTTGATGTGGAGAAGCAATGTCACATGGAAGAGAGCTACTCTGCAGGGTCATTGAGCCCCAAAGTGGATTTTTCATGAGTAAAAAAATAGAAACAAAAACAAAAAACCTTTTGTTTTTTCAAGACCCTGAGGTTTTGGACATATCTGTTACTATAGCATAATCTAGCATATCCTGCCTAATACATGGTATTAGACTCCAAATATTCTAATTAGGTATCAACAACTCAATGTCTTAATTCCTGTGGCTGCCATTGTCTTTATCTTGAATTGTCCATGTATGTTATTTTTCCCCCCAAAGTGCTAATACCAAGACTATTTATTAGTCACATCAGACAAACTCTGAAATCTTTCACTTCATATATTAAAATTTTAACTGTTGCTCACATACAGTGCAATGTAGATTGGATCACATCTCTAAATCTTAAAGCTATGCCATCTGAAATTCTTGGCCTTCAAGATTATTATGGTAGAAAAAGGGATCGGTGGAAGGAACGCATATCTTAACTACCTCTCCCTAGAAGTTACATGTTATGTTCTCTCCTATTGGGCAACAGTAGTCCTAACCTAAATGTAAGGGAGGCTGGGAATGTTAGGGGGCACATGGAGTATTTGGTGGAAACCAACTGTTTCTAATTTACCTATTATCGATCTTCCATTGAAAAGTTAAGCATATCAGATAAGGGATTATACTCCTACAAATCTGGAAACAAAAATGAAGATCCTTCTTGAAATCCTCACCAGCACCATCCTAGGAAATTCCTCATGGAAAATCTTTCCCTTGCAACTTATCTGCTGCCATGTCCTGCAAGTCTCCTCCTCTCCTTCTCCTTCTAGATGAAGGTCAATCTTTCACCCCACACTGTGTTAGCAAGTGAAGATTTTGCTTTTCCAAAGAAGAGAGGTACAAATGCTCTTGCCTAAATTGCCATCTCCTGTAATCTTCACTTTTAACCAGAGTGATGATCCACAGAAACTTTAAAGTTAATTTTCCCAACTTGGATGAGATAAAATTCCTTCTACTAGTGGTTTATAAATCAAAGATGCTTGCTAAAACATTTATTCTCCCATTGTTCAGAGAAGGAGTTAACAAACTATAGTCCTTGATCTAAATGCAGTTGCTACTGCTGCCTGTTTTTGTGAAGTTTTATTAGAACGTGGCCACAGCCATTCTTTTTGTGTTGTCTATGGTAGCATTTGGACTACAGTGGTGAGGGTGAATATCGGTGACAGAGACCAATCTGTCACTTTAAGAAAAAAATGTGCTTACCTCTGGGGTTTAGAACAGAGTCAAGGGAGGGAGTTTTCTTTTTTATAAGCAAGACTTCCTTTTGAAGCTCTCTAAAGATCCACCCTTACCCCTGTCTCCATGAAGCCCCCTTGCAAACTCCTCTCTTTACTTTCTTTCACATTATATTGTGGCCGCCTGTTTACTTGTTATGAGGCCCAGGAGTATGTTCCTCTGCACTGTTGGTTAATCTCCAGTCTCTACATAAGCTCATTAAAGGTCCATTTGTTGAATGAATAAGCTGTGATGTTATCTCACTAATGTCTGCCCTGGGAAAGTAGTTGTCTTTCCTCTGTTTTCTTTTTTTCCCATGGAAATGGAAATGTTGAGGGGACCACTGGAGGTGATGACTACTTAGAGGGAAGCTTTCTAATGGGCCTGGAATGGGTTACCAAGGAGCTGAGATAAATATTCTCTCAGCCCTTAGGATATTTGGTGGGGCCTGAGCATCCAGAACCCCTGAACCAGTGACCTCAATACAAAGATCATTTTCTATGTGTTCTTCAATGTGAAAGAAGATATGAAAGACGAAGAACTGAGCACAAGGGTCAGGAATATGTCAGTAACCAAGCCTATCTAACTAGTGTACCCTGAGGACCCCAAAGGCATTCGAGATGAAAACCTCTTTCACAAATGGGGTCAGTCTGGACTGACAAGAACCAAAATAGTGTGGACATCTACAGGTGGGGAGGGAAAGGAGCATAAACAGGAGGATGAAAAACCTATCTCCCTACCCCATAAAACTTGGCTGCCCACTCCACTCGGTAGCTTCCAAAATAGTTCACTGAGGCAGGCTCTGCTTCATGTTCCAAATGTCAGGACTATAATTCCTCCTTCCCTCTGAGGACCCTGTTATTTACAGAGCCCAGGCCTCTGAGTTTGCCTCCAACAGCTCAGACAGCCCTAGGAGCTCATTTACTCATTCGAACATGCATTTTCTGAGCACAGACATACATCACATTTATCAAAGCATCCTGCTTGCCACAAGGGACTAGAGATGGATAAGACAGTCCTGCCTTCCTTGAGGTAGCTTATAGTCATTTTGAAGTTTGCAGCCTGGTGACAGCTTCCTGGTGCTGACTTGGTGATTTGATCATCCCCGGTTGAGCTCCACACATAGCCCCCTCCCCACATGAGGGTGTGGATGCTAAAGGCTACCCTGTGACCCTGGTCACACACATCTTGTCCATTTGTGTGATGACAAATGGTAAACTTCTTGTCATCCTACACAATTTCACATCTAGGTCCTGAGAGGTATGCCTTTAGCAAACTTGATGATTTCCCTCCTTCCCATCCCTGGTAACACTTGCTCTGAAAGTTTTTTTTAACTGGGACAATCACACATACAGAAGTCATAAGAGCCTGGTTATCCAGTGGAAAATCAGAGGAATTAAACTAAGGACTCTAAGCTTACACAATTCTATTATATTATCAGCACTTGGCTTCTTTCCTCCCGACAATGCCACCTAAAGTCCCACCTCATATCAGAATTCCCCTAGATGCCAAGAAAAGAAGCTGGAGGAGCACTTCCTAGTACCAGTGAAAGTAGAAAATAGAAAACCAATAGGAACTGATTGATATATCTGGTGTCACTGGATATAATTTGATACCCTGGTAGCAAATTATTTATAAATAACATTTACTTGTAAAGGACTAGACACCATGTTCAAGTGACCAGTTCAGAATTTCTCTGTGAAGATCACTGATTCTCCTCTGCTTCTTCTCACCCACTCACTATCACTAAACCACTGTGAGCCCTACACCAGTGGTTACATACAGATGGGGAAAAGAAGCCTTAAAAACAGGCCCACTGTACCATCTAAAAGACCACCACTTTCTCCTCCTCAAAGGATGAAAATTTAATCTCCCCGGTGATCTGCTGCGTAACCATGGATGGGAGTGTGAGGGGCAAGGAAGTGTAATCAATGGACAACATGGAAAACCACAGCCAGACCCAGGCCCCGCTGGAGCCCTTTGAGCTTCCCCAGGCTCTTTAACCTGAACTTCAACCTCATTCCTACCCAGAAGAAACTGACTTTGCTCAAGAGTGAGCTTTATGTCCATTGTGTTGGGAGCAGCCAACATGCTTCTGGGTTTGAACCGAGAGGCTTCTCACTTTGTTGACAGTGATGACCACAATGAACAGAATCAATATTAGTGATAGAAGGAAGTAGTGTTAAGAGGCAGACACTATTTGGGAAAAGGTCAGCAGAAAGGTACTCTGAGAAGAACTCTCACATAAAGATGCAGCTGCCTAAGCTTCCCACAACCTTCCTGATAGACTGTGACCTCTCTAGTAGGAAGCAATGCATTAAAATCTAGGGATAACTTTGCCAGTTCTTCTATCAACAAGAAAAAGAAAAGACTCCCCTCCCCAAATCCTATGGGTATAGGGAGAGGCAGGAATGTCTGGAAACTGGAAGAAAATGCTCTTGAAGGAGACAGTGGCAGACACCCACATAGCAGACCCCCTCCAAGGGACTACACAAGGACACAAATGCTAAAGATTCAGTCCCACCTTTCTGGGACAGATTAACAGGTATTTTTCAGGGTAATGTGACAGCTTGTCCCCATGCAACAATCTGTGCCCTGGTTTTAGATGTGAGCCCTCAGGAAAGCAGCCAAGGGCTCATTTGGTTATTTGCTGAGAGCAGCTTCCTGGACACTCCATCCTGAGCCAACCCTCCTGACTCTACCATGTGCATTTGAGGCTGCACTGCTTCTCCCCAGGACCTATGGAGGCAGAGAGCATGCACGTGAACAGAGGCCTTGTATTCAGTGATCCAATATCTGGCTGGGAGGATGCCCGGATCCTGCCTCAATTGGGAACACATCAGTCTACATAGCCAGGTGACACCCCATGGCAAAATCAGGATCGACATGGCTGGATGTTCTTGTCCTTTCCTAACTCCCTCTCTCACTCCTAGTCAATAATCCTAAAAATCCCCTCACGAGAACACAGCACATTTTGTAATAAGAAGTAATTGCTTTCCCCTAGTCACTTTAAATCTAATATATACAAATCCAGCCATCTTATTATAAATCCTTTTCCATGGGAACCATCCTCCAATGTGAATTAAACATCAAGCTCTCTCCTGGTGTATTCAAAATGATTTAATTTGCACAGGTTCAAGAACATTTCTAGGGTGGGCACAACCACATGCAGAACCTCAATTTGTAATAACTTTGCTGGAATGTAATTTCATTTTTACTTAGATTTAAAGCAGTTCAAAACATTTTTCATACCTATTATATACCTCACTTTTTCTAAAGAAAATCCCTGATCAGACAATGAGATACAATAAGGTTTAAACAGAAAAGATTTAGAAACTGTTTTCAGAGCTTTGATTGAAACAGGGTCCACTTGAGTCTAAAAACCAAGATTAACACACATCTCAGAGTTTGAAGCAACCTCCAAGTTTCTTCATTTGACCGACCACCCACCCACCCAAGGCTGTCTCAATAATCCTCATAGCCGAGGAGTGAACGTGTGGCAATTTGCTGCTCTAATAAAGGAGAAGGATCCCCTGATTCCTAGAGGATCTACTCTATTATTGACCCAAGCCAAAGAGCCAGGGAATTCCTTCTAATGGCAAACAAATTTGCCTCTCGCTTACTGTTGAGGACATGCAGAACCACTGTGACCCCTCTTCCACAGGCCAGCCTGCAAACATGGCATGATAATGGCAGTGACCATCAAGTCTTGACCATTTGCTCTGTGCCAGGCACCAGGCTGGTGAGTCTACCCCCATAGGCTGCTGTAATCCTCTTAACATCCCCAGTAGGTAGTTACAAATTCCCATTTTATATATTTAAAAAACTGATGATTAGAGTAGAAACCATGAAAATTGCTCAAGCTTTCCCAGCTTTTGTTTGGGCCGGATTCAAATCCAAGACTGATTTAAAAGCCATGTGCCTTATGTGACCATCTAATATTATCTTGTGAAGTCTTTTGGAAATTCTTAAAATCTTCTTAAGTCCTTTGGTTATACTCCTATTTCTGCCAGTCTACCTTTCTCCCTCAAGTCCCATCCCTCTCTATTGCATCCTTGCTTAATATTCCTCACCTCCAGAAATCCTCCTTGGACTATATCCCATCTAGAATTTTTATCTGGACTTTTACTTTATCCATCCACATTTGAAGGTGCTATCCTGCCTCCCTAATTAACTTTGACATTCCCATCTGTGTCTACCATTATCTTCCCAAACGCTTTTCCCTATAGCCCTCATCCTAGACCTAGGATGAGAAGTTAATCTCAGTGCCAAGAAGACTTTGTATGGTTCTATCCCTTATTGGACTTCAAGTCATGGAGCAATGTTAGGTCAGCATCTGTCATAATGAAGTTAGTTTGTATCATGAATTGGTTGATACAGTGAAATTAAGATTCCCACAATACAATAATTCAGTCAAGGTACATTATATTCCAGACAAACCAGATTCTTCTTGTGCCATGGCTTACAGATCTCTCTATTGTGTTCTAGAATTCCCTGAAATTCCCCTCTTCATTCCTCTTCCTAAGGGAGAGCACCAATAGATTTGGCATCACCACACATGGAAAACTGATGGTAGATTTAAAAGATGGAGTTGACCTCAGTCTTGGGCACCCACAGAACTCCCTTGAGCCCCACGGTGTCTTGAATCTAAGAAGGAGCACTGTATGCACCAGCTGGTTCCAGCCACTTGCTCCAGAAGAGGGAAGATAAGCCTATGGCTCAGGCTTCTCAGGGAGAAGGAGACTCTCAGGGACTATTTTCTCATCATTGTCCTCTCTTACCTGATCTACTTAATAACCAGCAAGAGAGCATTTTTAACCATAGCACTGCTAGCATAACGCAAAGTGTTGGTGGTTATTATGTCCAGTAGCAGTAACAAAGGCAGAGGACACAATATAGGGGACCAGACTTGGGGAATTCACGTCAGAAGAACTCTTGGGGATTTCTGGCTAATCTCTTATTAGTCTCATTCAGACAGGATTTGAGGATGTAGCATTCTCATTTTATAGGTGAAACTGGGCAAAATCATTCTGCCTTGGAAGCCCTAGCCAAGTGACATGTTAACACTGAGTCTGGCTCTTATACAAGTTGGGGAATCAGCTCAGTCCTGAGGGGTTTGGGGGTTATCTAGTCAACCATGTACACTGTCTGCTACAAATATGAAGGTTGAAAGACTTCATGGCTCATCTAGAGTTGATTTTCACCATCGGCCTATGTTAAGGGTTGGCAAACTTTTCTGTAGAAGTGCCAGATTCTGAGTCTTTTAGGATTTGGGGGCCATCTGATCTCTGAATTATTCAACTCTTTCACTGGAGAATAGCACAGTAGCGAAGTCAATATTTTAACAGTCCTGGGAAAACCATAATGAGTTGGTCACCCTAGTCAAAAGTGTGTGGCAGGCACCTTCGGAGCAGATCCTCCAGCCCCAGTCAAGCTTTCAGGTGACTGCCACCTCCCAAGATAGTCTAAGCCAGCACAACCCAACTTAGCTGGCTTGGATTCCTGACCCACAGGAACTATAGCACAATATTAAGCTGCTAACTTTTAGGGTACTTTGTTGCATGGCAACAGATAATAAATACAAGCACATAATAAAGACCCAACCTTTCAGTCAGCTCTTGGGAGTGAGCTTTGATGTGAGCAGATACTAAATGAAGAGAAAATTAAAAGACTTCTATCCCAGACGTGTCCCACTTGTTCCCTGAGATGCCCTCTCTCCTATTCCCTATTCTCTCTGCCCTGGGAGGCTGAGTATATGGATGGACTCAGCCACTGTTCTCCAGTTCTTGGGTGAGATTAGCCCATGGGGAGGCCAGGCAGGATATCAGAGTAAGGAAGGAGGTCACCCCCAGCTGGCTGTACCCTTGACCAAAGGTCAATGCTTTCCTCAAGGCTGCCTTCCCTTCAGGACTCACTCCCCTATTCCAGTAACCTCTGTTCCTCCCCTCTTCCAATCTTGGGCCCAGAGTGGTAACAGCTTTGTTACTCATTCTTGACTACCCCTTGTGGTCATTTTATACACCATCCACAGCTTTGAAATGAGCTCCTGTGGAAATAAGCCCTTACTGATTGATTCAAACTTGAGTGAGCCACCTGTTCCACATTGGGACCATGCTGGCAGAGACCCAGAGAGGTGGGATGCTATGGAGCTCTGCTAGCCTCAGAATCAGTAGCCTCCCCTGGCAGGCAGCTCCCTGATGATAGTGCAGGGGGATTTGGGAATTGGCCACAACTCTCCTGATAGAGGCCTCTGAAGATGAAATGAACAGCCTTAGCACCTGCCAGATGTTGCACCACCCTATTCTAATAAGCAATACGTTAGCCATAAGGAGTCCCTGACAGTCTCAGGACATTTCCTGAGAGGTGGTATACAGCATGGCCAAATGCAGTTTCTGGAAAAGTGTGGTTCTCAGGCCAGTGTCAAAGCATCCCTGGCCAGGTGCAATCCTGAGACTCAGGGGAGTTTGCATCAGCACCCACGCGGATGGGCTTAGCCCGGTCCTAAGGCCATTTGGGGATGTCTAACCACTTAGGCATTCTTCCAGTTGTCGCCTCAACAAGAGCGAGGCAAAACAAGTAGGCAATTGGGCCTCCCCTGCCCAGACAGCATCTCAAGGAGGCAAGTGACAGGGTAATCAAGTGGCTACAACTGAAGCCAGTAAGGGACAGAGGCCAATGCACCCTGGGCTCTCATCCTGCCACACAGCAAAATATCCAATCAAGCACCTACAGGTGGAGAACATCAGGGTATGTCTTTAGTAATCCTGAGGTGATGGCAGCTGTTTCTGAGCTCAGCTGCTCCTGTGCCAGATGGCAGGGTGAACATGGCTCTCCTACTCTTGACACTCCAATGAAAGCAGAAACCCACAGATTCCCCTGGGCTGGGAGATCGTGTGAGAGCTGCATCTGTCAGAAGCACTCATGGGGGAGGACAGACAAGGCATTCCGGCTCCACAACTGCAGGTCCACCATTAGAGGCAATCTTAACAGGAAAAAGTAACCCAAGAGAAGGAGAGCATTCTCCCCTCCTGGACATGGAGAAGGTTTGCTAACACTCAGTGAATTCCTGGTGTTTATCTAATTATCTAGTTCTTTATTGCCCTGGCTGGTTTAGCTCAGTGGATTGAGCGTCGGCCTGCGAGCTAAGTGTCGCTGGTTCGATCTTCCAGTCAGGGTACATCAGAGAAGGAAAACTCTGACTCCAAAAAAACCTCCGCTGCCTTGCGGCATACCTCTTCAGGGGAAAGGCTAAGGGAGTAAACCCCGACAGAAAATCCGGAGCCGGAGTCCCTAAGGCGGTTCAACGTTGTAGTCAACACCGGCAACTCCTGCGGCGCACCTGAAGCCAAGCTGTATCGACTCCGTCTTTCCCTTGGACCCTTCAGCTGCGAAGAGAGGGGGGGTCTGCTGCATGGGCAACAGCAGACCCTCCATATCACCCTGCCCAGGCTCTGTAGCTTCAGCGTCATCGCAAGATGTCGATTCAGCACGGGAGGAGACAGATACCGTGTCACTCCCGAGTCGGACTGCACAGCCATTTTCGGCGGTGCAGATAGACTCTTAAGAAGCTACACCATCGTCTCTCGAGACGGACGGCTGCCGACGAGTTCTTTATTGTTCTTATTGCTCTGTAATCACTAGCTCTCTGCCCAAGGAGATTCCACAGGCCTCTGTTCCACTCTCTCAGTTTCTGAGTCTGGCTGTTTTGGGAAGGAGGGAGGAGCTTGAGACTGAGTTTGGGTCCAGCCCATCCTTTAAGACCAGTATAAGTCACACCATGACCCAGGCCACACAGAACCTATGTCTCGTAGGAACTACCATAATTCATCACTGGGCCCCAGTGGCTCACACAGGAGCAGCAGAGGTCCCACCCACTCCCTGCTCAGGGATTCAGGAGTTCTCATCCTTCCCCTCCATAGCCTGGAATCAGCACAGAATTGGTGAAGAGTAGCCTCATTATGGAGAGTCTTAGATGTGGAGATAGATGCACCACCAAGATCTCCACAAGGCCTTCCCCACACCATTCATGCAACACATCATACTCAAGCCCTGCAACATGTTATACTTGGCCATGTGTTATTTTTATATTGACCTTTCCCTCATGTGTAAAAGCAAAAGCATTGAAAAAGACTAACTAACTAAATAAATAAATCAAACTCTGTGCCCCATCTTGCTCCTCTCTTCCTTTCATAGGTGTTGATCCCTCATAACACCGTGTAGCCCAAACTCTGTCCCGGAGTCTCCCTGTGACAGAGAGAAACTTGACATACAGAGGAGATACAGTCCCATCCTTAACAGAATTCTCTGTGTGATGAAGACAGGATTCAGGGAAGAGTTAATTAAAACAAAATGTTTAAATGCAAGAAAATCTGGATGAAGTGCAGAATTACTCAAATGAGCCAGAGGGGACTCAGAACAAATGGCACACCAGTGAGAAGTGTGACTCTGCCTTAAGCTGGGGTGTCACCAGCTCCCTTCACTATAAGCTCATTCTGACTCACTCAGGTATGTCTGCAGACACCTCCTTTCCTCCTGGGAGAGTGCTGTCACTGAACTGCTTAATCACCTCACTTAGAGCTGCATCATCGAGCATCATTGTGGAGTGTCCCTTGACAGCACACGGTGGAGTTGCACATGGGGCTGACAAACACACATGCCACTGGAGACATGGTGACATGTACAGACAGATTCTCACACACTTGGTGGAGAGTATGTGACAGCCATGAGCTGTATGGTATGCACACATCCTTGTTACAGCCCCTGGATCCCTGCACATGTCCCCAAACTGAATAGGCCCCCTCAGATCAAAGGACACCGGGTTCACTTTAATTCTACACTTTAAGGGAGAGGATAGAGCAGGTGAGCACACAGGAGTGGGAGGTAGGTGAGATATACTGGTTATTTATTAGTTATGCTGTGTTCACCTCTGTTTTGCTCTGCACCCAGGAGCTGACTTACTTGTATAAATGGCAGCACCCATCTCCCTTGCTCTCATGGGTTGATTTCTCTAGAAGGAGACACTGAAAAGAAACTTGGAATACAAGATGTTTACTAGGTAACAACACCTGAGAAAAGGAGTTGAGGAAGTAGGACTAAAAGAGAAACCAAACTGCAACACATGCCCAACAAACTTCAGCCAGCCTGGCAGGGGCTTTCAAAGCCTTGTCGATCTCAGTGTCCTCTGTGGAGATGCCGTAGCTGGGTCTTTAAAGCACTGCCTTGCTCAATCATTGGATGTGGGCTGCTTCAGGCCAGGCATGACGACCATGAATGAATGGCTCTCTACACCTGGGTAGTAAGCCTGTCCTTGTAGGGGCAATCTGTGTCTTCCATACCTATCCTCTGACTTTTAGTGAACCCAGCCAATGGAAGGCACCCACAGATAATCAGAGGATGGGAGGAATAAAAGGCTGGGGTGTATATTCTCCATGCTTCCTCCCTGACAGGCCATCTTTTGGCAATGGCTGGGTTTTCCTCCCCAGAACTACAATTCCTTCTGGGCTGTCTCTCTTCCATGGCTGTAGCTTGAACAGTAACAACCTACTTCCCACATTTCTCAATGTCCTGGTGGTGGTAATGGCTCTCCTCTGTCATTTTATTTCCTGGTGCTTCCCTACTTCTTGTTAGTTCCCTTAACCCTACATCTACTTCTTTAAATAGTCTCTTTATTAACCACTCTTTAGTTAAATCCATAAAGTATTCAATCTTTTCTCTGCCAGGATCTGACTGGACTGGTAATCAAGGGTTTTTCCTCTGCATGCTGGTTCTCTCCTGTCCCACATTTCTGTGCAATATTGAGGATCCTCTGAAAATTAGACTGGGGTTCAGGAATAACCTACTTCTTAAAACTATAATAGAGGAGTTTAATGAACAGTAGCATGCGATCTGTTTTGGACATTCAATCTTGATAAACTACAAGCTGCTGTTTATACAGGGAGAAAAGCAACATATACTTTGGATCTTGTTTAATTTCCCTAGAAACAGACCCTGAGATGAGGATATGTGCAAGTGATTTATTAAGGAAGGGTTACAAGGACAATAGTAAGGGAGGCTGGGAAACAAAACAGGGAAAGGAAGAAATCATGAAATCATAAGGTTCAGACAAGGTGCCACAGAAGGTTGTTGCACAGAAAAACTCAAGGGTGGTGGCTGTGGAAATATAAAAACCTAGCTCCTTTGCCTCCAATGGCAAAGGACTCCCCCAGAAAGATAATTTACCAGCAGACTCTCTTGACCCTCGGGCTACAGATGGGATGGTTCTAAGCTTGAGAGCATGTTGCTATACAAGAGGGTCAGGCTCTTGGAGTCAAAAGCTCAAAGCCAGGGAGTGATGCAGAGCAATGGTAAAAAGGAATTAGGGATTGACACCAGCAAGCTGGCAGAAGAGGAAGCACTAGTCTTTCATTTCCCAGTAGAAACACTGGTTAAATATTAGACCAAAGTAGGACTCTAGAACCCAGTTAAGAAGCTGCTGCAACCAAGCTTGACGTCTGCACTCAAAACAGAAGACTACCTGGGATTTTTGCCTACCCTTTCTGTGGATAGTTGACAAGAGGGTTCCCAATCTTGGTCTTTCCCTTGGGAGGAAAGAAAGAAGAGAACGTGCTTACAACATTCTGACTTATATGGGGGCTGCCTAAAGATTCTGTCTCACTTGACATGGAGCACTAATTGGAAGAAGAGCATAGTTTGAATACCAGGTTGGAGTTTTTTGATCAGTGACAGGTACCACAATGCCAGAGATGCAGGAGGGAGCTGCATCTACATGGGCTCCTGAGGGGGAGAGATTATGGGCACAGGAATACAAGAGAACATCAAAGCCCTTGCTAAGAAGCAAGGGTGAGAGTTCTAGGGAAGTTAAGACATTTAAAAGTAACTGTGTATAAGAGTGATCCAAGATGGCGGAGGAGTAAGTGGAAGCTACACTAACCTCCTCACAGAACAAATCTGAAATTACAACTTAATTGAGGAGAAGTCATCTGGAATAACCAACTGAACACTAGCTGGAGAGAAGTCTTATAACCATGGAGAGACAGAAAAGGCTACTTCATCACAACGTGACCGGTAGGAAGTACAGAGACACAAAAGAGCTGACTAGGGTCCCACGGGTGGCAGCTGAAGGGACTGAGAAACAGCTCAGCAGTTGGTGGTTCCCCCTGAGAAGGGCAGGGTCTAAACCCCCAGCTGGGCTTCCCAGCCTACAGCAACAGAGCAGAAAGGAAAATAGCATTCAGCTGTGAAAAGCGAAAAGCCATAGGGTTTTTTTGCAGGCCTGAAATAAACAGCTGGAGACAAAGAGCTCTTAAGCAAATCACGTATGAAGATATTTTGGCACCCACTTACCCTGGGCTCAAGCAGAGGGAGCGCAGAGAGGACTAGAGGTGCTTGGGAAGAATTTGGGGCAATGGCTTTGAGGAGAGAACTGAGACAGCAGCCGATTGGGCCCCAGTGCTGACTCATTCTCCATACTGCAGGCAGACCATTCCCCTCCAAGTGGCATCAGCCTGAGGGGAAGCAAAAGCACCCATGCAGGAATTAATCTGCCCCACCCTCTCTGCTTAAGCCTGATGGCTGATCACAGATTGAATAAATTAACAACTAAAGGAAACAGTCAAAGGCAGTAGATCTCTGGTAGTCTCCAACAGGCTGACTAGGCCCAGATTGGTACAGAATCTGACACCACCAGGGGCAGATCCAGGAAGTGCAGATCAATCTAAGAAGGAGCAACAAACAAGAAGAATCACAAAAATGGGGAGAGGGGGAAACAACCCCCATCAAAAGGAAAGGAGGAATCCCCAGAAAGAGTGCTGAATGAAATAGAGGAAAGCAAACTATCAGACATGCAATTCAAAACATGAATTATAGGGAAGCTCAATGAGATCAGCAAGCTTAAAGAAAACTACAAAGAACTCCAGGGAAACTACAAGGAAATTACTGAGAATTACACTAGCATGAAAAAGGACATAGAAACTATCAATAAGAGTCAGGAAGAAATGAAGAATACAATTTCTGAATTGAAGAACACAGTAGAAGGAACTAAAAGCAGGTTAGAGGAAGTAGAAGATCAGATCAGCGAGCTGGAGAACAACATGGAAAAAAATTCCTAGACAGTGCAACAGAATAAAAAAAGACTAAAAAAGAATGAAGAGGTTTTAAGAGAGCTGCAGGAAAACATAAAATGTAATAATATCTGTATCATAATACCAGAAGGAGAAGAAGAGGAGCAAGGGATAGAAAACCTGTTTGAAAAACTAATGACAGAAAACTTCCCTAACTTGATGAGAGAAAAAGTCACGCAAGTCCAAAAAGCAGAGAGGGTCCCAATGAAGATGAACGCAACAGGCCCAGTTCAAGACACATCATAATCAAAATGGCAACATTGAAAGACAAAGAGAGAATCCTAAAAGCAACAAGAAAAAAACAGCTAATAACATAAAGGGTAGCTCCAATAAGGCTATCATCATATTTCTCAACAAAACAAGTACAAGCCAGAAGGGAATGGCAAAAAATATTCCAAGTGATGAAAAATAAAGGCCTACAACCAAGAATACTCTACCTAGCTAGACTCTCATTCAAAATGGAAGGTGAAATAAAAAGTTTCCCAGACAAAAGAATGCTGAAAGAATACATCTCCACCAAACCAGCATTGCAAGAGATGCTAAAGGGTCTGCTTTAAGAAGATGAAAAAACAGAGAGAGACAGAGAGGAACACAAGTACAAAGGGGGAAAATGACAATGAATAATTACCTGTTAGTAATAATCTTAAATGTAAATGGATTAAATGCTCCAATCAAAAGACATAGGGTAGATGAATGGATTAGAAAGCATGACCCACATATATGCTGTCTACAAGAGACCCACCTTAGAACAAAAGATCTACACAGACTGAAAGTGAAGGGATGGAAAAAAGTATTTCAAGCAAATGGACATAAAAAAAAGCTGGGTAGCAATACTTATATCAGACAAAACAGATTTCACAGCAAAAGCCATAAAAAGAGACAAAAAAGACATTTCATAATATTTAAGGGAAAACTCCATCAAGAAGATATAACTCTTGAAAACATATATGCACCCAACATTGGAGAACCCAATATGTAAGAAAAGTTTTGAAAGACTTCAGGAAGGGTATAGACAGCAACACACTCGTATTAGGGGACTTTAACACCCCATTGTCAACAATGGATAGATCTTTGAAGCAAAGAAACACTAAGGATATTGAGGCATTGAACAACACTCTAGATCAAATGGACTTAGGATATATATAGAACTTTTCACCCCAAAGAAGCAAAATATACATTCTTTTCAAGTGCACATGGAACATTCTCAAAGATAGACCACATAGTAGGACACAAAACAAGCCTCAACAAATTCAAGAAAATTGAAATTACATCAAGCATCTTCTCAGATCACAATGCCTTAAAATTGGAAATCAACCTCAAGGAAAAAAACTCAAAAACATTTAAACTCATAGAGAATGAATAACATGCTATTAAATAATGAATGGGTTAACAATGACATCAATGAAGAAATCAAGAATTTTCTGGAAACAAATGATAATGAACACACAACAACCAAAACCTATGGGACACAGCAAAAGCATCCCTGAGAGGAAAGTTCATAGCAATACAGGCCTGCCTGAAAGGATATAAAAATCTCTAATAAAAAATCTAACCCTACAGCTACAAGAACTAAAGGAACAACAACAAACAAAGCCCAGAGCAAGTAGAAGGAAGGAAATCATCAAGATCAGAGCAGAATTAAATGACATAGAGACTAAACAAACAATTAAATGTCTTTGTCTCTTTTTATGACCTTTGCTGTGAAATCTGTATTGTTTGATTTAAGTATATTGCTTCCTCAGCTTTTTTTTCATGTCCATTTGCTTGAAATATTTTTTCCATCCCTTCCCTTTCAGTCTGTGTAGATCTTTTGTTTTGAGGTGGACCTCTTGTAGACAGCATATATGTGGGTCATGTTTTCATATCCATTCCACTACCCTATGTCTTTTGATTGGCTCATTTAATCCATTTACATTTAAGTTTATTATTGACAGGTATTTTATTCATTTCCCTTTGTACCTGTGTTCCTCTCCCTCTCTCTTTCTCTCCTTTTTCTTAAAGCAGGCCCTTTAACATCTCTTGCGATGCTGGTTTGGTGGAGATGTATTCTTTTAGTCTTTGTCTGGGAAATTTCTTATTTCTATCTTCCATTTTGAAAGAGAGCCTTGCTGAGTAGAGTAGTCTTGCTTGTAGGCCTTTGTATTTCATCACTTGCAATATTTTTTGCCATTCCCTTGTGACTTGTAGTGTTTCTGTTGAGAAATCAGCTGATAGCCTTATCAGAGCTCCCTTGTATGTTATTTGCTGTTTTTTCTTGTTACCTTTAGGATTCTCTCTTTCTCTTTGAATGTTGTCATTTTAATTATGCTGTGCCTTGGAGTGGGCCTCCTTGAGTTCATCTTCACTGGGACCCTCTGTGCTTCCTGTACTTGTGAGACTTTTTCTCTCCTCATGTTCAGGAAGTTTTCTGCCATTACTTTTTCAATCAGATTGTCTATCTCTTGCTCCTCTTCTTCTCCTTCTTTTATCCCTATAATATGGATATTATTTCGTTTCATGTTGTCCTGAAACTCTCTTAAACCCTCTTCATTCTTTTCAGCCTTTTTTCATTTTGTTGCACTGTCTGGGAATTTTTTTCTGTGTTGTCCTCTAACTCACTAATCTGATCCTCTGCTTCATTTAGCCCGCTTTTGATTGCTTCTACTGTGTTCCTCAGTTCAGAAATTGTATTCTTCATTTCTTCCTGGCCCTTACTGATAGTTTCTATGTCCTTTTTTTATGGTGGTGTAGTTCTCAGTAAGTTCCTTGTAGCTTCCCTGGAGGTCTTTGTAGTTCCCCTGGAATTCATTGTAGTTTTCTCTGAGTTTGTTGAGTTCATTGAGGTTCCTCATTACCATGTTTTGAATTGCATGTCTGATAGTTTGCTTGCCTCTATTTCATCTATCCCTCCTTCTGGGTATTCCTCCTTTCCTTTTGTTGGGGTATTATTTTTTCTTCTCATCATTTAGGTGACTCTTGTTGTTTCTGTTCTTAGATTGACCTGATTTTTATTTCCTGATTTTATAGTGTGACCTTCTTGTATGCAATTGTTGAGTTGCTGCCTCCAGCTGATGCCACTTGGAGGGGAGTAGTCTGCTTAAGAGATTTCTCCCACAGCACTGGGGATGATTGTGCACTAGAATTTAGTCCACTGCTCTCCTAGCTCTTTCTCCAGAGCCAGCGCCCAAAAATTTTACAAAGTGCCTCTATTTTATTTCATCCTCCTTTGGCCTCGGCCAGGCAGGGGCGAGTGCACTTGCTCGCTCAGGCCAGGGGAGGGCAGGACTTGGGTGGGCTGTTTGCACTCCCAGGGAGGGCAGGTTGCCAGCTCTTCTGCACACTGGCCTGGGGACAGCTGTGGATGGACTGGTTGTGTGCTGGGGCAGGAGGTGGGGAGTGGGTGAGTGCGCATTCCTCAAGAATCTCACCCCTCCCCTAGCCTTTCCTCCCTGGTCTGCAAAAAACAATTAAAAGGAACACACACACACACACACACACACGCAAACACACACTCACACACAGAAACAAATATGCTTCTCCTTGCCTCTCAGAGCCAGATGCCACCTGGCCCACTCCTGGCTCTGCCAGCAGGCAGAGCATTGCTCTCCACCCCTGACTCCTCTCAGGGGAAACCTAGGGGCACTAAAAATATCTTTGTGCACTGACAGCCATAGCTCAGCAAGCCAAGCCAGCCAGAACTCGCATCTTGCCCCTTTCTCCTCCACAATCCTCACCAGACAGGTCACTCTGAGATAGTGTCCTCTGCTGCCAGCAGTGCCAAGGCTCAACTTCTGCTGATATCCAGATTTTAACTGAGGTGCTCTGTCCACAATTACCCTAAACCACAGACAGTTCTCGGGAGAAGGCAAGCACAGCCTCCCCTCATGCCTCTGCCATCTTAACCCGCCACCACCCCCCATAAAACAAGTCTTAATAAATTTTAAAGGATTGAAATCACATAAAATATATACCACAATGAAATGAAGCTAGAATGCAGGAGAAAAACTTGAAGAAACATAATAAGTGGACACTAGGTAACATGATCTTACTGGATTACAGAAGAAATCACACAGGAAGTTAGAAAATATCTTGAGAAAAAAGAAAACAAAGAATGTATCCCCAGGGCTCTCTGTTCATTAATCCATCACCAAATACTTGCTACCCTCTTTCCTCTTCTACTTAATTTGAGTTTCAGCAGAGCATATATAGTTCAACTTCATCTCTTCTTTAAGATCTTGAACCTGGCTATGGCTCCTGTCCAGGTGAGTTCTGATATGTATTTCATCTTGTGCTAAGCAATCTTTAACCTCTGCCCCTTCTCCGTCCACCCCCTGAACATATTAACATTTTGAGTAATTTGTTATTATTTTTTTCAAATGATGTTATGCCCATTTGGCTCTTTTATCTTAAGAGATAAAAAGGCAGAATTGGATAATCATGAAAAAAGTCTTTGGCTTGAGACAACTGAAGGAGGTAAAAATGTCATCTCAAAAAGTGTCAGTTGGCATTTCTGGACCCAAGGGTAGGTAGGACGACGACCATGTCCAGCTTGAAGCAGCCAGAGGAGCTTGAGACCTTCGCCCATTGTCCTTTACAAGATTACAAAGGGTCTTAATATCTGAGAGGGAGGGATAGTTATTTTTTATGAACCATAGGTATGGACTTGGGGGGGATTGCTGGGGGAGGGAGATACTGGGTGGAGGGGAGTAAAGGGGAGAAAATTGGAACTATTGTAACAATATAATCAATAAAATACATTAAAAAAGTGTCAGTTGGCATTTGATTAATTTGAGCTGAAGCCACTTGAGAAAAAGCAGATACAGGAAGGGCTCTCTGATATTCCCCTTTCTACCTAGAAGTAGAGAGTAAAACTTTATGTGAGAAAGGTACCTCCCAGTGCCAGGAACAGGACAACATTCTTAGCACTGGAGGCTGAGAATCGATATTGAGATGAATCTGTACAAACAAACCTACAAAAATAACTTTTATCTTCAATTAGTTTTCTCTATGTATTTTCTAACTCCTTTTCTACAATTTAATGTCCCTAGCCCAAGCCCCTTTTTAATTGTCTCTATAATTCATCATTTTTTGTTAAAGTGGTATATAAGATCTCAAACCTATCTGCTTCTTTGGTCTTTCTTAAGTATAATGGCCTCTATATAAGTGTAAAAATAACTATCAAATAAAGTTTGCATGTTTTTCTCCTGTTAATGTCATTTACCAGTTTAACTCACAGGTGCAGTCACAGAACCTAAACTGGAGAAGATTTCCTCTTCTTCACAACCCTAGGTGTGCCTCTTATTAGCTGCTATTTATAGCAAGGATGTGGGGTAAGTGAACTGAAGAACCTCAGATTTCTCATCTAAACACATGCCTCAGAGTTGTAGAGGACTGAAAGAATTTGTGTCAAGCATATAGTGCTATCAGGTGATCATAGTGCACTCCCAAAGATAACTTAGGTCTTGGGGAGGTCTTGAAGTCTCCTTAAAAGAACAGTCTTAACAATCATGATATTTTTTTTTTTTGGTAATGTGTTTTTAAATTAAATTAAATTTATTTGGGTGACATTGATTAATAAGATTATATAGGCTTCAGTTGTACAAGTCTATGATATATCATCTGTATATTGCATTGTGTGTCTACCACCCAAAGTAAAATCTTCTGTCACCAATATTTGGCCCCCTTTACTCTTCACTACTCCCACCTGCTTCCTCTGGTAAACATCATACTGTTATCTGTGTCTATAAGTTTGTTTGTTTTTGTTTGTTCACTACTTGCTTTCAGTTTTATATCCCATGTGTGAACAAAATCATATAATTCTTATCTTTTTCTGACTTATTTCACTTAGAATGGTATTCTCAAGATTTATTGATGTTGCTGAAAATGGCAGTATTTCATCTTTTATGACTGAGTAGTATATCCATTGTATACATATACTGCACCTTCTTTATCCAACTTTGATTTCTTAAGACTGAAGAAAATCTCAGAGTAACTCAAGTCTTCCGTTCAGTGAGGCAGCTTAAACATATCTCAAGTGTGAACTCTTCCAGCTCTCCATCTTCATCCCAAAGTAACTTAGGATCTTAACACCCTCCCTTCTACTACTTTACCTAGAAGGACATGGCCTCTTCTGAGACAGAGGGTTAATTCCTCCTTGTGTTTCCTAAGTCCCGGGCTTTCCTTCTTTTTCTGTGACATACTCTATCAATTCTCTCTTCCTCCAGCACTTTCAACTTTGCTTCCAATGGTCTCTTCCTCAACACAATACTCCTGTCTCACCCATCTAATTAAAAACAAGGAAATAAAAAACTTCCCTCAATTTATTGTTTTCTAATTATCACTGATTTCTTCATAGGCCAGCTCCTTAATTTATTTGTTCACTGTATTAGCAGACTCCATATTGAGATAGATGTACCCACAATACACCCCAATAAAAACTCATGTTAATGTTGGTAAATTCTTATAAAGGACACTGGACACACAAGTTGATCTGCTTGTCTGTGCATTGGATGGTCAGGGAGCATCTGGAACACGAGACATGGGGTCTCCAACCTGGAGATGTTGAGCAAGAATCCTTAGGTGTGGCTCTGCCTTCACTCCACTCTGTGTTGATTTAAATGGATTGATGCATTTTACTTTGTTTTAAGTAAAAAAAAAAAATTCTCATAACATGGGGAGCATGTGAATTATACTGCTAGAGTGAAACTACAGATTGAAGGAACTAATACAGAACCTGAAAATAAGCGTTGAAAAGCTGATAGTTAATAGCTATGTTATGAGATATAACATAATCAGTTCAAGAAATCTGCCAGAATATTTTAAAATTAAAATGATCAAGATTATTAAGGTAACATTTATCATTCATAGCAGAAAAAAAATCCCTTTTCCTAAGTATATACAGTGACTTGATATGTTAATGTTATTTTTGAAGTCATGCTAATCCTGATAAATTCATACTAAGCATGCAGAACATGTAAGAGAAACTCCACAATTCTGTTAGTGCTTTCTAGAGTTACACAATTCTATTCCAATACTCCACAAGATTTCATTAAATTTAGCAATAAATGATTAGGAGTGAAAGATAAAAATTCATTTACTTATGGGGAAACACTTGGCTCTTCCTACTATAATAGAAATTTCCAGAATACATTGGAAACAGTAGGAAAAAACCAAATGTATTTCTTTTTCACCAAGTACTATCAGCAGATGCACAGAAAAATACTGAAGATTTGAATATACAAGTTTTAGAACAAATTATATAGTGTGGGAGGTAGCTATACAGTTGAATGAAAGTATAAATATTTTGAACATGTGTCAGACCATGGTATATGCAAGATTCTATTTCAAAAATGACATATACCTAAAATTACTTTTGTGAGACACATTTAACATTAAATGACCCCTTCATGGAAAATAAAAGTGTGACCACTGTTGTTAGCAGAGTAAGTTTAGAGATTTCACACAGCATGCACAATTCATCTATCATTCACAAACAGGGAGTTTCCAGGAGGAAGATGAAAACAGTGTACACAGTGCAAAAAGATTTCATTGATGGGGCTAATTTCATGAAAATAAGACTGTTAAGCCATAGTCAACTCTTTATGATACTTTACAACAAGAACCAAATGTCTCTGTGGTATGAAATAATTTATTACTCTCTACTGTGAAAGAGAAAAAAAGGAAAGATTTGTTATGCATGTCTTTAAAACTTCATATGTTCCATATTTGCTCACTTGAGGGTAGGATGCTCTCCTGGAGAGGTAAAAGTTAAGTTATAGCAATGATAAAGGGATAAACTGGTTTTGAAGAAAATTTATGTTATGGACAAAGTATTATAAAAGCACATTTTGACATGTTTCTAATGGTGGTATCTTGTTCTGTTGTCTAGAATCTCTCTCATGCCTGCATGCTAAAACCTCTAAGAGCTTTAAACAAATTAAAAAGTGATGTTTTCAAACAATTTCAGCACATTTAGGCTAATTGGTTAAAAAATTTAAAATATAACACCTTTAAATTAGTTCAAAGCAAGTGATTGGCATCAGAGAAAATGGAAATTTTCCCCAAAAAGTCTCAAAAACAAAATTTTATATAATTGGTAGATAGAACTAAATAGTGAAATTCACAATTTATTAGCAGCCAACAGTGTAGTTCTTTCATTTGGATTACCACTCTTTGTAAAGTATCTTCCTCAGCTATGACAATTCCTTTTTTAAAAATTAATTAATTTTTATAACAATAAAAAATAACAATTCCCCCCTCTCAGACTTAAGACCCTTTATAATCTTATAAAGGACAATGGGTGAAGGCCTCATGCTCCTCTAGCTGCTTCAGTTTGGACATGGTCATCATCCTACCTACCCTTGGGTCCAAAAACCCCTAATAAGAGTGGGGGTGTGGAGGGGAGGGTGGCCTTCCCACATGGGGAAGGATCTTGCAGACTCCAGGTCAGTTGGCTGTCCCCAGACCACGGCGTGCTTGGTTTAACAGTCTGGCAACCTTGTTGTATTCTGGGGGCAACAGATTTGGCAATAGGGTTAAAAGGCATCATTCAATCATAAGCACTAAATGTCCAAGTCATTAGGATAGAAAAGAGAAACCAGTTTTAAAGTGAAGCCCACAGACCACCCCATACTTTACCAACCCAGCCACTTAGTTCAGCCAAACCATTGAGTCTCAGGAGGCAGCGATGCAGACAGGATTAAGTAAGGTCTATATGTAAAGACAGTCACTCAGGTAATGAGATCATAGGTTTATGCCCTTTGAAAACAGAACACACATGTTAATTTACTCAACATAATCCACAAACCAGTCTCTAAATCTGCAAGACTGTCTTATTGAAAAGACATCCAGTTGCAAGGCATTTGACATTCTTCTTGCCCGTAAATTAAGCATCTTTGATAATGTCACAGACCTAGTTGAACTTTCAAATGAAAAAAAAACTTTAAATGAAAATAATCTTTAGACAGTTAGCTGCACAACTTTATAGTCTACCACTGAGCATTGTGACTTTTCTTGAATCACGATTTTTCTCCTTAAGATTACCTTCCTTGTCATTAAAGGGACTGCATTAAGTCCAGTTTTGACTTATCCTGTTCATTTGCATAAATGCAACAAGAGCAGCAAATGATCACATATAATCTTTACGTCTGCTTTGCTGGAACTTATACAAGGAACCTTTAGGGTGACCTTCAGTCTGCCCTTCAGGGCACAGAAGCTGAGCCACATACCTGGCATTCAGCCTTGCCTGTAAACACCTGTCTTTTCCAAGTCCTTCAGGTTTTCCATTGTGCCTTAAGGTCCCTTCTAGCCATCTTTCAGGAAAGCAACCTTCATTCCTTCCCTGGAAAGATTGCTGTGAACCACACAACCAACCAAGATACCAGGCCTTTTTTCTTGTGGGCTTTTATTACCTTTGAAAGTCAATCCCAGTTCCTCAGGGATTTCTGGTAACAACCAGAGCCCAAGCAAGCCTCCTTTAGGCATGACATTCTAGTCAAAGTCATGGTAAACAAAACCTCTATTAACAACTGGTCTTATTATTTTTATGCAAAGAACCATATGTCATTACTTACTTTTTCAGAATGCCAAATTCTGGAGGGATCAGGTAGGGAGAAACATATACAGTGTGAAGGAAAATCCTTGTCCTTCTAATATTCACTAAAATTGCATTTCCATACTTTACATTTTCTTTTGTTCACTTTCTTACATGTGAGGGGTTTTTTTTTTTGTTTGTTTGTTTGTTTGTTTTTGGAGGGGGTGGGATGTGCTGGGTCATTTATTAATTTATTTTGCTTTCATTTTTTCACCCCACTAAAATTTTTTGTTTTTTTGTTTTCCTATTACAGTTGTTCCACTTTTTCCCCTATTGCTTCCCTGCACCCTGCCCATCCCTTCTCCCACAGTCAGTCCCCACCCAGTTGTTCATGTCCATGGGACATTTACACCTGTTCTTAGACTAGACCCTTCCCCTCTTTATCCCTTTCTCTCCCTTCCCTCCCCCCTTGTCGTTGTTAGTTTACTCCTTGTTTACATACCTCTGGTTCAATTTTGCTCATTTGTTTGTGTTGTTCATTAGTCTCCTGTGTTAGGTGATATCATATGGTATTTTTCTTTCATTGCCTGGCTTATTTCACTAAGCATAATTTTCTCTAGTTCCATTCATGTTGTTGCAAATGGTAGAAGTTCCTTCTTTCTTTCTGCTACATAGTATTCCATTGTGTAAATGTACCAGTTTTTTTTATCCACTCATTTAGGTTGTTTCCAGCACTTGGCTATTGTAAATAGTGCTGCTATGAACATAGAGGTGCATAGGTTCTTTTGAATTGGTGTTTTAGGATTCTTCGGATATAATCCTAGCAATGGAAAAAGGCAGTTCCATTTTTAGTTTTTTGAGGAAATTGCATACTGTTTTTCATAGTGGCTGTACCAGTCTGCATTCCCACCAGTAATGCACCAGGGTTTTTTTTTCTCCGCATCCTCACCAGCACATGTTGTTTGTTGATTTGTTGATGATGGCCATGCTGACTGGTGTGAGGTGGTATCTCATTGTGGTTTTTATATGCCTCTCTCTTGTGGCTAATGATGTTGAGCATTCTTTCATATGCCTATGGACCCTCTGTATGTCCTCTTTGGAGAAGAGTCTGTTCAGGTCCTTTGACAATTTTTTAATTGGGTTGTCTGTCTTCTTGGTGTTGAGTCATATAAGTTCTTTACATATTTTGGAGATCAATCCCTTGTCTGGGGTATCATTGGCAAATATATTTTCCCATATGGTTGGTTCCCTTTTCATCTTGCTGATGTGACAATTCTTTTTTTGAAATGGCACTTTGTGTTTATTTTTATTATTATTTTTAATATGCTTTATTAATTATGCTGTTACAGTTGCCCCAATTTCTATTCCCTTTGTTCCTCTCCACCCAGTGACATCCCTCCCTCTAGTTGTCCCTCCCCTTAGTCCATGCTCACTGGTTGTGCATATAGTTCTTCTCAACATCTTCCTGTCTACTCCACTCCCTCCTATTATGCTTCTTAACTCCTGTACCATCTCTGTCCCTTTCCCTGCTTCCCCTCCCTGCTGACCTCCCCCCATAATGTTCCCCATACCCATAATTCTTTTCCCACTCTCGTTGCCTACTTAATTTGCATTTGTTTTGGTTCCCTAGCTTCTGTTGTTGGTTGTTGTGATACAGTTTTCATTTTAACCTTCATAGTTTTGATCCTCTTTCTCCTAAACAAGTCCCTTTAATATTCATATAACAGTGGTTTGGATCTGATGAACTCCTTCAGTTTTACTTTGTCCTGGATGCACTTTCTCTGTCCTTATCTTCTGAATGACAGCTTTACTGAATAGAGTACAGTAGTCCCTCTCTATATCGCTGTTCACTTTTCGGGGCCTCACTGTATCGCGGGATTTTTAAAAATATTATATTTAATAATTTATCGCAGATTTTTTACTATATCGTAGAATTTTGCGGTACTATATACATATGTTGTTAAAGTTACGTAGGTTTAAGAGTGTAGAATAAATGTAAGGTTCATACTTTGCCGGGGGGTCTAGAATGTAATAACCGTGATAAGTGAGGGAATACTGTAATCATGGTTGTAGGTATTTGCTTTTACTTACTTTCAATATTTCTTACCAGTCCTTTCTTGCCTGCAGAGTTTCTTTTGAGAAATCAGCTGATAGTCTTATTGAGACTCCTTTGTATGTAATTCTCTTCTTCTCTCTTGCTTCTTTTAAGATTCTCTCTTTATCCTTAATTTTTGACATTTTGATTATAATGTGTCTTGGTGTGGTTCTCCCTGAGTCCAGTTTTTTTGGAACTCTCTGTGCTTCCTGGACCTGTAAGTCTATTTCCTTCCCCAAGTTAGGGAAGTTCTACTTCATTTTCACATAATTTTTCTATTTCTAGTTACTCTCCTTCACCTTCTGGCAACCCTATGATTCAGATGTTGGCCTGCTTATAGCTGTTCCATAGGTTTCTGAGCCTCTCCTCATTTTCCTCACTTTTTGTTTCCCCTTTCTGCACTGGTTGACTGTTTCTTCCCTATGTTCCGATTTGTTTATTTGACCTCTAGTTTTCTTTCCCTCACCACTAGTTTTGTATGTGTTTTTGTTCATTTCAACAGGACTAGCCTTTATTCCTTCCCTATCTTGTTTAAGATCTGCTGTTATGTCTGTAAGTATTTTTATAACCGCAGATCCGAACTATGCCTCAGAAAGATTTTCTATCTACTGCTCCGTTAGATTAGATATCTGTTGTCTGGTCAGCTGAGTCACCAGGATGACATTTTCTGTGGGGGTGGGGGTGGGGGTCCAAGATGGATTCCTGCCACTCACTCTCTGCTGAGAGACCAGGAGCCTTCTCTTCCGTCCCCACCCCCTCTGAACCTCACAGTCCAAGGCAATGGGGATCTGCCTTCCCCAGCGTTGGAATCGCAAGCTGATGGGTATGGTCTGCAGCCAGGGGTGCTCCCCAGGTGCTTCTCGCCTCCCCTTAAACACGGGTGTCTGTGCTTACCACCATCCTGTCAACCCTGTCCTGCCGCTGCTGTCGCCACCACCACTGCCACTGCCAGCACAGCTTGCCCTCTCCAACCCGGCTTTGCCCCTCCTACCTGTCTGGATGAGCACCACTTCTTTATACCTTCATACATTGTACTTCCATTTATTTTCTGGAAATTCTATTTTTTTTCCTGGTTTTGCAGTAATTATATTCCTTATTAGTTGTGGAGGGAGATTGAGTGTGTCAGTCCAGGCTTCCATCTTGGCCAGAAGTCTTCTGTGTTTGTTTGCCTCTGTGTCTTAGGTAGAACTGTCACTTCTGCTATGTTGTAAGGGGTGAAGCTTTAGGGATTTGTCAGTACAGGGAGACCTGTTTCATCATGTTGTAGCTCTGTATGTGGGGGAGGGGTCTGAAAGGGGACAATGTCACTTGCCCAGCACTCGCCCCTTTTCCAGGCACTTCTCCCACTTCCATATGGGACTGGTGCCTCTCTAGCTGTTTTCCTGGCTGTTGTTACCAGAGTGGATGGGTCTGCAGACATTCTAGGACTCTGGGGGCCCTTTAAACAAGTGAACTCTGCTGAGAGATGGGTAGTTTATTCCTCTGCCCCAACCCCCACTGGTTTGCATAGTTAAAAGCAATGAGGCTTGATTTTCCCTGGTGCTGGGACTGTGAGCTGAGAGGTCTGGTCAGGAGCTGGGAACGCTCCCCAGGTGTCCCTCCTGACTTTTTAAAATGTGTAACTGTGCATTCTGCCAGCCTGCCACTGCTGCTGTTGCTGCCACCACCAGACCGTGTCCTCTCCGCCCGGGCTCTGCCCCTCCTACCTGTCTGGATGAGTATTTCCTCTTTATATCTTTGTTTGTTGGGCTTCCATGGAGCTCAACTTTCTGGAACTTCTGGCTGTCTCTAGTTTTGACATAGTTGTATTCCTTCTTAGTTGTGGAGGGAGATGCAGAATTTCTGTCTACGCCTCCATCTTGGCCGGAAGTCCTGATGTGACAATTCTTAAAACCAAGAATCTAAATTTATGTCATCAAAGTATTATAAAGTGTTTTTAGAAACTTCAAAAAATAGAGCACTTTTACTCACAAATTGTTTTTATTTTCAGTAAAGGGAGGTTTTGTGTTATGAAAAAGCATTTTATAACTAATTTTTTGAGAATGTTTAGAAACATACATTCTGCATTAATACGGTGTACACGTATGACAGATGTATGCAGATATACCAATGACACTGGTCTACCCAGATCACAATCCATTTACTGGTTAGTATGTTGCAGCCTTGCTTTTATTTTATTTTATTTTTTATCACAGGAAGTAGATTTTAGCTAGTGCTTTCTACCAGATTTATTGGTTGTAATCTACCAGTTTGATTTTTGCTATATTTGGTGCCACTTTTCTGTTCCTCCTTTTGGAAAACTTTTCTTTCTTGGGTTTTGTGGTAACTTTTCCTCTTTACTATTAATCCTTGAAGTCCTCCTTCATGTACCTTGTTTTACCTGTCCCTTAGAACTTGCTGTTCACCAGGGGCTCAACTGTATTTACTTCTCTATGTATTCCACTGGAGGGGATTGAAAATGTTTGTGCACCACTTCAAACTCTTTGACTTTACCTCTCTTTTAAGTCATTTCTACAGGGACCTGTTTCATCCAAGAGCAAACCAAAATCACCTCTCCCCACCAGCATCCTGTCCTGGAGCTTCTGACACTGCCCCATAGATGCCTACGGGGATTTGCTCAGTGTTTATGCAAATGTAACCCAGAAAGCCATGGAGTTACATTTGAGTGACAGGGGCAATGAAGCCTTCTAGATAGATGCTTTTACCTGGAGGACAGTTCTGAGTCCTTTCCTGAAGTTCTCATGGGATAGCACAATCAGTCACCTGTAGTGGTGAACAACTCAATAATGCATCCTTGTATTGTCTCTCATTTCCCACTACTCCTAGCTCATGCTGTGCTTCCAATAACTACCCACACATTAGCCTCAGCTTGGGTTGCCCCGAAATCAGGGTCTGAAACAAAGAGGCCAGGTAAGCTCAATCACTAACTACCTTATAGTTTCTCATCTGCAGGTCCCCTTCTCCACCTAGGCTTCAGTCCAGACTCTCTAATTGCCAATGCCCATTTCTGTCTGAACGAGCTACAGGAACCTCAAGCTCCAACAAAAATGAAACTTCTTTCAAATTGACCCTTATTTTAGCAAGAGGTAGCATCATCGGCCACAAAGACTGAACCTGTCAAAATCCAAACAAGAATATGTTAGCAAATATAAAAAACCCTTGCCTACAGGCTAATAATGTTTGATATTAATCTCAAGAAAGGAGATGCCGAAGAGTGCAGTAACTATAGGACCATTGCTGTAATTTCCCATGCAAGTACAGTGATGCTCAGGGTGATGTGCCAAAGGTTTCTACTTCGTGTGGAGCAAGAAAAATGTCTGATGTTCAAGCTGGATTCAGAAAGGGAAGAGGCATCAAGATCTGATTGTGAACACTTGCTGGATACTGGAGTGCTCCAAAGAATTTCAGTCTATGTTTTATAGACTAAAGTAAAGCCTTCAACTGTGTGGATCCTGAAAAGCTATGGGTTTCTGTGAAAGAAATGGACATGCCTCAGCACTGGATTGTCCCAAAGTGTAACCTGTGCTGTGGACAGGAAGCCCCTGTCAGGACAGAATATGGAGAGACAAAATGGTTTTCTGTAGGGAGAGGTGTCAGACAGGTGCATTTTATCTCCCTATTTATTTAATCTGTATACAGGACATACCATACAAAAAACTGAAATAGATTCAGAAGAAGTGAAAATTGGTGGAACAAATATAAATAATTTAAGATATGCAGATGACACCATCTTATTTGTAGCAAGTAGCAATGACCTAAAATGACTTCCAATGAAGTTGAAAGAAGAAGATGTCAAAGCAGGAATGCATTTGAACATCAAGACAAAAATCCTGACTATAGAAGAAATATGCAACTTTGACATAATGAAGACATTGAAATTGTTCAATATTTTGCTTACCTTGGTTCAGTCTTCAATTCAAATTGAGGTTGCAGGCAAAAAAAAAAAAAAATCAAGAGAAGGCTGAGTCTCAAAAGGGCAATTTAAAAATTAGAAAAGATTTTAAAGGGCAAAGATGTGTCATTAGAAGCCAAGGCTAAAATCATCCACACCCTTGTATTCCCAATTACTATGTACAAATGTGAAAGTTGGAGAGTGAAGAAGGCTATAAGAAAACAATTGATTCACTTTAAATACAGTGTGGAGAGCTTTACAGATATCCTGGACTTCCAGGAAAATGAACAAGTGGGTCCTAGAACAAATTAAGCCTGAAACATCACTGGAGGTGAAAATGACAAAACCACAGCTATCCTATTATGGGAACACCATGTAAAGAGTTCTTTGAAAAGACAATGTTGGGAAAAATAAAAGGCAGCAGGAACAGATGAAGACCAAACATGAGATAAATTGACTCCATAAAAGAAGCCACAGGCAGGAATTTACAGGAGGTGAGCAGAGCTGTGGAGGACAGGACATGGTGGACATCACTCATTCATAACATCATGAGGAGTTGGAGCTGACTTGATGGCACATTGTTCATCTGACTTGATAACTTCTGAGAACCTTGGAGTCATTAAGATCTTTTCCTCAAACCTTCAACAGGTCAAACACCGAAGCCTTAGAATCCTCTCCCTAACTAAAAACTCCATCGCCATCTGATCGCAGATTTTCACCCCCATATCTTTGACTTGCTCTAAATATTTTGTTTTATGAAGTGCAATATATGACATAATTTTAAAGATGAATAAATGCCTAGGTGTATAAACAATTAACCTAAACAATAGTTTCCCAATACCTTTGAAGGCTTTAATTATAATCAGGATCCAAATCCAAACCCATTTTGTTTCTTTTAACTAATAGCTCCTTGAAACTAGATAACCTATGATGCAAATGGTTCCAGAATCTAGATTTTTCAGATTTTATTCCCACAGTGTCATTTATCACGTTCTTCTGCCTCTTTCTTCTTCTATAAATTGAAAGTTAGATCTAGATACTTCAGATTCAGACCTGTATTTTGGCAAGAATAGTTAAAAGGAGACTATTTTAGACCAAGTATTCTGGGGATAGAGCCTGAGGCAAAAATATCTGTTAATACATTATTGTAATAAAGTACCATTTCAAAAAAAAAAACAGTGGGGAGAAAACAGGAGGAGAGATGGCAAATAAGACAAAGTATGTTTCTGAGTTGGTCATAGCTTCCTGACCAGCTGATTTCTCAGTCTATATAGAGGCCAAAGAAGTTATTTTACCCAAATCCCTCTGAGTGAGAAAGAGAATAATTTATCCACCAGCTCCTTTCTGCCACTGTCAAAGCTGTCCCAGGACTGTTAACTCCCCCAACACATCTGATGTTCATACAGAGTGTCTTCAGTGATCTAACGTTCCCAGTGAGGCACCTTAAGGCACCATGAGCAACCTGAAAACTCATGGTGCAGCCTTTACAAATCCCTTGTTATGTGGCGGTGGCTAATGCAGCAAAAACTTTTCTTCCAAGACTGCAGAAAAGGTACTAACTAGTGTTAGAGCTGCTGGAATAGGACTCAGGGCAAGTGAATGAGTCCAGAATGTTGCATATCTGAATTCAGAACTACTGTGTGCTTCAATCAGAAGACACCTAGTGCCTGGATATGCTCCCTTTTTAAACAAGACATTGATGATTATTTTCTAGAGCCATCATTTTATTTGTGATACAAGATTCTGGTCTATCCGTGTTGTTGATTACATTTGTAGTTAATTTTCAGTACTTATTTCAGTCTTCCCACACATAAGGAGGTCCAGTTGATAGCTGCTCTTTTACTTTGGGTACTCTTAGCAGGAAACTGAGCATCCTAGTACCTAGTATTAGAAGCCATATAGGCCATCTACCAGCTAATCTCAGTCCAATGGTCAGGATGGCCCAATACAGTTAGGCTAAGGAATTGCGCTAACACCGATCCCTGAAGTAAACCCATACTGCAGTTGGAACAGGATCACTACCAAGTAAGGAGAAATCAATGACTTTGGTATGATTCAAAGTCATACCAAAAGATAGGATAAAAGAGAAAAGAACAAATATGCTGACTTCAAGGAGAGGCAGATGGCAGCTTCATATTTACCAGGCCATAAAATAAAGGTAAGCCATAAGTGGACAGCCTTGGAATCCTGGGGTAGAGCAGGCCACACTGTAAGCAGGAAGGCAGGCAATAGGGAAGTACAACCACATGGTCAGGATGGCTGATGTGATCAGCATCCATCTCAGCATTTCCACATGACTTCAGCTCCCTTCTGCCTGCCAATATGGTGACTTATCCTGGCTGACATAACTTTTTCCAAGTGACACCCAGCCTGAAATTGAAATCTACAAGTTCACCAGCTCCTTTGGGGTCTGAACCAATCATAGAAACTCCCCCTGCTTAATGTGAAGTTCTTCTGGTCCAGCACACTCTCTGACTGGATGAAGAAGGGAACCAGAGTATCCATGGCCATTTATGGCACACTATGGAGCACCGATGGCAACTCTCACACCAGAGCACCACATCAGTGTGGTTGAAGCTTTCTCTAGCATGCCTCACAGTTTGACTCCTCTATCTGCCCAAACTGCATCCTTCTGTTCCCTTCACAGGGGCCAAAACCTGATAAACATCTTATATCCCAAACTATGTCAACACCTGTTTTGGGAGGATGCCACATGCAATGGATCACCATCGATATTATGTTTCTCCCCATTCCAGAGTTTTTTCACCCTCAGACCTCATTTGCATGATCTAGGGTACTTGCAGAGAGGTAACCTGGCTTTTGTTCCTGAGCTGTCTAACCCTGACCACCAAGCTCTTGGTTTCTGAAATTCATGGTTGTCCCCACTCAGGCAAGCACCAAGAGGTGCCCAGTGATCCCCAGGCATGTTCCTCTCTCCCCTCGTTATGTAACATCAGACTTACTACCTCATTCGTCGGCAGCTGTCCATCTCGAGAGACGATGGTGTAGCTTCTTAAGAGTCTATCTGCATCGCCGAGAATGGCTGTGCAGTCCGACTCGGGAGTGACATGGTATCTGTCTCCTCCCGTGTTGAATCGACATCTTGCGATGACGCTGAAGCTACAGAGCCTGGGCAGGGTAATATGGAGGGTCTGCTGTTGCCCATGCAGCAGACCCCCCCTCTCTTCGCAGCTGAAGGGTCCAAGGGAAAGACGGAGTCGATACAGCTTGGGTTCAGGTGCGCCTCAGGAGTTGCCGGTGTTGACTACAACGTCAAACCGCCTTAGGGACTCCGGCTCCGGATTTTCTGTCGGGGTTTACTCCCTTAGCCTTTCCCCTGAAGAGGTATGCCGCAAGGCAGCGGAGGTTTTTTGGAGTCAGAGTTTTCCTTCTCTGATGTACCCTGACTGGAAGATCGAACCAGCGACACTTAGCTCGCAGGCTGACGCTCAATCCACTGAGCTAAACCAGCCAGGGCATTACTACCTCATTACAGGCAAAGTAAGTTATATAGTAATTTCATTCTGTGTGTCCATGGAGAGAAAAGTTTCCTCTTCTCTTCTATAGCACAGAATGAGAAATCCCCTTCCAACAGAGCATAAAGTTGTGGCAGAGGTTAAGCACAAGTTCCCCAGGTGGGTCCTGAGTAGGGAATATAGGGAATATACTCTTATCTACCCCTTGGTGACAGGTCAAAGACAAGAGTATTCAATTGGTGGCATCCAGTAGTAGCTGTTGGTACAAAGTGGTACATGTTTTCAAGACAGCAGATTTATCTCACTCTCAGAGCTCACTTGTTCAGCCTAAATTATTTCCTCAGAAGGGTAACCCAGACATTCATTCATAAATAGTCTAATACCTGGCTTATCAATCACCTGGCAGGTCATAGTTTCTGAAGTTCCTTTTACCACCAGGCATGGAAGCACCAAGAGGTGCCCTGTGCATCCAACACATGCTCCCTCATTCTCTCCTTATGTAGCAGCAGGCCTGGCTCCTCATAACAGCTAGAGTCAATTGTATTGTTAGTACCTTCTTTGCCTGTTGATCCTGTAGGATTTGGCAGTATTTATACTGTGGTGGAGATTGCGTGTCCATTGGTAGGAACATCTTCCACTTTCCTTCCCTCTGTTAGAAACCAGTACTTCTAAGATTGTGTCAAGGGAAAGCGTAAGTCGCTAAGTGTACCCTTAAAGGGGATGATAAGAGTGGCCACTCCTACCTCCCCCTTCATGTATAGGACACTCACAGATGCTGTCTTTTGGTTGCATCCAGTACTGGCTGTTGGTTTCAAGTATGCAGGCATTGTTAAAGACAATGAGGTGTCAGAGGCACCAAATCAGATGCACCCAATCTGGATAAGAGACTATATTCAGGTATGTCAGGCTGGATGCCTTTAGGCTCTGTGGTATACCATAGTAACCTGTGTTCCTTTGGTGCCTGTTATTAGGTTTAGTCATCATCCATCATGAGTTCATTGGATTTTTGCAAATGCCATACACGTGCACTGAATGGGGACATGATTGACAGGGACCATGACTCCCATATCCTGTAAAAGCTTTCAGGAAACAATAATCTAACATTTCACCCATATATGGTATTAATTCTGTTTTTTTGTCTTGTACAGGGTGTAGTTTCATGAGCTTGCTCCTGACTTTCTAATTTAGTTCATATATCAGAATGCAACACGAGGGCTTTACCAACAGCCAAGTAGGTCCAACGCTCTCAGGCCTTCAAGTGTAATGTGAAATGACCACATGATCCAGAGACTCATTGGACTGAGAACAAGACCAACTTGGGAGGGGACTTCATTAACTATCCTCCACATTATGCTTATTCTAATAGGAGAAAGCCATGAGTGTTTTCCGTCCTTCGTATCAGTACTGTATCTGAATCCTGTATCCAACAACTCTGGAGCAATCTGAGTAGTTTCCTTTCCCACGGGATGGAGTTTCTCAGATAAGTAACTATAGATGCCCTTTGGGGAGTAAGTTGTGGAATCACCACTCTGTGTATTTGTCCATTCCTCAAGGGTTCTTAGCTAGTGCTGGATCTGGTGTGATCACTGAACAAGGGATAATGGCTTCCCAGTGGGACAGTTGGTCTCAATCTTCTGCTTATCCCCACTTTATCCCTTTTGTTTTGGTAAGCCCAGTGATACTTTTTACTATTATCCAGCTTTATATTCTGCCCCTCCAGTTCCAGCACCTTCAGGATGGTTGGCCCATCTTTGTCACTACTTCATGGGTTATGTCCAGTAGCCTTATGCTTGCCACACTGTCTGTGTGACTCTTTATGGTACCCCTCAGAGGCAATGTGGATATGATTAAGTGCTGGTGCCAGGCCTCTGATTTTCTCAATTCTACCATCTCCATGGACACCAGGGAGCCCAGCTCCACATATGCCATCCACCTTCCCCACCAGCTTTTCACACAGGCTGGAGTGCTCTCCTCACTCGAGCTCTTCTTTAGTTCTAGAGAAAGGAGTGACCATTGGGGTATCCTGGGGGACATAGTGTATGGCTTCTCTGGCCAAATAATCAAGCCATCCTGGCAACCTACTTCATATGCTTTGCAGCTTAATCCTCAGAATTTGAAAAAAATGAGTTTTTTCCCCCAAGTATGAGGTCTGTCTGGAAAAAGTCCAGCCATTGTTAATATAATGAGAACAGTTTGTGCGACATCAATGTAACCTGGCAGCCAAGGAGAGTGGACTGGAATGCACATGTGTGAATAGTGACATCTTCACTGTACTAGTCAGTGGGGGCAGTAGACACTATTGAGTGAACATGTGTACTGTGTGGTCATTGCATTCAAAATGACTGAGCCAGGAGAGCAACGAATCTACAACAAATTTTGCATTAAACTTGGACATTCCTCTGCGCAAACTATTTGGATGATTCAGAAGGCTGCAGGTATGGGTAACTAGCGATTGGCAGCCTCATCATGACAATGCGCCAGCTCATGCATCATGTCTTGTATGGAGTTTTTTGGACAAACATCAAATCACCCAGGTGACTCAGTCCCACTACAGCCTAGATTTGGTGCCCTGCTACTTCTGGCTTTTTCCAAAACTAAATCACCTTTGAAAGAGAAGAGATTTCAGACCATCGATGAAATTCAGGAAAATACAAAGTGGCAGCTGATGGTGATTGGGGGAACTGTGTGAGGCCCAAGGTGCCTACTCTGAAAGGGACTGAGGCGTCATTGTCCTGTGTACAATGTTTCTTGTATCTCGCATCTTCTTCAATATATGTCTCTGTTTTTCATATTACATGACTGGATACTTTCTGGACAGACCTTGTATAACTTCACATTTAGGTGTCAGGACTAGGGAAGTAAACAGACTGGTACCAGAGGTTAATTGGACTAATGAAGAATCATCCTTGTTTGAGGACTTTGTTAACTGGCCCCATACATCCTTAGCCTAGTTAGAAATTCATGATCATTTTTTTCTATCTTCATATCACTGCCAAGTTCAACTTTTATACAACAACTCCTAAAAGACCTTGGTATTTCTTTTCCTTAGTATATAGTTCTTCAGATAAGAGACCATTGATTCCTTTTGGGATGGACTTTAGGGAAATATACTGTGCACTTTCTGTAGTACTAGGGACTGTTTTTCTCAAGGGGACTTAGCTAGCATTGGCTCAGGTGTGAGAAATGAGGAATACTGACTTCCCACTGGGGCAGTCTGTGTAAGTCTTCTCACCTACTCTTGACCTCTCTTGTTAAACAGGTAAAGCAATACCTATGTGGCCACCTATCTTTTGCATTACCAAATGAATCATGGTGTAATTGCCTTATGAACCAAGGACCTCTGCTTACTATTCTGGCTTTATGATATCGTGGATGTGATTAAGTGCTATTGCCTGGCCTCTGCTATTTCTGAATCCTGACAGCCACATAGACACCAGTTCAATAGAAACCTCTACTACCATCAAACCTGATCTAAAGATGACAACCACCCCTGCTTCGTAGGGAAAGGACTGACCTCTGGGGAATCCTGGAGAACATCTTGACTTCTTTGGTTGTGTAATAAAGCTCTTTTAGTGACTCATCTGAAACCTTTCTCAAAACTTTGCTGAGGTAACTCTGCCATTTCCCTCCTCATTTGTAGCTCTCACACCTGGTGCAGTTAAAATCACTTGATGCTTGGGCCTTATATCTTGAGGTTCTGATGTATTTGCAAAAGATTGAGAAATTTAGCATCATTAAAAAAAAATTTCCCACATAGTTTCAATGTACAGGAACATTTGTGGACTACTGCTATGGGCCACCTTTCCATATCCCCTCCCTTGTCCAAAGCTTCTGACACCTATCCCAGCAGCATATTGAGATTGGTTTTATATGTCTTTGCCAGGACATTAGTTAGTCCTGTGAGTGAACTCTATATCAATAACTTCTCCATTATCCAGCCTCATATTCTGCACCTCCTGCTCCAGCACTTTTAAGATCCATTCTTAAATTTGTTCTTTCAGTTCCTACTACCAGAGTAGCTAGCTTCTATAGATCCTTTGGTGAATAATCCCTTCTTTGTTGTAAGGACAGACTGTGCCACTTGGGCTATGTTGAATTTGACACTAATAATTGACTTAGAAGCTATGAGAGATATATTGCAAGAAGCATATATCAGCTTGTGGTAAATGTGGCTCAGGTGAGACCCCTGCTTTACCAGTAAGCAAAGGGAGAAGCCCCAAGGATTCAGGGAAACTGGGTGATTTAAGGAACTGAAGTGCATCTGCCTAGATGTTCCTGTATGAGTATCCTATTCCTATATCCAGGCCTAACTTGAATGTACAAGACTTGTCAGGGGTAAGAATTTGACATCCCTGGTAACTCTGCTCTTGTGCTGTTCATATTCTAGGCCTGATTTTCAGCTATGTGTGCTGAAATGTGTTTTACAAGAATGCAGAAAAGTTGAAGGTAAGATGTAGGAAAATACCCTTAAATGCCAAAAACTGTATAAACATGATCTCAAAGTTTGTTTTGTCTAAAGTATTTATTCGTTTTCAAACTGAACAATGTTATTTTGAAGTGAATAATGCTTTACCTCAAAATATATCAACCAAAATTTGTAGTTCCCTCAATGTGAAAGAAAAGAATGATGTAGAACAGGTGAACAGAAGATCCCTAAAACTCTGGCTTTGCTAGGGACAAGAAACAACAAGAACACTAGTACACATCTCGGAATGGAAAAACATCCAAGTGTTTTTGGAAAACAGTTTGGTGGTTTCCAGTAGAACTTAAGGTTCACATTCTGGACAATTCCTGGGTATACATTATAAAGAATCTCTTAAACGTGTACCAGGAGACACATTTAACAATGCTCACAGCAGTGTTGTTCAGACAGCAAGGACCGGGGATGAATCAAAATGTCTCTGGACATTTGCTCCCAGTTTCCGTCTTTGCCCTTCCACTCAGTGACTGACCCATGCACTTGCAGGCTGCCTTTCCAGGCTCCTCATCCAGCTGCCCCTCAGCTGCTTTTGGCCTGCTTTTTGGGAGGCCTGTTGGGGGACTGGAGAGTGGGAAAAGTCCATGGTATTCCTTCCCCTTCCTCTTTTGTCTTGGAAACTCCTCTAGGACTCAGACAGGACCACCTCTATGGAAGCAGGGCTTCCTGAGTTTTCTCAAACTGCTTCCCCTCCTTCAGCTTCCAGCCCGAGGATGTTAGTGGCTTTCTGTAGCTGTTAATTTTGTCATTTTGTATTGCTTTATCATCTCTATCCCTTGTTTGGCTCCCAGCACTTCCCTCATCAGAATAACTCATTACCGAATTAAATTCAAGTGAATACTCAAAATGCTTTCTGTTTTCCTTATTTAGACTCTGATAAAAGTTAGAGGATATGTTGCATAAACAAAGAAAATGCCAAAATAAAGAGTAAGATTGCCTAATATGTTTTATGAAGGTATCATAGTTGATATTATAGACAGAGAATAATAAAGGCATTCTTTGTGTCAATATTAACAGATGCAAGGAGTCTAAAAATATTGGAAAATCAAACATGACAGTGTCTTAGAATAATATGTAGGGACACAAGAATAATATATAGGGATATAGTAGGATTTGTCTCAGAAATGCAAGGATAGATCAATATCTGGGGGGAGGATATCAATAACTCACTGCATTAACATGTTAGAAGAGAAAAGATACATTATCTCATTTTTAAAAAGCATTTTCAAACTTTATTTTATTTTTTATTGTTGTTCTATTACAGTTGTCCTCCCCTCCCCCCCGCTGGCCCCCCCTCCCCCATTGCTCTCCTCTGTACAAACAGTTTTAAATGAATGAGTGAATTTTGTCAATCTGGGAATAAAGGGAAACATCCCTAATGCGATACAGGGAACCCACCAAAGGCTTAGAGCAAACATCACAGTTAATAAATAACTAATAGTGGTAATGACTTTTTTTCTAAGTAAATTGAATGCCTCTATTACTGCTACTTTTCACCATTGTAATATTGTTCTAGCAAATTAAGAGTAATGTTAACATTTGAAAGGGAGAAAATACTTATAGCTATAATCATATTTCAAGTTCAAGGTGGTGCAAACTGAGTACATGCTGAAAACATCCCTATTATTTTTACCTTATAAGTCAATGTTTTAGAAAGAGAGAGTTCATGAACTACAGTATGACCATGCTTAAAATGAGGATGTTAAAGGAGTTTAGACTTACAACACTGCTCTGTAAAGGACCCCTGGCACAGGAACTCTGGTTGTGATAGGTGACATGACTATCTTCTGCTTAAGACAAAACAGCCAATGACACCTCCTACCTCCACTGGCATGGGGAAGGGTACAAAGATAACTCTCTGTGGTCTATGCTCAAAGGTAGGGAGCTTGCAAGCTGTGCTTTTTCTAAGAAAAGGATGCTACCGTTTTTACTCGGGCCTTTCCAGTGGTGGTTGGAATTGTGAACACCAAATGTCACGTTAATTCAGAATTCATTGACCTTTCCCCTGCCTTCATCTGGAAGGGGAATGTGCTGAGCGTTCCATACATGGGATAAAATTTAAGATGAAAGTTTACAGACCCAAAGAAGAGCTTTTCAGCTTCACAAAAGCTCTGTTGTCATATGGTGACTTGTCTGTCATAGAAGCCAAGACCAGAACTGCACAGGAGCTAAGCTTCCTCAGAAGCAGAGCCATCCCCATGTTCAGCTGCTGAATGCACTTGAAAATTACAAATTGCAGAGTCCTGTAAACCACATCGGTGCCCTTTGGTGCTTTCTTCACTCTTTATCCAACTTTTAAGGGGACAGATGTATTCCATAATGTCCTCATTTGACTGTCTTCTCCTGCCCGCTGTTGTCCAGCCGAGGACAGGAGAGGGACATAGCCCCAGAGGCAGGCAGAAGCAGGACAGTCACCTCCAGAATATGCAGGGGCAGGGGGTCACGTGCTGTCTTTGTGTCTTTGTGTTCATTATCTGTAATGAACAAGATAAGACTTAGTTGTTTAGGCCTATAGACATCCTCTAGACATCCAAGAGCTCAGACACACTGGCTTACTAGTTTCAAAGTCAAAATTAGTGCTAGTATTCACTTAAACTTTATGTAGTCAAACCTTACCCTCCCATCTCCTGTTTCCCCACCTCACTTTCATTTTAGCTTAGAGATGGTGAGCTTAAAGTGAGAATAAAAGTTTGTCCAAAGTTAAATGAACAGGTCGCCTAATTTAACTACCATCGTTTATTATCCAACACATGTATACCCCACTACCAAAATCAAAAATAAAAAATGGCTAGTAGAAGTCTATTCCTCCACACTCTCCCCAACCTAGAAGGGCCAGTTCTTACTTTATCAGCACTCTGTGGTCATGTGTTAATTTCTGTTTTTATTACTTTTCTTATTTTTTAGATATCTTTAACAGAAAAAAATTATTAATGGAATTTGGCTAAAGTTCCAGTTATACTTGAATGTCTTACAATATTTTAAAAAAGCATGTTTTTAAGAAGTACTTAAGGTTATGAGTTTACCCCTGGGTACTTGATTTATTCTTTGATTCAGTAGTTATGAGGCAGGGCATTCTTAATTGGAAGGGTAAGGGAAATCATTTTCCTTTTCTGTAGTGTAAGTTATATTCTCTTGTGGCAATGTTAGTTATTTCTGCTTTTTGAAACTTAAGCATTTCTGGCCTGGCATAGAATCTTTTTTATTTGTCTTTTATGGATGCTTAGAAAAATGTATACTCTGTTAATAGGGTATAAAGTTCAATGTATAATTATCAATTTAGCACAGAGCTCCCCTACTCTAAGAAAATAATATAGGAGATGAAGAAATGAAACCCAACAGTCACATTCCTGGATATATTCCAGAGTACTCTCAGAGTCATAAATACTCCAGAATATTCATTCTGGTGTTAGGGAAAGTTGGCAAAGAAGCTAGATGTTCATTACAGGAAATGAAAAGTAAAATTACAGAAGCTAGAAACCATGAAATGCGTGCAGTGTAACAACCACCACCAATCATGCAGTTTTAAGTAAAAATGAAAGATCTATAGCATAATGTCTTTTATGTAAATGAAAAATACATATAACATTTTTATATTACCCAAATATAAATGCATATTTTCAGAAATTTGACACAGAGAGATTAGCTAATGGAGAGGTTGAAATGGGAGTAAAGAATCAAGAATAAGGAGAGAAAAGGAAATAGAATAAGCTAAAATAGTTCCAGTTTATACCATCTGATATTTGGTACCGAAACAATCAGGCTCATGCAAGTCAGTTGTTTTGTTCTCAGATCCTCTGCCTCCTCCTTCCATTGCAAAGTACACTTTCCAGGTTCCCGGCTGTGAGGGATCAACTCTAAGACAACCCTCAAGGTCCCTGCCTCTTGGTATTCACATCACTGCCTAATACCCTCCCCCATAAGCATGGGCAGAACCATTCACTTGCTTCTAACCAGAAGACATAGCAAAAATGATAGCATGTCACTTGCATGCTTATCTTATACAAGAGGAGTGATACAAGATAAAGGTGCTAATTTCACTTTTGGCTTTAGTGAAACAGGCATCTGTGTTGGGGGAACCCATATGGCAAAGAAGTTAGGGGAACCCCTAGAAATTGAGGGCTTCAGTTCAAAACCACAAGGAAGTGAGTTTAGAAATATTCTTTCCCAGTAAAGCCTCCAGATGAGAGTGCAGCCCAGCTGAGACCTTGATTTGCCACCTATGAAACCCCAAAGCTGAGGACCCAGTTAATTAAGTGTTTGGATTCTTCACCCACAGGAACTGAGGTAATAAGTGTTGATTTAGGCTGCAAAGTTCATCACAATGTTCTTATGCAGCAATAGATAAATAAGTCTGTCAACAAACTTCTGACTAGGCCCACCAAATAGCACACACTAATGTGAGATTGGACAGGGGAGAAACAGAAGCTCAAGTATTTACCTTCTCTCTCAGCTTTAAGCACTGTCTCACAGTGACTCTGTGTTGCCTGCTTCTGCCAGCTAGCCTTCATTAAGCCTGGGTTCCTGGGCTCTGGGAACATCATATCCTCCCTTTGTCTCTTTAGCACGAAGTACAAGTGGCTGCCCATTTTTCTCAGTCTCTGGGTTACAGCTCTTCTGATTTTATGGTGGCTGTGAAACTAACTCTCTTTAAGTCCTTCAGGGGACTACTTAAGGCCCAGCAAGGGAAAATGAGCCAACATTGACTGACATAAGGCCTTATCTTCTATGGAGTTGTTCTTGATTTTTTAATGAAGTATCGTAACGATCTGTCTGAAAAAAGTCCAGCTATTGTAAATATAAGAATGGTTTGTGAGACATAGATGTAATCTGGCATCCAAGGAGAGGGGACCAGAATGCTCATGCATGAGCAATGATGACTTCACCGTACTAGTCAGTAGGGGCAGTAGACACTGTTGAGTGAGCATGTGTACTATGAGGCCATCGCATTCAGAATGAGCAAGTAGAGCAATGAATCTGTATCAAATTTTGTTTTAAGTTTGAACATTCCTCCATGGAAACTATTCAGGTGATTCAGAATATTTTCAGGGGTGATGCAATGAGTGCAGCACAAATAAAAGTGTGGTACAAACACTTCAAAGATGGTAGAGAACCTGTTGAAAGTGATCCACATTCTGGAAGGCCTGCAACAAGCAGAACACCTGAGAATGTTGAACTCAGCACCCTCTACAGCCCAGATTTGGTACCCTGTGACTTCTGGCTTTTCCAAAAACAAAAAATCACCTTTGAAAGGGAAGAGATTTCAGGCTATCAATCAGATTCAGAAAAATAAGACGGAGCAGCTGATGGTGATTTCAACAAAGGATTTTGTAGTGTTTTGAACAATGGAAGAGCCTCTGGGAGAACTGTGTAAAGTCCCAAGGTGCCACTTTGAAGGAGACTAAGGCATCACTGTCCTATGTACAATGTTTCTTGTATCTTGTATCTTCTTCAATAAATGTCTCTTTTTCATAGTACAAGGCTGGGTACTTTCTGGACAGACCACGTATCTCTAAGAAATTGAGAAAAAACAATATGTCATGTATGGATTAGATAATTCAAATTGTTAAAATACCCATTCTGCTCCATTGAGCTATATAATCAGCACAATACCAAACTAAATATTGGAAATTTTTTTCTGTAGTAATTGACGTTCTAAAATTCATATGGAAATAAAACAGCTGAAGCAATTTTAATATAGAAGAACCAAGTTAGAAAACTCTTACTATATGATTTCAAGACTTAAGGCTACAACAATCAAGACAGTATGGTATTGGCATAAGGTAGAGATGTAGGTCACTTGTCACATTAGGCTTTCTGGGAAGCAGATGTTGAGAAAATTAGGAATGCAAAGCTTTTGAGGGAGTAATACCTGTGAAAAGAAAAGAGAAAAATAGGGTAGGAAATTGATCAGATTACAATATAGACCTGATGGAGTCTCTGCAGGGGTGAAAGTTCACTCCAGAGGGGAGGTCCAGAATGAACAGAAAGAGCTAGGTCTTTGACCGAGTTAGTGGTACAGTCACTGATTGGGGGCAACCCCGAAAAGAGCGTGACCCTAAAGAGCCAACAGCTGGGGGGTGTCAGATAATCATAGTTCTTGTACCTGAGCATCGAGTTCTTTCCTGAGTACATAAATAGAATAGGAAGTCCAGAAATAGTTTCATATATGTGTTCAATCTTTAACAAGTCACTGACAATTCAATGGAGAAAGAATATATTTTTATAGTAAATATTACAAAACTAGACATTCATATGGAAAGGTTAACCATATATCCTACACCTCTTATATCAATCTATACATAAAAGTTACTTTGAAATGGATCCCAGGTCTAATTTAAGAGCTAAAACTATGAAAACTGACCTTATATAGGACTGTTGCTGACTTGTTTATCTTCCTTCTGGAGTGGTCTATGGATATTTTTGAACTACAGTGGCAGAATTAAATATCTTTAGAGACTATATGGCCTACAAAGCCTAACCTATTTATACCTTGTCCTTTTCAGAAGAGGTTTGCACAACCATGTTATGAGGTTTGCCAGGTTATCTGGCCCCAGTAGAATAGGCAGGGCCTAGTGAAGAGCCTGTTTCTCTGGGCTCCAGTTGGAGTTTGCAGGACTTTCTTGCCACTCAGTATATTGGTCAGAGCAGTAACCCCAGGTTGCAATATGCTGCCTCTAAATCTAGAGAGCCCCACCAGGTGTTATGTTTTCTACTTATGGTGGAAGGTGCAGTAATTCATCTTTTACTTTGCATGGACTATCCCAACACACCTTTGACCATTGAACTTGTAAAAATTAACTGATATGGCAGGCTCTTAAATCTTTAAATGGTCTGTCTCCTACTCCATAAAGCACATTGCTTTACCAATATCTCCAAAGTGTTAGTTTCTCCCTGCTCTTCCAGTCTAATTAGCATGTCATCAATAGAGAGGACCAATATGATGTCCTTCAGTACATTCAGATGACCCTGCTCTCAAGCTGGAAGAGTTTACAAAGCTCTGAGGCAAAATTGAGTTTATAATGTCTATTCTATGTAAATGTGAGCCACTTATGATTCTCTGACAGAGAAGAGCATATTTATAATATTAATTACATACCATGTATCTGAGGTCAAGTTAGTGGTGAATTAGATAGAGGTATTATGGGCATCATTTTCTCTGTCTCCTTTAGATATTTATAAGTGACGTTAATCTTCACCACATCCTCCTGGGGTGTGATATTGTTTTGGTTGACTACCTTGGCTGGAAGGAGCCAGTTTAAGAGACTTTCATTTGCTTGCTGAGTAAAAGTTATGATACTTAGGTAAGGCCAAACCTCAATATGGGAAGTGGGCCAACTACCAAGTCAATCTGTTCTGATTGTATAAGTTGTCAATTTTATAGAGGTATAAAAGTGTGATATTGGGAAGAGATGGGCAAATAGACCAGTATCGTCGGTCGTCGGCAGCCGTCCGTCTCGAGAGACGATGGTGTAGCTTCTTAAGAGTCTATCTGCACCGTCGAGAATGGCTGTGCAGTCCGACTCGGGAGTGACATGGTATCTGTCTCCTCCCGTGTTGAATCGACATCTTGCGATGACGCTGGAGTGTCCTCTCCAGTGAAGCTGAAGCTACAGAGCCTGGGCAGGGTGATATGGAGGGTCTGCTGTTGCCCATGCAGCAGACCCCCCCCTCTCTTCGCAGCTGAAGGGTCCAAGGGAAAGACGGAGTCGATACAGCTTGGCTTCAGGTGCGCCGCAGGAGTTGCCGGTGTTGACTACAACGTCAAACCGCCTTAGGGACTCCGGCTCCGGATTTTCTGTCGGGGTTTACTCCCTTAGCCTTTCCCCTGAAGAGGTATGCCGCAAGGCAGCGGAGGTTTTTTGGAGTCAGAGTTTTCCTTCTCTGAATAGACCAGTATAATGGAATGATTTATGTATGAACTCATGCATATATGGCAACATAACATTCACTAGCTATATTGATGGCCAGTGGGTAAGAGATGTACTATTCAATAGGTTACCCATAAGGAAAAAAAAAAATTTGATATTTGATCTAATTGATTTGTGAATGATGTGAGTCTATACTTATATGTGAGGCAGCACTTCATAAATTTTAAAAGAAAATATGGGTTTCTTAAATAAAGTATCTACAAGAGATTAATTTAATATGAATACCTTCTATTTAAATGGCATAAAGGAATGAAAAGAAAAAGAACAATTGGGGAAGAGATTTCAGGCATATGACCAACACAGGATTAGTATCCAGAATATGTAAAGAACTCATAAAAATCAGAAACTAAAAAAATGGTTAAAAGGGTACAATAAGTAAAACCTTGACAGAAAAATTCAAATGAAGTTGAATACATTTTCATATATGTAATCAAGGCAATAAAAATTATAATGCTTGTAGTAGTATGTCATTGTACTTCTGTCTGATTTTATTTATTTATTTATTTTTTGCCAGTACCAAGAGTTGAAAAGGGCATGGAAGAGAGGGAAATCTTTTTACTTTGTTGGTAAAAATGTATAGTTTGGTGCTATAATCTCAGAAAAATATTTATCATCAGAGTGAGTAAAGTTAAAATCCAATCCCAAGTATATAACCTAGGGCAATATTGTATACATGTACAAGAAGTTTCCAAGAATGTTCAAAACATTGGTCATAAAAGCAAGTATCTGAACCCCAAAAAGCCCGCCAACAGGAAAGTGTTTAAAGCTATCAAGTTATTCATTGAAATAATTTGGTGGAGAAAAATGAGTAAACTACAGAAACATTCATAGTATGTACATGAATTAAGTCTCACAAACAATGAGTAAATAAATTCAGAAGGATTATAGTCATTCATTTATATAAAAACCTGAAAAGCTATTACAAGTACATGTATGCTTAACAATATATTGTTCAAAGATATAACAAGGATTAATGAGCAATTCCAGACAGGTTACCAGGAAGCGGAGTATTGGAATAGCAATGAAGTGAATTGATGAGTCTATTGTGGCTATTTTTTGGTTTTTATTTCATTCTTCAACTAAAGATTTGTTTTATTTTTTAAACCTTTTAAAATATATAGTATATACAATAAAATGCATATATTAAGTGTGCAAGTCAATGAGTCTTGACATGTCTATACCTACTCAACCATTTCCCCAGGGAAATATAAAATATTTCCATCACCTGAGAAAGTTGCCTTTCACCCCAGGAAACAATTGATTTGATTTCTCTCAGATTCACTTAGACTGTTCAAGACTTCATACAAAAAAATTGTAAAATATGTATTCTCATTAATCTCTGGGTTATTGCCTTTTTCTATTTAGCTTCTCCAGCCTTCCATCACCCATGTAAAAATTAGGTGTATTAGGAACCGCTCTGGATGTTTTAAGCAAAGGGGTTGTTTTCCCGATTGGACCCAGACTACTACCAACTTTGAACCAAATTTACATTCCTAAAAAAAAAAGTGAATTTTACTGTTTTTATATTTGTACATATTGCTAAATCAGATCAGCAAGTCTTTTATTTAAGACTGTTAATGAATACCAGATTCAAAATTTTCTTGTGCTATCCTTATTTATTTTCACAAATAAGGTTGGTTGGGCTTTGAAATTAGTTGAAAAATGCTCCTTTGTCTTTTCTCTGGGAGAAACTGGAGTTAACTGTTTGAGAGCTTATTTATAAACTATTCTTGGCCTGATTTTGTTTCTCTCAGTGTAATATAGAACTATTTAGATGAGTCATTTTTTATTTCATTATGGTAATTTTTTTTCTAGAAATGTGTTCATGTCATCCAAGTTTTCAAAGTTATTGGCATAAGGTGGCTCACAGTATTCTTATTCTGTATCTGTAATTACGTTCGTTCCACTTTATAAGTCCAAATATTGTGTACTTGGGACACTTTGCTTTGTGACCAATTATATTAGGGTCTGCTTTTGGGAAAACAAACAACAATTTAAGTACAAGTTGATTATTTGGGAAACACTAATAGGCAGAGTGGGGGCGGGTGGTGAGACGAGAAAAGGCAGGCAAATATGTGAGGTGTTATTAAGCTTCTTACCACTGGGAATGACTGGAGCCTAATTATGTGGGGAAATTCTGAAGGTACCGTCGTCGGCAGCCGTCCGTCTCGAGAGACGATGGTGTAGCTTCTTAAGAGTCTATCTGCATCGCCGAGAATGGCTGTGCAGTCCGACTCGGGAGTGACATGGTATCTGTCTCCTCCCGTGTTGAATCGACATCTTGTGATGACGCTGAAGCTACAGAGCCTGGGCAGGGTAATATGGAGGGTCTGCTGTTGCCCATGCAGCAGACCCCCCCTCTCTTCGCAGCTGAAGGGTCCAAGGGAAAGACGGAGTCGATACAGCTTGGCTTCAGGTGCGCCGCAGGAGTTGCCGGTGTTGACTACAACGTCAAACCGCCTTAGGGACTCCGGCTCCGGATTTTCTGTCAGGGTTTACTCCCTTAGCCTTTCCCCTGAAGAGGTATGCCGCAAGGCAGCGGAGGTTTTTTGGAGTCAGAGTTTTCCTTCTCTGATGTACCCTGACTGAAAGATCGAACCAGCGACACTTAGCTCGCAGGCCGACGCTCAATCCACTGAGCTAAACCAGCCAGGGCTATCTGAAGGTACCACATTTTAAGGAACAGCCCATTGGGGCATTTACACATTAGCTCTAAACAGTCATTGGCTAAGGTCTATCAAAGATGTGTAACTCTCCAGCACTTAAGGCCTGCCCTATACAAAGAAAAGAGGTCTTCTGTGGCTTTGGGGAAAGCCTTCAGGCAGAGCTGTGATGCTGGCAGTTGGAGATCATCATTGCCCACTGATGTGTTAAGACCTGAGGGATATGGGTGGGCACCAAGAGAATCCACTGTACCAGTCTTCCATCTTCTTTGTCTATCTTCTTGGCCTTTCCAAAGAATCAGTATTTGACATTTGCTCACCAACATAGAAGTGCTAAAAATGGTTTAAATTTCCTCTTTAAATTCTATTTTCTGTATCCTACATGTTTATTTTTAAGCATATTTTATTGTTTATGTTGTTACAGTAGTCCCAATTATTTTTCCTTTGCTCCCCTCTGCCCGGTGCCCTCCTTCCCTCCAGCAATTCCACTCCCCTTAGTTCATGTCCATGGGTCATGCATATAAGTTCTATGGCTTCACCCTTTCCTATATTATTCTTAACTTCCCCCTGTCTATTTTGTACCAAACAATTATGCTTCTTAGTCCCTGCACCATTTCCCCATTTCTCTCCCTTCCCCCTCCCAGCTGATAACCCTCCAAATGATCCCTATACCTATGATTCTGTTCCTGTTCTGGTTTGCTTAGTTCGATTTTGTTTGTATTTTTTAGATTCAGTTGTTGATAGTTGTGAGTTTGTTGTCATTTTAGTGTTCATAGTTTTGTTCTTATTTTTCTTAAATAAGTCCCTTTAACATTTGATATAATAGTGGCTTGGTGATGATGAACTCTTTTAGCTTTACCTTGTCTGGGAAGCACTTTATCTGCCCTTCCATTCTAAATGATAGCTTTGCTGGATAGAGTAATCTAGGTTGTAGGTCCTTGCTTTTCATCACCTTGAATAGTGCTTGGCAGTCCCTTCTTGCCTGCAAAGTTCCTTTTGAGAAATCAGCTGACAGTCTTATAGGCAGCCCTTTATAGGTAACTGTCTGCTTTTCTCTTGCTGCTTTTAGGATTCTCTCTTTATCTTGAACATTTGGCATTTTAATGATGATGTGTCTTGGTGTGGTCCTCTTTGGGTCTAGCTTGTTTGGGACTCTCTGTGCTTCCTGGATTTGTATGTCTATTTCCTTCTAGAAATTTGGGAAGTTCTCCTTCATTATTTTTTTACATAAGCTTTCAATTTCTTGCTCTTCCTCTTTTCCTTCTGGCACCCTATGATTCAGATGTGGGCATGTTTAAAGTTGTTCCAGAGGTTCCTAAGCCTCTCATTTTTTTCAATTCTTGTTTCCTCATTCTGTACTGGTTGACTGTTTTTTTTTCTTCCTTATGTTCCAAATCATTGATTTGAACCCCGGTGTCTTTCCCTTTACCATTGGTTTTGTGTGGATTATCATTTGTTCCACTTAGCATGGCCTTCACTTCTTCCCTTATGCATTTGCCATACTTAAGAATATCTGTCAAGCCTGTGAGCATCTTTATCACCAGTGTTTTGAATTCTGTGTCTGTTAGGTTGGCTATCTCCTTGTCGTTTAGTTTTCCCACTGGAACCTTGATCTGTTCTATCGTTTGGACCGTGCTTCTCTGTCTCCTCATCTTGACAGGCTCCTGTGTTTGTTTGCCTCTGTGTCGTAGGTAGAACTGTTGCTCCTGTTATGTTGTAAGGGGTGGAGCCTTAGGTATTTGTCAGTACAGGGTGACTCATTTCACCATGTTATGGTGCTGTATATGGGGAAGGGGTCAGAGAGGGAACAATACTGCTTGCTCAGCACTCACCCCTTTTTCAGGCACTTATCCTACTTTCATATGAGACTGGTGCTCCTCTAGCTGTTGCCCTGGCCATTGTTCCCAGAGTGAGTGGGTCTGCAGATGTTCTAGGACTGTGAGAGCCCTTTAAACAAGTGGACTCTACTGAGAGATGGGCAGTTTCTTCTTCCGTCCCAATCCCCACTGGTTTGCACAGTCATAAGCAATGAGGTTTGATTTTCCCCAGTGGTGGGACCGTGAGCTGTGTGGTCTGGTCTGGGAACGCTCCTCAGGTGTCCCTCCCAACTTTTAAAAATATGTGACTGTGTTTTTCGCTGGTCTGCTGCTGCCGCCATCCCTGCAGCCGCCACTGCTGCATCTTCCACTGCCAACACACTGCATCCTGTCTGCCCTGCCTACCTGTCTGGATGAGTATTTCTTCTTTATATCTTTGTTTGTTGGGCTTCCATGTAGCTCAGTTCTCTGGAACTTCTGATTGTCTCTAGTTTTGAGGTAGTTGTATTCCTTCTCATTTGTGGAGGGAGATGCAGCATGTCTGTTTACACCTTCATCTTGGCTGGAAATCTCTATGGGATTTATTATCATTCATTTCTAGTATTGAACTTAAATAATAATTTGTTCTTAGATCAATAATTTATCAGTATTCCCTAAATTCTGAACCAGTGGGTGTTAAACTGAAATCAACAATGAAGACAGAATTGTATTTTGGTTAGAGGAGGTGATCTATGTAGAGCAGATAGTTTTGGTGGCCCTACTCCATCTACTTGGCAGACCTGATTTCAGGTGAAGGACAGTCTGTGCATGCTAGCAGCAATGTCCTACCCCAAGGGCTTACTGCTCCTCCCCGCTTTCTTCCTCATGGCTTTCTCTGAAACCCAGGAACTCATTCTACTTGCATGCAGGGTAGCCCAGAAAGGGGGCAACCCTCCATTTACAGGGGAGAGGTAAGGGATGCATAATTTGGTCTCCATCCCACAAAGGCACACCTGCAGCACATTCTCCAGAGTTCCTCTGAGGTCCCCACTGGGCTCTGCCCACTGCAGAAACTAGCTAAACAATACTTTCACTGCCTTTTGTCATTCTTCCCATTCTTCACTCTTGCTCCCAGGAATCACTTCCCTAATAAACCATCTGCGCTCAAGTTGTTTCCTTAGATTCTAGTTTCTGGGAAAATCAGACCAAGACAGGGTGATAACAATGTCTTAAAAGTTTGTTGAAACGTTCTCTGTGGCCTAATAGCTAGTCATTTTATAAGCCTTTTAAGTGTGCTCAAAACTAAATATAGTCTAAATTATTGGGCTCAGAATATGTGTGTGTGTGTATCTCTTAGGTCATATCTTTTAAGTGTGTTTTTGTTCAATTGTCAACATTTCTATTGTTGCCTACTTGATATATTGTATTTACAGTATGTATAGGACACCCGTTACCACTTCAGTTTCTTCAGTCTTACCTGTACCTTATTTCAGCAGCTGATTATATGTTCACATTAACATACAGCATACTGCATTGCATTCATGCCATCTCAACACCTGCTCCTGGGTTTCCCTATTCAGATGGAGGCATAGGATTCCCTGGATCCCTGTTCAGTGCCCCTGCCTGTGCAAATGGGATGTATAGAAAAGGTCATGCTACATGGAGTTAGCCTCTGAGTCATGGGAGAGGGAAATTGGCAGGTCAATTCTCTCCCTTCTCTCCTTGAATGAACTGTTAGGAACACAGATTATGCAGGGCCTCGAAGGAGGGTCTGACAATATTGAGAAGTCAGTTGTACTATTTCTTCTCCCCGACTCTAACAGGCACTTTTGTTCCAAGTCACATCCCCTGGCTCACCTGTAATTTCAGCTGCAGACATGTTGGACAGTTCTAAATGAACTTGAACTCATGCTGACAGTGTCAGGCCTCAAGTGAGCTACGTGTCTCTATGCTTTCTTCCTCAGAGCCCTGAGGGTTGCCTTTGAAGCCACTGAAGTCAGCTCAGCACATGTGCAAGCACAGGCTGAAAGTGAGGGAGTGTTGGCACCTTTGGGTGTATCTCCATTTATGGGGAAGAAAAAATGGTGAATAAATGCTCCATATGCCAGTCCTTCATATAGATTTTAGGAGACATCCCTTTGTTTCTCAAATGTCAGCAGGAGCAAGACACTGTGCATCACTATTTATGACTCACTGTTCCTGGGTTGGTTGAGGTACAGGTGGAAAGGGAATCATTGGGTAATGGAGTGGCTCTAGCACCTAAATGGTATTGGGTAATGAAAACTAAAAGGATTGTAAAATAATCCTTTTAGTGAATGTGAAAACTTGACAGGTCTCTTATATTTGTGCCTTGATAGGAAAAGAATGAGAACCTGAGACTCAGGATGGGTACGTTTGGATGGATACTACTGAGAATCTTCAGGTATTCCCTAAACCCTCCAGGCTTAGAGAAGTGGTCCTTTCTCCACTATGCTAGAAAGAAGAAGCCTCTTGTTGCCTGGAAATCACAAGAAAAATCACATCTGAGGCACATAGCTTGAAAGTTGTTATATGCCCTCCTAAAAATGCATTCCTCCCTTCTCCTTATTATCTCAAGGAAAATATTGTAACTTGGGTCAAGTACCCCAAGCCAGGAATTCAGTCTCTGTCCTGCAGAAGCAGCTTCCTCACCAAAAATGTTGCAAGATCTGATAAACATATACTGTAGCACCTGTGAGAACATACATGGAAGTTTTGTCTCGTGGATGTGGACGATGAGATCAAGAAGAACGTGAGGCAGTGTAAAGGAGTGTGCGCTGAGAGAGAATTTCCCCCTGACTCAGACCCTAATGTTCTGGCTAGGACACCTGGAGATGTCCTAATCAGCTGCTGCTGAGATGGCTCTTTTGGAGCTTGCAAATGATGATGGCCTGTAGTAAATGAGATGAAAATGCTTGAACTGTTTTAGCGGAAGGTGTAGGGAAGTTGTTACAATGTGTGTGTGTGTGGGGGGGGGTCAGAAAACCCACTACCTAAGAAGGTTGTGTCTTCTGGGTCTTTCTAAAAGATAAAGGAAATAAGGAATCATTAGTGTGGCAACATGATTGATAAACTATCCTTTACAGATGAGGTTAGACAGGAGATGCTGCCATGGAACTAGGCTCTTAGCATTAGTGGAGATTGTAGGATTTTACATAGAGTTCAGGTGGGTAACATTTTAGCTTCTGACATTATTATTATTATTATTATTATTATTATTATTATTATTAGTAATTACTATAACAAGAAAGGTCTGAGTAGCCATTAGGGTATCTTTACCTGAAGAGATCTGTTGCATGAGCTATTACTACACCATAGTGTTCTAGGAATGTAGATAGATGGGCAACTAATAAAGATGTCTTATAAAAGTAAAAATATTTAAAGAACAGTGAACAGAAGTCTGATGTCAGCTATTGCAATGGAAAAAAAATCAATGTCTACAAAGTCTCTAGGTTTGAGATAACTGCCTTATTGAAAGAGAATGGGTCTCCCTGAGGAAAGACCTACAATATCATCAAAAGTAAATATTCCCCTAATTCTTCCTCAGGGAAACAGAGCCATTTTAGAATTACTACACTAGGTAAAGAACACCAAGACTTTTAGGTCCACTGGATAGTGTGTATCTGAAATGACAGCTATACCAGGGAACCTAAAACATAATTACAGATCTCACGTTAGTGTTGGATTTATGGAGATCAGATGATCAATGAAGGCCTGATTCAGCTTCATGCCACAGTGGGGTCAGGGGTTCAGTGGATCCACTCTGTGTTTCCCAGTCTCTTGAGTAAAGAATTATAGCTATACTTAGCAGATTGTTAACTCACATTGGCCTATTGACTGGTGGAATAGAAAATATTAAGGTAGGTAAGGCCAAGTAGAATCTCCTGAAACTGCATCACCACCCTAATCCATTTCTGCCTCTAAGAGCAATATAGCTCCCCTGGAGGAACTACAGGGATTAGTACCAAACACCTAAATGATGCAGGGCCAGCAGTCTCTATCATCACCCTGCCAATTCATCTGTCTGATCCTTATAAAAACCAGATAGATGTGGTTGATAAAAATGGACCTAAACTTAACTGGGTGGTATCCCTAATCTCTGCTGTGCCAGATGTAATTTCTTTCTGGGAAACTATCAACATAGCTCTGACACTTGTCTGGAAAATGCATTCTTTTCAGAATCCTGTCAATAAAGATGACCAAATTTTTTTCATCTCACCACGAGGCAAAATCATTTCTCTGTTACAGTCTGAAGGGACAGAAATTATCTTGACTTTCTGCAGAACATCACTGTGGTCTTCTATCTTGGGGACATTATGCTAATTGGACCCAGTGAACAGGAGTGGCAAGTTTTCTGAATGTCTAAGTAAGACACATGAATGCCAGAGGGTAGATGATAAACCAAATGAAGATTTGGGAGACTATCATACCATTGAACCTTGAGGGGACAGTAGTCTGAGGGAAACACCATCCGCTCTAAGGTAAAAGATAGTTTTATATTTTGATTACTCACTAAGAAAAAAGCATAGCACTTGGATTTGGAAGACAGCATACATTATTCTTGGCTCCCCACCCCTCCATTCTCGTGAGGGCAGAATTGTATGTACCAAACCCTTGGAAATTTCATTTTAACATCTTTCTTGGGTTCTTGAAGGTGTCAGCTTTGAGTGGGGCTCAGAGCAACAGAGTGTACAACAGTAGGTTCAGGCTGTAGCACCAAGTTGAGCCTATGAACAAGCAATCCCAGTGGTGTTAGAGGCCACAGGGACAGATATGCATGCTGTATCTGGCCTTTGACAACTCCCAATAACAGAATTTCAGCATAGATCCGTAGAGTCTAAGCAAGATTATGTCATCTGAAACAGAAAAGCAGCTCCTGGGATGCCACGGGGTCCTCTCAGAGCCTGAGCACTGACCATGGAATAACAATTGACTGAGTGGAGCTGCCAACCAAGGGCTGGGTTATATCTACTAAGTCATGATGTTGGTGGGTGCAGCAGCGTTCCACCTTATGGCGGAAATTGGCTGTTTGAGAGAGCGCCCCAGCAGGTCTAGGAGGTGTCTTATCACTCCTTCCTTCTCTCACCAAGGTGAGAGGTGTAGGGAAGCCTAGATGGTGCCTGCTTTCCCACAACATGGGTCTCAACTGGGTTTAATTTCTATGGTTTAGAGAGGTTTTTACAATATCAGTACACAGAATAAAATATCCAGTTAATTTTCAAAGAGGTGGGCTCTGAGAAATATTTGGTGACCTCCAGATACCTGTGTGTCTCTAGTCAAGATTGCTTGCCTCACTGGGACAGAGTCCTCCCATCTGCAAAGCTACCATGATTTATTATCACTTTAGAATTTTTACTGAGTGGTGAACTCAGGTGAGATTCTATACTACAGTGAGAAATGGTGGGGAGATAATAAAGAACCAAGAGACAAGTCTTGTGAGTTGGTCATGAGTCACAGGTATGCTTAATGTTTTGGTTGGCACCAGTGCCTGACTCCCAGAAGCAAGGGGATTCTCTGCTGGGGACTGTCAGGTGATGTATAGATTCTACAGCTTCATTTTACTGGGTTGAGCCTGTATGTCAATCCATTCCAGGCAAGGGCATCAGAGAGGGATAAAGACCTTATTCTTCTATGAACACAAAGAGCAAACCCATTGTGGGGCTTATTTCCAGGGATTAGTGAACAGCTCACTTGTGATGCTAATACCATACTAACCAGAAGTGGAGGAGACTGGGAGACTAGATAACCCAGTATAATTAGTACTTCCTTCATGAATGATAGTCCATTAGGGCCAAGGATGTGAGAGTTTGGGATGAAATATCATAATAAAGATAAAGGCCTGTACTCATCCTAATGGGGAGTTCATCTTCTGGATAAAGTGTACAGGACCATTTCTGCATTTCTCTGCCTTGCTCTGTAAAGCAACAGTTGACCCTCAAGGGTTGTTTGCATTTCCCAGGTTCCCTGGAAAACTGGTTTCTAGCAGTGGTTTGGTCAATAGGAGGCCCTGAGGGAGGTGGGAAAGGAAGAAGCCAGCACATTTGTTCATCTCTACATCTGCGCTGGGTGGCTAGCCTGCCCCTTTTTCTGAAGTTCTGGCTCTCACTGAAGTCATTTCTCTTGGGCTCTGATTATATCACCTCTACCCCTTGTCTCTCCAGCCACAGAGCAGGTATAGGCTTCCTCTGTTGCTAACCTCTGGGGTGCCTCATGATTACCAACTTGGCCTTTCAGAACTTCTATCATCTTTACTACAATGAACTAGATACAGTTCTCTCATTATAAACTTATGAACTTGGCATGATCATTGGGCTGTTTTCCTGGCTGGACCCTGACTAATTCAAAGGTTCAGGGGATCCAGCATCCTTGGAGAATGTAACCAGTCAGTTGTATAACACTTTCCAAGCCAGCCTATAGCTCCTGCACATGACATGTTCAGTAATCTTTTTAGAAGATCAGGGTTCTACTTGCTTTTTCCACTTTAGTTTCCAGACTCAAATTCCTGGGCCTTTATTAATGTAACTCCTTGGTCACAGTCCACTTGCTGCACTTAATCTGCTCTGGCTACCAAAATTCAGCTCAGTTATGAATTGCAGACTGATCCTTGCCCTGCTCATTTGCACATTCTATTCTACTTTTCCCAGTGATTACTTGAACCTTGGTATGACCATACTGCCTACAATGTTACTTGATACAATGACTGTCTGAACTTGACTCAAATGTTCCCCTGCCTTGTGTTGCCTGAGGAGAATGCCTTTCCAATTCCATTCACCTCTAGGAGCTAGAGACTATTCCACAAAAGCCCCCCAAAAGAAAAATGTTGGCTTCCTGAGTGAAAGGGGTACAAAAAAAAAAAAAAAAGAGAGAGAGAGAGAGAGAGAGAGACCTGAATTGAAGAACATTTAAACATGCCATGTGGTGGATCCAAAGAGAAGAAGTGGCAAGGGTCCTCAAGAACCCCAGAATAAGTAAAGGCCTATGAAAAACAACTTGTTAGTTCAAAGTCTGATCTTTGGGTTTACAAGTCAAAGATCAAGTTTCTAAGACACTGACTGCTTCCTACATCAAATCTAGGTATTATTATTGCCCTTGAAAAAACAGACCCATCTTCCAGTGAAAAGTCCCTCCCATAGCCAACCTCCTATCCTGAAGACCTCAAATTCCTGAGGGCAGGATGTACTCTCACCCTCTCCAGTCTTGAGAAAAGGCTTTGGAATTTAGTACCTTGAGATGCAATTTCCTCTGAGGTGGTAAATTTAGGATATATGAGCTCAATATTTATTTAGGGAAAATATCTCCCTTATGATATTGAACATATGAATATAAATGCACACATGAAGTATGTAATTGGTTAGAAGGAGGTCTTAAGAGAAGAAAAAGTCGGGGAAATAGACCCCACACAAGGGTCTATTGTATTCCAGTGAGGCAATTTTTCAAATAGTCCTGTCCCAAAATGATTCTTTTAGCCACTGAAGCCAAGAAAGTTAGTGGTATTTATAACTACCTTTAAAGATGGTGGTACCAGAGCCTAGATTCTCCATAGAAGACCCTTTAACACAGCACAGCCTGATTCAAACACAAGTGGGAAAGACTATGTGTCTCCTACTTGGACATCCACCCAGGACTCAGACTTGAACAAATACACAGAAGTCCAAGCATATTAGCTGTTTAGGAGTCCTGCTGGAACATACTATCCAGCTCTAGGTGCTCCTGACTTCCTTGGAAGGACCCAGAGGTGAACTCTTCCCACTCAAGATCTATGGGCAGGTTGATCCAACTGTTTGAGCTGATGGAACCCCAGGTAGGGTAGTTAACATCCAACTCGTAAAAATCAACCTAAAAGAAGGGGCCTGACCCCACAGAAGAAATATGCCTTAAAAAGGAAGATTTAGAGGGAATTCAACATTGCAGAAATTTGTAAAATAAGGATTAATTTGGCCATGCCAGTCTTCCTGTAACACCCCTATTTTGCCAAAAAGCCACTCTGATAAATATTGATTTGTTCAGATCCTTAGTACCATGAATGACATTGTCCTGGACATTCATTCTACAGGGTCCAACCCTTATACTTTGTTGATGACTGTGCCTTGCGATGACAAATTGTTTTCAGTCCTAGAATTGAAGGATTCTTTTTTTCTGCATCCCAAAAGATGAACAGGCTCAACTACTATTTGCCTTTGAATGAATGGCAGGACCCAGAAACTAAAGCCACACTCCAATACTTTCAAACTATGTTGCCAAAGAATCTAAAAATTCCCTGACTATATTTGGGGAAATATTAGCAAGATATTTAAGGGAAAGTCAATTGAAATCAGGAATTCTTCTACAATATGTAGATGACTTACTAATAGCTAGCAATACTTACAAAGACTCTGGTCAACCCCATCACAGTCCTGATCATTTTACAGAAAGAGGATATAAAATATCCTCAAAAGGCCCAGATTTGCAAAAGGGAGGTGGCATACCTGAAATTCCAACTGGAACAGGGTACTAGGAACTTGATGGCTCATCAAAAACAAGCTATTGCTACAATAAAAATTGCAGAGAACCAGAGCAGCTTTGTGGACTCAGGAATTACAAAGTTTTGCCAAATTTGAGTTTTATATTTTGGTCTTACAGCAAAACCATTGTATAATTCTTTGAAAGTGAGGCAGGAGATAGAATAGGAAGGAGGAATTTTTTGGGACTCACTTGCTGACACCAGCAAAACTGCTTATCCCATTTAACAAGAACATTGACATTCCTGGTTTTCCGAAAACGCCTGGCAGAAAGCCGCACCTGCACCTAAGGACCTCAAGGGACCAATCTTTCACACTTTCCCTATTATAATAAAATTATAATAGATTGTCATTGTAGTTTGATGCCACCCCCCCAGGTGGGCAATCAAGAAAAATTATGGGAAAATATATGCGCAGAAACATAAGTTATATCACCACTCGTATATGTGCTATAGAAGCCCACAAAATTAGCAAAGAAGTAAAACCCAATAAAGCCTGAATCCTTTTGGCAGAAGGGGGCCATTTCTTGTCAGAGGTGGCCCACTGCCATATCTTGGGAAGTGTACCTTCCTTAATAAATCTCATTTGCTTCGCTTAACTTCGTTTGCATAGTTCAATTATTTGTTCATGCCCACCAACAGCCTGGATCCCATCTCAATCTGCAACAGTTTGGCAAGCCAGCCAGGAGGGCTTCTGTAGAAAATTTGGAGTGATAAGAAAACTCCTTGCCACTGCTGTCAGCTAGAGGAAACCATCTCCCTATTTCCTACTCAAATTGTTCCATTTTCTGATGCCTTGGCTCACCCTGGCCTATTGAGGAGGATTTGCTGCTTTTGTGTGGGCATGGGTTGGGCAGTTAAAAATGGAGAGGGCGTTCACCACTTGAAGAGTGGCACTGCCCTTTCAGGCTACTTTTGACTCTTGAAAAGGGTTGTCAGGCTCAATTTCGTTTGGCATCTCTTCACTATGTCCCCTCGCAATGTCAGCCTCATTCATAAGCCAAACATATTCCTCCTAAGACTTGCTTCACCTGCTGAATTTTGGCCCCTCTATTTATACCTTTTCCCTCTTTATCTCTCCTGCAACTGAAATGTTTGCTGCCTTTACCCCAAGTCTGGACATAGGTCAGTGTTGGGGGGTCCTTTCAACCAGTATTATCCCAGAGCAGACAAGGCATTGCCTCCCCTCTCTTGTTTATATCATCATTGCCTGCATTGCCACTGGCCAGAGGCCACAAATAAGTGCCTCATGTCCTCTGCTACTAAAGGGGGCTTCACTTTACACTAGTCTGCCATATTGAGTCTAAAATCTTAAGACTGTTCACCCGTGAAGATATTGTTATGTGGGATATCTGAAATTTTCCTGCCTATGTTTTCCTCTAGGACTTTTATGGTGTCATGGCTTACATTTAAGTCTTTAATCCATCTTGAGTTTATTCTCGTGTGTGGTGTAAGTTGGTGGTCTAGTTTCATTTTTTTGCACGTCCCTATCGAGTTCTCCCAGTACCATTTGTTAAAGAGGCTCTTCTCACTCCATTTTATGTTCCTTCCTTCTTTATAAAATATTAGTTGACCATAGAAACCTGGGTTTATTTCTGGGCTCTCTATTCTGTTCCACTGATCTATATGTCTGTTCTTATGCCAGTACCAGACTGTTTTTTGATCACAGGGGTTTTGTAGTATTGTTTGATATCATAGATACATCTCCTAAGGCAAGAGAAATAAAGGAAAAAATAAATGGGACTACATCAAACTAAAGAGTTTCTGCTCAGCAAAAGAAAAAATCAGCAAGATGAAAAGGAAACCAACCATATGGGAAAACATATTTGCCAATGACATCACAGACAGGGGACTGATTTCCAAAATATATAAAGAGCTTATATGACTCAACATCAAGAAAACAAACAACCCAATTAAAAAATGGGCAAAGGACCTGAACAAACACTTCTCTGAAGAGGACATACAGAAGGTCCATAGACACATGAAAAAATGCTCAACATCACTAGCCATCAGAGAGATGCAAGTAAAAACCACAATGAGATACCATTTTACACCAGTCAGAATGGCCATCATCAACAAATCAACAAACAACATGTGCTAGCGAGGATGTGGAGAAACGGGAACCCTACTGCACTGTTGGTGGGAATGCAGATTGGTGCAGCCACTATGGAAAACAGTATGGAATTACCTCAAAAAACTAAAAATGGAACTGCCTTTTGAACCAGCGATTCCACTGCTAGGATTATACCTGAAAAAACCTAAAACTGTAATTCAAAAAAACTTATGTACCCTGTGTTCATAGCAGCCCTGTTTACAATAGCTAAGTGCTAGAAACAGTCTAAGTGCCCATCTGTAGATGAGTGGATTAAAAAACTGCGATACATTTACACAATGGAATACTATGTAGCAGAGAGAAAGAAGGAACTCCTGCCATTTGCGACAACATGGATGGAACTAGAGAGAATTATGCTTAGTGAAATAAGCCAGGCAAAGAAAGAAAAATACCATATGATATCACCTAATACAGGAAACTAAAGAACAACACAAACAAACGAACTAAATAGAACAAAGAGCAGAATAGTAGTCAACAGGGGGGAGAGGGGAGGGAGAGAAGGGGGATAAGTAAGGGAAGGGTTTAGTCAAGGAACGTGTATAAATGACTCATGGACATGGACAATGGGGAGGGATATGACTGTGGAAGAAGGGGTGGGCTGAGTGGGGGGGAGAAATGGGGGAAAAATGGGACAACTGTAATTGAAAAACCAAAAAATAGAAGAAAAAGAAAACGACTGTTCACCCATCTCCTTAGGGCCCTTCATAGGCACCCCACTTAAACTGGGGGTCAGCCTTTGTCAGTTCATTCTAAGTGGGAACAGGGAATCTTTTGCTGGATGAGCAGTTTACCTGGGGTGTGCAGTCTTATCAGAAAATGTACTTGCTGACCCACACAGTCCCAACTTACAGCTCACAGGGTCCAGCTCACAGAAACCCTAAAACAGGCAGGCCACATCTGGTGGGGCTGAAGCCTTTGGCTCAGCTCCCAGTGGAACAGACAAGGAAAGTGAGCTATAGGAGCAAAAGGATGAATCACAATCACTGACTAGATTCCATCCTTAATTATAGGAAACTAAGGTGAAGCTAACCTGTGGTTACTTGAGTTCTAAACTTTAACTTGCCATATCTAAGCTTTTATATCACCAGAGACATCTGGTAGTCTAGACTGGTGGGATATAGGGGGCAAGCCTTGTAACCCACTAGAGAACTTGGGCAGATGAAGGGGGATGCCGCTAGGGAGCTAAGGAGTTCCACTCTCTTTTTTTCTACCAGTTATGCTACAGACAAGATGGGAAATACACCCTCTATCCTCTCAGGATCCCTGTTGGGATGCATTCTTAGACATTAAGTAAATTTGACTCTGAAAATCAAGAAAAAGAGGCTAACTTTCTTTTGCAATACAGCTTGGCCTCAATATAAGCTAGGAGATGGGGAAATGTGGCCTTAGAATGGGAGAAACAATTACAGTGCCATCCTCCAGTTAGACCTGTTTTGTTGGAGGTTAGGCGAGTGATCAGAGATCCCCTACATTCATGCTTTCATGGCATTATATCGAAATTCACCTCTTTGCTCTCAGCCAAAGGAGGCAGCTCTTTTGGAAGCTAACGATGATACTCTAGATGACCCCTTCTTAAATTCCTCACCTGTCTTTCAGGGGGAGGCTAGTAGGCCACAGAGCCCCAAGCCCTGAGCCAACAGCTACAACCTCTCTTCCACCTACTCTCCAGTACACTGCACACCCAAAATTACTAGCCGAAGAGAAACCTAGTCCAGTGGGGCATACTCAGGGCAGAGCCTCATGCATATCTCCCTGCCACTCCTGCCCCCCTGCCCCCCTGCCCCTAAGGGAAGTAGTAAGTATGGAAGGCCCAATTCGGGTACATGTACCCTTTTCAATAACTGACCTGCAGTAATACAAAGATTGACTAGAAAATTTTGGGGGGATCCCTCATGCTTCTTTAATAATGTCCAAACCTTAATTCTTGCCTTTCATTATGTCCTGGAGAGACCTCTACAAGTTGTCCCAAAAAATGTATACTCACTTTAAATAATTTAACTATATTTAATTCAGCGACTCTTGCAGGTTTCGTAGCGTAGACTTTGTCTTTTAAGTATCCCCATTAAAAAAAAACAAAACAAAAAAACCAAAAAACCTAGTGGTGTGAGGTCTGGTGAACGCGCAGGGTATTCTACAAATCCCCTTCGTCCAATCCACCTGTTTGGCAAGATCTTATCAAGGTAGGATCTATCATCGTGATGGTAGTGCAGGGGTGCCCCATCTTGCTGTTTCGTGATGTTTGCGATTCCATTGCTTCACGTTGTCAGCAGTGCCTGGACCAGAACGGACATCAGTTTGAAAACAGGCTCCTGGATTCATCAATTTTTTTGAATTGTTTTTCAGTCTCCATGTCATTTAAATATTGCTATGATCTTGATTTTTTCCTTCCTTCTGCTTACTCTGGACTTTATTTGTTGTTTTTCTCTAGTCTTTTAGATGTAGGGTTAGGTTGTTTGATACTTTTCCATCTTCTTTAGATAGGCCTATAATGCTAAAAACTTCCCTCTCAGGACTGCCTTCACTGTGTCCCAGAGATTTTGAGTTGTTACGTGTTCATTATTGTTTCCAGATATTTTGATTTCTTCCTTGATTTTATTGTTAACCCATTCATTATTTAATAACATGTTGTTCAGCTTTTATGTATTTGAATGTTTTTGAGTTTTATTTTCTTGAAGTTGCTCTCGAGTTTCAAGCCATTGTGATCTGAGAAGATGCTTGATATGACTCAATCTTTTTGAATTTGTTAAGGCTTGTTTTGTATCCTACCATGTGGTTTATCTTTGAAAATGATCCCTGTGTGTTTGAGAAGAATGTATATTTGCTTCTTTGGGGTGAAATATTCTGTAAATTTCAATTAAGTCCATTTGATCTAAAGTATCATTTAATACTACAATATCCTTGTTGAATTTTTGTTTGAAAGATTTATCCATTGTTGGCAGTGGGGTGTTAAAATTCTTTACAATGACTGTAATGCTGTTGATCTCTGTCTTAATATCCAAAATTTTCTTTATCTATCTAGGTGCACCTATATTGGGTGCATGTATATTTATAAGTTATATCCTCTTGGACTGCTCCCTTAAGTATTATGTAGTGACCTTCTTTGTCTCTTGTTATGGCCTTTGTTTTGAAGTCTATTTTGCATAATATAAGTATTGCTACCCCAGGTTTTTTTCATGTCCACTTGCATGGAATATTTCTTTCCATCCCTTTACTTTCAGTCTGTGTGGATTTTTGTTCTGAGATGGGTCTCTTGTAGACAGCAAATATGTGGGTCATGTTTTCTTATTCATTCAGCTACTTTTTATCTTTTGATTGGAGCACTTAATCCATTTACATTTAGGTTATTTTTATTTTTTACTTTTTTTTTTTAATTTTTATTTTGGTTTTTCAATTACAGTTGTCCCCTTTTCCCCTAATTTCTCTCCCCCACCCAACCCACCCCCTCTCCCGCAATCATATCCCTCCCCGTTGTCCATGTCCATGAGTCTTTTATACGGGTTCTTTGACTAATCCCTTCCCTTACTTATCCCCCTTCTCTCCCTCTCCCCTCCCCACTATTGACGGCTATTCTGCTCTTTGTTCTATTTAGTTCGTTTGTTTGTGTTGTTCTTTAGTTTCCTGTATTAGGTGATATCATATGGTATTTTTCTTTCTTTGCCTGGCTTATTTCACTAAGCATAATTCTCTCTAGTTCCATCCATGTTGTCGCAAATGGCAGGAGTTCCGTCTTTCTTTCTGCTGCATAGTATTCCATTGTGTAAATGTACCACAGATACATCTCCTAAAGCAAGAGAAATAAAGGAAAAAATAAATAAATGGGATTACATCAAACTGAAGAGTTTCTGCTCAGCAAAAGAAAATATCAGCAAGATGAAAAGGAAACCAACCATATGGAAAAACATATTTGCCAATGACATCACAGATAGGTTATTATTGATAATTACTTACACATTGTCATTTTTCCCATTTGTACCTGTGTTCCTCTCTTTCTCTATTCTCCTTCTTAAAGCATTCCCTTTAGCATCTCTTGCAGTGTTGGTTGGGTGGAGATGTACTCTTTTAGCATTTTTTTTTAATCTAGGAAGCTCTTTATTTCTCCTTCCATTCTAAATGGGAGCCTTGTTGGATAGAATAGTCTTTGTTGCAGGTCCTTGATTTACATTACTTGGAATATTTTGTTTCAGTCTCTTCTGGCTTGTAATGTTTCTGTTGAAAAATAAGCCTTATCAGAGCTCCCTTGTATGTTATGAGCTGTTTCTCCCTTGCTGCCTTTAAGATTCTCTTTGTCTTAAAATTTTGCCATTTTAATTGTGATATGTCTTGAAATGGGTCTCTTTGGGTTCCTCTTGATTGGGATCCTCTGTGCTTCATAAACTTGCATGACTTTTTCCTTTACCAAGTAAGAAAAGTTTTCTGTTATTATTTTTTATAATAATGTTTTGGTGACGATGAACTCCTTTAGTTCTTCTTGTCTGGGAAGCTCTTTATCTGCCCTTCAATTCTAAATGATAGTTTCATTGGGTAGAACAGTCTTGACTGTGGGTCCCTGCTTTTCATGACTTTGAATATTTCTTGCCAATCCCTTATAGCCTACAAAGTTTCTTTTGAAAAATCATCTGACATCCTTATAGAAACTACACTGTAGGTAACTTTCTCTTGCTGCTTTTAAGATTCTCTCTTTATCTTTAAACTTAGGCATTTTAATTATGATGCATCTTGGTATGGGCCTGTTTACATCCATCTTGTTTGGGACTTTGTGCTTCCTGGACTTGCATATCTATTTCCTTCCCCAGATTGGGAAATTTTCTTTCATTATTTTTTCACTCAGATTTCCAATTTCTTGCTCTTTTCTTCTTCTGGAACCCCTGCGATGTGAATGTTAGTATGCTTGAATTTGTCTCAGAGGCTGCTTACACTATCTTAGCATTTTTAAATTTTTTTCTCTCGTTCTAATTGGTGTTTTTTGTTTCCTTATGTTCCATATCATTGCTTTGATTCTTGGCTTCATCCACTCTACTGTTGATTCCCCATAAATTGTTTTTTATTTCCATTAGTATATTCCTCATTTATGCCTGGGTACTTTTTATGCTGTTGTGGTACTCACTAAATTCCTGAGCATCTTTATAATCAGTGTTTTGATTTGTGTATATGATAAATTGCTCACCTCCATTTTGTTTAGTTCTTTTTATGGAGTTTTGATCTGTTCTTTCATTTGAACCATGTTTCTTTGTCTCCTCATTTTGGCAGCCTCCCTGTGTTTGTTTCTATGCATTAGGTAAAGCTGCTATGATTCCCTGTTTTTGTAGTGTGAACTAATGCAGTAAGTGTCCTGTAGGGTCCAGTGACACAGCCTCCCCTATCACCCAAGCTGGGTACCTGAGGTGCACCATCCATGTGGGCTAGTACATCCTCCTTTTATAGTTGAGCCTTGGCTGCTGTTGGCAAATCAATGGGAGGGATTTAGCCAGGCCAGTCATCTGCAAGGACTGGCTGTGACCACTGAACACCAATTTCTGCCCTCCATGGAGGATCAGCTGTGCAGGGGCAGGGTAGTGGTGCTCTGACATGGTCTCTAGCTGTCCACTGGGTGCACAGGCTCTGGATATTGCAGACCAGGGTCAGCCACCCCCTGTGTTTCACCAGCACCACCCAGTATGAGCTACTAAGCAATCTGCAGATAGCTACTGCTTGTGCTGGGCTTGGAGGTTCCCAGGCAAAGCTAAACTGTAACCCAAACCTGGCTGTTGCTAGTGCTTGGTGTGGGGACATTTAGCCAGAGGTAAGGGGACTGGGAAATCACTGAAGCTGGTTGTTGTTTATTTGAGAGGATTTAGTAAGATCTGTATCCTGAGCCAAGACCAACCATTAATATGGAAAAGCCATTGTTAACAGCTTGGGTATGCCATAAGTGGGGTGAGGCAGAGCCTCAGGGATTCCTCTGGGTGGAACAAACTTTGAAGCCAGGTTGATGGAGTTTCAAATATGGCCCCCACCTGCCAGCTCTGTGGCCATATTGTTAATGAAGGCTACAATGGGACCTCATCTTGCTGCAGCCTCCATGTTCTTTTCCCCACTTGCAAGACAAGCCGAAGATGTTGGATTCCAAATGCCTTGTAACCCTTAGTCCCCTCATCCAACTAATTTTGGTGGTTCCTACTATACAATAGAAAATGATTTTGCCACCTGCCTTTGCCAAAGCTACTTCACAATAAAAAGTTCTGTGATGCCGTGGACAGTTCAAGTTTACTGCCTTATGCTAGAATTAGGAAGTCTCAGATCAGTATGGGAAGAGAACACATACATAAGGATCCTCCAGGACCTTTTAGTTAATAATTCACAGAAATTTAGAGATACAGCAGGATAGTCAGCTTGATGTTAGCAAAACAAATCTCAGTGTAATATTTCATGACTATATACTAAGTTCTGTAGTACTACTTTTTCATTAATTAGACTAGAATACAAATGCTGGTTACAGATTTAATTATAGTTGGTATACATAGTTCTATTTCATGAGTTTAAACTAAGCATTTTTCTATAGTTAGTTAGATCAGACAATATCCTATCTATTGGCTATACTATGGTTTATTCAGTGTAGGCATGGCTAAATATTTTGTATCTTAGCATTTTTTCTAGCTATATGTACATTCAGAAAAATACTTTCCCTTGTATTTTGTCTTTTCAGACTCCATTGATACAGGCAATACTATTGAACTGAAAGAGGATAAACCTGGTGGTTGACACTTCCCAACTGCCTCCCAGAAGGATCCTATAAACTTTGGTCAAAACCCTTGTTCGGTGAAGCCAATTAGAGTGTATCCCACCAGTATGACATAAATATTCAAGTGTTGTAAGACACCCATGTCACATGTGTTCCCATGTGATTGAGGATTTCTGTCTATTAACTTGTTATACTTTTTGAGGTAGGTGTTTCCTGGCTCATTAAGTATTTTTTTAATTGAGGTAATCTACATACCATAAAATTCACCCTTTTCTCTATATACTTCAGCAGAAATTCCAGCAGGGTCTATTTCACTTCTAGAATTAGCCCCTCTTAACTCCCAATCTTCTTCCAATATGCACTGCTATGGCTCCAGCCCTCTCTGTGCAGTCTCTACTACTATAATACCAATACTGCTTCTTCCCTTTGACCATTCAACCCTAAGGATAGAAGTAGCTTATTGATGTTATAGTCTGGATATCTTCACCATTTCCTGTTTGGCTTCCAGCTCTTAAAATAACTTTCTAGCTTGTTTCCCACATTAAATTACCCCTATTAAACTCCTTAGCTTTGGTTCTGCTTTCCTGAGGGAACCTAGACTATTAAAAGTTGCTGATTTAATTAAAGAATAAACCACTAAATTGCCATCTCTTTCAGTTGGCACGGGTTAATGTTTAGGGCATGGGATATTTAGAGGCACATTAATACTTGAGCCATTAATTATAAACAACAAGTAATTTATCTAGGAGCAAACTATGAGAAAATTGATCTATAACTATTAGATGTGCCAAACCACAAGAGTTTATCCCCTAACAAACCACTACTTAGCACAGAGGTATCAAACAGGCCAGGGTCCTTACATTTTAGCAAATAATGGCAATCTTCTCTAACAACCTGTCAAAAAAATGGAACACCCATTTACTACCCATTATAGGGACAAAACTTTTTAATTGTCAAGATCTGAATATACTAGATTGATCCTCAGACCATCCTCCAGGAGTTCAGGCTCTAATATAATCAGCTAGCAGGTGGGACAGTGTAGGCACAGGTGCACAAACACGGATAGCTCAGGAATATTTCTTCAAGGAAGAACCATCCTGAGAGTTACAGCTAGCAGTACTCCAGGAAAGGCTGAGGCATAGTTTTGTAAACACTACCTCTATTCTAACTGCCTCTCCAAGAAGTCAGATGAAATATTTGTCACTTTTCACTTTGATAATCAATGCCATTAACTGTTACCCTTAACTAAGAACTTCTAACTTACCCATTCCACCAACTTCTCTACCCATTCCACAAACTTATCTATTTGTAACCTACACCTAAGTACACAACCATGGACAATGAAGTCAAGAAGAATTCTGGCCTTGGGTTTTTCTAGGAAGCTCTGGTGGTTGTCTTTGCTATAGACCAGAAACAAAAATGTTTGAGACACTGATGCTTACCTTAAAGGACATAGCCTCTTATTGTCTTTACCACAAGCTCAAGTCACACAGAGCCATAATACTATACAAGTAGAAAGGATACTGTGGGGAAAATGGAGTCAGATAGGCTCCCTCACCTCGATGTCCAGGCATGAGCAGCTTAGAGATAATAGAGATTAGCATGCACAGAGCACTTGCCATATGTAAGCAATGATGTCATATTTTGGCAAGCAGCCAGCTCTGTCTATGCATAGGATAGAGGAGGAGTGGGACCCCTGCTGGTAGGAGCGAGCAAGCATGAACACAGTGTCCCAGTACCTGGAATAAAGGCATGTCAGAAATTCCCTCAATTCCACATCTTTTCTTCCAGCTTCCCAAATCCAGATTGAACCTGTCAGGCCTCGAGTGTCTGCAGAACAGTTGGCATAGTTGGCAGGATGGTATGGAACTCCAAGTGCCCAAGGGGGAAATGGGGTGACCAGCCACCAGTATTTGGCATTCAGTGGCAGGTCTCCTTGTGGCTTGGATTCCCCCCCAGGACTGGCCTGAGGTCAGTAGTGTTCCTGGCATGGTAGAGAAAGACCTGAAGGAAGTGGGAGAGAATCTAGGGAAGCCAAGTGTTCAGGCAGCCGTGGGGGCCATGGGCTACGTTTTTCTTTCAGCCGTATGAGCCAGGACGGAGACAGCATTCCACAATGCAGCAAAGTTCCAAGAATTCCAGGGAAAAGGCAAGGCCTTAGAGGCTCAAATTCACACACTGGAAGAGGACGCCAAGGTGACAGGGTCACAGCGATTCCCCCTCCCCAATCATGGAAGATGACTTGGAAGAGGAGGAGGAGCCAGTTCCCCTGCAGCAGCCTATGGCACCAGGTGGGGGGTGGCTGGTCCTGCCCAGATGGTGGAGAAGACCATGTACCAACTCTATATGCAGGCTAAGCCAGTAGACTTGGGGAAGCAGTTTCGGCAGCAGTCTGGTGAGCTGCTAGCAGCTTGGCTTCTCCGTCTGTGGGACCTAGTGGTGGACAGCATTCTGTGCACTGATAACAAGATGGAGATGTTAGCATCCATTATGTCACACCCCTCCTTGTGCCAGTGACTACAGAATTGCCAACGGATGGGGCAATGCAGGGATCACACTCTCTGTTAAGACTGGGTTATGGCTGCAATCTGGATGGCCTGGGCTGATGAAGAAGACGTGTCAGATACCATAACGGGCCGTCTGATGCAGATCTAGTGCAGATCCTGCGGGAGTTGGGCATACGTGAGACTATGTTTAACCTGAACACTTGTGGCCTGGATGATGAGCAGTTCACCACAGGGATGAGAGATTCAGTGTTACAACATGCCCCTTCTGCCTCCTTTGGACCACTTATAGCTATTTTAGCCCCATATGTCAGGCACCACATTAATGAAGTTACTACAAAAGGTTCTAAGCCTAGAAGAGGCAGAGAGCCAGTGATCCCAGGATGGGGTCTGAGTAGTATCGTGAGCCCCCTCCTCTTCTCAGGTAGAGTGAACGCGTGCAGGTGACCTGTGCCCAGATGTAGGCAGATCTTCTAGGGGCTGGAGTTGATCATGACAAGATTGATAGGAAGCCAAATGCCTGTCTCTTGGAGATGTGGAAGCAGCTGTAAGCTGACCAGCATTTCCAGCAACCCCAGCAGGAGAAAAAAATAAAGCAATCTGGGATTATGTCCCAGGAGACCCTTGCTGTGACCCTTGAACACCATATAGCTGTGCCAGCCACCTCCAGAAAGGAGGGCGATATTCTTTGGAAATTTGAATAGGCAGAGGGCTGAGAGACTCATCTGCAGGGGATGAGGGGGGAAGAGGCCACATGTGGAGTTGGCAATCCACTGGTCCCCCACAAATGTCCAGTGGGTCCTAGCCCTAGTAGATACGGGAGCAGAATGCACTCTCTTGTATGGGAACCCTGAGAAGTTCCCTGGGCCTGAGGCCCATATAGATGGTTATGAGGGGCTCAGTGTGAAAGTGAAGACTGTGTGGCTTTCACTGAGTATTGGGCAGCTGTCCCCCGCCCCATGAGTGTAGTGTTTATGTGTCTCCCATTCCTGAATATATATTGGGCATAGATGTGCTCCAAGGGAAATGGATCCAGACCATTGTGGGAGGAGTTTCGCCTGTGTGTGTGAGTGGTGAAATCAGTTTTGAGAGGACATACTGAACATCCCCCAGCAAAGTTACTGACCCCATGGCGGGTGACAGCAACTAAGCAGTACTGATTGCCTGGAATGCATGAGGAAGTCACAGCCACTATCAGGAAGCTGGAGAAGGTGGGAATCGTCAGAATGGCCCACAGCCTCTTAACTCCCCTGCATGGCCGGTGCACAAGCCTGATGGTGGGTTATCGGGGGTTGAATAAGGTTATCTCCCTGATACATGCAGCAGTCCCCTCAGTGATGGGTTTGATGGACTGGTTAACTAATGAGTTGGGAACTTATCATTTTGGAGCTGACTTGGCAAATGCTTTTTTCTCCATTGACTTTGCTCAGAGAGCCAAGATCAGTTTGCCTTTACCTGGGAAGGTTGACAATGGACTTTTACGATGCTTTCACAAGGGTATTTGCACAGCCTGACTATTTGATATGGGCTTGTGGCAGAGGGCCTGGCCAAGTGGTAACAGCCTGCTGTGGGGCACCTCTTCCATTATATTGATGACATTCTGTTAGCAAGTGATTCTCTTACAGAGCTGGAGAAAGCAGTACCACAAGTCTGTCACATCTTAAGAAATGTGGCTGGGCACAATCAATAAGGCCAAGTTACAGGGGCTTGGATTGTCTGTCAAGTTTTGGAGGTTGTCTGGTTAGGTAAGACCAAAGTTATCCCTGATGCAGCGATAGATAAAATTCAGGCGTACTCTGGCCCCACCACAGTGAAGCAATCCCAGGCATTTCTAGATTTGCTTGGGTACTGGGGAGTGTTTGTACCACATCTAGCTCAGGCAGTTCATCCCTTCTCTACACTAGTAAGGAAAGGGGCAAAGTGGGACTAGACCCCTACCACAGAACAAGCATTCCAGGGGGCAAAATGTATTCTCAAGTGTGCTCAAGCTTTGCATACTCTAGATCCTACTAGGCCCTGTGAACTGGCTGTGCACATGACACAGGAGAGCATTGGTTGGGGCCTCTGGCAGCATTCTGAATGGCTGTGGCAACCCTTAGGATTGTGGTCCCAGTTGTAGAAAGGAGCTGAAGTCTGGTACTCCTTAACTGAGAAGCAACTGGCAACAGTGTATGCTGCTCTGATAACCACTGAGGCTATAACAGGAACTGCCCCTGTGACAGCAAAGACCACTTATCCCATCGCAGGATGGATTCGAGACTGGATAGCTAAGCCACATAGTAGGACAGCCCAGACACCCATACTCGCCAAGTGGGGGGCTTATCTGAAGCAAAGAAGCACTCTACTAGCCCTTTGTGGGCTGAGTTGCAGGAAGTATTAGGCCCTGTTACCTATGTAACTGAGAAATCTACTGCCCCCGCCACAGTGGAAGAAATGGAACCTAGTCCTTTCCATGGGGGGAAGGCACCCATCCCTGCAGATGCCTGGTACACAGATGGGTCAAGCAGAGGCCAACCTGCTGTGTGGACTGCTGTGGCAATCCAGCCAGAAACAGGCACTATCTGGTTTGACACTGGAGTTGGCCAGAGTAGCCAATGGGCAGAGTTGAGAGCCATGTGGCTCATGGTTGCAAATGAGGCACCGCCCCTGACTATTTATACAGATAGCTGGGCAATGTATTCTGTGGATCTCTACATGGCATGCTAATAAATGGATGGTTATTCACAGGCCTTTAGGGGGTCAGACCTTTTGGCAAGACCTATTGAAACTAGGTCATCAGAAACAGATTACTGTGTATTATGTGACTGGGCGTGGGCCCTTAGTTTTCCCCAGGAATGATGAGGCCGATACTCTAGCCAAGGTTTGGTGGCTAGAAACAATGCCTAGCAGCCCATCAGGGAGGGAAGTTGCCCCATGGCTGCACCGATGTCTTTTGCATGCTGGGCAAAAGACCATGTGGTCAACTAAAGTCCTGGTGATCACCTGTCACCTTAGCAGAGGTTCGGGAGGCTTGTGGGACCTGTGTTGTCTATTCACAGGAGCATCCCTGAAGGCCTGCAGGAACTTCTGGACAGGTGGTGTGAGGACAAGTACCGCTGACTCTGTGGCAAATTGATGTAATTGGACCCTTACCCAGCTCAGAAGGACCCTTACCTAGCTCAGAAGGGTATAAGTATGCAATCACATATGTAGACATAGCCACCGGACTGCTAGCTGCATACCCTACATGCCACCCAGATCAGAAAGGAGTACTTGCTGTGCTTGAGTGCTTGTGTGTCACCTATGGGTGACCCCTGATTATTGAAAGTGATCAGGGAACGCATTTTACTAGGGCCCAAGTGCAACAGTGGGCCCGTGGCATGCAGATAAGACTGGAAATTTTATGTGCCATGTCACCCCTAGTCTGCGGGGAGGATTGAATGGTATAATGGCTTGTTGAAGCAAGGCCTTCAGGTCATGGCTGCCACCCCTACTTTGAGGGACTGAACAGAACACCTGTGGACTGTTCTCCAAACTCTAAATGAGAAAAGTAGGAGGGGAGGCCCAGTTCTGGTGGAAGCATTACTCCACTGAACTGCCACTCTTATGCAGCTGCAGGTGCAGACCAAGGACGCTCTCTGAAGCCAGGCATAGGAAGATAAGGGAATATTCTGTTGCCTGTACTGGAGGACCTGGAACAAGGCCAGATGGCTACTTGGACCTGGCCTTGGGAGATAAAAGCTCCCCACATGCATTGGCTAGCTTTTGTTTCTCCCCGGGGTTTAGAAGAAGAAAGAAACCTGCAATAGGGCTGTGAGTAATTGGACAATGACCCCCAGTGTTACAAGTAATATATCCAGGGCCAGCACACCATGAAAGACTCCTCTGTGGCTCCTTTGTAATTTCTCTATGGTCAACTGTGAGTTCCCCCTTCTTGTGGCAAGTAGATGTTGAGACCCCAGTTTAGGCATGAAAAGCGTGGTACCTGTGCCCTAGGAGGCCCCCTCTGCCGGCCACTGCCTTGTCAACCAATCAGAAACTTGTATGTATATTGCTTGAAGAGAGGGACTTGCCGCTGTTGGTTCCAGCAGCTGCTTTGTCTTTTTGCCCCTAAGGTGGAAACTAACACCTTAGTTGAATGGATACTTACTTATGCTGAAGTGGCCAACCAGTCAGCCCATTGGATCTGCACTGAGATTCCTCTCAGCATGTCTGCTGGCCTCCCCTGGTGCATATCTCCAGCCTCCACAGTGAGCTCACAGCTGAAGCCTTGGAGATGGCTGACGAGCTCCCCTCTGTATTGAAAACCCCAGAGGAAGGGCCCATGTAGGCTGAGCTCCTGTAGGTTGGTGACAAAACCATACCACTGAGCTTTATTGGAAAGCAAGAGATAATTCATGGGCCACAGTGCCCACTGGAACCCTCTGGGTATGTGACTCGAATGGGTGGCCTTACTTGCCCAGGAATTGGACCAGCTGTTGTATGTGGGGCTGGCCTTATCTGCCCTCCCAAGTCCATAAAACCCTTGTAACTTGGCCAGCCAACTGCGAAGTGTTTAAGGTGCAACACCAGGTAAAGCACACCCTCTAGTGGTACTACCCATTAGCTATTTTTTCCCCTCTAGCTGCATCCATAGTAACAGAAGCTGAGGTAATGGCATTGGCATTACACACTGCCCAGGCATTGAATTCAATGCATGATGCCTTGAACCTCTTGAACTAGGAAGTGTATCAGTTATGAAAAGTAGCTTTGCAGAATCACATGACCCTAGATATGCTCACTGCCTCCCAGGGTGGGGTGTGTGCCCTTGTCAGAGCTGAAGATACTGTGCGTATATCCCTGATGTCCACCACAATGTTAGCCAAGCCTTGCAAGCATTGGCCTCTGAAGTACATGCCATTGAATGCCTGACTGATGACCCATTGCAGGAATGGTGGTCATCCCTAACCTCTGGATGGCAGTAGGCTCTTGCTGTATTAGAGGGCAGTATCTGTCTGTTAGTTACTTGTTGCTGTAGTCTCTATTGCTGTTGTGGTTTATGGGTGCAGGGCTCAGCCCCCCTCACTAAGGGACCCTCGTGGAAAATGGACCTCGCATAGATTGTACAGTAGGGAACCCTTGAAAGGGTGAAGTGTGGGGAAAATTGAGTCAGTCAGTCTTCCTCACCTGGATGTCTGGGCATGAACAGTTTAGAGATGATAATTAGAGACTCACATGCACAGAGCTCTCACCATTATGTAACCAATGATGCCATATTTTGGCAAGCAGCCAGCTCTGTCTATGCATAGTATATAGGGAGGGTGGGACCCCTGCAGGTAGGAGCGAGCAAGCATGAACATGGAGTGTCCCAGTACCTGGAATAAAGGCATGTCAGATATCCCCTCAATTCCATGTCTTTTTATTCCAGCTGCCTGAATTCAGATTGAACCTGCCAGGCCTTGAGCGTCTGAAGAACAGGTATCATTGTGGAGGTGGGTCTTCAACATGGCCATTTTCATAGGGAAGAAAGGGAGGCACATGAAGAAAATCTGATTTGTTGTCTTACAAATCGTGGCAACTTGTCCCAGCCTGGCCATTTATTTTTCTATCTGTCACTCTCAGGATAGTTCTTTCTTGAAGAGATGTTCCTGGGATATCCGTATATGGGCACCTGTGGGACAGACACTATTCTTTTAAACCAGTAAGAAACTACACTGGGCTTGTTCAAGTCCTGAAGTCTTTCTCTTTAACCATCATGAAGAAAATGAGTTTATGACCCAGCTGAATTTTACTTTACTAGAATCACCAGTCTCTTAGTTATGTTACCCCAAGTCAAACACCAAGTTTAGAGGGTCCAGTAGGAACTAGGGCACTTACCCTGGTGTGCATGCCTTGACACTTATGTTCTCTTTGGAGAGATGCCTTCAGCCCTGAGCATTCTCCTCTTGCTTCTCTGGGAGGACTTCACCACTACCATTGACTCAAGTTCATAAAGTGATCCAAATATGTTATCCTTAAGAACTACCACCAGAACAATTTTTTGGAGATTTTGGAGTCAATCTGCAGCTCCAAGGCAGTTCCCCCACATAATCATGAGGAACATTAGACACAACTCTCCAACTTATTCTTGTTTTAAATACTTCCCTGATCTCCTAACATATCTAGACATTTATATGACATTTTCATGTGGGTGCCATAATAGGCATCTCAGGCTTAGATGCAAAAACCTTGGGAAAGATTAGGATAAAATTCTGGGAGAATCCATCTTATCGGCATTACCCCAAACTACCCAGCAAGTCAGAAAGCCAGGAATCTTTCTAGATTCTGCCTTACCTTTCATTCCCCATGCCTAATCCATCCAAAAGACCTGTTCATTTTGTTTCTAAAATAGATTTTTAATCTATTCAACTTTTCCACTTCTATTGACTCATCTTAGTCCCAGCAAGACTTCTGCTTCTCTATCTAAAGATTCCAGGGGTCAATAGTGAAGGCAGAGCTATTTAAGATTTAAAAAGGACAATTATATTGCTCCATTGTTTAAAACTTCCCTAGTGGTTTTCCATAGCTATGGATTGAAATCTGCCTTTTCTACCATAAGAGTTCAGACTTTTTCATGAAATAGCTCCTGCTTCTCAATGCCTCTCCCCTTCACTCATTAAATTTTAGGCACACTGCTTCCTTTCAGTCTTTCAAGCATACCAAGGTACTTCTGCCTGAGGGCTTTATTTGCCATGCCCTCCAATCAAATGATTTCTGCTAGGGCCCTTACATGTCTGAAACATAAAAGATTTTAAAAAATGGAGCAAGTGTTAATGTCATCTCAAAAATTTCTGACCACTTTATCACTACCTCCACAGTTCCTGCCAAATTGTATTTCACTCTATTTCCTTTATATAACTTATTTACCAAAAATAGCTTGTTTGACTCTTATTCATTTCCTCCATTTCCTCCATCAGAGCACAAGATTCTGTTCCTGTGGACGTCACCTGACTAGACTGATACTCAGGCACAGAGGTATGCTGCCAGATCGTCAGGGAAACACTTGCTGTTGAGCTGCCAAAAGTGCCTTAGCCAGCGGCTTTTATGCGCAGCACCTCTGGGATCCCCCACAGCATTTGAGCTAAGGCCACACTCTGAGTATGGAGCACAGTAGGGGCACTAGAAAACTTCTGAGGGACTCCATTTTTGGATCACCAAGGCTCTCCCGGGGCTGCACTGTAGTCTGAGTTGTTCCTAAATCTTCCATCCTTTCTTTCTTTCACAGGCATCAGATCAGCATTATCTGAAGGCTTGCCTTGACGATACCTGCCCCTTTCCCCTTTATCTTTCATAGGTGTTATCTCCTATAAATCTTATACTTCCAACTCTGTTTGGCACTGACTTTCCAGAGGACCCACTGTAGCCAATATAAGTAATTTGATATATCAAGTGTTTTGGGGACAGAATCACCTCACTGTCCCCAGATAGCCTACGAAGACCCAATTCCAAATGACATGTGGAATAAGTAGTTGCTGACACAAGGTGGCAAATCAATTGCTTAAAAACTTCACCAATAGTGACTTGAGAGAATGTTCCTGTTGAGGGGAAATGCTCTGGCCAGTGCGATGATTCAGACCTTTAAGTATAGAGGAAATAAAACTGGTTAATTACTATATTGTAGTGATGCCCTACTGCAGAAGAATAAGAAACTGAGGAGTTTTCATTATCAATGTCAAGTGAGAGAACTAGAGTGCTGCTTTGGTAGCTAGCTTACAAAAGGCCCTTATCTCCTGCAATAGGAGAGGGAACATAGCTGTGGAGCAAATTCAGGAGCTGATAATCAACAGGCTTCAAGGACAGTTGAATACTCTGTCAAAGGAGATTGGCTACAATGTTAGAACTGTAGCTGGATAAACTTGGAGACTCTGAAACACAGGGTAGATGCTCCTAAGGACTGTGATTCTTCAGACAGCCCTGAACCAACACTCTCATATCCCGTAGAGGAGACTCATCTCTTTATTAGGAACCAGCCTTCCCTCACACAGGAAGACACTGCAAAGGCTTCTACCCCCATACAATATCAGATTTCCCCATGAGGGAGCATTCTTTCTTGGATGCCAGGCTGGTAACTAGAGTTAAATACCAGCACACTTCAACATAACTGAGCTCAGGGTGTGTTGGGCCTGAATAAGGAGAAAAGTGATTATACCCCAACAAGCTGCAGTAACTAGCTAGCAATTCCAGCAGGAGCCTGGGAAACATCTCTAGGACTGGATTGTGGGGATGCCTGTTCAAAGGGCCAGAACATATAACTTAAAAGCACTGTCTCAGGATACTATATTTAAACCATGGCAAGGACCCTAAGGGACGGTGCAAACTCACTATTCTTAGATGACTCTTAGGCAATTTAGCTTTGCTTAGAATTGACCATCTCTTTCTCTAGCCTTTTGAGTTAGTATGGCAAAGAAGGTATTACATGTCTCAGGGAGGTAGGAACATGGGAATGAGTGAGTTGCATTAAGGCCAGAAAATCCACCAGGTATGTTTCAAGAGAGGTCATAGATATACCATTAATCAAGGTACTGGTAAAAGGGGGTCCATGTCACCAGGTTCAGTAGCAGCTCTTCTGCAGGCCAAGGCTTTTGTTAGAAGAGACAGCCCCCAAATCTGGGTGCATTGGTAGCCTAGAAGATAGTAGAGCCTCAAAACAATGCCAGGTGGTAGTACAACCACTAGAAACCAGGGTGCTACAATTACTGTATCAACCAGAAAGTTTGGAAGGGTAGCCAAGGAGGCTTGTCCCACAGGAAGTCATAGAGATGATTAACTGAACATGGCACTCCTGGGGCAAAATAGAATGATAGACAAAAAAACTTTGCAGAATTTATACCAAAAAAAAAAAAAAGAAGCAAGAATACATGAACAGTAGGCTGAGGACAGTTGTCTCAAAATTATAGTGCCTTAACCACTTCCCAGATCTAAACAATAATTTTTAAACCTGTAACTCACTGACTAAAGAGGTGGCCACGTCCCAGAAGGAAGGTCTCCATGACACCATAGCAAGTATACCTCTCATCCTTCCCCAAACATACATATTGGTTAACTGGGTAGAAATATTCAGACACAACTTTTCTTGGCAACATGGTCCAAGTTGACATAATTACCTGGAGACCTTAAGCTCTGTCATGATTTCTTTGTTAGAATGTGGGCCAAGGGGAGTCCAGATAAGTGGAGTTATGGTAAAAGCATGAGGTTCAGCAGGTCTTGCCCTCCTAGATATTATTCCTTCTGAATATGTAGTTAGCATGAATGTACTCAAAAATTGAAGTAACACACATATTGGCTTCTTGGAACGAAGAATAACTGCTATCATAGTGGGAACTTTCAAGTGAAAGCCTTTAAAACCACTGTGCCACCTTGGCCAAGATTGTGAATAAAAAATATCACATTTCAGAGTAGGGGGTATGGCACATGTTATTACCACTCTCAAGGATGTTAACATTTCAGGCCTGGTGCTTTTTATCACAGAAACATTTAGTTCATCAGTCTGGCCGGTGTTCTACTCGGATCGGTTGAATAACTAGTTTCTTAAGACACTCAACCTAGGAGTAGCTCCAGTTGCTGCTGTCATGCCAGATGAGATTATCTTTGCTAAGAAAATTAATAAAACTCAGATGTGGTATGTGATCAGTGATAAGGTGAATGAATTATTTTCTACCCCAGTCATAAAAGAGGATCAGTTTAATTCATGTGGAGTGGTTAATATACATTTAATATTTGTCTAGGACTATGTTAACTTTCAGGCTCTGTCATAATATATTCAGAAGCTTGGACCATTTTGGATGGCTCAGAACATATAAAACCATTATAGAGGGAGCCATGCTAATTGCATAGGATGAGCAAGAAATGGCTGGTACCCTGGACGCTTTGGTAAGATATGTGCACTTTAGGGAATGGACATTGTACCATGTGACAATTCTGGGACCTGCCATTTCAGGCATGATTTTAGAGATCCAGGGTAAGGAGAATAAAGTGGTAACACTCCCCCTCCCCAGCATTGGATGAGTTGTTGTAAATAATGTTGTATGTGCTTCCTTCTTTGGCACAATGTCTGATAGGCTTCTTTAGATTTTAGAAACAATATATACCAAACCTAGGAATATTGCTTTAGCCCATACAACAGACCATCAAGCTCTGAGATGAACTCATAGTAGGAACATACTCAGCAGTGGGTCTAGTCTTCCCCCGGGCTATACCATCCAGAGAGATGATGTCTATGACTTTGATTGTGGTTATGGTTTTATAGATCTTTGCATATGTTTAAACTCACATCCTATACAGACATTTGCAGTTATTTGTATATCAATTACATCAATAAAGTTGTTAATAAATAGAGTACAAACTAAAAGAATTATCAGTAGCGGGACAAGGTTCAGTATAAAATGTATGTGAAGCCCCAGTGGGAGAATCACGATGCAGTCCCCTGGGACAGAGGAGCCTTGTCATGTCATCTAAAGCAGACAACTATACACTTTGTAAATAATAGTTTATGTGCTACCAGACCCTGGTAGAGAGGGAATATTAATCATGAGGTACCAAGAGAGCACACATGGAATTTCCCACTTTGTTCAGGAATAAGTTAGACCCACTAGATCACCAAAATTTAGCCTTCTATACAATAGGTCTGCTGGAACCCTGGGGACCTGCTCCTTGAACATGCACGGGGAACTGCATCCACATGGCATAAGGGTAGACTGTGACAGCTATAGAGTCATGCCATCTGAATTTCCCTTCAAGGAATTTTGATACCTGTGAGGAGTGAAATGATCTATACCTAGCTATAGAAGAAAGGTATCTACCTTCTATCATTGGCCTCTTATTCAATCCAATAGGCACCTGCCAAGACAGACATGAGTTGAGGAAGCTAATGTCAATTCAAGGGCACCTATCAAGTTTCACTTCTAATCTCTCTAGACATGTACTTCCCAGACAGCTGCAGCAGTTGAACTATAATTTACCCTATGGTTTTTACTTGTCTGTGTCCCTCAGACCTCCTATTTCCTCTAGGGGACCCTCCTTTCCTTGATTCCCAAGTCACTGTCATTTAAACCAGTATATGGCTAAATCTGTTCTTGCCCTGAGAAAAGGAAAATGAAGATATAAATCTAAGAGATCCACAAGAATCAAGAGACAAGAGTTATTGGTGCATCACTTAAGCTACAAAAATATTGATGTATAAATGCAGGTTAAACAGGGCCTCATCATTCTTCTTGTATAAAAAAAAATTTTTTTTTCTAGTCCCATTAGTTCAAGCCAACACCAAGAAGGGGATTTCAGGAAAAACCAAGGTACCATATTTTGTGCACTTTTTTTCCCCAAAAGTTGGGGGAAATGTCTGTGCATCTTATGGAGCAAACATTGCTTCACAGACTGATGTGTATTATTTGACCTGTCAGCAGTGATGACAGCTGTTAGAAGAGGAAGTGGTGGGTTCATGCAAAACCCCTGGGAATGTATAAATGTCCCACTTTACTGCTGAATCTCAGGGTGTCTGGTCAGTTGCCGTCCGTCTCTGCCCATCACTCAGGACCTGGGAGAGTGCAGAGAGCCGCCTGACACTCCCAGCTACACCGCTGACCTGTTGAATCAGCTGAGGCTAATAACGGGTGTGAGGCACAGTGCCAATTGCCAATTGTCTTTGACACTGGGTGGGGTCTGTTATGGTAGGACCACCTCCAATCACTGATCACTGTGTCTTAAGCTCTGCCAATCAAAAGAGGCAGATGAGTGGAGCTGAAGTAACATGTTCTTGGCTGGCTACTGGCTCTGTTAGATGCTACAGCTGTCTCGTCTATCTCCATACTGTTTCCAGTGCACAGCAGATTTCTGTGTGAGGAGGCCAGCAGTAACTGGGTGAGAAGCCATAAATGCTGGAGTTTGTAGTATATAAAGGGAGTTATGGTGGGAACACTATTCTATTAGTAACACAGGCACTGAGGGGATTAAGGAGTATCACTAGCCCTAGCAGGCATTGGGGGTAGTCTGCCAGAACCTGTAACGAGGATAGTGATACTCTCAGTGACTGTTACAACTAGTGAGACCTCTTAACTCCCTCAATGATAAGAGAGTGGAGGAAACAGGAGGATCAGCTGCAAAAAGTAGATAAAAGTAAGCACACTTTTTGTGGGCATGCTGCGAAGTGGCCACAGTTAGATGTGGACATGAAAGAATGGATCACATGTCACTGGAATAATGGCTTCTCAGTCTCTACAAAAATGATAATATATGAAGCCAAATGCATTGCTGTAAAGAAAGACATTCAGGATTTTATTGCATCACAAATTTATGAGGAGATGTGGTCTTGCTATGTGCACCAAAACTAGAATTGTGCAAAAAAATGCCAAAAATATATGAACCTAGGATCTGTATTTTCACAAGTTTGTAACTGATGCTAGGAAGAAAAATGAATTCGAAATTGGCCGGATTGGGAATATGGATGAAGTCCCGCTAACCTTTGATGTGCCATGTAATAAGACTTTTGATCTGAAAGGTGCCAAAACCATAACCATGAAAACCTCAGGACATGAGAAAATCCATTACACGGTTATGTTGTCCTGCTGTGCAGATGGCACCATATTGCCACCGATGTTAATTTTCAAAAGGAAAATTTTTCCAAAAGAAGTAATTCCACAAGGAATTGTTGTGCATGTTTATGAGAAAGGATGGATGGACAAAAATGGAATGAGAGTATGGGTTGAAAAAGTGTGGTCTTAATGTCCTGGAGGGCTTCTGAAAAAACCTGCCTTATTAGTGCTTGACCAGTTTAGAGCACATATTAGCAAGACTACAAAAAAGAGCTTTAAAAAAGTGAAGACTCATCTAGCTGTAATTCCAGGGGGGTCTTGCTATCCAGTCACAACCTCTTGACATATCAACAAACCATTTAAAGTCTTTATGCGAGAAGAGTGGAACAAATGGATGGCTGCTGGTAATCATGGTCTGACACCTACTGGACGAATAAAGAGGCCCACTATCACCCAAGTTTGTGAATGGGTGAAAACATCATGGCACTCAGTGAAGGATGAAACTGTTGTACGGTCATTCAAAAAATGTGACATTAGCGATGCCTTAGATGGAACTGAAGAGAGTATCATATATGAAGATAGCGAAGAAAATGATATCAGTGATTGTGAGCAACTGAGCTTCATAAATTCTGACACTAGCAATGATGAGTTCTTGGGATTCCCAGAAAACTAGAAGAGTACTTTAACCTTAAAGTCTCTCTTCATTTGCTAATGACAGTAATGATGGTTCTTAATACTGTTGTTGACTTCTGTTCACTTTACATGGTTGAAATATTATTCTGTTATATTTTATTATATATTTTAGTACACCATTTGGTTCAGGCTATTTTTTTCCCCTTGTTTTCCTCCTCTAAACCTAGGTGCATCTTATGGTCAGGTGCATCTTATAGTGTGAAAAATATGGTATATTTTCTCTGGGAGTTCTTGCTCTGTTAACAAGACTTTAATTTTGTTTCAGGCAGTAAAGGTCCAGAGCATTTTATATCCTAAGATAGAACATATTGAAGATTCTGAAAGATTCTTATGTCTGCAACTTGTTTCTATCATTGACTTAGAGGTAGAAATGTTGAACCAGTTGATTTGTCATTGTCCACCCAGAGCAGAGTGTAGTACTGAGCAGTAAATGGTGATATAACAGCCAAATCGGCTTCCTTGGAAACCAGAAGGCACCTTCCAGCTTGAGATTCATTAATATTATCCTAGTCATCCTCAGACCAAATTAATTCTTATTGTAATTGGATTGGAGTTTCTGGTTATTTGGGATTTTGCCCTCCTAGGCAAAGGTACTTTATTTTGAAAGGTAGAAAGAATATGTCTGTATGCAAATATAGACAGTCTATGGGACAGGGAAAACATGATTTTCAGCCCCTTATATACAATACCAAGCCGTGGCTGGTTTGGCTCAGTGGATTGAGCGTCGGCCTGCGAGCTAAGTGTCGCTGGTTCGATCTTCCAGTCAGGGCACATCAGAGAAGGAAAACTCCGACTCCAAAAAACCTCTGCTGCCTTGCAGCATACCTCTTCAGGGGAAAGGCTAAGGGAGTAAACCCCGACAGAAAATCCGGAGCCGGAGTCCCTAAGGCGGTTTGACGTTGTAGTCAACACCGGCAACTCCTGCGGCGCACCTGAAGCCAAGCTGTATTGACTCCGTCTTTCCCTTGGACCCTTCAGCTGCGAAGAGAGGGGGGGTCTGCTGCATGGGCAACAGCAGACCCTCCATATCACCCTGCCCAGGCTCTGTAGCTTCAGCTTCACTGGAGAGGACACTCCAGCGTCATCGCAAGATGTCGATTCAACACGGGAGGAGACAGATACCGTGTCACTCCCGAGTCGGACTGCACAGCCATTCTCGGCGGTGCAGATAGACTCTTAAGAAGCTACACCATCGTCTCTCGAGACGGACGGCTGCCGACGACGATATACAATACCATTTGAAAGTTTTGTGTGCTTATGGACACAAAGTTGTCCAGAGTGCTGAGCTAGTACTCAATCTGTAGAACCCAGCTTCAGGCTCATTTCCTTCGTTCAGAAGCTTGAGAGGTTTCTGAAGTCCTGGGTAGTTTTGAGTCAGGCTGACAACCTTTCCCACTCACCCCACTATAGATAACCAGGACAAAAGGTGCAATGTCATGCCCAGGCCTCACAGACATCTTTGAGTTGTGGATCAGTAGGGTTTTGCCATCAATCACAACAGCTTCAAGAAAAAGGTAGTCCACAAACAGGAAGAAGCCCATGGTAATCATCAGAATTCCCCAAGTTCAGTCATTTCCTTCCAAGCTTGACGTGTCTTTGGATGCCACCAACAAAGCCATCCACTTCATATAATGTACCAATGGGATCAGGTTTCAGTCATAAATACACCTCTCTAAACTGGCTGGCACATGTTTTCCCCCCATCACTGCTAAGTGCTCTGAGATTCCATGAGATTTCCATCTATGGGGTCCACCAAGCTGAGTCCTGGGTCAGTACAACTTTGAGAACAAGTACAGCACCTGTGATGGGGACTAAATTCTTTCCACTAGCAAAGGCCAGATGAAAAAGGCACTCCTGCCTCAGAGTGATGGGGAGGTGACAGCCTTCCTCTAGGACATGAAGCAGAGCCAACTGTCCATTGGTCTCAGCTGTAAGAATCAAAGTTTAGCTGTATGGCCTTTCTTTGTAACCAAGACCCTGAACTACATCTTGTGCCTGGCAGTGCATATTCAGTATACTTTTTAGTTACCTTCCACTACCTGATCAAGAAAGATAAATCAAAAAGCAAGAGAGCACTTGGCATGGTAATCCTTCAGACACCAATAACTGAGTAGCAGCACACAAGGAAACTCAGGAGATACTTTCACATCAGGCACAATTTTCATTGGCATGCCATCTTCTACAAGACCAGTGTATACCAATGCCTGATGTTAGATGAAGAATTAGACTACTGGATATTACTTGCAAGTATTACCCATTTTTCAAGGTAAGAGACTACAAGTCAAACCAACTCCTTGAGAGAATTGTGCCAAGCATTTTACTTCATATCAATCAAACTTTAGTAAGCACAGCTGGCAAGATTACTTGGGTGGCCTATGACAAAAGTGCCACATCATCATGCCCAAGGAAGCCAGAGAACAAGGAAAGAAGGGCTCTTCATTCTGATATACTACAACCATGGTAAATGAAGCCAGAAGAGCCACTCAGTATGATGAGGCTGCATATAGGATCTGCAGCTGCTCTACTATTATGTCCTATGCAGGGTTTGTACATCTTGAGCTGCATCATGAACTAGACTCAGGGTGTTAGCCGAGGATAGAAGCTGTTAATAGTTCATGTTTCTCAAAACAAGTTGGCATTAAAATATAAGAACATACATGCTGGAGGAGCTGTAGCAAATGACCACCAAAGCCAAGTATAAGCAGGCCTCATAGTCTGGACTTTCCAACAACACTAACATTGCTAGGTCTACCTACAATGCCAAGGCTCTAACAATGTCCTAGTCTACCACCTTGTTGCTACTGGGTCAGGACAAATATCTATCTCCAATTGTGGGAATCACACCACTCCTAGAACCCAAAGATCTGGCATGCCAGGACTGTGATATCAGCTATAAGTTAATGCCAGAGAATGCGCTGTGCTCACTCAATTCTATCTCATTTTATACACATCTGTTCCAGCTCAGTAGTGGGAGGCTAGAAGAGATACTCTACAGTAGTAGTGTACCATCCTATTAGGTCTCCTGGACCATGACAAGATAAGTATGACATGGGTAGTAGAGTGAATTCTGTTACAAACATGAAATGTATCTCAGCTCTGACTACAGGGAGCATAACTGACCAAGCTCCCTCAGTGCTGTGCTCTAGAAGCCATCACTACATTTTCCTCATGACTTATCCAATCCAGGGACTGATCATGGCAGGGATACTAAGGCTGGCCTGTTCATGGGAGAAGTGGGACTACTCTGACAAGCAGCTTTGGCTCAACTCTCCCTAAGAATTGCATTGCAGGCTAAGATAATTCCTCCCCACCTTCATTCATTTTTTCATTTCTTTATTCAGGGCCAGAACTACACTGCAACCTGACAATACTCTAGCCTCTTTGGACTTCTCCCCATTTTCTCATGGGTGTTTATCTTAATAAGTTTCTTGCACATTTAATTCAGTGTTGGCATCTTTCTTGAGGGACCTGAGCTATTATACATCCTCAACTTATAGAATTTACCATCTATCCAAAAGAAAGCAATTCTACATAAACTCTTTCAGAAAAGAAAGGAATACTTCCCAATTTTGGGGGTGTGTGTGAGAATAACCCTGATATCATTAACAGAAAAAAGTTATGAGGAAATAGAACTATAGGCCAATATGTCTTATGAACATAACTATTGCAAAGATCCTTAAACTTAGCAAATCAAATCCATCAAATACAAAAATACTCATGACTCTGAGATTTATTCTAGGAATGTTAGATTAACAAAAAAAAATCAGTAATCAACATTGTTAATAGAATAGATACAGGTAAAGCATATTAAAATTTAATACTCCTTTATTGCAATAATTCAGCAAACTAGGAATAGAAGACAACTTTTCAACCTAATAGGGTGTGCATAAGAATTCTACACCTTACATAATCCTGGATTATAAAATATTAAGTTTTTCCCCCAAGATTAGAAGGCAACAATATCTACCTACTTCTCCCCAACACCATGTTAGAGGTCATAGCCAGTACAAGAAATAAGTTTATAATATTTACACCTAAGTGTTTATTTACCCTATGAAAGTGGGCAGGCAGGCAGGCAACAGGCAGTGCAGTGGACTTGAGCTGCAGCACCCACAGCCTCTGCCTCGGTGCACTAAGAGGAAGGAACGCAGTTGGAGGGTCCCAAGGTCCTTCAATGCATTCTCACCCCAGAGGCTGGGCATGGGGGTGTTACGATTGCAGTGCCTTTCCACAAGCTCCCAGGAATACTTCCAGGACTTGACAGAGCGAACAAGCACTGAGGGAAGAAGTGTGGCCCAGATAAGCATGGGCATTGGCAGCTTGACTAGGAACACTTATTCAGGGCAGCCCTTCCACTGAGATACTAGCCACTGTGCTTGTGAGCAAGGCTTAGAACAGATGGGTAGAACTTGGAGAAATTTGTGATTAAATGAAAGCTAGGGGACCTTTCTCCCAGTTCTAGCCTTCTGGCCCTTCCCCACACTGTTTACCTCCCTTTGTCCCCTGCCACCACTCATTGGGTCAGACCCACTCACATCTTGTGGGACCAGGGAAGCAAAGCTGGGGACCTCTGACTTGGTTCTAGAGCCCTGTTCACACCTATCTCCCCTTCCATCTTTTTCAGGGCACTGAGCAGGGGCTCTGAAAATATTATTGGTGGAAACGAGGCTCTTGCATTGTCTAAAGGAAAAGAATTTCCTGAGACCCACATGGGAGGATGTGGCTCTGTGGTATGGTATACTGATAATGTAAAATTAAGGGGGTTCCTCTCCTGACTTTCCAATGGCCCATCTCCCTTTATCCTGCTATGGAAAAAGTCCAACCTTGTCTTCAGTAGGGCCAGGATGAAGGCCACTGCCCAGAGTTTGTGCATTATATTAAAGTACAGTTCAGTCCAGCATCCAGCTAGCTTAGCATGTGTTCCCAGCTCCTATCCATTTAAGGCTCCCTCCTGGAGCCTGCATGTGGGGTTGCATGGCCATGGGCCATGTGGTTGCTAAGGCCACATGGCCATGGAGGCCCCATGGCTATGGAGGGAACAAGTGAGTACACCATGTGAGTGCAGGCCACAAGCAAGAGAGAGCCTCTTTGTTCCCCTGGGGTTATAACAAGAGCTTGAATTGGGGATGGACCAGGTGCTTTCTAAAAATGGCCAATCAATTTCGCAAGTTTTCATGGGCTTTGATAGTTCCACCTCCTAGACAGGCCTCTATGCTCCAGCACCTCTCCCTGTGCCCCCCAATAGTCTAGTACTGGTACTCAAGGGGGAAAGGGGAGTGTTAATTCCATTGGCGGAGCACAATACTGTGGTCCCCCGGGGTATGAAACTATAGCTTCCTGGCTCAGCAAGTAGGCCTATGTTTCCCCATTTTATTAAGTTCCATGTCTAGTTCTCTTTTCTCCCTTTTAGCTAAATACTGAGGGTAACAGAAAGGGTTACATTGGGATCCAAAGAACCTTGGCTATTTTTGCCTTGTTTCCCTAAATTGTAAGACATCTTCCTACTGCAACCTTAAGTCATTTAGATGTGGCCATAAGAGAAAAACTCAGGAAAACTTGAGGCTCATAACCTCTTCCCGTCTTTTGTAAGTTTCTGTGGAGGCAACAACTGACCCCCCTAACTGTTAATAGGTAATATACCCCAACCCCAAAGAAGGGGATCCTCCACCTTAGGAAATGGAAGGACTCTGGATTAATGTCTAAGTTTTATAGTACATTCCCTTCACTCCTGGTACAGACAAGATGAACTGTCTATATATTTGAGGCATCTTTACATATACACTTCAGTTAAATATAGAGGTTGGGCATGTACTAATGATGCTGACTTTATTAATCACTCTTTAGTAAGCTGCCCTGTATCCTAGATCAGTTTTGGTGAAGTTTTTTTATGACTCCACATAACACTAAAACTGAAGACTTTGGCTTTAAATACTTCTCACTGCAATGCTTAATGCATTCTAATAACAAACTCATTGATTTTTTCTGTGACTGGCTTACATGTTGCTAATGGCTAAGAAAACACTTTCTTATTCAAGGCTACTGTGACAAAGATCATGCAAAAGTAACAAGGGTAAAACTTGGAGGTAGTCTTTAACACATTCAAATGTTCAATACTTTAAGCTGCTGTAGGTGCTTTTAGTGTCAGTTGCCATGTACTCTCTACCCTTCATCAACTTCAGCTATAGTAGGCTGTTGTTAGACATACATGAAGAGTAGGAATGATAGGCCAGGCACAAAAGGTCACCAGAGAAGAAAGCCCCAGGCCTGGCCATAGACAGTTGTAAGGTGGGACCTTCCCCCAAGAGTGATCTTTTCTCCCCTAACATCTCTAGTTCATGTTGTTTAGACCCACTGACCTTTCATGTCACTGGTCATGCAGTTTGGAACCTCCCTTGACCTTTCCTCCCATTACATGTCACCACCCGTGCAGTGGACTCCATCAGAGGAGGAACAAGGAGGCCAGAGAATAGCCTAATATGACTACCTTACAAGCCCCTGTATGACCACTCCCATAAGCATTAAGACTTTGGGACAATAAGGTTCTTCCCTGACCATCAAATAACCTTAGAAATAAAGCCTCAGGTCTTCTGAACACAGAGACAGAGTTTTGGTCAAACTAGAGACAAGATCTTAGCCTAGTTATGCTTCAGCTCCAGGTCCAGAAAAGCAGCAAGGCCAGGCAGGGTGACACTTGGTGGGCATCAGGACCAGCTGTGATGACTATGACTCCCTGCCCTGGCATCAACCAATTAGTGGAGACCATGACCCTGCAGTGACACCTGAAAAGTTGATGACTATTATTGAGATTCTCCCCTGAGACCTCCAGATAAAACCCCTTAAGACAAAGGACCCAGTGTGTGCTCACTCATGAGCTCTCTTGCACACCTATGCCTAGTAGGCTCTTTTTTTTTTCTACCTCTTGACTTTCTAAATAAACTTTTGCTTGTATTTGAGATTTTGGCTCTGAATTCTTTTCTTTGCCAAACTCAAGAATCACAGTTGCTGAACTGAAGTCTGGTCTGACTCCACCAGTTAACATCTGGTGCTGTTTTCTGCTAATAATTTCATGGAAGCTGAGATTGATACACAGGACACCAACAGAGCTATTGGTTCTACTAAATCACTTTGAAACTGCAAGCCCAATAGGATGTTAGAATGATGTCTTAAAGATGCAACAAAGTCACCAAGAAATCAACCTGGACACAATCCTTCAGACTTGAGCACAGTCTTTAAGTATGAGTATATGCTTTAAACAAATAGCTAGTATGTGGCATCTTCTCCTTTAAAGCTAGAGAAAGTGGGTCCTTGAGGCAAGGGATGAAAGGAACATCTGTTGCTTCTATCATCTTAGATCCAACTTAAGGAATTGATACTTCCTTTTACACGTGCCTTTAAGCACAGTAGGACTTAAGGTTCTGGATATTTGTGAGAGGAAGGAAGAGAAATACCTTTACCAGAAGACACAGTAAAGGGTGTACTAAATCTTATCACACAGTAGACCAGTAAGCAAAGGAAGGAAGTGATTGGCAGGAGCAGCTGACTGCTGTTATATTGAGATTAAGTTTGCTGTTACATAATGGGGATAAATGTGCCTGGAATACCTGAGATGCTCCTTGGTAAGTCCATGTTCTGAGTAGCAACAGCATGACAAGAACTTAACTAGGTCCTCATTCCCCTTGGAACAATGGCCTTGGGTTACCTGAATAGGCAAGCAACCCAGGCCGGTAGAAATGCAGGCAGAGAATGAAGGGATGCAGAAGTGGGTGCTGTAGTAGGGAGAATCAATTATCACCCCAGGACAAACTTCTGCAATAAGAATTGTTGCTGGTCCCACTAACCCTGCTGTAGTAATATTTTGTGTGCATTAAAAGCATCTTTTTCTCTCAATATATCAGACTAGGGGATGTGACAGAGCAATCAGTCTAATCTCAGAAATAAAAGGTATTATAGCAATGTCAGAAGCAAATTTATTAAAGTCCATGGATTTTTCGTGGATACTGTAGCCACCTTTCAAAAGGTTAAGAAATAAGTCATACAATCATGGAATCCTAGTACTGTATGTTTGCTTGGTTATGAGTTACTATAAAGTCAAGGATGAGGGGGAAAATGCAAAAACAACAGAAAACAAAAACAAAAAACGTGTTTTGTTACCTGATTTTTCAATCAAGTTCTATATGTTGAGTGCTTAAGGCTGCATCCTTGGGCAGCTTCTAGCATGAGGAAAGCAAGCTGAATCTACATTCCAAGCACAGGGGAGGGAGTGGGGGTCTCCAATTGCCTGTATCCAACTTGTGGGCCAAACAGGTGGTCACAGCATCCTGTAGTAAGTGTGTGTAGGGATGCGGGGGATGGGGATTATGATGGTTGTGGTAGCCTGGTAATATGATCAGAGAATCCACCATCTGCCCATATTCCCTGGAAAATCCTGGCCTTCACTAGCGGGACAGTGAGAGCACTGGTGAGGGCCACTGACATACAAAGAAGCCAGTGGGGACTGTCCTCTGAGTCAGAGCTGAGATAGAAGAGACTGTCAGGGGACCAGGCTCCAGGCTCCCTTGTATCAGTCCAGGTGATGAGAGACCTGCCATATTTGACTTAGAGGGTCAGTGATTGGAGGCATCCACTCCAAGATAATACACCTCCTTGCCCTTGGTAAGCCTCTTTAGGTTTGAGGGATCGCATAATCACATACTTAGAGATACTGTTTCTTTTGAATAGGGCCTAGAATTAGAGGGCTCTGCATCAGGTCCAGAACTCCAAATGTTTCCTGCAGTTTGAACCCTATGGCCCTGCATGCTAGTGGTGCCAAAGATGTACGTAAGTAAAGACTGTCACATAGGGTTCAGGAACAACAGACAGGTTCCACAGCACGGATGTGCGCTGTTCACAAAAGCAGCTCCTGAAATTCCCTCAGGCTCCAAGATGGACAGAGTCTGACTGCAAGGGACTTTAAACTAGAGCTGCCATTTTCTGCCATTTTCTGCATCGTATTTTAGACTCAAGTCTGAGCACATAATAAACTCATTGTACAATAGAAAATGGTACAGAGGGTGCAATAAACAAGGGTCCAGAGCCCCATGTTTCCTAGAACTCTCCAACTCACATCTGAACTTTATTGGGAATTCATCATGATGGGAGGAAGGTAAGGACTCAGTTCCAGTTCATCATCAGCTGGATGTGTGGCCCTGAGAGCAGTGGTCAGAGAAGTCCTCCCCAAGGGGGCAGACTTCAAGTGCAATGTCTGGACATCTGCTTGCTGAGGGAGTAGACAAGAGTAAAGATTACAGACTCCTGGGTAGTAAGAATGGTAGTAACTTAATGGTTTGGAAGGGACAGATGGCAAAGTGAGAGACAAGGAGACCTGGGAGAGGAAAATGTGGATAAATTTATAGGCAGTGACAAAGTGCAGATCTCATTTTTTAAACTTCTATAGCTCAGAACTTTATCAAAGGCTGTTAATTTTGTGCTTGACCTCTGTGGTCCTTCTGGAGCAGTGAATAGATGTTTGAAGATACTAAACTAGATAAGCAGTCTGAGCATTTGGAGCTGAAGCTCGACCACAAGTCTAATCAGTAGTAAACTTAGTAGGATGTCTCTTTCCCTAAAATAAGTGTGATCCACAGGCTGCAGCACAAAGGTTAGCTTGTTGTTCAAAGTCAGACACATCTGTGGGCACTGACATACAGATGCTGCATTAGCTATAATTTACATGACCCCAGGTCCATCATTTCCTCCACATCTCAGATAATGGCTTAGGGGTCTTCTGCTGAACTAGACTAGTGGAAACACTAGGTTGGGACTCTCTCTCCTATTTGCATTCAGAGGCTACCAGGTGCATCTCTGGAGTACCAAGGAAAGACTCAGTATATACTAGGTAAGGGGAAAGGAACCGCTTCTCCCCTAGGGCATCGAAGAGCAACAAGATGTTAAGGGACCCTGGTGCCCTCTAAGCTAAAGAGAGAACATTCTCCTTGTTATCAAGTGAGAGTCCCAAGAGGAAACTAAATTCTTCATTTAATAAAAGACAGACTTTGTGGAATGTCAAGGATTAAGAAACAAAGAATGATGCACCAGGGGCTAGTGATGGCAGGAAGGTACTGCCAACCACAAGGCCCCCCCAAAAAATGTTACCTGAGCCCCGTGAGAGCCAGAACTATGGAAGAGGGTCCTATCTGGCAGGTGGGACATACCTGTCTGAGACGTGGCTATAAAACAGAGCAGAAGTCAGGAAGAAGTACTCAAACCTCTTCATCTCCTAGCCGGTGTCTTCCCAGTGGTCAAATCCACCTGGACATCAGCTTTTAAGGGAGACTGAGTGATACAGCCCCTAGGGGTCTACCACTTACTGGGGGCACAGAGCAGAGTGTGGAATGGGTCTGTGTTGACAGCTGAAGAACAGCCAGCTTTCTTGGAGACCGATGGGGAGGTGAGACAATTGGAAGGGAATCACCATGCAATGCTTAGGGAGGGGACAAAGTACGAGGGTCTGTGCCCAGTCTTCTCATAGGTCCCAATATCAGGGACCACCCAGGCTAGCATGAGCGAGTACTGGAGCCCAGAGGACCCTCCTGCAGTGAACGAACTTGACTTACTAATGCTGGTTGGAGATCCAGTGCAGGGTCATTTTGATTTAGAGATGAGAACGGCAATATTTCATGCATCCAAAAATAGGGCGCTAAGTCCCTGCTGGTTACAGAGCTAGCAGAGGTGGAAGCCTTCTGGCTGAGGAATTCGCCAGAACAGGCCTCAGTCTGTGGCTAGTTTTTGCACGTGGCTTCCAGGCTCAGTGCAGCTCCAATACACCCTTGCTCCCCTAAATAAGATTAATCTCTGTTCTTAGTCCCATTTCCAGGGAGGTCAGCTCTCTCCACTTTCTAATGGAGTTAGATTAGGTAAATCAATCCTGATTAAGGATGCATTAACTTCCTGTTAGAGGAGGTGCCAGAGTCTCAGTTTGGGGAATCTAGGGGTGGTTCTCTACTTAACAAGTTAATATACCCATGTCCTTGTTTGCTCTTAGTTTAGCATTGCACTGTGCTGTTGGATAACTTTGTCAATGCGACACAAGTTTGTTTTAGTCAACATCAGAAAGATGTCTGGCAATGAGAAAAGGAATAAGGCTTGAAGAGGGCATTGTGTGGTTCATTTATATTACAGTGTCAACTTTAAAAATTTTTCAACTGCATACTATAATTAACCCATTTCAGAGAAAAGGTTCTACACAACAGTGACCAAAAAAATCCCCTCAGTTATTTTCAACATCTGCTCACGTCCAGGCCCCATTTCCTGGCACATAATAGTTCACATTAAAACGAACAAGCCTTCTTTGTGGCCATAGCCAACCTACTTGGCGCACCAACTCACGAGCTCAGGCTTACGGACTTTGTTCCAGCCTTGCACGGAATCTGCAGCCTTCTGATCTCAGACAGCAGCGTGCAGACATCAGCTCATTTCAAGCGGACAGCACTTTGCCCAGAGTGAGCCCCTCATGCAAGTACTTTCTGCTTTCAGGGCTCTCACAGTTCTGTGAATGCAGGCAGGAGCTTGCTACATTTTAAAGGAGCTCACAGCACAAAAGCTGATGGATAAACACTCCTGGCTTATTATCCCCTCAAGCAAATAATTTCTGGGAGGTCTCAGCAGAATTAAGCTCCTGATAATAATAGCAGTTACACTAACACTCTGTCTCCTCCCTGCCTCCTTAAGATCACACACCAAATAAGCTTCCCATACACACAAGTCTGCTTGTCAAGCTGTTTGCAAGGGAATCCAGGCTAAGGCAGGATGCCTTTATACCTAGCCAGAGGAGGCACAAGCCTCTTGCCTCAACATGAATCAGTCGAGTACGTTTTACAACCAAGTGAGCTATGGAGTTAGGATTCGAACTTTCTCAGTCAAACTAAGTGTTTGGTTCAGGCAAGAAGGCCACTTGATCTCCACTTCAAGTTTATTTCCATCAACTAATGGTTGCCTACAACTGCTCAGGAACCTGTCTGTGGGAGGATCAAAAGAAAAAAGTTATTGAAGGACACTGACTAAGCCTGAAGCTCCTCAAGGATCAAAAGAGACAAGTTTGAGTTAATCCCAGCACTCCTCCTCCCACACAAGGGGAACCGAGTCCTTCCAATCCTCTCTAGCTTCTCCCATATTCTTTGCTGCTTGGTTACTGAACACTGAATAATAGCTTCCTCAGATTTTGTCTTTCATAGACCTGAAACCCTTTCTTCAAGGGTTATTTAGGAAGACTTCTTGGAACTTAACAGTAGGTGTGAGATGCATGGAAAGAAAGGGTTATAACTCCTTTTCAGGGAATAGGCATTTTATAAATGCATACCGAACACAAACTTCAGAGGTATGTTTTGAAACAGATGGTGGGGGAGGCAATTAGAAAGGATGGAATAAGCTGGTCTACTTAGGCACTTCAAGGAGGAAGGCTCAGGAGAAAGGTATATACATGTACATATTAAGGGATTCTTCAAGCAAGTCCACCTTGACATTACTTGATCTTTCCCTTTACCTAGTTCTGCACAGAAGAGTTGCTTATAAGCATGATTAGGCATTTATAGCCCAAAGTTACCCAACTCTTATACAATTCAATATTTGAATACTCTGTGACAATGTTCATTTCTTCCCCTCAAAGTTAATTTTATGTGGAAGTTAAAACTTTAATCATGAGACTCAGAGCATCTTAATCTAGGTCTGTTAAATTACTATGTAACTGTCTTGGAGCTGGGGCCTGGGGAGCATCCATTAGGCATGCATGTGTGTCTCCTTTGGTAAACCCCCTGTCTTCAGGGTCACAACAGAATAAAGGGATTTCTAAGAAGGATTCTCAGAAGGGTGAGCTTCTTAGAGCTTCAACCACTTTAAGGAAGTCTGCTAACATTGAAGTCCCTGGCCCGTAGCTCTTCTTTATCGACAGGGATCATGTTCTAAGACACCCCCCTACCCCCCACCACAGTAGATGCCTGAAACCATTACTGAATGGTTTCAATTCTTTTCCTATACATACCTATGAAAAAGTGTGATAAGTTAGGCACAGTAAGACATTAACAGAATATACTGTGATAAGAGCTATGTGAATATGGTGTCAGATAATCTGATAACCTAGACAGCTACTAAGTGACTAATGGACAGGTAACCTACATGCTATGGCCAGCGGGCTGGACAAAGGATGATTCACATCTCAGGAAGGGTGGAGCAGGAAGGGCAAGTTATCACAGTACCCAGAATGGTTCCCAATTTCAACTTCAGTTTTCCATTTAATATCTTCAGACTGTTTGATCTTAAGTAACAAGCTGGAAAGTGAAACTACAGGTAAGGAGACTACTACAGATACAATTTGAAGAAACTCATAGGAAAGATGTCCATCCTTTAAAAAGTGTATCCAGATACAGCTAGTTTCATGGAATCTTTCATAGGGAAAGCTCACAAAATTTCAAATAATGTTACAGTAGTTAATGTGACTTTTTAGCTCTAACAATAACCTAAGTCTTGGAATTTCACTAAGTTTAAATACTGAATCTGAATGAAGAAAACTATTAACAGAAGAGAAATGGTCAGATAGAGGAAGACCAAAAGTGCTGAGCAGAGGCTAAAAGGTCAGTAAAGACTCAAGTTATCAAGGACAGTACGAAAACACAACTAGAGGGAGTGGTAGGAACCTGGCTCATTTCCTGCCCAAACTTGATTTCCCAGCAGCCCCAGTCTGGCAGGACAGGTACAGGTTTCCCTGGAAAAATGATAGGGTCTGGGTCTTACCTCAAAGCATATCAACAAAGGTGTGTTTTATCTAAAAGTTCCCCACTAGTGCATTTCCTACCTTTTTCATGTTGAATTGTTTTAATCCATCATCTCACTGTACAGCACCATTGTTGGGGTACCTCAGAGGCCCTTGGATTGTTATAACATTGAAATATTTGTGCTTGTCTCTCAACCATATCCTGATCTTGATCTGTTTGACTCCTTGGTTTCTGACTGATTCACTCAAGCTTTGTGTTGCTGTTGGCACTAGTGCCTGATACCATTCCTTCAGAGGGGGTATTTCGACTAGGACAGTTTGTTGTCCCTTTAATCCCTTGTGTACCTGCATAGCTACCTTTCCTATTGTTTGTCCAATGTGGAAGGTGGTACCCTAGTTACTTGTATCAAGTTGGAGCTGGACAATTCCAATACTGACCAATTCAAAGCATCATAATTCTTTGATTTTAGCAACCAAGATGGAAGACACTTTGCTTCCTCTCCCCACTGGCCTTTCAAGCTCTACCAACAACCCTTTAAAAAGTGAGCTGAGTCTCCAGCAACTAATGTCTCCCACTCCTTTGATAGATTATGGCAAGTTCCATTCACATGTTTCCTTTCAAGGAGGGGCACTGGCTCACACTGCTCCCAAGAATGCCAGGAGGGTGCCTGCCATGTGTAATGCTGCAAACCGGCCCACTTAAGCAATTACCCCAGCAGGTGGGTTTGTCATACTTCTGCCAGTTGGAATGAATGTTTGCCTCTTGATCAGACCATCTGTATCTTCATTTGTAAGTGTTTATATAAAAGGTGTGGGTAATTAATTAAACCAGAGGAAGAGATTGCTAGAACTAACTAATTTTTTCAGCTCAGTACAACACAGCACAGAACAGGAATTCCCATTTCTGGTTTGGGGGATATTCTTAAGGTAGTTCTCAGAAGTAATCAATTCTCACATCCAATCTCATGTCTAATGCCGGATGAATGAGAATTTGTAATCTCATCCTTGTAAGTGTGTGCACATAAGTCCTTAAGCAACAGTGATACTCAAAGAGACTGAAGTCTGGAATTGAGCTCACTCCAGAGGTAGTGAGAAAAGCTAGGCCTCTCCATACATACATTGTAATTGCCTAAGAAAGTATCTCCATTCAAGTTTTTTATAGTCAAAAAACCAACCTAGGTGTCTAGCACCAAGGGAGCATGTTATGTAGGGAGACATGCAAAACCAACCAATGTCTGTTAACACCATTCCACTTATTTAACTAGACATGCATCGAAATTACATGTTTCACATGAGAATATACAAATGAGTATTAGCCTATGGTGAGGAAATGGAGGTAAAGTAACCACGCGAAGGTCTTGCATGAACCAAATGTACCATCAACTAAGGACTATAACCACTATCTGTTGATCAAAGACCCTTCTTTGGATGAAGGCAACTAAGTCAATGAAGCCTATAAAAAGAAAGAGTCCAGGAGACCTGTATCAGATTATGAGGAGCATTAAGTCAAGTTCTCCATCCTCTGCTCTAGTTAGACTCCAAGCATGAGCCACCACCCTACTTACTGTCTATTCAAAATGCTAGCAACTGAGAAGTAGGCATCTGACAGATTACTCTAGCAACACAAGACAGCTGTACTTGTGAAGATCAGAAGCATAAGCTCTCCTTTCTACACAGAGCAAGGCAGGAAAGAACATGGGGACCCACTGGCTAGAGACTAGTAATAGGACTGCCTGCCTAACAAAGCATGAGAGGGAAAGAGCCCTACTGCTAGAAGTGCACTCAGGTTTAGGAAAGTTTTAAGGGCAGATCTCTGTAGAGATCCTCACAGATCCTATTGCTCCATTGCTCTGCTATGCAATGCTGGCCTAGAACAAGGCTAGGTGGGACCCACAGGTCAAGCTGACAGCAGGCTTTTCTACCCTTCCTTCCTGCTTGAGGGCAATGCTGGGTATGTTTTCTTCCTAGCTAGTCAAGGTAGATCTCTTCAGGAGGTAGTTCTGTTGGGCTAGCTACTTTGCTTAAAGACCCTTAGACCATCTTCTCTGTGCCCAATACCCAGGAGGCAAAACTTATGGAAATGTGGGGATTCCCTAAAACTTGGAAATCCCAGAGTAAACTCAAGCATACCCCACACAGAGCCACCAGCAATTTGTTAACTATCCCTTTGGTTTTCCTACTGGTTGATTGCTGGTTCCAGCTGTGACGTTTGCTCCTGTGATTCTGCCTCCAGTTTTCAAGAGCAGAATTTTGTTCCCTGATTTCAATTCTTTGACAGTTGTTGACATAAGTTGTGGATTTAGTTAATTCACCACTCCTGACCCTACAGGAAAAAGCTGACTTCCAAGCTCCTTACATGTTGGGGCAGAAAGTTGAAGTTCAGGTAGGATAATTTAGAGTGAAAGCATTTCAGTCAGTAAAGGAAAGGTTGACTGCCCAATAAGTCACTGAAACATTTTGTAATAATTTAGAAAAGTTATATTTCCATTTTATTTAAAGGATTAAAAGCCTGAAGTTGTCCTCTGATTCTGTTTATGGAGCAGGAACCCTTTCTAAGAGAAATTACAGATGCCCTGAAGAAAGTTATTGGCAGACTGGTTATTAAACAAGCCTTTGATTTACAATGTAGCCCAAATCGTTAGCCTCCTAATACAAAAGCTTTCTCTCCAAACAAAAGGCTGGGAGAGACTTGAGTTTTGAAATTTAAAAAAAAAAGCAGTTAAGATAGGACAATGAACTAGTTTGTCCTGAAATTATGAATATGGACAAAACAGACTGCATAACCTCAGACTTCTGGGATTCTTATCTTGGGATTAGAAGGTTAAGAGCAGGAGCCACTAGTTCAACAATTTTTTCTCATCTGCTAATTATGATTTTCCTTAAAGGGACACAAAATTAAGGTATGACTGTCAGGTTAAAATGTATATGAGATGGGAAATTTGGAAAAAGCCAGCTCTGGGGACTTTGCCTGGTGGTTAAGACTTGATCTCTGGGAGGTGGTGGAAACAAGCAAACATCTTGCCTCAGCTCTGCAGAGCTACCACAAAGAAAGGTCATTCTGGGAATCTCAGAGGGGTAGATAGAACCAGGAACAGATTCTGAATCAGAAGCCCAAGGGGTCAGTGTTTGTCTCACCCCGAGTTTCACAAAGAACTCTTGGAAGGTGGCAAAGGAGGCTATTTTCTCCCCCTCTCTCCACCATAAACAGATCTACCTTAGTCTGAGGCTTTCGTGCAAATCTGCACATGATCAAATCACTTCAGACAGCTTGAATATCATGGTGCCAACATCTTTGACAAAAAAAAAAAATGTGGCATGCTATGAGCTGCCCCAAATCTGCCCCAGGCATAGGAGGGGAGCCTGATAGGCTGAAAGGTAAGAGTCAAGTGTTCAGAGACTAGGCTATCTTTGTAGGAGCCCATGGGCCGTAACAAGTGAAGTTAGGCTAAGGGGTGAGAGCGCCAATAGCCACAGCTTCCCTCAAGAGGGCCTTCTTGCTCAGGGCACAAGAAAGGAAGTTCCCTTATTCCGCAAGGAGTGGCTTCTGTTATTCCCACCAGGCCTCCTCTTGAAGACCAGGCTACATGCGCTCATTTCTCTACTACCTCTCATTCCAGGGTAAGTGTGTTATCCAACCAAATGCTATGCCACTTAGTGATGAAGAGGGGACATCAGAAACCAACCTGGAAAAGGGAGATGCTGCCCATGTAAGGCTTGAGGGTAGCTTATTTACATTCAGGGGAGGTAGCTATGCAGAAGATGGGAGCCTCTCTCCAACACCATACCTACAACTCAACCAGGTGAGCTAGGCAGGGGAGCAAGTTCAGAGCTGGTAACCAATAGTCACTGGTTACAGAGAGGGAGTAAATAACTAAAATACAGTAAAAGTTTCTTGTTACAGGACTGGCAGTAAGCCAAGCTCCAAGCTCCCTATGATCACTACTGAGGCCTCATAGCTCAGTAGCCTTTAGTTTACCCATTTTTAACAGATAAACACTCCCAGCTTTAGCAGCTCACTCGAGACATGAGAAGTGGCAGAATTCAGGCCAAAGTTATTAATATATCTGGCCCTAAAGCCTGTGACTTCAACGTTTTGGTTCTATGATCCACAGTTCTCTGCCATTAAAGGCCTATTAGGGAGATCTGGGGGCCAATCTTTGTCACAAGTAGTTTCCCTGTAGGGAATCTACAGTCCAGATTCTGTCTCATTCTGGACTCATCCTCCTCTGCACTTAGTTTTCAGTGGGTTCCTGGTGTAAAATAAATCATATGGAAAGCCCAGGCAAGAAACTGTGTTTACCAGCCCATTATTGACAGTAATCAGCAGCCTTGAATTGGCTCTCATCACTTAGCTCCTACCTGACCACCGGCTGAGTAGCAGGAACCCTTCAGGACTTTAATGCCCAATCCTGTGAACTTTAGACTCGTGATTTGGTGCAGAGCCCAAATGTCCCAAATAAAGTTGGTTATGATTGTCAGCCCAGACCATAGAGCTCCTGAGCCCTTTTGGGCTGAGCCACATGCTGGACCCGGGCTTAAGTCACGAGTCCACTGTCTCAGGACCTTTTTGCCTGCCTCCAGGGACTTGTTGCTAAACTGAGGGCTAAAGCTGAACATTGCATGAGTTCCTGGATATCTTCAGCCCTCAACAGTTGGATAATTACCACTGAGGCCAGAAGACTCAGAGGTCAAGAATTCAGAGGTTGCAATAAGTGGCACCTGTAGACAATACAAAATTGGCACATTCTTCAACCTGAAAGGTTCAAGATTCTATCCATCCCCCTAGTTTTGGTCTTTCATTAAGGCAGCTAATACAATTTTAAGTGGACCCTTAAGATTACTGGCCTTTCTCTGACATTGTAAAATCGTTTATTACCAACTATAGTTTGAGCCCAGCAATTAAAAAGCAACTTTGATCCACGCCTTAAAATATCATTTGAAGCAATTGCTCAGGACAGGCTCATACAACCCCAGGTGCAGAGTCTGCCGGGCAGATGAGGGAGCTAAGCAAGCATAAGGTACCGAGCTGGGTTCAGGGAGCCTGTCAAGTTACAGGGAGGTCATAAGGCACTAAGTTCAAGTGACACTTGTGACTAGCGAGCAGGTGTTCCACGCTGCAGAAAAAAGTGTAAGTGCCAAAAAGAAATATCCGTGACACAATCACATGAGCTCTGTACCACCTGGGGGTACTCTACCAGCCAGGAGCTTGTGTTTACTGAGCACATACGGTGGACACTGGTCTACCTACAGTGTCATCTAGTCACAAAACCTGAGTTTAAGCTAGTTTTTCAGAATGAGATACCTGCTCAAGATCTCAAAGCCAGTGACAGCCAGGGACAGACAGACCCCAGGTGGATTCAAGCCCATATGCTCACTGTCACACACTCGTCGGCAGCCGTCCATCTCGAGAGACGATGGTGTAGCTTCTTAAGAGTCTATCTGCACCGCCGAGAATGGCTGTGCAGTCCGACTCGGGAGTGACACGGTATCTGTCTCCTCCCGTGTTGAATCGACATCTTGCGATGACGCTGGAGTGTCCTCTCCAGTGAAGCTGAAGCTACAGAGCCTGGGCAGGGTGATATGGAGGGTCTGCTGTTGCCCATGCAGCAGACCCCCCCTCTCTTCGCAGCTGAAGGGTCCAAGGGAAAGACGGAGTCAATACAGCTTGGCTTCAGGTGCGCCGCAGGAGTTGCCGGTGTTGACTACAACGTCAAACCGCCTTAGGGACTCCGGCTCCGGATTTTCTGTCGGGGTTTACTCCCTTAGCCTTTCCCCTGAAGAGGTATGCCGCAAGGCAGCGGAGGTTTTTTGGAATCAGAGTTTTCCTGATTCCACACACTACACTGAGCATTTCCACATGAAGGATCAGAGATTGAGGCTCTGGTCAAAAACGGCTCCACTGCAATGGTATATCAGCTCCTACAAGTCCTGAATCCAGACCCAAGCACTCCCACCTCCAGTCTGAACAAAAGCAATAAATAGCTCCTGAAGTACTTTCAGAGGAGCTACCTGAGGAATTTGTATTTAAAGCCCTCATTCACAGTGGGCTCCGGTAGGCTAGCTCCACACTCACTGTTCTTGCCCTATTTTCAAGTAAGGCCAGCATTTCCCACTGAGTTTCCAGTTCAGAACGCTGAGCCACCTCAAAGCCTCAGTTTCTCCTGATTCTCAGGCTACCACATTACGTGGTAAGTTGCCTTTCAACACCCTTGAGATCGTCCTTGTGTGTGCTTAGGCTTCATTTGCTTCTCCAGCGCCTTCTTTAGTTTGGTTTAATTCCAAAGCCCCACTAGACAAGGCATGCTCTCTGGCCCCTACTATATTTGGCTTGGTCGCTACTACCCCACTGCATTGAGCCAGGACTCAGAAACTGGTTCCTGGGAGCTGCCACAGAGGTCAATGACTTATATCTCTTAGGTGGAGGATGCTGCTGCAGGTGCAAGCAGGAGTCAGTTGTGAGATACGCTCCATGAGCTACTCTTTCTCAGATAGTGTGTGGTGTCTCAGACCTACGCCAGCAGGAAATTCCAGGAGCTGTTTAGTCATGATTTTATTAGAAAACCTAGCATTTATTAGAGAGGTCTATTAAAGAAACTCTAGACAGTCCAGTTCCTACTTGAGCACTCCCCTAGAAATGAGTCCTACGTAGTATTTGAGTATAACAATTCGTAAGAGAAAATCCTCATCTTCAAGGACCAATACCATGGCTATCACCTGTTGTCCCAGAGTTCAACCCACATTGATATTCTTTTCAGCTGAAGAGAAAACATGTGGATCTCCGGACTCATTTTAGAAGGTTTTGGCAAGTTTGAGTTCAACTCTGTCTTGGCTTTGACAACAGCACACCTACTCTGTAGTTGCTTATTCCCAAAGCGGAGCTTTTAAAAGCTTAAAGGAACAGGAGAAAAATAAGCTGATAGAGCAGCTATCTTCAAGACCTGGCCTCAGACGCCAGGCCATGGTATGGAACAGAGGAACTGTGATCAATAAAAGCAGAAAAGTCTGGAGTTTATCACCCTAGTGGAGGAAAGACTAAGGAGAGGTCACTACCTGCCAGAGATCTGGCTTTTAGGAGTGGGAGACAGCAAGTTCCCACTTTAGTTCTATACACTCCAGTCCGGGCCCCATCGGTACAAGCTCTTCGTGTTAGTTGCTTACAGCTGGGGAGTTTAGTAGCGCTCCTCTTCCTCCACCCCCACCCCCACCCAAAGGTTAGTAGGTCCTGGAACAACCCTCTCCCAGGGAAAGTTCATTCCTGGCAGAAAGCAGCCTTCCCAGAAAAGGAAGAGACTATAGCTACCCAGAGAGGTTTTTAAGACTCTTTCTCCCATTTAGAGAGAGAAACACAGAGGCAGGTTTTTCAGAAGGAGAAAACGTCCCTTGGGAAAGAGGGGTTAGTGTCTGTATTATTATGGCCCAGGCCTTCCACAAGAGAACAGCAGGAAAAAAACCCGCACAGGAAAGTGCCAAGACAGCCCAGCTTTTGGAGGTAGCCCCCACGTCCCCTTCCCAGGCGGCTTTCCCTTTTGAAAGAAAAAGAGGCTTTTTACCCCCCACCCGCCTGGGCTCTCCCACTTCCCCACGCCAGCCCGAGGAACAGCAACAGACACGACAAAGAACCCAGCAGCCTTAGCTGAACAGGACAGCCCACCGGCGGATTTTATAGGCTGTGAGGACTTAATTCCACCCCTGCCCCGAAGCATTCTGGGTGGGCAGCTGGTCCTCTTTTCTCACTGGCTTCCTCCCGCTCAATCATACCTAGTTCCCGCCCCCTCGTACATTTCCTGTTCTGTAAGTAAAGGGAAGGGGAGGGTTCAATATGGCAATATTCAACTGCTGCAATAAAGTTATGGCTTCCCTCTCCTAGCAGCTACCTTGATTGGAAAAGGAGGGCCAGCATCTTCTTAGGCAGAATATATAATTATGTCCTATGCTCGCTCATCTTCTTCTTGTTAAGAATCACCTGAAGTGCTTATAAATCCACGGGTTATCAGGGTTGTTCCCTGGAAATTATGATACGGAAGGTCTTGAGCCTGGGAGCCTGTGATTTTCATAAGTATCCCCAGGATTTGTTTTTTAGGGGAACTGGTGTAATACTAAAAGGTGGTATTCAGAAGTTCCCTTCTCAGACATTGCTTCTCTTAACCTGCTATAGTCATCCCAATATCCCCTATAAATTTCTCCTTTGGATTTGAGTTTCTCCAGCACGGGCTCCAAATAAGCTTTTTTTTTTTTTTTTTTTTTTTTTTTTCTGGGACAGAAAGAAAAAGGTGAGGTCTGAGGGGGAACTTCCTAGTTCTGATTTTCACTGCGCCTGTGCCCAACCCCCCAGCCCTATAAGAAATGAGCCACAGGTGGGAGGCATCCGTTATAATGCAAGTCACCTGAACGGGTTTCTGAGCCTGGTTGCAGGCCCCGCTGTTAGTTCTGAGTAAGGCGATTGTGTGGGCAGGAGCCTTTTAACCACAGGGACTGTGGTGTGACATCAAAAAGTTTCAGGTCCACAGGGAGCAGGCCTGGGCAACCAGAAGAAGGTGGAAACACAGGAGACGTTTGGCAAGAAGGTGGCTTTCTGTGCGCCATGCTTGTGGCAAGTGAACTTGCTATAAGACACCCACGCTGGGGTCAGAAAAAGTCCAAGAAAGGAAACAAGTTAAACCCAATAGTTAATTCTTTTTCTTGTAGCACATTTGAAAGTTGCTTTTGTAAACATCACTGGTTTCCTAATCAAAGTAACTGTCAATATCCTCCTCTCTATAGATTCTCCTGCCTTTCCTTCATTGTATGCCACAAATCAATATTCTATCCATTATTTGTGACCCAGCTGAGATGCTGAATCTTTGTGGAACCTTCTCTAATCTCCTAGTTTGGTTTCACCTGCTCACCACGTGTTTGTCAAGTACTTTCTGATGTGCTGGTGGTTAAGGAGAGGAGATGGCTAAGGTCTGGTCTTCTCCCTAGAGAATCTCACATCCTGATTAGTAAATTGCTGTTTGCTTTGCTCTATCATAGTATCATTTGTATTCCATTGCTATCACACTTGTATTTGTTACTACACCTCGAGCAGTTGGAAGGAGGGCAGAATGACTTCTTCACCTCTGTGCCAAGAATGTGATACAGGTGTAACATATGTTTCCTGAGTGGCTGGATGAATGAAAAAAAAAAGAAGAGATGCCTGCCTCCTTCAGTGTTTTTTCTGTAGCCTTAGAGTTGGGTCTGAGGGGTGACACGAGAGAAAGTTCTGAACTTCCTTGTGCTCCAGAGACAGCTCCAACTGCATAGAGCTGGCCTGCAAGATCAGGAAGAACAAATATTACCAGAAAGACAGAGGGAAGATACTTCAGGGCAAAAACTGGGCTCCTCTCCCTTATACACAGTTTATAAATTTAAGTCCTACCTGACCCAGCTCTGAGTTAGCTTTGAGAACTTGGGAGGTGGCATAGTGTAGCAGTTAAACATGCAGACTCAGGGTTTTTATCCTGTCTCTCTGGCTTACTAGTCATGTGACTTTGTACAAATATGCAATTTTTCTAGGCTTCAGTTTCTTTAGAGGTAAAATGGGAATCATTATGATTATGATAGTACTCACCTCCCAGGATTGTGAGGTTTAAATGAGCTAATACATAGAAAACACTTAGAACAGTGACTGGCATATAGTAAGTACTAAATAATAATTATTATCATCTTATGCCATATACTGTTCTAAACTAAATAATATATAGGACAACAAGGTTTAGCTGTTACAATTCACTTGCTCTAATTTAAAAATTAAAAAGTGAATTCAACACAGATATAGACAAAAGCCTAGCCAAAGAGGCATATTGAGAATTTCTGGGAGGCTAAGAGGTGTTGGTAAAGTTTCCAAACCCATTAGAGCGCACCTGTGCCTTTCCCCATTTAATTCACATGTTCCTGATAGAGTCAGAGTCCTGAACCCAAGAGGGCCTTGAATAGCTCAGGGTAAAGAAACTGACTGATATGCTCATATTCTTGTTCTTGGAGATGACTAATAATTTCTTTGAAGAGAAATAACATAAATTATGAATGATTAATTTTATCCGTGTTGCATAATGACATTGCATCATGAGAGCTGTCATTATATAATAATAATAAGGTGAAATGACTTTATTGGAAGAAGATTCTGGAAGCGAAAGGGGCATAATGGCTGACTGCCTCAATCTCAAAGAAGGAAATGATAAACAACTATGGGACTCTGAAGCTGTGACAAGTGAGTATCTATGCGGGAACAGAGGTGTTAGGATAAGCCTAAAACCAGTGGGCGGAGTCTTCTCCTCTAGCAAAATTCCCTGGAAAAATACCCTTCCTGGAGCTTGGACCTTGGCAGAGATAGAAAATTAGATAATTCTCACTGCTAGTGACTGTAGGGAGTGTGAGTGTGTGAGAAGGGAGGGGTAGAGGCTGTTCTGAAGACAGTAGTTTCTTTTCATATCTCTGGCCGGATGGGGACAGTTATTTCTCTCCATCTGCTGCTCCCAACTCTGTGCTGGAACCTCAAGAGCATTTCTCTAAACTAGTGCATCTCACATGTCACTGTGCATATAAATACCCTGCAGATCTTGTTAAAATGTAGATTCTAATTCAGTAGGTTCAGGTTGGGGTCTGAGATTCTGCATTTCCAAATGTTTTCAGGTGATGGTCATACTGCTGGTACTGGGAACATACTTTGAATGACAAAGGTCGATGCCTTTGTATCCAATGGCATCTTCATCACCAGGGGGCTTTATTATTTATTTACTTATTTATTTATTTATTAGAATTAAAACAGATTTTATTGACCTATAACCAGTAATGATGTAACTGGTGGATATTGATTGAAACCTCTTAATTAAATATGTCAGTCTGAAAGTGTGTATTTAAAACATCGCAAGTTGATTCTACTGTGTGCCACGCAGTACACATGTGTGTAGACATGTTTCATGCCCTACTAAGGCTTATAATTTGTTTGGGGAGACAAAAGCAAAATCTGTGATAGAGGTAAACCAATGATGTCATCAAAGTGCCATGGGAATAAAGATAATAAGGTCAGAGAGAAATATGAATAAACATATTTGAGCTAGTAATATATCTCCTTAAATAATTTCTATATCATATGCTAGAGTACCTTCAATGGAAAACCCTAGGTAGAAGGACACTCTTTCTATGTTGTCACTGCTTCTAAGTGGACCTGAATAAATGGATGTTACTGGTATTTTTATTTTTTTCTCTGTTGCATATTCAGTAGAGATTTTCTTGCCTTCAGCCCGAACAGTGAGATGATGCAGGAGGTCTTTGAATTCCATATTTTCCCACACATCTCCCCTCTGCCAGACAGAATTTACATTTTGTACTTCACTGAAGTACTGCTCTAGCTCAGCCTTGTAACAAGACTGTTGAGACCCTTCCTCTTCCTCAGGTAGGAAAGTGTGCTTGCCTGCTTGGACCTGCACATGCTCCTGTACTGTCTATTGAAGGATCTATTTAAGGATGAAACATACTTTTTCATTAGTTTGGCATTTTCATCTAGCTCTTTATTTTCTGACCAGAGCAGGAGACAGGCCAAGAAGTAAGGATGTTGATGACTTCATTCTATGAATTATAACACTTCTCAGAGCTGTTTTTTAAGTACATTCATTGACTGAGTGAACTCGGAGTTGGGTTTTAGACAATTAAGAATAATGCTGGCCGAAATGCAATTTTGTTTCTCCTTTGCTGATTGTTTATGCGGATTTTTCAGAAAGAGGAACATGTATTTGTTCACTCTATTTTCCATAATAGTTGTGGCCTCTTTGTGATTTGGGTTAGGATATTCCAGAAGTCCAGAAAACCTATCTGCTCTCAAAGCTTCTAGACTTTTCCTGCAATTCTTCTCTTGGAGTAACTGACTCTTTGTGCTTTTTAATGGGCCCAAATCCAAAGGGCAGAAAAACTCCATGTATTTACTGAAACAGTGACTGATTTTCATGCTAATGAGAGTTCTACTGTTTCTTTTTGGGTATTCCTTGTTTCCAAAAGAACCATACCATCATCAAAAATGTCAAAGATGTTTTCATATCTGATTGGAATTCTTGTAATTAGGATGTGAAGTTGCTAAGAACCAAATAATATTCATATTTTGGATTTATAGGAATATTCCTCTTTCCTGATAAAAATTATGCCAAAGTTTTTTAGATGACTCTTTTTCTTTATGGAAACAGGGAATGAGCTGAAGAATCTGAATCGTGTAAACACCAACTTCCATTTCACCCAAGAAACCAGCCCTATAATACATGTCATATTTTCTTGGGGACTTCTGTGGTGACCAGGTCTCAGTTTCATAGTCTTTCCTACCAGTTTGTTTCGGGGGATTTTTTGAAAGCTCTTGATGCATTTTCAGTGGCTTCCAGGAAATGTGTTATATCATTAACAGTGATATCCCTATAATTTTTGTTTTCATCCAACCACCATTTGATTTTACTTTTGTAGACTTGACCAAGTGTATCTGAAAGGTAGGAATGTTTTGGTGCTCTCTTTTTTACCTCATTTGCCCAATGCAGAGCAATGTCAAAGTCATTCTCTTTAATGTAGAAATGTCTTGCTAAGTCCTGAAAAATAAACTCATTTTGTGGGAATTGAACACTTATTTGTTCAAGACCCTTTCAACTTTTTCATTCTGTAAAGCTTCAATTAATGGAGAAAACAGTGCTTCATCTCCATACTCTTTGCACTGTCTTCTAAGCAGTAGACTTTGCATGTCATGTTGAAATTTGTCTTTCCCTATTCCAGAATCATAGAATAAATCCTCTTTTAATATCTTCAATGTAATTTGACACTTATCCAAGTGATTGCTACTTTCCAGTTCTTTTAGAGGCAGTGGGCAATCAGAGGGTGAATGATGTGCACACCTGAATATGCCCCATATTCTGCGACTTCTGTGTCAAATAGGTTTCCATCTTCTTCACTTTCAGTTTCTAGGGCGTATGAGTGCACGTGATTCTCGAAAATGTTTTACCCTGTGACACTGAACTCATAATATCAGTAACATTAAGAGTTGAGTAGAGCCAGGAAAGAAATGAGTCATGCTTCCTTACTGTCAACATTCTGTCCTTTTAGGATATTCTTGACTACATTTCTATATACATTGTACCAAAATTTCCTTTCATGATCAGGAAGGAATAAAAGTTTTCAGTTATTGTTTTGCTTTTCAATTTCCTCTAGTTTGGCCTCAAAAGCTCTTTGTTCTTGGAAGAAAGTTGGTATTTTAGTGCAATACTGTCTGCTGATTTTGCACTTTCATCAGGATTTGGGGATCTCGAGAAGTTTAAGATAAATTACCAGTGTTTCTCCATATTTCAAATCATTTGCTACTAAAATGGAATGGATGGTATCCTGTAGAATGTAGCCGTTTTCTCGTGCTTCAAAATCATCCACCAGGAGAAGTACGGGAATGTAAGCTTGATAGCTGGTTGCCTTTTAGGTCATCAGCTTGATTACTTGTTTTCTAGTTTCTACAAAATCAGTTTCTTTGTCTTCTAACACAGCACACCTGAAGTTCTTCTTTTGGCCCAGAGAACATTCATAGACAATGTAGTGCCCCCACAACCTGGGTGATAATAAAAATTGATAATTTTTACAGATATTTGTTTCGGAGACTCTGCCCAACACTGTATCAGATCTTCAAGGTTTTCATAATTGTCTCTTTTGACAAAGGCTGAAGAATAGTTTTCAGAAGAAAAATAGAAGTTTCTACCTCAATAAAAGTGCTCTTCTTTTGCTTTTCTTAAATTCTTGGAATTTAGATTCATTTTTTTTTATACCCGTGTTTTACACTCATTTTCATGGAGAATTTCCAGTGTGGTCAAGATATCCTCTTCCTTTTTCTCTAGGATAACCAAAGATGATCCATGGAAGGGCAGAAACTTTCCTGATGACTGAGTGACTGGTTTTGGTTTAAGGATAGTACTGTTTATCAATTCTAAATTTAAAGTGGAAATACTGTGGTCTGTTAATTCATCTGCAGTTGTCAATCTGGCCTGTAGTTGCTGTTTCCATGGTTGATAAATCTGTTGTGTTCACACAAAAACAGAGTACACTTTCCAATCCTTTGAGAGCTTGGTAGGAAGTACAGAATGTGTCAATGAGTGGATCTGCTGGGCTTTGCACCAGAGAGAGTAATAAAAGCACTACCAAAAACTTCCCTCTTGTCATTATATTTTTATATGTGAGAAGGAAAATCAGTTTTCTGACCTGCCAAGCTCTTTCTCTCTGCCATAAATGTGATTCCAGAGGCTTATACCTCTCATCTTTCAAGTCTGATCTGCCATTGCAAAAAATCCATCTAGGCTGATCGTAAGGATTCTGACTAGAGGTTTTCTCCCTTATCGTGGTTATCTCTTTCTCATGTTGATTTGGAAAGTAAATATTTGCTACCCAGCTTTTTTGGTAAGATTTGGTCATGCCCTTGCTAATGGATTTAGGATCAAAGTCCAACATAGCAAACCATTTAAGTTCCTTTAGAAAATCTAAGTTACTTGTTTGGTTTTGATGGCATTTATTTGTTATAAGACTATACTGATTGTAGTATGAATTATCCAGTGACTCTTGAAAAGAAGCCCACCCAGGACCAACTTGCAGACCCAGACTCATGCTAGATACCAGCAGGGGCCCCGTGTGCCTCACCAGCTCCTCATTTTGCAAAGGGTGAACTTGGTCTTTAAAGTATTCAGAACAAGGTGAATGGTTAAATTACTGAAAGAGAACTATGGCAAAGGGAAGGTATTGCATCAATAGACCTGAAAGGAGTGAGTCTGAGGAATGAGCTCCTCACCAGCATCAACTTCCCTGCACAGAGGCAGCAGATGAAATGGAAACAGCAGAGGAACCATGGCTCTGACACTAAGGACCTAGAGTAGGAGAGACCTCCCCTGGGGAAAACCCGTTTCAGTTCTGAGGAACATCAGGGCAGGGCGTGGGCCTGCTGGTCTCCAGCCAAGATTGCAAGAATTCTTTCCTGGACTTGCTCAAAGTTCTGCTAACAGGCTCAGGACTAGGTGTGCCCTGCAGACTGAAGTCAGAGTGACTAAGAAGATTCAAGATGCTAAAGCACCAAGAAAAGTTTCATCAAGGAAGAAGGTTGCAGCTGTGATATGAGTGAACAAGTAAACCATCTGAAATGACCAAAGACTGGAACATAGGGCACGTGAAACAATGGGTAACCAAAGGCCTTAAGATTGATGAAAAATATGGACAGATTCTGTTCAACAAAGAAGTGACAGGATCAGTCCTACAAGAATTAATTGAAAGGGACCTTATAGACATGGCGCCACCACGGGGTCCAGCAATTTTGATAAAATGTTCATGCAACAGATTGAATAATAGCCTCCTTGAAAATCACAATTAGAATTCTGGACAATTAGATCATACAAAACCCTCCAGAAAAGAACACCAAAAAAAGCCACAGCAGACAAAAAAACAAAAATAAAAAAGGGGAAATATCAATGTCATCCAATATTGATCTTAATCTCAATAGGACCAGAGCTACCAAAGAGCAAGGATCAGTTTTTATGAAAGAAAATGTGTTAAATGAAGAAGCAACCACTGAAGACAATAATAATAATAATCTAAAAACTGAACAGTTGACTTGTATGCCATATTTGTTTGATTGGCTCGATAGCAGCCATTGTTACATAAAGCATCTTCTACCACCTGAAACAAGACCAGATGATCTCATAGACCCAACACATGAGTACAAAGCCTTCACAAACACAGAACCAGCCACAGGAAAGGACATTGAAATTTAGCAATGAAGACTTTTGATTCTCATCAGCTTGTATGAGTTCACACACCAATGGCACCATCCATTTTGGGGTCAAGAACAAACCCGAAGGAGAAATTGTTGGTGTCAAAATCACAAGTAAAGATGCCTTCAGTAACCACTTCAACCGAATGATCAAAAAGTATTTTGAAGATAGTGAGATCAATGAAGCCAAGAAGTGCATTTGGCAGCCAAGGTTTGCGGAAGTCCTACTGCAGAACAATACACCATCTGACAGATTTGTCATCAAAGTAGATATTATTCCAAAATCCTCTGTATGTGAAGAAAACTATTTCTACATTAAGATGCAAAACTGTGAAAATGAAACATGGAAACAGGTTTGTGAGAGGAGGGACTAGCTCTAAGGATATTCTGGCCAATGTCAAGCAATGAAATGTGGATTTCAGAACATTTACAAAAGAGTTAAAGTCACTAGCAGGGAGCTTTTTAGAAATGCAAATTCTCAGGCCCCACCTCAGATTCAGAAACCTTTTTAAAAGAAGTTCTCCAAGAGATGTTGGTGCATGCTCAAGTTTGAGAACCATGGGTACAGAGTATATATGAGCTATTCTTATTGGAAGGACAGATGGGATTTTACAATAGAAAGATGGCATTCAACCGACATAGAATTCCAAGGCAATGAGACATGCCCAAGAGGTTACTGAGCTAAGCCTTTTTCCAGGTGGGCCTTGGAAAAAGTCCTTTGCCCAGGAAGCACTGGCAGAGGTTGCTGGCATCCTCACCCTTCTTGGAACCTTCCACAGAAACTCACTCTGTTGATGGGGCATTCCTGCCACACTAGCTCCGAGGATCTATGAAGAGAAACTTTGTGGTGGGCATTTTATGGAAGGGGAAGAAAGAGAAGGATTTCTTGAGGTTAGTAAGAGAGAAAATGGATGCAGAGAAAGGGATTGAGGTAGGGGGTGGTCTCTGGCCTTGCCACTAACACAGTGCAACACACGCAAACATACACTGTTCTGTGCTGGTGAAGAGACCTGGCCTCTACATTGCACTGGATACAAGTGAAGTTTGGGATCCTCTAGCACAGAGAATATTGAGAAAGGACATGGGAACACTTTTTACAAAATTCACTAGCTATCTTTGCAACCAGATAATTAACTAGGAAAACTAAATAAACCATAAAGCCTTATTTATTTTGGAGGAGACCTTTGATATCTCTGAGCACCGAGACCAGGGGTGGGGGCATGGGGGTGCGCAGTGCTGGGCTGGAAATGCCTCCCATGGATGGCTGAGCAGCATTCCGTTAATTGTGGCTATTAAACTACTTTCTTAGGAGCTGTTTTGATTCATGTGGCATAGAGTAGGAGTCTGTTGGACTCCCTCAGGGTTTCCTGTGGAGCATAATTATAGATGCAATGGAATAAGAATTCAGGTCAAGAATTACTTCAATGAGATGTCTGAAGACATAGTCCAGCAAAGGGAGGGCAGAGGAAGAGGAGAGAGCATTTGTAGGGGGAGGAGATGAGAGGTCAGAAGAGGCAAAGGAGTTAAGGAAACTGGGAGGATGAGGGGACAAAGAAATGATGTTTTTGAGGAGGTGAGTGGAAGAGGGAGATGAGGGAAGGAGAGTGAGGGAGCCGGAGAAGCAAGTGAGATATTTATGGTGTTCCTGCCATGTCCCTGCCTGGCACGTTTTTAAAGATGACGTGAGAAAACAGTTCAATACACAAGTTAAGATAGTGATATTGGGTATCCATGGAGAGGTTCACAGTCTTAGATTCTGATGTTCATCTTTGGAATCTTGAGACAGTGGCGAGATATGGAGAGTGGGCTTTGTCATCACACAGGCGTGGGTTTGATTCCTGATCCCACCCTTTTTGAGCTGTGTGACTTTTAGCAAGTCCCTTAACATTTCTGAGCCTGTTTCCTCAGCAGTAAAATGAGAGTTAACCACATAAGGTGTACGTCTAAGACCATTTGGACTGCTACAACAAAATTCCATAGACTGGATGGCTTATAAACATTAGAAATTTGTTTATCATAGTTTCAGAGGCTGGGAAGTCCAAGATCATGGCATATTCAGTGTCTAGTGAGGGCCTACTTTCTGGTTCATAGACGGCATCTTTTCACTGTGTCCTCATATGGCAGTGGGACTCGTCTGGCTGCTCTCATGACCTAATCACCTCTCAGGTTTTACCGCCAAGCACAATCATATTGAGATTAGGTTTCAACATATGAGTTTTGGTGTGACACAAATATTTTGTCCATAGCAGTATAAACCACTCCTAGAATGAACTGTTGTCTGACATTTAGTGGATGTTCAATAAAGTTTTCCTGTCATGGAGAATGTTAAGAGTTTCATTTTGCCCAAGGGCTCATAGCTAGTCAGCACAGAATTGAAATTTAAACCCAGGTTTGTCCGGTCTTCACTGCCACTAAGGAAATATACATGGGCGTCCTGTGGAGGAAGACAAGCTCTGCTCTCCTGCGGATGACCCTCAGCCCAAGAGGAGACTCCTTACAAGCTGGTGCTGGGGTTCAGGGGAGAACCAAATCAGCTTCAACCAGCTTCAATCCAGGCGTCACAGGGTTTTAAAATTACAAAAACAAATTTGAAGGTACCGCTTCCACAAGCTGGTTTTTGAAGGACATGCACTTGCTTATATCCCTACATAGCTTGTGATGGTGCACTCATTCCTGAGTTTATTCCAGGGATTTCTTATATGGCCAATGCTACTTCACACACCCAAGGAGCCTGTGGCCTATCTCGTGGGCACCTCACTGGTATGCTGCTCAAATCTTTCTTTCAGTTCTAGAACTTGCTGCAGGAATCTGCCTTTGGAATCATACGAGAGGGTTCCCACTGCAACCACAGTCTTTCCTAGACTGCTCCCAGCAAAGGGCAGACTATGGCAGGAGTGCTATAAATGGGTCATTCTTGCCTAGTATGGGACATCTTTATGGGGGCAATGGGGGGTAGGGGCCTAAGACTCCCAAAGCCTGTCCATGACTCTCAGAGGTGCATTCCAGTCTGAGATGCTTCCTACTCAATTTTCCCTCCCCTCTCTCCTTTTTAGGGGTCAGACATGCATCTCAGTCTGAAGACTATCCTTGCCTACATTTGCTTCCTCTCCTCTTACCTTCCACAGGAGTTTCTCCCAAGAAATATTTTGCACATTTATCTTAGTATGTGCTTCCTGGAGGACCCAAATTAACAAAAAGCAAACAAATAAAGAAAAAACCAAGATCAATTGTTTATTGAATAAAAGTTAAGTGACAGTATAACTCAACTGAACAGAAGACACTAGCTCTTTCTGAATATCTCTTGAATCCATTCAGTTTCCTCCAACTCCACAGTCACCTCTGTAGTTCAAGCCTCCATCACTGTCAATCAGATCCTGGCCAGACACAACTGGCATGCTCCAATTGGGTAACCCTTCCAAATACTAAAAGCCACACACTAGGTCCCTTCCTATGGCTCCTGAATTTTGCTTTCATAACATTCATTAATATGCAATTATTTATTTACACGTGGGGATATTTGATTAATGCTGCCTCTCACGAGGGCTAATTTCTGCAACCTCAGAAACTTGGTCTGCCCGGCTTGAGGTTGCGCTCCCTGAGCCTAGAACAGCATGGCACCTCACAGATACTGCTGGTTTGATGAGTAAATAAAATGTTATGGGCAAACCATGTATTTTGGACTCCATAATGGTACTGATTTCAAACATTCCTTTCTCTTATCCCAATCAAGTATAGAAATGTTCTGGATTTTTTAATATTTGTGTCCAGACTCGTTCAGGTACCACTAACTGAGCACCTACTATGGCCCAGGCACTCTGGAAAGCATTCTTGTTTGTTTGCAGACTGATTCCATCCAGGGCAGGGGTAAACTGAAGGAAGAAAGAGGCAGACCATTCCAGATTAGTAGGGCGCAGATTTAATAACCAAGTAAATATACTCACAAGGCTTGTCTTGGGTGACCACCAGGTGAGTAGATCTCTGCACCCACCTGTCAGAATCTTAAAAGTTTATATAAGATGGCTTACCTGGGTTCACTGAATACTGAATATTCAGTGTTGCTGGTAAGTTGCTTAAAAATAGTTATTATTTTTAATAAAATGAGACACTATTCTATTGTTTTAAAAACCTACTTGTGTTGGTGGTTTACTTAGTGAAACTGATCCAAATGTTTGGCTGCCATTGCACTGCCATTTACTAATTCGAGGCATGGCACTTGGAGGACATTTAAGAGATGTTTATTGTTGGGTGAGTATACCCAAGCAGGGTATTGGTAGTATCTGCTTAGAAGGTTACACTGCCAGTTTTCTATTTTAGCCTGTAAATGCTGCCCTCAAGACTGTAAAGGAGGAAAGAGGAAGGACATCTCTAAAATCAGAGAAGGAAAACTCTGACTCCAAAAAACCTCCGCTGCCTTGCGGCATACCTCTTCAGGGGAAAGGCTAAGGGAGTAAACCCCGACAGAAAATCCGGAGCCGGAGTCCCTAAGGCGGTTTGACATTGTAGTCAACACCGGCAACTCCTGCGGCGCACCTGAAGCCAAGCTGTATTGACTTTGTCTTTCCCTTGGACCCTTCAGCTGCGAAGACAGGGGGTGTCTGCTGCATGGGCCACAGCAGACCCTCCATATCACCCTGCCCAGGCTCTGTAGCTTCAGTTTCACTTGAGAGGACACTCCAGCGTCATCGCAAGATGTCGACTCAACACGGGAGGAGACAGATACCGGTTATAAGCTCATCCGATTGGCGAAGGAAACGAGCGCCAGGGGTCTCCTCTGACGGTGGGAGAGGTCATCGCACCTCACTGGACAGCTACCGTCTCGCCATGGCTCGCCTGCCCCACTGGGTGCGTGGGGATCAGAGAGGCGCCTCTCGAAAAGTGGGCCACAAAACACCCGCACCAGTTAATTCCAAGCAAACAACAAGAAAGAAGCCTCCGGCTCTTCGCCTCGCTAGCTGGAACATCAGGACCATGTGCCCCGGACTTACTGCAGACCTTCCGTGGATCAAGGGTGCCAGGAAAACCGCTGTCATCGATAGGGAACTGGCACGACTACACATCGACATTGCGGCTCTACAGGAGACCCGGTTGGCCGACAACGGAACCATCAGAGAAACCAACTACACCTTCTACTGGCAAGGGAAGTCTCCGGACCAACCAAGACAGCACGGTGTTGGGTTCGCTGTGAAGAACACGCTTGTTAACTCCATAGAGCCACCCACAGGAGGCACAGAGAGATTACTTACCCTCCGATTGTCAACAACTTTCGGCCCAGTCAGCATTCTTAGCGCGTATGCCCCAACCCTCTGCGCCACCACCGAAGAGAAAGAACAGTTCTACCATGCACTGGACGAAGCGTTATCCAAGATTCCCAGAAGTAACGCTCTCTATCTCCTTGGAGACTTCAACGCAAGAGTAGGAGCCGACCACATGGCCTGGCCCACCTGCCTTGGAAACTTTGGGAGAGGAAAGATCAATGAGAATGGTCAGCGACTGCTTGAGCTTTCGTGTCACCACGGCCTGTGCGTGACAAACACATTCTTCAAGTGCAAAGAGATCCACCAGGTGTCATGGAGGCACCCCCGCTCCCGCCATTGGCACCAGCTTGACCTCGTCATCACCAGAAGAACGGATATTGGCAGCACCCTCCTCACCCGCAGCTACCACAGTGCAGACTGCAACACGGACCATGCCCTCGTGGTAAGCAAGGTGCGCATAATGCCGAAGAGGTTGCACCACTCCAAGATGAAGGGTCGCCCACGCATCAACACCAGTTGTGCCAGCAACCCAGTTAAGACCCAGCAATTCATCAACAAGATGGAAGATGCACTCGGCGAGGGAGTGGCGGCAGATGACATTATCGAATCCAATTGGCCACGTCTCCGCGACGCCATATACAACTCCGCCATTATTGCTTACGGGAAGAAAGAGCGGAAGAACGCTGACTGGTACGAGGCTCACTGGGAAGAAATGGAACCCGTGATCGAGGCTAAGAGGAAGGCCCTACTGGCTTACAAGGTCACGCCCACTCCCAGTACACTTCAAGCTCTACGGGCTGCCAGGAACAAAGTCCAGAAGACCGCCCGCCACTGTGCCAACACCTATTGGCTAAACCTGTGCAGAAGCATTCAGGAAGCTGCCGATATAGGCAACGCACGAGGAATGTATGAGGGTATCAAGAAGGCAACAGGCCCAATCCCCTCCAAGATCGCCCCCCTTAAGTCCAAGACAGGTGAGGTCATCACTGACCAGGAACAGCAAATGCGGCGGTGGACCGAGCACTACCTCGAGCTGTACGCAACGAAGAACACCGTAACAGACACTGCTCTTAAAGCCATCCCAGACCTACCAGTCATGGAGGAGCTAGACACCCCACCTACTGCGGCAGAGCTCGGCAAAGCCATCGACCGCCTCGCTTGCGGGAAAGCACCAGGAAGCGACGGAATCCCTCCAGAAATCCTAAAGAGCGGGAAACCAGTCCTGCTACAGCCGCTCCACCATCTACTCTGTCTCTGCTGGAAGGAGGGTTACATCCCCCAGGATATGAGAGATGCCAACATTATCACCATGTACAAGAACAAAGGAGACCGCAGCGACTGCAACAACTACCGGGGCATCTCTCCCCTCAGCGTCGTCGGCAAAGTATTCGCCCGGGTCGCTCTTGCCCGCCTGCAGACCCTTGCTTCCCGCGTCTACCCAGAGTCCCAGTGTGGCTTCAGAGCTGGCCGATCAACAGTGGACATGATCTTCTCCCTACGCCAGCTGCAGGAGAAGTGTCACGAGCAGCATAAACCACTCTACCTCGCCTTTATTGACCTCACGAAGGCGTTTGATCTGGTCAGTCGAAGCGGACTCTTCAGCTTGCTACGGAAGATTGGCTGTCCACCACATCTGCTTGCTGTGGTCATGTCCTTTCACGACAACATGCACAGCACGGTGTCCTACAACGGCGCAACCTCTGAGGCCTTCCCAGTCAGCAGCGGAGTAAAGCAGGGCTGCGTCCTCGCGCCTACGCTGTTCGGGATCTTCTTCTCCATGCTCCTCCAATACGCCTTTAAGGACTGCAGCGAGGGTGTCTTCATTCACACCAGATCCGATGGCAAGCTCTACAACCTGGCCCGTCTACGAGCCAAGACCAAAGTCAAAGAGGTGCTCATCCGTGAGATGCTCTTCGCCGACGACGCAGCTTTGACATCACACTCCGAAGAGGGACTCCAGCAGCTAGTCACTTGCCTTTCCCACGCATGCAAGGAGTTCGGACTAGCCATCAGCCTGACGAAGACGAACGTTATGGCTCAAGGCACGGGGACTCCCCCATGCATCACCATCGACGGATACACCCTGGAGGTTGTCAACGACTTCACTTACCTCGGGTCCACCATCTCGAGCTCTCTGTCAGTCGACTTGGAGGTCAACCGGAGAATCGCCAGGGCAGCCACAGTTATGGCCAGACTGAACCGGCGAGCGTGGAACAATTCCAGCCTCACTGAGAAAACCAGACTGCGCATCTACCAAGCCTGCGTACTCAGCACTCTCCTCTATGGCAGCGAGACGTGGACCACCTACGCAAGGCACGAAAGGAAACTCAACAGCTTCCACATGAGGTGCCTGCAACGCGTCCTGCATGTCGCCTGGCAGGATAAGGTCCCCAACACCGAGGTGCTGAAGCGAGCCAATATGAGCAGTTTGCATGCAGTTCTTAGCGAGAGACGCCTCAGGTGGCTCGGCCATGTCAAAAGAATGGATGCAGGCCGTATCCCCAAAGACCTCCTCTACGGCGAGCTAGCAGAAGGCAAGAGGATGACAGGGCGCCCAAAACTGCGGTTCAAAGACATCTGCAAAAAGGACATGACACAATGCTCCATCAATCTCAACACATGGGAAGTTCAAGCAGACGACCGCCTAGCCTGGAGGCTCGCGGTCAGGCAAGGTACGTCACGCGCGGAGGCTGCGCGCAACGAGGAGGCGGTCCAGAAAAGATCGAGGCGGAAGCAGCGTCAGCAGCAGCAACAACAGCCATCTGCCTTCACCTGTACCAAGTGCGGCAGGGATTGTCACTCCCGAATCGGACTGCACAGCCATTCTCGGCGGTGCAGATAGACTCTCAAGAAGCTACGCCATCGTCTCTCGAGACGGACGGCTGCCGACGACGACGACCTGGGTTCAGTCACATGTATCATCCAGATGGTCACAACAATACCTTCTCTCTCAAGGATGTGTCTTTGAAAATAGCTTTCATGGTGGAAATGTTGGGCAGGGTGTACATTCTAAGCACAGGGGAGTGAGTGAGGAGCCTTTAATTCCCTAGCCCAGCTTGAGGGTCAATCATCAGTACTGTCTTCTTGATTACTTCCTCCAACAGTTTTTCTGAATGGGATTACTAATCTTCACTAGGGCACCTATGTGTATTTGCATGTTAGAAAATAGGCCCAGAGGTAAGAAACAAGTTGCCCATTGACCATTAGGTGTCTGAATTGAGGACAACATTCAATTCTTTCACTCTTCCATGCTGCCCTCCCCACAGACACACCCTTCTCCCAGATACAACTTGTTCATGGGATTGCTGAGAGGATTAAGTAAGTTGATTCATGTAAAGGGCTTAGAATAGTGCCTGGATCATAGTAAATGTGAGATCACCCTTAGCTCTTATTAGTCTCTCCCCCCTTCAACTTCCAAGATTTTGTATGGAACATTATTCCTGCTAAGTGGGCCCTCCCACACCACCTTGCATATCATATTGATGTAAGTTTATATAACGATCTGTTCAAGACTTATGGCTTCCTAGATGCTGTCCAAGCCTTATTGTTACTGATTGTATTGGCTCCAGGAACTCCAAAGAATTTATGTTGATAGATGTGAAGAATGGGTCCAGACCCTTTTAGAGAAAAATCTGAGCCCCAGAAAAGTGGCCTGACCTGTCCTCATGGCAGGAAACCCTACGTGTTCACCCACTTCCCAGTCCTCATTCTGGCTTTGAACTTCAGCCCTCTGTCCTTTGCCCCTTGGAGCTCCTCTGCTCTCTGCGCATGTCCCCAAAAGGGACACAGCACACCCAGCATTTCTCCCTTCTCACCTCTGCTGTCATACAATGCAGCCTCCACATTGGAGGTATTTTATTGTAAGTCATGGAAGGGAGACAGCACATCACACATTCCCCCTCCTCTCCCCTCCCCTCTTCTCTTCCCTCTCCCCTCCCCTCTCTTCTATCTCTCCTCCTCGTCCCCTCCCCTCCCCTCTCTTTCCTCTCTTCTCCCCTCTCTTTCTGCTCCCACTATTTGCACAAGCTGAATTGCCTTCTTGGGTCTATGGACACTTGAGTGAATTTCTGGAGCTTTTTGAATAGGACATCTCCAGGACACCATGTCCCATCCTGTTGGCCTCCTTACCCCTCCAGCCCCAGCTGAGGTAACAGGTTCCACACAGGCTCAGAGCAGCTTCATGCATGTGCTCTCTGACTGCACCCCACTTGTCCCTGCATTGCCCACCTTGGATTCCTGCTCTGGGACTTTTCTGATGCTGAGGTATGGCGCACCTGCAGGGACCCCCTGGGCTCTCTCACAGGCACACCTGGCAGGTTAAGGGGAGGTAATACCCTAGACCAGTGGGGGTAGGAGTCCAAGTCCTGCCCCTTTTGTCATCTACCGTACAGGTCTGAGGTGCACTCTTTGAGGCCCTGGTGGACAGGGCACCTGGAGCAGAGCAACTTAGCTGGTTTGCACTCCTTCTGGATCCACTCCCCAGGGTCCCTCATTCTTACTCACTTCGCATGGAAATTCCTGTGCACAAATCCTTTCTCAGTCTGCTTTTGGGGAATCCAAATTAAGGCCATTGTCTCCTGGAGCTCTCCTATCCCTTCCTGCCCATCAGTCTTCTCCACAAAATTCCTCATGAACTCCTTTCCACCTTTCAACCACCCTTCAAGGAGAATCTGAAATTCTTTTCCTAATCACACCAGCCCTGTAGATCCTACCATAGGGTGTAGCCTGAATTTTGTGATTCTCCCAAACTCCTTCAGTAGAGGACAGTTTTTCTCTGGACACCTGAGCCAAGTGAGGAGGCCCTTCTTTCCTCCCTCTGCTGTACCTGGTTTCTCAAATATGGGCAAGAACTGAGCTCCTTGCAACCTTCCTAAAACTCTATTAAGAAATGCAAACTATCGTCCAACCCAAAGTATGAGACTTCAAATCATACTCAACCTCCAAGACTCAGCTCCAACACCACCTCCTCCATGAAGTCTTCCCACCCTTCCAGAAAGAACTCTCCATGCTCTGAACTTCTGTAGCCTTTTATCTGTACTCTTTTAATGAAGCTTCTCATTTTCAAACAAGTATTGTGATTAGTTATGTCCATTGTCTCTTAACAATGAGTAAGTTAATCATTTACCAAAGCCCCAGGGTCTCCTGCCTAGCAGCTGCTCAATGCATTCTGAATGAGTGAAAAACTGAAGTTGAGGAGAGAAGCATACTCTACAGACAGCAGATTATCAGGCCTCCTGGCAGCCTCAGAAATCTGGAGGGGCCACAGTTGCAGATTTACAAAGATGAGGACGGAAACTGCTGCTTGTCTCCCCAAACCCATTCTTCCCTCTTATATAAAGTGTATATTTGAACACACATGGCCACCAGAATACACTTCCCAGTCTTCTGTGCAACTTATGACTAAGTGCTGACTTAGTCAGAAGTGATTTGGACAAATTGCAAATTATGTCCTTAAAAGGAATGGCCCTCTGTTCCCTGCAAGGGCTGGAGCTGGGACAGCCACCTTGGACCATGAGATAAAACGAGTCTGGGTTCCTAATGACTATGGAGCCACCAGACTCCAATGTAAGACTTCAATGTGAGAGACAATAACCTTTATGTTTTTGAAGCCATTGTTATATTGTCTCTCAGTTAAAGCAGCTGCATTTGCATTTTAACTAAAACCAGAACCACTCCGTAAGTCTGATCAGTTCTGAAGGAGTGAAAGGAAGGTATATGCCACAGGGATGTTGGGCCAAGGATTCACGATCAGTGTAGTGTGTAAAGGCAGCTCTGTTGTTGGATAGGCTCACAGCACAATGTATGTTTGTGTTTAGACATACTGTGGTGTGGTCTTATTGTCTCTTCAAACTGGACAGAGCTGACTGCTAACTGGTGGGCTCAAGGTAGCAACGGAACGTGAGTGGAGAGTGATTGGAGGAGGTATGCTGCACAAGGAAGCCAAGGCAGAAAGCTGGTGTGTAGGACACCCTTCTGGGAGATGCTGAAGCTAACCACTAGTTCTTGACCGTAGAGCCTGCTATAGGCACTGAGTCCACAGGGGCCAGAGTGAGATGCTAAATCTAAGTCAGACCCAAGAATCAGAGACTGGGATGGAGGGGCCTAGCAAGTGGAATCTGGGATAATTTCCATGAATACAGGTGAGCTGCATGGTATATGGTTGTAGATGGGGTATTCCACTGGATTAAAGATACACAGGGGAAATTAGGCACTCTTTTTACCTCTGTGCTCTTGCTCATGATGTGTTCTATCTTTGCAATGCCTGCCCCTGCCCATTTCTTTATTTGTTAGCTCCACTTATCCTAAAAGACTCACCTGGATGTTACATTCTCCAGGACGTCCTCTGTGACATCATCCTCAGAGCCTCTACCATGGTCTACCATGTTCTTCTCTTTATTGTATTGTAGTTATTATCAATCATACAACAATCATTATAGGATTGCAATCATTTCAACATGGTTTATAACCAAGTTTTACAGGATTCTCCGAGAGCAGTGATCTTTGATTTCATCCCCTCATTGTTTCCCATGAATCCTGACATGGGGGAGCCAATAAACCCAGATCGAGGAAAGTGGATGGTTTGGAAGCATGGCACTTGGGCTTCAGATATCCCAGGGGATGAGTTGCAGATGGCCTCTACAAGCCCACTGGGATTCCAGGAGGCATTGGGAGGGAGGAAACAGGCAAGTAGAAGGAAATGGTTGGGACTGAGCTGATTCAGAAAGGCCCTAGGACTGCTCCGAACTGTATAATTCATACCACCCTACATCCCAAAATCTGGTAACTAGAAGGGACAAGTATCAATAATCAAAGGAGCAATTAGACATCCCAAGATTGAACTCTGCATATGCCCAATGCTCATCCAGTCCATTTTTGTACCCCGTGCCTCTGGGAGAGAAGAGGCTGCAGAAAATTCAGCGCCTTCCCCTCAGATGCACTGCTATATCTTGAGATGTGTTTTCTTGGGGGAAAAAGATCAAAAGGCCACATTTAAATCTAGGGAGAGAACCCTATGAGAGGATTCATGGTCCGATGACTTCTATTTTTATTTAATTATTTCATTACTAATTAATAATAGGGCCATTACTGCATTCTGAAAGGAAAGAACTATGATTAAAGGTTAATGCCTTTGCTGCATGCATCACACCTCCAATTATGTTATAAAAATGCCCAGAGTGTTTCATTGAACCTATAAGTAACAATTTTAATTACACTTAATAATGTATGTGCTTCTGTATTTATTTGTTCCTCTCTGAAGTGCAGAAATCCCCGCATGGGTGGGTTAGGAAAGATCAGGGTGACTCACTCTAACCTATTCTCCATCACCCTAGTTCTGTCAGCTCTTTCCTGCCCACCTCCCTCCCAGGGCAGGAATAATAGGTGTCCTGGTCACAAGAAATTCATACCCTTCTCATTCCCCACTTCCCACTGGGACAAGTTTTAATCTCAATGTTTCCAAAGAGGAAGGAGAGGAGAGAAGAGAGGCAGAGAAAACAGCAGTTGCCTGAGCCCTTGGCACTCTACAGTCTTGCCAAGGAGCCATGATTCTTCAAACTTATGTGTCTTAGTCCCTCAGACGTACAATCAAAAATATGATAGACTGGGTGGCTTATAAACAACAAACATTTATTTTTCACAGTTCTGGAGGCTGAGAAGTCCAAGGTCAAGACACCAGAAGACTTGGTGTCTGGTGAGAGCCCACTTTCTGGATTACAGACAGCCATCTTCTTGCTGTAACCTCCCATGATAGAAGGAATGAGGGGGATCTCTAGGATCTCTTTTATGAGGGCACTAATCCCATTCATGAGGACTCCACTCTCATGACCTACTCATGTCCCAAAAGCTCCACCTCCAAAAACCATCCCATTGGGCATTAGGTTTCAACATATGAATTTTGGGAAGACACAAATATTCAGTCTGTGATACTCTTTTGTTATCCCATCCTTTGAAAATCTCTTTTCCTCCTCTTGGAATGTCTCCTCCTCTTTTACAAACTATGGTACATACAGATAATTAGTTCTCAGCATTCATTCTCAACTTCTTGTATTTTCCTTTACTGTGAGTGAAGGCTACAAAGCTCAAAACTACTTTCCCCAGGCTCCCTTGCAGCTATGATTCTTGATGCAAATTATACATCCATACACACACAGAGACACTAGATGCACTCATGTGAAATTTCAAATGTGTTTCAATGACACAGAGGCATTTTCTTGCTGCTTTGACTGTTTCAGATGGCAAGCAAGTTTATGGAGATGTGACTTATTTTATGGTAGTATTTCTCTCCCTAGGGATAGTGGGGCAAAGAGCTGAAGGAGCCCCAAAACTTTATGAAGCAGAGCCACCAGACCATTCCTAGGATGCTCACCTCCATATTTACATGACAGTAAACTAAGATTACATCTTGTTTAAGCCAGTTATTTACATTGATTACTTTCAGCTGAAATTAATCCTAACAGCTACACCCACACCAAACTTGTCTGTCCCTTCTCTATCTACCTTGATGTACCAATGCATGCATCCTGCAGAAGACACATGCAGAGAGTTAGAGTTTAACCTTCATCAGTCGCTTAATTTATGAAATCATAGATTATACTGGAACTGACTTCTGTGGTTGATTGTGATAATAACTCTGAGTCTTCATCCTTTGCCATGTAATTTTGGACTGGCATTCTTCCATTGGCAGGTAAACCTGATCCATCCCTTGACTCTGGAATTTACCATATGGCTTTCTTTGGCCAAGAGAATGAAGCAGAAGTGACTGTGTGCCAGGTACAAGCCTAGGCCCCATGAAGCTTTCTATATTGCCACATATGTTCGTGTGCCTTTGAGAACATGCTCAGGCTAGCCTGCTGTTTCTAGGAGAATGAGAGACACATGGAGCAGAGCAAAACTGAATCAGCTGAGTTGACCTTCAGCCAACTCCCAGGCATGTGAACAAAGAACTGACCCCAATAAATGCTTATAGTTATATGACACTAAGTTTTGGGGGTTATTTGTTACATAGCATTAAGCAACGGATAACTGATATGTCTGCTCCCTTGTGATAAATAAAAATGTTTAACAAAATGATCTGTGGGTACCAAGATCTTTAATGTCTTATTTAAATGAAAGCACATAGTTGGGAGTTAGGAAATCATCACTGTTGTTTCAAAACCTTCTACCTATGACTGTGTGACTTGGGAAAATCATTTATTTTCTCTGTGTCACTTCTCAGATAACAACTATTAATTTTTTTTCTACCAATTTCACCAGGTTGTACTAAAGATCAACACTTCCAGAGTATCTTTGACAATTTAAAACAACCTTTGTGATGATAAATTATTAGTCTCATAAAGTTTTTTTAAATTTTAAATCAGAATTTCTCCTAAGACAGCTGATCTTAGATTATTCAGTTAAAAAATTTAATATACTTTAGTGCATAAGTCTGAGAACCTAGATTCATTTTCTCTCCAGTCTCCCCTTTGCCATTCCCCATATGTGTCGCCACACATAATTCTAGGAGATTCAGCCAGGAATGATTTCTCCTTACAGGACCGAGTAGCCTTCCCAGCTGGTATGTAGCTTTTGCTAGTGATGCTGGGATAACACACCTGGGTTCGTAGCTGGTCCCACTGCTCAGCAGTTCCCAGGGTGCTACCCAGAGACACAGCCACCCTCTCTATCTCCCTGGCAATGCACCCCTTTGTAATGAGCACTTACACATTTTGGCCCACAATTCCCCAATTTCACCCTTGAGTTCCTTCACTATTCTTAGGTGAGTGACATCTGGTCCTAGTGATTTATCTAAATTTAGTTTCTCAATTAGGTATAAAATCACTTGCACATTTACTACTATTTGAGGTGATATCTTTGCCTTGTCAGTCCCAAGAGACACTCCGGAAGTGGGAATTTTATAGAATCACATAGGATCGTGGAAACTTAGAGCTGAGAGGGTCCTTAGAGAGCCTTTTAGAGGAAACATCATCCATCCATTCATTCAGATATTCATTTATCCTAGAAACCGTGACTAAGTACCTGCTATATACCAGGCTGGGTGCTGAGATAAGCAGTGGGCAAGATGGACTCTAAACGGCCCCAGGGCCTTTGAAGCTGAGGCAAGAACTGAGGTTCTCTGTCCCCTGCTATCTGCCTCCCAAAATTATAGAGAGGGGGTCATGGGGAGAAAAAAATGCAGGTGGTTAAAGGGTTGTGGGGAATGGAACAAAGGAAACTGAAAGAAATAAGGCTGAATATAAGGAGGTCAAAATGAAGATCAAAGGTAATGGGAAAAAAGAAGCATATTGAATGGAAGTGAAGAAGCCAAGAAGAGAGAAGGAATATGATGATTCCTGGTTGGGGTTAGAATTGAGGGAATAGCTGAGAAACAGCTGGCAGGGGTCTCTGACCCCTTTATCATCTTTATGTCTTATTCCTTCCCACCCTCTCTCTGGTTGGCAGGAAGGAAGGTGAAGGTAAGGCACTCTTTGTTGTAGGTTTATTATTCTGACAGATGCTCACCTCTGAGATCTCTGGTAGCCCAGAGTCTGCTCCTAAGGGGACTATAAGAACCACTGTGACTCTTACAAGAGAAAGAAAGAACTGATGGCATTTCCCCAGCTTTAATTATGCAGGGCCCTGGAAACATGTAGCCAGGAATTTGGGGGCAGGGAGAAGGCAGAAAGGGAAGAATCAGGAGAGGAGAATGAGAGTATCATGCTGGTGAGGGGGAGCATATTTTGCCATCCCCGAATATGCTTTTGAGGAGATATTTTTTCTTTTTTATTATTATTCTATTACAGTTGTCCCAATTCCCCACCCCCCCACCCCTTGCTCTCCACTGCCCACCCCCACTCCACAGTCAATCCCCACCCTGTCAACCATGGCCATGGGTCATTCATACTAGTTCCTTGACTAGACCCTTCCCCTTCTTTTCCCTATTTTCCCCTTTTGACTGGTTATTTTTTAAGAAACAAAAGACTCAGGAAGAACTTTTGACTTACGCCTAACTGCCTAAAGGAATTTGGACAGAGGACCTGCCAGGAAGGGAGCTATCATCACAGATATGAACTATGTGTGATAGACAGGGAGGGGCCATCAAGGCCCATTTGATCAAAGTCCTCTCTGTGTCCCATTGTTAAAGATGGAGCAGCAAATACTAAACAATGTTCAGTAAGCAAACATTAGCTTATATCTCCATGTGAATTGCCTTCCTGTCCTTTCAAGTTCCAAACCACTACCCTGCTTTCTCCTTAGCTCAGGTTGGCATATAAGCCTCAACTGCCCAATTTGGATTTTTCCTGTGCTCCCATATTCTTAAGAATCCCTCATATGTACATAAGTAATTAAATTCGGTTATTTTCTCCTGTTAATCTGCCATATATTGATTTGATTATTAGACCAGCCAAAAGAGCTTTGAGGGAAAAGAGGAAAAACTGTCCCCTCCCCCAGCACTGGGAATTATAAAGAAACATCTTGTTCTGTTTTTGGACTTCAGGTATTTATAATGGGCTAATCCCCATGCCTTTCCAGAGAGCATTCCAATAAGAAGCAAGGGATTTTATGCCCAGGAGAAGAGCTCAGGAACCCAGTGGCAGGGTGATAACAATTCAGCAAGGATGCGGAGCAGAGGAATGTGTGGTATGGTCTGTTACTGTTAAAAACATTTGCTGTCTCTCGCAGTGGGAAACCTGTGTACCCCACCCCCAAACTCATTGACAGACTCAGTTATGTGGCTTTGGGTGCCCTTCCTTGCAGAAGAAAAGAAATCTCCACGCTATTAAACTCTGGGGTTGCAATGTGACTTGTTTTAGCCATTAAGTATGAGCCCATCTCCTGTGTTACTTCTAAGCAGAAGATTTAAAAACCAGCTCTCAATCTGTCTTTTCTCTTTTCTCTTTATGAGTCTGATAATGTTGGGCTTCTCTGTCTGCCTGGGTACCAGAGTGAAGACAGCATGGAGCAGATCCACAAGCAGACAGTTGCAAGTCCAGAAAACTGGACAGAACATTTGTTTAGAATCCCTATACTGGGCATGGTCCATGAGTGAGAAGCAAACCTTTGTTGTTTGCAGCCATTTAGGATTTGGGGCTGCTAGCACAGTGTAGTCTAGCCCAGCCTCACTGAGACAGGGAGGCTATGCAGGCTGCTGAAGCAGGACATTACTGGTGTTGGCAACAGATCAGAAAAAGTCAAAGTCAAGAATTCAACTCTATGAAAAGCTCTGTGCCAGGGAGGGATAAATAACAATAGGATGGAAGTGTTACGTGTCTGGAGGACTGGGGCAGAAGGGAAGCTAAGAATTATAATGAGCCCTGACTGGTGTGGCTCAGCTCGTTGGGGGTTGTGCTGCAAAGTGAAAGGTCTGGTTGGATTCCTAGTCTGGGCACAATGCCTGGGTTGCAGGTTCAGTCCCTGGTCAGGGCACGTGTGAGGGGCAACCGATTGATGCTTGTCTCTCGCATTGATGTTCCTTTCTTTCTCCCTCCCTTCTCCTCTCCCTAAAAATAAATAAATAAATAAATATATATATATATATATATATATATATATATATATATATTAAGAATTATAATGAGACAGAGTAGGCCTTACTTAATGACAGGACAGGCTCTTGAGCCAAATCCCTTTTCCTCTATTCCTTGAATAAGTTCCTCTGTATTTCACTTTCCTCTTCCTTAAAATGGAGATATTATAATAAAAACAACACCTAATTATAGGGTTGTTGTTGGGGCTATGAGTTGCCCACATTTGTTTAGGACTGCATGATGAATTAGTCACATACAACGAGTTAATAATGTGTGCTTATGAATTGAGTACTATCCCACTTGTGGTAAATACTCAGTATATGTTAGCTGTCAGTACTATTTTTTTCAATGATCCCATTTTACAGACAATAAAACTGAGTTCCAGAGAGGGTACAAACCTTCTTGGAGATCACATGAGCCCACTGACAGCAGAAACATTTTCATTGCAGCCAGCCAGGAAATGAGCTGGTTCTGCATGTAATGAGTGTACAAGGCCAATGACAAGCATTTAATTTTCTCTTAAGCCAAAACAGTTGTTAGTAAATTAAACATCGATTGTAAAAGGGCCTCCAATTAAGATTCACTAATTATATCATCGGCTCGATTGTCATGCAATTTATATACAATTACCCCAGAACAAATATTTACCGGTAATTACTTTCCTCTTAATACATTAAACTAATATTACTCCTCAAGCTGTGGGATAGGAATATGGAAACATTTAATTGACATGGAGACATGAAATCTGAGAGTGAATGAGACAACAGCCACATTGTCCTGTCTTCAGTGTGACATGTCCCTGGGGTAATGAGAAGGAAGGGGGTGGCAGAGTGAAGCCCTTGTGTCTGCGTCTTCCTTTCTGGTAACTGTGGAGGTGGTGGTGGCTGGAGGATGATAGAGAAATGTGTACATCCCTGAATGGAGTTGTCCAGAATCCTTGTAGAGTGACTGAAGCTGTCATTGGTTGAACCTGCATTGCAGCTTAACTTCTCCCTCCAGACAGTCTTGCTTCCTTCCTTCCCCCAAAATGTCAATCACCTCGAATGCAAGCCCCAGTACACATCCTGCACACTAAATGGCCCGGCACAATCTGTTCCAGAAAACCCCATCTGCAACAGAAAGCCACTGGATTTTTCTGAGCTGGGGAGTGGATGATCTGACTCACACGTTAGCAGGCTGTGACTGATGGGAGGAAAGAGGTGAAACAGAGACAGAGGTCAGGAGGTTATTGCCTAGATGTGCTGCTCTAATGGGTGGGCAGAACGTCACAGCCAGGGGCTCTGGAGGAGGAGGAGTCTGAGGGTCTGGCAGGGGAGAGAGTTAGGGCTTCTGTGGGAGCTACAGTTTTGCCTGGGATGGCTCAGCCTGAAGACCAGCAGCCCTGTTCCCCCAGCATCCAGCAAACAGCTCCCCCAACGTCCCCTGTGTAACCTGGGGACACTGAACCCTGGCACATCCAGCATTCACAGATGCTTGTGGGTTTGGTTGGGAGAGGGAGCTATGAAATTTACATTACATAGACAGTTATTTCACAGGTTGATGAAATCACTATAATAGATTAATAACCTGCAATATAAAACTTATTACTTACTTAAGCCTGTCTGTTCAAGGAAAGCTGAGTGTGATTCATAGACCTCTAGAAGCACAGAGAGAGCAATACACTCAGGCCCTTGAGGAGCAGGGAGGGGGTCTTCAATGTAAATCTTTTCTCAACGTCTTCTGAAAAATGGGGTTCTGTTCCGTACTGGGTCTGCCACTTACTAGGCGTGTGACTTCAGTCACGTTAGTTAGTCTCTGAACCACTTTCCTCTTCTGTAAAATGGGAACGAGAGGAACACTGGACAATCCACCTCACTGAGTTGTGACACCTGAGACACAGAAGTGGCCTAGCGTATGTGCTGTAGGGGGACAGAAATGTGGCATGGCCAGGTGGCTGTGTGATTTTGTCTGGGACCGGAGCTGCTGGGGAAAGACTTTCCCAGCCGGATGTAAGAATTCTCACCTCTGACCCCTGGGGCCCTTGTGACACATTTCTCAGTAGGTACATTAAAGAAAATCTCGGCCCTGGCTGGTGTGGCTCAGTGGATTGAGCGTCGGCCTGAGAGCCAAGTGTCGCTGGTTCAATTCCCAGTCAGGACACATGACTAGGTTACACGTCAGGTCCCCAGTTGGGGGTGCGAATGAAAGGCAACCACACAGTGATGTTTCTCTCCCTCTCTTTCTCCTTTCCCCTGTCTCTAAAAATAAAATAAATAAATAAACAAATAAATTATTTTTTTAAAAAATCAACCTCTTTCTGTGATTTGATCAGTCTGAAAGACAGGGAAGGGCATTTCCGCATATTGGTGCCCATGACGTGCCAAGAACTGTCCTGGGTGTTTTACAAACATTACTTTAGACAATATTTACATACATTACTTTAGATAATATTCCCATATTTCTGTTAGGAAAGTTTGTGGAAGACTTTGAAATGGGGTGGCAGCGGGGCACAACTACAACAAAAACACACTGGTTGGGTATTCTCTCTGGTGCAACCTGTGAGGTTACCTGATTGTGTTGGAGCTAGCTACAGTGCATAAGTTCTAGAAAACCAATAGGATGGTTCTCATCCTTAGAAATGCAAACGAAGTGTGTGTGGTGGAGATGCGCCTGATTATTTCCCAGTGGTGATTAACCAGTTTTACAGATATTTATATTTTTATTTTAGAATTCCCAATGGTCTATAGATGTGTGTTCTTTGAATTCTCCTCTCAGCTGGTTGTCGTATCTTAGTGGTTCCTCATTAATTAGTGAGTTAAATAAAATCTTTGATGTATAGTCATTTTATGTTCACATAAGAGTCATGAGCTTAACTTTCTTTAAAAAATTATTCTTTAATATTACATATCAGAAAATTGAGAGAAGCCTTACCCAAGGTCATAGAGTAGCTCTCTGAGCTGGGATTTGACCTTGGATCTGTTTGGTTCTTTCTATTCAATGAGCTGCCTCAGCATGTGCCTCTTCCCTCCTGCTTTTTCTTTTTCGTTTTCTTTTTTGGTGAGCCCTGGAGGGTTGGAGGACCCGGGCCTTACACTCAGGAGTAATTACTTTTTTAGGGAAGGAAGGAGTAGGCTCAGACTAAGTTCTGGGCACTAAATTCAGCTGACAGACTGACAGGTAAGGAACGGCCTGAGCAGAGTCAGAAGCACTGCGGAGCAGGGCTTGTATGTGGAGCCAGAGAAAGAAGAGATGGCTTGGAGAAATGTCCAGAAACCCAAGCCGGGTCTCTCCCCATGCCTCTCTCCACCACCACCTCCCCCCACCTGCCTTACCCAGAATTCTCCCTGTGACTACGGTGTGGAGTGAGGATGAAAAAAGTACCCATCTTCATGCTGAAGCACCTAGGGTTTAGTCTCCAAATTTTCCCACGAGATGCGATCTCACTGAGTCCTCTGGGTCCCACAGCTGCGTCCCTGGATCAGCCCTGGCGTTTGGGTAGATCTTCTAACTTATTTTCTCCAGATTCAGATTCTCCTTCACTGATCCGTCTCACACTGTGACAACTATCCTCCTGAAAGGACACTGAGCAGGGAAGGCCCTCCTGGCTGGTGCAGGAAATACTTAGAAAGTATTTGCTGAGAAATGACGAAGGGCACACTCCCTCCTTCCCTCATTCTTTACTTTGTTCATCCAACTAGTATTTTTGTTAAATGCTTACCCCACTGGCTAACATTAGAAAGCATCATGTGGGGGGCTGCAAAGATTGATGAGAAAGGAACTTTCAGGTGGAAAATCCTTTTTAAAAATTACCATCTAATAACACTGCAACCCCTGCCCTTCCCTGCTTTATCAGTCTCCGAGCCCCTCTCACCTCTTAAGCTGCTTACTTCTCTTGCTTATGGTCTCTCTGCTCAATAAGAAAGTCATCCCTATGAAGGCAGGAATTTGGTTTTGGTTTGTATCTTGTTTTTATATCCTGTTCACTGCCCAGCATTTAATGAACTATCAACAAATGTGTGAATGAATACATGTGCATCTATCTGGGTCCTGTGTCAACACTGGGTGTTTTTCTATATTATCTCATCACCACACAGTCAGTGAAGTACACGTAATCACTTCATTTGTGGATGAAGAAACTGGAGTATAGGCACTGAGTTACCCAAGGGTGACAGACCTAGAAAATGATGAAGCCCAGATTCTGGCGCAGGACTCCTCCGTTGTTACACCTATAAACACCAGCCAGGCAAGAGATGCCCACAGGGCCCAGTCAGTCATGTGGCAGCTGAGAGCCACATGGACCTGGGGTGGGAAGGATATAAGTATGGGCAGGAGCGGCAGGGGCTGCCTAAGAAGAACGGTCTGGAGCCTGGAAGAGTGTGGACAGGACAAGACAAGCTCAGAGTCAGACTCAGTGAGGTGGGATAGGGCCCATGAGGCCAGACCAAGAGTGTATATAGGGAGAAGGGAAAATATAGGAAGTTAGGAGCTGGTTCTGCATTCATTCATTTACTCATTCATCATGTGTTGAATATCTAGTACATTCCAGGTACAATACCAAGCTCTGGGAATATAAAAATGATTAAAACACAATATTTGCTCTCCAGGGACTTACCGTCTGAAGGGGGAGAAGCATAGACACAGCAGAAGTTGTGGGAAATATTTGTAAGAGTTCTGTGGGGTGAAAAATAGCAGCCTTGAACTCATGGAGAGGGCGCTGAGCAACAGTGGTTGTGGTGCAGGGATGGTGTCACTGAAGAGTCCTGTCTGGAGCTGAATTTTGGATGACGGGTTGGTGGTAGCTGGGAACTGGGGAGCTCAGAAGAGAACTCCAGGCATGAAGAGCAATAAAGAGACATGAAATGGGCTGGTTAAGGGCATCGTCCATTTATGGCCGACGCTGCAAGGGGCTGCAGAGCACGTACTCAGAGATGAGGCAGGAAAGAGTAGCGGAGGCCGGGTCAGATGGACTCCTGCTTGCTGTGCTAGGGGACACTGACTTTATTCCTTACACCAGGGGCCCCTGAGCTTTCTCTGTAAAGTGCCAGATGGCAAGTAGTTGAGGCTTTAAACTCTGCTTTGTATTCCAAAAGCAGCCAGAGACAGTGTGTAAGTAAGTGGGTGTGGCTGTGTTCCAGTGAAACACAGCCTGTGTGTGTGTCTGGGAGTGGTGGTGGTGGTGGTGGTGGGGGTGTTCTGTAGAGGCTGGGCAGCCTTGAACAGGTTTCTGTGGAGAGTAGCAAAGAAGATTTATGAGGCTATGATATGCCAGATAGACTGAAACAGGAGACTTGTTGGGAGCCAGGTGAAATAGCCTGACTGTGAATGTACAATTCTGAGTAGGATGGCAGCAATAGAAAATGAAAAGAGGTGCAAAAACCACTTTGTACAATGGACACAGGAACATGGTAGCTAACCTAATACAGGAGATGAAGAGAACGAAAGAGTTAATGGTGGATCCCAGATCTGAGCATGGACAGAAGGGAGAAAAGCATCGACTGTGATTTAATTTTAGGCAGTACCCTGCTGCTCTATAACAGAGATGTAGATAAAGATGTTCATCAGGAATTGCAAAACAAATCAGAAAAATTGCTTCCATGTTACTGCAAAGGCAGATTCTTTTTAGAAGCAAATATTACCTGCAGGTGGAAGGAAAGGGATTGAGGGTGGCGAGCATGGGGAGAGGCGATATATTCCAGATAAGCTTTTTGCTCACTTGAAAAGAAATGGATACATCTGGAAAAATCAAAACTGTTTGCATAAGCGGTACACGGCAGCTCAGCCCCTGTTTCTCAAAACCCAGGTGCTACATAAGATTATGTTGCTAAAATGTTTGGGACTTGGGGAGAGAGACTGTGTAAACCTGTGGCTTTACTATAGCTCATAAAAGATGATTGTGTGGAAATCTCAGAAAAATGAAACTCTGTTCAGTGTAAATGAATGGCTTCCCTTCTCGTTTTACGGCTGTGCCTTGTTCAAGGCTTGAAGATGTGATCTGCAGTGGGGATGTGATCTGAAATGGGTGTCTGGAGGCCAGGCCAAGGTACTAGGATTTAGCAAGTTCCCTCCACTTGTCTGCTGTATTCTGGAGACGTGGCATATGGGTAATATAGAGACAGTGTGAGGTATATGTAGGCACGTGCTCCTGGGTGCCCTGGGCTGGGCCTGGGAAGAGAAATGAGTGACTAGAAAGTAATCAGCAGGGGAACAGGGAGTGGGTTGACTCCAGTAGTTGAGACTCTGCAAAAATGCCAAGAGAACTTGACTTCGATATAGCTCCTCAGCATTCCCCGTCTTCTCAAGTAAAATAACCTATGAAATGTTTTCTTATTTTTTGTTTAGCAGCAGCATCTTCTTTTAATTTGCCCACAAGGGGACAGAACAACGATGCCTTGGAAGAGCTGGCTGTGTGTACAGCCCTGAGGGCTGCTCCCTGCATGGAGCACAGGCTGTGGGGACTTGTGTGCATTGGAGTTCCAGAAAGTCTGGCAGAAAGCAAGGGAGGAGCATGGGAGGACAGCAAAGTCTTCATTTCCTGGGAGTCTACAGAAGTACTTCCTGGTATTTCCTCCTGGAACTTCTCTGCGACTTCTCCAATAAGACTCAGCCCGCTGGAGCCCACTCAGTGTAGGGACAGCCTGGTGGGGTGGGGTGGGGTGGGATGGATGCATAATTATAATCAGTCACTGGGAAATCCTTCCTCATCTTCCTGGAAGAGTCCTGCTACCACCAGGGGGAGTCCTGGTACCATGGAAACAGGTGAAGGGTTCAGATCCTGGGACAGCCACTTGCTAGATGCCAGGCCTCAAGCTACTTGCTTAATCTCTTGGAACCTTCTTTCCTCATCTGCCCAATGAGCATGCAAATATCTCCTGACACTTTCAAGGCTCTGTAAACCAGCAAGTGCAGGGCCTACCCATTCAGTTTATACTGTCCTGTATATAATCAAATATGACCCACGCCCTATTGCTAACCAGAACCAGGGGTTCCGACTTCTCGGGTCAAGTTCAAGCCTGGTTTTCACCAACTGCTCTTGCAAGGGCTTGGAGGTATTTTGGGCCCCGTTGCTGAAACCTTTCAGCTGCCATGTCCTGACAGGTTCCATGCTGTGTTCTGGGCATGGTGGGTACACAGAGCAGGTCTGTCATGCTGCCTGTGGGTTGAGAAGTGAAGCATCAGCAAAAAATCACTACAGTACATAGAGGAATGTAAGGCAGCCTCCACCGAGGGCAGGTGGTGGGGCTGGGACGACACAGAGGGGAGAGCCCTGCTTGGCTTTGGAGATTCTGCTGCTTGTCAGCTGTGCCATCATGAGCATAGCATGGAACCTCTCTGAGCTGTGTCCTCTTCGTCTGTAGGATGATGGAAATGCTGAGTATGAGGTCACTGGGAAGAGTAAATGACAGGGCATGTGGAAAAGCATGAAGCCAAGTGCTTCTGTGGGTTGGACTGTTATGATTGGCAGGTTTGAGTTCACAAGTTAAGCTTACCTTCTACCCCTCACTTAGCATGTCCTGCTGCTGGAGCTCTGCGATGGGAGGGAAATAGCTCTGGGCCCAGGAGGGCAGCTTGGTGTTTTATCTCTACGTGTGGGGAGCCACAGGAGGGCTTGGTAGGCCAGGGTGGTCCTGCCACGGTCAGCACGTGAAAGAGAATGCATTTTACAGACTGTCCAGAGAGCACTTCCATTGCAGTGGCCAGAAACCAGGAAAGGGCGAGGAAAAATAAACCTGTCCTGATCTCTTCCATTATCTGCCCAGTCCCCCTCTCCAGTGCTCCATGCTGCTCTGTCCTGGGCTGCTAATTGTGTGAGTGGGAAGTGGCAACCACAGATCAGAAAAAGGTGGAGAATGAGCGGAGGCATTTATTAGCGAGGATTCCTCCTTGTCAGGTCACTGGGGTTGAGGGCTCATGTCTACGTAAGGCCACTGATCCTGTTGGCAGCCCTTTCCCTACAGCTGTTGTCTGTGGTTCTGCTAGTCACTCTGTCCCCTCACCTCACGAGGCCCAGGGAGGTAACAGGGTTCCGCTGTTGTTAGCAGCGATGCTACAAGGTACTTTAACCTGCCCCAACCTTTGTAAGTACCCTCTTCATTAATTTCCCCATGTGACCTGACTGTCCATTAACACCCAGGGACATGGACTTTCACAGAGCCTGTAAGAGAAATTAGGAAACAATGAAAGTGGCTTAATTGATAAATAAAGGTTAATGAGAGCATAACAAAGAGTTGGAGCAAGATGGTGCTGGGAAGGAGAAGTGACTGCGGGACATTTCTGAGAGTGGGCGAGAAGTGAGCCTGTTCCACTCAGAAGTCAGGAGTGAGGGCTGACAGATCGTGAAGGCAAGACCTAGAAAGCAGAATCCAATATGAATCTGTTTCATCAGGGGCCAGGGGGCTGGGGAGAAGGTGCTGGATTAGACATGGGCAGGAAGAGGGGCTGGCTTTAAGAGCAAGACAACGTCTCCAAAGCCTGAGCAAAGCAGGTTTAAGGCTGCACCTCCTCCCACAGCTTCCTCACTGCTGACGCGTACCCTGCCAGCTCCCCCAGATGAGGACGGTTTGCACTCTGATGGACAGGTGACCCACTGTGGAGAGGACACACACTGGGAAAACAACGGGGAAAGTCCCCAAGATCTTTGGAAGAAAACCTCAGAGTCCCAGACAATTGGTACAGGAAAACAGACTGGAAAGGACAGCAGACATTGTCTGGGGGTTCTTGGGCTTTCAGTTTGCCAGGCAGTTGGGCCAAACTGAGGAACATGATTCTGGGAAGCGGGCTGTCTGGGGTAGAGGGGGTGTGCATGTGGGTGGGGGCTAGGGGTGTCAAACCCAGAACTCAAAGCCCTGTTTTCAGCTGAGTCAACAGAGGGGTTCAATCTCTGTGGAGAAGCTTGGCTATTTTACTGGAAACAAAATGTCTACTTAACTGTCCCCACCCCAACCGTGTCTTTAGGTTCCCTTGTCACACAACACATGAGACCCAAAGTCTTCTTTCACAATACTGAGCATGTTTGTATGTGTACAGAGTCTGTCTCCTCAGGTAGACTGTGTCCTCCAAGGGGTCCTATCTGTCTGTTCTCGCTGCAGAGCACTCATCCCCAGCCCCCAGTCTGAGAAGGTGCTCCTGCCCTCCGGGAGCACCCCCATCTGGTGAGGGAGATGAGATTGCACCACCGTTCTGATAAAAGAAGCTGCCTGCATTCACCCCGGAGGCTGAGTGCAAAGTGCTGAGAAAGGGATTCATCAAGAGCCAGAGTCCTGCTTCGCGCATTGCAGAGGGAAGAGCTGCAAGGAGCCACATGGGGCAGGCAGAGGGGCGGCTCTGTTCTCGGGAGTACCGCCAAGGCCCAGTGTGTGGCCCCCTGAGCCTCTCACAGACGTTCCGCTCACAAGCCGATCATTTTGCATGCTCCGTTTGCAGTATGGGCTTTTGGGGTATTGCCAACCATGTCTAATTCTCTAATCTAGTCATCATGCTCAAGTTGTCAAAAACAAGCTGAGGGCTAAAGGTCAGGTGCCCAGCTTGCCCTGGATGGAAGGGTGGGGGGAATCATGGGCTCTTAATATGACAGAGAAGGTAGGGACCAGCATGCTGGGGGCACAGGTCAGGGTCGGGATGCCAAACAGCATGGCTGGAGCAATAGGTAGCTGCTGAGTGAAGGCACCTTCAGAAGAGCATGGAGGAGGGGGAGGGGTTCTGCTGCCTGGCATTTAGAGTCCCCTGACCACACGTGTCCATCTCTCTATCCTGCCTTCTCAGGTATAAACACATCCACATGTTATACAGAGCAGCACCCTGCCTCTCCCTGGCACCCAGCACCTTCATCTTGTCAGAGAGGACAAAGGATGAGGACAGCGGGCTTGGGCTAAGGTGAGGCAGTGGCTGTTGAGACAGCTCTCTCTGTGAATGGAATGCCCAGCTGGTGGAAACTGCTGGAAGAATGAAGTCCTCCCCATCTGGGGAAAAGTGAAAAGGGGTGGGAGCACATCTTAGAGAATGCCGTACCATACCTGAGCTCGCAGCTTGGGCCCAGGCAGCAGTCTCTCTAGGGGTCCCAAGGGCCATGTCCAAGTGCCTGCTACAAAGTCAGGACTGGTGGGAAGATCCTGGAAAGTGTGGACATTTTAAGCTCTAATAACAGTTCTCACAGGAGTTCCCTAATGTCAAGTGATCTTAGAACTCGTTGCCTATTGAGATGATTCAGTCTAAACCCTTCTCCTGGTACAGATGGAAAAACTGCAGTCCAGACAGGCCACATGGCTTCTCCAGGTCACACAGCCTGTAGGTGGCAAAACAGGAGACAAGAGAGAAGACCCACCGCCACCACCATGCTCCATCTCGTCCTCCTCCTGTTACCTCAGACTCATCTCTCTGGACCTTCTAGGCCTCAGGGGGTTGGGCTCCTGGGAACAGACTCAGAGGTGGGCAGGAGGTTTATCAGGAGGTGCTCTTGGGATCAACACCTGGGGAAAGGAAGGGCTGGACTCAGGAGGGCGCAGAGGGAGAAGCTGGGCTGCAGTGCAGACTGCATGGAAGCCTCGGTCAACCTCATGAAGGGGGATATGAAGATAGGACGGGTCTGCATTGGCCTGTCCCTGCATCAGGGGTCCTTGGCTGGGGGCTGCTCTGGGAGGGGTGCAGTCCTGGGCAGGAGCTCTGTTCATCGGCGTCAATCTGTGAGGGTCTGGCAGGTGGGGAAATAAAAGCATCCTTCCTGACAGAGACCCAGGGGGCTCATCACAGGCCCACTTCATTGGTGAAAAGGCAAGCATGCCACCTGCCTTGCGTAACAGATATGGGTGATGCGAGAATTAAATCTTGTGTCATGTGCACATGCACTTTGAAATATAAAGTAGAGCTACGAGGAGGTCTTACTGTCTGCAGCTGGCCTGCTGTGTGCAGCTCTGGTCTGGGGACTAACGGAAGCAGGAGGAGCTTCATTTGTGGGGACCTCGGGAGGGCGGTCTGAAGCAGGCAGGCCCCTGTTTCTTCCTGGCATCATCTGTGTTCCCTGGGGGAACATCTCTCCCTTGTGTTTGGGTCTCTAGGCCAGCAGGGTGCAGCACCCTGGCAAAGGAAGAACGCATTTTAAGAGTGGGTCTCTGGGTGTGTTGGAGAGACTGCCGCCCCGTCTCATCCCTGGCTTCCCAAACCCATGCAATCTGGGGTGAGGTTCTACAATATTTACATAACAAACTTGAGCAGTGAGGTGAAGTAGAAAGTTTGCAGGTTTGGACTCAGGCATGTCCTGTCTTTCATCCGGTGCCAACACTTTCTAGCTGTGTGGCCCTGGACACTTCAGTTTCCTTGCTGAGAAAATGGGAATGATAATAGAGAAGATTAAATGCCCTAACATACATAAAATGCCTATTACTGTGCTAGACATGTGGAAAATTCTAGATTCCTTCCCTCCTTCTTTGCTTCTGTCCTTTGGAGAGATAGCGGGACAGCCGTCCAGGCAGTTGGACTGGGGGAGCCCTCGCCCCTCCTGCTGATGCTTCCTAAGGAGAGAACAGCCCGCTCCCCCGAAATGTCATCCTCCCATGTCAGATTCTTGAAGATGAACCCTATGGATTTGGCACTTTCTTTCCCTCAGAGTTCCCTAACCCTTTGCTGTTACACACATCACAGAGGTGGGAAACTCAGAGTAGGGTGGTCCAGAGAGGGAGATGCAAGAAGAAAGGGTGTTCTCGGAGGGAGGCTGGGAGAAGTAGGGTGCTTCAGGACTGCCCCTGCCTTTGGGGAGGGCCCTGAGGTAGCAGCTGGGATGTGAGAAATGAATGATTCACTCAAGAGGAAATAGGATTCTGGCCTGTGGAGGTTGTCAGGTAAGAGCTGGTTGATGGAAACCTTGAGAGATTAAATGAATGGAAAGGAGCCTGGAGACTGAATCTTCGACTCCTTCCTCAAGAATCCCTGTGCTTTCCCAGCGTGCCCCACCAGACCCCAGACCCGGGGGTCTCACCCCAAGTCACAGGCACTAGGGTGGGGATGTCGGGGCCCAGGTTCAGCAGGGACAATTACAGAAGAGCTGCATTTCTTTTAATAAATCCCCAAACTTCTGGCAGCCCCCACAACACAGGCTTCAGGTAGGATCTAAACTGTGGACCTTATCAAGGACGGGTTCAGGGTGGCTCATGGCCAGGCAGGAACTTGGAATTAAACACTGTTGGGGAAAATCTATGACTTGGTTGCCTGGGGAGTGCTTCCATTTCAGACCACACAGGGCAGAGGTGGAAGAGGGCTTTGGGGGTGCTACTCAGTGTTTCCCCTTTAATCAGAGGAACGGAGTGGGTGCTGGTTAACTGACAGCCCAGCCCACGTCGCCTCGCAGGGGAGGATTCTGGGCCCATGTGTGGAGGGCACAGCAGGTATGTTTTTAGGTTGAGAGAGAGATGAGCTCCGCCATCTATGAAGTGGTCCCCCACACAGGATGATTGCTAAGGGGAGCATAATGACAGCAATCGCAAAAGCATAAAACAATGAGCTAATACTTTAAAGTGAAAAAATTAAATTAGATCACTTTAAAAAAACAAAAAACCAAAAACTACTATCCCAAGCAAATGCCTAATTTTTCAACAGGAGCAAGAAGAGTGTGGTGTGTGTGCAGGGGTTGGGAAGGGTAGCACTCATTCCTGGTCATGGGAACTCTAACAGCAGTCTGAGCACCCCAGAGTCTAAGCGATATTTCAGCCTTGGCGAGGTCCTACACGATGATGTTTAAGGGACAGCTGGAATATCGCTTTCTTATGAAGCCTTATAGAGTTGTCACTTCCCAGCTGGAAACCCCCACCTCGTGGTTAAGCTCCCACAGATGTACGCTTTCACCTCTATGCAGTGCGAACGGCTTGTTCCCACTATAGTTGTTTTCTTGTCTGGTTCACTCCCTAAACTATAAGCTTCTTAAATGCAAGGATCAGACTTTTATCTAGCTCCTTCTCTTTACACTATCTGGCAGAGTTCGCTGAAGTGAGAGAGAGAAATGATTGCAGAAAATGAATGTACCAAGCTTGTAATACTCTAGAAGGCCTGTAGAGGGCACTGCTGATGTCCCCCTCTACCTGCTGACTGCTGCTGCTGGCGTGTGCCAATTCAGGAGAACTGCCCAAGGCCAAAGGGAACCTGCACTGGGAGGTTGACCAGGAGGGTGACTAAGAGGAAGGGCCTTGGCAAAGAAGGTGGCATCACCTACTCACCTTCCCAGACCTCAGCCAATGACCAGCTAACGCTGAGGACATAAAAGGCTGGCTTGCTGGCTTCAAGGTAGCTCCCTATGGAATCAGGCTGATGTGAGTTGCTACCCAAGGCTATAACTTTACTTAGCTTTCTACCCACTGCCCCCTCCTGCTTTTCCCACTCTTCTTTTGAGGCCTCTCGCCTAATAAATCATGAACAAGATTTCAGGCTCTGCTGTTCAGGAGCCCAGTGGAGGAAGGTCTAATATGTACAGATACAATAAAAAGATGACCTAGTGTGGCAGCGCTCAGATAAGGATGTGAGTGCAAGTGGGTTACTGGAAAGTGATCCCAGGAAGCTCAGAAAAGAATGGGAAGTGAAGCAGGAAAGGGAGAAAGCTGATTAGGAGCTCGCTGAGGAGCAGGTCACCCCTGTGGGCACCAGGCACCCAGTCTTAATGAGCATCTTCTAAGACACTGTGGGAAACACACCTAAGCACTGTCCACTTGGAGGGGCAAGAAATTTGCTATTTGTCCACCAGCTCACCATCACCCAAACCCGAAGCTATTTCTTTTACTGCCTTAATTCCTTTTGTGTGAATGGCCAATCAGTGGGCCCAAGTCAGGACCACGACATTGGTCTAACCGCTAACCAATCCCTCATTCCCCTGGGTCTTGTCAGTCCTTTACCGTTGAGCACGCCTGGGAAGTCTCACCATCTGCCCTGTCTGCTTGGCTACCGTGTGTCCTGTTCCAAAGCCTCCCTGCTGTTACTGTTGTTTGTTTGTGTATAGGACAGCATTTACTCCTTCCTTGACAAGACAGATATTTCCCAATAAGCTTGGTCTGGTAGCTGGCCCACCAGGCCCCCCACTTAGGGGAAAGGTCATGACCAAGCTGCATCTTCAGTCTGAATTGTTCTTTTAAATTAAATTAATGGTGTGACATTAGTTAATAGGATTATATGTAAGTTTCAAGGGTATAATTCTATGATACATTCTGTGTATATTGCATTGTGTGGCCACCATCCAAAGTCAGATCTTTTTCCGTCACCCTATATTTGACTCCCTTTACCCTTTGCTACCACCCCACCCCATTCCCTCTGTGCCTATGAATTTTTGTTTGTTTTTCTTGTTTGTTCAATTATTGCTTACAGTTTTGTATCCCACATATGAGTGAAATCATATGGTTCTTAGCTTTTTCTGTTTGACTTATTTCATTTAACATGTGTTCTCAAGATCCATCCATGTTGTCACAAATTGTAGTATTTCATCTTTTCTTATGGCTACATAGTATTCTATGGTATATATGGACCACATCTTCTTTATCCAATTATCTGTCAAAGGACACTTCAGTTGTTTCTATGTCTTGGAAACTCTGAATAACCCTGCAATGAACATAGGGTGCATATATCTTTGCAAATAAATGTTCTCAAATTTTTTCAGGATGATACTCAGAAGAGGGGTTGCTGGGACCCTATAACCCAGTCTGAATTCTTGAATCTCCACTTAGAGGGACCGTTTGTTAGAAAAACAAGATCTTCTCACTCTGAGACGTTAAGGGTTTTGTTTGGCACATCAACCCTTCTGCTCTTACTGAGGCTCCATGGGAGAAATTGCTCTATTTTCAGAACCAACACTCCCCGTGTTCCTCCCAAGCAGCTGGAGTGCTTTTATCTTATGGGCTCTGTGAACCAAGTGATAGATGGAGCCTCTCTTTGTATTGATTTTTGTAAAGTCAGCCAAATTCATAACCCACCTCGGGCAAGCATAAGGACCTCAATGCTCCAATACGAACTTCTTGCATGCCTCATCTTATCTTCCCTATTTTGTTTTTTTATTTGTCCTGCTTCCTTCTACATTGATTTAAGATTTCATTTTTGTCTAAAGTTTTATGCATTTATCAAAACTGCCTTAAATCTTGTTTAGACAAGGCAGATTACAAATACATACATACAAGCACATCAGCATGCAAACATATCTATCTCTTATCGTCCTCTCTTCCCTGTCCTGCCGTGACTGCCCCAGTCCAGGTCCTCATGCATCACTTCTGCTCAAATAATCTCCCTACTGGTAAATTTCTTCTTCTGGGCATGACCCCAGTCCATCCTGCACCCAGCTGACAGGATGATCCTTCTAACATGCAAATTTCATAGGCTCACTCTTCTATTCAAAATTCTTCAAAAGACCTCTCAATGCCTCCATCATAAATCTACCTCTTCCCTCGCATGGCATACAAAGCCCTCCCTTCACAATACCTGGTCTCTGCCTGCCTGTCTGTTCAGCTTCATTTCTCACTCCTTCCTCCCCCATCTCCATGTGACCTCAAACACACCCCACTTGACATTTCAGTAATCATGAAAACACCAGACTCCTGTTTCCTCTGCCCCTACTTCCTTTGTTCACCTTCCATACTCCTTCTCATCCTTGAGACCCAGCTTGAAATCACCTCCTCTGTGAAGCCTTCCCTGATTATAGCTGCAGCTATATGACTAACGAAACTTGAGAGATTTGGCCACAACATCAGAAAAAATGTGAGGAAATTCAGGACCCTACAGACTTGCATTCTAATGTCTTCCAAGCTACAGCAGAAGACACTAAAATGTCTCAAGAGAGCTAAAAATATGGAAAGTCTAGACAGGCTGTGAAGGAAGCTAGCTGGGTAGAGGAGGGAATCTACCCTTTCCCTTTACTCTTTTTAGAGATGTAATTAGATAAAGGTAGGATTTGAACACTGGGGGCAAGGATTGCAAAAACCCAAATGAAAAGGAGCATCCTCCCACCTCATTATCACAGCAGTCATAACAAAGACCAAGCACATCAATGTCAGAAGTCAGGACAATAAACAACTTCAGTCCGCACCAGATAGTTTCAGTATAATCGACCTAGTACCTGTGCTCTCTTTAGGTGGTAAACCTGCTTGCCCTGCCACAGTGATTCTCAAACTGGGACCCCTGAACCAGCAGCAGCAGCATCACCTGGAACTTGTAGAGAAGCACAGATTTTCAGGTCTCTCCTCAAACCCATGGATTCAAACCTCAGGCCGGGCCAGCCTCCTCTGTGCTGACAAGCCCTCCAGGAGCTTCTTTGGAACCGAATTAGTACAGTGCTTCCCATCCCTGCTGCATGTTAGAATAAGCTGGGGCTTTAAAACCATGCTGACTCCACCCACCACGGCCTTGTGCATGCCTTTTCAACCCTAACTTTCAGAAGAGAAGGTGAAACAAATCAAATTCATGGCATTCATACTTTAGGATTAGTTAAGGAATACATTTTGCAAAAATAAGGACAATTCGTGAACTTGTTATTTGGTAGGTTTTTATTGACTATGTATAATCTCTTAAGGAATCCCAGAAATTGATATGAAAAAAATCCAAATTAATTTTAAAAATATCATATGATACAGAATTTCAAACAAATGCAGGTATTTATGACATTATCCATTGGCCCCCATGAACCTATCACCCAGCTTCAACATTTACTCACTCAAGGACAAGCCTTCCCCTTCCACATCCACATCTCCCCTTCCATTTAAATTGGAAGCAAATCCCAGATGTCACAGCACATTATATACATAGAAAAAGTGATAATTTCTTAATAACATAAAGTGTTCATCAGTCAGTGTTGAAATTTCTGTCTCATGAATGTGATAAAAATATTTTAAGATATTTTTTAAAATCAAAAAGTAAATAAGGTCCATACATAATGATTGTTTTTTTCCTTTAGTTTTTAAATTCATGAGTTACCACTTAATATTTTGAAAAAAAAGTTCTCAATTTAAAAATAATAATTGACTTTAAGTGATATTAAATTGAAATTTGTAAAATTATTTGTTACTTTAGTAAAAATATTAATATTAGCCTAACACTTACAAATTAACTATAATCAATTTACTACAGTTGTTTAAACACTTGGGAAGGTTTCCTTGTTACAGTCGTAAATTTTTTCTATTAGGAATTTGAAGGCCTTAATGAGAAACAAAATATTCATTATATTAAGTATATGAATATAATTTAAAATATTTAGTACATTTAGCTAAGTGTGTAAATTAGACTATTCAGAGAGAATTAAATGTGTTCATCTTGAGTGGACAATATGTTATTCAAAAGTCATATGGAAAATGATCAATTTCATAGTTATTTAAAATTTGTTAGATTCATAAATAGAATAATAAGAATTGTAGTTGAGTATAGTCTTAGAAAAAACAGATTTCATAATATTCTGTTTAAAAATTAATTTGAGACCCATGTAATTGTAAATAATCCTTTCTGTATACTTACACACAAACCCATGCTGACATTTTAAGCACACTTCAATTATAGTAATTACCATATTGTAGTATAATGGGTTGTGTCCTCCCCTGCCTCCCTGCCACCCTGTGAAGTCTGAGCTCTTTGCAAGGAGGGTCTCTTCAACCTGATGATTTCAGGGGCTGGGAAGCTGTCCTTGTCCCTTCAATGTTGCCCCAGCTGCTGGGTGTTGGCAGCAGGCAGCCCACAGCTGTCACACCCTGCCCTTCAGGGATTGCTACACAGAGTCACTTTAAGGACCACCGTCAGTGTAGCTCACACTCAGTGTCTGATGGTGGGGGATAATTAAACACCTCTGAAGGACCAGAGGTCCTCGGTGAGCAAGGCTTCCTTGGCAGCATCACAGCTCAGTGTCACTGTCCCTCAACATCCTGCACACTGTGCTTGACCTCAACACCTGCTTCCTGGGACACCAGCCTGCAACAGCAGTTGACCCATAATTAGAAAAAGCAAGAGACAATTATTTCCAGATCAAGAAAGGAACCCTGATAAAAGTGTAAGATTCAGGGGCCCCACATAGACACCACCTGACCCCAGCAAGCTCTGGTCAGGTCCTACTCACCTGAGGTCTCTGTGGCTGCACACACTGGTCCAAGCTTTGTGGTTCACAGCCACCCTGGGACCAGCATGGCAGGAGAAGAGAAAGCAAGTCTGGGGCTCTTGGCAGCTTCATTTTTACAGGGACTCTCTATTCCCCTCCTGACCATTTCTTCAGAGAAAAGTTCAACTCTTGGCCTGTATATTATCTGGTTTCAACACATGAAGGACAAACTCTCAACACATAATGTGCATGTCTTTAAACTCTGATTTAGTTTAACTCTAGTGAATTAGTGACACCCTCACTAATGCTGAGCCTCAGAGTCCATTCCCCAGGCTCTTTGTGAAGCCAGTTGAAGCATTCTCCATAACTCAGGTTTACAGCCCCTCCCCTCTCCTTTCCCATGCCCCAACTCCTTACCCCTCACCCCTAAATCACTTCCTCCAACAGCCCGATTTGGAAATGCATGGTGTGCTGGATCAGATTCTTATGAGTGTCTCTGCTGTAAGAGTTGGCTCTCTATCAGAAACCAGCAGGTATCTGCACCATTTTAAAAAGGATAAATGAAGAGAAACTTATGAAGCTTGAAAATAGATCAAGAAAATTACTCTGCAAATGTATGGATTGCCAAAAGAAGAAAGAAGGCTTAAGTACATAAGACACATTTTAAAAGTTAAAAGGTTTTTTAAAAATTAAAGAGCTTAAATACATAAGATATATTTTAAAAGTGATCATTAAACAGAAACATCATAAAAAAGAAAAGAACAATCTCAGTGGATATATCAAGTGGATGTAGGTCTCAAAGAAAGCTCCTCCCATTCCTCTACCCCCCAAACCAAGCTACCTCATTAATTGTTTTAAACCTTAAAGACAAAGACACAATTTTTAAAGGAACTAAGAAAAGAAAGATCATTTTTAGAGTTGGAAAAATTCAAACAAATCTAGACCTCTTTCTCAGACTGCAGAACAAGAGCATTGCTTGGGGAAGAAATTGCTACCAGGCAGAGAACTGAAACTCTTGGCCCCACCTGGCCAGGTACTGCCAGGATGAAATCCCCAGATGGGAAGACCAGTATAGGAAGCAGTGAGAGCCAAGAGCACATAACTAATTAAACAGAGACAGAAAATACAGAGACTTTAGAAGAGGCAAGTGGATCTCAACTTGGACAATATCCATACTTAATCACATAAACACCATCGGGAATTGAAATACACACTATGAGAGACCACAAAATGTAAAGCTGAAATTTTTACCACTTGATCACAAATATCTCACCCTTCTCAGTGCTTATTAACTTGTCTACTGTTCTATATTTAAATTTTTTATTATCTTTAAAATTATAATAGTTTTATATCATTTAATATTTCAATCCACCTTTTGGAGTAGGCAAGATATAAATAATTTAAAAATATATTATTTCATAAAGTAGTTCAGACTCCCAAGATATAAAGATGAAATATGAATTGGAAATAAAATAGAGGAGGGGGTAACTGTGAAAATTAAATTTGTATCTTATGCAGAAAGGAGCTCATCTTTTATTTCACTCATTTCATACGCATTTACTTAATTCCTCGAGTGAGTTTGATATTGAACTGAGCTCTGTGGAAAAATAGGTGAGTCAGGCAGAGTTCTAGCCCTGGTGAGATAATTAATAGAGTAAGTAAATGAGAAAAAAAAATTCATTTTTGGTATTTATTATAATTTAGTAGAATTATTTTGTTTCACGGTAACAAAGTTGATACTAACTAAAAGTGCATAATCCTTCACATGTGTTTTTAAATTCCAAAGACTAATGTGAAAATAACACAACCAGAATAATAACAGAATAAGAAATAGGAACCTACTTCAGATGGATTCTCTAGATGGTTTTCTTAACTTTCAGAAAAAAATCAAGGATACTCGAGTTCTATGTAGTCTTTAAAATTTTTAAAAATATTTTAAAAATGAAATATTCATTGAGGCAAATATGGCTAATTCTCACATCTGACATCTACCAATCATAAAAGCAAAGTAGACTTTGAGAAGATCAAATGCAAAAATCCCCAAATAAAACAGGAAATAAAGTAAAGCACCTTAAGAATATTATTTACTAAAGCCAAGTCCCTGGCTGGTTTGGCTCAGTGGATTGAGCGTCGGCCTGCGAGCTAAGTGTCGCTGGTTCGATCTTCCAGTCAGGGCACATCAGAGAAGGAAAACTCTGATTCCAAAAAACCTCCTCTGCCTTGCGGCATACCTCTTCAGGGGAAAGGCTAAGGGAGTAAACCCCGACAGAAAATCCGGAGCCGGAGTCCCTAAGGCGGTTTGACGTTGTAGTCAACACCCGCAACTCCTGCGGCGCACCTGAAGCCAAGCTGTATTGACTCCGTCTTTCCCTTGGATCCTTCAGCTGTGAAGAGAGGGGGGGTCTGCTGCATGGGCAACAGCAGACCCTCCATATCACCCTGCCCAGGCTCTGTAGCTTCAGCTTCACTGGAGAGGACACTCCAGCGTCATCGCAAGATGTCGATTGAACACGGGAGGAGACAGATACCGTGTCACTCCCGAGTCGGACTGCACAACCATTCTCGGCGGTGCAGATAGACTCTTAAGAAGCTACACCATCGTCTCTCGAGACAGACGGCTGCCGACGATGACTAAAGCCAAACCATATTTAATCATACAGCTCAAAACTATCATACAGAAATTAAAAGCCTTACCATAATTAACTGTACTAGTAGAAAAACAAAACAGCAAGTGTCATTCTCTCTTCTTAACATTTGATATCTTTAAAAATCTATTTTGTATTGAATTCTTTCAGATTAGATGGATAGCTTCTTTCCTTAAATTGTTTAAATATTTAATTATTTAAAATGGATTATTCATCTCATTTTAACTTACTTATATTGAGTGTAGTTAGATGTGAGGCACGTTATATATGTTAAAGAAATGTCAGTCATTTTCTTAAAAAACGGGTGGGGGTGGGGGTGAGGACAAAACAAAGACGTCTTCCTCATTTATCTATTTAATATAGTACTGCAAGAGCCCATAATAAGTGCTGAAAGGAAAGAGAATAAAAAGCATAAACATATGAAGGAAAGAAGTAAAAATGTTGCTTTTTACCAGTGACTTAGAAAATCAAAAGAAATCAAGCAAAAATTATTAGCAGTAATAAATGAATTTGGTAGAGTTATGGGATATAAGATGCAGGCTCAAAAAATCAATTGTGTTGTTATATACAGGTAGCACACTGAAAATAAAATGGAAATGAATAGACCATTTATGGTAATAAAAATTTGAATATCAGCCTACACCATGAGAGATTTATTCAAATAATATTGTAAATTTTTAATGGCAAAAAGAAACATTAATGCCTAGGGAGAGAGAAACTACTTCACACCCAGGAATACCAAACACAGTAAGGTAACAATACACCTATATACTCCCAGTGCTCCTCAGCCTCATTAGTGCTCTCTGCCTACCAAGTGTGCCAGTCAGTGTGAAAGGAGCACCTCATTGATACCCAGTATTGTGGACCCAGCCACCAATTTTGCCAGCTTACTTTCTGCTTTGTTCATTTCTTTATCACCATCTCTGTCTAACCTTCCCAGTTCTGATTCCCAATCATTGAATTTCAGGTCCCAATTTTTGGCTCACTTTTCTGCTTATTCATTTTGAGACATCTTCCTTTGGTGAGTCATCCCCATGGTCAGATCAACCAGTGGTGGCTGCCTTAATTGATCAGCCTCCAAACACCCTCTTCTTGAGCATTGCTTCAGTTAGCATGCCTCAAATGCACTTGGAGAATATACAGGTGAGATTTAATGCAATTTGAATTTAAATTTCCACGGATACTTTAGAGCGGAATTAGGTTGGGAGAATGAATAATGAAGAAATAATTTAGAAAAGATAATAAGATATGTATGTACGCTTTATGCACTTCTTGTCTGTGATATTTCACCACTAAAAATATTGAAGAGAGAAAAGGTAATATGATGAACTAATCTGAGAAAATATCTTTAGAGAAGATAAATGATGCTTTTCCAAGGTCATGTGAGAGGTAAAGAGAAAAGACAGGGTTTGAACTCATAGCTTTTTGATACCAAAAGCCAGATTCTTAAATACTACTTTCTACAGACTCCAGATAATTCAGAGATAAATATAAAATCCAATCCATAAAAAATTATCTAGAAGAAAATATAACAGTATATTTATCTTGGTTCTGGAGGGAAATCAATTTATAAATATATTAAAAATGGAATATATGATTAGGAAAAGACAGATGTGTTGAAATCCATAAACCCAAGGACTTTGGTACAATAAAAAGCAATCAAAGAAATATCTGTAGGAAAGCAACAGAAAAGGGAAATATATTTTAATATCATCAGAAAAATTTACTATCCAAAATGTACAAAGACTTGATAAAATATATGAGGTTGATACTCAAATTCCACAAAATAAAAGATCAAAAATGATGAGAAGAAAATGCTAACTCAAAGAAACTGAGATGGTAAATCATCTCAGGGAAAAAGGCATTCACACTATCAATTAAAGAAATGCAGATGAAAACAAGTTTCCGGTGTAATTATATACATTTAATGAGCAAAACCAAACAAACCATTTCTAGGAAGGTGGAAGTGGACTATTTTAGCATTAGGTCTCCAAATGCTGTAGGATTTTCTTAACCATAACTCATATGGGGGGGGGTCTATTACTTACAGTTCTCCCCGCACCCCTCAAGCAGCTTGGAAAGGGCATGATTCATTCTACTCAGCCAGACTTAGCCCACATAGAGAAAGAAATTTAAAAGCCCTAAGATGCTAGACAACTTACCATCAGTGGCATCACCATTACTACTCATTTTCATGACTCATTTACTACTTCCTGTCGCCCTCATTTTTATTGAGGTTGGTGAACCATAGTCCTGTTTGGGTAGAACCTGTGAGGCTATAACAACTGAGCATCTTTTAAGTCCTGCAGAGAAGCATGAGGTCAGTACCAGGAGAGCAAGACCCGACGTGGAAGGTGGACATGGCTACCTCATGGGCAACAGAGCTGAAGCAGTAATCAGAATGGTTTGGACTGCAGAGATATTTGGTGTTGGCTAGTTGATCATGGTGGTCCTAAAACATAAATAGAGGGCCAGCCTATGACATTTTAACTTGACTTACGCAAGTATAATAGCTATAAGCATGGTAACAGAAGTCTTAAATGACCAGGATGGAGAGTTCTAGCTCTGAGCCAATTCTCAGGCATGAGCCAAATCACAGACCCAGCACATCTGGAATGAAGAAGAGGCTGGTCCCCTTGAGAAAGAATCTTAATACAACACCAAAACCTTGTACTAAGTCTTCCAGTTTTCCTTAAAGGGGCCAATGGCCATTTACCAGGGTAACTATCCAAGGGGGAAGGAAAATAATCAGACTTTCCAGGGACTAATGGACACTAACACTACTTCCTGACGACCTCAAATGCCCCTGTGGTTTATGAGTCGGAGTAGGAGCTTATGGAGGTGAGGTGGTCGCAATGGACTGGTGGCTCCCCAAGACCACCTTGTAGGTATTTCAAGAATGTATAATTGGCCCTGGCTGGTGTGGCTCAGTGGATTGAGTGCCAGCCTGTGAGCCAAAGGGTCTCTGGTTTGATTCCCAGTCAGGACACATGCCTGGGTTTCGGGCCAGATCCCTAGATGGGGGTGCATGAGAGGCAACAACGCATTGATGTTTCTCTCCCTCTCTTCCTCCCTTCACCTCTCTCTAAAAATAAATAAATAAAATCTTTTAAAAATGTATAATTGGAATACACATAGTTTAAAGCTGACAGAATCTTCCACATTGGTTTCTGACCTGGGGAGTGAGGGTTATCCTAGTAGGAAAAACCAAGTGAAATAGTCGTTCCAAGATTTGGTTACTCTTCCAGCGGGGGGGAGGGGGGGCAGCACCTTGCAGGGCTGAGGCAATGCTCTCTAGGATGTGGTATATACTTTAAATCAGTGACCAATATAGTTTTATCACCAGCAGGATTTATGAGGAAAGAATCAAGGAGTAGAAATAAAGATGGCTTCTCTCACTGTTACCCCTCGTGAGTCACTAGTAAAATTTTTGCTTCCTATTCCAGTCCCTTTGAGCTTCCTTGCCAAGGGAAAAATATTTCAGCCAGAAACACAACTATGGTTCCATTAAACTGAACATTGGGACAGCCACCTGGCCACTCCGGGCTCTCCATGCCAGTGAATCAATAGACAAAGGAGGGAGATCAACTAGGGTGATTAATCCTGACTAACGAGGGGAAATTGGGTACTATTGTACATAAGAGGGTAAGGAGAAGTTTATGCAATGTGGACAATCTCCTGACATGCTTCCTAATACTCCCATGTCCTGTGATTAAACAGAGAACTTAACCCACAATCCAGAATCTTGAAGAATAAAGGTTTTGGTCACCCCACCAGGCAAAGAACTATGACCATTTCAGGTGCATGCTGAGGGGCAAAGAGAATGTATAACGAACAGTGGAAGAAGTTATGAATACCAGCTACAAGCCACGTACTCAGATTTAGAAATGAAGATACAAGTAGCTATGAGTATTTTCCTCATTTTGATATGAATGTATTTTGTATATATTAACCCATTTTCCTCCCCCCATCATCTAAGTTAAGATGTATTAATAGTAGTTAACTATATATATTAGTGTTTAAATTATACACAATTAAAGGGACAATATGACACAGCTGGAAGGGAATTAACATAACCCAAAGACAGATAAAAGAACGTGTCTCCTCTTTTGAGCAGAGAGTTGGTATGTTTTTGTGTATGAAGAACAGAATTGCCTCCTGTTAGGCAGAAGCATGTTTTTCCTGTTATCTATATTTGGAAGTTGGGTATAGTTTAGAGAGCTGTGTATCCTCTGAGAACCAATTTCCTTATCTAAAAATGGCAAAAACCCAACATTCCCAATATGGCTTAAGACATATAAGTGGCACTCAATTAGATATATGTTATTTTTATTAGTAAGAGAATGTTGGGAGTAAGCACAGGGTCAAATGCAACCATGTGTAGAAGAAACGCTTTGTTAATGTCAGAACATGGAGACAGTTGGAATGCCCACCTGGACTTTCGATGTATGCAAATGAACCACATGCAAATCAGCCTGGTCCTAGCCCCGCCCATAGGAAATGAAAATGGACTTTGCTCTTTCCCAGAAGAAATGTTGATGGACCTAGCTGGATATGTTGACTGGCCTAGTGGGGGAAAAGCAGGGAGATGTAAATGACCTGCTGAAAATGTTGATGGGTTAACTCACCCTAACCGAAATGTGTTTGGCAAAGTGTGGAGCCAGCACCTGCAGAGGCTCAGGTAGGTAATTCCTATGGGCCTGCATGGGTGACTGGAATCTCCACTTCCCTCCTTTTCCCCTTTCCTTTTTTTCCCCCTTCCCTCCCCTTTTCCCTTGCTCCTACAGGTAGGTCTTCCCTCTTCCCTCCACCTCCTTCCCCCTTTTCCTTCAATAAATCTGTTGTTTAAGCCTAGAATGGTCTCCAGGTGATTTTTCAGAGCAAGGCTACCTGACATTTTACTGTTAGACATTATAAGTAAAATGTGCTGATGTTTGTGATTGGGAGGGAGGCTGGCAGGGAGGCAGGGAGAGAGAGAGAGAGAGAGAGAGAGAGAGATGTACAAACATCCAGTCCTGAAAGTGTGGATTGTGGTGGCTTTGTACTGTGTTAACTTAGCTGTGTTGAAAGTGCACTTCCTAGAATGCATGGTTTCCAGCTAGAGTTGGCCACACAGAAACTTGAGCAAGGTTTAGAAGGCAGAACTGAAAGAGCAGTCCTGCTTACTCTCTGAAGGTCGGTGCAGGTGAATCTGCTTCTTTGTTTGAATCCTGACTGACACAATCCCTCCTTTATACTCCAGCATATTTATTTCTCTCTGCAGACAGGGAGGCGCTGATCTTCCTGGCCCCTGAGATGCTGAATGTTGGAATGACTACTACTGGCTTTTCTTCCCTTTATTTTACTTAGTCCTCTCCACAGGTAGTGGAGCAACCAATCTCACTGGTGAGTGACAGACATCCTTTCACCATAGTCTTACTGCTGGGTGAGGTCACTGTCAAAGGCCACTGCTCATGTGTGGCACATTCTTCTAGCATCTCAGACAAGCACACACTGATACTGAGAATAACCTTTTCCTTCTCCTTGTCTTTTTGTTTGGTGTCAACTACTAAAAGGGAGGTTCCAGATGTAATTCCATAATGAAGGGTAAGAGATTCTGCCACTTTCTCTAATGTAACAGTTATTAGGCAGTGAAAGAAGAAGAGAGAGAGAGAGAGAGGAGACTCATTTAGCTGTTATAGCCATTAATAAATATAAAAGATAATCAAAAATTAGAAAGTGTTTCATTTTATTTAGATTTCAAAAGAGTCAGACAGTATATTTTTAAAAATCTCTTCTGCTGTGGCACAAAGAAAATAGTGAAGTTCTTCATCTTAACCATTTGGAGTTTTCACTGAGCTTTTTATTATGTTGAAAATAATTCACCTTCAGAAAGAAGCTTAGTAAGCATGACTGCTGTTTTATTTATATCAAATGGTAAAGATTTTTTAAAAATTTGAAATGTATTATATATACATATAAGAGTGTAAAAATCACAGTTACAGTTTAAAGAAACATTATGAGATTATTTTATGTTAAGAAATATCAGTACTGCCCTTGCCACCTCTGCTGCTGAGAAGTCAAAGGCCATTCTGATTCCTCACCCTTTTAAAGTACTTTTATATTCATTGGAATCTTTTTGTCTCTAGTGTTCTGAAATTTCACAATAATATATTTCACTCTGGATCTGGTTTGAGCCAATATACTAGGTATCTGGCTGTTTTTTCAATCTGGAAACACAAATTATTTAATACTTTCGAACCAACAACTGAAAATAGAAATAAAGACTCTATATCCCCAGCAGAAGGCTGATTTTTATAGAACCAATTTTAAAACTGTTTAATCAAACACAACTTGCCTCAGTCTAACATCAATGATAACTTCATTAAACACATTTCTAAAAACCAACCCATCATTAATAGCATTTGAAGGTTAGTCAATCAGCAGTCAACTTACTCTAGTGAAGTCTTGCCTAAGTAAGCATACTTTTAAGGCCTCCTAATTCTAAAACCATTAAAATTCCCCAATAATCCCTGACTCCAAAATTTTACATAAATTTAACAGTCTTCTTTCCTTGGAGAGATTGTTTCTAACTAGTATATCCCTTCATTACCTAAACAAATAATTAAGCAAACCCCTGTATATAACTGCCCAATCACATATTCTCTCACCTCCAGATGTAACTATTATATATAATATATATATAATATATATGTGTATATGTTTATACATAAATAAATATATATATCCTATGCATGTATCCCTAACCTGAGTATCAGGCACAAATGTAGCTCTATAAGAAAAAAGCAACATGGTTCCTATTATATGAAGGGTCCCAGGAGAAGCTGAGTTGAGTGGTCTCTTAGCCATAGCATTTTGCTTTAAATACTGAGTAGCAGTGTTACAGAGTGGGGTCCCCAAAAGTCCCCAGAACCTGTGATTGGAGGATGCATTTGCATATCTATGGCTAGTAGCTAGTGTCTTATCAGAGACGGATTAAGGTCAGTTGAGGCCCTGGGCGCAGAAGAAAATATTGGGGCCCTTAAAAAAAGAGAGAGACAGGGAAAATAAATATACATGTTAACCATATTTTTAAATAAATAAAAAATATTATGTACTATTAATGTTTTATTTCCAATAAAAGTTAAATATATGTTTAATATAATTAATGATAGCATAATAATAATTGCAGGGTCTGCTGCATGGGCAACAGCAGACCCTCCATATCACCCTGCCCAGGCTCTGTAGCTTCAGCTCCACTGGAGAGGACACTCCAGCGTCATCGCAAGATGTCGATTCAACACGGGAGGAGACAGATACCGTGTCACTCCCGAGTCGGACTGCACAGCCATTCTCGGCGGTGCAGATAGACTCTTAAGAAGCTACACCATCGTCTCTCGAGTCGGACGGCTGCCGCCGCCGACGAATAATAATCGCAAAGTTTTGAACTAATAGTTGAACATATGTAAAATACAATATAATTTCAACAATAGGAACTAATTTTATTTTAAGATAATTTCAACTTACCTGAATATTTATTTATACACACAGAAAACTATTTTTAAAACCGTAAGTGAAACAAGTACATATCCACAAACTAATTTACATCCCTGCATATTTGCATACATCGTAAGTCTGCACTGCAGGAGAACCTTTATAAGTACAAAGTAGCAAATATGATTCTATTGCTTCGATGAGTGGTAATGCAGCTGCGCAGGGCCTATGCAGCGTAGTATGTATATAGTATGCAGCGTAGTAATGAAATAATAAAAATAAGTGAATATAAACATACTATCAGGTTTTACCACTGATGGTAAACTTGTATGTAATTAAAATTGCACACATGAAACCAAACTTAGTGTCATTAGAAAAAAGAGTAAACTTGGGGTTTGTGAAATAAAACTTAGACAAATCAATAGTTCTCAACCCCTACTGCACATGAGAAATCACCTGGCAGTTATTTTAAAATACTGACTCCTGGACCCTACCCTGATTAATTAAATCAGAATTAGTTAATTCTGGGGTTTGGGCCTGGGCATCAGTATTTACATCTCTCATATGATCGCAATATACAACAAGGATTGAGAATCCGGACCAGAAGGTCTATGAGGCTTCACTCTTGGCAGTTTAGAAGTCCTGTGATACCTCATTGAATATGTTGGACATTGTGTGGGTAGGATTATCTGTTTGTTGGCTTTCTAAGGGAATAAGAAGCATGTGAAAGCACAACACACACACATCTGTGATGCAATTTATCTATGTGATAGATATTGATGAGCAGTATGCATAATGGAAGCTTGTAACAAAGGGTAGATCGCAACCTTCTCTCAACCATGCCTGTAACTGGTGACTGTAGTTGCAATGATAAACAGGGAGGGTAACATCCATTGATCATCCTCTAGCTTACTGAGGCTATATGCATTGGGAGAAGGGGTAGCTTCAGCTTGGTAGAACCTCACTTGCAGCAGCTGAAAGTCACATTGTCTGCACCTCCAAGGTCCAGAGTCCCTTCAGAAGCAAAGTTCAAGCACAATCTTGGATATCATTAAAGACATTGTTCTCATAGAGGATACTAATTGTGGTGGTAGTTGGGCTTCCAAGGACTCCCCGATGTTTGGCTCTGATGCCCAGGAGGGGAAGGTTTCCAGGAGTCATGTCTGAACTCCATGATTATTCCCTTCAGGAATATTTGGAGCTTATTTTTCCAAAAGTGGTTTCTTGGGAGAAAGTCCACTCCTCTTGCTGCTTAGATCCTTGAAGTGGTCCTGTTATCTGCCCATCCTGCATCCTGGCTGTTTGGCTACTCCTTTGAATTTTTTGTGAGCTACCCCAGTATTCTTCAGGCAAAGTTCCCTTTTCATTTAACTTAGCTTTTTAATTTGTCAGTTTCTGTTGCTTGCAACCAAAAGAATATTAGCTATTATAACCCAAATAATAATAGCTTCCAGTTATTGAACATCTGATATTCACCAAGTACTAAAATATATTACTGCTTATCCCAAAAATAACCACAGGGGCCAGGGTTATCACCATTGCTCAAATAAGAAAATGGAGGTTTTGAGTAATTTACTCAAAAACATAAAGCTAGTAAACAGAGATAGAATTTAAACTTAGTTCTCTCTAACTGCAAATCCTTTTCTTTTCTGCCATTCCATTCTGGTTCTCACAAATATTTTACTACCTAATGACTAGTCCTTTCTACTACCAACTTCTACCCATGTTCAGACTTACCATTCTAGGCCCTGACTAACTCTCACAAAGAGCATGGGAAAGGGAATGGAAGATGCACCTGTCTTTTCTCTTGACAGGAGCTTGCAGGGCTCAGAGCCAGACTCTCAGCTCAAGTGCCCGTGAACACTTAGTCAATACTAAACAATGGGGATAATAGGGACACAATTTTATGTCCCAAAATTTCAGCAAAGGAAGATTCAGCTTTGGGGAACTTATAACTTGGATGCACATCCCAGGACAGATGTAGATAAGGACCCTGTGATTGAAGGATATTGCTAGACTAAAGCCACAGAAGTCATTTCCATTTAACTGTTGCCTTTCTCAATTGGAAGAACCGAGGTCCAGAGAAGGGATGGGGTCTGCCCAGATTGCATAGCAATGTGGTGGCTGCGGTAGAGTGGCCTCTACTTCTACGTTGTTGGTTGTTTTTTTTTGTTTGTTTGTTTTTTGCTAGCCCATGCAAAGAAGATGGTTTATCCCATCATTTCCCAATATCCCAATTTGTGATAACAGTGCTGCTTTGCAAAGAGTTAGATCTCGAAACTTCCCTGTCTTTGCCCCCCATGACCTAAGTGTGTACACATGTATTGAGTTTTATCCTGAAGGTGCCCTGCCTCTGGAATGGGAGTCTTTATCTTCCCACATGTAAAGCCTATAATCATCTCTTCACTTTCTGGGAAGATGTGTCTCTGGGGGTCCTTATTTTTGTACTAGATGTCTGAGTGCAGGTGTTCAGAAGTGAGAGAACACTCATGTAATGACATCCAAGAGACTAGAACCCCAGAAGGGGCTAGATTTCAGCTGGACATCCTTTATGCCACAGGCGATGTGTAGGCTCCCTCGATGACAGCCCATCAGCCTACCTGTCCCAGATGATGGCAGACATGGAAGCCCCCAGCCATCTTCTTCAGATCTGAGAATGTACAGTTTTCACTGGCCAAAGGTTGGGCTGCTTCCTTCCAAAGGGCACTGCAGGTTGAAGGGGGTTCCCAGATTCAGGAGAGGGTGAGACACGCAGCGAATTTTACTGTGCCCCATATTACTGATTTCAGCACATCTGGGGTAGATAGAGTCCTGCCTCGGCATACAAAGGGAGACTGCTTTTCTGCCTCTGGGCTTTCTCCAGAGCTGTGGTACTTAGTCCATATCTGGGCACAGCCAGGAAATGCAGAGAGTTAACAACCCCAAGGGCAACCCTCAACTAAATGGGGCAGAAGCCAGTGGACAAATACCCCAGCCTTCCGTCCTTCCACCAAAGGGACAATTTTGAGGCATATTCTCTATGGTTCCCTATAGTGGCCATAGCAGGACTGAACCCAAGTTTCTCACAGAGGTCCCCAGCTCAATAATGGTCCACTGTATGTATATACCACATTTCATTTATCCATTCATCTGCTAATGAACACTTGGGTTTTTTCCACCTTTTGGCTCTTAAAATTATGCTGCAATAAACATGAGCATACAACTATCTATTTGAGTCCTTTTTAATTCTTTTGATATATATAAAGGAGTGGAATTGCTGGATTTTACAGGGCAAAGGAAAAGTAGGTTTACAGTTGTTCATATGGAAAATAATATAATAATTAATAAATAATAATACAAGAATAAACTCTGTGTTTCATATGCTTGCAACTGTAAACCTACCTTTGCTACACCCTGTATGGTAATTCTAGATTTAACCTGTTTTCCATAGAAGCTACATCATTTTCTTTTCCTTCCAGCCATGTGTAGAGGTTTCAATTTTTAACATCCTTGCCAACACTTATTATTGTTATTACATTGTCATTCTAGTTGGTAAAAAGTGGTATCTTGTGGTTTTGATTTGTGTTTCCCTAAAAATTAATAATGTTGAACATCTTTTTAAGTGTTTATCACCCATTTAAATATCATCTTTAGAAAAACATCTATTTCAGTCCTTTGCCCATTTTAAAATTAGGTGGTTTGTTTTGTTTTTGTTGGGTTCAGGAGCTATTTATTTATCTTTGGATATTAAATACTTATGCAATATATGATTTGCAAATGTTTTTTCTATCCTGTAAGTTATATTTTTACATCCTTGATAGTGTACTTTGCACAAAACTTTTTAGTTTTGATGAAGTCGTACTTATATATTTTTGCTCTTATTGCTCAGTGTTTTGGTTTCATGTCTAAGTACCCATTACTAACTCCAAGGTCTTGGAGATTTACCTGTAACTCTTTTTTTCTCTAAGACTTTTGTGGCTTTGGATCTACATTTAGGTCATTGATCCATTTTGAGTTAATTTTTGCTTTCTTCTTTTGCATTTGGAAATCCAGTTGTCCCAAGACCATTTGCTGAAATGATTGTTTTTTACCCCATGAGTAAACTTGGTACCCCTGTTGAAAATTAATTGGCTAAAATTTTATGGGTTTATTTCTGGAATCTCAATTTTATTCCATTGTTCTCTACATCTATCCTATACCAATACCATTCTGTTTTAATTACTGTACCTTTGTAACAAGTTTTGAATTGGGAAGTGTAAGTCTTCCAGCTTTATTCTTTTAAACGATTTTTGCATTTGCTATTCAGAGCCCCTAGGAATTCTATATGAATTTGAGAATTAGATTTTTCACTCCTGAAAAAAAAAAGTTTTGAAATTTTGATAGGGATTATGTTAAATCTCTAGATTGCTTTGGGTAATATTATCACCCTAACAATATTAAATTTTCCAACCCATGAACAAAGAATGTCTTTCCATTTATTTAGATCTTCTTTAACTTCTCCCAGCAATATTTTTTAGTTTTCAGTGTACAAGTCTTTCACTTCCTAGGTTAAATTTATTCCTAGGTATTTTATTCTTTTAGATACTCTTGTCAATGGAATTATTTAAAATTCCTGTTCAGATTGTTTATTGCTGATGTATAGAAACACAACTGATTTTTTTTTGTGTTAATTTTATACCCTGCAATTTTACTGAATTTCTTTACTGTCTCTTGTAGCTTTTTTATAGTTTCTTTGAGAATTTTTTGTATATAGAATATGTCATCCATGAGAAGGGGTAGTTTTACCTCTTTGCTAATTTAAATGCTTTTTATTTATTTTCATGCCTGATTGCTTTTGGCTAGAACTTCCAGCACAATGTTGTATAGCAGTGTTGAACACAGGCATTCTTGCTTTTCCTCCTCTTAGAAAGCTTTCAGTCTTTCACCACTGAGTATGATGTTAGCTGTGGGTTTTTCATAAATGCTTTTTGTTGTATTGAGGAATTCCTTTCTATTACTAGCTTTCTGAGTGTTTTTTAATCATGAAAGGCTTTGGTCAAATGACTTTTCTGTATCAATTCAGATGATCATGCGTGTTTTATCCCCTTTGTTCTGTCGATGTCATATTACCTTGATTGATTATTTTATGTTGAATCACCCTTGCATTTTTATGATAAATCACCCATAGTTATGATGTACAATCCTTTCATTGTGTTGTTAGATTCATATCACTAATATTTTCTTGAGGATAACTACATTTATACTCATGGGGATATTGGTCTGTACTTTTCTTTTGTTGTGTGATGTCTTTATGTGGGTTTAATATCAGGGTGATGCTGGCCTCATAAAATGCATTAGAAAGTATTCCCTCCTCTTCTATATTTTGGGAGAGTTTGAGAAAGATTGATGTTTTGTTTTCTAAATGATTGGTAGAACTGAGCAGTGAAGCCATCAGGTACTATCTATGAATGCACTCTATTGGCTTCTCCAATTCCTAGTTTCTCTCCCTGTTCCCTCATTGCTGCATCCTGGGATTGCCTCCTAAACAAACTACCTGCACTTGAGTCTTACCTCAGGCTCTGCTTTCAGAGGAACCCAAGCTAAAACAAAATACAATAAAAATGAGAGTTTTATGTGAAAATATTGTAAATGTTATGCAAAAGAACATTAAATTGTTGAACAATTCAGGATGGTGGGGTGAAGAGGAGAGGAGCTTTCTGCCCAGCATTGGTAAACTGGGTATCATTATGATAAACCAGAAATTCAAAACAAAATGCTGAGACATCTAAGAAAAACTGGATCCAACAAGATGAGAAATAGATGGATGAGCTAGTGACAGGTGGAAGAGCTGGAGAAGTGGTAAGAGCATATTAAAAAGAAAAAAAAGACTACACATGAGGAAGAAAATTGAAGAAAAGGAAGAACGCATTGATCAAAATTAAGACAGCAAGGTAGGGAGTACAGGCTAGTGGAGGAGTTTTGACGGGCAGGGAACAGGTAAGCTGGTGGGCATGGTCAGAGGCTGTGACAGGCCTGAGAAGGTGCCTTGCATACCTCCAACCACAAGGAGCTTAATTGTCCACCAGTGTCACTGTCATATTGGCACCAAGGCCACACTTTCAATGGCTGCTGAGTGCAGCAAAGATACTAGCTCGGGTGAGTAAGTCCTTGAGAGACTCAGACATCTCTGTGGGGATATAGGTTTGCTAAGACTTTTTAAGATTGTAAAGAAGCTTAGGATGTTTCCCAACCTTTCTCCTCTCTATTTTTCATTCAAGGTGAGTATTACTGTGCAGTCTGCTGGCTCTCCCAGCCTCTCCTGGATCCCGCCTCATTTTCTTTTACAGGTGTTTTCTCTACTAAAATCTTTATAAATTTCATCCCATTTTGACATCTGCTTTTTGGAGAGCCTGGACTAGATATGTCTGTGACATATTTATTTTGACTCAGGGTTGAGGAGATGGACCTGGTACTCAGACAGAAAGGGGCCATATTTCTTCAGACACCTTGAGGAGAATGAGGCTGCACCTGGCCTTGGACAGGAAGGAGGTGACCCAGTAAGAGAGGGCAGTGGGAGGACAGTCCCAAGGACAGAGGGAGGTGAGAAGCCAGGAACTGTGAGGACCCTAGCAATAGGCAGAGTTGAGATAAGCCCACTCAATGCATGAGTTGGTATTAAGTCACCTGGGTGATATGCTTCCTACTTAATAACTTATCTCTCCTTTGCATGGCTGTTGCCCTGAAATCTTCCACATTATCTTAAAAATAGCTGTGTAGGCTCCAGTGACTGACTACACTACTGTTCATCTTCGGAATTCTTCAGGGGTGGATACAGGGGTTTACACAGAGCAGAACTGACAGGTACCTGGCCTGAAGAATGCCTCTGAACCCCAATCCAACTGCTTCAGGGGTGCTCCAGAATTGTTGCTCTATGTCCCAGATCACTTCCCACACCCACCCCAAAAGGAGTTTTAGATCAGCTCCATCTCTATATGGCCCTTTCTTTACATTGGAGAGGGGGAGGTCACCCCTTCAGAAAAACATGTTGTTCAGATTCCCCAAGAAACACAAAGTAGTGAAAGGAGGCTTTCCAGATGCCCCTGAAGCCATCGCTTTCAACTTCTCTGCTGGGCTGAAGGATGTTTCCACAGGGGATTGGGTTCTTAACTGGGCAGGAAAGGGCTGCTTCTCCAAACCCACTGCCCACCCTGCCTCACAGCAGACACCCGGCTGATTTGGAGAATTAGTTCTCTCCCTGCCCCCAAAGCCAAGAACCCCCTTGGGCTAGATATGAATTTGCCCTTCAGATTCAACCCCCACCCTGCTCTTTGCCCAAGGGGCTCACCCCTATGCACTTGTATCACTGGGTGCCCCTTACCCTTGACTTCTGATTGTCCTCTGCCAATGAGAGGCACTGTCAGAGATTCGGAGAGCAGGAGAAAAGTCCCGGTATTTATCCCCCTGGCTCCCTCTCCATGGTGTTGTTGTAGGTTGGCCATGTCCCTTAGCTGAAGGTCATAACTCCCATCATAGGGGCTTTCCACATTCATGTGCCACTCTTTACCCTTGGCCTTTCAGACCTAGTGTGGAGAAGGAGCCCCTTTTCCCCAGTCCTGCACCATCTCTTGCCATTTCCCCAATCCACACCCACAGCTTTATAAATGTCCCTTTATTAACCTCTCCTCAGATGACCCAATTTGAGTGCCACCTGCTTACTCTCAGGACTCTGACGGATGTACCTCATCTCCTAAAAGTGGGGCAGGGACAATTTGTCAGCTCACTCACATACCAGCTCTTGCTCAGTGATGGCTGTGTCCCCAGCCCCACCCTCCGGGACAAAGGGGTCTGTGTCCTGCGCCTGTGGAGAAGAGGACGGTTGGTGTGCAGTGAGCTTGTGGTCAGGAATTCGGGGCCATTGTCAGTGTCCTCCCACTGAGTCACAGTGTGACCTAGGACCAGTCCCTTCCCTCTGCTTTGTTCATGTGTATGGTAGTGTAGTTGCCGTGCCTGCCCATGCTTGCAGCCCAAAATTCTTGTGGTAGGTATTCCCTCCTCTCATGCCAGTCAATACCATCCATGATCCAACCTCTCAGACCCCACTGCTCCTCCCTATCTCAGAACACACAAGATCTTCCCCAGGTGATGCACAAATACCCCGCTTCCCCTTTTAGAAATTCAGAGAATAGAAGATATGATCTGTCATTGGCTTCTGAGGGCTCAGATAGGAGAGGAGACACCCTGCCAATTTCTAGTGTCAGAAAGCAGGGTGTGTGACTTCCCCTAGGAACCTCTTGCCTCCACACAAAGCCTTGGGGTCTCAGAGCTGCCCAGAAGCAGAAGAAATGCCTTACTAAGTATCCAAGGCTTCCCCCAGACTGACAGGGTTCTAACAAAACCAGCTAATACATCCATGAGACAAAACATTTTTGTGAATGATAGATGCATATAACTTCACAGCATCACTGAGCCAAAGCAATAAATTGAGCAAGCAGGGTTCTGAACCGAGCCTCAGCTCCTAGTGGTAGAATGGGCTTCCTTGCTTGAAAGAGAGAGTTTCCCCACTGGACATGTTTAAAAGGGGAAGGAAATGTATCAGCCAGGTTCTGCGCAAGAAATGGAAAACAGCCCTAGCTCCTTTAAATGGGAATGTCTAAGATGTGGAATCAGTTGCCTAAAAATCTTGAGAAGGGCGAGGGCTCCTTGGCTTGCAGGCGGGGCCCAGGAGTGCCTCTCAGCACACCAAGGGCTGACGCACCACTGGAGCTGATCCCTGAGGCCACCCTCGGAGCACTGAGTTTTAGATCCCACCCCCCACAGCCGTGAGGCTGGCTCTGGGGATTCAGATCTGGAAACCAGCCCTGCAGCTGTCCCCCTGTGCCCAAGTGTTTTGAGCCACTCTCAGTGGTGGAGGTCTGGGCTTGATTGTGGTTTTCAGCCCTTGCGCCCACCCCAGCTGCTTCTCAGCACCCAAGGAGCTGAATGATGGGCCTTGGAATGCTGCTGAAGTGGGGAGGGGGGACGCCTCAGCTTCATGTCTTCCTTTTCAGTAAAAAAAAATGCCAAAGGAAACAGCATCTTTGTCTCCTCACCTCACCTGTGTCTCCCAAGTCTTGCACAAGAATATTTAATCAGAGAACTTAATCCACATGCAGGATAATAGCTACAAGAAGTCTGGGGGATGTAGGTTTGAGCTCTGTAGCCTTTGCGGAGCAGGAAGATAGTCTAGAAGTAGGGCAGGATGAAGGGTGAGCAAGGTGACCCACAGTGCCTGCTACAGGAGCCCCCTGCCCTGGAAGGAGGCTGCTGCAGCATGTGAAATCCCCTGGGGCTGCCCAGTTCTCTCACCCCTTCCCCTTCTCGTCTCACAAGGTGTACGTGGAGGCCCAATATGACTGCACCCATATGCCTTGTACCCATGCCAAGACCAATTAGGCAATAAGTTATATGCAGATTTGATTTAGTAATTATATGAGGTGAGAAAGAGATATATATATATATACATATATATATATATATATATATATAGAGAGAGAGAGAGAGAGAGAGAGAGAGAGAGAATGCAAGACATTGCCATTTTAATTCTCTGGAGTAATGTTGATGTTCAACTGTTCAAATAATTTCATGACCTCAAGATAATAGAGGTTTTGATGTATATGCATACCTGGGTTTAAATCCTAGCTCTGTCACTGTGTGACCCTAGATGAGTTGCTGGTCTTCTCTGAGCTCAGTTTTTTTTCATCTATAAAGTGGGACTAATGATACTGGCTTCATAGGGTTGTGGCCAAGAGTAAATGAGACAAAACCTGGGTAGTCCCTGGGGCAGTGCCTGGCATGCACACACAAGGGCTTTATGTCTAACCCTACTGTCCTGATGCATGCATTTTGCAGGATCAGCCAACTCCCATGCCAGCATGTTGCTGTCCCTGGGATAAATATCAATTGCATCATTGTATTTGAGGAGAAGTGATGAGACATTTTTCTCGAGTGCTTCAGGAACCCTTGGTAGACACCCCCGCCCTGGTCTTCCATGCATCACACATTATCAGAGATTATATCTTCCATACAGAAGGGCTCACCTAGGCAGCATGGTAAGTAAAAAGAGCAGCAAGAGGTTTTTATACAATTCATCAAGATCAGGGTTTTTTAAACTGTAGGCCAAAACCCATTAGTGAGGAGCAAAATCAATAGAGTGGGTTGGAATGAAACAGAGTGAAAGGAGAAAAAAAAGAGAGAGATGAGACAAGGGGAGGTAAGAGAATGTGTAAGTGCATCTTATTAAGACACCTGTTTTGAGAAACTTGTTAGTTTCTAGGTACATGCGTGCGTGCATGCATGTGTGTGTGTGTGTGTGTGTGTATGTGTGTGTTCGTGCATGCACTGGGTCACAGTATGAAATGTCCATTACTTGGGTCTCGATCATTGATAAAAATGTTTGTGAAATAGTAATCAAGGTAACCAGCCTCCTGATTTTGGGGGGGAGCATTGATAACCAAACTGTTGTATGCTTGTAAAAAAAAACAGAACTTGATTGAGAATAACTTAATCACCCAGGACACGAATTTATACCTGAAAGTTTGTCAAGAGCCCCACTGCTCACCTCTCAGATCCTGTGCATCACAGCTGGTCTGGCTTTGCAGGTGACCCAGTTTCAGGATGAGAGGTGTCTCTCCCCTCTCCCGTCTCCCTGACTCTGCTTTGCTAAGCTTGCTTCTCTCTTCAGTCTGCTCTCCTCTACTGAGCTCCTTCCCCTCCTGCTGTCTCACTGATTTCCACGGCTAAAGGACTTTCTACTCTCAGCCAGAAAATAATTCCTGGCACTTCACAGTCTGCTCAGGGCTACTGCTGCTTGCTGCCACCACTGTCCACAGCCCCAGGCCTTCTCCGGCTCTCAGCCTCTCTCCTGGCCCTTCATCAACAAGGCGTGTTGGGGGACTGTCACTTGGTGCTAGAGGAGGCTGAGTCTGCCAGGTTTCTTCACCTCTTTGAGTCTTCCTTTTCTCATCAGCACAAAGAGCATGAAAATAATGTGTCCTGATTCCTCATCAATATGCCATAAGCACCACACAAAATGATAAAGTGACTGTCGAACCCTGTGCTGCCCTTCGAAGGAGCTGTGCAAGTTTAAGGGGCCCTGTGCTCCTCATGACCCTCCTCCCTGTCTCTGATGCCTCTTTTCCTCTCCCTCCTTCCTTTTCCTTGGTGCTCCTTAGAGCAGCCCATCTAAAAACGGTTGATTCCTATACACATTGGTCCTGTGCTTAAGACAGGCTTTCATTTTGAAAGAAAAGGACCAGCAGGTGACAACTCTAATCCCCTCGAAACCCAACACCACCTCATTTTTGGTGCTTTCTAGTTTCCTTACTTTAAAGCCTCCCCTGAGTCTAAGGGACCCTCCACTCCAACTTATAATTGGTTTCTTGTAAAACCAATGAAAACGTTTTTTGACTTTTCATGGTCTGGTATATGTGGGTCAATCTTATTGAAATATAAGGTCACCTCACCCTCACCTCTGGTTTTGGACAATGGGGTTCCACATCCCAATCCCCACCACAGGCAGAGCTCTGAAGTGGGTGCTGCAGGTGGATGTGAGGTCCAGAGGACCAGGAGTACTCTCCTGGGAATCAAACCAGCAATCAGATGCTTAAGACACAGAAAGTGCCCTAGAATGGCACTGTCCAACAGAACTTTCTGAGATGACGAGATGATGAAAGTTTCTACTGTAGCCACTAGACACATGTGCCCATTGAATATTGGTATGAATGCTAGAATAACTCAGGAACAGAATTTTTAGTTTTATTACATCGTAATTAATTTAAATGTCAATAGTCACCTGTGGCTAGTGGTCATCATATTGGCTAGCATAGCCTAAGAATCTCCTTCTTGTCCCACCACCCTGTCTTCCCCTGGGAATCTGGCTTCTGAGTCATTGTTTTCCATGGAGGACGCAGAAAGGTGAGGAGGGAGGTGTCCATGGGCCACTGGGCCCGCTCCCTCCAAACTGGCCCCCTCCTTTCAGACTGCCTCCCCTCCTCCAGAATCCAACAACCCCACCGTCTGAGATGCAGCTCTAATGTCAGCAAAGACAGGTGGGTAAGTATGCATTGAGGAGAGCAACACCAAGATTAAGAGATTAAGAAACAGGGCTCCTGCTGACACAATTCTGCCTAATGGAGTGTCGCGGTTTGAACTGCCACACTCTGCCTGGACCAGCTCCCTCCCAGGGAACCACCACGTCCTCTTCACTGGCAGAGAGTCATCTGCAGCCAGTGGCCCCTGCCCTTCCAATAGCACATCTTTCAGGGTGAGCTGGGAAGGTGCCAACTCATTTTTCTGTGAGCCTTTTCAAGATAAACAGGGAATCCAGGCTGATACGACCATGATCATGGGATCATGGGTGCCCAGCCTCGAAGCAAAGGGCAGGTCTGGAAGGCAGGGAGAGCACCAAGACAGACTGAGGAGCTGGGGAATCTGCCCTCTGGGTAGGTCACTTGCTGGGACTTGGCTTTCCCATTTGTTGTGTGAGATTGATGATTAAATCAACATATAAGACAACACCTTCTATAGAGTCCTCCACACATCCACTGACACATAGTAGGTGTCCAATTGTGCATCCTATATCCATGGCTTCATTAACTAATTCAGTTGTCCAGCTGGTATTATCAGAAATGGTCAGCACACCGACCAGGCTCTGTGCGTGGCCCTATCAAGAATTCCATACAATAGAAGATCTGCCTCTGGAACTAAAAAGGATGAATCTTCAACTGGGAGTGGAAAGAATCTCCTTTCTCCTGCTACTAACATCAGGAAAAACTGGTCTCTCTGGCCTTCCTGCTGGCCCCGGGGATCCTCATTATTCTAGTTTAGAGCCGCAGCCTTGCTCCCAGCATCCTTTGTAACTTTAGGCCTTGTTTCCTTCGCCTGTAGAGTGGGGGCGGGTTCCCTCTGGTAAAGGGAGGTGTGAGCAGGCCTGGGGACTCGGCCCCGCAGTGAGGCTTACCGTGCTGTCCAACTTCCACTCCCTGCCTTTCACATGAGGGTTCTGATTCCTGTCCGGGAGAAAGGGAAACAACGCAGACTCCTCGCTCTTCTCCCTCGTTCCCTGTTCACAGTCTTCCCTGCTGCCCCCAACTTGCCTCTGTCATTCCTCAGCTGCGAGTGGAAATTTGCATATTAATTTAAAAATGAGATCAGTTATTAGCCATAACCTGCCATGTATTTATCATCCAAGGCATCTGGACCTGGATAAGATTCAATATTGCCACAGAGTAAACACAGGGGGCAAAAGCACTAAATAAGTTAAACTCATTATTCTACTGATCCTCCAGTTTGGCTGGGCTCCCTGGAGGTGAGTTAGGAGGTGATTGAAAACGTGAAAATTCACTGAGAAGACAATTGAGAATGAACATTGCCAAGTGTGGACTTGATGTTTTTTCTCCTCACTTACCCACAAGAAAGCAAAGAGACCGGGGAGATGTGGGAGAGAGAGATGCTGAGAACACCAAAGCAGGGAGAAGCTGTTTTTGTACACGAGGCAGAACCATAGGGGCTGGTGAAGTATAGTTTCAAGTATAGTACAGGGAAGCCTCTGCTGCCCTTTCCAAGGTTCCGGGGAAGGGAGGAAGAGGGGGGACATAGTGAGCCCCTCCTGACGATCCTTACCCACCTTACCCCTTCCTGGGATGTTTTCAGCCTTGTGCCTAAAAAAGGGCTAAAAGTCTGCCAACAAGCAGTCCAGACTTGTGTTTTATTTGATCTGAACACATGTTATCGTTTTGAAAAGATGCATTTAACATCAACACTGTCAAGTCAGGAAATCTCACATAGAAATTCAAATTTCCGTTTCCCTTGACAAAGAAAAGTTTTGGCAACCCTGGGTCCATAACTTCCTGAAGCCAGGGTAAGCTGTGGCTGAATTGCACTGCCCATATAGGCAGAGCCTGAGGGTCCCCAGAGACCCCGAGCAGGCTTCAGTCCTTTATGGTACTGCCCCAAGTCCCCATGCATCTGGTTTATAGTTCCCTGCTTCCATGACAGTCCTCAGGAAATGTATCAGCTGCAGCGTGGGTGATCACAGAATCCCAGACTCATCTGCCCCTGAGGAGTACAAGGGTCAGCCACACAACGGCAGGACAAGGGAAGCAGTGTTTCCAGAACACGTACTCAGCCAGGCCCTATGCCAGACACTAGGCTAACAAGAAGTGAAAGACATGTCTCCCGATGCAAGGAATCCTGGGAGGGAGATAAGCTGTATCTATATAAAGAAAACAACTAAGGTAGCTGTAAGAAAGAACTTTGCAACAGAGAGATTCAAAGACAGATTTGCTGGGTTTCTCAGCACTGGTAGAGTTCAGCAGAGATGAAAGTTGGCAGCCCTGATCGGCCTATTCCAAGAGCAGAGCCTCCACAGGACTGGGCAGATAATACAGTGAGTGGTCTGGGCTCCAGGGCAGGGTCTGGCAGCAATTTGCTTAGCAAAATGTTCCTGGGCAAATCACCAAACACTTCTGAATGCCAGTCTCCTCAAGTGTAAAATGAAACTAATGGTGCTTCCTGTCATACCTCCTTCCAGGGCCCGAGAGGAGGATGTGAGAGAGCAGATGCCTCCTCTGCAGGGAACTCAGAGGGACACACAAGCAAGGCACACACGAGCAGGCCTGGTAGGGATGAGAGCCGGAGTCCCACCAGGGCCAAGTGCAACCTCTTTTGAGCTACCCAGCCCCTCCTCCCCAGGGTGTGGAACACCTGGCACCAGCCGCAAGGCACCTCGTCTCCTGCCACAAACCAAGTGCTTGCTTATTAGCTCTGTGTATCACCACTGTAGGGATTATCTGCTGCTTAATTAATTTCTTAACAAAGAATGCTGTACATTTCCCTGGACAACTAGAGAAGTGGAGGCAGGCATTGCCCTCGGCCCCATCCCTCCCCCACCTGTGGGCCTGCACGATGATTACATGTGAGTTCTCTTTTCAAGCTGTCACTCTGAATAAATCAACCGTCCTCTCTGGGCCTCAGTTCTTTCATCTGTAAAATGGGGAGTTCACAAGTGTATTATTCTCCCGTTTCTTCCCTGAAAGTAGCTCCCTCCCTGCTTTCCGCTGTCCTGAATCTCAAAACAAAACAGGGTGGGCAGTGAAAGAAATACACCCTGGCTTTTCATCAGTCAAGCCCTCTAATTATGTGGGAATCATTTCATTAATTGTTTCCACCCAGTGGAGCCTCAGCTCTATGAAGGGAGTAAAAGTCCCTTGATTGTTACCTAAATGATTAAAGGAAATGAAGCTAAGTAAATCCCCAGCTCACATCTCACCACTGAGACTCTGGCAGGCTTGTTAGCAAACTTGGAAAATGACCTGTGATTGCCAAGATCTCTCTAGGGTTGTGAATGAATCTTGTATTTGGGTTCTGTCCCCACAGACCAGATTCGATGAATCACTGCTCGAGCGGGCTTGCGGGGTGCTTTGTACGGTACCCATCACAGGCATTAAGCTTCATTTGTTGACAGGCCTGTCTTCCCTGCCTGGAAGTCAGCGCCTCCCCATTGGTCTTGCCAATGCCTGCCTCAGAGCAGGCCCTCAGAGGGTGGTTGTGAACGAACGAATGAATGATGTGTAGCATCCTAGAAGCCGTCATTCACTGAGAATTAGGGCTGGGAGGCTCTGTCCGGTTTACCGTAGATATATTTTCCTTGAGCAGTCCCTCCTGGAGGCTTCTGCAACACCAGGTGTTCTGGGCCATCAGACTAAGCCTTGGCTGCTCCCTTTGCCATGCTCCTCAACCCCGGCCTGCTGTTCTGCATCATAAAACCTTGGTGATAAGTCTCAGGACTAGAGTGGAGCAAGTGAGGCACTTGCTAGGGTTCAGCATTTCAAAGGTCCACCAAATAACTCAGTAACCAATTAATACTTAAATGCAATATGGCAAAAAGTCAAAATTAATGCAAAAACATCCATGATGAATAAAACATCAAAGTTTTAAATAAAGACAGTATATGATCCTCTACTGGCAAGACCCTGCCTCACTCACCTCACCCAAAAAGGGCTTTTCTGGAGATAATGACTCAAAACTACCTCAGACTGGGAATCTGACAGTAACATTTCCTTGTATTGGCCATGGCTTTGGGTCCTTGGTTTCTGAGAAAGTGTGGCATAGGGAGTACTGGTTTTCAAATGAGAGGGGAGATTCCAGTGTGGGGCATGAGCACCCCCTCCCTCACCAGCTCTTAGAATTTGAACTCCCCAGACCAGATGGCCTATGAAGGTGCTGCCAGCAGGTGTGGTAGACAGGCATTTCAAAGAGAGCCAGCCGACAGAGCCAGGCTGGGGTGTGGTGGCCCCCAGAGCACGTGACATGCTAGTCGGGCATGATGTCTCTCCAAGTCCAGCCCTGACAGAACTCTGTTGCCCCAAGTACCATGGGGTGATGTGTGCTCTATGGGGGATATTAGTGCCAAGAAGGACCTGATGGTGCCATTAGAGTTCCCTACCACTGGGGGCATTTGGCAGTGTCTGGGGACATTTTTTTATTGTCGTAGTTGGGGAGGAGATTATTATTAATATGTAGAGGATAGAGGCCAGGGATGCTGCTAAACATCCTGCAATGCATAAGTCAGCCCCCTCAATAAAGAATTGTTCTGTCTAAAATAGCAATAGTGCCATGGTTGAGTTAGAGAAATAAGGAAAAATGGGTTCAAATCCACATAGTTTGTGAGTGAGGGTCAACCTCTGCTCTTCTGACTCCTCATTGATAGGAAGTCCCCAGAGACTTGTGGTCCATTCCTCAGTGCACACTTGGGACCAACCCCATCTCAGGTACTGTGAAAGACAATGTCATAGTCCACCTAGGTCCCCATCACTTTCCTTGGCTTTCAGAAAGTCTTTCCTGAGGGCTAGCCTTAATCTCTCTTGCTGCAGTTCAAAATTGTTTGATTTCTCCGTAAAGGTGGAGATCAGATGTCTCTCTCCTGCTCCACCCCTTCTGGCCCTTTGAAATAATTCACCAGAATATTGCTGATTGAGGTTTCCAGGTCAAAGAAAAGAAAAACAGCTCAGGTATCATGGGGAAATGTAAGGGCAGTTCTATTTTTCTAACACTTTCTTCATTCTGAGATAAGCCATCTCCAAGACGCTTTTCACTGCAGACAGGCAGCCTGTGTTGGGTTAATTATCATGACCCCTGAGCTCTCAAGCTGGGGCTCACAGGCTGGAAGAGAAATCCCTCTTTGGCTCAAAGTGACAAATCCTCAATACAGAGACGGATCCTATTTGAGACAGAGCTACCGAGAAACCGTTTCGGTAAATTGGATGAAGAGGATCCTCCCCACGGGAACCATTCATCCTCTTGGCAAACACCTGTTGAGCACTTCCTATGTGCTTGGTCAGTGGCTCTTGATTTTGGTGTGCCTGTAAATCGTCTGGAGGGCTTGTTAACACAGAGATCCCCGGGCTCACCTGCAGACTGTCTCATTCAGTGAGGCGGGGTGGAGCCCAAGAATGTGCATTTCTAGCAAGCTCCTGGGTGATGCTGATGCTGCTGGTCTGGGACCACACTTGGAGAACCACTGTGCTCAGTTGTTCCAGATGCTGGGGATACAGCAGGATGCTCTAAGTGATAAGCATATTACATACACAAACTAGGTGGTAGGTTAGAGGTGGCAAGTGCTATGGAAGAAAATAAGTACAATAGCAGAATTAGTGGGAATCAGGGATGTGGGGAGAGGAAATGGAGGGGCTGAAATTTTACATACAACAGTCAGATCTCATTGAAATAAAATAGGGTGACAAACCATCCCACTTTGTCTGGGTTTGTCCTGGTTTTAGCACGGAAATCCCCACATTCTGGGGAGTTGCCAAGTCCCAGAAAATCGGGATGGTTTGTCACCCTGTCTTGAGTTAATATTGGAGGAAAGACTGCACAGAATGATGCAGTTGTCCATGCACATATCTGGGGAAGGAGCATTTCAAGCAGGGGGAATAGCCAGAGCAAAACTGAGGTGAGAGCTTGCCTATGTGTTCCAGGATCAGCAAAGAGGCTGGAGGGAAAGAAATCGGGCATGAGGTCAGAGAGGTAAGGGAGTTTCAAATCATGCCAGACCTCCTAGAGGAGGAGCAGCTACTGGTAAGGGCAATTGGCCCTGACTACCTGAAGGAGCAGAGGTGGCTGCTACGAAGTGAGGGTTGGTAGGAGCATGTCTAGAACTGTGAAATCCACTGGAGGGTTTTGCGCAGAGGTTTCGTGATCTAACTCACATACGGGTCACTCTGGCTTTGGGATTGAGACTAGACAGTGGGAGAATGTCTTAGACTGCTTTTCCTCCCTGTGCAGAATCCAAGACAAAGGCTTGTGTGTGAGTAGTTAATGTGATATGTGATTCCCTAGAGCAAGAGAGAGTAACAGGAGAGTGAAAGTGGGAAGGGAGGAAAAGCCAGAGGGAGAATGCATTAATGAGCTGTCTGCTAGCATCGGTCACTGGAGTTTGACTTGGACAGGCTCCTGGGAGGAACACATCCCAGGACTCATAGCTTAGAGAATAAAAAGGGGGGGCACCCTTCCACTATGTTCCCTCCCCCGTTGGCCAGTGTGGCCTCACAGGCTGTAACTGCCATACACTCTCAGGTTGCTCGTGTGTGCGTGTGGGAAGGCTTCTGCCAGGTTCTCCACCTCAGTGTCGGAGAAGCCCCAGCATAGAGTGGGAGAGAGTGTGGCATGGACCTAGCCAATGTGCTGTTAAGTTGTAACCTGCTCTGAGATGCTGACTGTAGCCTGCACAGAACCAGTTGCCATAGCAGTGGCTGGACTGAGAAGTGGGACTAGAAAGTGTGAAGTAGGATAGAGGAGGTGTCTGGTACCAGCTACTCCTGGAACACTCAGACCTTCTTGAGCCCTCCACTATGTCCAGTCCATCCCAGGGTTCCTTCCTGGCAGTAGCTGCCTCTAATCTCTGCCCAAACGTCATACAGGAGGGTAAATGGAACTAGCTCTCGTCCCTGTGTTTGCAAGTGGTCCCAAGACCATAACTGATACCCATCACCTTCCTGCTCCAACACACTTCCTGGATTTTCCTTTCCCTCGACAGCAGGTCTGGGCTGCTTGCTTGGTGAGATGCTGTTGACCTTATATCAAGGGTCTGAGCTCTCAGTGGCCTTGCCATCGCCAGGCTGTGATTGCAGCCTTTGTCTTCACCACTGCCAGGCATGGAGGCCCAGGAGACAGCTCAGCATATTCCTGAGTTCTAACCTGCTTCCTACTGCCCACAATGTATACCAGCAACCTCAGCTTCTTGTGGGGGTCAGGGCCAACTACTTCCACTTGTATGATAGCCCCTTCCTTTGCTTGCTAATCAACGAGCAGGGGGAGCCCAGCATGACTGTATTGTGTCATAGCTTCAAGTTCAGTGTGCCCTGGTGGAAGCGTATTCCATTCCTGGGAATCTGGCAGAGCCCAAGGTTATGAGGACAAAAAGCAAACATTACTTAGAGTGATTCATTAGGAGTGATAGTGAGAGAGGTATTATTATTTATCAACCATGGGTCCAACTTGTATCTAAGGGGTTAACACCCCAAATCTGAAGAGTATTGTCAACTTAACCTTTCTTTCTCTTTCACCTTCACACATGCTCACGTGTCTATCATATGCCCAGATACACACACAAGACCATGGATAGAGGCCTCTCCCAGCTCTGACATTTCATTTTCTAATATGAGACGTCCCCACTGACCCCCCAATCTTTTCCACCCTCAGGCCCTCTCTCAGACTTTCTGTCCTCCAGCCCATCGGCACACTCCTAAGAGCACATAGCTGCTCCAGGTGGCAGAAGTACTACTGTCTTTGTCCTCCCTAAGGGTGATGTTCCACCCGACCCAGACTAGGGCTCAACTTTTAATTACAGGCTCTTTCTGCTTTGTTTTTACTAGAGACCTCCATGTGTGCTCACACACACGCTAGCATTCCAGCACCGACCTAATGGACACAGAGCTAGGCCTCAGCTTAAGCATGTTTATTTAAATCATATATTGTATAATAAAGAATATGGCAAGAGTTTTGTTCCTGAGTCCTGGAAGAGAACCTCTACATTTGGAATTTTCCATGTATATGGAAAATATACAGCGTCTGAGTATATGCTAGTAAGATGGACCTGGCCATGCCAGAAAGACCAAACGTGTGATTAGATGGTTGGGACTTTGAGCTACATAATATTAGCGTGACCTTCTGGGATGGGCAGGTGACTACAGACAGCTCAGTCTTGTGGCCAAGTGTTTCAGTCATGCCTAATGAAATCCCACTAAACATTCCGGACACCATGGTTCAGATGAGCTACTCTGGTTGGTGATACACATTAACGTCTCGAGGGCGATGCCTCTGGAGGACATAGAAGCTCCACATTTGGAACCCACCCAGATCTCATCTGTGTCTCTTCTTTTGACTAGCCTTGATTTGTACCCTTTATACTAAAACTGTAATTGTAAATAGAGCGCTTTCTTTAGTTCTATGAAAAGTTCTAGTGAATTATCAAACTTGAGGAGTTAGTAGGTACCCATGAATTTGTAGCCAATTGCTCTGAAGTACAGGGTGCTCTAGGGGACCCCAAATTTTCAACTAGTGTCTGACACAAGGGCAGTCTTGTTGGGGATTGGTCCTTAACCTTGGAGTTTGATCCAACTCATCAGAATTGCCTTGCACCCAAAGCTTGGGGGTGGAGGGATGACAAACTGATTAGGGATAGACGAAAAAGAATACAGTTAGAGAACAGCAATAACCTACAAAGAGCAGACTAGAATCTCCTCCCTACCCCCCACTGTTCAGAGTATGCAGAGACATACTTGGTATTCGGTCATCTGTACTGTTGAAATATTAAAATAATTTCATCTCCATTGCTAAAGAGCAGCTGCCCTGAGAATCCAGTGTTCCTCCCTGCCTCTCTCAGGATCCCCCTTCAAGCTGACCACCAGAAGCTTCAGAAACCTAAGATTTAACACTGAACAGCAGGGGCCTGCAGGACACAGCCGCTCTGGCTGCTCAGTGCCAAGCCCTTCATTTTGTTAAATACTTCAAATTTCAGCCCTAAGTGAACGAGATCTCAGTAGGGAGAGCCTGTGAGCACCAACCCTATTTTCTAGTCTTGAGGTCTGCAAATACTGTTTCAAGAAAGAGGGCTCTATATCAGGGTTTGGGGGCTACAAAGACTAGGAACAGAAAATACAAAATAAGTGACTGGAAAGTGAAAAATTCGGTCCGTTAGGTTCTTTGGCAGCATGTATATTTAGATGCAATCTATGTGTCAGATTGGATTCAATATATTTTTTTTTTCTCTCTCCCTACATTCAACCCAAGTAAGAGTTAGCAAGCTCAGACAGTGTCTCAGGCGCTCTCTGGATAAAGAAGGGACTCTAATTGCTCTGTTACCTGACTCAGATATTTTGGCCAATTGTAAGACCCATAAATTTAAGTCTGTTATTCAGGCACAGAGGAGAGTGGGAGTTATTAATTTAAATGAGTTGATTTGCCGGTCTCTGAGGAAAGATGCCTGCATTATTCACTTGTTAGTCCCAGGGTGTAAATTACAGTGAGTTTTCCCTTTATGTTTTAGACCTAGTTGAAGCTAGGGCATGAATTTCCTCAAGTTGTTATTATTATAATTCATTATTCATTGAATGTTGACTCAGTGTAATGCAAGCAGCAGCAGAAAGACAAGGTCCTCCCACGGGGCAGGAAAGCCCCACCCCTGCCAATTCCAGAGGGAGATGCAAAGAGCTTCTGGGATCCTGAGAGGGTGCAGTCTCCCAGGGACTCATCTGGAACTTCCTGGTGTCCACCAAAGTCTCCCAGGGGAACCAGGCTTTTGGCAGAAAGAGTATAAATACGGGATTCCTGGCAAATTGGCCAAAATTGGGCTGTTTGTTGACTTTAATTCAGACAAAGAACCCGATAGGGTGAGAAGGGCCGTGGCAGAGGACAGTGACAGAAACCAAGCCTCGGGCTGGGAGATGTTTCCATTTTGTGGCCACCCACTCATTTTTAACCAGGTGTTGGGTTAAGAACTAAGCTTTTGCACAGGTGGGAGGGAGTGGGTAGTCATCCAGTCCCCAGCCCCTTCCCAACTGCCTTAGTTCATTTCTTCCCTCCTCCCTCCCCCACCCATGCTGGCCTCCTGTTGGGAGCAGACGTATATTTCTTCGCTTCTCAGTCACACCAAACAATTGTGCACCTCGAAGGCCTCGGCCAGAGTGACAGAACATTTCAGACCTAACAACAGAAAACAATTAAGTGCCTTTTTGCGCTGCTTATAAGTGCAATACGAATTAGAATTAGGAAGACAAAAATGATTTCAGAACGCCAAGACAGGGTGACTGGTGAGTGTAATGACATGCCTTGCTCCCTCCCTGACTCAAGCATTTGTAAAACATTAGTCCTGTGCCAGATTCTGTACTATAGCCTCAAGGCATTCACTATTGAGTGGGGGTGGGAAAGGATAAGGATACAAGGAATGTAACCTCAGCAGGCCTCAGCTGTCCCCTCCGCGGAAGCGGCGTGCCCCCTCCCCCAACATGGCTGACGGAGATCTACGCAGTGGTTAGCAGCGCACACATACAGATGAGCCATTTATTTCTGTCGTTAACAATAAATGTTACTTATATACTCGTGTATTTATGCTTCTGCCAAGCAACTGCTTTTATTTGATATTTGCAATGAAATATGCATACATATTATAAATGTACAGCTTGATAAATTCTCACAAACTGAATGCACCTCTGCCACTCAGACCCAGAAGAAGAAATAGGACATCCATCACCAGGACCCCAGGAGCCACCCTTAAGAATCACAATTATCTTGGCTTTCAACAGCATGGCTGGGTTTTGCCTGTTTTTATCCTTATATAAATGAAACTTCCCTGCCTATATGCTTTGCATCTGACTTCTTTCATTCCACCTTCTGTTTAAGGGGGTTCATTTTGTAACTGACTGGCACTTTTACTTGAATTTTGCAACTAATCATATTTTTATGGAGCTCAGAGCTAAAATAATGGCACATGCCAGAAACTCCCAAAGACCACAAGAGAGGCATTCTGATTACTTACCTTGTTCTTACTCTCCCCTCACCCACATTTTCTCATGGACGTTATTCTATCTATTTTGGTGAAGCATAAGGAAATTTATAACCTGTCTCAAGCCCCATTTGGAATAATATACTTAAAGAAATAATAATAATAACAACAAAAACTAGAAGAACATTAGTTCCTCCTTCCTTAGTCCAGGGCTCTTCTCACTATACAATTATTTCAGGGAGATGATGATGATGATGATGATGAAGCTGGTGATGACGGCCCCCATGTGTACCTGCATACTATGCACCAGGTCTTATTCATGACCTGTGCTGACTCATGAAATTTTCACCAGCATTTCTCATCATAACATACTTCTACCCTTATTTTCAATTAAAGAAGCTACGGCACAGAGAGGTTACTGTCCTACTCGAAGCCACACAGCTGGAAAGTGATAAAACTTGGATTAGAGCCCAGCTGAGCAGTCTGGTTCTGGAACTCTGCTCTCGGTCACGAGGTCACAAAAGATGTCCTCTGAGCCATCCACCATCTTGTTGTCCCCTTCAAGGCAAAGCTCCTGGCTTGGCCCCCGATGCTCTTCATCTGGCACCAAAGCACCGACCACACACCCGGTCTGCAGCCTTGCCTGTGCCTGTGTGTGCGGCTAGAATGTGAATGAAGCCCCTGATTTTAATACAAATGAGCACGGGCCTGCCGGCTCCAGCAGAGCAGTCTTTTTCCAGCTTTTTCCAAGCACCCGGCCTAATTGTCTGTGTCTTTCTGCAGAGCTACAGGCAGCCTTCAGTGGCAACAACAGCTTTTAATCACAGAGGGAGAATTCCTGCAAATCTGCCTGACCTGCTTACAGAGGAAGAGCCACCCTGCAGCAAGCGGGGGGATGGCCAGAGCTCTTATCTGTGGAGGGCCTGTACCAGTGGCCAGGCAGACCAGAAGTTTCCATTCACTGACCTGGCTCAGGTTCTTTACAAACCTTAAGTCTCCACTTCATAACCATCTCTTAAGGCAGGAGTTATTGCTTCCATTTCTCAGGTGAGAAAACTAAGGCTCCAGTAAGATGGGGTCAATTAATGGAAGCCTGAGCAGTCTGGCTTGATCTGTCACAAAGAGGGAGCCCCAGTGTTTGTTAAAAAGAGAAATAAAGGAACAAAGGGCCAAGGTCCCAGACCAGGGTAAAGGTGGTGACACGGGTTTAACCTGAGTCATGGCAGGTACAAGAAAGCTCCCTGCTGTCTTCTCTGTGAGCCAGAAGAGGCTCCTTGCCTCCAGGAGCCCCCATTGCATGTGGGAATGACACAGAAAACACGCACCAACCTCAGGCTCCCCCAGAAAGCTCCTCCTGCTCTGGTTCCTTCCTTAGGCTTTAATCCTTCTTACCATTTAATTTCTCAGTAAATTCTGTTGACAATTGGCCTTACTCTCTCATGGAGCAATAAACACCTTGTATTTATAAATCATTCCATCAATAGTCACTTGCAGAAGAAATGAATAATCAAAGGTGGGGTGGAGAGGCTGCAGAAGTACAAGGCCTATCCAAAGGTGATGTTTAAATAAACAGAGACGGGCCCAACTCCTCCCAAACTCCAGTGCTCTGAAGGGACTGCCTGTCCTCTGCCCATACTTCCTGTTGTCACACTTAGGACGGAGGACTGAGCTGTCACTCCTGAGCACCCCATGTGCCTGGCAGTCCCAATTATCACCTCTAACCCCCATGATAAACTACACAGTCAGCATGATTCTCCCCCTTTGCACAGGTAGGAGTGAAGGTGCAGATGGTTAAGTGATCTGTCCAAGGTCACACAATTCGCGAGTGGCAGAGCCAGCATCAAGCCTGCGGGCTGACTTTAAACCTATGCCTGCTCCCAGTGCCACCTGGGTCTCTTAGAGACAATGGCTTTGAAATGTATTTGACTGCAATTCATGGTAAGAAATAGATTTGACATCTTCTTGTGCAGGAAATCATCCCTTGGGGTCTCCTGCCCTCTGCCCCCGGAGCTGTAAGGCACTGTGCTCATGGCCTGCCCTCTGGCTTCTGAGGAGGTTCTGCCAGGAGTTCCAAAAGGACATGGAAGGAGGGAGAGTGAAGTTGGGGTATTTTCTCTCCCAGCTTCCTTCTTACTCAGGGGCAACAGGCTGGCAGTCCTTCCAGTAAAGGCCATTGCTCCTCTCAAGGTGGCCTTTTCTATACAGCTCCCCTGTCAGGTGCTGGAAGGCACTCCCCCCACCTTGTTCCTTCTGCTGAGGTTGGGGACAGTCCTGCTGCAGCTGGGCCCTCACTCTTACATCCACGGTCGCCCTAGTCTCCACCATTGTAAACAGTCTCTATTAAAACTTACTCAAATTCTTCTCAGTTAAGTATGTCTTCTGTTTCCTCTTGGGATCCTGACCAGTACAGTGACCTAGTACACACACACACACACACACACACACACACACACACACACCTAAAACAAAAGTTTCAAGAAACTTTTTATTCTGTCATGTCCTACCCTGTCTTACCAAATAATTAAAATTTATTTCATTACCTTTTCTAAAAAAAACCATTTTAGATTACATCCATGGTAGGTAGGATTTATAGTGATCATCCAGGCCAATCCTGTCTTGTTGGAGAAAGACACAGAAGTTGAGAAAAGAAGTAGCCACTCAAGAACACCTTGCTCCCAGCAAGGCCTGGGCTAGAACCCAGACCAGGTGACAGCTGACACCCCTTGCCATGTGGAGATCTGCCATCCTACTGCCCTTGCTTTGGGGATCCTGCCCCTCCCATGCCTTTCTCTCCTGAGAACTGGCTGGGAGGTGGTTATCTCCTTACTAACTAGCTTACCCCTTTCCTGCCCTTCTCCAAGGCTGTCTCTTACTCTTCTGCTCACAGATGGCACAGCCAGTGTCTATAGAAGCCTTGCTTGTCAGAGCTGGATGGGGTGCCAGCAGTCCCTCAGTCCAGCCCTCTCATTTAACAGGTGAGGAAGCATGTCACCAGAAATACAACTACACCGCTAAATCAGCACAGACCTGATTCACAGCACAGTGGCTGGGGCCATACATCCCAGAGAGAGATGTTCAAATACTCCTTTGGTCAAAGGCAAAACCAGGGATCCCGCGTTCCATTCACAGTCAAGAACACCCTTAAAGTCAGAAGGTGCCCAGCCATGACCCACCATCACTCCCCTCCCCCTCCAAAGGGAATGAAACCAGGAGGGATTCATGGTGTGGAGACCTGGCTGAGAAGCAGCACTGAGGATTGAAGCTAAGAAGGCAAAGGGTAGGACTGGGTGGGGAGAAAGCCTGAAACGAACAGTGTGATGACACGTGTTCCCAGTGGCTACAGTCTCTGTGGCCATGGCCTCCAAAGTGTGGCGGGGCGGGGGTGGGGGGAGGCGGGCACTTTAACCCTGAAAATTAAAAAATAGGTTTTGGGGCTAGGAAGCAAGAAGAAAATATTACAATTTCCATTTATATTTACTTTTATCATTAATAAATTCTTCCTTTTATTACTTTTATTACTTAATATCCTGGTTCTCAGTATTACACGTATAAAACTTATAAATGAACACATATTTTCAGGGTGAGAGCTAACATGTGTCCATTCTTGGGAAGCAAATACGAAGATGTACTTGGCTGCTGCTCTGGAGATCTCGGGACTCTCCGAGTGTGATCTGCACCAGACCCTCCTGGGCAGACTGATTCAGGGCCCCCGGCCACACCTGCTGCAGCTGGTTCCCCAGGGGGTGTGGGCAGGGCCAGATACCGCATGCTGGGTGCTCCGCTCCACACTCAGCAAAGTCTATGCTGGCAACAGTTGCTAACGGTCACTCTGAGCTTGGCCTCTGCAGCAGTGGGAAAAATCACAGTGGTCACCTCTATCCCATCCCCAGAACTGTGCCTGGAAGAGAAACAGGTCCTGGCAGCCCCGTCTCCCATGCACTGTCATGAGTACCTACCCAAGGGGGTACAAGGGGATAAAATCCTCAGCGAGATACACCCTGAAGTAGAAGGGGCTTTTCTTTTCTGGTTCCCACAGAGCTGCCTGTGGGCTAGCATGGCTTGGGCTGCTTCTAGACCGGCCCGCTCCAGGAGACTGACCATTCGCTCGGACCAGACTGGGTCACCAGAGTGAGGACAGCACCTTTTGGGGAAGGAGGGCAATGTGACTGAGGTACCCCAAGACTGGCTAGGGTTAGAAAACACCCCCAAACTGGCTAGGGTTAGGAAGAACTTCCTGATGTAAAGGTCTTGAAGTGCAGAGTTGTAGAGGACCCACCCCAGGAAAAGAAGAAGAGAGAAAGTAAATTAGGAAAATAAAAAAAGCAAGTGAGAGAGAATAAGACAGGCAGAAGCTGAAAGAGAAGATTAGAGAAAACAGACAACTGCTCCTGAGGTGGGGTCACAGTGAGGAATACGGCAAAGCTGGGAGACGGCCCATGGATGGGCTGGGGGGAATTTCCGGGGGGAAACTCTATCCCCCAACAAGTCTGTGTATTCCTTTATGCTGGCGAGAAAATGGCTGGAGTAGGAGAGAGGAAGACTCTAAAGACCAGAGGTGTTTGGTGTTTCTAGGACCTGGTGAAGGCAAGGAAAGGAATTTTCACTGTCAATGCTTTTCCGTTGGCCAGTGGAACCTGGTTACATTCATGTTTTAGCATCTGAGCCATAAACCAACAAATTGCTTCTTAGGTTTTAGCTGGGACGCTTGCTGCTGATGACATTTCCCTGGTGACGCACACCGATTGGAACTCTCCAGGGTGATCGCTATTATCATATGATTGGGAGTTTTTCATGGGAGCGTTTTGGTTTTGCTGATTTAATAACCAAGCCCTGGAGCCTGTGCCACAGGGGAAAATGTTGAGTCTGATGAAGAGAACTGGCAAGTCCAGAGTCTCCTCCTATGGGCCAGGCCAGAGCTTATTTAAGAGAGTGAAAGGGAAGGGTACAAGAGGAGCATGTGCTAGTTTAATTGGCCGTAGATTTCCTTGGCAATAATTTGCAGCAAGATAAGGGACCTCTTCAAGGTCATATGTCTGGGCATGGCTGTTTGAGGATTCGGGATATTCTGGGTGGTTGGTTTTTTAAATGAGTTTGCTGACTTCTCTAGGACATCCATCAACTGATGAATGTCTATTGTTTAACCGATGGTTCCTGCCTAGCTGCCCTGGCTCTCAGCCTGTAACAGCCATGTCTGGATGAAGGCAATGAAGGAGGACTTGTTCTGGGATCTAGAGTGCCAAAGGCACTGCATCCAGACCCGGGGGGCGTGAACCCCTCTCATGGTCAGGGATTCCCTGTGCAGTTTAGAGACAGAACAGGCCACTGCTGTAGAAAGCAGCTGAGCAGAAGTGCCTGTGTCCTGGTTTGCACAAGTCCATGCTGGCTCTCCGGCGGGGCCTACACCATAGTCTCAGACTCACGGTCTACTGGAACAGACCCTGTGAGTCCCCAGACCTGACCAGAAGCCAATTTTAAAGTGTGTACAGGGGCGTTACAGATCCTTGAGTACAACCACTTCCTCTTTCAGAGGAAGTGGAGGCCCACAATAGCATCCATCTCTCTGTACTTTGTTGTGACCTGAGAGCTCTCTGTCCCTGCCTTATGATACTGTTCAGAGCTAGTTTGAGCCACTGTGATCCTCCATCCCCAAGTGAAGAGCTCCATGAGGCCAAGGCCTGCATTTTATTCTTGGGGCTTTTCCAGGACTTGACATTCAGCAAATGCTCAGGAAGTATTAAAATGAATGAATGAATGGAGATGGATGAATGAATGAAGTGACTTTCATAAGGACACATGGTTGGTGGTGGCAAAGTCAAGACACCCAGGACTAGCACTGACTTGGTGCTCCTTAGATGCCTATATCATGCAGTACAGCAGAGAGTTTAGGTACGCCAGGTTCTGGCCTCAGACTGCTGGAGTTTGAGTCCTGGTTCATTATCTAGCTGGTGGGTGGCCATGGAGGCAAGTCTCTCAGATCCCCTTTCGAGGAGGAATTTGCTGTCTGATGAGGAGGGCAGTTAGCCGACAGCCCCAAGCTCTAGCACTTTTAGAGTCAACCTTGGCTCTGGGGCCAAGGCTAGTTCCTCCTGGTCAGCCCCAGCAACATTCAGACATGGGGGATGCAAGGGCCTGGCTGTTTCTGCCCAGAGCCGGACTTGTCTGACCAGCAGCTTGTCAGCAGTTTGGGCTCTGTCTGTCATGTGGCAACGTGGCCTGAGGCACTCCCCACGCCCTTTTCTTTCCCAGTGTTGTGATATGAAGACTCTTTCTGCCTAATCCCGCCCCCTCCCTTCATATTTTCACAGATAATACTTACGAACCCCAATAACTCCTAGTGTCTACTCAGCAGATGACCCAACTGACACAAACTGACCTGGGCAAGTCCTTTAACCTCTCTGTTGGGTCAACAGCCATACCTACCTTGCAGGGGAGTTTTGAAGAGTAACTAAATCCATGTGCAGGGCCAGAACAGTAAGCACTAAATACCTGTTAGTGAGTGTCATTACTGAGAAATCCTCCTTTGCCCATGAGTTCCTGTGGTAGAACACCCTGCATCCAGGTGAGGAATTGCAGCAAGATGTAGCCCTTGGGTAGATCCAGACACATTGCTGGATATGCCTGAAGTGAAGTTATAGAAATGCCAGCTCTGGTCCCCTTTCCTGGGAAGCCACCAGGGGAGTTAACAAAAGACAGGGACTGTAGGGCAGGGCTGAGCAGAGATGGCCCCATGTCTGATTTCCCTCTGACTCTGACATTCTATATCAGGAGTCTAAAAACTCTTTCTCAAAGGCCTAGATAGTAAATATTTATGTTTTGCAGGTCATAAGGTCTCTGCTGCAGCTATCCCACTCTGCCATTGTGGCACAAAAGCATACAATATGCCAAAAAAAAAAAAAAAGTGCTCCAGAAACACTATCTATAAACACATGTGCTTTGGCCTAAGGGATATAGTTTGCTCCCTAGCATACTATATAATAAATATGACAATACTGCCCAAGGGTAACTGATTCCATCATTTGGACACAGTGATTATTGGGGGAGGGAAGTGGAGGTTTGGGTCAATGAGTTGTGAGATGTTTGCTGGGGGCTTCTCCAAAGCTACCTCCTCTTTTATTTTGCAGGAACCTCTTGGAGAGAAGCTGTTTGTCTCTAGATGGTGTTGTAGCCACTGTTGTGGTGGAGGTTGGAAGCTGGTAGCTGGAAGAGAAAAATGACCCAGAAGTAGAGCAGAACCACATGAATCATGAAGGAATGGGGCCAGAGTCCAGCTGCCAAAGGGAACCTCTGAATTAAACTGTGCCTGAAGCCAGCAAGATTCTCTCTGAAATTCCCAATAATTAATTCATTCAATTATGTTGCCTAACCCCAAGCTAAGTGTTCTGTCACTTACAATAAAACATATCCTAACCAAAGCAATGAGGAAACTCAGAAAAAGAGCCATCTTCATCCCTCTGCCAGGTGACAAAGAAATGAATCTCCAATGGCAGAATTTCAAGCACATGAATGGCAAAGAAATATCAGGAAGAGATTTGGGGACAGAGGATTCAGATGATAGTCCCCAACCCATGGGGAATGAATGCTCCATGACCCAGCCCTGGCCTGAGAGAGCTGGATAGAGAGGCCAGGGGTACAAAAGTGGTATTCCCACCAGGAGGGAAACAAATCAGTCTCCTGGGGCAAGAAGAGAAGAGAGCCAGTCCACTGCCCTCACACACACTCAAAATGAAAGGGGGGTGGTGGGGAACTAACCTGCATCAGGAGCCAGAATAAACCCTGCCATGCTCTGTCTGGCATCCAGAATGAGTCAAGACTTGAACAGATCTATTCCAACATATTGTCCTTGGATGAGTGTCCTGAAGTTTGTTTGAAAGAACTGACTCAGAAACGAATTATCTGAGGAGAGAGAAGGGCGAGTGTCTCTCAGAGGAGATCACTCCTTTCTCAGTCAGGGTTTTTACTGACTTTGCTACATGCAGAAATGCACAGGGAAGCATGCGGACCTCCACCGAATGGTCGAGAGTAAGAACAAAGGGAAGCATAAATCAGCACAGGGAGATAGGTGGCAAGACTGTGAGGCACCAAGGCATATAATAGAACTCTAGATGTCTCTTTTTACTTAAACATTTTGTTTTCACATTCTACTGATAAGAATTTGGGGCTACACAGAGCAAGGCTTCATTAGCTTCAAAGAGTACATTGTATTCCTATTCTACTTCTAAAACCTCCTGGAGTGTGGGACGGCAGTATGGTATGCAGGGCGCGTTTGCCAGCCGGTTAAGGCTTATGGGCCTGTGTTTTGCTCCCGGCTCCACACAGTGGCTACAGCCCCCTGTACCAGACGTACTGGTCTCCCTCAGTCCAGCACCCAGGACTCCTAGTCTCTGCCCCTCTGCCCCCAACTCAAAAGGCCCAGCTCCCTCACTGCTTGGCTCAGCTTCCTCTCTCCACGTGTCCTGCCCGTTGCCTGGTAGCAGACTTGAGCAGGTCCTGCCAAGAACACCATAGCACTGCAGAACCACCTGGAACACTGATGGTCTCAATCTAAAGAAGAAAGGTGTAACAGCCAATTAGCCCCTGTGTATTTGACTAGATGTGCCAGATGAATCACAATTATTAATTACGGGCGCAGAAATGTAATTATCACCTCTTTCTCTTTATGGGAGGTGGCTGTGGGTGATGGAAATCTGAGAACCACATCCAAGATAACCAAGCTCACATTTCATGTCAGGGCTGGGTGAGGGGTCCTTCTTTAGGCTGGGAAGTGGGAAACCACAGGGCCATCCCCAATGGCTTTGGAAGGGAAGCACCAGCCCAGTGCTGTCAGCTAGGTTGAACCTGAAGCTGATTCCAATCTGGTGTGGGGTCTGCAGGTGCTGGTGGTGAAGGTGGTCACATGGTTCTGGTCCTAGGTCTGCCCTGAGGCACGAAGTGGACTCGGACTAGTCACCTGACCTGGGACTCAGTCCCTCATCTGTTAATGAGGGGTTGTTTTAGAACTAGTGTTTTTCAAAACAGGGATGCTCTGTAGGATAATTGCACACATTGCCCAGGGGCACACATTTGTGGAAATTCCCCATGCCATCCCCCAAGTGGCTCCAGCCACTGTGACAAGCCCAAACAACAGACATGTACATCAACATTCTCCTAGGGGGACTTCCTGGAGAGCTCTGTGCCTTCCTCAGTGAGCTGTAAAGATTAAACATCACTTATAAAAATGAAGCATAGTGCCTGACACTTAGTAAATATAATAACTGTTACCCATTACAATGTCCAGAGCCTCCTCCTGAGAATTAATTATCTCATTTCAACCCTGCAAAGTACATGTCATCATTCTCATTTCACAGATGGGAAAACAGAGTATGTGAGAGATTAAATAACTTGCCAGATTACAACCATGGGTCAGTGTGACTTCCTAGCTTGGCCTCTCATTGGCCCATTTGTGGGGGACATGAAAAGGCCAGGTACTTGCTGACCTCTGTTATAGGCTTTCTGAACTGTGGCAGTGAATAAAGGCAGGAGAGTGGCTTGGACCTTTGAGTGACCACTGTTGGCTAGGAGAGACAGAAGTGAGGGCCTTCCTGAGTCTGCGCAGCTGCATGCTTTTCAGGCACTCTCTTTGTAAATCCAGACTTGGGCTCAGGAAGGCTTGGTTAAGATGATTCTGAGGAGTCCCGGTTGGGTGGCTCGGTGGGACTGTTGTCTTGATTCACCAAGGTCATGGACTTGATCCCCGGTGAGGGTGCATGCAAGAAGCAATTCAATGGGCGCATGGATGGGTGGAGCAACAAAATCAGTCTCTCTCACTCTCTTTCTCTCTCAATCTCTCTCTCTCTCCCTCAAACCAATAACCAATAATAATTTTTTTAAGGTGGTGCTGAGGAGAAGGAAGTGAGGGGCTGAGCTCTGCGGACAGGTCTGTAACAGCATGGCTGGGGGCAAGAAGTTCACGAGTGTTGTCTGCAGGGGCTGCACATAGGGAGGACTGTAGGGAGGGCATTGCACCGGTAGGATACCTCCCCCATTGTTGCTTGGGGCAGCAGAGGAAGCTGAGGAAGGTGAAACAGGGGACAGAGTTCTCACAGGCAGACGTTCAGAGCCCAGGCAGGGGATCACAGAGAAGCCACAGGAAGTTCAGGGAGACCCTGTGAGATGAGAGTCAGCCTCTTCCCTACAAGCTCCCACTCCTCTCAGTGGTTTATGAGGTCTGGCAGCATCTCCGTGGTGCCCACTCCCAACCCTGCTGACCTCATCCTTTGCCACTATGTACAGACATTCTGACCTTCGTGTTTCTCCCTCCCACCTCAGGGACTTGGCACCGCAATTAGTTCTGCCTGAAAGGCTTTTCACCTGGACCCTCTCATGACTGGCTCCTTCTTACTATTTGATATCTGCTCAGGAGCCCTGCTCAGAAGGCCTTCCCAAACCACCCCAGTTGATATAGTCATGCACCCCTATGCTATAGCATCATTACTCTGGTTTTATTTTTGCCTCTTAGCACTTGTCATTGCTTAACATTGTTTGTTGTTTATTGCCATAATAATTGTAGTGACTAGAATAATGCCTGGCACTTAATAGGTCCTCAGTAAATATCAAATGAATGAATGAGGGCTTAAGACACAGCTTCTGTTATAAAATCTTCAGTCTAAGGAAGAAGACATAGGCCTGCCCTCAGGGAGCTCTAATCTGAGAGAGAGACAGTTATTTTTTCTTGAAACAATAGTTTATCCACAAGTACAAATGAAATATATAATTTCTGAAGGAAGTGTGACTGAGGAGCCATAGACCTATAGGACTCAGTCGTGGAAGATCTCCCACAGGAAGCTGCCATCTGAATCAAACTTGTGGCTCCACCTCTCAAACCCATCAAAGAGTTCTCTCCCTAGTAGACCAACTGTTCCTCTAAATCAGAGACAATTAAAGTGTCATGATCAGATGTGGGTGGTGAGTGTGATCTGTTACAAACCCCAGGGATGTCCCTCCACAGGACCAGACACACCTACTTGACCACTCCCTGTGCAGTATAAATACTTGTCTAGCTCTTGATCAGAGAAATGAGCGGTCACCAGCCATTTCTTCTCTCTTCCTGCAACTTCTCCCTTCTTAGTCACCATTTCATGTCTTTTCTTTCATTTTTTCTATCTTATCCCCAGTCATAGAATCGGGAACCACTGGAGGGTGCAACACATATTGTGGTCTGTGAGGGGCACTTACCTGGAATTGTGCCATGCACAACCTTAGAGCCATGTGTAACAGCCTCGATAAACTCCCTGAGTCTCAAGGCTCAAAGGGACCTCAGAAAGACTAGAGCATCTTCTCTCAACTTTAAAGTGAAAAAACTGAGGTTCCTGATGGAGACACAACTTTTGCAAGGTTATGTGTGGTCTCTGAATAAAATGGCTGTAAGGTGAACCCACAGATCTTGGCTCCCTGAGCAGCACAAAGATCTGTCATGGCATCTCTCATTCAGACTCTGCACTCGCCATGCTTTGGGGTCTTCCCAAGGAAGCCACATACCCCAGCTGTGGCACCAATCATTGGCCCACCATAGAGCTAGGATCCATGAGGTCAGAGGTCCTTGTCTCTACAGGGTTAATATTGGAGTGAAAGGCTATGATGTGGGGGTGGAGAAGACAGTTGCAGAGAAATCTCAGTTCTGCCCCATGCCCTGGGCATGACCTTGGGTGGTTTACTCAGCTTTTCTTGGCTCCAGATTTCTCAGCTATAAAACGGGGTAAAATAACCCTTATTCCCCACCCCCCTATGCCCTGACCCCAGAGGATTGCATAAGATGATGTCAGTCAAGGACCTAGCTTGGCACCAGGTGCAGAACCTATGCCTTGGCAGTGCCGGCCCTCCTGGAAAGTCCCCTCCTCCTGAAGTCCATCTCAGCCTGTGTTCTGCATGTACAGAATGACTCTTCCTCGTGGCAGCCATTTAAAGGCAGGCACAGTTACTGGGAAGAGATAAAATCCTTGGCACAGTTCTGCTATTCCCAGAGATGTGTATCCAGCCCATGTTCACAGGCAGAAGGACACACATGAAAGCCTTTTATCTCCCTCCCACAAAAGGAGGGCCGAGCCCCATGCCAAGCTGAGATGAAGGCTTGATTCTTTTAAGTAGATGTTTAGGATTCTACTGATGCTTTTCTAACTCCCAGTCAAATCACAATATCAAGGAAAGAAAAACTCCATTTTCTGCTAAGATGATGAAATAGCCTTCTCCAATTAGGCAGTGAGCTGTGGGAGGGGGAGCCCAGGCAGGCAGCCCAGAGCCATATCTGCTCATCTGTGTGTTCTGGGGTCTGTGAACCCCTCTGAGGAGCTGAGCCTGCATGTCCTGGGTGATGGAGCTGGTGTCTAGGTGACATCCTGCCCTTCATGTCTCCACCAGGCTGGGTCCCTGATCTCCCTGGGAGGGATGTGAAACCTGTTAATTATTAGTCAGTTACATGTTTTGCATATATTATTTGGTCTAATCATCTACTTTTAATTAGCAAAGACCAGGACTCTCATAAAATTGCCCAAAATAGGGAGGACTTCTGGTCAAGATGGAGGCATAGGTACAAAGGGCTTGCCTCCTCACACAACCACAGCAAAGATTGCAATTAAATTACACAACAACTATCATCAAGAATCGCAAGAAAATTGAACTATATGTCCGACAACCAAGGTATTAAAGAAGTCACATTCATCCAGATGGGTAGGAGGGGTGGATAAAAATCAGAAGGGATACCTTAGGAGTGAGGAATCCTAGCCCCACAGCAGACCACCCAGCTCAGAGTTCCAGTGCCTGGAAGATAAGTCTCCATAACTTCTAGCTGTAAAAACCAACAGGGGTTTGGGCAGTGAAAGAAACTGTGGGATCCTCAGGCATCATCTCTTAAATAACATGCAACAGACTTAGGGCTTATGCAGACTCACTCCCTCTGGGCTCCAGCACCGGAGCAGCAGCTGGAAGAGCACCAGTGGCACACACGGTGAAACTAAAGTGTTTGGCATCAGGGCAGGTGCTGGGGGACAGCTTCCTCCCAAACAAAACTTCAGAGGCCAGGAAGTGGCATTGTTTTCTTTCTGAGCCCTCCCCCACACAGAAGCAGAGTGCTGACACCATGGGGGAAACTCCATCAACCTCGTTCTCATGGGTTGCTCTGCCATGGCGTTTACCTAAGGCTCCACTCCATCCAACTTACCAGTGCGCTTTTCTACAATAGGCCACTCGCCTAAGACAGGGAGTCAAAACAGCTCTACCTTATACATAGAAACAAACACAGGGAGGCTGCCAAAATGAGGGGACAAAGAAAGATGACCCAAATGAAAGAACAGAACAAAACTTCAGATAAAGGACTAAACAAAATAGAGATAAGCAATCTATCAGATGCAGAGTTCAAAACTCTGGTTAGTAGGTTGCTCAAGGAACTCATTGGGTTCTTCAACAGCATAAAAAAGATCCAGGCAGAAATGAAAGTTATATTAAGTGAAATAAAGAAAAATGTACAGGGTACCAATAATAGAGTGGATGAAGTTGAGACTCAAATCAATGATTTGGAACACAAGGAAGAGGAAAAAAAAAACATTCAATCAGAACAACAAGAAGAAAAAAGAATCCAAAAAACAAGGATGGCTAAGGATCCTCTTGGACAACTTCAAATGTACCAACATTTGGATCATAGAGGTGTCAGAAAGAGAAGAGAAAGAGCAAGAAATTGAAAATTTACTTAAAAAAATGATGAAAGAAAACTTCCCTAATTTGGTGAACTAAATAGACATACAAGTTCAGGAAGCACAGAGAGTCCCAAACAAGCCAGACCCAAAGAGGACCACACCAAGACACATCATAATTAAAATGCCAAGGGTTAAAGATAAAGAGAAAATCTTAAAAGCAGCAAGAGAAAAGCAGAGAGTTACCTACAAAAGAGTTTCCATAAGACTATCAGCTGCTTTCTCAAATGAATCTTTGCAGGCAGGAAGGGACTGGCAAGAAGTACTCAATGTGATGAAAAGCAAGGACCTACAACCAAGATTACTCTATCCAGCAAAGCTTTCATTTAGAATGGAAGGGCAGATGAAGTGCTTCCAGACAAGGTAAAGCTAAATGCGTTCATCATCACGAAGCCATTATTATAGGAAATGTTAAAGGGACTTATTTAAGAAAAAGAAGATCAAAACTATGAACATTAAAATGGCAATAAATTTATACCTATCAACAACTGAATCTAAAAAACAAAAACAGAAACAAGCTAAACAAATAAGAACAGGAACAGAATCATACATTTGGAGGGCTATCAATTGGGAGGGGGAAGGGGAAGAATGGGGGAAAGGTGCAAGGATTGAGAATATAAATGGGTAAGTACAGAATAGACAGGGGATGTTAAGAACAGTGTAAGAAATGTAGAAACCAAATAACTTAACATGCATGACCCATGGAAATAAACTAAGAGAGGGATTGCCAGAGGGAATGGGGGGTACCAGGTGGAGGGGGGCAAAGGGGGGAAAATTGGGACAACTGTAATAGCATAGTCAATAAAATATATATTTTAAAAATTGCCCAAAGCACAAGTACATGGAAAGAACAGTCTATCTGAAACCTGCCCCTCCCAGATCCCCATACCTCCTGCCTCTACCAAGAGATCTCAGATGCACTTTTTCTGACTCAGCTCGTGGGCATAATAACAACAGCAATAACAACAGACACTTGTAGAGTCTTAGCTCTTCCAGTTACTGTTCTAACTGGTTTCCATGGATTAACTCATTTATTCGTTTTGTAACTGTAGTGGCTTAAAGGATGTCCACAAATTCCTTCCACTCCTCCCATCAAAGAGGTGGGGTTGAAGTCCTCTGACCTTGAATCTGGGCGGGCCCTGGGTCTGCTTTGACCAACTGAATGTGGGGGAAGGGAAGCTATGCCAGTTTCTAGATCAGGCCTGATACTGTCAGCTTCCACTTCCCTATTTTGACACAGTCTCTTCAGGAGCCCTGAGCCCCCATGAAAGAGGTCTGATCAGCCTGAGATGGTCATGCTGGAGAGGCCACATCTGAGTGCTCTAATGGACAGTCCCAGCTAGACCCAGCCTGCTGGCTATGCCAGCTGAGGTGCCAGACATGTGAGTGAAGCCCCCTGGGACTCTCCAGACCAGCTGAATAACCTTTAAGTGACTTCAGCTGACACCATGTATAATAGGACAAAAGCACCAAGCAGCAAAGCCCTGCCTGGGAGGCTGACCCACCAAATCAGGAGATATAATAAAATGGCTGGACTGCTTTGTTACACAGCAGTAGATAAGCAGCACAACCACCTTCTGTGGTAGGTACAATGGAATCCATTTGACAGATGAGAAGACTGAGGCACAGAGAAATTAAGTAGCTTGCCCAAGGCCACATAACTACTAAGTGGTGGAGCCAGGATTGGAAACACAGACAACTTGGCCCTAAAACTCATGCTCCCTTCTGTGCTCTGAACTTGTTGTATTGACTGTTCTCTCTGCCGTCCTGACACCTCTGGCACTTACCCATGGGCAAATCCTCTCCCCTGCTAGGAGCAAAGTTTTCTGGAAGGCAGGTCCCAATTCTTGCTTATCATTACAGGTTCATTGCTAGCACAGAGGAAGAGTGCTCAATGTTTGCTGAGAGGGTAGAGGGGATGGATGGAAGGAAAAAAAGGAAGGAAGGGAGGGAGGGAAAGAAAGAAGGAAGGATGAATACTAGGATGGATGGATATATAGATGGATGGACAGATGGGCTTGGATGGGATAGAGCCTAAAAAATGCACAGAAGCTTGACTGTTTGGGATATGGACTCAATAGAGGTACCATGGGAGGATGCGCCTGAGGGAAGTAGGGGTCCTGAGGGTGAGGAGAGCCACATCCCACATGGAGGGGAGCACAGGCCCCTTAGTGACTGTGTGGTTCTTCACCAGGGCCTCACAAGGAGTTACTCTTTGAGGGTAAGGATTGGTTTTTGTGAAGCATTGCCTCCAATCTTTTCTTTTTTCTTACACAATCTTAACAAGGATCAAAAACAGAGCCACTAAGAAATAGACATGTTAGGAATTTGGAATGTCTAGTCACTATCTGAACACCAATTTTTACCTCCAAGTATCCTGGTAGCTCAGGCAAAAAGGAAAGTATATTCTGATTTGCGGGAGGTTGGCTGGCCTCTTAGATCGGGACCAGCAACCCCCAATAACTACATGTGCAACAGGGTCACCTCTGACCCTCCGGCAGGGAGCTCCTGCATACTCAGCCTCCAGACACATGCATCCCATCTTTCCACCATCAGGCCACCTTGGATACAGCGTGCTTATTCCTATCGTTTCCTGTGCTCTTCCCAAACAGACTGAGTCCGTTCATCTCCCAAACATGAATCCTCAGTTCTAGAGATTCTGTGCTTCTTGCCAGAGCGCTGAGTGCTCTCAAGCTCTTTCAAACCTCCAGAACCTGCTGGGGACACAGGAGGCTCCATGCTTCTCCCACAAGTCCTCTTCTCTTTAATGTTCCAGGCCCACAAAGGGACTTCTGTCATCTTGTCCAAGGGCAACTTTCCAGGAAGAATGGTCATGCGCAACGAACGCCGGTGGAAATTGCATTGCTTTATGTTTTCTGTAACCAGCTCCGCAGAGCAGGATTAAACTCACAGGGTGCGAGCTCTTAGAGGCTGACACTGAGGTTACACAGTTTATGGTAGCAGATAAAGAGAGGCCAGCAGGCTTATCTAGAGAGATGAAATTTCTCCTTCAAAGAGGGTGGTCTCTGCTCAGAGTTCAGAAAGAGTAATTTATCATCACAGGGGGGACTTATTGCACAGATGCTCTTCCAAAGGTTGTTGGATAACGTAACAGTTGACCCAGAGATGTTCACAGTCTCATTAACCCCTTGGGAGTGACCAGCACGGCAGATTCTGAGATACTAGAGAAAGTGACAGGGACATTCGGGCGCACCATTCCCCTTCTTTTGCCCTGCTGCCAGGCCCTGCTCAAAGCAGATAATTAAGTGGACCTGAGGACAAAGCTTCATCCCTGTGCCCGGTCTCTCCACCCTGCCACTTCCCTCAACAAACACACAGCCAATTTCTCCAATCTCTGTGTTCAGAGTACTAATTCAATTTACTACCACCTTGAGTAAAATAGGAAATACTAAGCAAAGAAGTATTCGACACAGACAAAGCTGAAGATAAATTATTTTTGGAAAGTTGTTATTTTGAGGCATCCCAAGGCAGGCTTCTCCACGGTTGGCAAGGATGCGGGAGAAGACAGCCAAGTGGGACCATTGGCTGTTCCCTGAACACATCCTCTTCTCCCCACCCTCTGGACCTTTGTACTTGCTGATCCCTCCACCTGGAACATCCTCCATTGATCTCTGTCTCTTTCTAATAAAATGTGATCCACCTTTCAGGTCCAGATGTGTCTGACCTCCCCAGCCCAGCATCAGCCACCTGAGGTCAGGCCCTCACCTCTCACTGCGTCACTTTTGGTTAACAGGCAGGCTCTGGAGCCAGTGGCCGGGGCTCAACCTCAGACTGCTACTTACTAGCTGTGCAACTTTGTACAAGTTACTAAATCTCTCTGTGCTGCAGATCCCCCGTCCATGAGACAAGGATGATAACCATGTCTACCTAATAGGATTATTAGGAGAATTTTAAAAGGTAATGAATATAATTATTGTCATTGTCATTATCCCTCTAGGGGCTTCAGGCACAGGACTGGTGCTCCATTATATAGTATTTCCATGCTGTGCCTACAGCGGACATAAATTACCTGAAGAACTTAGATCATACTAAAATGTACCTAAATATCTAGAAGTGATGGGTTTTGAATATTTATGGCCTTTCTTTTTGATGTGATAGTATTTAATCATGTTTGTATAATTTTAAATAATGGTTGTGTTTTAAAGTGGCTGTCAAAATTCTTGAAACTTAAACAACTGGTTGTCCCTTCATTAGTAACCCTGATTGATGCTCTTTGTAGCACACAACCACCTCAGGGCCTTTGCACCTGCTGTTCTCTCTGCTTGAATAGCTTTCCCCCATGATAACTGTATGATTGGCTCCCACTTCCTCCAGTTCCTGCTCATGTATGAGAAACCTTCTTTGGCCATTCTGTTTAAAAGAGCAGCACCCCCTTCCCTCAGTACTTCTTAACCCCCTGACTCTGCATTACTGTTCTCCAGAGCGCTTGCCACACTATTTGTTTATTCATCACCCATCCTCCCCCACTGGAAGGTCCATGAGGACAGGAATTTCTGTCTGTTGTGTTCACAGATCACTAGTTAAATCGTGTCTGGCATATAGTAAGTGCCAAATATGTATTTATAGAATGACTAAATATCTATAGCTATCCAAAATTGGCAGGCTGAAGCCACACCTGCTATCTCAATATCTGTTCTTAACACAGAGGTTTTTAAAGACTCCCATTTTACAGAGAACTCCTTCCCCCACCACAGAAGTAGGAGGCTTAGAGATAAATGATCTCGCTAAGATCCCAGCTAGATGGAGAACCTGCCAGGCTAGTTTCAGTTCTTTTGACTGCTAAGCCAGAGCTCTGCCCCCAGTACCATGATGCCTCTCAGAAAAGGTCAGAATTCCACTGACTGATCCACCCCTGGAATATGAGGGCCACACTATGAATTGCCTCTCTTGAGCCCCTAGTGAAGCTCTTGGAACACATTAACTGCTCAATAAACATAAATGTTTCTCAGTTGAAGTCAGACAAGTGTTTTTCCCCCAAAGTCCCATCCCTTCTACGTACAGGATCTCCCCTCAGCCATTGGGAAGCACTAACAAAGCTACTAGGGTCAAGTTTCGTCTGACACGGCTTGAAATATTTTTTCAGATACTATTCAATTGCAAGCATCCTCGACTTCTGGAGCATTACCTGGCTCAGAACGTGTGCAATAAATAAGTGATGAATGAATGAACAGATGGATGAATAAACAAGTAAGTAGAGTGTTTGTCTGCCCTGGCTGGTTTAGCTCAGTGGATTGAGCGTCGGCCTGCGAGCTAAGTGTCGCTGGTTCGATCTTCCAGTCAGGGTACATCAGAGAAGGAAAACTCTGACTCCAAAAAACCTCCGCTGCCTTGCGGCATACCTCTTCAGGGGAAAGGCTAAGGGAGTAAACCCCGACAGAAAATCCGGAGCCGGAGTCCCTAAGGCGGTTTGACGTTGTAGTCAACACCGGCAACTCCTGCGGCGCACCTGAACCCAAGCTGTATCGACTCCGTCTTTCCCTTGGACCCTTCAGCTGCGAAGAGAGGGGGGGTCTGCTGCATGGGCAACAGCAGACCCTCCATATTACCCTGCCCAGGCTCTGTAGCTTCAGCGTCATCGCAAGATGTCGATTCAACACGGGAGGAGACAGATACCATGTCACTCCCGAGTCGGACTGCACAGCCATTCTTGGCGGTGCAGATAGACTCTGAAGAAGCTACACCATCGTCTCTCGAGACGGACGGCTGCCGACGACGACGACGACGAGAGTGTTTGTGTGTGTAGGTGAGAAGATGGAAAAAATGTCACACTGGTTGTGGGATTCCAGGCCCCCTGTGAGGGAGGAAAAGGGGAGAGGGTCTTTTGGAACCACAGGACTGGGCGTGCCAGAGCGAGGGGCCACAACTCTCCCTTCCTGTCACAGCCTTGAGATACTGGGTCTGTCCCAGAATTAAACAATGTGTTGAAGGGAAAGCAAGGGAGCATTTCATTTTTCTGGTGACTGGTGGGCCCAGTGCCTGCTCTAATCTCCTTGTTATTCTCAAAAGGACCTCTTGCCTGGCAGGGAGGAAGGAGGAGGGCAGCTGGTGGGGGCGGGGCAGGGAGCCAGGCCCCACAGGTCACCTTCCAGAAAATGAGATGTCAGCTGGAGGGAGTGCATTAATAAAAGGAAGTGGACCTGCTGACCCAGCTTCATCCTTCGTAAATCTTGGGTTCGGGAAGTTCCTTCATGGCTTCCTCTTCTCAGAGGACCAGCAGGAGGCCAGGTGTGAAGGAGTGGCTGAGTGCACGTTGTGAGGTGGGGAGTTTTAATACCTGGTCTCCGTCTCCTCTGAATACTGGCTGTTTCCTAGACAGCTTTACCTGGAGAATCCCAGAGGCCAGCTGGGGAGAATCCAGGCTCTCCAGGAACCTTGGGCACCAGGAGCTGGAACTGTCCTTGATCACAAGGCTCCCCAACCTTTTCCAATACTAAGAATCACCTGCCAGAGTTGTTCAGCGATGCAAACTCTAGGCCGGTGGGTGTCTTAGCAGGGGTCAGACCTCACATGGAGAGTTTGTTCAAACAAATGAGAGGCCATACCCCCAGAGTTTCTGATTCAGCAGCTCTAGTGCGGGACCTGACAAAGGGTATGTGTAACAAATCCTCAGATGCACCTGCTGCTCCCGGGACTACACTTTGAGCATCACTATCCTAGGCTGGCTGCCTGGACCAGCAGTCCCAGGGGAGGGATCTGGAAGCTGTGTTTTCCACAACTTTCCAGGTGATTCTTGGCATCAAGACAGTTCAGGAAGCCACTTAAATGGGAGGGGTGTTACCTGCAGCACAAGCACCTGGGACCCTTGTTAAAATGCAGGTTCTCGGCCCTGCCTTGGCTGTGAGCACTCAGAAGTTCTGAGGCCGAGGCCCAGGTGATTCCACACTAATACAGTTTGAGAGTCATGATGCCGTATAACTCCTCTGTTACAGATGAGCAAACTGAGGCCCAGAGAGGTGAGCTCACTGGGCAAAGCTCTCACCACTATTCAGAGACCAACTGAACCCCAAACAGGGCCGCTTTCCGAGGTCAAGGCAAGCCCGAGCTGCTCTAGAAATCGCAAATCTCCCAGTTCAGGTTGGCCGGAGCCCTCTGAACCCTGGAGCTCGCTTGTTAGGTGCAGGAGCCATGGGGCAGCATTCCCAAACACCCTGTCCTCCCTTACGTGGTGGTATGTCTTTGCCTTTGCTGAAGTCTCACCCAGCAACGCCCTCTCCTCCTCCAGGCACCTCTCCCACATCTGTCCTCACTCATCCCTCGATAAAGCTCCTGGGACCCCCAGCGGGCCGGCATGCTCTCCTCTGGACTCACTGACTGCTTGTTTGTCCACTTCTGCTCTCACTGCTGGGACAAAGGCCAGCTTATTCAAGGATCCCAGCTGCCCTGCCTTTCAGGCGTATCTGTCCTGCATGGTGATGCCTCTTGTTCTGGGCATGGGTGACAGGTAGGAGAGGAACACGGTGACAGTGCTGCTGGTGGAGGCACAGGGAGGCATGACACAGGCAGGAGGGATGTGGGAAGTGGTTTCCAGAGGAAGAGGAAAATAACAAAGATTTTAAGGAGTTTGGATCTCTGCTGTGAGGTGTAATTCCCAACTCATTTATTCCCCTTCTACAGGATCTTCAGCAAAACCACCCATAATTTTGAAAAGTATTTGGATTGAGGTTTTGCTGTATTTTCCCTTGTAATGCTGTGCTGATATATGCCTTAGATCAGCAGTTCTCAACCTGTGGGTCGCGACCCCTTTGGCGGTCGAACGACCCTTTCACAGGGGTTGCCTAAGACCATCGGAAAACACATATATAATTACATATTGTTTTTGTGATTAATCACTATGCTTTAATTATGTTCAATTTGTAACAGTGAAAATACATCCTGCATATCAGATATTTACATTACAATCCATAAGAGTAACAAAATTACAGTTATGAAGTAGCAACAAAAATAATTTTATGGTTGGGGATCTCCACAACATGAGGAACTGTATTAAAGGGTCGCGGCATTAGGAAGGTTGAGAACCACTGCCTTAGATGGAGTCAAGAAGGCTCGTTTTCAGTGGGGTCCTGATACTCTGTGCTATCATTGCTTTTGTTATTGTTGTTTAATAAATTACCTTAAAACATGGGACTGAAGACAACAATATTTATTCTCTCTAATCGTTTCTGTGTCTGAATTGGGGCAATGGCTTCCAACACAACTCCTCACATGCTGCCAAGCTGACGCTGGGTTCCTCCGCGTGTCGGCCTCTTATAGGGTGACAAGGGTGCCTCACAAAGTGCTGCCTCCCCCCAGGGTGAGAAAGTGAGAGACAGATAGACAGATAAAGTGGCCATGTCTTTTATAACCTAATTTTGAAAGTCACACATGTCACTCCCACCACATTCTATTGACTAGGAAAGAAGCCACGGAGTCCAGTCCACATGCAAGCGAATTGGGCTCATCCTTTGAAGAGAGAATGGCTGATGATTTTGTCAACAAATTTAAAGGTCCCCAATCATAGTGTGTGGGAGACTGGGTACCAGTGTCTGGTACACAGGGAATGTTTACTACATGTCTGGGGAAGAAGGCTGACAGCTTGTCTTTCCCTAATATCACTCGGAATTATAATGGGACAGAAGATGGCAGCCACTGTCCTGGGGCAGCACTGTCTTCAGGCATTTGGGGCTATGCAATACCACTCTTGGGCTCTGGCCTCCCTGGGACACGTGGAGCAGCCTTCCCTGGTCAGGGTCTTTGATGAGGAAGTGTCCTTCCTGTCCTATGCACATCTCAGGCTCCTAGCCTCCTGTGTGCTGCCTCTGTCACATCTGGCCATTGACCCTCCAGGCCTGCTGCATGACTCCTCTCTACTCTAAAAGGCCTGGATGGGCAGCTACTTCCACTTGGATTCCAGGCCCGGATCCCCTCTACAGAGAAACTATTTTATTCTGCTGTGATATGGTAGCAGCAGGTCAGGGGGGTAGGAACAACCTGCCTCCAATGTTAACCACCACGCAGATATCAATCCAACCAGAGACTCTTGTCATAGTCTTTACAGGCCCAGTGCAGCCTCCATGACTTTGTTCATGCTCTTCCTCCATCAGGAGTGCCCTTCCTTCTCTTCTCTGACCTAAAGACCCTATTCTCTGGGAGGAAGTGTGGCACAATAGAAAGAACACAGGCCTCAGAATCAAAAGCTGTGAACTCGAGGTATGGCTTCACCACACGGCACTTGACAAGTCAGCTGTGTGACCTTCTGAGCCTCTATTTCTCTCATTTATAAAATGGGCTGTTATACCACCTCAGAGTCTTATTTCAAGGCTTCGGTGCGAAAACAGATAGGAGAGTGTTTTTGATAAAGTATAAAGCACTACATGGAAGAAATTGTTATTTCTCCTCTCCTTCCTCCTGAGCCCTACTCAATACACATTTGTGAACCCTTCTAGCAGCTACATCTCAACCACACATCCCTGGTTTTAATCTGGAGACCCTCAGATTTTCCTTTTTGTTTGTGTGAGATCAGCTTCTGACACCGAGCACAAGTCCCACCGGATTTCCCTATGTTTCTACAACAGCACTGGGCACAGTGCTGGATCCGCACGGGCGCTCGGAGCACCTGCACAGACAGAACACACCACAGGCACGCTGACCTTTGGGGACCTAAAGTGGGATCGCTGTCCATGTTCTATTCTGCTGTCAGTGGACATGTTGAGCCCCCTCGAGTGGAGACTGCAGTTCTATGTGGCCCATCTCCAGCTTCTACTTTGCTTTTTTAATGGCTTATGCCTGATATTCTCCTCCGAGGACTGCCTTGGAAACTGCTTGGTCCCCGCTCGCATCAGCTGGCTGGTGCCTGGGAGTTTACCCCCCCTCCAGCCCAACCCAGCCCCCAGCAGCCCGTATTCAGCGACTGGCTGACACGGGTCTGAGAGCTCAGCTGCCCTAGAGACAAAGGTGTCATTTATACTGTAGCGCTCCCCACAGGATCAGGCTGAGGCCCGGACATTGCCTGAAATTGCCCTTTATCTCCCCTTCATTGCCCCATTTCCCCCACTCTTTTCCAGCTTTCTAAATACATCCTTTGCACATGAATTCTCAGCCTAAAATCTACTTCTGTGGAACCTACCTAAAATATCTCTATCCAGGTTCCCATAAGAATGAGCAAGGATTGTCTAATCACTATGTTGTACACCTGAAACTAATGCAAAATAGTACTGAATGTAAACCATAATTGAAAAAAAATTTAATTAAAAGAAAACAATAGAGAGAGAAAAAAGAATGATCAAGGTCCTATTGAAGAGCAAGGTGGACCAATGATCTGCAGAAAGCAGGGAAAAGAAAACACATGTCTTTTTTTCTTTAGGCTGCTTCCTGATCACCCTAAACACCATTATTGGGGAGAAAAAATAGTGATTAATTTTCAGTTTACCTTTTCTTTAACATAACAAACTCCAGCTTTTGGAGGCTTAATTGGATCTATTCTTGGATGTGACAAAAAGTTAGTGGGAGATGAAAGGGGCATATCAAGGAAAAAAACATTCCAAGTGAATAATTCAAGATCACATCCATAATTAATGGCATTTGGCATGCTTCCTCTGGAAGCCTAATCATAGCATGGAATGTGCTAATTAGAGCCGTTTGGTGCAAATCAGTCAGTGCAGGTGTGGAGAAGCAGCAGCCCCTGTTCTTTTCAGCACCGGTGGTGGTGGGGGGGGCTGCAGCTTGGGGTCCTCAGGCTGGGTGGGGTTTCTGTAAATGATGGAGTTCCATTTCGAAATGTCTTATGGTGTGAAATGAGTTTCTCTTCTTATTCAAGAGGGGGACACATATGGGTGTGTTTGATGGTGGGATGCAGTGGGTTGGAGCAGAGGAGACACTTTAGGTGAGTTCTCTTCGTCTCTTGTCTTGGGGAGGACAATAGAATGGAATAGGACCAGAGCGGGGAGCAGGGTGGTGAGGAGATGAGCTAACTCCCTCCAGCCATAGCACCCAACACACGGTGGAATGGACAAGATGACCTCTTGTAGAGCCGGGGGCACCTTGGAAAAGGTCTTTGGCTTATTCTTCCATGTTCACTCTCTACCCTGCCCTCCATCCCAGGTGGCAAAAACCACTCACTGAGCCCACAGGCAGACTTAATGTCTAAATTCTGATTGGATATAGCCCATGGGGGACCGCCTCCTTGTTGTGGTCTTCCTGAGCCCCTAGAGCTAAGACTCTTGTTGGACAGCCCTCTACTCACAGCCTTCTCTGTCTCAGGGTCTCAGAGACCTGGGCTTCAGGTCTAGGGGAGGAATATCCCCACCCTCACCAGCTTGGGCTATAGTGCTCCCCTTTGTGGTTTTGTTTTTCTGCCCACACCTTGGTGAACAGCCCTTTATTAACCTGTTCTCTAATGATCCTAATTTGAGGGTGAAATTTCTTAATAGCTCTGTCAGGAGCTTAAGAAAACCCACTACATTTGACAAGTGGTACTGTTTTTAAATGGCAAATATTCTTTTCCTTTTGAAGGTCAATCTTTATATTGTAAAATGCATCACTTCCTTCCTTGCTGTCTGAAAGAGAAATTGACTATGCATGATATAAAAGTTGCTCTTGATAACTCTTCACAAACATCAATTGTTGTCCTGTGCTGGGCACTGCAGACTTGGGGGGACTGTTATGGGCTGAATTCTGCTCGCTAAAATTTATATATTGAAACCCTAACTTCCCGATGTGACTGTATTTAGAGACAGGGGCTTTTAAAGAGATAATTATAGTTAAACAAGGTCATAAGCCCTGGTCCCTAATCTGGTAGGACCGGTTTCCTTATAAAAAGCAAGGGGAGACACCTTAACTTCCCCTCCCCTTCCTCTCCCTCCCCCTCCCCCTCTGCTTTCAGAGGAAACATCATGTGAGGACACAGTAAGAAGATGGCCATCCACAAACTGGAAGAGTCTTCACCAGAAACCGATCCTGCTGGCACCCTAATCTTGACTTCTATCTTTCAGAGCTTTGAAGAAATAAATGTCTGTTTAGGCCATTTAGTCTGTGGTCTTCTGTTTTGGCAGCTCAAGCACATACTAACACAGAGAATCACGAGTGTAGGACTGTTTGCCCTGGCCCTGAGTAGTCCCACATTTCAGAGCCCACCCCATTCCGATCCTACAGTTTCTTTGCCTTAGCTCTCCTTGTGCTGATAGGCTTATGACCTTTAGCAGAGACTTCCCTTACCCACTTAAATCTTATTTGTTTTCTAGTACTAAAACATCACGTGAGACCATAAAAATCACGTGTATTAGGACTGTGTATAAAACAAGAGTAATCGGTTCTGAGTGAGGGCCTTTCTTGTGTTTTCATGAAGAGATTTTGTAAATAACCAGAAGTCCTTTTTACTTACTCTGGAATCTTTGTTATATTCTTGTGTGGCTGAGGCTGCCAAGTCGATGGCCAGAGGACAAATGTGGTATCCTAGTCACTTCTCTCTTTTCCCTTATAAACTAACTGGTCAGAACAACGGAACTTCAAGAGTTGTAAAGTTAGGCTTATCTCACACCTGAGGATCTTCTGGCTAGAAATGATCAGAAATGTGGCTCCCATCCCCCTGTTTGGGGTCCCCTAGTAGGAGAGAGGGCTGGGATTCATTCATCCCCGTGGGTTCCCAGGGAATTTAATGACCTCTCAGGCCCTGCATCAGGCCTCCTCCATCCCGGCCTGGACGGCACTGCAGCCGGTCAATATGCGCCCATCTTATGAGGTGCTACCCGTGTAACTGAGCGCACAACTCCCCTCCAACCTCCTTGGCTTGTAATGGTCATTGGCAGAGACAGCTAATCGATAGTCGCTCCTCACCAGCCCCATAGATATTGACTTGGTGCTCGGGAAGACTTTATAAGAAGTCATTGGGGGGATTCTTTCAGTTCAAATTGAATCATGGGCCATTAAATCTCTTTAGTAAAAGACTCACCTCATATCATATGCCAATGCTCCTTCTGAATTTTTAACCAGGGCAGGAGAACAACCTCATTTGGTAGAGCCATCTCAGCAGGTCCCAGGGTTTTTTTTCCTCCAGCAGATCTGGTTAATTGTTATGGATTTTGCAGCAGGAGAAAGCACTTGGAGTTTGGAAAGAGTAGGGCTTTGTTTGTGTTTCGAAAGAAAACCAATTCAGGTGGTTCTGCCTAGGGACACAAGAAGGAGGGAAACAAGGAGAGGGGGCAGCAAAAGGAGAGAGAGTGGGCCATCTAGGGCACTTCAGAGGAAACTGGACATTGATCAGATGCCGCGCATGTGCACACACACACAGCGGCTCAACACACACGAATACATCTATACTCCAACAGGCATATACATGTAAATGGGCACACACACCCACAAAGACTTGTGCATGTGCATGTGGACAAACAGACACACATACACGCACACACACCAGCTCTACCATTGATAACTCGTGACGTTAGATGAGTTACATAACTTCCCCCAACCTTGGGGTTCTCATCTATAAACAGGGCCCTTGTGCAGAATAAATAGTAGCCCATAGGTGAAAATTCTCAGGCACATAATAGGTATTAAATGTCTGCTCCCTCCCTGCAGTCCTTGGTGAGGTCTGCCTTGGACTCAGAGATGGAGGAAACTTTAAAACCCTCATTTTATCCATGAAGATACAGAGGCTCCCCCAAATGACATGCTTTGTCTAAGGTCACCCGGTGAATTAGCAACAGGTGGGACTAGAATCCTAGGCTACTTCCTTCTAGAACTGTTTTCTGTTTTCTATTGTTCTGTCTTCAACAAGGCGAAGGGAGAGGCCCCGGAAGCCACAAGCCATGAGCACAACGGCAACAAGATTAATTGTTTTTATTAACAACTCACATTTATGTAGCATTTTACTCTTTTCAAAGAGCAGAGGCTAATTAGAAATTGCAGTCCTAAGAGAGGCTGCCCTGGTCCTCTTGTTGGTGCCTCTGCCAGGGTGAAGGGGAGGGAAATCAGAGAATAGAACTCATTTAACGTGAAAATGTCACCCCCAGGTCTGACCTCCCTTGCCTGCCCATGTGCCTTGAGAGAGTGGGGGTCACCTGGATAGGGTCTCATGTTCCCCTACCTAGCTGCAGCCATCGATTTCAGCAAACACAGCAGTGCTTTGTGGGGGTAGGGGCCAGGCCAGGCTGGGAACAAGAGCCCACACTCACAACGGAACATGTAGTCAGGAGTGGAGGAGAAGCCAAGGTCAGGAACACCTGGGTCAGAGTCAGGAAAATAATTCAGTTCAGTAAATAGTACCTAACATTCTGCCCCAGCCAGGAATAATCAATAACACACACACACGGTGTGCAAAGCTGGAAACCCCTGACCTTGCGGGGCTCATGGTTTAATAACATTTGAGTATTCACTACATACCAGGTCAGGCTTTCTTTGTAGCCACTCACCTAATCTTCAGAACAACTCTGTGAGTTCGGGTCTATCATTATGCCCATTTTATAGGTGATGCAACTGAGACAAAGAGAGCTTAAGTCACTGCCCCAAGGTCTAAGTGGTAGAAATGAGATTTGAATCTGCACACTTAATGACATGACTATTGTGTTGGGTTCTCCCTAGAGGCCTGAGTCAAGGGCTTGAGTACAAGCAGCTTATTTAGGGGCTGACCTGGGAACCTAGGAAAGAGAACAGGAGAAGCAGGTAGGCAAGAAGAGGAAGCCAGCACACCCTGCAGTGAAGGACAGATCACCAGCTGGAGCTCAATCATTCTGGGAGCTCTAGTGCCAGAGCAAGATGTGCACCTTGGACTTCTGTGCACCTGGGCATGGGGAGCTGGGGCATTTCCACACCTACTCATGTCAGTCATGGGTTGGGCTACTCCTGAGCTGTTCATTCCCCAGCTCTTCTAGCCCTCCAGGAACATGAGAGAAGGCTCCAAAGGCCAGGGAAGACCCTCAGCCTAAATAAATAACTAAGTAAATAACATCACTTGCAGACGTTTGGAAGTCTACTGGTGTGCACCTGAGGGATGGGGCACTGACAGTGTCCAGGATGACCACCTCAACCTTCTAGGTGGAAGAAGAGGACAGGGGCTCTAACTACCTGCTCAGAAATTCAAACGGCAGACCCAGGGGGGGTGAGCAATTACAGATCTGAAATACCTGGTACAAAGAGCAATGTCTCCCCTTCCCCTTGCCCCTGGATTACAGATTAGCCCCTGCAGCATCATTTCCTGTGCTTTCCCATGTCCTAACACAGAATAGACAATGTCAGGCCTGACCATGGGTGATTTAAGTTCAAAGATGAGACAAAAACCCCACCTGACTCAGTGGCTTCGCCTGCCCTGCCCCTACCATAGCCCTTAGCCTTGAGCCTCACAACAGACACCTGTGGGTTGAGTTACGTGTACGAGTCCTGTCTGGAAAAAAATCCAGCCATTATTAATATCACAAGAACAGTTTCTATGACATCCATGTAACCTGGCAGCCAAAGAGTAGACTGGAATGTGCATGCTTGAACAATGATCCCTTCACTGTACTAGTCAGCGGGGGCAGCAGACACTGTTGAGTGAGCATGTGATCTGTGTGCCCGTCACATTCAAAGTGATTGAGTGAGTAGAGCAATGAATCTGCATCAATTTTGTGTTAAGCTTGAACATTCCTCTGTGGAAACTATTCAGATGATTCAGAAGGCTTTCAGGGATGATACAATGAGGGCAGCGCAAATAAAAGTGTGGCACAAATGCTTCCAAGGTGGCTGAGAGTCTGTTGAAAGTGATCCATGTTCTGGAAGGCCTGCAGCAAGCAGAACACCTGAGAATGTCGAACATGTACAGGCTGCAGTCAACAAAGACTGGTGACCCAGGTGACCGTCCTCCCCACCCCGCCCGCAGCCCAGGATCGGTGTCCTGCAACTTCTGGCTTTTCCTAAAACTAAAATCACCTTTGAAAGGGCAGAGATTTCAGACCATCAATGAGATTCAGGAAAATACAATGAAGCAGCTGATAGCAATTCCAACGAAGGATTTTGCAGAGTGTTTCAAACAGTGGAAGAGATGCTGAGAGAACTGCGTGAGGTCCCAAGGTGCCTACTCTGAAGGGGCCTGCAGCATCACTGTCCTGTGTATAATGTTTCTTGTATCTTCTTCAATGAATGTATCTTTTTCATAGTACATGGCTGGATATTTTCTGGATGTAAGTCGCTTCTTCTTCCACCTCTGACTCAGGAACTCTGAAAGGCAAGGCATGCAGGCAGAAAAGGAAGGGACTGAATGTCCCACCCCCAAACAATGTTTGCCCCCAAGGTTGAGCCCTGACATCCTGGAATGGCACCCCTGCTCTGGGAACAGGAAGCAGCAATGAGTAAGTACATCCTCACTTGCTTGAAATTGGTGTAACTGGGTTGTTCCCTTGGCTTGGTATTGGAAAATGCCAATGGGAGGTGGGGAAAAGTCAATAGACATATGTAAAAAGAAATCATTACATTTAATATGAATTTCCCCTGAAGGCCTCAGGAAACTTTCGCTATCGAGGAAAGAAATGAGCCTCTGCTGAGGCTGGAAGTGCATGTTGGCTTGGGCAGGTGGGCGATCCTTGCAGGCTAGACTGGCCTTCCTTGTCCACTCAGCAATGATTTGTCAGGCACTACCCGAGGTGGCTCGGAAGGCCAATGATGAACCAGCATGTTCACTCAGGCTTCCTCTTGACCTGCTGGAATTTATATTTTCTTTATTCCAAGCATGCTGGGCAGCACCAAGATTCAGAACTCATTCTGTGGCCTCTTGGAGATAATACTTTCCTAACCTGTGGGTTGAGAATAATAATGACTCTCAGAATTGTTGGAAAAAATAAATTCTATAAAGAATCTGAAATACAGCACATTGCCTGAATGTCGGTGTTAGTGAAATCATCTGCTGTCTGAAGTGTTCACTCTCTGTCTCCCGAGTGAACGTGAGCGCTCTCCCCACCCAGGCACCATTGTAGGTGCTCAGTAAGTAGTGAATGAATGAATGAATAAACGAGTGGATGAACTGTGACCGCTCCGATACATAGTGACTTTAAGGCTTAACCTCAGATTAGATAAGGTGCCCCATACTTTTCTCTGGTAACACCTACCACAACCATATTTACTAATATTTTCCATAATCACTTCCTTACCCTCTGTCTCTTCTATTAGAATAAAGGCTCCAGGAGGGTGGAGTCCTGCCTCCATGGTTGACGGTGGATCTTCAGGTCTGAGCACTGTCAGGAAGTTGGTGCTCAAAGGCTGATGATGCAAGGGAGGAGGGCAAAGGGGAAGGAGGGTGAGAGGGAAGGAAGGACCAAATGAATACCAAAAAGAGGAGAAGTGACTTGGAAACATCGAGTCCCAGAGGCTAATGCTTTCATTGCAATGGAAAGGCAGGGTCCTCGGCTGGGACTGGGGTGGGTGCAGCAGCCTGCAGGAAGGGGTCTGTGACTAGGGGTCAGTGGCTGGCTGCTGCCCTGACATTGGCCCCATGAACCTCTCCCCTGCTCCAGTCCCCAGGCTAGGATGCTGTTCCTGCAGCAGCCTCTGTGTTTTTCCAGGAAACTGGTTGTGGTTCTGGGTCATGATGCCTGTTAATGAACCTGGCCTGTCGGGGGATTTCATTTCCTCCCTGCAAAGATCATTCTCTTCCCCAGGCAACTTTCTGCTAAGGGGGTGGGAGAACCAGAGGGGACCAGGCTGCTGCTCAGGGCAGCTCTACCTCCCAGCTCCCTCGGGGCCTGTGCCAGCTTTGTACTCCCCGGCTGTGCAGGTAAAAAGCAGTGGTTTCCACCTTGTAACTAGGATTACTCTGCTTGCAGCATCGTGTTCCTTTTAATCACCAGGGAGTGAGCTTGCAGTTAACATAATACAACATGTTCACGCTCACATGCACAGGCTGGGGTGGGGGGAGAGGATGGAGGGAGAGCAGGGATGAGCAGGAACAAATTTAGCCAGAGCAGAGTCTGCAGAGACTGGAAGATAACCTGTGAGCCTGGAAAGAAACATCCAGTATCCGGGAAGAAATAAGACTAGAACATCACCAGGGAGAGGTACAGGATAGGGGTGGGACAGATGATAGGCTGCAGCAAGGAATAGGGGAGCTCCCAACACCTGCTCTCAGAGGCCCCAGGCAGAGGAGATGCTTGGCTCTGACCTCAGGAAGTTCTCTGTTTGATAAGGAAGATACAGTGCTTGCCCTCATCAAGTTCGTTCTCAGTTGAATGAGGAATACAGATTCCTGGACCTGAGGGGAGCCCCAGACAAATGGCAGAAGGAAGGAAAACAAACTCTGTTAGGCTCCTACTGTGTGCCCAGCACACGTTCCATGGATCCACCTTCTCACTGTATTCTGTGCTGTAAGCAGGCGCATGCTGCCCAACTCCATGGCTCCGTTCGTAGGGGACACAGTGAGGGTGTGCGGCACATGGGCTGGGTGTAAGGATGCCGAAGGCCAGTTGATAGACAATTCAATGGGAGCACATAGTGGCTAAGCCCAGGACTCTGGGTCTCTGAGTTCAGATAAAATACTCCTTGGACTGTTCCTGATGCTTAGGGGAGGTGGAACAGAGAGAGAGCAAGGCCTCTCTGCACTTCCTGTGTCTTGGCAGTTGCCCTGAGAGCCTTCTGAGACAAAGGCTGGCCTTCGGGCAGTTTCCTTGGGAAGTGGTCCTTGAGCAGGGGGGAGAAAGAAGAGGAAATGGAACTAAGAAGGAGAAGAGCCCACCCACGTTTGCCTTGTGGGATTGGCCACTCCTGCAGGCAACTGGTGCGTGTTCCTAAAGGGAAATCTCAGGAGCCTGAAAGGGAGACACATTATCATTCGCTGCCACTGCCTGTTGGCTGAGGTAGCTTGCACTTCATGGTTGCAGGCACCTGAGCACCAAGCAGGTACCCATGGGAGACTCTTTCTGTGGCATCAGAGAAGCCCTGGGCAGACAGTGAGAGGCGCAGGTGCAGGCAGAGGTGAGGGCTGCAGGGCTGCACCCGTGCAAAGCTGCTCCAAACCAGCGTGAGACCCAGAGCACAGGCAGGAGGGAGGGCGGCACTCCCTGGCTGGCTGGATCTTCTGACAAGCAGAGGCTGAGATAGAGGTAGGAGTGCAAATGGTTTACTGGGAAGTAATATTTGACAAGGAAAAAGAGAAAAAGCAGATTGGGCAGCGGAGTCTGCTTTGGAATCCAGAGCCTACAAAATCCAGTCTTCTAGTCCCTAGCAGCAAGCTGTGATTGAGGTCAGGTATCAGAGTCCCCTTGACCCAAAACAGATGCAGTGGTGAAAACTTCTACCCCAGAACTCTGCTATCCTTGGCCAAGGGGAATATTGATTTGTGGCAAAGACTGAACATGTCCTCACTATCTCTATCCTTTAGCTTCCTTAGAGATAAGATCCTTAGTTCTTTGCTGGGCACATCACCTCCTGGAATAAAGTCTACACTCTCATTCTATCTTGTGAGTAGGTATGGCTATTTGACTCAATTCTTACAAATAGGACATAAGACGAAGCAGTGTAGACAACTCTTTGAAGGTGTCCTTCAAGTGAGAAATGCCCTCTTGCTCATTTTGTCTACTCTGCTGGCTGGAAAATGGATGAAGTAGCTGGAGCTCCAGCAACCATACTGGATCATACAGCGAAACTATGTGCTGAGGAGAGTAAAGGAATAAGATAAGAGGATGGGTCTTATGTAAGCGTAGACACCATACCAGACCTTGGCTTCATACTTCTGTAATTGATTAATGTGAAGCAGAAATAAAGTACTATTTTTAAGTGTCTGTTTGGGGGGATTTTCTTTAATTATTTTTGTATATATCTCCTTACTGTTGAGGACTCAGGGAGAGCAGGAACCTAGAAAAACTTAGTTATCTTTGTGACTCTTTCACCCAGCATGGAGGCTATCATAGAACAGGCATTTAGTGTTTGTTGAATAAATAAATGAGTGACACATTTTCATTTTCACTTGACCTCTGGAGAGGTGATCTAATAGCTACCCTTTGGTCCCATCCTGAGACAGCAGAACAAAATCCTAAGCTGGAGGCCCAGGGACCAAGCACACAGTTTGAGTCACACCCTGTGCCACTCAGTTCTACTATTGCAGACGCCCAGGAGTTACGGGGAGGCAGAAGCCACAACCATAGGTGGCGATCTTCTAGAGGTACATGGCCCAGAGAGCAGCAGCTTGCTGCAACTGGCCCAAGGACAGTTATCCAGAGGGACTTGTGGCTCTGGAACCTGCCATTTTCTTACTTGCCTCCTGGCCTTTGCACACTCTGTTCCCTCTGCCAGGTATGCTTTCCCCTCTCCCTGGTCAGCCTTATTTTGCTTGTGTGGATTACATCTCCCAGATTTCAGGACACTTTTCCTGGAAATTTTTCTTTAAGTCTCAGTCCCTGGTGAGTGCTCCGTAGTCTCCTGCTTAACCCACCTAGAAACTCTTTCCACACTGGATTGTGACCTCTATGAGGTCTGGGACTGTGTCCTCTCTATTGCGGAGCCTGGTGCAGGTGGCACTCAGGGAGGGCTTGTGGAATCACCTCTGAGCAGCACACCAGAGCAGAGCTAGGGAGTGCGGTGACTTTCAAAGGATCGGACAGCTCACTGTCAGCCGTGGATCCCAGTCTTGTGCCTCCTGCCTGTCCACTAGCCCTTCAGCCGTCTCCTTCCCTCCCTCCCCTCACTTCCAGCTCTCTCGGCAATGCCCTGGCAGGACTGAGTATTTTCTGCTCTTGGTGACCTGTGACCAAAGCCACTGCAGCTAATTAGCACCAGGCTGTGTGCTTGACCCCTACTCCTGGCTGGTGCACATGACTCCTGCTCCTTTGCATTTAATGGGATCAGCGCCCACCTGGCAACCTCCGTCCTCCCCCCCTTCACATGATTTTGATTAGATTCCAGCCTGAGGTTGGGTTTTTTTTTTCCTCTTTCCTCTGGTTTGTTTCACTTTGTAATTAACACTTTCTCCTGGTTGTTCTCTTCCCTCCTGTACTGACTATACACGAGATGCCAGACTGAGTCCCCCACAGACAGGCAGAAGCAGCTGTAGGCCCTCCCTGGGGGACCTTCAGTTGGCACAGAGATACTGATGTTAGAGGGGCAAGGATGGGGCACAGGGATGTGCAGAGGGAGGGATGCCAGACAGCATGGGGTCCAATGTCTATCCATTGTACAGATGGGAAGACTGATGCCCAGAGAGGGCGAGCAAGCTGTTCAAAATCACCTAGTGATCTAAAATGTCTTAGCTTGGGTTTCCCTTCCCCCTTCCAAGCAAAGTCTGATACCGGCTCTTGGATACGAGTAGTATATTTTATAAAATGAAATGTATTAATGAAACAGGAAAGATGGGAAACCATTGTAAATGGGCATTACCATCACACCAGGGGCCCTGAGTGCTTCAGAAATGTCTACTCCAAATGGGTAGTGGGGTTGGGTCATAGGGCACTATTTGTCCTCTAGTTTCTCATCACCATGAAACAATGGCTGCCTTATGCCATAGCAGTGTTGGCATCTTTGTGTTTCCAAGGTCATGCCTATGTCTGCATAGCTGGGCAGGTTTCTGCAGGCAGCCACTGAGGAGGCAGGAAGAGAGATGCTGTCAGAGGATGCTGTTAGTAGCTGACTCCTATAACAATGCTGCAATAAAGGTGGGCTGAGAGGCTGAGCACAAGAAATTTGTCACATGACTAAGTCAAGAAAGGGCAAGAAAGCACAGGCAACTATCAGTTAGGAATGTCTGGGGAGCAACAATCATAAAACTTCAGTGTCCAAAAAAGAGAGAGGTTTATTTTTCTTCCATAATAAAAAATCCAGAAGTAGGTAGCTAGTTCCTGCTACAAGTTCAAGGATGTCAGCACCCAAATTGGAAATTCTATTCATCTTTCTCTTGTGAACACAGGATGGCTGCGACACTTCCAGCCATCATATCTGCATTTCCAGCAGGAAGAAGGTAGAAACTTGGTGGATGGAAAAGGGGCAGTGTCTTTATCAGGTCAGCAAAAGCTGGCCCCAGGAGCCCTGCCGCACACATCTGCCGCAATTCATTGGCTAGAAGAGTTGTGACTTAGTAACTTTGGGTGGAAGGAAAGGGGTTGAGTGGGGGCTGGGGCAGCTCTGTCTGCCACATACGTATACATTGCCCTTTTTTTTTTTTCTTTGTGGAGCAGCTGGCTTCTTCCCTGCCTTCTCCATGTGTCCTTTGTTGCTTCTCATTCTCACTCATGGCTGCCTCCACATGGCCCTGGTCTTTGGGACAATTTAGGCTGAATGTTGGCCTTTTTCACTGAGATCAAGTGGATGAGGAGTGATGAAAAATAATCACAATTTGCTCAATTTTTTTCCTCTACTTTTATGTCCCTTTGAGAAAAGGAGAAGCCCCTGGTGCAGGTGCAGAGAGCATCATCTGATTTCATCAATAACTGAGCACTAGCCACAATGAGAAGAGTGTATATTGTTGTATTTGTTCCCCTCTTCTGGCCAGTGCATGATTTCATCCAGTGATGGACCTAAAGAAGGGGGCTGATGAGTAAAAGGGATTCTGTGTCTCCCACAGCTGTCCCTGTGTCTGCTTGGGACACCAGGATGCTGAGCAGTGTGGGGTCTCTGCCATCTGCACGCCCCGACCCAGCTAGTATCCATCCCAGGGATTTGGTTTAGTTTCAAGTCCCTAGCAATAATTCAGTTTCCTCCAGCCTCCACATGGGGCTAAATCAAACCCATCCCAGATGGACACAGCATCATCTCCCAGCCTCTCTAGACAGCTTGGCAGGAAAGTCTCATGGTTGCTGTCTTAGTCTGGGCTTCCCTAAAAGCTGACCCTGAGACAGGAACTGAGGTGACAATAAGGGAGCTGGCAAATCAAACAGGGAAGGGGAGGAAGTCCATGGACTGAGGTACCATCTTAGGTCTCACTGTAGGCAGCTGAGGCTCACCCGCAGGGGACCTCCTGGAGACTGGGTGACATGTAGTTCCAAGTTACCCATCGAGGGGTTGTGAGCTACCATCAGTGCAATCCAACCCCTTCATTTTCCAGAGGAAGGCCAGTGACTTGTCAAAGTACATAGCTAGTTCTGAGAGACCAAGTCAGGTCTGACTTGCTGACCAGTCAGGCCAGACATCCAGTTTGCTAAGTTATTACACTTGCCTGTTCCATAAAAGAATGGAAGGATTCAATACTTATCATTTATTAATCAAAAATTATATAAGTATCAGCTCTGAGCTCTAGCCCACACACGTCCTCACTCAGGGCTAACCCGGTGCTCCTGCTGAAGCCCAGGCCTCTCCAGCTATTCCGGCCTCACTGGAGGGGGCAGTGGTGCCCCATTGCTGTGGGCTCCATGTGAGGGCAGGGCTGGCAGCTGCAAGGTGGCCTGGCACGGGCTGTCACTGGATGGAAACTTCACTCTCAACAACGCTTCCCCAATGTCCTTTCCTGCAGTGGATGAGGGCCCCGCAGCTGCGGTGATGGTAACAAAAAGGCTCTTATGTAGGGAGCATCATGTCGGGATGCTGCCCAGCTGCCCTCCCCTTGTTACTGCCTCCATACCACCCATCTGTCGCCCGCTCGGGCACCTGCAGCCAGGCTCCCGGCCACTCTCCACCCTCCCTGCCCCTGGTTCCTCTGTGATCGGCAGCCTCACTCAGGCCTGGCACTGCCTCCTGGCACCAGCCATGGAAATGATGGAGCATCCCTGGCTGCTGCCCCGAGAGCCTGGTTACCTTCCCCGCCTCCAGCCAGGATCCGCCTGGCCTGGCTCCCTCTGCTCTCTGCTAAGGGCCTGGAGCAGATGGCGAATTATCGGAGCTGATTTACAGCGACAGCTAAGTTGGTTGAGGATGAGGCCTGGATACTAATAGACACTGTCTGATGAGGGGACAGGCAGGGTAGGAATGGGGGACACGAGGGGAAAGAGAGAAGACATGCACTAAGGAGAGAAAATAGGTCAAAGAGCAAAGGGAAAGCGCGAGGCCATGAGAAGGGAGGGAGGAGTGGCAGAATCGAGGCTGGGAGAAGAGAAGAAGGGAGAGCACAGGTAGAGCTGATGTTTATTGAGTGCTTACCATATGCCAGGCGTGCATTTTCTCATGGGACATTTGTTTAGAGCAGCGCTTTCCAATATGGTAGCCACTAGCCCCATGTGGCATTTTAAATTAAAACTAAAATTAATTATATAATTAACTATGGTGGAAAATTCAGTTCCTTAGTTATACTGGCCACATAGATGCTCCATAGCCACATGCGACAGGCAGCTACTGCATTGGATAGTGAAGACATGGTATAGAACATTTCCATCATTGCAGAAAGTTCTGTTGGACAGGCTGGTGGAGGGAAGGCTGATATTAAACAATAGCTGGCTGCCCTGGTTGGGTAACTCAGTTGAATAGAGCATCATCCCAATATGCCAAGGTTGCAGGTTCAATCCCTGGTCAAGACATGTATAAGAATCCACCAATGAATGCATAGATGGATGGAACAACAAATCTCTCTCTCTCTCTCTCTCTCTCGATTAAATAAATTTAAAATTTAAAAAAATAGCTGGTAATTTCATGTTGCTGATATACATCTATATCTCTATCTACCTACATGTATAGTGTAGGGCAAATGTAAATTTATAGTTGTGAGTACATGAAAAACAGAGCTTATTCTTGTATTATTATTTATTAATTATTGTATTATTTTTCATACAAACAACTGTATTGATCAGGCACTGTTCTAAGAACTACATATATATTAATTCCTTTATATCAACCTAGATGGCAGGTATTTATATCAAAGGTCAGCATATATTTTATGTAAATCACCAGTTAGTAAACATTTTAGGCTTTAATATTTTGGCAGAAGATGGCCTGAAGAATTGTGTCCCTTGGGATCTTAGCCTCATACCATGATGGGAGCGTACAATAGAGACCACAATCATTTAGTAGACAAGTGAGTATGAGAATCATACACATACACATCTATGACTTTCCAGGTCTTAATAGCAATCATTTGCAAAGTGTTGCCAAACCACTTTCTGGAGGCTATTTTAAATAAAGCTCATTGCAGTGAGTACACTGAGTGATAATTTGGAACTAAATGCTACCTGAGAGCAACAGGTGTGTCTATCCACTCCCCAATCAGCTTATTCAAAGGGAGGTCTTCACCTAACGCTATCTGACAAAGAACTGGGTTTTATAGTGCATATGTACAGCTTCAAGGACTTATCGGTAAAACAGAAGTCTGTATTGTTAAAGTTGGAACAGATAAATACCAAACTTTTACCAGTAGTTACCTCTGCAGAACATGTTTCATGGGACAGTGGGGGTGAGGTGGGGTGCACAGTGATGGGGTAAGGAAAGACATCTGTATTTTATTCCCAGTATTGAAGAAGGCTTGACTCTGTTATGATGATAATGTTTTCAGGTATTTCTTGGGTGAAAAATAAGAAAAAAAAAAAAAGAAGAAGAAGAAATATACCAAACATACCAAACAGGGTTGTTTCATAGAATAAACAAGATCATAGATATAAACACATGCCTGGTCCTTACTAGCCATAAAAGTAGCTACTATTTATTGAGCCCCGATGAGGTTCCAGGTGTTATTGGATGTATTCTCCTACTGAGTTGATGAGACGACCCTCACAGGTGAGTATTAGTTGCCCCATTTGGAGATGAAAGTCAGAACACAGGTGGGACTGCCGGCCGCCCCCCTTCCCTGAATCATAGAGCAACAGGAAATGGATTTTTTCCTTCCAGAGAGAACCCTCCTACCTGGGAGTCCTCAGAGAGAACCGTGCAGCATCTGCTCACATACTATTGGGGAGCAAAATGTCAGGCAAATCAGAAATGCTGCAATTCTGCCCTGCTGGAATGAGTCCAGGAGGTAATAAATTCTCCTGATGAGGAGGAACAGTGAGGGGTCCTGGCCTCCAAGAGGAGGGAACCAGCTTGCTCTTTTCAGTGGGCACTCAGGGAAGACCCCCAAACAGGGTGTCTCAGTAGTTTTGCCACTAGGAACTGTCCTGCAGCTACTGCCCAGGGGATAATGGGGTGGGGGTCTGAGTAGGTCCTCTTTCAGTAGAATCCAGAGCTGGCAGCAAGCCAGCTCACAGCTGTCCTCTCCCAAAGCTAAGATGAATATGCAGGAGCAGCTCTCGGTGCACACACTGCAGACAGGTGGTTACACCCCCAGCCTGGTTGTGTGGCATCCCTCTGGGTCAGCCCCTGAGTCTGGGTGCCTGCCTAAGTCACAGCAGCTTCAAATTCCTGCCTGCCCGTTGTGTGCCAGGCCCTGGGCTAGGTGTCTTGTGTACACTACCTCTAATTTTCATAGCAACCTGCAAGGTGGGCATTCCTTATCGTCATTTTTCAGATGAGAAACAAGTTCAGAGAGATTAAGCAATTTTGTACGTGATTTTTGCTCCCCAGTGTTTTCTGGAGACTGTCGCCCATGATGCTAACAGGGTGTGAAAAAACAAAAATTTGAAGATGATTTGACTTTGGGTGGTGGGCACACAATGCAATATACAGAGCATGTATCATAGAAATCTATATTTCAAACCTATATAATCTAATTAATCTATGTCACCCCTATAAATTTAATTTTAAAAATAAAAATTCATGTGAAGCAGAGTTTCCATAGTGAGACACCTTAGAAAAACACTAGGTTAAACAAGCAGGATTCTTCATACCAGGACTTCTCAAAACCTTTAAAACGCCCATAGACACAGCACCCAGCCAGTGAGGAGGCGTATACAGAGAACACAGGGTTTCCCAACTGTACTTGACTTTGGAACCCCCATTTCAACAAGCACCTCACAGGACATGGCTCGGAAAACAGAGCCTGAAACCCCCAAGGCATCAAGACTAGTCTCATAATTCTGACCAGGAATGTCCAAGGGGTGTTAGGGACGAGAATCAGTTGCTTTCAGAATGTATCTCATTCGCTCTAACGACAACCCTAGAGAGGAGGACTCATAATCCTCATTTGCCAGACGGGAAACTGAGGCTCAGAGAGGTGAAAACCTTTGTCCTCTGCTGCCCCACAGATGTTTGGAGCGGGCAGAGTGTGACCCTTCACCACAGGGATGAGGGGAGGCGGGAGGCTGACGCGTGGCCTTGCAGGAAGGAGCTGGGGGTGGGGGCACGGCTGTCCCCCCGACAGCCAAACAAACGCCTGTGACCACAGCCCGCCACACTCGGCCATCCATGTTCTTGGGAGGCTCCTGCAGTTTTAATTAAATGCTGCGCATGGTGGCTCATTAAGGAGAAAACAGTTGTATTTCTAAGTGGCCTCAGGACTCCTCGCTGTTTTTACAGCTCCAACAACACTGCAGAGAGTTTTATGGTGTTTGAGTTTGGTATTGCCTCTGAGCCCGGCAGGACCTCCAGGCCAGGGCTTAGAGGCCCTGCTCTCTGCTCCAAGGACCTCTCTTCCCTGCACCAAGGATCCACCTGCCTCAGGCTCCACCTCCCCCGGAGCCTGTGTGACCCCCTCACCCCCACCCCCAGGAGCATCCTTCTCATCACTGGAAGCTCTCATTACTCCAAGTTTGCCTTACCTCAGAGCTTCAATACGCACCATTTGGCAGTTTTTGTTCCTAGTGCTTTCCCATGAAACAGCCTATTAACACCACTAGCTTATCCTGACACAGCTCTTGCCATAAGCCAGGCCCTGTTCTAAGCTTTTTACCTATATTAACTCATGGGATCCTCACAACAAACCTATGCAATAAGTACAGTGATAACTCGGTACTCATCATTCATTCCTTCCAGAATTCGTGATGAGTGTGGAAACCAGTGACTACCGAATGATGAAGCATTTCCCTCGCAGGATATGGCATCGTGAATTGTACAAATTCTAGCAAGTGTATCAAGTTCTGAGCAAGTGCCGAGCGCTGAAACACCTTTTTCTCATCAAAATGCAATGAGTACAGGGTTTGACGAGTTCTGAAGCCGATGAGTACCAAGATATGACTGTACTGTTGTTATTCCATTTAACAGATGAGAACACTGAGGCAAATCAGTTTCTTGTCCACAGTTGTAAACTACTACTTAGTGAAGCCAGGATTAAAACATGGCCAACGTGTTTCTAGAATCTCTGCTCTTGACCACATATGTGTCACGCCATCTGCTCAAAGAACTCGTGGGTTTGGTCTCCCTCTCGTACACTGCGCCACCTGCTCAGAGGCGGTAATTCTGCACTGACAGTTTGATTGGCTGCCTGACCAGGTCTCCAACCATCACCTGATCCTGGATTGCCATTACTTGGATTGGCATCACCTGTGGCAGATTGTATTTTCCAAAGATAGTGCAACAATATTCCTCATCCTACATTCTCTTCTAGAATCTTCCCACCTCCTTTCCTCCTTGAAACCAGGCAGATCTTTGAAATTGCCTTGACCAACAGAGTAGGTGACACCAACAGAAGCTAGGTGATACAAATATCATTCCCTCCTGCCTTCTCGTTGAAGATTCAACTGCCATATTGTGAGGAAGCCCAAGTAACCCATGCAGAGTCCTAGGTGGCGGCTGAGGCCCCAGCAAGGTCCTAGCTGACAGGCAGCATGAACTCATGAGCCAGGTGGGCCACTTTGAAAGTGATGTTCTGACCCTAGTTGAGCGATGGGGAGCAGAGGCAAGCTGTCCCCACTAAGCCTTGCCCAAATGTCAGATTTATGTCAGTTTCCGTCTGCCAGACCAGACCTCCCCAGCTTCTCTGTCCCCACAATCCCTGCCTTCCATAGAAAACTAGAATAGCCAATGCTTTTTCATCTGCCCATTTCACTGCAGGGGACAAGGCTGGATTCAGCTGCCACCTGTTCTCCCAGCAACCAAGATCTAGTCTCTTTGTGCCAAGGACCCATTTTACTAGGTGTTGGGATTAATCCAATTTCTAGTTCACAAATTCTTGCTTCAACAATGCTTAAACCTGCTATTTGCCTCATCTGTTGACTTTTTATTTCAATTATTATTTTTTTATTCGTGGAAATGATATTTAGTTGTTTTGCAAATTGTCTGGTCAATTCTAATAGCTCTTCATTGCTTTATCATACTTTCAATTCCCTTGTAATTCTTTAAATACATTAAACATACTATTTTTATACTGGGTATCTGATTATTGTAATAGTTCCTGCTTTGACTGATCTGATCCTTTAATTTGCCTTTTCTGATAACACTTGCTCATGGTTGCTTGTTTCCTTGTGTTTTTGGTGATTTTTAAACTGTGAGCTGATGTTGTTCACAATCTTATCTGTGAGGATTCTTTGAGATCAGTGTGTTCCACAGAAAAGATTTGTGGAACAAATCTGTAAAACTCCTGGGGACAACACCACTCCAGAATCACTGGCACATTTTGTATGAATTTATTAGATTAAGTATAAATCTTCAAGGACATGCCACCATAACCACGTTTGTATCTTTCCAGGTGGTGTAGGTCTACTTTCCCTCTCTTATTGCACTTATTTTGAAAGAAATGTTTGCCTAAAGTTCCAATGCCTATTTCAGTGCCCACATTTTAACTGAAGTTAGTTTAAGTTTACCTAACCATTTCTTTTCTCATCAAACATACCCAAGGCAGCCTTAGGGCATTGGGTACCTAAGGAGGACAGGGGCCACTAGAAATGGAGGAGTAAGAGTTTAAAGAACCAAATGAAACAAAATATAAAGATTTTTATAAAAAAGAAAAAGTGTGGGTTTGTACCCATTGCTAGAAGAGGATTTCACGTGGCTAACAATGAAAATTGTTTTCTGTAACATTTAGCAGCTCTTCCTGCTATATCAATAAGTCAATTACAACTGAATTTTATCTTTTTTTGAAAGTACATCTCTCAATATGGCAACAATTGATTAACATTTCCTTCAGTTACTATAGACCCTAAGAAGCAATTCTCAAAAGAACTGCTTCAAATATCTTAACTAACTTAGATCTTTCAGATGTTCAGCATTCTCATCCAAATATTTCATCTGCACATGTGTGACACTCTCTTTATTACAGCTGGTGTGTTAACCAGGTATTGCCACAATTACTGCTACCTAACAAACTATCCCAAAACTCAGTGACTTTAAACCATGAATACTTAAATAGTGGTTCCATAATTTAGACTGGGCTCAGCTGTGTGGTTCTCCTGTCCTCAGCTGAATTTATTCAGAGGTCTGAAGGTAAGCTGGCTGATAGAGGCTGACCTTGGCTAGGAGTATGGAGGCACTTTGGTTCTGCTCTGCATGTCTCTCATCTTCCAGCACACTGGAAGTTCTTGTGGAGGGCAGAGGTTCAAGAGTGCTTTTTAAAGCCTTCACCCAGGTAAGAACACACAACAAAGTTGCATGGCAGAGGGTGTGGATACAGGGAGAGGTAAAGAGTTGAGGCCAATTGATGTCAACTCTCATAGCCAGTGTCCAGGCACCCCTCTGCAGGGGGCATGTCAGGCAGCTCGTTTCATGGACTATCAGGGTGTCCCTCTGGCACAGGGCAGGGATGGACAGAACTCCTCCCCATCCTACCTTAAAATACTGTTTGGTCTTGGGCTTCAGAGGCAAGTTTCCTCACTCTCTCACTACATACCTGCCCCTGGTGAACACTAATGGTCCAAAGATGACCTGAGAAAGCAGCCGCCAAGCAGGGCCACTCTTCCTGGGGCCAACAAATCTACTCCTCAATGCAGGTCAGAGCAGCTACTCAGGTCTCTGGGTGTATTGCTGAAAATAAAATGTGGCTGGAGTTCGATTACTTAAAAAATGAATATCATTCTCTGTATTAACTAGAGATATCTTAAATAGGTGACCTGGAGAGAATCTATCAAATCTTCCATTTGTCAAAACCATGCCAAGGAAAGGAGCATAAATCAGAGAGCAATTATGAGAAGTTGTGCAAGGATGCTGCAAAGCTCAAGGTCAGAGGGCCAGACCATCCACTTGCTTTCTATGTACCCAGAGCCCACTCCAGGGGTGGGTCATGAGATATGTGCTTAATAAGTGACCACTCGTCTTGGCTTCATAAGCAGAGAGCATGCTTGTGGCATTTTGGGGCAAAGAGAAGGGCCAGGTGGAGATAGCCTGAAAAGGATTAGGTAAAGATTCACAAGGGCCTTTGATCTGAAATCTTCATATAGGGTATAATTTGTTAGGACTACCACAGGATCAAGTGACAGCAACCTAACTCAAGGTAGCTTAAGGATGGGAGATTTATTGTCTCAGTAAACAAATAACTTAGGAGGTTAGCCTCAGGAGTACCTGGAACCAAAGACCTGATTGTCAGCAGCTCTGTTTCCTTCCTTCTCTCTCCTCTGCTTCCCAGCTTTTCTCTGTGTAAACTCTAATCTCATTGACCTTTTCTTCACATTTTAGGTGGAAGGTAGAAATACCACCTTACACATGCCAGGTGTCTAGATAGGAAAGGGCTCTATCATCTGAGATCTTGTTTGAAAAATTCTAGGGAAGGTTTCTGATTGGCCAGATCTGTGTCATGTGATCAATCCTAAGTTGATGGTTGTGGCTGGATTTGGGGGCGTGAGGCAGGAACAGAGTCCATGATTAGCAATTCCCACCAGAACTACGTAGTTCGCAAAAGCATTTCCAGAAGTTGAGGACAGTGTTCCAGACAGGAAAAAAAAAAAAAAAAATACATGTTCACCACAGACGGCAGAATCATTCTAGCACAAGGGACAGCTTTGTAGGTAGATGTCACCTATACACCTCACCTACCTTATGCACGATGAGCACAGGTAGGAATTTTAAGCCACTCTTTTCCTGAGGGGAGGCTGGACTAAGGTTAGTGAAATGAGATGGGGGAGGATTAGGCAAGAGTTATTATTTTCTTAAATGTTCGAGGCACTGTACAAGGTGCTTAATAAGTATTCTCTCTTTTAGGTCTTACATCGACCACTGAGGAATGTATTCTTTACCCCACTTTCAAATTAAGAATGCTGAGGCCCAAACAAGGAAAAGCGAGTTACCCAAGGTCACACAGTGGTGGAACAAGTCTCTCTGACACACCCCTCAAATTAATCTAACCATACTGTGGAGGCTTCTCTAATCCCCAGCAATTCCACTACTAGGTATTTACTCTAGAGGAATGAGGGCTTCTGTCCACCAAACAGCGTGCATAAGAATGTCTCCAGCAACTTTAGTCATAATGGCACCAAACCAGGAACAACCAAGATTTATCAGCAATAGAATACATAAATTAAGTTATGGAATATTTACACATAATAATTTATGGAATACTACCCAACACTGAAAATTAACAAACTATTTTTACATGAAAAAACCTGGATGAATCTCACAGATAGTCCATTTATATGAAGTTCAAGAGTAGGCAAAGCTCAACTTGGAAGGATCAGAATAGCAATTACCTCTGGGGTGGGACAAAGCCTGGGAAGGGGCACCAAAAGTCTTGGGAGAGGTGCTAAAAAATTGGTTATACAGGTAGATTCATAGATGAGAATTCATCAAGATGTACACTTAAGATACGTGTATTTTATTTTATATATATATATATAATAATTTTTATAAAAAAACCTATTCATTCACAAGTTTCATTGACTAAAGTTCCAAGTCCTTCAAATCTGCATTTAATTAATTATCTAAGTTAATAATTAATTAAATCAAAAGAGATCCCAAGGATTCCCCATCCAGGTTTGAGGTAGCAGTTCCTATTCATTTTTCAGTGTACTTCCCTGCAGGTGTTTTAGGAAGACTTTGCTTGAGAGACTATTCTGGTGTTCTCCATATCTCTTGCCCCAGCTTCCAAGGGTGACTTTGATGAGGCCTCAGACAGAAATGAGGAACATGTCACTGAAAACTAGAGGAAAGGTGTGATCATTGTTATAAAGTGAAAAAGAGCTTGGCTGAACTGTCTTCTAATGATTTGTGGAAGGTAGTACCTGTGAGTGATGACATTGGATACTTAGCTGGGGAGATTTCTAAGTAAAGCATTGAAGGAGTGGTTTGGTTTCTCCTGAATGTTTACAGTAAAATGTGAAAAAAGAGAAATGAATTGAAAAAAAAGTAATTCTTATGCAAAAAGGAGCCAAACTTGGAGATTTGGGAAATTGTTAGCCTATTTGTTTTGCAAAAAAATGAGAAATCTTGTTTTGAAGAGTGTGGCTGAACAACCATTTGATAAAAGATCGTGGATGGGACTGGTGGACTTAATCAGCTATTTCAACAGAAGCCAGAAATGGAAATGAGATTATACCACAATACCAGTTTGAATTAAAGGGGACAAAAAAATAAGATGACATGAAGGGAAACTGTTGGACTTGTTAGATGATCCTATGTGACTGGATCACAGAGCTGTTAGACTGTAAACATGAGCTATTCCTCAAGAAAAAGGAGATGGACCAAAAGGCAATTCCAAGGTCATCAGGTTTTAACAGGCCAGACAGCCCCTGACTGAAGCCTCCGGACCAGCACCCCTACAGAGATGTGGAGCCAGAAGCAACCTGTGGAGCATTGTGGGCAGGGCGACCCAAAGCCTTAGGGACATGACCCCCACTTAGCAGAGCCACAGAGGTGGGAACCCCACCCCAGTAGGTTCAGAACACAGAGCATTAAACCAAAGAGGGTTATTTTTGAACCATAATATCTCATGGAGTTTGCCTTGCTAGGATCACCCCTTCCTTATTTCTCTCTTCTGGAAAGAGATGGTCTATCCTGTGCCTGTCCCATCACTGTGTTTTAGAAGCAGGTAGCTTGTCTGGATTCACATCTTCTCATCTGGAGAGAAATTTTGCCTCAGGATGAATTAATCATACCTGGAATCTCACCCATATCTTATTTAGATGAGGTTTTGGACTTCAGACTTACAGTTGATGCCAGAATAAATGAACACTTTTGGGGTTGTTGGAACAGAATGAATTTAGTTTGCAAGTGAGAAGGACATGAATTCTGGAGGACCAGGGTTGGAATGCTATGGGTTGATTCTTTGTGTGTCCCCCCAATTCATATGTTGAAGCCCTTGAGATGGTATTTGTAGGTAGGGCCTTGGGAGGTAATTAGGTCATGAAGGTGGTGCCCTATGATGGGATTAGCATCTTTATAAGAAGAGGAAGAGACAAAGAGCACTCTCTCTCTGCCATTCCAGGACTCAGCAAGAAGCACAGGCTGTCTGCGGGCCAGGAAAAGAGTCCTCACTACGACCTGACTGAGCCAGCAAGCTGATCTCTGACTTCCAGCTTCCAGAACGGCGAGAAATAAATTTCTGTTTAAGTCACTTAGTCTGTGGTATTTTGTTACGGCATCCAGAGCTGTCTGAGACAGTTCTCATTATCTGTTAAAGTAGCTTTCCCTATAGAATCTACCAATAATTGCTTAAGTTATTATCCCTCTCAGGGACATTAGCATTCTAGAGTCTAAACTCAAACCCCTAGAGGGAAGTGTTCATGATGGGCCTTTGAGCAGCATGATCGGACTGGGTAGAGATGTATCAGGGAGATGAGGGGTGTTGCCACTCCCTGAGCCGGCTCCCTCCCTCACCATGCCCCACAGCCCACGCTCTTGCCCCTCACCATACTGCACAGCTCTGTGTTCCCAGGCCCTGCTCTCAGGGCAGGAATTGATCTGCAAGATGCAAGGGTAGTCATGTCTCTGAAACAGGAGTTTTCCATCCTCCCAGCCTCCCTCTGGCAGTAAAATGAGACCTTCCTATTTCAAAGGAGCCATCTGGCAGGTGGGAGGAGCAGGCTCTGACCCCTCTGGGGATGCCTGGCTTAGAGACCATAACAAATGTCATCCAGTGGACTTCCAAGGGTTTCCTTCCCCACAGTTTCTGCTGTAGCATTTTGGGGAAGAAAAGGCATTCTGGTGATGAAAGTGGGACCTGCTAGGAGAACACAGTTGCCATTGCAGGGGCTGCGTCCCTGGGGAAGCCAGTCTCCTGAGCTCCATGGGGCTTTCCTGGCCAGGGCTCAGGCTGAACCTCTGCAGTCTCTTATTCATTTGGCATCTCCCATTGGTTTCCCAGGGTGTGGACCATGGCGGCACAAAGATGTGCAGGAAAAACCCCATCACTGTCAGAAGCCCACAGCAGTCAGGCTCACAGACCAGTCACCACCAAAGGGTGTGACAGTCTTGTGAGAGAAGCGGCAGAACTATGGGTGCTTGGGGAATGTGCAGGAGAGCAGGAACTCCTCCTGCACACTCAGCAGGGCTCCCAGAGGAGGTCACACTTGAGCTGCATCACGAGGCAGAAGGTGGTGTGGATACAGCCAAGGCGCCTGTGGCTGGGTTTCTAAGTGAATGGACTAGACCCCTGGGCAGGGACAAGGGCCTTGAAGGCCTGGGCAGCACTGGGCTGTTTGGATTTTATTTAAAGTAGAAGATTTCAGCAGACAGTCAGGGGAAACTTCCCCAGTGAGAAGCAGCCCGAGCTCACCTGAAATCTTGGCTCTCTCAGGAAGAAGCAACAGTGCTCTGAGCCCTTGGGTCCTCCTTCTTGTTAGAGGGCAGGGGGAGGGGACTGGCCTCCTGGGACATGGTGGCCTGGCTGACACTGGTGGCTGGATCCTTGAAAGCCCACCTGATCCTGGATGGTGTTCCGTGTGGGTTTAGGCTTGCTCCCATTTACTACAGATTCTTATATACCTTCAAGTCTTTCTGGACACTCTCTGGTCATGGTTGAAGTATGGGGAGTTAAGCTCAGCTGCAGAAGGAGACTGGAAGCCTAGAATGGGGACAAGACCTGTCCACCCTGGGGAAGGGTGGGGGGGAGCATGTGGGAGGGCATCTCTGGGGCATCTCTGGGAATCAGTCCAAAGCAGAGGCCAGGGTCACAGGGCACAGCAGTTTGGCCATCCAGGGACCAAGCAGGGGGTGTGGATATATCTCCAGAGTAACAGCCTTTGTTTTTCTGTTTATTTATCTTTGAAATTAATTTAGGCTTCCTGTGTTAGGACCTAAACCCAGCATTGGCATGTGTTGGTACCACACCTTTGTAGGGTAGAAAAGGGATCTCCCCTGAAGAGAATGCCCTTCCTTACATGCCTTTTCAATCATACCTAGAAGAGTCCTCAGTCAGAGACCCAGACAGAGGGAACGTTCTCTCCCTCTACCTCCCCCTCCTGGATCTCCACTACATGGGGGCTACTGTCCAGGCAGGAGGCCTCGGCACTGGGAACCAGGATGATGTCCCACACCAGGAGGCTGGCAGGGGCGGGGAGGGCCGGGCCCAGTGGAGCCCTTGTGAGCTAGATTGGCCAGCTTTCTGTAATGTTCTGTTTTTTTTCTTTTTTTCTTTTCTTTTTTTTCCCTCTCTTGTTGTATCCCTGAACTTGTATTAACGCCTTGTTTAACTACCTCAGCCCAGCCAGGCATGAAAGAAAACGTGGTCTGACTGGGGAAGAACCACAGGGAGCCACGGGGCTCTCATGGCCAGCCCAGTGGCAGCATGAGTAATGGCAGGGAGAACCCAGGGGAGGGCGACCCTGGGACCCAACGGAGAGCTTGGGGTCTCACTGCCTTTCCTGCCCGAGTAATTCGCCCTCTCACAGATGGGCTCCCTGGGAGGGTGCAAGTTGGTTTAGTGAGAGAGGATAGTACTTTTGTGATCTTAGTATACGAGAATCCAGGAATAGCTGAACCTTGAAAGAATAAAACATTATTTCATATTGAGAAAGAAGAGCTTCCCCACACCTACCAGGTAAGGGCCAGAACTGCTTTCTGGGGGGGTTCAGGGGTGGACAGCAAGGAACCAAGGGATCCCAGCCATGACTGGGCCAAGTCAAGGTCTCAGGTTCTGGAACAAGGCATTCAGGTTCCTTTTTTTCTCCTAAAAATGTCTACATGCAAATATACATACACACGCACACAGGAGCCTGGAACACACACTCTCAACCAAGGGAGCATCCTGACGCATTTCCTGCTCCTCTCCCAACAGACAGCCACAAAGGGACTCCAACTTCCCAATAATCTGTCAAGCAAATGAGCTTGACTTTAACTCCATTACCAGGGCTAATCTGCCCCAACTCCCATCTGATTCGCACAAGAAATGGGCTCATTCATTATGGATGGTGTGTACACTTTGCTGCCTCCTCCAGAGGGGTCAGCTGAGTAGTGGGCAGTGACACTTTCCTGAAGCAAAGCGAAGGGGCTGAAACACTTCTCCCTGCAAAAGGTCAGGCCTGCAGTGGGAAGAGCCAAAATACAGAGAGGTTCTGATGCCAGAACCACCTGTCTCCACCCCACCCCACCCCCACCCTCCACCCCCAACCCCTGCAATGGGCAGCTCTGCGCCTTTCCCCACTGTACTCACCCATCCTGTGCTGAGTTCATGGTCTGTGGCACTGTCTACCCTGGGCAGCTCCTCGGCCATGTTGTGCATAACCCTCCTTGATTGACAGACAGGACAACATGAGGCCTCAGGGGTGACGTCTGAGGGATGTGTTCTTCTGGGGCAGTGGTTCTCAATCTTCAGGGTATGTCAGAATCCCCTGGAGGAGTTGTTAAAACTCAGATTGCTGCCCCAGAGGGTCTGATTCACAGGTCCAGGGGCGGGGAGTGGGGGAGCTGGAAATTTCATTTCTAACAAGTTTGCAAGTGATATTAGTGCTGATGCCGCCAGCCAGAGGGCCACACTGAGAATCACTGTCCTAGCTCCTTACCTGGAACCAAATCATCTCTGCAACCTTCCTCACAGGCAAAGCTGAAAACTGCACATACTTCTCCCTCTTGGATGCTTCTAGCTAGCTCTCTCTACTCTTATCCATCTGCCCTCCCAGCTGGTCCCTGAAGACCAGGGTATGTGTCTCACTTACTTGGTGATTCCCAGGAAAAAGTTTAGCAGGACTCAAAGGACTCAAGAGAGCAGTGGCTGCCTCTCTGGGAAGAAGTGTCATTGGGGTGGCGTGACTTTTAAAGAGGGACCGTTACTTTTCAATTCTGTACACTGCTGTGTTGTTTGGATTTTTAAAAGAAGAATGATCCGTGTATAATTTTGTGATTAAAAAATTAAGTTGAGAGAGTGGAAAGATAAATATTAGACTATGTGAAAATACTTGTAAAAGACACATCTGGTAAAGGACTGGTATCCAAAATATACAAAAACTCTTTAAAGCTCAACAATAAGAACACGAACAACCTGATTTAAAAATGGGCCAAAAACCTTCACAGACACCTCATCAGTGAACAAGGATAGGTGGCAAATAAGCACAAGAAAGATGCTCCACATGTTAGGCCATCAGGGAAATGCACGTTAAAACAGCAGTGAGGCACCACTGCACATCTATTAAAGTGGCCACAATCCAGAACATCAATGTCAGCAAATGCCCGCGAGGATGCGGAGCAACAGGAACTCTTGTTCATTACTGGTGGGGATGCAGAATGGTGCAGCCACTTTAAAAGACAGTTTGGTGGGTTCTCCTGAAAGCTTAATATATTCCTACTATACAATCCAGCAATCAAACTCCTTATTCTTTACTCAAAGGAGTTGAAAACTTACATCCGCATAAAAAACCTGCACATGAATGTTTATAGCAGCTTTATCCATAATTGCCAAAACTTGGAAATAACCAAGATGTCCTTCAGCAGGTGAATGCATAAATAAACTGGTACACACAATGGAATACCATTCAGTGCTAAAAATAAATGAGCCATCAAGCAATGAAAAGACATGGAGAAACCTTAAATGCACATTGCTGAGTGAAAGAAGCCAGCCAGTACTGTATAATTCCAAGTATATGACATTCTGGAAACGGCAAAACTATGAAGACAATAAAAAGATTAGGGTGTGGAGGAGTGAGGGATGACCTGCCGAGCACAGAGGAATTGTAGGGCAGTGAAAATTCTCTGTGTGATACTTTAATGATGGATACATGTCATTATATATTTGTCCAAACCCACAGAATGTGGACGACACCAGGAATGAACCTCCACGTAAACTGCTGACTTCAGGTGATAATGATGTGTCAGTGTAGGCTCATCAGTTGTAACAAATGTTCCACTCTGGTGGGATGTTGATAATGAGGGGAGATTATGCATGTGTGGGGGCAGGGGGGATGTGGGAAATCTCTGAGCCTTCCTCTCCATTTTTCTGTGAACCTGAACTTCTCTAAAAAAATTAAGTCTTTTAAAAAACGCCAAAAGGATTATTCCTTTGACAAAAGCATCCTCTTTAAAGATCCTGTCTCCACGATCCCACACCCCCGCTGAGTCCTCAAATGTATTTAGCTAATGGCATTACTAAGTGCCAGGTGTTGCTGAAAGGGCTTTAAATATGCAGACTTATTTAGTACTTAGAACAGCCCCCAAGGTGGATACTATTTATTGTCTCTGTTCCCCATGTGAGGAAACTAAGGCACAGGGAGGTTCATTACTTTATTCAAGGTCACACCCCTAATTAGCAGGGGGTGTGGCAGTCACTCCTGACAGACCAGTTCCGTGATTTGTGGTCTTGTCTTCTGAGCGAGCTAGTTGTACCATCTAAGTTATGGACACCTTGAGGATCATCAAGAGATGGAGTCTTATTTACACCTAACCCATATTGTTCTACAGATTTGAGAAAACTGCTATCTGATTTTGTTACCCAAAGTTTAAGGTGCCTAGAAATTCCACCTTTAATTAAATTGGTAATAGAAACAATACAAAAACATAGACTCAAGCACATGGGCTTACCAAAAAAAAAAAAAAAAAAAAATGTCATTGAAGTCGATATGACCAATGGCTTCTGAGATTTTGGGTTTGGATCAGTTTGTCACAGATTACTGACAGGCAGCTGTATGGAGGGGAAAGCTTAAATACAGAACATGGTGTTCACTACCTTGGCTCCTTCTGTACTTTGGAAAGAGCTGTGATTCTGTTCCAGTGAAGGAACCCCTTGGCCCTCCTCTCAGAACCCTGGGTCCCTTATCAGCAGAGCCTGAAGCTTCTGGACTGAGGCGGGTTCAGAATCATTGGAGGAACTCACCCCCACCGGCCTTACTGAGCCAGAATCTTCAGGGGCTGGGGAAGGGGCGTCTGTCCTTTCTAGTAGTCAGGTCATCCCAAGGTGCAACCAGGGTTGTGAGCCACCAGGAATGTCCCTTGCCCTTTTAAAGTTCTGATTCTCACTCTGAAATGCCTGTTTTCTAGTGTTTTGTGATTTGATCTCTCTCCTGCTGCCCCAGACAACTGACCTGCTTTTCCAGGATGGAGCTGGCTTGGTTTGGAATTAAATCACCTCCTTGGAAGCAGCGTCTGCCTCCCCAGGGGGCGGCTTGTTCGCCCCATGTGAGGCCATCAGGTTTATTTATGGTTTCTGATTTTATTTATCTCACCGCCTGTGAGCTGTTTTTCTGCGTACAGAGAACTCACAGTCTGCTGTCTGCGCGGCCACGGCTGCTTGAGCTGGGCCAGGATGGATGGCGGAGTTTAGCACACCGCATTGGCTGAGAAGCTGGTCGCTTTCCGGGGTGTGATTTATGTCTGTGATGTAGCACAGCCCTGCCTGCACCCGACCATCTCCTCCATGAGCCTTCCCAGCACAGAGCGTCGGGTGGGTGGGGCGGGCCACACAGGCCTCCCTGCAAGTGTCCTGAAAAATTATTTCTAACTTGGGGTCTCAGCTCTGCCTATTTTTCCCTGGCCTCAGGAACACCCCAGAGGTCGTTGAGCTTGTTCTAAAGCATGTGTATCCACCTCCCCTCACCTTCAAGGACCAATTAGGAGGACACAGCCCTTGGGAGGGTGAATGTATGTATTGAAGACCACAAAGAGGGGTATGGAGGAGACCATTATTTATACCTGATTTCTGTTCTTCATGTTGTCTACCTCACTTATACCGACTCTGTTCCCCTGCTCCCCGTCTCCTGTCCCTCACCATTCATATCATGTAAACGGTGTATCAGTCCAGATCTAAACAAGAAAACAGAAATCAATTCAAGTTCACATGGAGAGAGTATAGCCTGGGGCCTGGTCACACAGATGTGGGAGGAGCCAACACCCAAACAGGACAATGAAGTGACTTAGAAACAAGCAATCTCAAGAGAAGGTGCTGACAGGGCCTGGGTGCTGGGACCATGGCTGCCCCTGGAGCAGGCTCCAGGCAAAGAGATGAGGGTTGATACCCAGCTGCTTCCTCCCTGATCCTGAGCTCCTCACCAGGAACATGGACATGCTGACATGGAATCTGGGGAAAGCGGTTTGCAAGGACCAACTGCCTGAGACGCAGAGCAGGGGAAGGGCGGAGCAGGGATTTAAGGACAGTGGGCCCGAGACCAGCACCATGGGATCCCCAGACCAACCTCTTCTGAGACTCTGAGACCACTTAGCCAAGATGCCACCACTAGTTTGCCCAAAGGATGGGACCTTGTCACAGGCCTTCCCTGAGTAGAATAAATCAGGCCTCCTGGCCCTGGCCCTCTCCTTTAGGACTAAGAGCCACTTTGGAGACAGTAAGTGAAGAGAGAGAGAGTGACTGTAGGGGTAGTGGCTCACTGATCCTTTCTTTCTGGACTTTAGCCATGTGAGTCACTGTGGGAGAGACCAGCCCTCTCCTCTGTCTCACCCCATGGCAAGGTTGTCTCTTCCAGCCTCTCTTGCAGCTCAGCTGGGGCCATATGACCAGTCACAGTCAATGGCATGTGAGCAGTAGTGACATTGGTCTTTTCTAGTCCCAGGTACTTAAAAGCAGTGAGTTCCTCAACTTCTTTCCCTGCCACAGTAACCGGGACATTGACAAATGTTGGTAGGAGCAGCCAGGATCCCTGCAGAGAGGATGGCAGCTCTGGAGAGTCACACAACATACTCTGAAATGTGCTTGTACCAAGAGGAAAAATATCTGGCATTAAAATTCTGAGATTTGGAGGGGTGTTTATTTTTGTTTTGTTTTTTATTTGCTGTAAGATTTCTCCCAGAAAGAGAATTAGCTTCCTTCTTACATTCTTATACTCTTTGTCTCCTGGGCAGGCCCTGTCCCATTTCAATGTCCCTTGTTAAGACTGTCCTCCATGAAGGCTAGGGACTGCCTTACGCATGGCAGCATCCCCCAGCTAGCACAGTGGCTGGCACAGAGGAGAAACTCAGTAAGTAGGGAGCTGTTGACTAAGTAGGTAATTGAATAAACAAATGACTAAACCAAGAGCACCATAAGAAAGCCATTCAGTCCATAGGGGCAGGAGTATATTTCAGAGAAGCTTGATGGATTAGAAAAATTACCAATTAGGATGCGTGAAATATAAGATGAGGCTTTTAGAAGTTAAACACAAGCCCTGCCAATCCAGGAAGAGGTGAGGAGAAACCCAAAGGGACCCAGGATTGTCTGGGACCATGAGCCTGATATCCTCAATGAAGGGCCACCCTACACAATGCTGCGTATGCATGACAGGATGGGAGCATCCCCTGCACTTGGCTTCTCCCGAGATCTTATTTTAACTGTCATATCTAAGAAGGATTTGGAGGTTCTAGGGAGGAGCCAGAACCAATAGAAGAAATGATGAAAAGTTGGGGATGGGGGAGAACCTGTAGGAAAAACCCAGGGAGGTGGGAGTTAAATGGGACTGAGGAAGGGAGGTGGATGCTAATGAGAACCTCTTGGGGCAGGGGAAGGGAGGGGCACAGAACTAGGGGACATGGGTTTATACAGCAGCAAGAAAGATTTAAATTAGACTCCAGGCAATGAAACTTCATTGAAAGCGAGTGATGCATTGGAGGAGGTAGTCTGGCTTCTGGTGAAGTCAGCATTTCCCTTGGCTGCCCCTCTTCTCAGGAGGCCTGGGAGGGCCCCTCCCCAGTCCCACAAAGGGCCAGGCATGAAGGGCAGTGTGAGGTCCTAGAGGTGTTGAAAGACAAGAGATATCTGATAATGTTACTGGTGTCATATGACAAGAAAGGAGAGCAGACTGACCAGAATCTGCCTCCTTTGGTATATGGGCTGAAGCAGGGGGCTGGACCAGATGACTTCTGTGGGTTGGGAGTTTCTCACATAGCCTGGAAGAAGAGCAGTGTTTCAGGAATCTGATATTTTACACCTTTCCCCTCAGTTATTTCTTGTATGGCCATATCCCTAGGAAATGTCTCCTGTTGGGTGCAGCGGTTGACATGTTCTAACTATTTTCCTGGGACAGGCTTTGCAGAAAGGTCGCAGAGGAGTAAGGGAGCCTCGTGTATCCCAGGACATCAGGACTGGAAGGACACTACAAGGAGCAAGAGGCTTTCAGACGTGATTTCCCTGCAAGAGAAGACTGGTCTGTCGCCCTAGCTGAAGGGCCTGTCTATTCCCACGCGTGCCTGTGTCCTCTGCCGGGTCACCCGTCTCTAGAACTGAGTCCATTCTCCTGCCCTAAGCGTTGCCGAGGCACCTCCTCGTGGCTGACTCTTTTTCTCCACCAGGGGGCAATCTCTGAGCCTTCGCCTGTTTTTCTAATGCTTTCAAGCCCAGCCACTGCCCCCATGTGGGTCCTTGGAGGAGGACTGCTCCCAGCTTTCATGGGGAAATAGCTAATATGTACAGTGGTCCCCGACTCATACATTTACTCCTAGGGACGTTCCTTGGTCTTCCTAAGCACCGCAGTCCCACCTGGCCTCTACCCTCTTTCTCTGGCCAGAATCCTGCAGCCACCCCTGCGCCTGGCCACTAGAGGGCACCAAGCCCTCACCACCACCTCAACCATCCTGCCCTTTCCTATTTCCCCTCCCTCATAGAGCAGTTGGATTGCCTTGGCAGAAAGGAAACAACTAGGAAATCCCTGTTAACCTGAGGGACTGAAATCAAAAGATGTATGAAACCTAAGGTGAATAAGGCCCATAACTGCCCATTTCTCAGTCTTAGGTGGGAAATGGACAGGAAACCAGGTCCTTGCGGTCAGGTGAGCCCAGGGAGTTAGAGAAATGGGGCTCCTGCTGAGGGACAGCTAATAGGGGCCCCTGACCTCCAGCTGCAGCAGGGGGCTCAGGGAAGAGTCCTGGAGGAGCCAAGTCTTGAAAGGTGAGCACGAAGTAGTCAGGTGAAAGAGGGAAAGGCATCCTAGGGAGCAGGAACAGCATGAGCAGAGGCTCAGAGGCATGAACGTTTCCAGACTGGGATGTAGCTGGATTAGAGCTATGTCATACTCTGGGCAACAGGCTCTGCTCCTCTCCTTGCTGGTGGGAAGAAACTTTAACTGTTACCCTAAGAAACTTAGTGGGATTCCCATGTCCTCCCATGCCGCTGCAGTCATCTTCCTCTTCTTTTCTGGGGGCAGGGTGTCCAAGTTTGGGGGGAAGGCACTGCCCCTCAGTCCTCATTGCTGCTCAGGATGCTGACCTCCTGGTTCAGGTATTACTGTCATGCTCATCTTGCTGATGAGGATCCCAGGGCTCAGTGAGATACAGACACCTGCTCAATTACACAGTTAGTGAGTGACCAGGTGAGACTGTCATCCAGGCCTTCTGACCCCAGACTCTACAGTCCGTGCTGGCTAAGCAAAGGACCGTGTCAAATGCTCTCTCCACAATGGCCTATGAGGCTGGCACTAGCCATTTTTATGCAAAAATTTTAATGAATCTTTTTGATTAAAAAAGTAGGCATGCTCATTATTTTAAAATCAAACTATAGAAATTCACAATATTGATGGTAAAAGTCCCTCATAATCATACCTCTCCCACCCCAGGATAAGTACTATTAACAGTTTGATGGGTATTCCTCCAGACTTTGCCATGAACTTGCAAATATATATTACCATACATTTTAAAACATGGAATTAAGCTTTTCTGCAATTTTCTTTCTTCACTTAACAGCCAATCTTGGATAACTTTTCATAGCCATACATATTGTTCTCTAAAACGGGGTCTCTTGTGATCTCCACTTATCTTTGAGGAAGCCACTCAGGGAGGGTAGGTTGCCCCAGGCACAAGAGACAGGCTTGTCAGCTCCACCGGATCTGGGGAGTCCACCCGCCCACGCACCAGTTTTCTCCCAGCAGCCTTGGCACCATCGTCAGCTGCTGGAAATTTTTAGGAATGGATTTCTGTGTCATTTGCAATAGATCAGGAATATCGCAGCAGAGTGGCTGATGAAGTCCTGTCAGTTGAAAATCAAGCCTCATCCCTCTTGTATGGCGATGATTCCTTTCCTGGGAAGGCAGCCACGAGCAGCAGCTCCTTTTGGGTGCCAGGTGGGGAGCAGAGCGCAGCAGCGCAGACCTGCTGACCCAACAGCCTCCTAAAATAGCCAAACATGGGCTGGAGGAAGCAGGCAGCTTAGGGATTTGATCAAGAGCCTTTATTTGCCACTTGCTTCACAACATGTGGTCCCAGCATCACCTGGGAGCTGGTTAGAAATGCAGAATTTCAGGTTTCACCCCAGACCAACTGACTCAGAATCTGAGTTTAACAGGACCCCCAGGGAATTCCTGTGCAGAGCAACATCTAGGCAACAAGGCTTTAGCAGTATTCTGGAACCTGGAAAGCCAATCTATGGCTTCTTTTCTAGACTTTAAGCTGATGTGCTGAGTATTAGAAACATGATACAAACTAGCAATTACAGGGACATTTCTATGTATCAGGCAACACTGCTTTTTCACTTGTGTTAACTCAGTCCTCACAGGGATGCTCTGGGATGAGGGACCATGACTGTATTGATCTTCCATAGGAAGAAACTGAGGTTCATATAAGTTACCTCACTTGCCTGAAGGCACGTTCTAACGTGTAGGTGAGCTGGGAATTCAAGCCAAGCCCCCAGGAGCTTGACCACAACCCCACACTGCCCGCAGGAGTATGAGCCTCTCTGACAGGGAGCTGTTCCGGCAGGAATCTGGGAAACAGCATCTCTAAGCATTTGCCAATGTACATTTTATCTCCTCCATCCCCCCCACCCGCCCCCATCAACACCCGGTCTTCCCAAAGACTGATCACCTTAGAGAAGCCACCAGAGCTCAGCATTAGCATCATCGCTGTTTCACAGTGATGCTGAGACTGAGAGGTAACAGCGGCACATTACATCTGCAAAACCCTTCATCATCCATTATCTCCCTTTATCCTCCCAAGAACCAAGGGAGATGAGGCAGGTGTTATTATCCCCCAGACAAGTGTCAGAGAAGCCCAGTGACATAACCAAGTTCACACGGAGCTAAGCCTAACAAAGAGCTGAGTACATTCCTTTCATCTCCCCAGAATACCCCCTTTCTAGAAAACTCCATCCTAGTGTCCCCACCCTGGAGACGGCCGGCATCTCCTCTCGGCACTTCTGTAGCTCGGTGGGGAAACTGGGTCCCTGATGGAGTCTCTGCCTCACTCCCAGGCTGCCTCCTGCCTAAAGCAATTATAAATCATGGCATTTTCCCTTCATTCGGACCTGATGTTTAATTCATCGCTATTCTGACTGCCTGAATGCAGAACATTTATTCAGTGCAATAGCTTTGTTTTGCCTCCCAAGCCTTTCCTGTTTAGAATACCATTTCCGTGGCAGAGGGGGCTTGCTCTTAGCCAGCTTCCAGGACTCTCCCCATTGGGTCCCCTGGAGGGGCCCAGCTATGCCTTCTGTGGGGACCTACCTGGGGCTGTGAGTCAGCTTCAGCCCCTGACAAGGACTCCACACTTTTCTGTCCTTGGTCCAAACACCTGGTATTTTCCATCCTCCCTTTCTCCTAGACCATTTGCCTGGTAGAATGAGCTGCCTGGCTCCCTGTCCCCTGGCTCCCAAACCCCACAGCTGGGAAACTTAGTCCCTCTACAGGTTTGGGCCTGTTTCAGGACCCACATTCTAGATGAGGCTGCTCCTGCCCAGGACACAGGAAGTCGGGGGGCCCTGGTTGGGTAACTTAGCTGCCATGTAACAACCTTAGAGTTTCTGCCTCATGCCATTGACCACATCTTCAACTTCCTCTAGTCTAGACAATTCTAGAACCTTAGACCCCTGTCTATGAATGCTTATGCCAAGGCCCAGCATCTGTGATAGACCTCCTGGATGATAATTTCCATTGATCTGGATGCCAGTACATTTAAAGTCAAGAAAAAATTGCAAAGACTGCTAAGGGTATACAGAATATCCATTCTTCCCTTCTTTTGTAGCAAGGAAATCCTTGACTGAGCACTGGGCTTAAAACTCAGCTTACATATAAAATAACATTTCCCAGGCTCCCTTGCAGCTAGGTGTGTCCATATGGCTAGGTTCTGGCCAATGATATCTAAGTGAAAGTATTGTGTGGGACTTCCATGAAGCCTGCCTACAAAGGAAAAGGCACAACTTTCTTAATCTCTTTTCTCTTGCTTGTTGGACTGTGGATGCAAAGGCTGGAGTTCTAGCCATGAGGTGAAAGCCACATGCTGAACACAGGGGAAACATAAACCAGAAGGATCCCAGGTCCCTGAAACTAAAGATCCACCCTGTTTGTGCAGTTGGTTCATTGCTGAATTTCTTATACAATAGCGAGAAGCTTCTATCTTGTTTTAGCTACTACTATTTTGTATCTTTCAGATATTGATGCCTAACTGATGAAAACAGAGCCATTTACCTGCTTCTTTATCCGCCTGATGGGAACTGCTTGCCTGCCAAGGCCACTGCCTGAATCAACATTTCTGATACATTTATGGCTATGACACCCAATAGGAATGAAGGACAGGAGAGAGACCATGGAGGGAAAAGGGGACCTGGGACACAGAATTAAAAGTGTATGGATATAATTCAATGGGGTCACTTAACAAATGAGAAGACTGAGTTGCAGAGAGAATTAATCATTAATCCACAGTCACGACTCAACCCACGCTCCCACTACCACTTAAGAGTGAGCTCAGAAAACATCAGAGAAACCTGACATGCTTTCTAATCTTGCCATGGGCTGGTCCTGACTGTAAGAATCAGAGCGTGCCCTGGCAAAGTTCTGTTTCTTTTTTCTTCTTGTGAAGTTGCACTTATTTATAAAGCACTGGACTTCTCCTTATTATCATACTAAGCAGATGAAGGGGAAAAAAAATCAATCCTCTTTGGGGCAAAGCTGCCTGGTAGGAGCTGAGCTGCTTCCACCCTGCCTGGGGCTAGAGGATGCAGTTCCCATGTTCTATACATAGCTTCCTACTCTATCCATAGAGTGTGATGGGTAAGCACAGGCTCTAAGACCAGGCTGCTCTGGTTTGAAATCTGCCCCTACCGCTTTCTGACTGCATGATCTTGGGAGAATTGCTTAACCTTCACATGCCTCAGTTTCCCCACTTGTGAAAGAGATAATTTATACAAATCTGATAGAATTATTGTGAACATTAAGTTAGTAAGAACCGAGAATAAGTATTAGCTATTGCTATTGTTCATGGATTTCAGGTTAAGATTCCCTTGCACAGAAACTCTGACATGGCCAACGTTTGTCATTTTGCTCACTTTTCACATTGTCATATAATCATTAATTAGTTCCTTGGTGGCAGGTGGTACCTATTTTTGGCCTTTGATCCCCAGTGCTGAGAACAGTACCTGGCATGTGGTAGGTACCCCAATAAGAACTAGTGAAATAGAGCCGGGTAGACTGAATTCTGTCCTCATTCTTCACATTGGGATTCCTCTCTCATTCCCTCTCCCCCTCCCTGCCTCTCTCTTTGGTTTTCTTTCTGTCTCCCTCCATCTCTGTCTGTTTGTTTGTTCTCTCTTTCTGTTATTCCCTCCACCATCCCTTTATTTCACATACACAGTCTCTCTCTCTTTCTCCCAACCACTTTCCCCTCCAGCCTTCAAACTGGCCCCCACATCCTTCCCATGGCTGCTCCAAACTACTGTCAGACTCACCCCTGTGAGGACCCTCCCAGTCTGAGCCTTGAGGACCCTCAAGCGCCAGGGCTGTATGGGAACCACCATCACCCCCACCCCACTCTATTCCAACCTCCTCACTTTTCAGATAAGAAGACCAAAGTCTAAAAAGCAGTGGAGACTGTCTCACAGTCACAGAGTCAGTTGGTGCCAGAGGTGGGATTAGAACTTGGGCTTTCCAGATCTCATCCCAATGTTCTTTTCACTGTGGCCTTCCCTGAGGCAAACAGGTAGAAACATAGTAGAAGACGATGGAATGTTCTTGAATGGATGAATGGACTGTATGAGAGGGAAGAGTTGCTAGAACAACATTGCTTCTCTTTCTCTGGAGCCCCTCCTAACTGCCCATCAACATGAGCACAAAGGGCAGTGGGAACAGGGCTGACCTTTGTGCCAAGGTCTCCAGAGAAGGTCTTGTCCCCACTGCTCATGTTGGCACAGTCTTACTGCAACTGCTCTACCTCGTCTGATCTCTACCTCCTCTAGCTTCCGTGCATGAAGGGACCAATTTCCCCACGGGGTGATCTTTAGAGTCTGGGGGCCATTCCTGAGATGAAGCCTCATCCTATGGCCCTTGTGGCCTGAGCGCTCATCTCTGTGGCTTGCTGTGTCTGCTCAGAGCCATATAGCCTGGCCTCAATATAGCTTGTTGCTGGTTCTGCCCATTTTTACTGCACAGGTGGTGCCCTGGACTCCACTCCTCTCAAGAAAAGGGGGGAAGTCTTGACCTAACGCCCCTCCCCACAAAGCCCAGCCTGGGTCTCTCCTTGCCCTCCCAGCTCCCTCCTTCCCTGTCCTCCTCCCCCACTCCTCACCCTGCACTTCCCGAATGCTACCCACGGCTGCATTTAGTCCTTTAACTGTTCCTGTCTTAATTCCATCCCCTGCAATTGGAGCCTGAATAATGAGTTATTTCACAGGAAGATTGATCTGGGTATTAGGGCATCGTTTAGTTGCCATTACAACAGCCAATTTTGGTTACATGCTCAGTTGTGAAGGGAAATGGGCCAGGCTGCTGGAGCTTTCTGAAACATGGAGCCGGTGTGTGGGAGGAGGGATGTTGGGCCAGGGCGCAGAGGCGGTGGGTGGGAGGAGGGGCGGGGCCAGGGGGCAGAAGCGTGGGAGGCAGAGGGAGGGAGGACTGGCTGGTGTTAGCCCATATGTCTTTATTGTTCGACTGTACTGCTGGGAAAGATATTATGAGGACTGAAAAAGGATGTAACAGTTTTTTGAAAGGTGGTGGGGGCGGAGCTCAGGGGTTTGGGGCTGGAGATGCCAGTAGTGAGAAGCCTTTTGTTAAATAACTAGATGAACAACTTCCAAATTAAAGAACATTCAGACTCGTTAAGACCAGTGATTTGCTAAGCATTGCCTACCTGCTGCATCACGTGCTAGACCCAGCTGGAGGACTCAGGTACTATCCCTCCCCTATCTCTAAGTCTGATGGGAAAGACACAGCACCTGCCCTCCTGGAGCTTCTGGTTGATGAAGGGGGAGATTCTTTTCCACGTCACCTTCCCCACCTCCACCCCAGTCTCTCTATGCACCATCGTTCTATTTATTTCCCTCATATCACTTCTCACAACCAAACATTTTCCTTCCAGTTTATTTTAACTTGCCTTTCCCCTTCTCAATAAGAATGACCTTGCCCACCCTGCTCATCTCTTCCCCCAGTGCCTAACATAGTGCCTGCACCTCGTGGTGCTGGACAAGCATTCGATTCAGTAAATCAAATGAATGAGAGGAGCCCCGGTTTCGTGGGGCTGGCTGTGGGAACAAAGCAGGGCATGCCCAGTGCTTCCTAACATCTCTGTGCCCTGTCAGTGGCTTGTGAACGTGCTGGGCCCTCCCTCCAGGAGGAGCTGGGCACACACCCTCTGTGGTTTGCAAATAACTTCAGGGCACTCACAGACGTTGCTGGAGTTGAAGTCCTCCTGGGAACGGGCTGAGAACCACCAGTACAGAGGGAGGGTGTTGGATGTGGAGTCAGATGACTTTGGCAAAGTCACAACACATCGTAAGCCTGTTTCATGAACATCTAATGCCACCATGTTTGTGAAAATGCTGCTACAGCACAGTGTCGTATGAGTGCTAATTGTTATTAGTAACACCATTAATCACTATAGCAGCGATTTCAAAACGTGTCTTTGACAAAATGAGTCCATGGATGCTGAGGGAAACTAAGGAAAGGCCACCCATCAACAGGCACAGCATGGCACAGCTGTCACTGAGAGGGTCATCCCCTGATAACCAGGACAGCTGGTAAGGATTTGCCCAAAGCATTTGGGTACCGGTAACAAGAGAAGTTGAATAGCCTTTAGCTACATTACCAGAACTATTAAAGTTAAAAACCACTAAACAACCACAGCTTGCTTCCCATCATCCACCCCTCAGGCATCCAAAGAAACTAACAAAACCGTGTTAGAATAAGGTGGACACTGAGATTTATTAATACCTGTGTTTGCCCAGAGCTTTCAAAGCAAGCCCTGGGCACTGAAAACATCACCCACCAGGCACTGGTGAGCAGCATGGGGTCCCTTTCAGAGCACCCTCACGCCTTCACCCCAGGAAACTTGAGGTCTGAAGCAGTTTCCAGGACCCTTTATTAGAGAGCATTTCTGAGAATAGCCCGGACATAGGGGATAGTGGGTGGGGATACGGTTGACATGGGGTCAGAGTTGAAGACCCCGGGGGCAGGCAGAGCAGCCAGAGGGAGGGGGGCACTGTGGGAACTTGGGTTTGGGGATGAGGGAGGTCCTCCCTGTGGGAGCAAAGGCATTGACTGTGACGGGGGTGGGGGGGGGATAGTCTGCAAACATCCCTCATTTTGCAACATTCAGCAGGCTGTACAAACAGAGGGAGGTTCTGCAAACATCACAAGTGTGTTAAATAGTTTCAGCCTCTCTAAATAGCAGCTTGCTCTATACACAGAGACCACTGCAATCATCAGGGACCTGGTGAACAGATGGCCACAGGATTAACACCCCAGGATTAAAGCCACAAGCCAAAAGATCATCTGCCACTGCAAGTAGGAGAGGGAATGTGGATCAGTTTCAGCCCAGACTTGAGCCGTTGGCACCTCTCAGTGGGGTACTCACTGCCCTCACCCTAAGGGGATTCGAGGGTGGGCAAGTTCTCACTTCTTTCCCTATAGCTCCACTTTGGTCCCTAGCATGACCAGCCTCTTCACCAGGCATCTCCGGGCATCTGCCTGGGGCGGGCCTGAACCATGCATTACTGACGAGGAAGTTGGCACCTTGCAGAAGCAGAGGCTGGTGGTAACTGTCTTGCACAGCACTGTGAGGCCTTCTGATTTACAGTTCATTTGGACATCCATTATTTATGGCAGCTGAGTGGCCGTGAACACATTGAGACTTGTTTAAGGTAACATTATCCTGCGCAGAAGTGGTGGTTAATGCCGAGAAGTTAGTCTAACTCACCCTTTACAATGCACAGAGCTGGAAACACAAAGAGACCAAGAGGCAGAGTGAGAGAAACACAAAGACTGAGAGGCAGAGGGAGAGAACAGAGATATGGGAAAAGAGAGGTAGACAGGCCCTCCTCCCCCAGCCTCTGAGCTGGAATTCCCTGCTCACTCCCTTGGAGGAGAGGAACCATGTCTCCTCGAGCAGTCTCCTACTCCCCACTGTTCCCCTCTCTTCCTTGTACTCTCCACAGTGCACTGCGCCCTGATTGCCATTCCTTCTCATCAACACACAGTTCAAGTGTCATCAACATCACCCTTACCTATTAGCACCTGTAAGCCTGAGGTCAGGAATTACAGCTCACCCATCTCTGTGCATGCACACACACACACATACATGCACACCCTCTACTGACCGACCCCAGACCTACTCCAGAGAGCGCTGTGTCAGTCAGGAGAGCAAATCACCTCTGGTTAGTTTAAGCAGAAGAGGAATATGTGAAATCTTTGTGGGGGCCAGACTCAGACTTTGGGGGAGGCCATGCAATCAAGAGTAATGCCCAACCCTCCCTCTGCTTTCACACATCAGAGCTCTGATGGCTGGTGCAAGGTTCTGGGTCCCAGTTCCTCCACGACCTCTGCCCCCAAGCCAGACGCCTCCCCACGGCTCTGACCAGGATATAAATAAATACTGCATGGTCCCTGCCCCATGTGCCTGTCTCAAGTCACAGTCTCCTATGGTGGTGGGGGGTGGTCCCGTTGGCTGAGTCCACGTCCATGCCTGTGTCCCTACTATGAGAGAGGCTAGGAAGAAAGTCTCTGGTTTCTCATTGCAAGAGGCAGGCCTCACAGAGTGGGACACTCACAAACAGGGGAGGGGTGTTCAAGAAATATGGGTGGCCAGAAAGCATGCCGATGTCCTGTAGAGGTGCTGAGGGATGGCCAAATGTGGGCGTGGGCCGGCCACAGAAGTGAGCAAAGTGATCCCTCGCTGAACTGAAATCCATCCACCTTCATTCCAACACTTAGTGTGGGAGAGCAGAAGAGGTGTGTCAGACAAGCTTCCTGCACTCAGGAAAGTACCGCCCAGGGGGATGGATGTGGAGGTGCCCCATCATTGGTGGCTGCCATGGAAGGCATCTGAAGGCATAGGGGGAGCAGGGCACCTGTGATCAGGAAGGACAGGGGGAGCCAATAAAAATGAGATGGGCTGAATCCACTATGGCTACCACAGAGCCTCGCTGGGAAGCTCGTAAGATACACCTTAAGTGTCTTCCACCTGAAGCTTACCTTCTGCCTTGCCCAGTCCAGTCTTGCTGGAAAGGGGCTAATGGATGGAAGTGGCAGAGGTGCCCCTTTCCCCAGTATGTTTGCTGGCTAACAAGGAACCTAAAGAGAGGACATGGAATCCAAACCAGACGACATGAAGCAGGGCAGGATGATTGTGCCAGCCTGTTCTCTGGGGATACTTCTGCTCTTTGGCTGCCTGTGTCCTGCCCCACAAGACAACAATACCCCCCTCCCCCAACCGTACCCTCCAGAGATGGAGGACATTTGTGCTGGGACTTTAAGCACCTCATAGAGACTGAAGGTTTGGAGGACTGGGACCCCCTGGCCTTGCACCAGGTAGTCGGTCATTCATCCTCCCTCAGTGTCACAGGGGTGGTGGGTGGTGGGTGATGTCCTTTCCCCCATGTCTCTACTCTAGACCCATCACAATACATCACCAGGCAACTTCCCAGCATGAATTGCTCCCAATTTTCATTATCTTTGCAGCTTTCAGCTAAAGGGATCCACAAGTAGGAGGCAGGTTCACGGGCCTAATCTGGCCTGATGGATCTCTACCAGACAGGGGAGAGCAGGTGGATTTGTCTACTGACAGGTACAGATGTCAGAGGCTTTCATCCATGAGACAAAGCACTCCTGGGGACTGAGAGGTGCAGACGGCATCGGTCAGAGGCAGGCTGAACATCTCAAATGGAGTATGGAGGCCGCCGGTGAAGGAAACCCCCTCCAACAGACCCGTGACTTCATAAACTGAATCGTGGAAGCTTTCCACCTCAAAGCTGAGAATGTCTAAGCTGCCTCCTTTTTGTAGTAGAATTTCTCATCACTCCCTCCCTGTCACTAACAGGTCCTCCCTGGCTCGTGCAAGTAAAAGGGTGAACAGAGTCTCAGAGACACAACACCTGAGTTGAAAACCCGGCTCCACTATCTACTAGCTGAGTGACCTAGGCAGGCCACTTACCTGCTCCAGGTCTCAGTTAACTTGCCTGGCACACGGATCTGTTGGAAGCAGCAAATGGGGCTCTCATGTGGTTGTTTAATCTTCTGTGCTTCTATCATTTTGTTCCTACCTCTGTTAGATAATGTGGTAAGAACCCCTGACCCTGCTCTTGTTAGCTGTGTGGCATCGGGCAAATTAATTAACCTCTCTGAGACCCAGTTAACTTCTGTCTAAAATGGAGATGGTGATGGTACCTCCTTGGTCAGGTTTTTGAGAGGCTTAATATCTGCAGAGCCTTAGGACGGCCCAGTGCATGGTGAGTCCCCAGGAACTGTTGCTGGCGGTAGGGATCATTCCAGTGCCTGCCTCTGTGAGTTACAAGGTTCCTTCTTGCTTATCTTGCCTCTCCCATTAGCCTGGGAGTTGTCAGCGGCCCAGACTGCAACCAGCCTGGATCCTTACAGGGAGGGGACATTCCATGAACCCACCTTTGATGACTGTGAGGCACTGCCATGCAAAGATAACATGTCACTGTGATGACGTCAAGATGTGCAGACTGTGGAAATCAGCAAGACTCCCGTTGTCTCTCATCCACTGTGAGGACTTGGGCAAATGACTCTTTCTCTTTGAGCCTCACTCTTCACATCTGTAATGTGGGGATAACACCCCTACCTTGGAGAGCAGATTCATATGAAGTCTCTGAAGCACCTAGCACCATCCTAGGTGTTTAAAAGACAGTGGTTTGGAAAGTTCCTGGAAAAAGTGATGGAGATGGTGAATAGCCTCCCACCTTCCCCAGGCCCTGCTTCTACTTCCTGAGGCCCCGTTCTAGTCCAAGGCAGTGATCCAGGCTCTAAAAGGCCCCAGCCTGCTCCCAAGCCCTCAGAGGCCTGGTCAAACAGAGTCATTGGAGTTTGGCTGTGAAAAAAATCATTTCCCACAAGGTGTGATTCATGGGACTTCAAAGCCCTACCTTTCCCAGGGTCACTAACATTGATAAGACACAAGTTGGGAGATGGCACAATTCAGAGGTGAAATGAATGTTCACGACAGGAAGGAAGACAATACAGATTGATCAGGCCAGAAGAATTAGAGAACACAGCATTCAGATTCAAAATTGTGGCACTATGTTGGCTGTGTGTCCCCAGTCTGCCATCCTCGAAACAAAGGTTGGCTGGAATGCTGGAATTACAGGCTGAGGACAGAGCAAGAATGGGGTGGTGGCATGTCACTCCTCTGACTTCAAGGTGGCTTTAAGTTTCCTAAACCTGTGAAAACAGCTGGTTCCTCCCTGATCCTCTAGAAGGGAGCTCAACAGCTGGCCTCATGGGTATGGTGTCTCCTCAAACTGCTGCTGTGGGAAGGCCTGCTACCCCTATGGCCACCTCCCTCAGCACAAGCTGAGGCCAATTCTGGCCTTTCCTTATTTAGAAAGAGTTGGGACTTAAATGTCAGTGGATGATGTTGGAGCCAGCTTAAACTGAAAAAAAGAGAGGAATGGGGAAAAAAACAAACAAAAAAAACCCCACCCAGTACTCAAGCCAAGCCAGGAGTGGGAGCAAAGCCCTTAGCATCCCATGACTCCTCCCCTGCCTTGCCCTGGGAAGGGAGCTGCATGTGTGTGTGCACAGGGGTGGGGGGTAGGGGGTGGGGGCAGGAAAAAGCCAGAGGTGGCGCTGACATCAGCTCACAGACTCTCAAAGAGGGACCCACGAGGCACCTGCTCCATTTTGCAGTATACCCAGTGGTCACACCAATGGCTCTGTCCTAGACAGACTAGGTTCAAACCCCAGCTCTTCCACTAACTAGCTCTGTGGCCATTGGCTTCTTCTTCAACCTCTCTGAGCCTCAGTTTCTTATCTGTAACATTGGAGTAATGATAAGTCCTCTAAGGGCTGAATTGGGCCATGCCTGTAGGACACTCAATAGGCAGCACTATTCAGCAAATGGAATCTCTGATTTCCACCCACTGCAAGGCTGCCCACCACCAACTTCCAGCAGGGTCATCTGTGCCCAAGGATGGTGAGAACACTGAGCCTTTATCTTTGATCTCAGATGTGAGCTTTGGTCTCTTGGGAACAAAAATCAAAAAGTTTAAATACTATAATTTTATTAGCCATGGACACTGGAGAGTTAGGGCAATCATCTGATGAGTGGGTTTAATTAATAATAGTAGTACTAATAGCAGCTTGTGTGTGTGCTGGTGTTGCTTAAGCACTTAACCTTTAACCCTGAGGTTTAATCCTCATGACACCCAGTGCATGGGTTTTACTGTTACCCCACTTTCCAGATGGGAAACGTACGCAGAGGCGGGTAGACAAATCAGAGCTGGGGGGTGGAATTGGGGCCAGGTGGGCTGTGTGGGGACTTCATGTGACCCACCTGGAGGGAGGACCACATGACGAGGGCACCCAAGCCATTCAGATGTGTCAGGAGCCCAGAGCTGGAACAGCAGGCCTTAGGCCCCGCAGCACTACTCTCAGCCCCACGGCCTCTGACAGTCTTTTGCATCTGTGTTTTGCTGTAGGAGGAATGTGTGCTCAGATGTGGGTCTGGCAGGAACTGGGCTCCTCCGGGGGGCACCTCAGCCTTCCCTTCCCTGTGGGTGCAGGCCTCAGGCAGGCAGCCATGCCTGGACCAGGGCCCAGGCCCTCCCCGCTGAGCCTGAGCCACCCTCTGCAGCACCTCCTCCTTTCAGGGTGACTTGCATGTGGGCTTCCCAGAGGCAGAGAGATGGTGAAGATGAATCCCATGAGGCCAACACAACCTGGGCAAGTTACCCAGGGAATGTTCTTAATAGTTGGTGCATTTTTTTCCAGCTGCCTCTTGAAAGGGGCTGCTCATTGGTCCTTACATCCTCTCCTGAACGTACAAGAATTGTCTCTAGAGCCTGACCCAGCTCGGCCCCCGGGCTCCGGGTAAACCCTGCCTGAATTTGCTTTCCCATTCCCTTCAAATTTTTGCAGGAGAGACAAGGCCTTGGTCTCTGAACCAGGGCAGTGCTAGGTTGTCTTTGAAAGGGTATGCTGGGATTTCCACTCTGGGGGAAGAAACATAATTTTCCTCTTCTTTCCTGCTAAATTCCTCTTGCTTGTCTAATAATCAAATTGACATGAGACAGATTAATATGAGGAAATGACCAAATTTATTACATACACACGTACAGGGGTTCCATAAGAATAGGGGACCCAAGATACATTGTATAGTTGACACTTGTATGCCATTCTGGACTCAGGAGAGGGAGGCAGGAGTCTGGGACTTCAAAGGGAAAGCAGGCAATTCACAAGTAGGTGAGAAGGAGCAACATGTAGTAAACATATTCTTTCTGGGCCACCCAGAAACAAGGAGACACAGAGGGGAGTCTAACACATAGATTTTGCAGGTTCCTCTCAGTTTGCCACACTTAGATTACATTATGCTAAGGTGATAGCTCCCTTGATTTAAGCAGGTACTTCTATCTGAATCCCTTAGGCAGAAGAGAGGGTCAACATTTCCTTTTGAGCCTTTCTTTTGTTTCTTAAAAATAACCAGTTTAAAATAATCCATATCCCCCAAAAGTCCCATTTCAGGGTGGCAAATGCTGGTGCCCCTCACCACCATGTCTCCTCCAGCATCCACAGCACTGGCTCACTGAGGACCCGTTGGCAGTCCTTCCCTGGCTACCCAGGCAGCCTCTGCCCTGGGCTCTCCAAACACCTGCAGTTCGTCATTCCTCACATTACATCCTCATCACAGACACCAGGCTCGAAGTTCACCGTGGCCTCTGAGTCAGACCCAAGTCCAGCTCTCCTCCACTCAGCCCACAGCCACCTGTCCCGGCTGCGAACCATGTATCAGTCAGCATTCCTTGTAGAAAATGCCTTAGGAGGGCAGAGAGAGAGGGAAGAGAGAGAGAGAGAAAGAGGAAGATTGATTTAGTAAGGGAAATGGGGACTTACAAAATCACCAGCAGGCTAGACAAATGGAAGTCAGGGACTGCTGCTAGGCTTGTGACCTAAGGTCATGCCTGCACAGCTGTGAGCCTGACACCAAGAAACAGTTGCTGCCCAGGGAGCTGGGACAAGACCAGAATATGCCAGTTGCTGCAACTCCTCGTGTTAAATGGAGCCCACTCACCTGCCAATGCCACTGCAGAGGAAATGGCCCCTGGCTCCCTGCCACCTTCTAGAGCTCATGGTAATGCCTCTTGTGTTGGCAAAACTTAAACTACAGCCAGTATCCCGGCAGCATGGTACTCTAAGAAATGCCACTTTTATCCTTTCTAGCTCCTGTGATACAGAAGGAACACAGAAGGGGGTGGACATTGTTGCCAAGTGCCTACAGAAAAAGTCCAGCAATCCCCTCCACCTTCTTGAATCCATTCAAACTTCAGCTGGGCCTGCAGTCCTGGCCTGGTTTTAGTCCCATCTGAGCCTGTGGTCACTGCCCAGACTCCTGCCCCAAACTCAGCCTGTGCTGGATTGTCCTCACAGTCCTCAGTCAGGGTGGAGGACCACTCCCAGCCCCCTCCATTCCCCACCTCTCAACCAGCTCCTTAAACTGAGGTCTTCCTAACCCTAACCTAGTCCGTGGGCCTTCCTGGGGCTCCTTTGTCATGGAACCAAATCCAAAGGCAGGCTGTTACTGGAGAGCACAGCCCAGGCATCGGAAAGCTCAGAAAACCTAGGTTTCAGCCTTGTACACATCGTGTGCCTTCTCTGAGCCTAGTTCTCAAGAGGAAATTTATCTCATTGTGAGATTCTGAAATTTCCAAATATCCTTGCATATATATGAATGACATGGTTTCACATAAACACATACACATGCAAGGTCCCCAGAGAGCTTCCCACACCTTTGCTGGGTCAATCCAGAGTCACTGGCCAACTCACTTAAAAAGAGCATGGGAAGTACGAATAGTGCGGGGGAGGTTCAGCAGAAGCAGGAGGCGGACAGGCCGAGAATTGCCCTATTGTCAACCCGCCTTCCGCCTGACAATACATCCCCCCACCTGACAACCCATCTTCCCACCTAACAACCCCTCCCCTCACCTGAAAACCCACCCCCACCTGACAACACCTCCCCCACCTAACAACCCCTCCCCCCACCTGAAAACCCGCCCCTCACCTGACAACCCATCTTCCCACCTAACAATTCACCCCCCACCAAGGCCCTGTGGCTTCAGGGCCTTTGGGCTGAGGACACCTGTTGAGGACAGGCTTGGGGGAGGACAGATGAAGCTGAGGGTAGAGGAGGTTTAGAGAGAAACTGAGCAGGTAATAGCAGGAGTGAAAAACTTGGACCACATGGGAGGAAAAGTCTGAGCTGGGCTGGACCTGGGGCCTCGGGCCCCTGTGCCCCTGCTATGGCTTCCTTAGCAGCTCCTTTAGCTAATCCCTCCTAGAGCAGTTGAAGCTACAGCCATGCCAATGACCTTGAGGCGGCACATCCAGCTTAATCCGCATCAGTGTCACAGTGAAGGCCTTGCTGTTCCTGGGGGATATTTATAACCTGCCCGCCTGGCCCCAGTACCTGGAGGCCGCCTGGAAACTAGGCCACAGGAGCCACAGGAGGAAGACAGCCCTGCCCCCTACCCCCTGGCCCCTGGCCTCCCAGCCTGGGAAGGTCCCAGGGAGTGAGGCCCAAGTTATAGGGACCAAGGAGAGAGAGCCACTCCGCCCCAGCTAGAAAACTTGTCCTAACCCCTGGGTGAGTGGGGTTTCCAGAAAGGGCTTCATGTGCCCATAAGGAGGTTGTCTCTGAGCTGTGTCTCCTGCCAACACAGAATGAGTGGCCCCTGGCGCACGCCCCAGCTGTGTGCACCTTCCCCAAGACTCTCCTCCTCCTCAGCGGTCACACTGCGCAAGAGCTCCCAGTGCCTGGGGGCAAGTCCACACATTGAGTACAGGGGCCAAGGCCTTCACCCATACCACCTTCCACCCGTTTCACACGGATGTGTGGTCGGTCACTAAGGACCCACACCACTTGGGGTCCAGTGTGGGCTCCACTACTCTCTGCATGACCTTGAGTAATTCTATGGGAGACTTTCTGTCCCGGTGTTCTCACCTATACAATGGAGTTAAGAATATGGACTCCATGAATAAAAGGCTCAGCATGGTGCTTGGCAAGGTTTCCTTCTGGCCCGGCCTCCCTCTCTCCTTCCTGCCCCCACACTGAGTTGGCCCCGTTGCTCTCCCTATGCGCTCTCTCTTTCCTCTTCCCCCCATTCAAATGCCAGAACTTCTTTCAAGTTTTACCTCCTTCTCTGGCCATTTTGGGGGGCTCTACACTGCCTCCCTTCTCTAATCCCCTAGGCCTGACCCCCAACATGATTCCTTTGAGTAAATCTAGTGTCCGGACCCTGAAGCATGGCTCTGCCCGGCTCACCTCTCCTATTACCTCAGGTGCATGGAGTCCAGCTTCATGCTGGTGGCCAGCAGAGAAGCCAATCAGACCTGCCCTTGCTAGGTCTTGTCCTCTGCTCCAGGCAGGCATCTGTGTTCCTGAGATGAGGGGCAGTGTGACCTGGCCCCCAACAGACAGGCGTGCGCATATGCGCATACACAAACATACATGCACATGCACACATATGCACACACACACACACACACACTGTGCTTATGCCCTGTAAGGTACAACCTAGTTGTTTCCCCAGAAATACCTACGTTCCCATTAATGACAATCAAAATGCATTTTCCCCAAGCCCAGCCATTTTCTCGGCTTTTCAGTCCAACAGAGGAACAGGCCAGCATGTCTCCCCTCCCGCTGGGAAGTGGGGCACGACCAGGAGGCCAGATGGGGCTTGGGCAGGCTGTGTAAGGGTACAACCCCTCGTCCCCCAGAAAAGGGCAAGCTGGATGACATCCAAGGGGGCACCAGGTCACATGCCCCCAGGGACAAGGGCCCACCAAGGGGGTGGGGAAGAGTGATCTTGCTGATGCACTGCAGCCTTGTCTGGAGGTAGAAAGAAGTACCTGAGTGTCATTATTTTTCTTCCTTTGAAGGCTGTCAGACAGCAGGTGAGTCTTTCTGACCCCAGCACTGTTAACACCCCTCGTTCCCAGGCCACGCTCAGCCCTGTGCATCACATAGCTCTGCTGACACTCCCCCACCTCCCACTGCACTCACCAGGCTGGGCTCCCAGGAGTGCCCTGGTTCTCAGGATCTGCCATAATGCAGGGCTCTTCTCCCATCTCCTCTCCTGCCTCCCCTGGTGATCACCTCACTTTCTGGGATGCTCCCTAGGCAGAGGCAACATCGCTTATCCCACAGAAGCCACCTTTGGTAGGGGAGCCTCTTTCTCCTATGAGTTGGGGCCCCTAGGGGTAGGGGAGGAAGGGGTCCAGCAGGGGCAGGGAGGGAGCATTTCCTTTGCATTCATTGTCCTCCGTGGGTGACAGAGGGCCACTGACACCAGCCTGAGTGCTCAGTCCTTTCTAGCCTCCAAGTTGGTCAGCCCCAGAATGGATGAGGAGGGAAGGCCCCCCCTGCAGCCCCCTCACTGGAACCTGAGCCCTTTCCCTCAGCCCTCATTTCTCTCCTGGCTCTGGTCTAAGATGGCTTGGGAAGGACCCTCACACTAGCATTTGTGACTGAGAACCAAGCATTAACCCCTCTCTACCTTTCTGTGTTCATCATTCCCAAGGAAAATATCTTCTCAAAGGAACATTTGTTTCATGGAGGGAGCCCAGGCCAGAGGAGAGGGGGGACGAGAGAAGCCTTATAAATCCAGCCAGGCACCAGTCTGCGCACTCCAGCCACACACACGGTTAAATCCGGGCAGTCCTTCACTGAACAGCACAGGTTATGCAGATACCAGTGGGTACTTACACAGCCCAGCCCAGCTAACACAGCCTTCCACACCTGCATTTGCTTTGTTGCCCTTCTTAGCAAGGGAGCCATATAAGGCGGTTTAACCCTCTTTCATGTGGGTGGGAACTGAGCCCCCAAGTGACTAGATGTTCAGGGTCTCGCAGTCTGGAAAGATGTATCAGATACCACTGGTGCCTCACCCAGATTTCCTTCACCAGCTGGCACCCACCCCAAGATACTCATGGCTCATAACTGCACCTTCTCCAATGGGTTGTCCTTAGTTGCCAGGACAAAGGCCACTTGCTTGGGAGATGTCCAGGAGTCCATCATATCCCTCCCCTGGAATGGCCCTTAGCTAATGAGGCTGGTGTCAAGACATAAAAGCCAGTCCTTTTGTCTTAAGACAGAACAAATTCTGCTGGGCTATTCATGCTCCAAAAGTCCCCATGGGAGCAGGCTGAAGTTAGACCTCACCTGAAGTGGCATCTTGGCCTAGATTCCTCTTATCCTGCCTTCTCTTGTTCCCTCTCACTCCCTCAGTTTCTCCTGAGTGACCTCTCAACAAATCACACACACCCACTCCCCCCACGCACACATGCACACATGAGTCCCCACCTCAGACTTTGCTTCTAGGAAACCAGAAGGACTAGAGTACAGGACTTCTGATCCCAAATCTGCTTCCTCTTGATGCTTTCCCTGGGGCAACCTGTGGGTATGTGTTGTGATGAGAACCTGGCTTTCCTAACACCTTCCCCATAAACTTGAACCCCTGTGCCTCCCACCTCCCACTGCTACTCCCTCTCTCCCCTCCCCCACCCCAGGCTTTGGCAGCCAACACCAAGACACTCCTGTCCGCCATCTTCAGTGGGCCTCCAGATCGCTACCCAGTGCCCTGCCTTGTTAAGCAGAGCAGATGGCAGTTAACTGCATGATATGGAAATATCTGACCCTAATTATTTCAGGGACGAGGCCAGGGAGCATTAATAAATGATGAGGGAGTTTTTCTGGAGGCTCCTCAGCTGGCCCGCACCAGCCTTCAGAAGGCTGGGGAGTGAAGGGGACCTTTCCCCACGCAGAGTTCAGAAGCTGGGGCAGTCATACAAGAGGAGGTACCCAGGGAGGTGCTACGGATTGACCAGGGGAAGTCAAGACACTCTTCCAGTCACAGGAATACATGAGTGTTAAGGCCACTGCCCTTACCTTGCAGACAAGCAGAAAGCAGACAGCGGTGGTCCCTGGGATGTTCCCTCATGAATAATTGATTGGGGAAAGCAATACATGAATTAATTCCAGGAGAAACCCCATCACTCCCATTTTCACTCCCATACCTGCCTCCCCGTCCTCATCTCATTCCAAACAGCAGGTAGATTTTCCGTTTTCCCCAGATTACTAAATCTCCTCCCTGCCTCACCCTGAGGTGGCCACCATGGGGTTATGCCCATGGGGAGCAGAGTCAGATGCCAAGAAGATAGAGATCTGAGCTGCTCAGGGTCTGCTCTTTGCTTGCACAGTGTGTCTTTTTCTAGCAACATAACACAACAAAGCCTGGAAGAAAAACAAAAAAATTTTACTCACACGCACAAACACACACACACACACACACACACACACTTAAACAAACAGGGACTCCCATACTTTGAAAACTTAAATGTGAGCATTGATATTTACTGGGGGAGAGGTGTTTGCTTCCAAAAAGGATTTGCAACAAGGCTTTTTTAAACAGTGAGCAACCAAAGTGCATTGAACATGGGGTTTGATTTATGAAAATAGGATTTACCTGAAATTTTTCAGAAGCTCGTGCACTGTAGGGATGTTGATGTGTGTTTATAAATATGCTGAACTTGTCAGTGCCTCTCTTCATCTAGTTGGGGACAGGAGCAGGCATTTCCGATGGCAGTCTTCCCCAGACTCGAGTGACTACAAGCTTAAGAAATATGGTCACAGGGTGGGTTCCTTGCCAGGACTACAAATACCAGTTCCTTCTTCACCTCCAGCTAGCAAAGCGGAGACTAAACACTTCATCCAAGACTGCCGCAGACCCGGGGCTATTACCCTCCGAGAGTCCCCCCCCATCTCTGAATGCTCTCCCAGCCCTGCAATGGTTCAGCCTCCCATGGATGTTTCGAAGGGAGTAGCTGGAAAAGAGCTTATTAATCATTTCAACCAACTCCCTCTCTTGATAGAAGAAAAAATAAGGCAGTGGCCTGTGCCAAGCCCAACGCCCACCTGGCTTACACCTTTAATGCCACTACCCCGCCATCCCCATAGCGCATGGTGGGGCCAAAACCAGTGAAGAAGGCTTCTGGGGAGCCCACCTTGCTGCCCAGGCTCCTCCAGCCCCATGCCTGCCCCTCTCATTTCTCTGCCTTGCCTCCTTTTCTTTCTCTAGGTGACAGGTGTGTCCTTTGAGCTTTAGCTTGCCTATGACACTCTCTTGGATGAGATTTGAACTCACTCCCTGGAAAATAACCTTATCTTCTTATTAATACCTCACCCTTCATAGCCAACTGTCATCTTAGCTATTATCTGGGGCCCACAAGACTGTCCTGCTACACCCTTCGAGGGACTGAACACCCAGTGACCTGAAGACAGAACAAGAAGTTAAGATTCAGGTCTCTTCTCATTTTCATTCTAGACTTTGTTCCAGTAGACAAACACACTTCTTGAAATCTAAGTTCCCCTTTTAAAAAATACAGCGATAAAGCTGATCATAATAGCAAATACTTATTAAAAATAACAGCTGACACATATGGCACCTACCATGTGACAGGCAGTGTTATAAGCCCCTTACATATATGTTAAAGGAGGTACTGTCATAACCATCCCCACACCCAAGAGACTTAGAGAAACTAAGTAACCTCTAGAGTGATATCAGGGCTCTTCAGGGCCTTCTAGCTGATGATGGGATGGTGGGGCTCATTTCCTCTTGGGCCTGGGAAGTTGGTGGGCCACATTTACCTCCTATGCTCCCCTACCCTTCTTTCCTCCCCACAGTGCTGGGGTGAGAGGACAGCAGACACCACAGAAAGTTTCCCAACCCAAGTCCTCACCCAGAGCTGGTTTTCCTAGTCAGATGGTGATCTCCCTGGATGCAGAATCTGCCCATGCTCATGGATCTAAGAAGGCAGAATAGATCTGGTTAACCAGGGCTGCCTGGAGGGGTGGGTCCAAGAACCCCTCTTCCAGTCTGTGTATGAATTCCTGGCCACTATTACTCAGGATAATGCCAGTGTTCCTTGGTACACATACTGATCAGAGAATTCTAGTATCAGATAAGAGAGACTAGGCTGGATGGCCTCTAAGGTACTTCCTGCGCTAGTCCTGTGATTCTAGGACACAATACAGTGGACCTTTGAACAACAGAGGTCAGAAATGCACAGGCCCACTTATATGGGGAAGTTTTTCAATAAATATATACTAGGCCCTCTGTATCTCTGGATTCTGTTTTTGATCTGTGGTTGGAAGTCCATGGATATGGAAGGAAGACTGTATGCATTGCTCTATGTTGTTTTATGTATTGAGAATCTACAGATTTGGATATTCAAGGGGGGTCCTGGAACCAATCCCCCACAGATATTGAGGGACAACTGTAGTTAAGTTTTCTGGGAGTCAAATGTCCTATGTGGATTTTTATGTGGGGAGTGTTTGGGTGGCACCCTTAACTCCCATGTTGTTCAAGGGTTAATGCTATAGGATGATGATGATGTTGATGATGATGATGATGATATAATTGATTACAATGTGCTCAGTGGTGCATATAATTAATATAATGAAGAATGTTAGCACTTCCATTTATTTAGTTATATGTGTTATACATTTAATTACTTAGTGCTTCTCAGTTTATAAATACACAGCCCCCCTGAGCTAAATCTTTCTCACTGCTGTTTTACAAATGAAGGGACTGAGGCTACAAACTAAAGTACACCTACTCTCACTATGATGAGTTGGGCAGCCCCCTCAATGTGGGTTGCTGAAGTAGCCTCCTGTATGCACCCACCCACCCTTTTTGCTCACTCTTTTGGCTGTTCCTCACAAGCCCTCAGAACCACATTCACTCAAACTCCAAAGCTGGAGTTTGCTCTTCAGGCTTTCTCTTCCTCAGAAAAAACAGCCAGTCTTAACTGATCCTGGTTGGACTCAAAGAAAATCTCTTCCCCTTTGAAGACCTTAGTTGCTTTCTCTGACAAGTGAAGCATGGAGGCTCAGGAACCTTGAAGAGCACCATGAATTCTCCTGGCTATGACAGCCACCTTGGACTGGTTGGTTTTCTGACCAACCCATCGTTATTCAGGCAGTGTGTTCCTCAGACAGAGGGACCAGGAGAGATGCGTGAAAAACACACTTGTCTTCCTCAGTCAAAGACGAGTTCCTCAGGGAGACTTGTGAAGACCTCAAGGCCACGGGCCAAGTTCTTTCATTTCTCATGACATGGGGCAGAGTGTCTTCTCTTCAGCAAGTCACTAAATGTGAATTGTTTTGGTTTCTGCCTCTCTCACACTGCTACTGTCCTCTGCCTTCTAAGTTCATGGCCCATATATTGGGATTCAGGACTTTAGGAATGAAAGGAATTTTCTGGGTTTCATGTCAATTCCCATACAGGCAATTGGGCTTATAGAAGGCTTACTTAGCCTTGTCATTTACCAGGACTGTGACCTTTGACACACAGGTTTGTTTATCCTCTTTTTGCTTCAGTTTACTCATCTGAAAAGTGGGTGTCCTACCACATGCCACGGGCTTAGTGAGGACTAATTGGCATAGCACTTATGAGGTGCTGAGTAGGAACTGTGTGGAGAAACCCAAGTTCCCCTTTCCCTAACACAAAGGCCCATCTAAAGTGCTAAGAACCTTCCTCTTCAAGGAATAATCAAGAAAGGTTGGCAGGGCCCCATCTCCTGGGCTCCAATCTTTCATCACAGGTGCCATGGGTCCATCTGCTCACCCAGTACCCTTGGAATATTTCATAAGGCCAGGTCTCAGCGCCCCTCCTCTATTCCCCTCCCCCTGGGCTCCAGCTTCACCCCACCCTCGATATCCAGGGGGTTGTCATGGCTGACCGAGGAGCCATGATCATTTTTAGAAGGCCAGTGGCTCATCATCTCCTCCTGCACCTTGATCCAGTGGGCCAGGCTCAGCTCCTCAGTTGAGGAGGCCAGGACCTGGGAGGGGTGATAGGCAGGACCTGGCTGTAGGATATTTATAGGGGGTCTGAAGCCAGGCTCCTTGACTTGCATTGACCCTGAGTTAAAAAGTCAGAGTGACAAGGAGCAAAAGCCCCAAACAGGAAGGAAGAGTGCCCAGAGGCCAAAATACAGGCTTTCCTCCCTAGAGTCCCAGCCCTGCCTTCTTATGTTGACAGCCACGTTTGCTACTGCTGCCTCTCCTGCCATGACTCCCTCATGGGACACAAGAGTGGAGAAGAAAGGAAAGAAAAAAACAGGGGACTGCTCCCTCATGCTCTGTTTTTCAGGGGTTCCTTATTCCTTTGCTCTAACCAGCACTGGAGAGTTTCTTCTGCATCTCTCCATCTGTCCCCAGTGCACACTTCTGGGTTTCAGGCTGTGCTGAGTTCTGCTCAGGGGAGATCTATGGAAAAAATATGCTCAACTCACCACCAGTTTGGTGGCACTTGGAATCCTGGCTCTCCCCCATCCCCCAATTTACTTGCTGGTACTTACTCTTCAGAGACAGCAAATAGCTGCATCGTGCACTATGTTCAGGTTTATAGTCAGTGGGAGAGAGAAGCGGCCATGTGTTCACCTCATCTTATCTGGAATAGAACACAATAAGATTTTAAAACCCTATCAAGTTATACACTCGTTGTCCTTCTCCTCCCTCCAAGAGAAAGGACACAAGCTCCAGCTGAATGTCTCATTGTCCTGCATCCCCATGAAAACACAATCACACCTATTCACTTATCCGCTCATTTAACAAATGTTTCCTGAGCACCAGCTCTGGGCTAGGTCTCTCCTAGACACTGAGAGAACAGCAATGGAGAGCAGACAAAGCCACTATCAGACAAGGCATTCAGAATACACACAAATAAGTAAACATACAATACGTAGGTGATAAGTACTATTATGAAAAATGAAGCAAGATGAAAGGATGGGAGTGCTTTTTTATATATTAAAAAGTACACAGGCAGAGCCTCTCTGAATAGGTAATAAAATCTGAGGAAAAAGTAGAAAAATAGTGGAGCTCTCTAAATATCTAAGGCAGAAGTGTTCCAGGAAGAAGGAATTGCCAAGACCCCTTGAGGGCTGAGAGAGCATGTCTGGCACACCTGAGGAAGAGCCAGGAGGCCCCTGTGAGCCCGGAGCACTGGGCAAAGAGGATCACAGTTGAGGTTGGGGTTGGGGGGGAGGCAGGTGCCCTGGGATCATGTATACCATTCTCAGGACTTTGGGGAATGTGAAGTTTGACACAGAGGAGTGACATTATATGACATAATTTAACAGGATCAGTCTCACCGCTGTTTGAAGAATAGATTGGGGTAGAGGAGTAGGGTCCAAGAAGGAAGCAGAGAAGACATCTAGAAGGCTAATTCAGAAAAGAGAAACTCATGTATTGGTTCAGAGCAATTTCAATGAAGGAAGTTAGAAATGGTTGGGTTCTGAATGCATGTTGAAGGTAGAGTGGACACGAGTTGTTGACAGAAAGAGTTTGGGTAGAAAGAGGTGAAAGGTCAATTTGGAGTTTCTGTGGACACCATCCAGCAATCATCCAGCTGACCAAGGAATCTCCAGCCCAACATCCTGACATCATGATATTCAGCCACTTAATGAATACTCAGAGTGAGATGGTTCACTGCAGCACACAATAGCTTTATCAGTCAACCTTTAAAGTTTTTTTCTTACACACACTAAAATCCCATGCCCCTTTCTCTTTCTCTCACTGCTCCTAAAGCAATGCAAGGCCGGTCTCCACAAGCTCTCACAGTCCTCCAGATGCCTGGCAGAGAGGGGCCTGGCCTCTCCCTTGGCTCACATCCCCCATCAGTGCAGTTTTCAGACTCTCCGGACAGGAACACATCCAAAGGGGAAACAGCTTCAGGTCTTCTACTAAGTAAAAGGGCCAGAGACTGATTGCCTTAGCACAGATTTTAATAAATGATTCATATTCAGACCACAGATCTAAATTTGGCTCTAAACTCCATTCTTTTTTCCAGGTGAAGGGTGCGTGGGGCGGGTAGAGATTAAAGAGCTGGCTTAGATTCTGCTTCTTTACCACTGAGGAAATCAAATCAATTAGAAAAGCATTTCCTTAGACACTTCCTCCAAATCTCCCCACCTATCAGCATCCACGTCCACACTCTCTGCTTTCCTACCCGTTATAGTAAATAAACCACCTGCGCTCCTATCTGAGCCAATCCCTCCACTTTCCTACTGTATCCCACCCCTTCTCACATATTCAAGAACATTGAAAATTTGAGAAAACAATGGAGCAGAACTAATGTTGTTAAAAAGGAATTCAAGAACCCTTTATAGAAATAAGAGAAAACCTAAATTTATGTAAAGGCCAACCATGAGCCTGAGGAAATTGACTGAGAATGATCAACTCAGAGACATAGCCAATAAAACTGATAGACTTTAGAAACAAAGAAGCAATACTCAAGGCCTTTAGTTACAATACTCATAATATGTACAAGAGTATAAAAAATATATTGGCATCAGGATAGTCAAGAGCAACCTGAAACTAAGAAAAGAGTAGAGCATTATTTTCAAGGAACTTAAAAAGGAAATAAATTGTGAGCCAAGGACTTTATATGCAACAAAGCTATCATTCAATTATCAAGACTATGGAAAAGCAAATTATATATGCAAAGAATGAGAGAATTCTGTACACATGAGCCCTTCTTGGATAATCTGCTGGAGCATACAATCTATCCAATCAAAAGATGACTTGGGGGAAATTCTGGCAAAAAAACGATGGTGAGCATTCAGTGCATTTAAATGGAGATCTAAATTTTAAACAAGGAGCATGGACAAAGGTAAAAAATAATTTGTAAATGTCATATATTCTGACAAAGTAGAAAGAATGTAATTTAAAAAATTTAAATTTGAGCCAAGAAAGAAGACAGAAAAAGGAAAGTAGAATTAGATCATTGTTGCACAGGGAACAGGCAGGAAATAAATGACACCATTTAGAATCAACAATCCATGTAGTGAAAAGTTAAATAAGAAAGGAAATAGGGATATTTTAAAAGACATCAAAGAAAATATAACTAAATATGAGAATAAGAATGTACACTTTTTTAAATATCAAAGAAAAATTTTAAAGAGCAAAAAAGACTATATAGAGAAAAAATAATAATATAGATTAATTTATAATATAAAATAATACAAGGAGTAGACATGCAATATATCAGTCATATCAATAAATCTGAGTGAGATTAACTTTCCTAGTAAGAGAAACAGCTTTTCAAAACTTCAATCTCTTCTTCATACAGGAGAAACATTTAAAACAAAGTAATTCAAAAGCAGATGGAAAACTAAAAGCAGATGGAGGAAGTTATGACAGCTAAATAGAACAACTCTAAAGCAAGGCTGACAACCCTAATATTAGATAATAGGTTTTAGGCCAACAAAAAACAAACAAAAAAACAAAACATCAAACAAGACAAAAATATATTATAATGCAAAACCATAATCTACAATAAAACATATTAGTTATTAATATCTATGTGCCAGATTGCATAGAAACCACCTACCTATAAAATAGAAATTACAGCAATGCAAGAACAAGCAGATAGACACACTAGTAGGAACAGTTACATACCACTCTCAGGTCAAGAAGGGAACATGAATGAACAATAAGTATGGAAAGAGAAGACTTAACCATCACCAATGATATATTATATTTCATAAATATGTATTAAATACTACACCCTTTAATAAAGAATATACTTTCTTCTTGAGAAGACAAGAAACATCCATTGAAATTGATCACATATAATATCATTAAAAAATCAGTAGTTTCAATAGTAAGAATATGGGATTGTCTGATCACAATGCAGTAAAAGTATAAATTAAAAGCAAAATTTAAAAATGCCTTTCCAAAAATGGAGAAAAGAGGCCTGGCTTCAGTTTCCCACCTAAATTAACAACAACAAAATATTTTAATAAAATGTATGAGGCAAGGGTTTTCAAGAAACCAGACATCAAGTCATGAAGGACAGTGATCCTAAAGAAATAGCAATAAAAACAATCTAAAATAAAACTCACAGAAAAAATAATAAAAAATAAAAAGAACATCAGTGAGCTGCAGGACAACTTCATGCTGCCTGTTGCACATATAATTAGAGTCCCCAAAAGAGAGAACAGAAAGGGACAGAAAAAAAAATTTGACTTAAAAAAAAGAAACTCTTACTTTTTGATACAACATCGATGAACCTGGAGAATATAGTGCTAAGTGTGATAAACCAGTCAGTGAAAGACAAATACCATATGATCTCACTTATATCTGGAATCTAATGAACAAAGTAAACTAACAAACAAAATAGAAACAGAAGCACAGATACATGGAACAGACTAACAGTTGTTGGAGGGAAGTGGGGAGGGGGTACTGCAACCCAAAGGGTAAAGGGAAGAGCCAAAGAACATATATTCAAGACCCATGGACATGAACAACTGTGTGGTGATGGCCTGAGGGGTGGGGAGTAGGGGCTGGGGTGGAGGGGAGAAAATGGGTAAAAGGTGAGGACAACTGTAATAGTATAAAAAATAAAAAATTAAGTAAAATAAGGGACAGTAAAAATACTCAAAATATAATAAACATTATTAACTCACAGACCCAAGAACCTCACCATGCACAAGAAATACAAAGAAAACCATGCTAAACCAAATCATAATAAATTTACTGAAAACCAGTGATAAAGACAAAACCTTAAAAGCAACCAAAGAAAATGACACCTTACCTAATGAGGAACAAAGACAAGGATACTAGCAGATTTCTAGTCAGAAACAATGTAAGCAAGAAGACTGTGAAGCAACATCTTTAAAGTACTAAAAGAAGTAAACTGCCAACCTAGAATTCAATACCTAGTAAAAGTATATTTCAAAACTAATGCAGATAAAGACTTTTTTAGACATGCAAAGCTGAAAGAATTTGTGTCCTGCAAAACTACACTACAAGATGTGTTAAAAGAAATCCATCAAGCAGAGAAAAATAATACCAGATGGAAATACAAAACTATACAGTGTAATTTTTTTAAAAACACTGAAATTATAGCTATATAAATTTTCTAATCCATATAGTTACACACACATAAATGTAAAAGTGAAATGTATGACATAAAGCTGTGAGATGATTCATGGAAAAATACTATTGTAAGATTCTTATACTATGTATAAAATAGTATAAATCACTTGAAGGTAGATTGTAATAATTTAATGGTGTATACTATAAATCCTAATGCAACCACTAAAATAGCAAAACAAAGAGCAATAGATTATAATCCAATAAAGAAAAGAAAATGGAGTAAAAACATTTCAACTAATTAAAAAGAAGGCAAAAAGAGAAAAATAAAAATCAAGGGCATATGGTCAAATAGAAAACAGCCTGAAAGATGGTATACTTAAACCTAACCATATCAGTAATCACATTACAAGTAAAGAGTCTAAATATCTCAATAAAAAGGCAGAGACTGTTAACATGGATAAAAAAGCAAACCCCGCCATTGCTGCCTGCACAGACTCACTTTAAATGTAAAGACACATATAAGTTAAGGTAAAGGAATAGGAAAGATATACTCTGCAAAGACTAATTTTTAAAAAGCTGGAGTGGCTATAGTAATATGAAACAAAGCCAGTTTCAGAAATTAATAATGTAAGTTCATAATGATAAATCTCATAATAATCAGTTGAGAGAATATAACAATCCCAAGTGTCTACATACCTAATAAGAGTTTCAAAATATATGAAGTTAAAACTGATAGACAAATCTACAGTTGTGGTTGAAAATTTTAATGTCCCATTCTCAATAACTGATACAACAAACAGACAGAAAATCAGTAAGAATATAAAAGATTTGAACACAATCAACCAATTTGAATTAATGGATATTTATAGAACACTCAATTCAGCAACAGCAGAATATGTATTATCATCAAGTGCACACAAAACATTTGCCAGATATTCTGGGCCACAAGTAAAGTCACAATACATTTAAAATACTTCATGTCATATAAAAATATGTTTTCTGAACACAAGAGAATTAAAGTAGAAATCAGAAACAAAAAAATTATTGAACATCTTCGTGTATCTGGAAACTAAGTAACATACTTCTAAATAAGCTACAAATCAAAGACAAAACCAAAAAGGGAAATTAAAAATATTTTTAACTGAATGAGAATTAGAGTAAAAAATTATCAGAACTTGTGAGATGCTGCTCAAGTATTATCCGAAGGGAAATTTATAGCAGTAGACATCTAAAATAGAAAAGAATCATAAAAAAACTCCTATGTAAACTAATGAAGAAAAAATAGAAAAACTCCCACAAATTATCATCATTAATATAAAAAATAACAGAGAAGATATCGTTACATATTCCATGAATATTTAGAAATATAATAGGGAACTATTTTGAAAAATTTTTCTAAATAACTGTGACAACTTTGATAAAATGGGTAAACACATTGAAAGACACAAACTCCCAAAACTTATGTCATGACCAGGTGGGATTTATTCCAAAAAAACATGGTTGGTTTAACAATTAAAATAATTAATCAATATAATTTACCACAAAAAGAAACCAAAAATAAAAGCTATGCGATCATCTCTATGGATTCAGAAATAATTTGGAAAAATAAAACAATATCCATTCTTAAATAAAACTATCAGCAAAGTAGGAATGAAAAGGAACTTCCTCAACCCAATAACAAGCATTTTTGGAAAACCTACAAATATCATTATACCTAATAGTGAAAGACTAAATACTTTCCCCAGAAGAGAAGAAAAAAGATAAGGAAGTTTGCACTGACTATTTCTATTCAATATTTATTGAAGATTCTAGTTAGAGCAACAAGGCAAGAGGAAAAAATAAAAAGCATCAATATTGTAAAGAAAAGAGTAAAACTGTCTTCATTTTCAGAAGACTTAATTGTCTATGCAGAAATTTCTATGGAATTCACAAAAATGTTACTAGAACTAATAAGTGAATTTAACAAGTTTGCATGATATGAGAGAGTAGACAAAAATCAATTTTATTTCTATATATTAGCAATGAACAAGAAATTAAAATTAAATAAATACCATTTACAATAGCATCAGAAATGTAAAATATATAGGAATAAACCAGACAAAGGATATGCAACACCTATACACTGAAGCCTATAAGTCATTGGTGAGAAGAAATTAAAATAGATATAAGTAGATAAAGAGATATGTCATGTTCACAATCTAGAAAACTCAATATTGTCAAGATGCAAATTCTCAAATTTATCATTAGATTCAATACACTCTGAACCAAAATGTCAGCAGGATTTTGTAAAATTAACAAGCTGACCTTAAAATCCACATGGGAATCAAAGGGCCCAGAATAGTCAAAACAACTTTGAAAAAGAAGAATAAAGTGTGAAGATTCATGCTACCTGATTTGAAGACTTATTAAAGTTACAGTAATCAGGACAGTACTGACACAAACACAGGCAACTAAATAAATCAATGGAACAGAATAGAAAATCTAGAAGTCAGCCTATGTATATATGGACAATTTACAGAGGTGCAATGACAATTCAGTGGGAGAAAGAATAGCCTTTCAACAAATAGTCCTGAAGCAACTGGATATCCATGTGCAAAGCAATGATAATTTTCCACCCATACTTTGCACCATATTCAAAAATTAACTTAAAATAAATTGCACAACTAAATATAAAATCTTAAAGCATAAAATTTCTAAAGACAAAATAAAAATCATTTGCAGTCTTGAGTTAGGCAAAGATTTTTCAAATATGATACCAAAATCATGACCCATGAAACAAAAAATTGATAAATTAGACTTCATGAAAATTTTTAAAATCCTGTTCTTCATATTATTCAAGAAAAAAAAAAGCTATAAAAATCAATAAGTGTGATATGCCAAATAAAATGAAGGATAAAAACCACATGGTTATATTGATAGATACAGAAAAAACACTTGATAAAATCCAGCACCCATTTATGATAAAATCTTTCAGCAAAGTGGGATTAGAGGAAACATACTTAAACATAATAAAGGCCATATATGACAAGCCCTTTTCCAGTATCATACTCAATAAGCAAAAACTACCAGAATTCCTCTTAGGATCGGGAACAAAACAGGGATGTCCATTTTCACCTCTCTTATTCAAAATAGCACTGGAAGTCCTAGCCATAGCTGTTAGACAAGAAGAAGAAATAAAGGGCATCCATATTGGAAAGGAAGAAGTCGGCAGCCGTCCGTCTCGAGAGACGATGGTGTAGCTTCTTAAGAGTCTATCTGCACCGCCGAGAATGGCTGTGCAGTCCGACTCGGGAGTGACACGGTATCTGTCTCCTCCCGTGTTGAATCGACATCTTGCGATGACGCTGGAGTGTCCTCTCCAGTGAAGCTGAAGCTACAGAGCCTGGGCAGGGTGATATGGAGGGTCTGCTGTTGCCCATGCAGCAGACCCCCCCTCTCTTCACAGCTGAAGGGTCCAAGGGAAAGACGGAGTCAATACAGCTTGGCTTCAGGTGCGCCGCAGGAGTTGCCGGTGTTGACTACAACGTCGAACCGCCGTAGGGACTCCGGCTCCGGATTTTCTGTCGGGGTTTACTCCCTTAGCCTTTCCCCTGAAGAGGTATGCCGCAAGGCAGCGGAGGTTTTTTGGAGTCAGAGTTTTCCTTCTCTGATGTGCCCTGACTGGAAGATCGAACCAGCGACACTTAGCTCGCAGGCCGACGCTCAATCCACTGAGCCAAACCAGCCAGGGAAAGGAAGAAGTAAAACTGTCGTTATTTGTAGATGACATGATACTGCACATGGAGAATCCCAAAGATTCCACCAAGAAACTACTAGGACTGATAAGTGAATTCAGCAAAGTAGCAGAGTTCAAAATTAATATCCAGAAGTCAGTTGCACTTTTATATGCCAATAATAAACTAATAGAAAGGGAAATTAAGAAAACAATCCCATTCACATCGCTACAAACAGAATAAAATACCTAGGAATAAACCTAACCAAGGATGTAAAAGACCTGTACTGGGGAAGTTATAAGACACCGAAGAAAGAAATTGAAGAAGATACAAATAAGCAGAAGCACATACCGTGTTCATGGATAGGAAAAAGATCATTAAAATTTCCATACCACTCAAAGCTATTTATAGATCCAATGCAATTTCTATCAAGATTTCAGTGACATATTTCACAGAATTAGAACAAATATTTCTAAGATTTATATGGAACCAAAAAAGGCACTCATAGCAACAGCAATCCTGAGAAAGAAGAACAAAGTTGGAGGAATCACACTACCTAATATCAAACTATACCACAAGGCCATAGTAATCAAAACAGCCTAGTACTGGCATAAAAACAGACACGTAGATCAATGGAATAGAACAGAGAGCCCAGAAATAAGCCCACATTTTTATAGTCAATTAATATTTGACAGAGGAAGCAAGCACATACAGTAGGATAAAGATAGTCTATTCTATAAATGGTGATGGGAAAATTGGACAGATACTTGCAGAAAAATGAAACTAGACCACCTTCTTACACCACACACAAGAATAAATTCAAAATGGATCAAAGACTTAAATATTAGACCTGAAAACATAAAAATGTAGAAGAAAACATAGGCAGCAAAACCTCGGACACTTGCTCATAGCAATTTTTTATCAGATATATCTTTCCAGGCAAGGGAAACAAAAGAAAAATAAACAAATGGGACTACATCAAACTAAAAAGTTTTTGCACAGCAAAGGAAATCATCAACAAAATAAAAAGACAACCTATAGAAAGGAAGAATATATTCACCAATACATCTGATAAGGGGTTAATATCCAAAATTTGTGAAGAACTTACAAAATTCAACACCAAGAAAACAAACAACCCAATTTTTAAAATGGGCAAAGAACCTGAATAGACACTTCTCCAGAGAGGACATACAGACAGCCAATAAACATATGAAAAGATGCTCAACATCACTAATCATCAGTGAAATGCAAATGAAAACCACATTTAGATATCATTTCACACCTGTCGGAATGGCTATCATCAATAAACCAACAAACAACAAGTGCTGGTGAGGATGTGGAGAAAGGGGAATTCTTTTGCACTGTTGTTGGTAATGCAGACTGGTGCAGCCACTGTGGAAAGCAGTATGGAGATACCTCAAAAAATTAAAAATGGATCTACCTTTTGACCCAGTGATCCCTCTTCTGGGAATATTCGTAGGAACCCCAAACCCTAATTCAAAAGAACATAAGCACTCCTATGTTCATTGTAGCATTATTTACAACTGCCAATATATGGAAGCAGCCCAAGGGTCCATCAGTAGATAAGTGGATAAAACAATTATGGGACATTTACACACTAAAATACTACTCAGGCATAAAAAAAGAAGAAAGTTTTACTCTTTGCAACAGTATGGATTGAAGTGGGAAACATTATGCTAAGTGAAATAAGGCAACCAAAGAAAGACAAAAAGCATATAATTTCACTCATATGTGGAATATAATGAACAAACAGAATTAACAAGGAAAATGGGGACAGACTCATAGATGGAGAACAGGATGACAGCTAGTAGTCAGGGAGAGAGAAGGGGGTGGATGGATTAAGTAAAAAGGAAAACTGACTCATAGACATGGACAATATTGTGGTGATTGCTGGGGGGAGGGGTATAAAGGGACTGGATGGTAATGGAAACAATACAATAAAGATTAAACTTAAAAAATCAAAATAATAAAATGATAAGCTATAGGTTGGGAAAAAATATTTGTGAATTACATTTGTGACAAAGGATTTATATTTGGAATACAGAACTAGATAAAATAAACCATACAAACTTATAGAAAATGGGCAAAAGATTTGAACAGACACTTCATCAAAGAAGACATGGATGGCAAGTACACACGTAAAAAGACATTAAACATAAGTAGTCATTAGGGAAAACAAGTTAAAACCACAATGAAATTTTAATTGCATTTTCCTACTATACACCTTTAAAAATGGCTAAAAGTTAAAATACTATTATGGTAAATGTTAGTAAGCATGTGGAGAAACTCAAACTTATATTCTGCTTTTGGAAATTTAAAAGCCCAATCACTTTGGAAAATAGTTTGGCAGTTTCTTAAAACATCCACATACCACATGATCAAGTCACTCTACTCCTAGATATTTATCCAAGAGAATGAAAGCATGTGTCCATGTAATACATGAATGTTCCTAGCCCCTTTACTTATATTAGCCCCAAAACTGGAAACAACACAAATGCTCATCATCAGCTGATAAATAATCATAGATAAACAAATTGTTGTACATATATATAATAAAATTATATTCCACAATACAAAGGAATTAACACTAAAATATTGATGAATGCCAAAATAATTATGCTGAGTGAAGGAAGAAAGACAGTAAGAGTACATATTATATAAAATCCTGTGAAATGCAAATTAACCTACATTGACAGCAGGTCAATGGTTGCTTGAAGGAGTACAGAATGAGAGAGAAAAATTACAAAGGAACACAAACTTGGGTCTAATTGATATTCACTAACTTGATTGTAGTGATGGTGACGATTTCACTAGTATTTATAAATGTCATAAATTATCATACAGGACACTTTAAATATGTGCAGTTGCTGTGTATCAATTATATCTCATTAAAACTAATAAGAAAAGATTTTAACATGAAAAAATATTTTTAAAGATGCTCTTCCAACTAAAATTTAAAAACAATATTTATTAAATAATACTTGGGTAATAATAAAATATAAACAAAAATTAAAGGATACTGAAGAAAAGGATAATCACAGCACTCTGCATCCCACCTATAAGATATATTTAAAGGAGTGATCAGAGGAAATTCATGGTCATAAACACCTATATCTTTAAAAACAGAAGGATGAAAATAATTTAATTAAAATTTTACCTCTAAAACCAAAACAGGACATTTCCTCTAGAAACAAACAAACAAACAAAAAACCAACAGGAGACTTCTGGCAAACATGGAGGCCTAGACTGACATATTCTGTCTCCCTCCACAACTAAGAAGGAATACAATTACCACAAAACCAGAAATTACCAGAAGTTCCAGAAAATAAGTGGAAGTCCAACATATGAAGCTATAAAGAAGTGGTGTTGTCTAGACAGGTAGGAGGGGCGAAGCCCAGGTGGAGAGGTCAAACCACGCTGGTGGCGGCAGCAGCAGCGACAGCGGCGGGATAGTGGTAAGCACAGACACCCGTATTTAAGGGGAGGCAAGAAGCGCCTGGGGAGAACCCCCAGCTGCAGACCAGACCCGTCAGCTCACAATTCCAATGCTAGGGAAGGCAGGCCCCCATTGCCTTCGACTGTGAGGGTCAGAGGGCATGGGGACAGAGGAGGAGGCTTCTGGTCTCTCAACGGAGAGTGCATGGCAGGAATCCATCTTGGACCCCCACCCCCATACAAAGCACCACAGTGTGGTGAGAAGTGTCACCCAGTTATGACAAGTGCATGGGGCTCCACCCTCTATCGCATAGGAGGTGTGACAGCCCCACTCAGGAAGCAAAGGTAAACACAGAACTGTCAGGATGGCACAGATCATGATAGAGATCCTGGTGACACAGCTGACCAGACAGCAAATATCTAATCTAACTAAGCAGCAGATAGCAAATCTTTCTGAGGCACAGTTCAGAGGTTTGGTTATAAGAATGCTTACAGACCTAACAGAAGATCTTAAACAAGATGGGGAAGGAATGAAGGCTAGTCCTGTTGAAATGAACAAAAACACATATGAAACTCGTGGTGAGGGCAAGAAAACCAGGGATCAATTCAACAAATCGAAACATAGGGAAGGAACAAACAGTCAACCAGTGCAGAAAGAGGAAATGAAAAGTGAGGAAAATGAAGAGAGGCTCAGAAACCTACGGGACGGCTATAAGCAGGCCAACATCTGAATCACAGGGTTGCCAGAAGGTGAAGAAGCACTAGAAACTGAAAAATTATGTGAAAAAATAATGAAGCAGAACATCCCTAACTTGGGGAAGGAAACAGACTTACAGGTTCAAGAAGCACAAAGAGTTCCAAAAAGAAAAGACTGGACCCAAGGAGAACCACACCAAGACACATTATAATCAAAATGTCAAAAATTAAGGATAAAGAAAGAATCTTAAAAGCAGCAAGAGAGAAGAAGAGAATTACATACAAAGGGGTCCCAATAAGGCTCTCAGCTGATTTCTCAAAAGAAACTCTGCAGGCAAGAAGGGACTGGCAAGAAATATTCTAAGTAATGAAAAGCAAAAACCTACAACCACAATTACTCTATCTAGCAAAGCTGTCATTCAGGATAGAAGGGCAGAGAAAGTGCTTCCAGGACAAAGTAAAACTCAAGGAGTTCATCAGATCCAAACCACTGTTATATGAAATGTTAAAGGGGCTTGTTTAGGAGAAAGAGGATCAAAACTATGAACATTAAAATGAAAACTGTATCACAATAACCAACAACAGAAGCCAGGGAACTGAAACAAAGGCAAACTAAGTAGGCAACGAGAGTGGGAAAAGAATTATAAGTATGGGGAACATTATGGGGGGAGGTCAGCAGGGAGGAGGAAGCGGGGGAAGAGAGGGAGCTGGTACAGGAATTAAGAAGCATAGTAGGAGGGAGTGGAGTAGATAGGAAGATGTTGAGAAGAACTATATGCACAACCAATGGGCATGGACTAAGGGTGGGGGACACATGGAGGGAGGGGGGGTCACTGGGTGGAGGGGAACAAAGGGAAAAGAAATTGGGACAACTGTAACAGCATAATCAGTAAAGCATATTTTTTTAAAATGCAAGCTAAAAAAGAAAATAAAAGAGAGAGACAGAGAGAGACAGAGAGAGAGAGAGACAGAATGATAAGGCCAATGTGGTGAAATGTTAACCATGGCTAGGTCTCAATAAACATATATGGAAATTTATATACTATTCTCAAAACTATCCTATACATTGGCAACTAAGATAAAATAAAAACTTGTATTTGAACCACTGTCATAATAGTCCTTATACCAAACAAGAATCTCAATTTCTTTATTCCTTAGCACTTTAAGTTCTAATATCAATATAAAAATTTTATAGAAAGCAGGGAAATGATTAATCAAGAGAAAGCAGATTAACGTCAGTAAGTAAGCTGTGTGTCATTTTAACTTACCCTGGCACCATCTCCCACTCCCCAGCTTGGCATGGTCAAGACAAGATTAGGTGGGATTCCCAGTATATTCCTGGTACCAGTAGAAGCAAAACAGAATTTGTTCTCAAACAACTGTGGTTTTTGTTTGGATCTGTCTGGTGGCTCCTTGAAGAACTGTCTCAAAGGGCTTGCATTATTTCATCTACAAAATTCCCAGGGTTGAGGCAGATACCTAGGGAGAAGTTGTCAAAAACATTAAAAGAAAAACGTATTAGATGCTGCTTCCAGAGGCAAAGAAGAATAGTTGGGGAAAACAACAGGCCAACCTAAAAGCCTGGGAGGAAAGGCAGGACTATGAAATGCTTTGGAAGAATAGGGTTTTGAAAAGCTGCCAAATATTTCTGGGAATTTAGAAGGCCATATACATAGCCAGGGCTGGGCACATGCTCAGAAAAAGACCAGAGAGTGCCCTCGACTCTTACCTCCCTTCACTCTTACCTCTGGCTGATCATCAGGCTCTGCACAAGCAGGAAGTGAAGGCTAAGGCAGAGTTTTAAACTGTCTGGCTGAGTGTTGAATGCATGTCCCAACACACACACACACACACACACACACACACACACACACACCACAGTCCAACTGCAAAAGACTGGGAGACCTTTTTTCCCTTTAGTTTCAAGTGTTTAAAGAAATTTTTGTTGAATCACTAGCTGACCATTAATCTAACAGGCAGACTTTAATGACCACCCATGACAAAGGATACAAACTTTACAAAACTACTTCAGAAAAATCACAAAACAAACAAATGACAAAAGATATAGAAATAAAAACCACAATGAGATACCACTCCATACCCACTAAAGTGGCTGTAACTTTTTTCTGAATGAAATTAACAAGTGTTGATGATAATGAGGAGAAACTGGGACTCATATTGCTGCTAGGAGTGTAAAATGGTGTCAGTTGTTGGGAAAGTAATTTGGCAGTTTCTCACAAAGTTAAACACAGAATTACCATATGACCCAGAAATTCCACTCTGAAATATTGAGCATTAAAAACCTATGTTCAAACAAACAAAAATGTGTATACACATTTTTAGAATCATTCATAATAACCAAAAAAGTAGAAACAACTTAAATGTTCATCAAAATGAATGAATAAACAAATATGGTATAACTATGAAGTGGACTATTATTTAGCCTTAAAAAGAATGAAGTACCAATACATGTTACAACATGGACAAATCTTGAAAATACTATGCTAAGTGAAAGAAGCCAGACATGAAAGGTCATATACCATGTGATTTCATTTACATGAGATGTTCAAAATAGGCAAATCCATGAAAACAGAAAGCTGATTAGTAGTTGCCAGAGGCTGAGGGGAGAAAAAAATTCAGAATAACTGTTTAATGCGTTTGGGACTTCTTTTGGGGAGATAAAACGTTCTTGAATTAGTGATAATGTAAAGTAGCCTCTAAGACATTCTCCCCTTCTCATTGGTCAGGGCCATTCCCATGAGCTCAGCAATTCACTCCCATTGGCTGGATCCTGATGCGCAGGCTCTGAGCGAAAAGCCGGTCCCCCAGGCCCTACAGCAGGTCCAAGAGGAAGCAGGGGATAATAGCAAACCCTTCTTAAGGGTTCTGGCTCCCCAAGAGCTGGCCAAGCCTGCTGAAATATTTCTCTCTAGAGAGAGGTCTTTGGTCAGTGGGAAAATGTCAGAAGGCATGAGGAGAGCCTGAATTGCACCTCTGCCCCTGATTCTTACAAGGCCTCAGGCAGCGTGCCTTCTGCATGGTACTTCCCTTTGGGGTAAAATGGAAGCGAGGGCTCCAGGATCACAGGTGTCCTATGATTCAGCGGCCTGGTATTAAACAACGGGTACTGCACCAGGCCGGGGGTCACATACCCTCCCACACCCCCACAACCTTCCGCAACAGGTGATACTCCGCCCTTCGAAGATTCAGCGCTTTCCCAGAAGCCCTCACCCTCCCGGACTCATGATGGCTCCTCCCCCCACGCGCAGGCCGGTCTAGGACCATTCCGAGGTTGTGGAACTTTCTGGAAGGTCCAGGGTCCCTCCCCTCCCCACAAAGGCCATGGGGGGGGCAGAGGGAGGAGCTGGGCTTATGATTGGAGGAGGCCTTAAGGGGGCGTGGCCAACGGCCGGAGAAGGAGCCGTTGGCAGTTGATTTCTGGCAGCAGCTTGGTCGCTACCTCCAGAATGGGTCTAAGCTGGTTCTTGTGATAAACCGGCTTGTGGGGACTCTCCCGCGGAAGGAAAGAATTGTGATAAGGCTTCCGGAAACCCCCAAAGGCCTAGGATGTGGAAACTGGGGCGCCCTCTCCCTCCCCCCAGGTTGGTGGGCCCCTAGGACCACTGTCCTCCCTCCGCGCGACGTGGTGCCCTGTCCGGCCAGGGGTGGGCGGTTGGAGGGGCTGCTCGGGCCTCCCCTCTCCCGCTGCCTTCCTCACTCTGCCTGTGTGAAGCCCCACCGCCCCGGGGCAGCCCCGCACACTGCCACCCGCCGCCCTCACGGTCCAGGGCTGAGATGATCAGTGGCCACTGGAGCTGCGGTGCCCCCCGCCTGGATCCCGGGGCCCCGTATGTCGCCTTCCGGCCCTGGGGCCCCAACGCCGCGCCCCCACCCAGGCAGGAGACGCGCGTGGGCAGACGCGGCCCACGGCCCTTGCGCCCCCTCCTCACTGCCGCTGTGCTTTCTCTCCCGGGGACGGCAGGCGCCCAGGAGAGCCACCTGCGTGAAATGGAGGAGACCGCAGAACAAGGACAGCGGGTGCCTGGCTCCCTACCGTCGCTCCCTCGGGTCTGAAGGTATTTTCCTCCGGGCTCCTTTCTCCCCTGCTCCTCACCCCCGTCCCGCGGTGGAGGGGGGCGGGCAGTGGACCGCTAGGCCTGCGGTCAGGAGGTGCCATTCTTAAGTCCCAGGCGAAATGGGTCACTCGAGGAACGCATCACGCCTTTGCGAGCGCCCTTCCCCTGAAAGGGACACAGTGATCTGATCTGCCTGACTCAGTCTGGGTGAGGACAGGAGGGGTTACGTGAGCGCCTTTTGAAAATAGCTGTGCTGCACATTCCTTATTGTGGTTTTAACTTTGTTGGCTGCTGCTGTCCTATGTATTCATTTTCTTCTGATTTTCTCTTACTTTCACAGGGTTGGTCACGGCCTGCGGTCATCAGTGCCGCCCGCACAGAGTACATGGAAGCAGTGTGTTTGTCCCCACGCTGTCGTCTGGGCCCTCGGAGGCCATCCTTTCCCAGCAGTACCCAGCCCAGAGGGACCATGCCCTGTCTTTCTCCTTCCTGGGCTGCGGCTGTTTCGAAAAGGATATGCTGGTGGGATCTGGGACTGTCTTCTCTACATTTTGGTCATTCCTTTTACTTCTCAAGGCATCCAGTACTCTGCCCTCAGGAAGAAGGTTGAAGTAAAAGCTGAGCCCTCCCAAGGTCATGGTTTTCTCAAAGGTCAAGGTTCACACAGCTCAGTAGAAAGGAAGAGGCTGTGAGCTGTAGGCTTTCAGATTATTCAAGATGTGTCCCTTCCCTCCATCACTCTTAGTTTCCCTGTTTGTCCTGGAGCTCAGCTCTGACCCAAAGGCCTTTCCAATTACCATCAACATCGAAACTTGGCTTTTCACATGTGTATATGCTCCCCTTTTATGCACTATCTTGTTTCTCAAAGCTGGCCTCTCATGAAGGAGGCCTGGAGGGCTCAAGAGGCCTGGTCAGTCACCCAGGCCCTGTGAAAGCCCCTCAGCCCTAGGTTGAGTGGAGACGTTTAATAAAGGCCCCATGTGCTCCTTGACTACTGAAACTTGTGACTGGTGTGCTGATGCAGAAGCAAAGATTTGGGCCCTCTTATTTTCTTTCCACCCAAACCAGGTGGTGTTTGTGCTGCGTGGAAATGAGAACGAAGGGAAGGGAGTGGTGGTGGTGGGAGGGGCTGTATAGAGGTGCCCCTGGTCCTCCCACACCCCCTTCTGAATAATAGCACTGTCTCAGAGATCTGAAACCAGTTGGTTTATGAGATACCTAGCAAGAACTAAAGGAACAAATTTATCCACCAGAATGGCAGATCATTAGGAAGTATGTGGGAGGGAGTAAATAGTGGTTCATACTGAGGTCCTAGAACTTTGAGTTACTATTTCTATAACCTTGAGTTTCTAGTCCTTAATGCAGGTAAAGGGAGAATTATTCAGGAACAAATTGCTGGTGGGTGAGGGTGGTTGTCCTTATTAAACTGAATCAGGGTAGTGGTGTCCCATCGTTGACCTGTGCCGTGCACCTGGGAAGTGGTCGGTGACTCTTCTGGATCTCACAATGAGTCGTAAAAGTCCCAGAACACATCACTTACTGGGACCTCAGAGGTGGCCTGTGCCCCTGCCCCTTATTTCCTCAGTGTACCATGCAGACCAGAGCTGATTTGTTGGGAGAACAAACATTCTTAAGGCTCCCCAGCTGGGGCCCCGAATCTATGTTTTTCTACCCCAATGGTGACCACAGAATATTCTGGGAGTTGTCTTCTGTAATGGCTCCTGGGTCACTTAGGAACAGGATGGTGGAGTCTACAATCCTAGAACCAAAATCATCAAATCCTGAGCTCAGTGGAGTGCAGGGCATGGGTTCTTGTGTTCTTTTCCTTGGAAGATGTAACAAAAGTATGAAATTATTAGTAATAGCACTACCTGGCAGGGATATTTATAAGCTGAGGACGGCTTATTTGGAGACCTTTGATCCTTGTAGTCCTGGAACTCTGGACCTAATACATAATTATTGTTAATGTCCTGTAATTTTATTACTGTTGTTATTGATCCACTTCATTAATCATGAATTGGTGACTTCTCAAGTCCTATGGGCTGCTGTATAGCTATGTAGAGCTCTAAAATTTGCAAATAACAGTCTTTGGAAGTAAATACCTTGGTCATTTCACAGCTGATACTGAAACCAAGATAAGGACTCAAGTCCCTTTAATGAGAGGAGATGCAGTTCACTTGCCTCCCTAGACCTGCTGTCTTACTCCTCTACTCTCTCCAACCCCCACACTTTAGGAGACAAAAACACAAAACAAACAGGAACCTGGGAATTATTTAATGCTCAATTTGTTGGGACAAAGTTTAAGGACCTTAGGAGCAGCCTTTGCTTACACCGAGGCACGGGGACAGGCACAGAGAAGTCACTCCATCAATACATTTCCCCATGTATTTCATTTTTTGTTAATTCACTCTTTTCAACCCTCCTTGCTCATTGTTCTGATTTCTTCCAGAAAAATTAGCTGATATTCTAATGTCCTTTGCTGTTCCTTAAGTAATTTTAGAGCAACTATAGTTACTGAGTGATTACCCAGCCCTTCCCCTAATGAGTTACATGGACTTCTGCACATTATTTAACTTCTTTGTGTCTCAGTTTTGTTGGTGGATACTCTATAACTCCTAAATCACAGGGATGGGTAAGGATTATTAGTAATAACATGAATTATATGAGATGCTTACCACACTCTTCATTAAATAACACGAGTTCCCTCTTCCCTGTGCGGATGGTCCTTCGGGTTCTGTGAAGAACTCTCCTATTCATGGTGCTTCACAACCAAAAGGGGAGGATCCTGATTCCTCCTTCCCCTAGCTGGTTCAAGGTCAATCCAGATTCCATAAAACTTTCTGGAAGACTTCCACCATTCTATGCAATAGCCCTCTTCCCAAAGAGACTGCATGTAGCAGATTAGTCTACTCTTAATCATTCTCCACCCATTCAGTGTCCTGCCATTCCTGGAAGAGACAAATGGAGTTAATGGGTGAACTATTCTCTGAGCCTCTAGTATACATGGAGGACCCCCCACCCCCAGCTTTCTCCTTCCACTAGACTGTGAAATGCAGGCATAGACCCAGCCAGGATTTCCCACTGCACAAATCTTCCTACCTGGGGTCAAGAGTCTTTGCCTTCCCACATGGAGAAACAAGAGCCTGAAGGCATACCTGAAAAATACAATCCTGAACAGGATCTCAACTCCTAGGTAGTCCCTGCTTGCCTCAGAAGGTAAAATCTCATCAAAACTCTTAAAAGTGTAAAGGTCAGAGAAGAATTGGGCCCCTTTACTTGATTGCTGCTGTGATCCTCCCCACTTCCTCCAGACTCTGGAGTGATCCATAGTCATCTCCATTTACCTTCAACATGGAAGCCAAGCTCTTCATGTGTGTGGGTCCCCTACCCCTGGCAACATGGCTTGCCATACCCCAACTCCCCTGAAGCAAATGGGAAGTGTTAGCTTTACCCAAGGGGCATGCCCAGCCACGCACCCTCCAGCTACCCTACCCTCTGACCTCCAGCTGGCTGAAATACTTCTCTGACATTTCTTCATTCAGATTGGGATTAATGTGATGATTCAGAAGTAAAGACCAAACTGGGAGCTAATTTTAATCTTCCCACCTCAAGCAGGTGGATGGTATTTGTGCTAGAGGAAAGATAGGGCTGGTCAGTGGGCTGCCCTGGGTGGTCCTACCATGCTGTGGAAAATGCTCACCTCCTAACTCAAGCGGGGGCCCTCTGGCCCACTCTCAGCCTCTAACTGGGTGATTTACCCAGCACCTGAGCACTTATATCCTAGGAGGGAAAAGGTCTGTTAACCCAATGAATAAAGAAGAACCAGTGGGAGGTTTCTCGTGGCAGCATTTGTGTCATTCCAGAGCCCTGGTTGTTAGTCTTGGCTGATAGGCCAGAACCTGGAACAAGGGGGAAAGGTGAGTAGGGATTGGGGAACAAGTGGGTAAGAGAGCCCAAGAGTAAGGTCTGGAATAGTTCAGGTCCTTTTATCTGTAACTGGGACTGGGGATCTCAGGACATAAAGAGCATTAGGGACTATCATGTACTTTTTTCTCCTTTCCTGCCTCTTCCACTCCCAGTGTCATGGACACCAGGGTAGATTTGGCAAGGGGATAGCAACTTCCCCCACCCCTGCCAACTTCGTGCCCTGAGACTTGCCCAGCCAGGGCCCTGGCTCTGTACCTAGTGTCCTACCACTATTGTGGCCACAGCAATCTCTGGGAGCTGCTTTCTGTCTGGGCTCTGGATTACTCACGAAGATGGGAATGATGGCTCCGCAAGAGCCAACCAGGATTATGGAGCCGTAACGATCAAGCTTTTGTCTGATTGGAGTAAAGGGAGCCACTCCCTGCCTGGGGTGAATTCTGAAATCCATCATGCACGATCTTGCTTGTAATAAGATTAATAACAGTTTTCATAGATATTGAACAGGGGGTTCTAATACCTGCTGAGGGAGGCTAGATTGGATGACCTCTGATAGCTTTGCCAGTTTTGCTCAGATTCTCTGAGACTGAACTACCTAATATCATCACTAGTACACTATAATTTATAATAATGTTTTCAATGATGCATATTATTAATAATAATGACTGATATGACACTGCCTTTTTCAATTCGATGTATGATATATGGAACTACATGGTACTCCTCAGGCATACTTACCAAAGTTGATACTTACCATTGATGCTTTACTGAAAAAGAAACTGAGGCCAAGAAGCAGGCTCTGAATCTAGCTCCTCCCACTGAACAGCCCCTCACCCCCAGGAATGACTGTACCTGCCTTGGGTGATTCAGGACTCCCAGTTTTCTGGAACTGACCCTCTTCCAGGCTTGCTTCGTTCTCTCCATCTCACCAGCCACCCCTCCTCAAGCTTCCCAGGACAGCTAGAGTTGCCTCTTCCCACCTCTTCTTGTCCAAGTACAGTTCCCAGCTGGGGATTTCAGTCCCTGACTGGGCCCCAGTTTGACCCATAGCCAGTCACTTTCTAATACCAGGTCCCTTTGAAACTGAAAATCTAGTGAGTTCTTCTAGCCAGAGGTGCCACCTTGGGCTTGAGGCCCGGGCCAACTCATCATCTACCTCCTCCTGGATAGCAGGCTCCCCAAAGATATTCATTATCTTGAAATGAGTGAAAACAGACCCATCTTTGTAAAACCAGAGAGCTAGACACCAGTTTGTGTTCCTGCCCCTTGGGGGTGCATCTGAAGCCGTCAAGGGTGTGCACAGAGTCCTTCATTTTTATTTTGATTTCTCTCGAAATTGGCACAGTGTGAAGATGTAGCTGGTCAGCAAATGCATGTTGAACACATACAGCACTGATTTCCTCATGTCTTTCACTTTCTCTGCTGGGCTCAGTCTTCTCAGATTCAAGGTTCACATGCCAAGATTTAGGTGTTTTACTGAAACCTAGAAAACTGCCCCTGCAGCTCTGGAGGCACCTTCAGTTTATCAAATCTGCCATTCACTAGCTGTGTGACATGGGGCAACTTAGATAAGCCCCCTCTGTCTTAGCTTTGCCAGTGGCCATGGAAACAATAATACCTGCTTCATTGTGTTGTTTTGATGACAAATTGAAATAATCTATATTAAGCTCTTAGAAGAGTGCATGGAACATAGGAAACTCTCAATGAAAGTCAGCTATTATTACCAATTTAATTTTGTAGTTCAATATCTACTTGGAAAAATGCCAATCCTGAGTCAACATGATGAAGGGTTAAGAATTTTCCTGTATTAGTTTGGGTAGGGAACTCAACCAGCCCATCCTTTGTAGGCAGAAAGAATCGTATCCTTCAGAGATCCCCAAAGGAATGAGTGGAGAGAGCATGACAGGGAACCCAGGAGGGTAACATTCTGGATTAGTTGGTATAAAGGAGAATGTAAATCTCTTCTTTTTTTGTCACATCTCTTCTCAAATGGTGAGCAAGATTCCTTCAGGTACCAGGACATGCCGAGTCAGTGATAAAGGGGAGAGATGTGGGGCTCTGAGATTTTTCTTCATGAGAAAGTGGGAATAGTATCAGGAAATTCAGCTAACAGAGGTAACCACAGCTTGGAGAACAGGGGACATCTTAGAAACAACATAAGGAAGTCAAGGGAAAGAAAACTTACCCTTGCAAAGTATATAGGTGGTAGAGTCGCTGCTGGGTGTGCCAGGAGCACCAATGAACACATGTTATGGAGGAGGTGGCAAAAGAGGAGAGGGTGTGTCATCATCACCCAACCAACTGGGCAGCTGGAAGGGGGGGCCCAGGCCATGGGAGGCTGGTCAGTGGGCTGACTGGCTATGGACCCCATGGAAATGAGTGGTTTGGGGACCCCATGGAATGAGTAAAATTTCAGCCTCACTCCCTCATCAGTAGGGAACCAAGCGGGTAAGTGCAGGATGCATTGACATCTCAGAAATGGACTAGGTAATGAGGCCTTTCTTCCTCCAGCCTCAGAGACACTCTAGCACAAGACAGTGGAGGAGAGTACTGGTTCTCGTTCACCAGGGGCCATTCAACTGTTGGCTAAAGGGACCAGACAATGATCTCAATGAGGAAAATCACCAACCCACAGCCTCTAATATGGGCCCATTTCCCTAGAGTTGGTGAGCAGGAGCAAGGGCCCAATATTGTCCAAAATGAAGACATGGGGCAAGATCACTATTCCTGTCAGAAGGCGCTAAATGGCTCTGATGTGGATCACAGGACAGCTTGGGAGGTCAACAACAGCTTCCTTCTTTGGTGTGGGGAAACATCAGTTTTCCTCTTCTAGAGGCTGCAGTAAAGGGATACCAGTTAGCCTTGTTGTAAACATGGACTGGCTGTGAGCTGGGGAATCTTAAATGAGATCATGGAAACTGAGAAATTAAGATCTTTGGTTTAAAGACTGAGAGCAGAAACAGATATTTTTAAACTGTGAAGGGGGCAGTGTTCCTTTTAGATATTTGGGAGAGCAATCTGAATGGGTCAGATTCTATTATAATGCAAAGGTAGGAACCATAAGTATTTAACCGGGAGAAGACTTGTCACAACAAATTTTCCCTACTGCCAACAGTATCCCATAGAATGGCTGAGTTTGGGAATGTAGGTGTGAAATTTGAAACTGTGTTCAGGTGCTGACTACTGCCTGCTGGTAGCCTGTTCTTTTGAATAAGTGTGTCTGTTTTACCAGCAGCAGTTTGCAGAGACCCCAGTGGCTGCAAGAACAGAGGAAGCCCCACCAGCTTGTTGAAGCCCTGAGATCTTCACTGTAGACACACTGAGAACAGAGAATGGAAGATGCAGAAATACCCTGGCTGTACTTACCAAACATCAATACCCAGATTTTGGGAGGAAAGTTACTACTTATTTTGAAAGGAGAAAATCTGAGACAATCACCTTCTTCTTATCTGGCTGGAAATTATATCTCTCAAAAGAAAAAAGAAGTGTGTGTTTAAGTTCTTTTGGAATATCAACACTATTATAATGGCAAAATGAAAAACATCTCCTTTAAAGAAAACCTGGAGAATGTGTCATTATTAAGATGTTGGAAACAGAGGGTTGAATTATTTTTCAGGAAACTTAATAATTCGAGCAGGCTCAGGGTGTATCAGCTACTTCTCTTCTGCAAAAGACCAGAGAGCTGAAGGCTTCTGAAAGCAGGTCTGGGTGGGCAAACACCTCTCCTGATAGAGACAAGGGTTTTGGAGTAGGAAGAGGTGGGAAGATGGGCCTGGTCATTGCAGCAAGCTGGCGTGAGGCTTTCTGCCTTAAGGGGATGAAGTTACAGGCTCTCAGGACAGAGGGGAACAGATGAGGCTGGAAGTGCAAAGCCATTAAACAAGTCACCAGGTTAGGAGAAGGAAGATCACATGGGTGGTCTAGGCAGGACTGTCTGAAGCCTGGGGGAATCTTCTTGGCCAAGGGAGGGAATGTGTTACAAGGCAAGAAGGGCCAGAAAGGTCAATGTGAAGTGAGAAGGACCCACTGAAGCTTTTGCCTGGAGTCAACACTCTGAGAGTTGTACCGGACCTTGAGGCCAAACCAAGGGCTTCTAGATCAGGCTATAAATTTGAGTACTTCTGTCAGTGTAAATTGTGATTTATAATGGGTTGAAGGGAGGAAGAAAGGATAGAGGAGGCTGCACTGATATTATGGGAAGATCTAAGGCTTTGCAGCCAGAGCTGAGCAAGTTACTTAACCCTTCTGAGCCTAGGTCCTTTCATTTGTAAAATTGGCATAATATCTACCTTGAGAGGCTGCAGGGAGGATTCACTGAGAAATGCGTGTGAAATATCAATCTAATACCTGAAAACTCTAAGTGCTCAATAACTGTTAGTTTCCTTCCCCTTCCAAAAGCTGGGCTTCCAAGTCAATCATAGTATGTCTGGAGCTGTGCCATCCAACATGGTAGGCAGTACTATAGCCACGTGTGCCTCTAAAGCACTTAAAATGTTGCTGGTCTGCATTGAGATGTGGCATGAATGTAAAAAACACACCAGATCTCCAAAACTTTGTGCCAAAAAACATTAAATGTCTTATTAATAATTTTATAGTGATTATGTATTGAAAAGATAATATTTTTGGATATATTTAGTTAGATAAAGATAATTTCACCTGTTTCTTTAAATTTGATTTAATGTGGCTACTGGAAAATTTTAAATGACACTGTGGCTCATACTTTACTCTTATTGGTCAGTGCTGATCTAGGCATTAGGTAAAATAGGGTTGGGAAGCTGTGTTCCAAAAGCTCACTTGTTTCTATACTTTGGATTTGTGCTTTGGTTTGTTGTACTGCTTCTCCAGTAAAAGACCCTTTTTGAAAAAGTGCCATACAAGGCTCAGCCAAATGAATGGAAGGTGCCCGTGCGCCCCTAGTGGCTAAGTGTGGTGGTGGACACTGTCCAGGAAAGAAGAGGCAGGTTAGGTATCATATATGAGAGAATCCGTTTAACAGGTGGGATAGTCGGGGTAGCTGAGGATGGACTAGGCTGTTTTAGCCTGGAGCTTCATTCTAGATCCCTCTACTGCTCTTTAGTCCAGAGGATGATCTCATTCTCTCATTTCAGAAGGCTTCCGTCTTATACATGAACTTGGCAGGAAGCAGGCTCCTACCAGGCAGTAACATACACAGGTGTAAGGAAAATGCCACTTCAAAGCCAGCTTTAGAAGGCCGAAGAGTTTCCAGAGAAATGAACAGCAGACATTCACAGACACAAGAATGTTCTTTTTTTCTCTCTCCCAAGAAGTGTGGTTGGTTGTTGTTTTTAAAACTGTACATTTTACTGTACATATTTTTTTTTTTTAGCAAAGGAGAAGATTGGCATTTATATTCTGACCACAGGGATGATGCTTTCAAAAACTTCAAGTCAGAAACATGACAAACACAGTGCAAGTACATATGTCACGACAGAGCTCGGAGTTGCTGACAAGAACAGATGTTTGGTTCCTCCCCTTCCGGTGTCCACCACTTTCCCTCTGGGCATTTGAACCCAAAGGCAAAAAGAAAGGTGGTATTTGGGGTAACGTCCTCAATGGCTATATCTTGAAAGGCTGAGTGAGAAAAGTGCAGAGAAAAAGAAGAGGAGGCAAATGGGGGCAGGGCAGAGAAGGAAGGTGGGAGAGATTTCCTTTCAAATCACCCAGCTCTGTGGGTGCCACCATGACTGGGGAAGGCCTGTGTTCCTGCACTGATACTGGCCAGGGGAAATTAACTTGTGGTCTTAGGAAGGGACTGAGCTGGTCTGTTAATGGCCTTGCCAGGACCAGACAGGGACTGGGGAAGGCAGAGAGTCACAATAATTAAAAGAATGAAAACAGGAGGAGGAGGGAAGGTGAGGAGAGGGGAAAGTGAGGAAGGAGGGCAAGGAAAGATGAAGACATGGAATTTTAGGCTCCTGGGTGGAGCCAGAAGGCAATCCTGCATAGACAGTTCTCTACCCTCTCCTGTGTTTTCTGGGTTGGGGTGGGGGCTACCAGCTCAGCTCTAGGTCTAAGCACATCAGAACTTTTGAGCCCAAGGTAGACCCACTTGTGTGCTTTGTATGTTGTGTGGTTGGCAAGTGGAAGAAGGAGGGAAAAGGACAAGAGAAAGGCCATAGACCCGTGGCAGAGGCTCGGGAAGGGAAAGAATGAGTTGGGGAAACCAAGTGAGAGGTAGTGTGTTGGCAATGAGGAGCAACCTGGAATAGAGACCAGGACAGACAGAGATGCAGGGGAGAGTCCTTCAGATGCTTCTGTGGCAGTTTCTCCCTGGCCACATCTCCCCTGCCCTCTCGGCACTCTGGGAGGGTGGAGGTAGCCCCTTACGTGGACGTGAGCCCATGTGCCCTCCTGTCGCCATCATGTCATTTCCATGGGTGGATCCCCCTCGTTGACAGCATCCACGGAAGGCATTCCCATGTCCCACCCTGAGCCAGCTTCTTTAGGAATAAACAAAGGACAGACTTTGGGCACAGATATACCCCAGCCAGGGTGAAGACAGGGTGTGACAAGTCCCACCACCACCCAGGAAGTAAGTGGACTTGACCTCTGCCCTGACTTTGTCACTAACTCCCTGTGTGACCTTGGGAAAGTCCCTTATACTCTTGGGGGAAAGGGAAGGAGGGTTAAGGATGAAATAATTGCAAATACTTCTTCAAGCTTCAAAACTCTATGATACTAAAAAGATTCAGCATCTCCGTCCAAATCCTCTGGGATTCTCCTGTGTGTCCAGCAGGAAGGAGAGGAACTGCTCAACCAGCATGTGTTCCTGGTACTGCTGAGCTGGAGACTCCAACGTTGACAGTCATGAGCATTCATTGGTCCTTAGAACTGGAATGGAATTGGAGACCTGGTATGATCCCAGCATTTTGTGAATTAGGAGACTGAAATCCAAAATGAGAAAAGCTCCCTCCCCACTATCTTCAGCTGGTTTATTCAGTGGTGCTTCTGGAACCCAAACTCAGAGCTTTGCACTCTAAGTCCAGTGCTCCTATGCCAACCCACTCTGCTTTCCTTTTGAGAAGTCCTCTAGGCCCACCACATGCTTATGGGGACTTTCTGTCCCATCTTCCCCCAAAAGAGGCAAAAATCCCAAAGGAACTCCAAGAGCTAACATCCCTTATGCCCTTATAACTCAGAAAGCCCTTCTCCGTCTCTTCCCCCCACGCACGAGGAGCCCTGAAATTTACCCTTCTGGTTTAAGCCGATGTGATGGACATGGAGAGTCATGTCTGAGAAGAAAAGGAAGCTGGGTCAGGTATAGGGGTATCACTCTACCCTCCCAAGTGTGGGGATGGTTTTGAATAATGAGGGGTCTGGACAGAGGACTTCATAGTCTTCCCCCAAACAAGTGTGAGACCAGACTTAGTCCCTTCTCTCATTAATTGGCAACGATCACCCACCACCAGGGCCACTTGGAACCCACTTTCATGTGTTGAAACTCTCCATGATCTGTGTGAATGAAGAGGAGGTATTTGGGAAATGGAAGAAATAAATTAAGAAATAAAAACAACACTGGAACCATAAGCAATCCAAAGCCACTTGCTTATACGCTGCATTTGTGATTAGAAAGGTGAGAGTCCCGCCTTTCCAAACACTCAGGGTTCAGTCCAACACTTAGCAATCAAGTCCGATTTCCCTGAGCACACCCTGGCTGGGTGGTGGGGAACAGGCCTGGGAAGGTGGTGTGGGTGGTGGTGGTGGGGAGGCTGTTGACAGGGAGACTAAACCATCCCTGGATGTAAACATCACCATGGAAACCCCACGAAGACTTGCCAGTAAAGATTCTTTCCCCTTCCTCTGCCCTGCAAGGGCAGGAGGGTGAGCACCCACCGCCCCTGTCCCAGGCCTACACTGTGCTCTCCATCACCCACTCAGAGCTGCCGTAAGTCCCCCGGGCCCCCACCAGGTCACTCTCCTCAAAGGGCAAGAGCATGCCATTGACAGAGAGGCTGCGCTTTGTCCAGATGTTGGATACCCGCTGAGGGGGGCTGTAGCCACCTGGGGTGACCCCTCCAGTTGCCGCAGCTGCAGCTGCAAAGTCCCCCATGTCGAAGGAATGGCTGCGCTTGGCCTTGCCCTCCAGGGGCAAAGGGAGCAGGCTCCTGGTCCGGGCTGCAGGTCGTCCCAGCAGTGGCTCTCGGTCTGAGTGGTGGCCTCTGGCCGATGTCCCAGACCCTCTCCCGCCTGGAGTCCTGGAGTCCAGCAGCTCCTCCTTTCTCTGACTTTTGAGGTCCAGGGAGGCAAAGGCCCCCATCAGGCGGTCAAGGTTGGGCTTAGGGCGTGGGGCAGGGTGAGGGAGTCTCCAGGGACCCCGTCCCAGTCCTGCAGCCTCCCCACTACCCAAAGAGCTGGAGGAAGAGGAGTCACTATGTCGGGCCAGGCTGGGACTGAACTCCATCAGCTCATTTCTCATGACCACCTTGGGTGGCCCCGGTGCAGGGGCTCCGCTGGGCATATTGCCCAAAACAGGTGGCTGAGCCCCATTGGTCTGCGAGTGCACGTTGCTGACTGTGGCAGCCACCATCTTGCCGGGGGTGTCATGGTTGCAGACCTTGTAGCGCACCATGAGGATGATGATGAAGACCAGCAGTGTAGCCACAATGATGCCACCAATGACCAGGATCATGGTGCCGCCTAGGATCTGGCTGTGCATTGACTGGCACTGCGGGTAGTCAGCCTTGGTGAAGAACTGGGCACAGCCCACAATGTTGGTGGCCGTGAGTGTTGTGGCTGTGTCGTCCCACATGGCCAGCACGCACAGGTCATAGCCGGTCCCTGACACCAAATTGTTGACCACAAAGGCCTTGTTGGAAGCTGGGATCATCCTAGAGTGGGTGGGGGTTGACACAGAGGGACAGGGATGGTGAAGGGCAGCAGAGTGGTGGGGGACAGGCAGAAATAGAAAGAGGGAATGACAGACACAGGACAGATGAAGAAGTGGTGAGGGTGAGAGAGAGAGACAGGGCACAGAATGAGGCAGAGCAGGACAGAGAGAGGCAGGTGAACAGGCAGGGAAGAGGAGACGTGGAGAATGGAGAGGAGGAAGGGGCATGAGCAGAGGAGCGGCGGGGACAGGCAGGTGACAGGAACAGGAAACAGTAAAGGCACCAGAGAGATGTGAGGAGAGGGACCCAGGTAAGAAAACAGAGAGACAGGTCAGGGTGAAAAGGAAAAAGAGAGGGAATGATTCCAGGGTAGAAGTATCAGAGAGAGATATACACAGAGAGACATTAGCAACCACGTGTGGGAAACCACGCAGGAGATGTGGAAATAAACACAATGAATTGAAAGTAGAGACAGGAGGTACAGGGAGGAAAGGAGAGAGGCCCAGCAGGAATGAGAGAGGAAGTACAGGGGTTGGGGTGGGGGGGGAGAGACAGAGAGGTTAAAGTCCTAATGAAAAAGCAGAAATTAAACAAAAGGACATGCCCCCCACCCCGCCAGCCCACCAGCGCCCTGCTTCTTGCCTTGTCTGCTGCAACTATTCTAGAGTCTCTGGGAAGTGCTGGGGTGAGAGTCAGGGTGTCCCTGGCCCCTTCTAGCCCACCTGAGGGCTGGGTCTCCGCCTGGTCCTCTCCTTGGAAATTCATCAATGTTGACAGAGCCTCCTCTCCGGGTCCCATGCTACACTGACCCACAGACAAGGTCCTGACCTCAGGAGCCAAGGTCATCCTCATCTCCAGATGGCTTTCTCATGCCTAGGGAGAGAGGAGGTATCGTGGGGCAAACTGAGGGGGCAATGTTGAAGACTAGAGGGCGATTCTGCTTCCCGGAGGGAAGGACGATTCCTCTGTCACAGCCATAGCAGGCCAGGCACATCCAAAGAGACCTGCAGAAAGAGTTTCTCTGGTTGGGGAGGCCTACATGGGTCCCCCCACCTTAGGGTAGGGTCTAAGGAGGTGGCAGCATCCCCACGCTGGGCCTGTCCACTGTAGCCTGGACATCCAGGAAGCCCGGATACCAGCCCTGATCTCTGATGCCCTTGTTCACATATCACGCCTTGTGCTGCTTCCAGAGATGCTGCTTCCTGTGTTACCCCATAAGCACTCCTGCCATGACCCTCTCTGCAGACTTCCTTACAGCCCCCCACTTCCAAAGAGCCCTCCACTCTCTTGCCCCCTGCTACTCAAGGACTCCATCAACAGCCATCAACCCTTCCAGCCCAGAACCAGGCAGCTTAATTGAGATCTCAGATATGAAATTTCAGAGGCTGAGGACTTCCACCTGGGAAGTTGGCGTAGAGGAGTGGCGCTGACAGGCAGGTACTGACATCCCATCCGCCGGCAGCCTGTGAACTCTGCTTCCCCCTCCCCCTCCCACCTGCTTGGCTGCTGGGTTAGCCACCAAGGAAGGAACTTGGTCCCCAGTGCTTGGGGCAGAAGCGGCAGGTAGAGGGATGGGGATGTCTGGCCCCAGCCAGTGCCTATAGGCCAGCCCCCAGATCTATCTGTTTCACTGGCCTTATGGCAATCCTGTGAGAGAAGGCATTGGTACTCTCATGTCAGGGGAGTGTAATGGCCAGGACTCAGAGAGGCTAAGTGATTTGCCCAAGGTCACACAGCTGGACGGCTAGGATGGGGCAACTGGGACTTTAACACTAGCTTCTAGATCCTGGGTTTGTTCATTACCATGTGATGAACACGGGGGCATTTTTCCTCATCTCAGTGAAAAGCCTACCCTGGCCTGGGGCCTGTCAGCTAACTCCTTCCCTGGAACAATTCCCAGAGTCCCCTGTGCCTCACACATCACTGGGCAGAGCCCCGAGAGCCCTCTGTAGCCAGTGCTACGGGAAACAGGAGAGGCAGAAGTTACCACCCGCAGAACAGTGACAACAGTAAGAGCAAACACTTACCAAGTGGCAGCTGTGTGCCAGGCCCTTTGTAGCCACTAGTATGCTCCTCCTCCTGCACAGGGGGAAACAGACTCCAGAGGTAGGAAGCAAACATAAGTGGCAGAATTGGGATTCAAATCCAGGCAGCCACTGCACACTGCCACCTTGCCAAGGCATGAGCAATGTAAGAGCTGATCCATTTGAGGATGAGGGATGGGCCAACTTGTTTATTGAACACCTGTCCTATGGCAAGGGTTTCCATATTCCATATTACATTTAATACATTAATCATCTCAATGTTTAAACCATCTTCTCCTAGGAAGCCCAGCCTACTACTACTACTACTACTACTACTACTACTACTAATAATAATAATAATAATAATAATAATAGTAAAGAGTAGTTACCATTGAGGGCTTTTTCTGTGCCAGTCACTGTTCTAAGATCTTTAAGAGGATTAATACTTATTTAACCCTTCCAACAATTGTTGGGGAAGTCGTTACTGTTATTGTTACTTCATTTTACAGATAAAGAACCTGAGACATAGGAGACTAAGCCATCTCCTTGGTGGTGCTCTAGTCAGTGGCAGAGTTGGGATCTGAACCAGGTAGTCGGGCCCCAGAGCCTCCACTCCTCACCACTGTGTCATGCGGCCACCGCCCTTTTTTTCTGCCCTCCACAGGTGACTTTGTGTGGGACCCTGCTTGACCTCTCCCTTTCCCCTTTGTTCCCCAGTCAGGGAAAATCATGATGTGATAAGCCATGGTTGATCTGTGCTGTAAATGATGGTATAATAGGGTGAGGCCAATCCTTGGCACCAGGGGTGAAGGGTCAGCTTGGTAAAGTCTTGCACAAGAATTGGCCCATCAGCAAAACCAATGGTGAAGGGAAGGAAACCGGGGTTCAAATCAATGATTTGGAACATAAGGAGGAAAACAACAGTCAACCAGTACAGAATGAGGAAACAAGCATTGAAAAAAATGAGGAGAGGCTTAGGAACCCCTGAGACAACTTTAAATGTGCCAACATCCAAACCAAAGGGGTGCCAGAAGGAGAAAAGGAAGAGCAAGAAATTGAAAGCTTATGTGAAAACATAATGAAGGAAAACTCCCCATATTTGGCGAAGGAAATAGACATACAAGTCCAGGAAGCACAGAGAGTCCCAAATAAGCTAGATCCAAAAAGGACCACACCAACATACATCATCATTAAAATGCCAAAGGTTAAAGATAAAGAGAGAATCTTAAAAGCAGCAAGAGAAAAGCAGAGAGTTACCTACAAAGGGGTGCCTATAAGACTCTCAGCTGATATCTCAAAAGACATTTTGCGGGCAAGAAGGGACTGGCAAGAAGTATTCAAGGTGATGAAAAGCAAGGACTTACAATCAAGATTACTCTATCCATCAAAGCTATCATTTAGAATGGAAGGGCAGATGAAGTGCTTCCCAAACAAGGTAAAGCTAAAGGAGCTCATCATCCCCAAGCTATTATTATATGAAATGTCAAAGGGACTTACTTAAGAAAAAGAAGATCAAAATTGTGAACATTAAAATGACAAAAAACTTACAACTATCAACAACTGAATCTAAAAAATAAGAACAAAATCCAACTAAGCAAACTAGATTAGAAACAGAATCCTAGGTATAGGGATCATTTGGAGGGTTATCAGTTGGGATGGGAAAGGGGGTGAAATGGGGAAATGGTGCAGGGATTAAGAAGCATAATTGTTTGGTACAAAATAGATGGGAAAGTTAAGAATAATATAGAAAATGGTGAAGCCAAAGAACTTATATGCATGACCCATGGACATGAACTAAGAGGGGTGGAATTGCCGGAGGGAAGGGGGTTACTGGGCAGAGGAGAGCAAAGGGGAAAAAATTGGGACTAATGTAACAACATAATCAATAAAATATACTTAAAAAAAACATTGGCCCATCAGAAGAAAATAGCTCCTTGTTCCTCTGCAATGTGTGCATATGTGTGCTCATATGTGTATGCACGTGTGTAGACTTACATGCATGGGTACTTACATAACAGTGGGAGCCAGGTGACTCAAAATAGCCTCTGGCAGTCAAGTTTGCATTTACCAATAATAGCACTAACCAGTGTTCACCATGTGCTAACCTTGTGCTTGGAAGTTTCCACTCATTAATCTGACAGCCCCCCATGAGGAGATTAGCATCATTTCCATTTAGGGAAGGAGGAAGCCAAGCAGTTTTCAATTGGTGGAGCTAAGACCAGATCTGGATCCACTGGGATTCAGAGCTTACACTCTTAGAAGCAACACCACTCCCCACTCCAGGCAGCAGAAAAGACAAACTGCATTAATGTGAAATGGGCACTATTCAAACTCTAGGGACAGAACCAAACTCATCTCGTGCCCATGTAGCCTTGTCTACCCCCTCATGATTCCCAATGCCACCAGCCACTGAGTCTCCTGGCCGGGTCAGACAGCCTGGATCCCACCTTCACTCTTACCCACATCATACCGCTTTCACTTAGGCCTGGCCATCTGTGGCCTGGGTGAATGCAGCAGCCTCCAGATGAGCTTCCCTGCTTCTGGTGTGCTCATCATAGCACAACTCTGGCTGTGCCCCTCACCCACTGAAACACTCTCCAAGGGCTGCCGTGATCTATAGGCACAGTCCGAGCTCCTGAGCTGGGCTCCCAAAACTGACTGCCCATCACATTCTTGTCCTTCCGCCCACACGCCTTCTAACTTCGTGCACATTCTTTAGAGAAATGTTCCAGAATCAGCCAGGCTTTTCAGGGGCAGAAAGCAGTCTCATGGAGGGATAATAAGACTTTACTTACAAAGGGACTCACTATGAAGGGGAAGGTAAGGGATGGGGGGACAACAAGGGAATGTGCAATAATTCAGGGTTGGTAGCTGCCAAGCTGTTACCCTCTCCAGGCATGAACATACCAGGGGAGGTCACCAAACCCAGGGAGGAGTGAGACTTATGCTGGTCCATGTTACACAGAGTGTAGCCCACAGCTTGATGCTGGTTAATGAGCTGTTTAGTCCAAGCTCATGATCAGACAGTACAAAAATTGAGAGTAAGCATTAAGAAAATTTTATAGCAATTTGGCATTGGTTGTGACATTCAAGTGCATGATGATTTTCCCTGATAATTTATTTCTATTATATTCTTACAAAAGCATTGGTCTGCACCAGATGGGATGAAAACAGGCCCAGTCCTTCACTATGAATAGCTTGAGAAGCACTAGAGTAGGGTTTCTCAGCCTTGGCACTATTGATACGTTGGGCTGAATTATTCTTCATTTTGACGGGTTGTCCTGAACACTGTAGAATGTCTAAAAGCATCCCTGACCCCTACCCACTAGGTGCCAGTAGCATCTCCAGTTGTGACAACCAAAGATGTCTCCAGACATTGCCAGATGTTTTCTTGGGGCAAAGTCATCCCCTACTGAGACACACTGGTCTAGAAATTTTAGATGAGGGACAGAGGCAGCAGGGGCAATATTACAGCATGTGAACCAGACAAATAAGAAGCCTGACCCCCCTGTCTGCTCTCCTCCCGCTCTTCTGCTACTGTTCCCCATGGCTTAACCCAACCAAAAGCCAGAGTTCACAGGTGCTTACTGGTCAGCCTTTCAGGGCACACAGCAGGTGGAGGAGGGGAGGGTGGATGGAGAGGCAAATGGCGATATCTGGCACAACCATCAGGTCACAGCCTCTTTGTGAAAGACACATCCTGAAATTATGATAGGTTTCTTTCCATTACATAAACTAGCAACATTTCTGTTAGCAGAAAAATGAATTGCTATTTTAAGTTAAGATGCTCCAATGTGTTAAATTTAATTAAGCTCACATGCTCTAAAGCACAATTTGAAATTACAACCCCAAGCACTTACCCAGGAAAAACAACAAAAGCATAAAAGCCTGCTTCGGAGTGTTTTTTCTTCCTTTCTTTTTTTCTTTTAATGTTCATTTGGCATTTGTTTATTCAATTTAACACTAGCAAACACATCTACAGTTGATATCTACAGCTGATACCAGAAATCACAGCTTACTGGTTCCTCTACTATTTGCTGTCAGATATGTGTTCCCTTCCACCTGCCCCCTCGGCCTCATAAGGAACTACATTTCCCAGGCTCCCTTGCTTGTTTCCAGGCTCCTTGCCCTCAGGCTTCCAGATAGAGTTGGCCAATGGAAGCACTGGAGGAAAGGCTGGAGGGTAGGAGGGGAGAAGCCAGGATTTCTTCCTCTTCTTCTGCTTCTCCCTGTTGGCTCCTGAGCCTCCTCTATGATCCCAGTTTCCAGGGTTCCAGCTCCTGCCAGATGGATCTGGATCCGAGGCTCTGGTCCCACCGTCTCCTTCGTGTTCCTCTGTCCTTGGATGGGAGTGGGTGGTGGTAGTGGCTTCAGGCTGTAGCTAATGTCTGCAATGCGTCACTGTTCCCCTGGTTGACCCGCAGCAATTCCATCACCCATATCATCCAACCCCTCCCTGTACTAAATTCCCTCTTAGCTAGAGAGTGTCTTTTTCTTCCTGGAAGCATCCTGAGTGACACAAAGACACAACGTTTACATGACAAGAATATTCTACCTATTAATTTATCATTCTCTCCTCATGCTTTGGGAAAGACCATCATTACTTCACATCAGCAGCAGCACACCTTGGCCTTACCTAGTGGACCTCCAGCTGTAGGAAGCACTTAGACAACCTCTCTGAATCACTCCTGACTCCCCGAACAAAGCCTTTGCACATAGCAGCCCCTCTTCCTGGAAACCTCTTATCTATTTCTCCACCCGGTGACCTCATTCATCCTTGAAAGCCTGACTCAGATGTCATCTCCGACCCCACGCAGACCTGCTCCTGCTCTCTTGTCCCACAGCCCTTCGTACCTTCCTCCGTTGGAGGCCTTCTCTGTCTGTGCCTGTGACTCCCATGAGGCCATGGCCTGTGTCTTATTCATCTTTGTATCTCCGCCGCCAATCATGGTATCTGACTTCGAGTCACTGCTGAGTAAACATTTACTCTGCGGTTGAGCAGCGCATGAAAGAGTGCTTTGTTAAATGTGAAGGCCTATACAAATGTAAGAGATTGTTATTTCAACTTGATGGCTGGCTAGCGGTGATTCTCAGACACTGGCTGGTGTGAGGAGTTTCCAGAGAGGCGTTTTTCTGTCTCAAGGCTCACCACATGACCTCCTGACGTTTATGGATGTGATGTAGATAAGTGTTTGGGGTGTGTGAGTGTGGGTGTACAGGCGCATGTGTGTGATACAGTGTATGGGGAGCATGTCTGTGTGTGTCTAAGTATCATTTGAGAACTGAATGTGTGGTTATTTGTTAAGTGTGTGTGTGTGTGTGTGTGTGTGTGTGTGTGTGTGTGTGTGAGACAGACAGACAGACAGACAGACAGACAGAGAGAATAGGTGTTCAAATGTGTAAGGTCCGTAAAGGTTCTGATCCCAGGCAACATTAGTCATTGCTCTGCCCCTCTCCCACCTAGTCCCCTAACCTCCCCCCCCTCAGAGGCTTCCATATGTCCCCTGACACTTCTGAGATGACTCTTCACGTGGTCTCTCCCAGAAACACCTGCAGGTCCAGCTGGCTCCTTCCTAACTGCTACCACTAAAGGCATTTGGGGCATCCGGGAATGGGAACAGGAGAGATCCTCAGACTCTCAACCAGAGGCCTGTGAGCTGACTACCAAAGTCCAGTGTCCGCCTTTCCTGGGCTCACTCCAGACTACATTCCCCAGGCTCCCTGGCAGTTAGGGCTGTCCAAGCGGTAACTTCTGGCAAATGAAATGTGGTGGCAGCGGTGTATGCGCCAGGCCTTAAAGAGAGGGAGCGCCTGCCCCTCTCTTCCCTTCCACTGAATGGGCCTTGGTGACAAGGCCCAAGGGGTGGTGGGGACCTGGTGCCTGAGTCTCCAAGTGAAGAAGGCATCCTTACTAACCCAGTATACTGCCCTGGACTCTAGAGCCAGAAGTCAAATTGTATTGTGTCTGAACCTTTAATGCATTTGAAACCATTTGCAACAGTAATTAGGCTCTTCTGACTAACACAGCCACCTTCAGATGAGATGAGGTGGACCTGAGGAGTTTGTTACCGTTACATGTAGGTGTGTGACAGGTGAGAGCGGGTGAGTGTATATTTGTCTTAGAGAAAGAAATTGGGACTACACAAGCACCGCAATTCTCACTTCCCTGGAGTTGTCAGCAAACACCACCCCTTCAATCTCCAGCCTCCATCCTCTTTTCAGCCACCACTTTTTAGGTGCTCTTCCCTCCCCTTCCCCCATCCATGATGCACGCAGCTGCCTGCTGGGCCCCAGCACTGATTTGGAGAAGCCACGTCAAGCCTCCCCACTGAACTTCCCTGGCTCTGCACCCTCATTACTGACTCTTCACAGAACCACTGGCCTGTGCCAACCTCACCAGCCAGATGCGAGATTGCAGGGCACATGAAAAGGCCTCATTAAACTGAGGCAAGCTGTCCTGGCTCCCTAGCCTCTCCCTTTTCCTGCGAGCCCCAGAGGGGCCCTGTTTGCTTCCCTGCACAAACTGCAAGGAGGAGTGGAGATGTGGCTGTATCTATCTTGCACACAATTTACTGACTTACTATGTGCTGACCACTTGACAGGCAGTCTCTTTGCTTCTGCACAATAAGAGGTAGGAATAATTATCCCCACATTACAGATGAAGAAACTGAGGCTCAGAAAGATGGGTCACCTGCTCAAGTTCACACAGCTGGAAAGCAGCTGAGTCAGTGTTGTAAGCCAGGTCTGCCGAGTCATTGAGCTTGGTCTTCCCTATACTGCAGTGCCTTGAATTGAATTGAAATGAATTGAGTAGAATCAGATTTTATCAGGAAGCAAGTCTTAGAGTTAGACTAAGTGTTTGACAGCAATTAAAAATACTTACCTCACTACAATGACAGTTAACCTTTACTGAACCCTTACTATATGTCAAAGAGTTTTGAGTAAGCTGCATGTATCAACTAACTAACTTAATCCTCATATTAGTAACTCTATGAGGGAGGTACTACTATTTTCCCCATTTTACAGAAAGGAAATTCAGTCTCACAGAAGTTGAGTGACTTGCCCAAGGTCTCACAGAGAGATGTTTGTGTTTAGGCAAAATTTGAACCCAGAACTCTCACATTACCTCAACCAATCCTCATAATAACCATGGGAAGTCCCTTTCACAATTATGCTCCCCATTTTAGAGATGGCGGTTAACCTGATTGCTCTGAAGTCACATGGCTAAATTAGAGGTGCAGATGGGACTCCAGCAAGTGATAAGGATTGTCTTGCTACTTCTGAATGCTCACGGGAGCTCTAAAGGAAGAAAGGAAGTCACATGGGTATCCGTGGGCAGGTTCACTGCAGAGTAAGCTGCCAGTGCAAAGGCACTGAGGCAGGAACAGTGAGGAGGCTGGTGTGGCCAGAACAGAGTGATGGAAAAGGGAGAGCGATGGGAAATGAGGTCACCAATGCAGTAGTTAGGAGACAGGTTCTGGAGGGCTTACGAATACGTTCAGCTTTATGTCCAGCTCTGAGAATTTGCTGGGTGCCCCTGTTGAGAGGGATTTTGAGGCTGTGTTCAAATTCAATGGGACACAGTGCTATGTGTCTGGAAGAGTGTGGGTCTCATATTTGTTGTTTCTGGTCCAGGGATCAGAGAGAGCAGTTAGAATGACCAGAATTATTAGTACAGGTGGTAGAATCCCCTCTTCCAGTGTTTGGTGTGGGATGCTGGCCTTGCTTAAACCCATGGCCCTGAGTGATGATGGGGAAGGCACGTGGCTGTTGCTTACATGGGGACTGTCATGGAGCTGGAGTGATTCTGGGAGGGCTCCAAGGGTCAGAAGCCTCTTATCAACTTCTGAGAAGGCCCAGGGCCTAGGGCTCAGGCTCTGGCACTACCCCACTGCCTTTAACCCTCCTGAGAACACAGGGAGACTCGGGCGTCCTGAGGCACTCTGTCTGATTGGCAATGGCTTCGCACTGTCTGCAGGCAGAGAAGCCACACTCAACACGATTGAGATTCCGAAGCAGAGCGCCCAACATCCATCCCCCAGACCTAGGTCAGTGTCTGGCAGCTCGGCTCCACTTGAGGTTTTGTTGTATAGAGGAGTGGGTGATGCTGAACCAAAGGAAACAAATCTCTGATCGTGGGATCTGGGCCTCAGGGATTTGCAGCTGGAAAACCTGTGCAAGCTAGAACTGGGAGATGGGCCATGCCAGGATCCTGGCAGGACCAGCAGGAAGACATCATGGCTTCCACACCCACAGCAGGGTATGTTTTCTGTCCCACATGACTCCAGAAGTCTCTCTCTGAAGACCCATAGTGACAGTGTTAGTTAAGCTCTGGCTCAGTGATTGCAGAGGTGGCTGGAAATTAGGCCACAGTGAGCCAAACCCCAGCAGGCTGCTTTTGTTCTCATCTCCCACCTGGTGACAGGTGAGGATGTGACCTCACGAGGCACTGCCTTTGCTCCCTGACTCAGCATGCATGGCAGATCCAGCTGCCTGGCCAGGGTTTGGGGAATCACCAGCCCCTGTGTCTGGCAGAGACAACAGTGTCAGGGAGGGTGCTTCACCCTGATCCATGGAGTTCCTTCATGGAGAGGCTGAAACCAGGGGTCAGACATGAGCGCCAGTACTGGACCAACAAGGTCAAAGCCCAGAGCTGTCACGTACTGGCTGTGTGACCTTGGGCCAGCCCCTGCAAAGGGAAGAGATGATAGGCCTCCCTCATAGGATTGCTGTGAGAATGGCGTGAGTCAGTGCCTGTGATTAGAACCATGAGTAGCCCACAGTGAGTGCTCAGTGTGTGCTCTGGCTGTCAGCACGCCACTGGCTCCCAGGGACATGCCACGCCCAGCTTCACACAACCCCTCATGGCCCAGAATCCTGCTCCCGTCGGGCTGCGGTGACAGCTGCTGCTTCCTCCAGCCAGTCCCCACTCTGCCTCATGGGGACACCCAGAACAAGGTGTTTCTTTCTTTAACACATGTCGGTGCTTCCCAAACTGTGCAGCAGCTCTCTCAGCCCGCTGTGAGTCTTCGATTCTCTAGAATTCACATTTGCATTCCTCCTGATGATTTCCCTGGGACACAGTTTCCAGCTTGCATCCCAGCTGCTCCCCGCTGACCACACAACAGCTTGCCTTTGACCCTCCTTTCTGGGGAGGTCTGAGCCCAGAGCACTGAGTCAGACCCCACATTCCCCAAACAGACATCACATTCTGGCGAGGCCCCATGGGGAGCTGTAGCCCATAGGTGGCTTTCCCTGGGCAGGCTGTTAACAGGAATGCCTGTGATGTCCCTAGGATTGCTATTAAGCCATTTTGCACCCACTCTGTTCCCCTCAAGTGGCATTTCTACCACTACAGCCTCAGAGACTCAGACAAGCTGCTCAGGCCATGGCAGCAGCCCCCCGCCCTTCTCTCTCTCTCATTCTCTCTGTCTCTCCTCATCCAAGTCTCTATGAATGTGGAACTTACCTCGGTATTTAACTGTCTTTAGCTCCCAGGCCCCGAGAACTGGGTCAGCATGTCTCAGAGGAGAAGGTGTGGGTTTTGCAATCAAACAGAAAATTCTCTTGGAAGGCTGGTTCTGCCCCCAACCAACTCTGTGGCTCTGGATCGTTTCTCCTCTCTCTGAACCTCACTTCGCTCCCATGTGGAGTGAGGAGAGCAGTATCAACTTCCCATGCTGAATGTGAGAAATTAAGTACAACGGGGATGCGGCAGCCAGTTCTGCTCCATTCCCGGGGCCATTTGGCGCCACGACGGCCATGGCGATGACAAAGGTTGTTGCCGTTTCTCTCCTGGAGGAGCTGAGAAAGGCTTGCTCACAAACAATTCATCATTTACAGAAAAAACGCAGAAGGTGTCGTTGCAAACACGGGAGTATGAAGAATGAAGATCCCCCACGAGCCGAGTCCAGAACACACAGACCCCAAGTCAATGCCGCCCAATGATGAGCCTGAGCACAGCTCTCTCCAGCTGGCACCACCCAAGGGCAAAGTCACCTACCGCACCGACCTTAACATTGCTATCACAGAGCTCCCCCAGCTATACGTGTACTAAAACTGAATGACACGGAAAAGCTTTGCGTGGCCTTGCACATGGATGACACACAAATTCAAGCAGCATTCCATATTTTGCAGTGACATATTCTGACGCATGCTGTGACATGGAGGAAACTTGAGGATGTTATGCTATGTGAAATAAGCCAGACACAGAAGAACAGACACTGTGTTTTCACTTCTATGAGGCACCTAGAGTGGTCATATTCATAGACAGAAAGCAGAAAGGGGCTGGGGGAGAGCGGGTGGCCTTGGTGGTTAATGGGGGCAGAGTTTTGGTTTGGGATGATGGAAAAGCTGTGGAGATGGATGGCAGCGATGGTGCACAACAATATGAATGCGCTTAATGCCACTGAGCTACCCCCTTAAAAGTGGTTAAAATAGCATTTTGTATGTTGTGTATATTTTAGCACCATTTTAACAATGGCAAAAAAGTATCGCAAACCAAATCCTGCCAGGTGGGCAGGAAGGGCAGAGGTTGTTAAAAATAAATTTGTGACTTCAGTGTGGCTGACGCACATGTGGGTGGAAGTCAACATCAGTGAGAGTTTCTTGGGTCTGTTGCCCATGGGCTTGGTTGGCCCTGTCAGATTTGGGATGGTAGGCAGCATTTGGGGAAGGACCTGGGTGAGGTAGGGTGGCCCCTGGCCATATCTTTGTCCTGATGGGTGAAGAACAGGGCAGCTCCAGAGCAGGACTTGACATGAGTCAAATACAAGAGCAAAGAAGTTGCAGAAGATAAGGCGTCCACTGTGGTGTCAGCTGGACCTGGGTTCAAATTCCGCTCTCTGCTAATGACTGGCTATGTGACCCAAGACAGATTATTCAACTCTCTCTGCCTTAGTTAAATAGGAATTCTAATACTACTTTGTAGGACTATTGTCAGGATTATGAGGTAATGGGTGTTAAAGATTTGGCACAATGCTTGGCAACAAATGAGTGAATCGTAAACACTAGGTTTTGTTCTGATGACAATGTTAGAGTCAACGAGGACCCTTTATAGAAGAAACCAAGATGAAATGAAGTCTTCAGTCATTTCATGGATGACCTTTGGGGACCTGCTTTTTCCCTCAGTTATAATCCCTTCTCTCTGTCAAGTCAGAAGTTCCTTGAAGAAATGAATGATATCAAGCTCGGGATTTAATTTGGGCTATGGTGAAAAAAGCTGACTAACTGTGCAATGTGGGTAAGTCACTTCACATTTCTGAGCCTCACTCAGCTTTTTGCCTGTGCAATGGGTTAATAAATTTGATGATATGTTGTTGTTGTTGTGGAAATTAAATATAATATTTGTTCAGTACTGAGTACAGTACTTGGAATATGTTTATACAATAAAAAGCAGCCGTGATGCTATTTGATTTGGTGTCTGAAAACCAGGTTCATACCTGGATTCACCATCTGTTAGCTGAGCAATTTTGAACAAGGAGATATCACTCCTCTGAATTTCAGCTTTCTCATCTGTCAAATGGGGATAATAATACTGCTACTCAGTCCATAGAATTGTTGAGAAAACCTGCAGAGATGTGCCCTCTTGGACATGGTATGTAAGGATACAGCATTTATGAATGGGAACTGTCATTTTTTAAATAATGGGGACACTCAGCACCTGTGCATGTATGAGTGACCGAGACACTGACGGGCACTTTCTCGAGGGCTGCTCCACGCTGCATGTCTGGAGGCTGGTCCCTGCGATGAAGTGGCCTTCAGGATGTCACGCTGTGCTGGCTGCAGCATCATTTTGCCCGCTGCTTCACCCGCAGAGAGAGGCCTTTCCAGCCCGTGGTCAGGAAGCGCCCACTCAGCACTTCTCTGGGCAGTGTTTCTGCTGATCCTCCCTGGACACCAGTGCTTCTCCAAGCAGGCTGACCAGGGAAGGATTTATCAGGGGTGGGGAGAGAGATGACCTCTGGTGTGGGCAGTGGGGAGGCTGCTCTGTCCAGCCAAGTGAGAGGGCCTGACGCAATCCCTGGAGCCAGAGGGAAGGAGGGTGGGGAAGCAGAGCTGTCCCCAACCACCAAATATCCTCAGGTCCAACCTGAACGCACAAAGCTCTAAGGCCAGCTCTGTGTGGACTTGCCTTGTGGCCTTGGGCAAATCATTTTCTTTCTCTGTGCTTCTGTGTCTCATTCTGACATTCTAGAATTCCACAGAAACATCACCAGAAGAGGGGTGACAGGAAGAAGAGGGATTCAGGGGCAGGGCAGGCAGGGCACAGCCATCAGGATCCCCCGACTCTGAAAACACATAGAATTTGTCACCAGAGTCACCTGGGCTCTGGGTTCATATCCTGACTCATAACCTATTGGGTGCATGATCTTACCCCCATTACTTAACTTCCCAGAGCCTCAGCCTTATTTCGAAAAGCAGTTTGCAAACCTAAGTTTTAGAATCATATGAGGATTAGAAATAATGTGTGCAAAGCACTGGCATACTCAATAAATCATGTACGTACAGCAGGTCATTAAATAACGTCGTTTCATTTAAGGTTGTTTTATTCTAACATTCATGAGATGCCGTAGGAATTCAACCCTTCCGTCAATGGCAAAATCGGTTTTGTTATACATCATTTCACTTAAGTTGCAGAACCTATTGACGACGTTAAGTGAGGGCTTAATGTATATGGTGAACGTTTGCCTACTTTATCATCTATCATTTACCTATCATCTGTCTGCTATCTGTCTACCTATTTATCATCTATCTATCATCTATCCATCATTATTGTCATCTTATTTGTAGAGAACACTAACACCACCCAGCCCCTCCCCCACCCCTGGCATTATCTCTTCCAGTGGCAGGTGAGTTAGCTTCCTGAGGGCACTGACGGGTCGCCTTGGGGTCAGGGTCTCTGAGCTGAAAAGGAAGATGAGCCTCACTGTGGGACTTACTCATTAGCCAGGAGCTTGCAGGTGGTCCTGGTTTTTACTGGGAATAACTAAAACCAGCCATTTTACTCTCGTTCCCTTTCCCAGCCCTTCTCCAAGCCTGGGGGACATTCAACTCCTGTGGGGACAATCAGCACAGAATGGACCTTCTACATGTACTTCAGTATCCCTAGAAGATGGCCACATGGGCTTGTGATCTTAGTGTGGAAGTAATCATGTGAGTAAATCACAGACTCCCAGATTTTTCTGAGAGTCTCTACAGCCCTGTTTGTTTGGGGGCATGGAGCTGAGGCCTCAGGAACTGCCTGCTTTCCTCCTGCTCCTGGTCTGGCTGGGAAGAGGCCATGCCGGGCTTCACAGGCAGCAAGGCTGATGAGGACAGCTCCTGTCCCTCTCCCACACACAGGCGGGTGGAGGGTGAAGCCCAGTGGGAGAGCTGTGTGAGTGCCCACTGCCCAGTTTCTGTAAGTGTGAGCACAGTATGTGTGAGCATATATGTGTACATATTGGCCAGTGTGAGTAGAAGTACGTGCATTGGCTGATGTGCATGTGTCCATTGACTACTGTATGTGTGTGTGAGTGTGAGTGTGAGTGTGAGTGTGCTATTGGCCAGTGTGAAAGCAACCCTGGTGTGAGAGTAGAGCTGAGAGAAGGGTGTTGGCTGGAGGCTGTGAGAGGATGCGAGCACTGAGGTGAGGAGAGCATTTGATGAGTGGATGCATTGGAGAAGATGTCCTTGCAGAGGCCTGCGAGGCTCCTGTGATCTGGCCCCACCATCTCCCTGCCCCGTCTCCCAGACTCTGGCCCTCATGCTCCCTGTTGCAGCCACCCTGGCACCTTGTTGCTTCTTAGATGCGCTCCAGCCCTGGGGCCTTGTCTCGGCTGTTCCCTCTGCCTGGAATGCCCTTCCCCAAGAGCTCTGCTTGGCTCACCTCCTTCAAGTTTTTGTCAAGTTTCCCCTTCTCAGCGAGGCCCTCCCAGCCTCTCTAGGTAATATTGCCATTTGCCCACCACCCAAAATTCCCTGACTCTACTCTGTTTCTTTTTGTGTAGCATGTATTGGCCCCTCCCATACCTATATAATTTACTCATTTATTGTGACTATTGCCTGTTTCCCCATGAGGATGAGGATCTCCAAGTTGTTTTGTTCACTGATGCATCCCAAGCACCCAGAATGGTAGCATTTACTTTATGGCGTATTTGCCTCTGGCTTCTCCTTTGTAACATGGACATGCTAATAGAAGCTCTCTGCTTCAGAGTTGTTGGGCAGATTAAATGAATGACTATACCTGAGAGCACCAAGAACAATGCTTGGCACATAGTTCAATGAATGTTAGATGTTATTGCTACCCCCCATCACAGCTTGGGAGTGAGGATTGAATGAGTGATCATGTGGAGGCGCCAGCATGCTGGTGGTCAGACGCTTCTTCCCTCTCTCCCACCCCAGCCTCTAAAAACCCCAGGAAGGAAAATTCCCTGACCTTGCCCAGTCACGGAACCCATCTTTTTGGATGCCCTTCAGGATACAAAGTTGGTCATCAGGATATTTATGACCTTTTTTTTATTTTTAAATCAAGGAAAGAGGCAAGCAAGCCCCCAGTCTGCCCCACCTAGGGCCACACACCTTCCTGGTCCTATAGGTAGTTAATGGAACGTGACCTAGACTGACAAGCACTTTCTCTGATGGGTGTGGTTGCGGCGTGGACTGCACAGGACCCGAGCTCTGGCCTAGAATTCTGGAGGCTGATTCTTCTCCAGCTCTGCAGCTCCCAACAGGCTCTATGACCTAGCCCGAGTCCTGTCCCCTGTCTGGGTCTCTGCTCTTCACTGGTGAGGGGTTGGAATTAGTCCATTACTCCATTCATCCAAGAACTTTTCAGGGAGGCTTTATTATGTGCCAGTGCTGCCCTAGGCACTGGGTTACACAGCAGCGACCGTGAGACACAAGTCCTTGCTCCATGAGTTGACCTTGGTGGGGACAAGGTAGACAGTAAATAATAACCACAACGAGAAAATTACTTGGTATGTTAGAAAGTGGAGCATGCTATGGGAAAAAGGAAAGAGAAGGCAAAAGTGTTAGGGGGTAGGGAGGACAGGTTCAGCTAAGTGGGGTGGTCAGGGGTAACCTATTTAAAAGGGTGACATTTGAGGTGAGGGACATCCCACATTCTAGGAACCTATGAATCTCAGTGACTCTTGCTACATTCAGAGAGAGTACTGTTTGGGTCCCCTGGACTGCCCCACCTCTTCTTTTTCTCCATCTCTGAGCACACTGATTCCCCGGCTTGCCAGTGGGTGATGGGGCCAGAAGACAGATCAGCCAAGATCCCAAGAGTGGTGAGTGATTTTCTGCCGTCTTTATTCACACTCCAGTATTTCACAGCTCCTGTGGCTCTGATGGCATAAATATGACCTTTTATTTTTCACTTTGCTTAAGACTCAAGGTCAACAGCCCAGCTGTGATCTATCAGCTGCTCCCTCCGCCGGGCATCCGTAAGCCAGGGAGCCCTATGACTGTCAGAGATTCATGGCATCATCTTCCAGTCCTGCATGCCCGCCTTCCCAGAAGCCCTGGGCCTGGGATTTGCTGGGCCAGGGAGGCAGCAGTCACAGTGGCTCTGGGGGATGTCAGCTCACTGAGGGCAGAGACCAAGACATAAATCTCTACTCTCTCCCCTGAACACATCCTATCACTAGGGTTGAACCTGTGACCTGGGTTTCATTTCAGTCCTGGGAGGAGGCAGTCATGGGGAGGCTGAGCAGCAATGCTTCAAGTGGCAATTTATAAATGAGAATGCCTAGGGCATGGTCATGAGCTTTCTCCTCGTGGAGAAGGGATAAAAGACATGCATCAGCCTGCCAGCCTCAGATGGAATCCTCCAGGAACCTGAGGCAGCCAAGGCCTCCTCTGAGAAGCTGTGGCTTTGCCTGTCAGACATTACCTACCAGCATGGCCTGGAGTCCTTCCACTCACCTACCTGAGACCCCTCCCTCCTGTTTCCCCCTTCTGTGTGGGTGTGGGTGGGATTCGGTTGGTCTGGTTCACACTTCCCCTGTTTCCTCATGGTGATTCTGAGTGACAGCAGGCTGATAGTGTAGGTTTGATAATGGATTAGGTGGCTGGGAAGGGGCCAGTCTAGAAGGAAAAGGGGGTCACTGGCTTCTATTTCATTTTATTTTTAAAAAGATTTTATTTATTTATTTATATTTATTAGAGAGGGGGAAGGGGGGGAGATAGGGAGAGAAACATCAATTGGTTGCTCCTCGAACACACTCCAACCAGGGACCGAACCCACAACCCAGTCATGAGCCCTGACCAGTAATTGAACTGGTGACCTTTCACTTTGTGGAACAATGCCCCACTAACTGAACCACATCGGTCAGAGCACTGCCTTCTATTTGAAACACACAACCTGTGACTCCAAGACAGCCATTTCTTTGCTCTCCATCCTGACTCATGTCCCAGGAGGAAGAGGAGTGGTCAGGAGCTCTCTCTGGAGCACAGAGAGCCTGAGTTCAAATTCAGATTCTGGCACTTCCAAGCCGAAAGGCCTTGTGGAGCTTACCTACTTCCTCTGATCCCAGAGATTCCTTCCTTAGGTGGGGATTGTGTGTGGTCAGTGCATTGGGAAAACACACAGCATGCACCATAGTGCTAGTTGTGTATTATGCAGGCGTCAAGCTGCAGACCCTGGAGCCAGTCCCCCTGGGTTCAAACCTCAGGCAGGAAACCTCAGGCTGGCTTCTTACCCAGTTTGTGCCTCAGTTTTCTCATCCATTAAATCAAGATAATAACTGCACCTTCTTCATCAGGATGTGGAAAGAATTAAATGAACTAATGAATGGAAACCACTTAGCATAATACCTGGCATGTAATAACTTCTCAGAAAGGTTGGCTCTTATTACCATCATCATTACTGGAGAAGAAACCACCTGCATTCACTTGGCACTTTTGACCTAATTTCCATCAATTGGTTTTGTGATTTATAACCCACTTACTTCCCACCAAAGATAGGAAGTGACTTGCAACATAAAAGCATGTATAAAATGAGACAAGTTTTTAAAAATGTTGTATAGCAGATCAATAAATAAATAAATAAATAAATAAATAAATAAATAAGAAGGCTTGAATCAGAGGCCCTGGACACCAGGCTGGTTTGTTGTGACATCCAAGTGCTAACTTCAGTTAAAACCCCCACATGCCCACAAAACTACTATAAAACCCTTGGCCACTTCATCTAGGAAATAGCCTAGGTAGGAGGGGGCATGATGGCCTCAGAACAATGTGAAGGGAGCAGCCTTGTTAGGGGCACCCTGTCTGTGTAAGACTTGAACCTAGGATGGCAGAGTGGGCTAAGCCTGCCTTCAGATAAAGGGCTTCCTCAGCTCAGGATGCTGTGCCTCAGCCTGCTTTGCTCTGGCCAGGCCACATCCAGCACATTGTCCATTGATGGACCCTACACATGCATAGGGATAGCACAACCTGGCACATTTCTGAGGCAAGGAACTAGGAGATACACTCTAGGAAACACCGTCCAGAGACAAACACGGCAGCCCTGTACATGCAGTGCCTCTCATGTCTCTTCACTGACTGGGCTTCTATTTGACCTTGTGAGTCACCTCCTCCAGGAAGGTTTCCCTGATCTCTCTGGTCTAGATCAGTTCTCTAGGACCTGATTTCACATATGCATGCACACAACACTGATCAAACTGTAGGTACTGAATCAGTTACTACCCAAGTACATGGTCCTTTAATGTCTGCTTTCCTGGAAAATACAATGTGCAGGAGGCCAGGAGTGTCCTGTTCATGGCCATCTTCCCTGAGTGGCCCAGATATGACATTATAAGCATAAAATAAACACCTCCTGAAGAACTGAGGGCGACAGGCAAGAATGGAGGAAGGCAGGAAGGGAGGATGTTGAATCTAAAAAAAAAAAAAGTTTTAAGTGAGCCATGAGAATTATCTGCAAAAATTACATAGCAAGGATAATTTGTTTTCTCCCTGAAGAAAATGAAGGCAAAATCTGAGGGAAAGAGGTGGAGGGAAATGGATTTGGGGCCTGTGATAAGGGAACATTTTTAGCTAGAGCACCCAACATGATGTAGGTTCTTGAAAAAAAGGAGGGGAGGTTTCTTCTGTCTGGAAGTTATCTCCATATGGGGCCAGTCAGCACTGCAAGGAAGGTAAAAGTTGGGGTGATGGGTAAGAGGTGCATGGGCACCATAAAGATTCACAAAGAAAGGAGAAGCCTGGCCTGGGTGACCTTAAACTGTCCCTTTCTCACTCTTAACATTTTTTCAACCTCGAAGAGTGGCAAGAACTAGGCCCATTTTAAAGACAGATGAAGAGAGTCCAAGAGAGTTGTGGTGAGTCAAATAGCTGGACTGGTGCCAAGATCTTGGCTTTCCCTTTCTCTTTCCAAGCTGTCTGAAGCCGTCGACAATATGTCACACAGGGGAATTGGGCTTTGTGGTTGACTTACGACCCTTTCCTGATGCCTCCCTCCTGCTCTCGGGACCTCCACTGTGTTCTCCATCATGTCTGTATCCTCTGTTGGACAGTCCCAGAGGAAACCACTTCAGCATCTCCTTAGTTTCCAGCCATGACAGACGCAAAGAAATGCATCTCTAATGGTGGGATTTCAGGCCCTCAGATCTTCTATGAAGGAAGTACTTTTGGATGGCGTCCTGTTTCTGGGCCCATTCTAGGCAGGATGTGGGTGAGTGGCGTTTGGGTCTAACCTGGGCACGTGTGCTTTCCCAGCATCGGGGAGGCAGCTGCCACCCACTCACTTTTGCTGCATAACAGAAACATTCTTCCAGGCCCCTGTCCAAGGGGAAAAGTGCTGAGCACGTGCCTAGCCAGCCTAGAAATTTTCAAAGCCTCCCTGCACCACTCAGAACTTCTTTTGAATGACAATCAAAGCCACCTTGAGAAGAAGCCCTTGGCATTGGCTCACACACAGTGGCATTTTGATGGGCGGTAAAAATCTCTGGTGTTCAATGCCGGCTGCTGCCACCATCTCAGCTTCCAAGACCCTGCCTCCATGCCAGGGCCTCAGCAGCTTCCCCACCTGTCCACACACACCTGAGAGAGAGAGACTACAGGGCACCAAGCTCCCGACCACCAGCCACCCTCACCTTCATCACAACTGCCACCTTCATCGTCATGGCCAAGCACCAGCAAAGACACTTAAGAGCCACCAGAGAAGGAGATTTATCCTCAGAAATACTGCAGCACATGTCTAATGAGCTCATTAAACAAGAACAGAAATAATTACTCCCTATCAGAGTTAGAGGACTTGGGGCAGAGAGGGTGGGGGATGCTGACTGAGGAGCTAGGGCAGTGATGGACGACACAGGCTGCTCTAGAAAGGGAGATCAGAGCTCCTCACCACTCAAGGCTGTGGGCTGTGAGTTTCTCAGGCCAGGCAGATGCAGGCCCAAGAATTCTGCCAGAAAAACCATCAAAACATGCTGCTTTGATATTGCTTGCCCCCATCCTTATCTCCTTCTGCCTCAATAACAAGCCTGAGGGGAAAAGATAGAGGTCCTCTCATTTTATGGATGTGGAGAATAAGAAGCAGGAGGGTCTCAAGACATGGCTAAGACCCATGCGACCATCCTGTAACCCTTCTTTCTGCTTCCAACCATGCACCCTAAGTCTGTTCATCTAGCAGTCAGAATCTTCCTTTTTAATCACATCATGCCACTCTCTTGCATTCAGCCCCTCCAATGGCTCCATATCATCCAAGATAATATGCAAGGTGTCATTATAGCCTACAGGGCCCTACATGACCCAGCCATTCCCAGTCCTCTGCTCTCACTTACTGTTATTTTTCCTCCAGATACAGTGGATTCCTTGTTGCTTCTCCCACAAGACCAGCTTATCTCTACCCCAGGGCCTTTGCATATGCTATTTCCCCTGCCTGGCTCTTTTTTTCACTCCATCCAATGTCACTCCTTAGAGAGACCATCCCTGACCACCCATATAAAACAGTAGTCCCCCAGTTTCTGTCTCTTTACATTAATTATTTTTATACCTAGTGCAATTTAAAAATTATTAACCTTCTCCCCAATAAGAATGTAAGCTCCTTGAAGGCAAGGACTTTGTCTATCTTGTTCCAAACCTAGGGTCTTGACCAGAGTCTACCTTAAAGCAAATACTAAATACATACTTGTTAATTAAATAAATAAAAATCTAGCTACCAGAAGTCAAAGTGTTGTTTGTACCTAAGAGCATCCAGTTCCACAGCCAGAGTCCCCTCCTCCACAAATCATTCCTGCCCTCAGAACTTGACCCTGGCTTCCCACTGCCAATAGAAGAAAGCCTGAAGTCAGGACAGAGCACTGGCTACAAGCTCTAGTTCTACCACCTCCAAGCTGTGGGACCTCGTAAGACATTGCCCTCCTACCCTTGGCTCTGAGACCTCATCTGTCAAGTGGAATACCATACCTCACAGCATTGACTTACCAACTAAAGGAACACACAGAACATTTCTAAAACAATACCTGAAATGTAGTAAGGCTCAGTAAGTATAGCTGTTTCACTAGACATTCAAGGCCCTCCCCCATCCTCTCTGAACAAAACGACTATTATTTCCCTAGACCAGAGGTCCTCAAAGTCTGGTCCCCAGACATAGAGCATCTGCTCAATGATTAGAACTGCAGATTCTCAGACCCCACTCCATACAGACTGAGTCAGAAACTCAGGGGGTAGGGTCCTGCATCTGTGTGTTAACAAGTCCACCAGGTGACTGATTATACCCAGATCTGAGAACCACTGCCCTAGACATAGCCTTTCCACCAGGTAAACCAGGTGTGGGAGACTGAGTTGTTGGCCCTGCTTCTTCGCTCCCCTATAATACAATGGTACCTGATGTAATAAAATGGCCTGATGGTACATGAAGTTCATTCCCTGCCCCTTAACTTCGGACTTGGCCATGTCACTTACTTAGGTTAATGTGATTTACCAGGTGTGATGCCAGCAAACACCTGTCATTGGCTTTTCCATTTGGGTTCACTCCCTTACATTTCTGCTAATACCATAAGAAGAACATACTCAGCATAGCCATGGTCTCCCTTCTTAGGCTCCAGAATGAGACACATAAAGGTCTAAACCAACCTGTATCCTGCAGCCCAGCCCAGCCCAGCCCAGCCCAACTGAGACTGGTTGAACGCCAACCAATCTGTAGACCTACAAATAAGAAAATTAAATATTAGTGGTTGTAAGTCACCTCAATGTTTCTAATCCTTACCTGAGGGTGTCTTTTTATTGATTTGAGAGAGAGAGAGAGAGAGAGAGAGAGAGAGAGAGAGAGAGAGAGCGTGAAAGAGAGAGCAAGAAACATCAATTGGTTGCCTCCAGTGCATTCTCCAACCCAGGATAAAATCCGCAGCCTATGTACGTGTTCTGACCAGGGATAGAACCTGAAACCTTTTGGTGCACAGGACAATGCTCCAACCAACTGAGCCACCTGGCCAAGGTCCACCTAGATTTTGAGGTTGCTTGTCATGAAGCATTACTGTGGCAATAGCTCACTAATACTCCAGGAGCCCACACAGGTACCTGACCAGGCCTGATTCTTTCTGCCTCTGTCTCTTTCTTCACTGGTTCCACCTAAAGCAGTTACCCCCTCCCCTCTTTCTTCCAAATGCCACCTACATGCAAGATACAGTTTATACTCCAATCCACCTGAGCCAGAGAGCACCCACAGAATATACCCCTCCCAAGTCAAGCATGTGAATTCACTTCAGTTAACTCATAAAAAGTCTCAAGGGGATAAAGTTCACCACACAATTCATTTACATTTTAACCTTCTAGGTGACTAATTACTAAACTGAGAAGCCCTTTAACTTAGTACCATCACTAGCTAATTACCTAGTTAGAAGGTTAAGTGTTTAATAGTTCCCCGTGATTTTTAATTTCCAACCACTTATCTTCTTTACAAAGCAGTGGCAGTTAGCTCCCACATCTGGATGCATACTCCCACCCACAGCACCAGCCCCACAGCCACAGAACAAGTTAGAGTCCGTCTCTGCAGCCCACCCCAGCTGGAAATAGCTCTCCTTTGTAAATAACTAACGAGCTCGTTCATCCATATTATACATCTCTGTGGCCTGGCTTTCACCCTATTTTCACACATCAGTTGGTAGTTTTATGTGATTCTACCTGCTTACCCCACTCCCCCACCTCTGAGACTCTGAAGATGATGGGCACTGATTTGACTTCACGTCCTGAACCGTTCTGTCACCCCTGGGTGGCCAGTCCCACCGCACACACACATGCCAGACCATAGGCTTAATTGGCAAGAACTAACGCATCCCTCTTGGCTGCTCTGACTCAGTGTCTTCAGAGATGACAACAGAGCACTGACAGAAAGGCAGAAAGGCACCCGGATCAGCTTCCTTCCCAGGCTGGCCTCAGCTGCAGGCTGGCTACTGGATTCCAGGATTGTGTGGGCAGGTGCCATGAAACATTAATGACACCGATGCTTTCACCACAGCCTGGTGGCAGTTGTACATCTCCCTGACACCCATTCTCCTCTCTTAACTTCCCAGCAGAGCCCAGATTTTATTTGGGGAGGCAACGTACCTGAACAAACAGCTACCTTTCTTGGCCTCCAATGCAGGTTGGAGGTAACACAATGAGAGAGAAGCAGAAGACACTGGGTGAGACTTCTGGGAGGCTCTCTAAAGGGCCTGACTCATGGGAGAGGCTTGGGTTCCCCAGAAGCAGACCCTGAGCCAAGAATTCCGGTATCAGTACTTTATTGTGGGAGGTGAACTCAGAACCATCTGGTAAGGGAATGGGGAAGGAGATTCACACAGGGTGTTTTGCTAAGCAAGTTACCACTGTGGGCAGCTGGAGTTCAGTTCTCCTGGGGCCCTCTGGGTGGCAGTATAAAACATGACTCAGTTGTCCTCCTTTTTCTTCCCCCCAAGGGGAGGAAGCTGGGGTAGTAACCTTCCAACTCCCTCTGTCACAGGCTGGGGCTGCTCTTGGGAACACCAACTCCTCTGCACTTGGGCCTGCCCTGCCTGTGAGCCGAACAACCCAGAGAAGGTCCCTGGCTGGAAGTGTCAGCAGCACAGGAGCAGTGAGCCACATGTTAACGATAGTGCAGGTGATCTGCGGAAGGATCCTCAGTCCGTGAAGTCCACAGAAAAATCATACCAGCCCTGAATTACCTCCCTCTGGGATTGTGTCCCATGACAGAAACCAACTCCCACTTTTGGTTAAGGGGTTGTAGCCATATCTCTGTTACTAGAACACTTCACATTTTATAAAGATGCTCTTCTTTCATGCCTGACATCTTCTATTTCTCAACAAACTTGTAAAGTAGGCAGGGCAGTTATTATTCCCATTCTTCAGATGAAAGGCCTGAGGCTCAGAGATGTGATGGTTGGGGAGGTAACAGGAGCTCCTGTCTAGAGCCAATAATTCCAACTTCCTTGTATAGGCATACCTTGGAGATATTCTGGATTTGGTTCCAGACCACTGCAATAAAGTGAGTTTCATGAATGTTTGGGTTTCCTGGTGCATATAAAAGTTATGTTTACACTATGCTATAGTCTATTAAGTGTACAATTGCATTATACATAGAACATGTACATACCTTAGTTAAAAATATTTTATTATTAACCATCATCTGAGCCTTTAGTGAGTTGTAATCCTTTTGCTGGAGGGTCTTACATGGATATTGATGGCTGCTAACTGATCAGGGTGGTGATTGATGAAGGTTGGAGTGGCTATGGCAATTGCTTAAAATGAGACAGTAATGAAGTTTGCTATGATTGACTCTTCATTTCATGAACAATTTCTCTGTAGCATACAATTCTGTATGATAGTATTTTACCCACATTGAACCTACAGAATTGAAGTCAATTCTCTCAAACCCTCCTGTTGCTTTACCAACTAAGTTTATGTAATATTCTAAATCCTTTGTTGTCATTTCAACAATCTTCATAGCATCTTCACCAGGAGTAGTTTCCATCACAAGAATCTACTCTCTTTGCTCATTAATAAAAAGCAACTCCTCACTTACTAAAGTTTGATCATGAGATTGTAGCAACTCAGTCACACCTTCAGGCTCCACTTCTAATTCTAGTTCTCTTACTATTTCCACCACATCTGCAGTTGCTTCCTCCACTGAAGTCTTGAACCCCTCAAAGTCATCCATGAGGGTTGGAGTCAATGTCTTCCAAACTCCTATTAATATTACTATTTCAACCTCTTCCCATGAATCATGAATGTTCTTAATGACATCTAGAATAGTAATTTCTTTCCAGAGATTTTCAATTGCCTTTGCCCAGATCCATCAGAGGAATCACTATCTATGGCAGCTATAGCCTTATAAAACGTATTTCTTAAATAATAAGACTTGAAAGTCAAAATTACTCCTTGATCCATGGGCTGAAGAATGAAAGTTGTATTAACAAGCATGAAAAAACATTAATCTCATTGTACTTCTCCATCAGAGCTTGGGTGTATTGTCAATGAGTAGTAAAAGGAATCTTTTTTTCTGAGCAGTAGGTTTCAACAGTGAGCTTAAAATATTCAGTAAATCATGTTGTAAACAGATGTGCTGTCATCCAGGCTTTGTTGTTCCATATACAAAGCACAGGCAGAGTAGATTTAGCATAATTGGTAAGGGTCCTAGGATTTTCAGAATAGCGAATGAGTGTTGGCTTTAACTTAAAGACAGCAGCTGCATTAGTTCCTAACAAGAGAGTCAGCCTGTCCTTTGAAGCTTCGAAGCCAGGCATTGACTTCTCCTCTCTAGTTTTGAAAGTCCTAGATGGAAGTCTAATAGAAGGCTGTTCTGTCTAAATTGAAAATCTGTTGTTTAGTGTAGCCACCTTCCTTAATTATCTTAGCTAGATCTTCTGGATAACTTGCTGCAGCTTCTTCATCATCATGTGATGCTTCACCTTGTACTTCTATGTTGTGGAGACAGCCTCTTCCTTAAACCTCATGTACCAACCTCTGCTAGCTTTTCTTTCATAGCTTCCTCATCTCTCAGCCTTTATAGAATTGAAGAGGGTTAGGGTCTCCTCTCTGCTTCAGGCTTTGGCTTAAGGGGATGTTGTGGCTAGTTTGATCTTCTATCTACACCACTAAAACTTTCTCCATATCTGCAGTAAAGCTCTTTCACTTTCTTGTTGTTCATGGGATAGCACCTCTCGTTTCCTTCAAGAACATTTTCTTTGTATTCACAGCTTGACTTACTGATGCAAGAGGCTTAGATTTCAGCCTGTCTCAGCTTTCAACATGTCTTCCTCACTAAGCTTAATCATTGGTAGTTCATGATACCCAGTGAAAGATGTGCAACTCTTCCTTTCACTTAAACACTAGGAGGCCACTGCAATATTAACTGGCCTAATTTCAATATTGTTGTGTCTTAGGAAATAGGAAGGCCTGAGGAGAGGGAACGAGATGGTTGGTGGAACAGTCAGAACGCCTACAACATTTATTGATTAAACTCTCCATATTTTATGGGTATGGTTTGTGGTGCCCCCAAACAATTACAATAGTGATAACAAAGATCACTGATTACAGATCATCATGACAAATATAATAATAGTAAAAATTTTGAAATTCTGTGAGAATTACCAAAGTGTCACACAGAGACATGAAGTGAGCACAAGTTATTGGGATACTGGCACTTATAGACTTGCTTGAGACAGGGTGGCCATAAACCTTCAATTGTGAAAAATACAGTATCTGTGAAGCGCCATAAAACTACGCCCATCTCAGTCACTCACGCCCAGCTGAGGGATAAGAAAAATGACTTCAGCAACTAAAATGCACAAGATGTTTGTGTTTCCTAAGTGTTTCCCATACTTTATCTCTTTGGTGGTACCCCCATCTGAAGGGGTTTTATTTTGATGTTATAGATGAAGCAAAGTCTAGAGAGACATGTTAGAGCTGGGACTAGAATCCAGATCTTCTGGCTTCTACCCTCACCAGAAGTTCGGAGACCAACCCCCTAGCTGTGATTTCACTGGGTACAGTGGCATGATGCTGAATGCACATCAGCATGACTGGGGGAACTTTAACATCACTGATGGTCTGGTGGGTGCCACATCAAGCTGACTCAGGATCTCCTGGAGAGAGGTCATACAACTCCCCAGGGGACTGAAGTGCAGAGCCAGGGCTGGAGAATGCTGGGGGGTGGGAAACCTTGGGCTTTCTCTCAGAACACCCAGTTTTACTGCTGCCCACCCAAGGTCTGCTCAGAGCTGTACCGAGGCTGACGGGGAGCTGGCTGCTGTGCATGCGCTTGGGAAAATCTAGCAGTCAGAGGAGTGTTTGCTGTTATTCTCCTGTCTGCCACCACCAGCCTTGAAAGCCCCAGACATTCCTCCTCCCAACCCCTCCCTCTGTGAACCTTCTTTGGTGTTTTTCTAGTGGGAAATAAACAATATCCTCACCTCACTGCCAAACTAACCAAACATATATAAAATTAACAAGGGGCTGGTACTCTGGTTCTCCCTTTCTAGTGAGGAAAAAAAACACATTTCAGAAAAGAGGCAGACTTGATGCACACTAAGCCCTTTACTCTGCTAATTATTTCTGTCTTCAGAGATGTCTCCAGCCAGAGCTTTTTGAGAGTGATGAAGAATGACAAGTAGAGAAGTTAGTCACCTCTGAACAGATACCCTGGAGGTTTTTTTAATCTAAGTGGTGTCATCTTCTTGTGCAGAGCAAGAGGGCACAAAGAGAAGGTGGTGATAAGATTTGAGATGACTCCTGGAAGGCACCCCTAAAAAACATCTCTTCAATACATAAACCTACTGTGGGTTTTGAAATTCCACCATTAGAGATTCACTTGTTTGGGTTTCCCAGAGTTCCCAGTTGAACAACAAAAATTTCTGAAATGCTGTCTTAAATATCTTAAAATGCTATCAGATCATTTTCCTGGTTTACAGCTCTCTTGGAGTAAGGCTTTGAAGAGGCAGCCTGGAGAACAAGGACAAGACAGTGGGCTAAGAAGGGAATGTGGACAGGCTCCTAATCACAATAAGTACTTACATGCTCCAGCACTTCAGAGCTGACTAGCAAAGATGCACTTTCAAATATGTGATCTCATTCAGTCCCCACCACAATATATGAAATATGCAGAAAGAAATCTCCGTTTCTGCTTCGCAAATGAGAAAAATGGAGACTGAGAATAGTAAAATGATTTTCCCACGGGACAAGGACTAGTAAATTGCGGAGCTGGGGTGCAAACTCGGGTTCTAGGGGTGCTAGCTGCCTTCCTGTTTTCTCTATATTACTGGAAGTATATTATGCCTATGTTTAAAAAACTACATTTCTCAGCTTCCCTTGCAGGCAGTTGTGACCTATTAGATATAAGATGAAATTACTGGCTAGAGCTTCTGAGAATCCCCTCCCCTTTGCTCTCTTGCCCTTCAGCTTTACAGAGTTCCTGATATGTAGAAAGGAGATGTGATAGCTAGAGCTCCAGCAGCTATTTTGCACTATGAGGTGACTTTAAGGACAGAAACTGTGTTGACGATGGCAGAACAGAAAGATAAGTGGGTCCCCTGATGGTTGTGCTGCACAGAAAACTAGACCCAAACTCTCTTCCACTGTATTTCTTTTACATGAGAGACATACACCCTATGAGTTTAAGTCACATTAGGCTTTCCTCCTAATTGCCGCTCTCAACTTCTGATCCCAGACTCGTTTTCCTCTGCGATGCCTTACAACATGGTCAGTTCACAACGGCTCACCAGATGAGACCTAGAACCCAGAAATCCTCATCTTCACTATAGTTTCTGCCAGCTTGTCCCAGGGAGCTATTTCTGAGTGGGATCCAAGGTTCTCACTGGCACCCTTGTTCCCCTTTGCTCCAACATTACTGGACCTTAAAAATGTGAGGGAAGATGGTAAAGTTGAAAGAAATCCCATCAGACTCCCAGTGGCTTACCCCATTCTTCCCAGAAAGAGAAATAACAGTTATTGCCCTCAGCCCAAGTCTTTAGTCTTAACAAAAACTCTGTGGGGTGTTACTGAGGTGTGCCCCGGAGCATGGTGCCTGGACTTGGGAAACTACATGTCTAGTCTGTTTTGTAGGACCTTGGGAAGTTGCCTCAGTTCATCTGAGACTAGTTTTACCATCTATAAAACAGGTATAATATTTGTCCTGGCCATCCCCACTTGTGGATGTCAGATTCCAACCTTCAAATAATATGAAAGAAATTTAGAAATATTTAGAAAAATAAAATCCAAGGCAGGTTGATTTTGATTTGGGCTCCAACCAGGGAATTGCTGGGGAGTTTCCCTCCCCCTTCCCAATCCACCCCAGTTTCCTCCTTTATATCCTTTTCTTCCTCTGCTTGTGGGTGCTCAATCCACCCCATTCAGTGGAAGCTGGGATGTCTTGGGAAGCAGCTGAGTCAAAGAACCTTCTCGAATGAGTGGCGGTCCTGGACCTGCCATGCCTCCTCCCTTTAAGGAACACCTATCCCTATCAGTTTCTCCGCATATCCACAAGATCCCAGGTTCATCAGTACATTTCCCTCCAGCCCATGGTAGAGACAGCTATATTTTCATGAGGTAGTGGGTGGATCTTCACTGAAGTATTGATTGATGGGGTGGGAACTGTCTGAATCTGCTTCCTTATCCTTTCCCCAGACAAGAGACAGAGCAACAGTAAAAGATGCTTCCCCACTAGCCCCCTAAAACTCAGTGTGGTAGTTCAGTCTTCCCAGGGTAGGGGGCATGGCTGAGAATCATGGAAGAATATGGTATGGGAAGAGGGGCTTGCAGATGGAGTGCAGGGGGCATGGAATGGATGCTACCTGCCCCCACCTGCAAGGTTTCTCTTTTCATAATCCCTTACTTCCCTTACATGGAGGTAATGACAGCCTCATAAGCAGCACGAAGGCGAGGCCACATCCTGGCTAATTCCACACCGTGCTTTAGAAGCATGCTTGCTGTTCCCCTGGCCCTCCTGGGGACTGTTCCAACATCACGCCTGGTGACAGATGTTCTCGATGACTCTTGGAGACAAGTATTTGTGAATGTCACTTGGACTGATAATGACACGCAGAGCACTTAATTTTCCATGTCACACTAGGGAGGAGGCTGAGTTGGGATGGGCTGCTTCTTTTTCTGGGTGGGAAGGGCTAACCCCCTTCTTTCTGACTCCATTCTGGCCACCCTTTCTCTTCCCGTTACTGGTCTCTCCTCCCACTGACACTGTCCCCATTAATGCTGGCCAGTTCCTGCAAGGGCAGGCTCTGGGGCTGACAGATGGGAGAGTGCACCTTCCCCAGTCATATAGGAAACGGGCCACACTTGTAGACTGTGTGTCCGGCGTGTCCCAGGACCTGCCTGCACGGTTCAGCAGTGTGAACTCAGGGAAGGCAAATGCCTTGGGAAGTCAGCAAGAACCATTAGATAATTAGAGAGCCTGAGTTATCCATGATTCAAGATTACACAGACTGCTGCTCCCCCTTCCTGGAATGTAGAATAGAACCTGAGGCTTTCAGACACTGCTCACATCTCCCCAGGCTTCTGGGGGCCCTTGGCATGGGTCAATGGTGACCTGTCAACGATTTGTGTCCAGGTCTGGTTAGACCACCTTAACCATTGCCAAAGTCCCTGTCTCTGTCCTCAGGCCCTGAGACTCAAAACCTTAGGAGCCAGGGCCCCCCTTAACCGTGAGAGGCAAGATGCGTTAGTGGCCCCAGCTTGTAAAAGCAGGTGGATTTAGCGACCGTGGTAACCATATTGTCTTGATCCTGGGATTATAAAAGTCTTAAACAGAGTCATAAACTAACAGGGCCAGACTCATTTAAGTCACACGTTAAATTCAGACTCTCCACTTGGTAGCCCTGGCATGGAGTCAGCCGGATTCTGCCTGAACCCTTCTGGCCCAGGCAGCTCATGACTTAGTGGTAGCTCTTGCTTGTTCTGCTGTTGGGAAGCTCTGATGTTCATTTCCATTCTGTTCAGTTCACCAAATGTTGACTTGATAGCTGTTGTGAGCCAGGACTTACTAGGAGCTGCGGAGTCCGGAGTTGAGTACACAAGAATAGCACATGTTAGAGACGGAGAAAGATACGAAGCCAAATCACTCCACAGCCAGATAGAGAGCTATGAGAGGGGCATGGAAAGCTGTTACTGTTGGAATTTTTTCTTGTATTGGGCCGATGCCTGCTCTTTCTCTCTCTCTCTGGTGTGTGTGTTCTCTTTTCTTCTACTCATGGAAATTCTTTTAATAAGTTAAGGGAGCTAATGAATTTCTTTTCTAAGTCCTGGCATCTCCCAAGTAACCTTTGCCCATCACACATAAACTTCCAGAATCACTGGATCACTGGATACAGTGCAGTTTGTAGAAGATGAATCTTGAGACTGTGTTATCTGTATTAGATGTACTACAGCGTTGCTCTGACCAGCATGAATGATTCAGTGATTAGAATGGTAACCTCCCATGCATGATCTGAGCACTTTACTTCTGTTAACACAACTGAAAAGTAGAGGAGGCTTTTAGCAGCTCCATCACTTTGTAGCCATGATGTCTTTTAGATCAACTAAAACTCTGAGCCTATGCCACATAAAATTCCAGTGGAGCCAGATTTTCATCACCTTGAACTCAGGCAATCGAGTCCTTGAGCCAAAAGAAATTCCCATTTTTCTGTGTTGCCATCCATGTCAATAAGAGAATACACTGAGCAGTACAGCGATGGAAGCAGTTGTGAAGGCACAAGGCAGAAGCCTTCCTGCATGTTCACATCAACTTATTAATCAATCTGGTTATTGGTCAATTGTAAGTTGACTCCACCAGTTTCCATTTCTCCATTTTGCTCCAAATACAGTGTGAGATTTTGTCAAATGCCCCCTACAATTGTGATGTGCTCTGTTTATGGCAGTGAGTCACAGCCATTGGAAACTCCTAGGACATTTTCCAAGTGTACTTATTATCCCAGAGATTCAGGTCCACCTCCCTGTGGGGAGACATTGGGACGGGGCCTGGTGGAGAATCACGGTGCAAGGAGGGATGCCACTGAGGAGTGTTGCCCTCCTGAATGACGAGGAGGCAGATTGAAAGCTTGAGAACTACTGCCAACAGTGTCTCCTGAAGACAGCTTAATAATTGGGCAGGATTTGCTTCCTGTGAACCCTCGTCAGATCCCAGCAATCAGCGTTCTTTTCCAGGGGCTTACAGCCATCTGTTGAAAAATTCTTCCTAGAATTTGGAATGTCCACGTCCAGCCTAGTATCCTATGGTTTTCTGGGTCTGTTCTTTGAAAAGTAGACTATCTGCCCATTTCCCATCTTAGGCATTTCTGTCCATGCTGTCTCAGGACTACTCCTGGGCTTGGGAGCCTCATCTAGTGTTCCTTTAGACCTGGACGTGACCCCTGGGGGCTGGGGACTAGTCTAGCAGTGTGATACATCTCTGCTGAGCTTCAGTTCCCGCTCCATAGTATTGGTCTTGTCCTTCCCAGGTTGCCTGGATTTGAATTCTGTCTCTGCTACTTACCCACCCACCCCCACCCCCACACCCCCACCCCGCTCCCCGTGTAACACCTCAGGCAAGTTCCTTACATAATATGTGGCATAAGCGCAGCCTGGCCTCCTGGGGTTTTAAGAAAACTAAATGAGTTAGTATGCATAAAGCTTTTAGAAGAGAGCCTGGTGCAAGTAAGCTCTCAATGCAGATTTGTACCTTTACAGCGGGTCCTCCAATAACAATGTCGTTTTGTTATAATATTGATAGAGGCTGAAGGAACTTAACTCTTGTGTATATGTATCTATTAGCCTAAGGTGAAATTGGTTTGGTCATACGTCCTATTGCTCAAATCACAGAACCTATGGATGATGCTAATTGAGGACTGATTATATTGCTGCTATTGTTCTTGCTGGGAAGGGTGGAGGCTTATTGGAAATTGCTTGGCTTTGCCTGCCAGCTTTGTCTAGTCTCCTGCAACCTCCTTCTCAAACAGCAGACCTTTGTCATTTTTCTCCTCTTGCTGTGAACATGGATTAAAAGCCCTTGTTGGCTGCCTTTAGCTCTCTCTGTATGGTGTGTGCTCCTCTTTAATATTCATCTTTGGATACAAGCATCTCTTTTCCTTCCTTCCTTCCTTCCTTCCTTCCTTCCTTCCTTCCTTCCTTCCTTCCTTCTTTCTTTCTTTCTTTCTTTCTTTCTTTCTTTCTTTCTTTCTTTCTTTCTTTCTTCCCCCCCCCCTTTCTCTGTTTCTTTCTTTCTTTCCCTATCAAAGTCTGAGCAAATCAGAGAGTCATTTTGCAGCTGCTAGTGACTTTTCTTCTTTATGGGGACAATTTTTTTCTAAAAATGCACAGTTTCTTTCTTTGAGTGTCCTATTTCCCTGGAGCCAGAGTCGGAGTTAGGGCAGCAGGCCATGGTGGCTGAGTCTGAAGGCAGGAGGCCGGCGCTCTTTCAGTCCTGCCTCTTTTTGGCTGTTTCATTCTCTCAGCCTCTGTACTTCTTGGTAAGTCCAGGAGAATTAAATGAGATATTGCCTCTAGAGCTACATGTCACACATACATAAGCGGGCAGTAATGTTGGCTAGTGATTGCTACATATGCACCTTGACCTTTTGCTCTAAAATTTTGGAAGTCTGTTTTCTTAAAGACTGAATTCTGTATCTAACCTTCCTCTTTTATTTCCTTCCCCAGGTTGGGCAGACAAGGTAATGGTCTTACTCTCACCATTTCCATTACTTCCGTCTCTACCAACAGTAATGACAGTTTGTGTTCCTTGAACATGTCCTATGTGCCCATGTTCTCTGAAGAGCTTTCTGTGCCATATCTCTATTCATCCCCATGATGCTCTAGGAGGAACTCAGTACCATTTTTTATGTAAATCCAAGAACTCTGATACTTCCATTTTATTGATATTTATAAACCTAGTGTCCCCAGGATGTCAATCACCAAATAAAAGCATCTTCATTGACTTCAGGACCATAGCCCCCACCCCTCCAGTGAGCCTCCCAGAGTTTCTAAGACCCCTGAGAGGCCACCATTTTGGCAACCTCAGCATGCTGCCACTTGATACCAATGTCACCCTCTACCCCCAACACACAAACTTCAGGTCCTTTCCTCTTGGGACTGCGCAAGCCTCAGAGGTGGTGGCTTTTCACCTTCACACTTTTTTTTATCAAAGTTAAGACCATATTATAAATTCACAAATGAAGAAATATACATATTTTTAAAAGGTCAGTCTCATAAGTTATCAAGGAAATGCAAATGAAAATAAGTTCCAGTTTTTACCTATAAAACTGTCAAAGATGCAAGTAATTATATATTCAATAATTGGCAAAGGTGTGGTCAAAGTGGGCACTGTCACCTTCCACTGGTGAGAGGGTAAATAAATATTCATATGCAATATATAAAGGTTATGCTTTGCTCATTAAACCAGTAATTCAGTTCCTAGGAAAATGTGCTAAGAAAATCATTGAAGCTGCACAAATAAATTTATGTATAAAGATAGTCATTGCAGCATTATTTTTAATATTAAAAAATGGTAAACAACCTAAATGTCCAACAATAGAAGACAGGTAAAATAAATTATGGTACAGCCAAATGAAATACATGTTAACACCATAAGAACTAAGCCAGCTATAATGTTGAGTGGAGAAATTAAGAAACAAAAGTACACACTAGAATGATCATAAATATTGTTTTGAATTGAAATAAAATGGAGAGGCCAAAAGCCTCTGGTTAGTTTTGAGCAGTGGGATTACAGATACTTTTTATTTTTCTCTTTATCATTTCTCTCTCTTTTCCAAATTTGCCACAAAGACTATTACTTTTATAATTAGAAAAATATACATATGTATATTTAAGTTTAATTATATCTCTATATCTAAATATCGTTCTACAAATGTATATATGCATATTTTTAAGTTCTAATGCTGCTTTCACTCCATCTGAGAAATGAAGCTGCTCTCCAGTTAAAACAGGTAAAAGAAATTCCATGTAAGCATATGTCAGGTAAGGGAACTTCCCCTGCTTCTCTCCCACACCTTCCCATCCAGAGACTCACCAACTTAGGAGGTCAAACCTGGAAGAAACCTCAACAACAGATCAAGGGTTCTTGACCTCTCTTGATCCATGGACACTTTGGCTGTAGGTGAAGCCTACAGGATCCCTTCCCAAGAATAATTGTTTTACATGCATAAAAGGAAACACAGGATTTCAAAAGAAACTGCATTCCTTGCATCCTTGCACAGTAAGATTCTAGGCCATGTCCCTCATGTTTAACACAAACTGAGGCTACCTGAGAAGGAAACGCATGTGGGGTCAGACCTCTGGCCTCTGGCCTGTATCCATCACTCCACGAGCTCCTGCCTCTCTCTGAATGACTTAAACAATTCTGCTGCAGCTTTTCTGTCTTAAACCTCCCTTCCTACCATGCCTAGAAAATGGCCTCTAGATTCTCACAGCAAATTTACAAGGTCAACATCAATGTCTCCATTTCCGACTGACACCCAGAGAGGTCAGTACAGGTGACAGGTTGACCCCCCCTCTAATATCCCTGGAACTCACGTAATCTGCTCTAGCTAATTGAAGCTCATCCAGGACTTCAGAAGGACAAACTTGGAAAGAGACAAGTTTCTTCCCCTAGGGCTGCATAGGGGAAAGAGGCTACCAGCAGGTGAAGCCAACCCAGAAGAAAGTGTAATGTAGAGAACGTAAGAAACTCTAAGAATGCAGGATGTTTGTGGGGCTTTTGATCTAGCTCAGCCTGGAGCAGGTCTTGGAGTTTCCAATTACACAAGCAAACATGTTACCTCTTTCTTTCTTTCTTTCTTTCTTTCCTTTCTTTTCTTTTTTAAGCCATTATGACTTGGGTTCAATTACCTGCAACCAAGTGTCCAGGCTAAGTTATGGGTTACTGCCATTTTCCATGTATGGATTACTGTCATTTTCCAGATGAGGAAAACTGAAGCAGCGCAGAATTACATAACTAGCAAGTGGCCAAGCCATGATCTGAATTCTACTCTCCCTGACCTCAAAGCCTTAATCACGACTGCATCTGAGTCCATGCGAAGGCCAGATTCACTCCTCTTAGGGGGGGGGTCATACCCTTTGGCCAAGAGGTCCACTGTTGTTCTTGCATATCCTCTAGCTCTGGCTCAAAATAGGAAGTTCTGCGGCTTGTAGCCATAGGACCACATACCACAGCCACAGCCCTGGATGCCTGGTCCTCCTTCATACACATCTCCTCGGGCTGCCCATGTGGGTTCCTCTCTTCTTAAACCTGTAGCTGTCCTTGCTATCTCTCTTACCTGCACAAATGGCGTGGTTTGCCCCAGGATCCCTATAGGAAGCTTTGGGGAGCAGGGCCTTAAGTGACAACTGCTCAAAGCCCTCCCATCACCTCCTGCTTCCCCAGCCAGAGCACTCCCTGCTTTTGCGCAGCCCCAGCTCACCTGTAAATCAGTACCTCATCGTCGGAGCAGTTGTACTGCAGCTGATACATCTTCACCCGGGGCGCTGACTTGCTGACCGACCACTTGACCAGGGCCGAGGTGGTGGTCACATCAGACACAAGGACAGCCCGTTCTGGGGGGCTTTTGGGAGGCTCCCCACCCTCACTGCCTCCCCCGCCCCGGCTGGTCTTGCTGGAGCCGGTGATGTCCGAGAGGCGGGACTTGGGGGGAGCTGTGCGGCTGGTGCTGTTGCTGAGGTGTGGCAACTGGACGATGGAGACCTCCACAGTGGCCGTGGCCTCCCCAGCGGCATTGGCCGCAATGCAGGTGAAGGCACCACTGTCCTGAGACGTGGTGATGAGGATGTCCAGGGTGCCATTGCTATACACGGCAGTCCTCGAAGAGTTCCCCACCAGGCGGTCATCCGGGGCTACCCAGTGGATGAGGGGGCTGGGGTCCCCAATGGCCTTGCACTTGAGCGCGGCCGCCTGGCCTTCCAGAACCAGCAGCTTGTGCGTGTGCTGGGTGATGAGAGGTGGCTCACACACAAACTCCTCCTCACGCACATGCCAGAAGTAGCGGCCCTTGAGGCCCCCCGGGGAGCCACAGGTCTCCAGGTCATCGTCCCTCTCAAGCCTCCGCAGCCAGAGAAGCTCACAGTTGCAGTGCAGTGGATTCCCCCCAAAACTAAAGGACAAGGGTGGAGCAAAGGGCGTGGCTGTTAGAGCAGAGGCCTGCGAGCGGGCAAAGATAGGGTCTGGGGGCAGCTTCTGCAGCCGGTTGGAGGTGAGGTCCAGGCGGGCCAGTTTCTGAAGGTCAGCAAAGGTGCCCTCAGCAATGTGGTCCAACAGATTGTGGTCCAGGCTCAACTGATGCAGGTTGACCATGCGCCGCACAGAGTCCCACGGCAGGCCATGTAGGTTGTTGTAGGAGAGGTCCAAGTCCTCCAGCGTCAGCAGGAAGTCCTCAAAGGCATCGTTGGCGATGCCACCCAGCTGGTTGTTGTTCACGATGAGGTGCTGCAGGTTGATCAGGCCACGCAGGGTGTCCTCCCCGAGGCTGGGGAGCCGGTTGCTGTCGAGGTGCAGGGAGCGGAGGCTCTCGAGGTCCAGGAAAGAAAAGGGCTGGATGTGGCTGATGGTGTTCCTGGATAGGGTCAGGTCCACCAGCCCCGTCATGTTGGCAAAGTCCTGACGGCCAATGTGAATGATGAAGTTGCCGCCCAGGCGCAGCTCCACTGTCCTCCGGTCTATGTCAGGGGGTACAAAGAGCAACCCCTTGGATGGGCACAAGGTCCCCAGAGACTCAGACAGATTCTGGCAGACACAGTACTTGGGGCAGGCGTCAACCACGGCAAATGCCATGCCAAATGCCAGCAGGCCACCAAGCAGGGTCTCCATGGTCTGGTCACTCAGGCTGCGGCACCTGGAAGAGAGGGATACAAGGTCAGGTCAGGAGGGGACTTCTTAACATCCCCGTCCAGAGCTTCCTCCTTCACACTAACCTATGCCTTGGGGAGCAGCCGAGAATGGCATTGGCTCGTTGCCAGGTGTAATCTCTTCTACCAATCCCTCTAATACAGGTCTATGTTTTCTTTTTTCCTTAGCTCTTATCACCTTCTAACGAACTATTCAATTTACTTATTAATTTTGGATATGGAATGTTTTCTCTCTCCCCACTAGAATGTCAGCTCCAGGAGAGCAGGTCCCTTTGCCTGTTTTGATAATTGCTATATCCTATGCATCTAGCACAGTGCCTGGAACAGAGTAGGTGCTCAGTACCTGTATGTTGGATAGATGGATGGATGGATGGATGGATGGATAAATTCCATACCAGTGGTTCATTTATAATCGTTGGATTTGAAAAGTGTGTTATGGCTGTACTTTGAAGCAGTTTTACCTTCTTAATTGGTTTAGACTCGGCATCAAATTAAATTGGACCAGCGTTCCTTAAGAATAGGACATGGACAAGGTGAGAATTGGCCCTGAGAAACACCCAGGTTATTGGGGAACTGGCTTTGGATAAATTCGTCACCATGGAGAATCCAAATAGTAGATACATCTTTGGGAGTTCAGGGAAGTAAAGAAGGTGCTGGGACATGAACTTCCTCTGAACACTTAGCACATGCTGAGTCCTCTGCCTGGAATTTCAAATACATCATCTCATCTGGGCTTCAGGAACACCCTTCACAAAGAAGGGCTTGTCCATGGCCTGTCAGCCTCCTTCAGGTCTTTACTCAAAGTCACCTTCTCACCCAGACACCACCTGGACTGTGCATACCCCTCTTTTCTGCTTTGTGTTTTCTCTTTAAAATGTATCGCTATCTAAATTACTGTATATATTTTACCTACTTGTCTTATCTGATTGTCTTTTTTAATTTTAAAAATTTTACCTTTCAAGCTTTATCTTTAGAGTTGACATACAGTATTATATTAGTTTCAGGTGTACAACATAGTGATTTGTCATTTATATCCCTTATGAAGTGATCCCCCTGGTAAGTCTACAGCCCACCTGACACAATACATAGTTATAACAATATTATTGACTATATTCTCTATGCTGTACTTTATATCCTATTGTTTGTCTTCTGTACCAGCAACAAAGCCCCAAGAGGTTTGGACATGTTTTCACTCACCATTATATTCTCAATTTCTAAAACACCCCCTGACACACAGTGTTTTTGCGTGAATGGATATCTAGAAAAGGAAAAAACAGGACTTTGGCTCAGGTCCTTGTGCCTCCAAATCTGACAGTTTTCTCAGTATCCATGTTGTACTGACCATCGTTCTATTTATGTAATGCTAAGAATTACATCAATTGAATTGAACTTTGGGAAAATCATGCACTCTGGTTGTGTAGCATCGCGCAGACCAGCAGCTCTCAAATTGCCTTCTAGGACTGCTATTGAGAGTTCTGCAAGAAAGGCTTCTCAGGCCAGTGTGTTGGGGGAGCGCTGCCTGTTCTCACGCGCATTAACAAGTTCAGAAGCGTTGAGAAATTCTACTGCAGTAGAGAAACTTGGTTAATGTTTAATTCTGCATTGCTCCCTTTTTCTGTTTTGACTAAAGAGACTCATTTTCTGAGCCACGGCTATTAATATCTTGAGGAAGTAGAGCTCCATAGCTCTCACTTTGAGGAGCATAGATGCACAAAAAACAACTAGCTAATAAAACAAAGATATATTGTAAATTTAAAAACCTATTCCAATCAGATACCACTTTATTGTAAAGGTTTAAATTCCATTACTGTGTCTTTTTAAGGCTAAATCTCTCACCCAAGAGCCTTCATGGCCAGAGACTTACCCTGTATTTTATCTACTACAGAGTGTTGCTTCTGAGCAACACTGTCCGATAGAAATATAATACTAGCCATAGTGTAATTTAAAATTTTCTACTGGTCATATTTTTTTAAAGTAAAAAGAAACAAATGAATCAATTTAGATAATATATTTTATGTAAACCATCATATCCAAAATATGATTTCAACATATCATCATCACAATTATTAATGAGATGATTAACATTCTTTTATTTGTACTAAGTTTTCAAAATCGGGCGTGTATTTAACACTTTGAGCACATTTCAGGTGCTCACTAGTCATATGTGGCTCTTGGCTACACCACTGGACAGCACTGTTAAGAGCAGGTGTTGGCCAACTATAGCTTGAGAGCCAAATCCAGCATGCCACCTGTTTTTATAAGTTTTCTTAGAACATGACCATGCTCATTCATTTACATGTTGCCTATGGCTTTTTTTCACTCGGAGTTGAGGAGTTTCAGCAAATGCAATGTGATTAACAAAGCCTAACATATTAGCTATTTTGCCCTTTACAGAAAAAGATTGCTGACTGCTGTTCTATGAGATTTTTTTTTTCTTTTCATCTCCTTCATTATGGTCATTTTCATTAAAAGCCTTTGCCAACATGCCTGGCGTCAGCCTTTCTCTCAGAAATCACCCGGGGACCCCTGTAGGATTAGACAACAGGTTTATTGAGGGAAAAGGGGGGAGGAGGTGGAGGAAAGAGTAAACTCCCAGACCAACTCAAGGGCCCATAAAAGCAAGGGGAAAGCGGAAAGAGGAAGGGGGGAGGGGAAAAGTGGGGAATGGGGAAGGGGTGAAGGGGAAAGAGAAAGGGGGAAGGAAGGGGGAGTGGAGACTCCTAGTCACCCATGCAGGCCCGTAGGAATCACCTGCCTGAGCTACTGCAGGTGCTGTCTCCACACTTTGCCAAACAGACATTCCTCTGAGGGTGAACCTGCCCATCAACACAGCCAGCAGGTCATCTACATCTCCCTGCATTTCCCCCACCAGGCCAGTCAACATATTGGGCTAGGTTCCTCAACATTTCCTCTGGAAATGAGCGAAGTCCATTATCATTGCCTGTGGGAGGGGCTAGGACCATGTTTATTTGCATATGGTTCATTTGCATACATCAGAAGTCCAGGTGGGCATTCTAGCTGTCTCCATGTTCTGACACATAATTCCACACAGTTACGCTCTGGGCTGCCAGGAGTGGCCATCCACCTTGCCAGTCCTTGTTCCCACCAACCTTCTACCTGAGGGGTACCAGCCCACCAGACCTGGGTCTCACCAGGCACCTCCATCCCAGCGGCACCTCCATGTGGATGTGTCTCCATGCCCAGGTGTATTCTGGGTCCACATTTAGCTGGGCCCTGATAAAACAAACAGGAATCTTCTCCATCTGCATTGACCCTTTTCCTATTTTTGTAGCACAAGCTTATCTCTTTCTGCTCTGTGACCCTTTGCTCTTCTTGTCCCAGCTACACTCAGCCTCCCCCTTATCAATCCATGCTTGGTCATTCTCCAGCACTTCGACATGCTTTGCTTCCATCCTGGCTTCTCCCCTACTTCCATGTTTGCCCAGCCAAGATCCTTTTCTATCTCTGGGTCTCAGTTTAAATATCACCTACTCCAGAAAGCCTCTCTAAAACCTAAACCAAATCAGGCCCTCCTGCCTGATTTACTCCTTAGCCCCCTGTATTTGCCCTGCATATTGATCATCACAGTTTTAGTTATAATTTCTTAATTACTTACCTCTCTGCAAATTTCAAAAGTCAGGGAACTTAGTTATCTTGTCCCATCATTGTATCCCCTGTACCTAGCAACATATCTGACTCATGAACAGTTCTGAGCAAAGTGAGTTTCTGGCATTGGCACTGAGGTTCTGAGTTCTGTCTCAGCACTGTTCAGAGTTCATTAGGCTCATCAGCTGAGAAAACCATCTTTACAGAGTGGCCTGGTCACAGCAGAAGCTTCAGAAGCATTGTCCACCACCCATCAGCTGCCCTTTCTAGCATGACTCACCACGGCAGTAGAGTCAGGGAGGCCATATTTCTCTGGCCCCTTATCTGCTCAAGTATAGGTGAGTGGTGTCCCGATGCCCACCGAGAACACAGGGACAGGCACAGCCAAGGGTGCCCCTGGCTAGTTAAGCTAGAGGTGGCTGTGCATGCATGTGTGTATGTGTATGTGTATAGAGGAAGTGCCCTGAAAGATGCCCTCCTATGCACTCTTGTCAGCCTGCCTCGGGCAGTCAACCTCGGTGGTGGTAGCAAGCGGGGAAGAGCCAGACTTGTTGGGAAGTACACCCTGCACAAGACCCATTGTTTTAAACAGTTTCATCCTTGTAAATCATGCTAAACAAATCACAGTTAAAAAAAGTTTGTGGAGGATTAGCAAACGTCTAATGAATTCAAATCTGTGACATAATAGAGCTGGATAAATATGTTTTAAGTAATCAGCATGGAAGATTACTGACGGAGAAGTGACTATTGAATCTTAATTAAAATTGTATTCTGAGAACTCTCACTTAAAATATTGCTCTCACAGCCAAACAGAAAGCAGCTTAAACCCTGAGTTGGGAGAGCAATGAGGGGACTGGGTTGATACTCATAATTGGTACAAATAGTCAGGGGGGTTTCTGTTTTGAACAGGAACTTAAATGCTGGTAGGAACAACCTAGGTCACTGTAAGCCTCTGTGATAGTTGTAGGTACTGGAGGGGAGCAAGGAGAGGTGGAGACTGGGAACAAAAAACCAGACCAAAGTGGGCAGGAGGGGCCATGGGATTATTGGTGGGCAAAGCTGAGAGCGGTGCATGAGCATCAGAAGCCAGGCTGAGAGTGGCTGCTAGTATCCAGCATCAGAATTGGCCTTCAGGGAAGGAATACATCTGCAGAGGAGCCAGAGCTTGGCTACTCAGAATGTCCATGAGCCCGGACTGGGAGAGGGGATGGGAGAGAAGCGGGGATTTGCCAGGAGAGACAGAGACAGAAGAGCTGAGAGAGGAAGAGAAACACTCTCCTTAGACTGGGAGTGCCAGAAAAAAATCAGTGCCCTCTGGGAGTTGAACCAGGCCCTCCTGGTGTCTCTTCCCTCCCTGGGTTTCTTCACAGTCTTCCCAACATCTCTGCAAGGTGAGTGCTGCCACTAGCCCCCAAGGTGCTCTTCTGCAAGGAGAAAGGGGCTGACTCCTGGGTGTTCGTAGGGTCCCTTCTGAACAGCCTTCTGCAGTGAACAACCTGCCCTACTGTACCCTGGGGGCCTGAGTATTTGATCCCTATTTTAACCACTGGGAAGTGAGGTACAAAGAGATCTGGGACCTGTTCAAACTTTCCCAGCTCCCTCAAAAAGAGCCACAGTTTGAACTGAGGATTGTCTGGCTTCTGGCCATCCTTGTCCTCGGAGTAGAGGACCCCCCACACACACAAACACACACAGACACACAGACACAAGCTTCCATGTATCTTGTGTACTCACAGATATGCCTCTACTACAGGATTGCTTAGTAACCAGTGACAGCCTAGCTATTCAACTAAATTTGGGTACTTGTGTTTCCTTCTTGAGAATGGTTTTCTCTGAAGCAGAGGCCTAATTGGTTCAGAAATATTCACTTGCCAGGCCCTGATGGTGGTGAGACACACACACACACACACACACACACACACACACACACACACACACATGCACATACACACTCAAATATACTGGCAATATATGGAATTGTGGAAACAGGCTGATGGTTTGTAACAGAGTCAACAGATGGAATTTTATATTTAACAAAAGAAAGGAAAGAGGAGGACAGAAAGTGGAAAATGAAGGAACATTGTGGCAGAAAAAGAAAATTCCTATCTCTTCACTTAAGGACCAGACCAAAAACCTCACCCCCACCCCTAGGCCCCAGGCCCCGCTTCCCTGGCAGAACCTCCTCGAGCTCTTCCAGACAGAAGAAGCAACATTTAGCAGATGGCTGGCAAGATATATGTGATATCTCTCCACCCTGATTTCCATTTAAAAGATACCTTAGCAACCAGCAGAGGAGTCACCCGCCCCTGGAGCCTGTAAATCAAGTAAGATGCCTGTCTCTGCTTCAGGTAAAAAGAAATGTCCCCTCCACGGTGCTCCAGGTTGGGAAAGGGTGAATTAATAAGAGAGGGAGGGGGTTGGATCTGCCAGGAGAGGCAGCGCCTGCACCTTCTGGGCAGGCTTGCCCTCCCGGAGCACTTGCTGCTCCCCATACATCTCACCACTCAGGAGGGACGGGCTCTGGAGAAGGCTGATGGAGAAAGAAACCTGGTCTTCCAGACTCCGGCTGTGGGGCTGCCTTTATCTCTAGGAGCTGCAGACCTGCCCTGCCCCATCTGCAGCACCTCTGCCTCCCAGACGCTCAGGAAGAAACAGCCTGAGTCTTCTTCTATGGGTAAGAAAAAAGAAAAGGTGGAATCGGGCAGCTGATTTACCAAACACCCTCCCAGGTGCTGCCCTTGAGAGGCGGGAGAAAGAGGGCAGGGGTCTAGCTCAGTGGGTGTGCGCTGGAGAGGCAGAAAGTCCCTGATCTCAAAGAGCTCCCAGTCAGACAGGGGAGGTGTAGCTTTTGACCTCAGGCAGCTACATTTTTTTAGGGAGGGGGGTTTAATCAACAGAAATTTATTTTCTCACAACGCTAGAGGTTAGAAGTATCGATCAAGGTGTCAGCAGGTTTGGTTTCTTCTTAGGCCTCTCTCCTTGGCCACCCTCTCACTGTGTCTTCACCTGGCTGTTCTTCCATGCCTGTGGTCCTACCTGTGTGCCAACATCTCCTCTTATAGGGACACCATTCAATTTGCGTTAGGGCTCACCCTAATGGACAATTTTAATTAAATCACCTCTTTAAAGGCCCTGTTTCCAAATATAGCCATATTCGGAGGTACTGGGGGTTAGGGCATCAACCTATGATTTTGGAGGGGACAAAATTCAGTATAACATTCTCCTGTCTGCACCATCCCCAAACTTCATGTTTTTCCTATAAGCAAAATCCATTTAGCCCCATCCCCAAAGTCTTAATCCATTCTAGCATCAAGTCTAAGGTCCAAAATCTCATCAAAATTTCATCTAAATCCATGTGAGTGAGAATTAAAGAACTGAGGCAAAATTCCTCTCCAGCTGTGAGTCTGTAAAATCAGACAAGTTATCTGCTTCCAAATACAGTAAAGAGACAGGCATAGGGTAGACATTCCCGTTCCAAAAGGGAGAAATCAGAAATGGGAAAGCAGGAAGGGGTGACTGGTCCCAACCACGTCTAAGATGACAGCAGGGCAAATGCACTTGCTTTTAAGGCTCGAGAATCACCCTCTTTAGCTTGATGCTCTGTCCTCCAGACCCACTGGGGTGGCAGCTCTGCCTTCTAAGCCCACTAGGGTGGCTGCTCCCCCTCTTTGGACCTGGGAGCCGTCCTGCAGGCAGCTCCTATTTTAATGCTGGGGTCAGTTTCTAGTTTAAAGGGAGAGAGAAACAGGGGATGAGGGGAGAGGCAGGGGGAGGGGGGACAGAGAGAGAGAGAGACACACACACAGAAGCCAAATTCCCAAGGGAGCCACTGCCCTCAGAAGGCCCTAGCTTTGTGGTTACGGAATGACACGCACATGGGATGGGCAAAACATTCCCTGTGTGGTCCCCAAGCAAAGCCATGGAGACAAGGGCCACATCCTGAATCACCAAGCTTCTTCATCAATTAGCTGAAAAGAGTTGTTTGTCTCAGCATAGATAACAGGAAAGAAAAGGGGAAATAATGTCTAAAACATCAAAAGGGTAGCACGAAGCCACTTAGGCTGTTTAAGCATCCATGGTGCGAGATAAGCAGTTGTTATCGTAAGTTATTAAGCTTAAGCTCAGAACAGCTTCCTCTCTGTTCTCAACGACAGCATTATGCCTCTGTGTTAATACAACCATGATAGCTTTATTGTGTTGCAATGTATTGTAATTACATGTTTCCCTGTCTTCTACCCAATTCACTTGGGAGCCCCATCTTGGCAGGAACTGTGTTTTATTCATCTCTGGATCCCCAGGAGAAGGCCAGTACCTGGCACAGAGCAGGCACCTGGGATGTGTTTGATAACAAAATGAGGGAAAGAATGAAAGAATAAGTGCTCTAGCTTGAAGAGTCACACCCTACGGCACCTTGGTCACCCGCACACGCGGCCTTGCTGCAGGAGAGTGTGCGCCTTGTCTGGGGTACGCAGGAGAGTAATGCCCAGAGAGCATTACTCATGATAGGGATAGAGGATAAGTGCCTAACCTCTTCAGCCCTGCGGTGGGATGACTCTGAGGCATGCTCTGAACAGTTCCCTAGAGGTCCTAAGTGGAGTGGCACTGAGCCCGGCTGCTCCTATCACACTGCGCACTGTGCGCTGGCTGCCTTCCCTTCCCCACCGCCCCTCCCATTCCTCTTCCTGAGTGTCCCGCCATCCCCGGCCAAGTAAGCCACTTACACTCAAATTCTTGTTTTAGGTCCACCTCTGGGAAACCCAGCCTCAGGCACACTTCTTAATTATAGCTCTCATTAGATCCAGTACCAATGGAGCCTGGGCCACTGTGGAAATGTCAGACGCATAAAAGTAAAAAAGGATATGAAAACCATGCACATTGTCATCAATGACGAACAAAAACTAGCAACTTGGTGAAGGAGGGAGACCTCGTTTCCCCCACTAATGACGGGCAGCAACAGCTGAACGAAAAGTGTCTTCTACCCATGCACTCACAACCAGGCTGCAGAGCACCCAGCAGCCCTTTCCTGTGTCGAGACACCCGAGAGCCAGGGTGTGAGTGAGTGTTCGTGCATCGATGAGGGAGAGCCGTGCGCAGGCAGGTGTGGCGTGCGGGTATGGCGCTGGGACAGGAACAAAGAGGTGTGTGTGAGGAAGCGGCTGTCTGCAGGAGCCCGTGTGGATGGGGGAGTGTCACCCGAATGGAGGTGAGTGAGTGAGTAAGTGAGTGAAGGGTGTGTTGGTGTAAACGGAAGGCCGTGTGGGAGGGGGAGGGCCCAGATTCATCAGCGGGGGCTGGATGCGAAGAAGGCTGCCTGTGAGTCCAGGCTGTGTCAGGAAGGGAGTGGGATGAAAATTCCGTTCTGCAGCTGTGTTGTCAACCTCAAATGCATTAATCTCCATGGTTGCCTGTGATCTGTCCCTGCTCAGGGGACACAGACAGCCCGCCGTCGGGCTGGCAGCTCTTAGCACCTCTTTAGGGCCTGGCCTCCTCCTCGTTCCATTCCTGCCTGTCAGCCGCCACTCCAGCCCTCCGGTGTGAGTGTCAGGGGGCTCTGGATTCACACAGAGATAGTTATGACTTTCAAAATTCTTTCTCTAAAATGCCCCCGCCCCCATTTCAAGCATCTTTGAGATTCTACCAGCTGATGCCTCAGGCAAAGATCCAGCTCTGGGAACCCGGTGGACCATTCCCTCCTCATCTCAGAGGGAGGACATAGGGGATGTGGACACACAGGGACGACTGTGCATCTCCAGTCCCCGAGGCCTTTCGGGGCTTTTCTCCTTTTCCCAAGGTCTTCCCCAACAGATTCATGTGCAAGGACCAGCTCTCACCATCTTAACCCTTTCATCCTCCCCAGCTCTGAATCACAGCGCACCCTAGCTTCACTGACTCAGCAGCACCACCCACCGCCCTCTGAGCACTCCTGGCCTTTCCCTGTCCCCACACTCAAGGGAGCAGCCCCTGAGCTGGTCCTCTCCAGGACTGCGCTAATGAAGGGAGCACTGGGGTGGATAATTCAAAGCGGCAGATAATCCAAAACTCATTTCCATTTGGCTGGGGAATGTTCGCTCTATGATTTACTCTCCTCATTATGTTTGGCTCAAGTTAAAATTAAAATTGGCTTTTCTTTATCAAGTCACCGAGCTACAGGATAGGCAGTGGCTGGATTGCATTCAAGTTCAATCCGGCTGCAGGACACAATTATGGGTCAACATCTGAACAGGATATCAGACTTAAAGGCTGCTCAACCTAGGGCTTAGATCTCCCTTAGCCAACTGGGGCTTCCTTAGGGCAAGAATGTGTCTCCCTTCAGACTGGGGCTCCCTGAGAGCAGGGCCATGTCTCCCCCTCAGACTGGGGCTCCCTGAGGGCAGGGCCGTATCTCCCCTCAGACTGGGGCTCCCTGAGGACGGGGCTGTGTCTTCCCTCAGACTGGGCTCCCTGAGAGCAGGGCCATGTCTCCCCCTCAGACTGGGGCTCCCTGAGGTTTTGGCCGTGTTCTAATCTCCATGTTCCAGCATCTGCCCATAGTTCTGCCTCTGGGATCTGAGGCTGATAATAGCAGTATCCCCCTGCTCTCCTTACTGTGCACCTCTGGGGGCCCAGGTGAGAGCCAGGCCTCCCTGCCACCCATACCCCATGTCTACCAAGGGGCCTCAGCAGGGGCAGCCCCAGTGGAGTATCATTAAGGTTCTCAGGCCACGCTGGGAACCACGTCTCCTTGCACAGGCCTGGGGTTACTACCCTGCTCTGTTACGTGTTCAGTATGACATCAAGCTTGGAATAGTTAATATTGGCTCCTAATAACACTTCTGACTATTAAAACAAAATAAATTTGGAGAATCAAATTGGCTTCATGTGCTCATTTCAGCTTTCATGTTTGTGGATGGTGGGGAGGAGCTGCTGCGATGGGGGACGCAGTTCCAGGCAAGGAGTCCCAGGTCACCCCTGCAAGGTCTGGTAGGTCATGGCCTGGGAGCAGAATCCTTCCCTGTTAGCCAACTTAGACTTGCAAGGTGACACAAAAATCCAAAGGACTTTCAGTTGGGGCTACTTTCATGTTGTATAGCCCCCGCAAACTGACTCAGTGGACAAGTCATGGGGAAAAGCCACAAAAGGAAAGGGCCTATTTGTGGGGTCCCAGCCAGGCTGTCCCATCTCATGTGCCCCAGCAATGAGGCCACTAATGGGTGAGAAGGAAGGTGGGCAGGACTGTCAGGCCCTTCGGGTGTAGAGGTGTGAGGCCAGCGCGCCAGCCCTGTCCCCATGCACAAACTGCAAGTGCTACCCAGAAGCCAGGTCTAGCTCCAGCCTCTGCAGCTTCCTCCCGTTGTGTACAAAGCAAAAGGGGCTCCTCCTCTGTGTTGCTCTCCTGAGTTCTCCCCGTTCTGGGGAGAAGTAACAGAGACATTATCAGTCAGAGTCCTGGGGGAAAAGAGATGACACAATGGAAGAGGGTCCCTGAAGGAAGTTCAGTGAGGGGACCGGGACCACTACAGAGCTGTGGGCAGGGTTGGGAAACCGAGGTGGGGTGGGGCGGCACCTGGGGGCTGGCAAGGGCGGCGGGGCCTATTTCGCCTTCATCCTTAGCCTAAAGGGGCAACAGCAGAGGGCAGTTTCAGAGCCCTGAGAGGAGCACTGTCTGCCTGACAGGGGTTAGGGTCCTCAGCGGCTAGATGCATGTAATCCACTGACCAACTACAGTCTGGAGTGACAGGCCACAGGAATAGGCACCTTTCTGTCACCCTGCTGGAGCCTCTCAAAGCCCAAACCCCAGAAGCTAGAGGGCAAGGAAGCCAGCAGGAAGCGTTCCGTACAGGCCAGCCTCTGGGGCACAGGGCAGGGCGGACACAGCGATGAGCTTACCTGGAGGAACAAATGGAAAATAACCTGCACACAGAGAGAGCACCCTTCTCTCTCATCAACTTTCCCAACGAGTTGTTGGGTAACAAAACCAGTTGGAAGTGTAAAAACACGAGATAGAGAGAGGAAGGAGGAAAAGGAAGGGGAGAAGGAAAAAGGAGGAAGAGCAGAAAGAGAGATTAACTCACGGGAAACAATAGACCCCACAGACTCAAGGGCAGTAAATATGAATTCAATTTGGTTTTGCCATTTATACAACCCAGCCTTCTTAAGCACTGGCAGGCTGATCAGATAAAAGTCGCTGTTGCCACCAGGACAGCACATTTAAATTTTTATTGCAAACACCAGGGTCCATTACCCTGAGATTTGCTCTCTGCATTCCTAATATTGTCTTTCTTCACGTCTGAATGTGGGTGTCCTCACTCCCAGCAACTGCCACATACAGCAGGCGAGCACAATCAGGAGTTCTGTGACCTCGATCTCCACCCACCCTGGCCCACTCTGGACCTCAGCAAGCCACGGCTCCTTTGTGTCTCAGTTTCCTCATTTGGGCATTGTGTGTGTGTGTGTGTGTGTGTGTGTGTGTGTGTGTGTGTGTGTGTGTGTGTGTGTGTGAGATGGGGGGGATTCATCTATTCAAGTCCCCTTCCAGCCCCAGTTTGATGGGATTAGGGTGGGGAGCAATGAAGACCCAGAACACCTGAGCACTCTACTCTTGCCCCCACCACCCCCGCTCCTCAAGTGTGGGAAGTAGAAGACCTGGTTACTGTCTCCCTCTCTGTCCTCAAGTCTGCAGACCTCATTGGGCTTCTATTTTTTCTTTTCTTTCTCAGTTTGCAGACTCATCTCTCCATTTTTCCCCTCCTTTTTCCTCCTGTTCCCTTTTCTCCGCATAATCTTCCCTCTTTCCCTGCTTTCCTCTACTTCTGACTGTCTTTGTCCTCTCCTTCTTTTCCCCTTTGGCCTCCTCCCTGAAGACTTTGTCCGGAGTTGACTTGGAACATTGTAGTCAATCCCTCTCTCCTATGACCCTTCACCCCCACCCCCACAGGCAGGGGACATGCTTGACTCAGCAGCAAGGATGCAACCATTCAGTCAGGCTCTTGCTGAGCACTGGCTGCACGCGGGCCTGCAGGACAAACGGAGCAGATGGGCCATCGCTGCTGTCCTTGGGAGGAGCTTACAACCACAGACGCGGATAACTACAATCCGGGAGAGGAGAGATGTGCCTACAGCATGTCTGGCACTTTATATGTCACCTCACTGAAATCATTTAATAATGCAATACTATTTGCCCATTTTATAGGTGGGGAAACTGAGGCTAAGGAAGTTTATGTAATTTGATTCAATGATTCAAAACAAAAAGTGAAGCTGAAATTTCAGTTCAGGTAGGGCCTACCCCATCATAGAAATACCCTTCTCAAGGGAGAGAGAAAAGAAAGTGTAAAAATGCTATGACAATCCTTCAGAAGACATCTTTCCTAACAAGGCCAATGGAACACTTCTTGGAGGAGGTTCCACTGATTGTGACCTCCAATGATAGATGATAGATTTCATCTGCTAGGGCTGGTTGTCTTGCCGAGGACATTTCAGAAGACCAAGGACTCAAGGTGTTGTGGTAAACAGAGGTGGATTAACAGAGTTCGTTAATTACAAACACATACTGGAATTAGAAACTTTGAAAGGAAGGCCATTCTGAGGGTCCCACTTCCAGAAGCACCCTTTTGAGAAGCTTGATTGCAGGCAAGGTGTCTAGCATTAAGTACAAGGACTCGAGTCCAGCTCCTTCGTGGGCAACAGGACTCCCTGTCAACACCACCATAGTACAGAAACCACTGCCTGGTGTGTTCTCATCCACCTGTACTAACAGGGGACCTGAAATTAATCTTAAAAAGTTTGCCTCCAAACCTACATTTTTCTATGAACTTCTCAGAAGGCAAAGGACTTGAGTTTGACTTTAATAATTTCTGCTCTTCCTTACTTGAAAATGTAGATGACGTGTCTTCTTCACCATCACCATCATCTAACCTTTTTATCTCACCCCATGTGGTGTGTGACGCTTATTCCCATTTTACAGAGGAGGCAAGTGAGGCTTGGCCAGGTGGTTAGGTGACCCAACCAGAGTCCCCCTCCTCCTAAGTGACTACTTGCATCTCTGGGCTCTCAGAGAGGTATGCACTATAGTTACATCAGAACCCCAGAATACTAAGGCTCACCTATGTTCTTCTCCAGGAGAGTCAATCAAACAGTAATTATACTCACTTTATAATCAAGCACCTAACTGAGAGAGAATGGGGAGCTCACCCCTGAGTTTGGGTTTCGTGGTGGGGATGTCTGATGTGTCAAAGGTCAGAGTGCTCCCAGTGCTAGAACACAGCAGGTGAGAGATCAGGGGCTGAGTGGTTTTCTTCACACCACCCAGGTGGGGAAGTGAGTGTGAGCCCCTCCTCCACTCACATCATCCTGCAGCCTCAGGACTCAGGAGCCTGGCTGATTTGGGGAAGGCGCTCACTCTTTCCTGCTGGGAATGGGAAAAGCAGGAGCAGTGCTCAGCTGAGGCAGTGAATTTTTTTTCTCTTGCACCCCTCACGTCTGCCCCGAGGTTTAGTGCTCAGCCAGCAAGCATTACCCTCCAATCCCCACCTCAACCAACCTCGTGTAGGGTGAAAAAAATCATTCTGATAATCAAGAAGATCAGAGTGAGCGCAAAGCAAAAGGAGAGCCACCCCTAAGATGGTGTGACCATGGTGGTCCACGTCACTCTTAATATCCCCACTTGCCGCAACTGTACGAAGGGGGTGTGAGGGCAGTGAGGTCTCTGAATCCTCTTCCAGCCCTAACTTTTCAGGATCCTTAACTTGCTGCAACAGTTGAAAAGATCAAGTAAATCAATAATTAAGATATTGATGGCTGATTAGATTAAATGGGTTTTGTTGTTGTTTTGTTTTGCTTTGCACCACCTTAATTAACCAAGGAACTGAATCCCTAATGAAATTTAGGCATTATACACCAACTTGTGGGGGCGGTATCTGGAGAGACTGTAAGGCTGGGAGAACCTAATCACTTCTAATTCACATCACATAAGTGCCTCCTGCAGTTTGACACAAAGCAGAGCCAGGGAAGATGTGTGCCTCTGGCTTAAGTTCCCACACAGAGGAAGGAGGCCAGGAAATTGAATGGAGGATCTCTAGATCAGTGAAGGAGGACTCAGTCTATTTTGCTAAAGGAAGAAAACAAGGGTAACTTCCTGCTGCAGTTGGGAGGGGTAATGAAGAAGTCAAGATGGAGAGTTGGGAGGGCAATCAAATCAACCAGCTCTACCTTAACACCCAGCATTATGCTCTTCTTTCAACAGGTGACAGGACAGAGCCTCTTGGTTGTCCTATAAGGTCCGTTCTCCCCTTCTTCCCTAGTAGGAATCCCCAAGGCCATGAAGAAAAAGACTACATTTCCTAGTCTCCCTTAAACTTAGTGGGGTCATATGACTAAGTTCTAGCCAAGGGACTATAAGTAAATCCCTAGTAGGTAATATCCTAGAGATGTCCTTAAAGAAGGAGCACACCCTTCTTTGGGGAGGGGCCCATCTTTCTTAATGACTGAATGCAGATGCATGAGTAGAGCTTGAGCAGCTAGCTATCTTGGTCCATACGTTCGTAGCCATGTGTTGAGGCTACAAAATAACAAAATAGAAAGAGGCTGTATACCTGGTGATCATAGCACCACGACAAAGCCCTAGATTCCCTGCAATTTTTTTTATTATATCATAAAAAAATAGTTTGACTCATAAGAAGTTTCAAAAAGAGTGAGAGTCCCCATAGTTCACCCCATTTTCCCCATGATACAATTTACATACCCATAATTCATTGTCAGAACAGGAAATTGACATTGTTACAATGTTATTCAATCTAACATAGACCTTACTTTCTGTACTTTTTACTTGAGAAATAGAAGTCTTTCTAATGTAGCCCACTTTGTTTTGTTTTGTTTTGTCATTCACAGTAAAATGTATTTCTAACTGGTATAATTTCCCAAAAGTATAAGGTGGCATCCTGGCTCCATGACTGACGAAGGTACATGGTAGGCAGAAGGAGCTGGCGAGAGGCAGGGAACAACCAGACAACCCTCAGGGCAATGCGGAGCCGTTCTTTAGATCAGCATGAGGCATTGCACTGTCAAGTCATTTTTTCCTTTGATGCCACCTGTAGGACTGTCCTCTCTTACCTTTTGCTCCACCACCCATCTAGGCAGGTATCTTGCCCCGAATCCCTAACCCTGTGCTCTCCTTTCTCCTGTGGAACCACCTCCACACTCATCGCCTACCTACCCAGAGCTCTGCTGCACCCCCTGCAAATTCAGGGATGTCTGAGATGCTCATTAGTGTGGCTGGCGCTTGGCCCATCAAAGTCACATGTCAGGAGAGAGGAGAGAAGGCGGGTGACATTTGTTGGTATTTTCAACTCGGGTAAAAACAAACAAATTGCACTGGAGTTAAATGTCAAAGGCCCTTGAGCGTGTTGTATTGCAAGGGAGGGAGGGAGGAGCAAATCTCTTGGGGACAGCCTTCTCCAAGTCCCTGAGTGGGCGTGTGGGGGAGATGCAGCTGTGCTGGAAGCCTACAAGAAAGGCTACACAGACAGTGTTGGTCAATGTCCAGCTTCATCCCACTATAGGTAGACTGGTTATACATGGGCAGTCCCCAAGTGAGGACACTCATTCATCACTCATTTATTCAACCAGGGAACATCTACCGAGCACTCCCAATGCATAAAAGACTCTGCAATCGGTGCTGAGGGGCAACCAGCAATGAAACAAGTATGGCCGCTCCTCACCTCCTGGGAATGGCTCCCCTTTTGAGAGGACAGGAGGTGTATGAACATACAATGTAAGAATGAAAAATGATCATCATCATTTGGGGGAAAAGTTCTTTGGGTTCTCAGATAAAGGAGGGGAAAAGGGTAAGGGGCAAATTTCGGAGGCTTTACCATGAAGCCTGAAGGATGGACTACGTTTAGACATGTACAGATTTGGATTAAAGGTGCCATTCATCTCAACGACAGCATCAAGGCATCTTTACCCACACTGCTATGAGCTTTACGATCATTGCTCCCCAAAATGGGAGGGAAGTGCACCTAAGGGAGCTAGATATACGTGACATAATCTAGCACAGGAAGGGTTTCTGGGGTACATGAACTTACTGACATTTTGTGTCATCAAACATTTTCTTAGTAAAGAACATCACAGCCTTCATCAGATTCTCCAAGGTGGAGAGGACTTCTCCCAAAGTTGAACCCCTACTCTAGAAGCTGGCAAGACATAAGGCCTTACTGGATCTGGGACTATTACTTGTCTGATTGAATTCACTCCATGAAGAAAGGTTGGAGATTTCTAGATGTGGCTCTTGCTATACAAACTAATTCCTGAGACCTGTGTTACAGCCTGCTATGGGGAGCTCAAGGAGGTAGGGCAAAAGGTAGAGAACTGGGAGGAAAGGAGAGACAAGCTCTTCCCTAGAGAGGCAGCATCCTGTGTTTATGTCTGGCTCTCTGGTGACTGAATCATCAGTGCTTTCACTTAATAAGCATCTCTCTGGACTGGCCACAAGGCCTGTGTTGGGGAGAACAGACATTTCATTACCAGAATTCAGTGGCACTGTGTTGATCTTGGTTTTCTGACAATTACGAGAAGGAGCCACAGTGCCAATTAGCATCCTTGTGTGAGCCTCCCTGTGTTCAAAACATACACTGTCTCCCATTCCCTAGTCACACATGTAGTCCCATGTGACCAGGGAAAGCCAGAGGCCCCTTGTAGGAGTGTATAAGAGGAGGGCCTTTTTGAGACTTCCTTTGGGCCTGGACCACTCTGGCTGCAGAGAGATGATGAGGAGACACATCACTGCTCCCTTCAGATTTGAAATGAGAAAGAACCCCATAGGCTGCTGGTGGACAATCTTCCAGGAATCATCATTCCTCCATCTTATCACTTCCAAGGATACCTCTTCCAATTAAAATGATACTGTGAACACCCTAGGCCACTATTGGGATTACTATTACCTTCCATCCTAAACAAGGGGAAACAAAGGCAAAGGAGAAAGGCCAGGGGCACTAGTAGACTCTGGGATGACTTCCAAAGTGTTCTGGAAACAAAGGGCAAGGCACAGGCCAGATTTGCTGTGTAATGTGGCAATTTCATGTCAGAGTTTCTCTAGGTTGGGTTTATTAATGTCCATATTATCAGTGGGCCTCAAAGTCAGAGTCATGGCTTGGCTCCAAGTCCATATCACGCATCCAAGGCCAGCCACATCCTGGGTTGATCATGCTATTGGTTTGCATCCATGATACTATTGACAACTCAAGCTAACAATGATCCAGAATTAACCACAGCTGTCAAAACCACAATAGCCAATGGTGTCACCAGCCAGGATTATGTCACTGTCTGCATTGGTGAGTCCTGAGCTCTCGGATTCTTATGCCCAGGGCATGCTGATGTGGAGAGGGAGAAGTGCATTTCTGTCTGTAGTGTGTGAGTGCAGCCCTCACTAAGTTCTCCAGGTCAGAATCTAGAAGAACTGATGGACTAGACCCACCTGACTATTCCATCAGGTTTAGAAAATCTTACAGATGAGTGACAGGGTTCTGAGAGGAGCCACACAGAGCAAAAACAGAAGAGAAATGACTGACTGACAACATTAGGGGGATTCCCTGAAGCCACCTGTGTGAACAATATGGAATTATTCTTTCCTCCCAATACTTCCTTATCACATGGAAAGAAAAACACTCACAGAGAGAGGGGTGGGGACAGGGAGGAAGACAAAGAGAGAGAAAGGGAAGGTAGGAGAGAGCCAGGCAGATAGCTTCGTCTGTTCTTCCCTTTAAGACATGAATTCGCCATACAACCTGTCCAGAGAAGTTTGCTTGGCAGAACAGGTGCACTGATAAGTGACTGGCTCTACCTTCTCATGGCTTTGGGGGAGCAGTGGCCATCACAATAACCAGTGACACATCACCACACAGGGCTTCCCATCCTTCCCTGACTTTCTCCCCTTGGCCCTCACTCTCATTGCCCTGGGACTGTGCCTCCTAATTAAGCATGGACACTGAATCCTTGCCCCAGGCTCCCATTTCTAGGAACTCCAGGCTAAGACAGCCACTCAGACACTTTACTTGTTTCTAAGCCTTTTTGTGTCTCCCAAATTTAGGATACCAGAAGACACCCAGCCTATGTTGGACTGGACCTCAGCTTGGTCTGAGAGAAGAATTGAGGACCAGAAACAGAAGCCTGTTGGAACTTGGATAAGGAAACTTCTTGGTAGGAAGAATTCTAAGATGGTCTCCAAGAGTCCCATCTCTTGTAGAATCCCCTCCCATTGAGTGTGAGGAAGTAGGATACAAGGACTTGTGAAAATGATGGGATATCACTCCTGTGATTGTTACTTTATATGGCAGAAGGGTTTTGCAGATGTTATTAAGGAAGGTTTTTAATCAATAGACTGAGTTAATCAAATGAGAGATTATCCTTCATGGAATTGTCTTAATCAGGCCTTTAAAAGAGACTCAGTCTTTTCTAAAATCAGAGAATGGGTTCTCCTCCTAGCCTTGAAGAAGCAAACTACGGTACAGTGGAGAGAACCACGTGGCAGGGAATGGGTGGCAGCCCCTGGAGCTAAGGGAGACCCCCAGGTGACAACTGACAAGAGAACAGGGCCTCGGTCCTACAACCTCAAAGAAATGAAACCTGCCAACATTCTGAGAGAGCGTGGGTGAAGATATTTCCCTAGCTGAGCCTCCAGATACAGATGCCTTGATTTCAGCTGTGTGAAACACTGAATAGAAGATCAAGAGAAACAGTGAGACAATACATCTGTGTTGCTTTAAGCCACAATATCTGTGGTAGTTTATTATGCAGTAATATAAAATGGATATAGATATCCCCAAAGTGTGAATTCACTTCAGACTGAAAGAGAAAAGCAGCTAACTGCACAGAAAGCCAGAGGAGAAAGACCCTGCATTACGGAGACGTGGATCTAGGAAAGAGAGACCGAGAGAAACTAGACCCAGGTGTGCCAACAAGCTTTGTTTCCTAAGTTGGAAATAGCCAGACTCTGTAGCCACTCTAGTTGCTTGTAATTGCTGCTACCCTTGTATCTTGTGTTCTCGTGTGTGGAATAAAACAACAGTGATGATAACGATGGAGATGATAATGATGATGAAGATGGCGAAGATGACGGTGATGGCGATGATGATGGCGATGATGAAACAAGAGTAACCTCTTGGTCCTTTGTAGTTAACAAAACTGGTATATTTGCTGACATGTTTGATTCTCCAAGAACTCTGGAGAGAATATTTTTAGTTCCACTTTACCAATGAAGAAAATCAAAACAGATCATCGAAGCCTCTCCACAGTTACATAGTTATTCTGGATCTGTCCAGGACCCAGACCAAAGGCTCAAGAAAAGAGAAGGATGAAAAAAAGAGGAGCTGCTCCTTGGGTCAAGGCCACAAAACCAAGCCTCAAAGGCAGCTTCACTCACAGTAGGTTGGCACCTGGGGAAGATACATTCCAGAATTTCCCTCACTCCATAACTGTGAATTCTCTCTAACTGGTGACAGCTGTTCAGCTTTTTACTCAGTGAAAAATTAGTCTGGTCACCATCCTGCCTCTCCAGCCATCCCATGCTCTCCCCTCTGCACCTCCTCCCACCAGCCTTTTCTTTTTTTCCTCCTCCTCTTCCCCTGCTGAAACGTACATGTTCTAATTCCCAGTTTCTGCCCACTAAGAATACCATCGCCATATGGAGGTATGAATGAATAATGATGGCTGTATATTCCTGTCTCCAAGCCAAGAGAAAGTGTGCATTTTAAGAGGGTTTTCCCACAGCCGGAATCCAAAGGAGGGATACTAATTATGTGGATTTGAGACCTTGAAATATATGAAGCTGCCTACTCTGGAAGAAAGCCCAGCATCTCACAAGGAGGTTCTGGGTATGAGATGAGCCTTTGTCTCCCCAAAATGTCTACCATATCAGTCACATAAGCAAATATTTGTTGTTATCCCTGGGAAAAAGGGAGTGGAGCTTGCCTTATTGTCAGCCTGGGACTACATCAGAAGTGAGAAAACACTTTAAAAAGCTTAAGGTGCCGTGATTTGCCAAGGGATCTTGAGCATAACATTTGTGGTAAATATGTCCAGTGTTCAGATACCCAGCTCTCCCGCTGCCTCTTCCAGACAACACTTGTCAGCTCCCCTGTCAGTCTGTGAGCTCTGTGACTACATCTGGCCAATGGAGTTTGAGCAGGCAATGTGTCATACTCAGACATGATTATCCAAGTCTCTCTTTCGTCCTGCCGTGAGGGCCAGGGAGCCTGCGTGTTCCAGATGGCGAAGGGACCGGAAGACAGAGTATCATTAGCCTGGATCTTTGAGGATGACATGGAGGACAGTTACCCGAAGAGTCACTCAGGCCCTCAGTGGATTTTGTGTGGGTGACAAGTAAACCTTTTCATGTTGAGGTACTGAGATTGGAGGCTACTTGTTACTAAATTATAACTATCTTTTTCTAAGACATTTATCTTCACTGAGCCTGTCTTCTCTTCTATAACACGTGCAGGAAAACCTCATCCTGGGGTGGGCCTTTATACTCAGCGTCTCTTACCAGTTCCCATCTGTGGAAAGCAGATGTGCCAGCCACACACCTCCAACCATGCAGATAAGCACAACACCCAAGGGGAGTGTGGAACCATGAGACAGAAAGAACCTGTGTCTGAACAACTGTCAATCACAGCCGCCCCACGAGCCTGAACCAGCTAGCCTGCTATGTAAAAATAAAATACAATTCCATTTTATTTAAGCCACTCTCTTTTGGGACTCTTTGTTGCAGACCTTTTACCTTTATCCTAACTGATACACTGGATAAAAAGATGCTGCAGTAAATGTTTTAGTTTATTTCACACACGCTTCCTAAGAACCCAAAGGAGCCACAGCACTGAAAGCAATCTTTCTTGATTGTGAGCCTGGCTAAAGATCTCCGCTGTCCCTAAAGAGGAAAGCCAGGTCCCTCTCCTGGGCAATCAGGCTGCTTTGGGGTCCTACAGGGCCTAGTGATATGTTGCTCCCACCACCTAATACTTCTCACATTCCTCAGTGATCCAAGAAACCTGTCTTCCTACCTTCACCACCACATTCGCAGCAGAGCGGACAAAACCTATGATAGGGCTGTACAGGAGTAAAGTCTTGTAGCAGAGGAGCCGCCACTGAAGGGGCAACAGTTTCCCTGGGTCTCCCTGCACAGGGGGTAATGGAACAGAATAAGGGGAGGCTGTGTATAATGTGTAACTCCCCTGTAAATTGCACTTAAACTGCAAACTGCCTTTTTATGTAAATAGGGAGATTCCAGGTACCGATACAAACATTGCCCTTTGCTGTGAACTTCTCTTCACGTACACCCGTCCTTTCCTGCTTCCAGACAGCCTCCAGTTCATTTCTGCAGGTGCTATCTTACCAGTTTTTCAGAGCCCAGAACAAATGTCCCCTCTTCCCCTCAAAAAACCTGCATGTCCCTCACAATCAGATGAATGGCTCCCTTCTCCAGACTGCTAAAACATTTTATCTGTGCGTATTTGGAGCTGTGTAGACGGGATGGTAAAGATGAACTGTGAAGGCTGTGGAGTGGCTGCGGAGAGGACATTTAATGAGCACATCAAATGTTTGTCTCTGGCATTCTGCTAGGGGACCCAGATACATGCTGTCACTTGACTATTATGTCAATCCTATGAGTCAGGTGCTATTATAACATGTTTTAATGCTGAAGAAACTGCAGCACAATGAGGGTATGTATCTCTATGGTCACCCAGTTAGCGACTGATGGAGAAACAATTCCAACCTAGGAAGCTGCAGTGGAGAAGTGACAGCTATTATCAGTGCACAACACTCATATGGACAAGCGGGTCCCAGAGAAGCTGGGCACAAGGGAGGTGTCCACACCAGAGAAGGTGGCTGCAGACAGGAGCAGGTGCCACTTCTAAAGCCCCTGTTTGGGCTCCTATGTGAAGTTTCATCATGGGGGCTCCCTTGCTTAGGTTTCTACCAACAGCAGACTTGAGCTTTGAGTTACTCAGCTGAGGTGGTGAAGCAATTCTGTCAATAAGTCAAATATCTGGTCAATGTAGCAAAAAATCAGTCACCAGGGGTCTGGCCACAGACCCAGGGCTTTTCACAGGCAGTAGATTCTTCCATAGGCCCCAGATGATGCAAAAGATGCTGCCCTAATTCCAAGACCCCATTTTGCATGCTCCCCTCTGATTGGCTGGTGAGATGCACACCTAAGGCAGCCCTAAGGACCTCCTGTAAGCAAAGGAGGGGCAAACCCTGCAGGTGCACTAGTGTGTATTACCTTGGAGAACCAATTCAGCCCAGATCCCAATAGCACATTCCCTATCCAGGTGGTGAGTTCTGTGCTGCCTGCTGTAGAAATGCAAATTGCCATAATAAATGCCGATTATCCCAATTACCTCTAATTGTCTGGCTTATGTAGGAAGAGTATTACCATAGGAGAGGCCTATAAGGGAGAGGGCATATTTAGCAGAATACCCTATCCAGAGAGTTCAGTGACACATAAAATAGGTAAACCAACTCTAGAAGTCCCCTTTTTGGTTCCTGGGGCTGCTCACCACAGAAAGACAAGGGGACTTCATAGTCTCCCAGCTGCTTGGGGACAGCGCTGACGCAGCGACATCTTTATGCAATGGTCATTAAATGCTATTTTAAAAATTGGCCGTGTGCTAGAGAGATAAGAGCAGAGAATATATGCTTGTTCTCCATGCCTTCTTCCTTCTGGCCAGCTGGATTTTTGGAATAGCTAGGGAAGAGGGGATGAGGCTATTGGATGGAGTGACATGACTTTCTATCATTGTAATGTAATATTTGATTGGTCCATTTATTTAATCAGCAAGCATATACCAGCATCTGGAAACACAGAATTTTAGAGCCAAAAAAAAAAAAAAAAAAAAAGATGTTAGAAATTACACACACTGTATGTAGTACAATAATTGTACCAGGTGATTTTATTTCTTCCAGTAGCAAATAATTTGCTGAGCTTCAACCACATGCCAGGCACTGTCTGGGCCCTGAGAATACAACAGTAAATAAACCAGACACTGCCCCCCCCCAAAAAAAACACCCCTTGCCTTCACAGAGTCTACATTCTAGTTTGGGGAGACAGAATTAATGGGATAAACAAATGAACGACATAATAGAAGGTGGTAAGTGCTGAGGAGAGAAATAAAGCAGGAGAGGGGATGAAGATTATTGATTGATCACTGGGCTTGGGTTGACATTTAATGTAATTCTTCAATGGAAGGATATAACAAAAAACCTACAATTGTAGTAGCAATGATAGACTGTCCCAGCCTATATATATTAAAAAAACACACAAAACATATTTTTAGTCAACACCTGAATAAACTAGAGAAAATTTGTTATAAGGCAGAAAAAAAATGTGGTCACCAGCTATCTATAAGTGTATTAGCTAAGGTCTTGTTGTGGTTATGTAGGCTTATTTTCTTATTAGCTAAGGTAAGATCACAAGACTTACTGGGACCTCTTAATTCTGTTACAGTATTGATTAAGGCTGAGCAAATGCAAAACATGCAATTTGCACATACCCTTGTGAAATTAAAACATTTCCATTTACTGATAGAGCAATAATTACTGTAAAGAACTAAAGGCATCTCAGCTAAAACAAGCAATAATCTCATTTGCCAAAGAAGAGAAGAACAGGGCCTAAGCAATGAATCTGGGATGGTTGCCCCGTGTCGGGTTAACCCTGTCATAGCGCAAGGAGAGAAGCGTAGGAGGGCTCAGAGACAGAAGGAAGCCCAGGAGGGCTGCTGGGAGGAGTGCCTACATTACCGAGGAAGCTGTGGAAACTCCTCCTTGCTCTTGCAGGATTCCAGGTGCAACCTCTGGGCTCTGGCTGACACTGTCTCTTCCCCACAATTTTCCCTGAGTACTTGGGTCACAGCCCCCTCTTCTAAGCCCTCTCTGTCTGGTAAAGCCCTGTCACTACCTGACTCTTTCCACTCTTCTATCTCATGTCTTTTTATTGCTCATCTCCTTAGCCCTACCTTGTAAAGCAATTCTGACTCATAAATGGGAGCACAATGACCACCACCACAGTGATACCTCACAAGTGACAGCACTTTACAACTTACAGATGTTTTATGTCCATTATTTCATTGAATCCTCACAAGAATCTTATGTCTCTATTTATGGATAAAGGTACCAACACTCAGAGGAGGTGCCCAAAGTGACAAAGAGTGGAAGAAGCCAGGTCGGTCTGGCCACCATGTACACGTTCACCATTCCTCATCAAAACCAGTTGCTTACAGGGTCCATTGTGCTTTTCTCTTGCGGCAACAGAATTGTAGCTGGGTTTATGGCTTTCAGAAGACAAAATTTTTCAGCCTCTCTTGCAGCTAGGTTTGGCCATGTGATTACATCTGGCCAGTGAGGTGAAAGTGGCAAAGGTATGGGCAACTTCTGGAAAGTGTCCTTACAGGAAGGGTTGGACCCTTCCTTCTTTTCCTGCCTGCTGGCTTGGATGTGGATTGATAGCTGGAGCTGCACTGGCCATCTTAGACCATGAGGTGAATCTGGGAATGGAGGCCATACCCAGCAGGGCAACAGGTGGAAGGAGCCCAGACTGCTTAGCCTGACTTTTACATAAGATGAAAATAAATTTCTGTTGTCCAATTTGGACTTTTTTTTGTCACTCAAAGTCATACCTTGTCTTAGTAATATAATAGAATTTTATCTACAAACAGAAAACAGGTAATGCCTTTCTATTTCTGCAGCCAGAATCCTAATTCAGAGGCTCTTCTTCTCTCCCCTGACTGCAGCAATAGTTGCTCCCTAATTCCCCCTGCTTCTTCTATCTCACTAGCTCATACTGGTTTTCTACACTGGGAACAGAGAGCTTTATCAAGTTAATCTGGCTACATCAATTCTCAGTTCAAAACCTTCAATGGCTTCCCATTTGCTTCAGGGTGGTGTTTGAATCTCCTCATGGGTCCTAGTGCCCCTGCCTGGTTCTCCAGAGGAATCCCCACCCTCCCTTGCCCAGAGTTTTAAGCCAGGTTACTTATGCCTCTCCATGCTCCCTGAACACATCACACCATTTCCTGCCCAGATGTGTTTGCTGGTGCCATCTCTTCCACCTGGAACAATGACCTGCCTTTGTGGTCTGGTCACCTCCCGAGTGTTCTGCAGTGTTAAATTGAGGCTTCAGCCCTGTAAGATGCCTTCTCAGATTACCCCTTATCCCCACTCCAGACCGTGGTCTCTATGGCTACACCTACCACACTGCATTAAAACTATCTCCTATATGTCTGTCCCCTCCACCAGACAGTAGAATCTCCAGAGCAAGGACTGACATCTACTTCACCATTCTCCCACCAGAACCAGGTAAAGACCTGACCAAACCAGACATTCATATTTTTGATGAATAAATAGATTAATTGTAGTGGGCTCCATTGGTGAGCCACCCATACCCCCTCAGTGCTCACCATTCTCATTGTGAAAATTAATAAACAGAAATCTCATTTAAAATGGAGTCACTCGGGAGGCGACAAGGAAGAATATCATACACACCTCACTCAACAGACACTAGTGATCCCAACAGGAGTCTGTGACTCTGCCTAAAGGTTTTCTCTGGCTATAGAAGCTCACTGGGCTAGAGTGTACAGGCCAGAAATGTTAAGACATTAGCTCCCCCTATCACTGATCTTGAATGGGAGCCGTAATAAATGGGATGACCTTTGAAGATCCATTCACATCTCAAGTTTGGAGATTTTTTGACCTTAAGACAAGATGACTAGACCACCCCCCAAGGAACAGGCAGCAAAGCCAAATGGTGGGAAAATTAGAACCTATAAATACAATAAGTGAAAGTCTTCCCAATATAGTCAGTGTCCTTCTGTAATTTACCCCTCTTCTGGGGAAGGACCCCAGAAGGAGACACAGCTCTGCACTGGGGAGTTCCCAATCTGAAGGAAGAGCTAGTCTCAGGCTTGTCTTTAAGGAGCCCCTGATGTAACAGGGGTGTGGGACAACACCTGAAAGATGCCAGTAGGCCACACATCCAACCAAACCTTATATGAGTGGGGGGCCTCCACCATGAGGTAATGAGGGCACAGAGGAGAATCCTCTGTGAGAGGAGAGTCCTCAAGAATCTATGAGGACTGTTCCCTCTAGAGGGCAAAGCCACATGTCTTGGACTAGACACAGTGTGGGATTTACAGGGAGATGGTACTCTGACACCTTCTGCCTCACCACCCCACTCACATCACCCCAGGGGAACCACTTCTCTCTCCCCCTTCACGTTCTCATTTGTAAAATCAAGACAACATGTGTTGTACTTGTCTCAGCATTTGGAAATTTGAGTGAGATGATGATGATGATCGTGGAGTACATATGTGTGCTATCCACAAATAAGGAGGTCTTCCCTTCTCATCTGACACCTTTCTAAGCCCCCAATGCTCTTTTTGTGATATCACCGGTGAACTTAGGGGAAGAGCCTCCTCTGACTCCACCTGGGGGCAGACCCAGCTGTCTATGTCTCCAGAGGCCAGGGTCAGCCTTCAGACACAGTGGCAGGTTCTGAACTAGGATCAAGATCTGGATTAGAGGATATGACATCCCTTCCTGCGACTGTTTACCCCTGAAGTTAGACCACACTCATGTCTCAGCTGCTCAGACCTGGAGACACAGTGTCTGGGGCACATGGTAAGTGACTTCTGGCAAAGTCCAGAGCGATGCAACAGGAATTTTGTAGGCGAGCTATCTCTAGGTTGGGTGGTAGCAAGAGAAAACAAAGCCATCTCAAAGAGGTTGCACATCGATCAAGGACATCTCAGGGGCAAGTGGCAGGTTGCGGCTGACGCCTCTCCCAAGAAGTACACAGGGAAAAGTGTGCTCTCTCTGTGCTCTGACCTCAGGAGGTTCCAATGGGAGAAAAAGCACCCCACCCTCGAGAAATTTCCAGTCTGATGGGGGAGATACAGCCACTGTCTTTAGAGGACTCCTAGTCACAGGAGGAAAACAGCCTCTGATTTCAGGAAGATCTATCATGTGAAAGACACCTGAACCTCAGGATGCTCCAGTCTAAAAGAGGTGTCAGACCTGATTCGTGGTCTCTCCTACTATGCTGGAAAGGACCTAGTCTAACAAGGGTACTCAGCCTCTGCCTCAGAAATTTCCAACTCTGATGTGGGACACTCAGTCCCTGACCTTGGAACACCAAACCTGTCCCAAGGAACTCCCAGTGAGAAGAGATAGAGAGCACTCAGAGTATCTGTCTGAAAACAGAGCACTGTGTCACAGCGTGGAGAGGCATATGCTGGGCTCATTAGGGAATGAGTCCCCTGAGTCGGACCAGGGTGAAGGCTGCTTTATAAACCTCCCACCCATCCAACCCCACACCCTGCTCATGACTTCCTTAGTGGGCCATGGACCCTACTGAACTAGAATGGCTCTTTCCTATCTATTCCAAAAACTCTTATGTCATTAATTCAAACTCCTCTTCCCTTCCCCCTTCCCCCTCTTTATATGTCCCAGCTTCTCTGGCTAAGAGGCTTACCTTGGCCATCTCTGCAATCTATGCCCGGCACAGAGTCCGGCTCCAAAGTAGGTGCTCAAAAATTACTTCTTATTTAAAACACAGAGAGGCAGGTATCAGTACACTATTTTTTATGCCTTTCTGTATGCCTGAAATATTCATAATTTAAGAAGGAAAACATAATGAGAAAAGCATGCAATAAAACGCACAGAAAGAAAAGCAAAAGAATACAGCCAGGATTCAGTGATAGGGGTGCAGATTGGGGGGTAGGGGTATGGATGAGGTGGGACTGAGCTCAGGTGTAGGTCATGGTCAAGCTGTTTTTGGGGTGGTGAATTTGTACATATTGATTCCATTACTAAAGAAAACTAACTAAATATCCAAATTTTAAAAATGGGCCACACGAGACCAATGAGGTGTGATATTAAACCAGGTCTGGGTACCTTAATTTAAAGAGGAAAAATATACATAGAGAAACTAATACTAATGGAGAAGTGGACAAAGTGCCTGTGGTACAGGGGGGTGGGGACATGACATAGGAAAGCCACACTCCCCTGCTCCCAGTCCACCTCTACTGCTACCCGTCCTCTCCGGTACATTCCCCTCCTCTCTGTTTTTACCTGTAAGTGGAGATAATGTCAGCCCTCCTTCCTTCCTTCCTGGCCAATTCTGAAGTGCACTGAGGTGCCATGTATAGGGTACACAGAAGAAGAATAGACTCTCACCTGATATAACCATTGTAGTGAGTAGAATGGTGCCCCCCCCCCCAAATAACTCCACCTCCCTAACCCCTCAGAACCTGTAAATGGGGCCTTATTTGAATAAAGTCTCTTTGAAGACTTAATTCAGTCAAGGTATTAAAATCAGCCTGAACCTGGCTGCTGTGCCTCAGTGGATTGAGTGTTGGCCTGCGAGCCAAGTGTCACTGGTTCCATTCCCAGTCAGGGTACATGCTAGGTTGCATGTGAGGTCCCCAGTTGGGGGCGCAAGTGAGAGGCAACCACACAGTGATGTTTCTCTCCTTCTCTTTCTCCTTTCCCCTCTCTCTAAAAATAAATAAACAAACAAACAAACAAACATAAGTAAGTAAATTATTTTTTTTAAAAAAAGAATGTTTAAAAAAAAATTCAGCCTGGATTTCCTCAATGGGCCCAAAATACAGGGACAAGTGTCCTTATAAAAGACAGAAGAGGAGAGGATACAGACACAGGGGATGTGGCCAAGGGAAGACAGAGGCAGAGATTGGAGTTATGCAGCCACAAACCAAGGAATGCCTGGAGCCCTCAGAAGCTGGATGAGGCGGGAAGGGGCCTCCCCTAGAGGGCTGGAGGGAGTGCCGCCCAGTGCCTTGATTTCAGACCCCTGGCCTCCAGAATTGTGAGAGAACAAACGTCTGCTGTGCCAAGCCAGCAAGTTTGGGGTCATTTGTTACAGCAGCCCCAGGAAGCAGATACAAGATACAACCATCCTCTTTGATGTTCCTGCTGTTGACTCCCCCTGAGTCAACCTCACCTCCAATCCATCCGCTGCTCTGCTCTGGACCCGGGGGGGCTGGTCCTTAGTGATTGCATTTCCCAGGTTCCCCTTCCCTTCCTGCTGGCTTTCACAGGCTTGGTCACTGCCCCCCCCCGCCCCCCCCAGGGAACTGGAGGAGCAGCTGGAGGAGAGCGAGGTCAGGGTATTTCTTCCACCGCCCTGGCGTGGCACCTGCTTCATGGCAGTTTTGGCAGTGTTTGCTTTCTATGGTTGTGGCCCCTCTTGTTGGCTGCAGTTCCCATTGGTACCTCTCCCCCTTGCTCTGCTGGCCCCAGAGATGGTAACTGCCTTCTGCCTCGTAGTGCCCCCAGGAGCCTCCACCTCCCGTTCTCTTTCTGCAAACAGTCCCTTCACTCATCTCTTTAGTAAACTTTAGGGATTAGTCATCCACTTGCAGCTGGGTCCCCACCTACCACAGGGTCCACCTGCCTTACAGACTTGTCACCCCAGAGCCAGCCCCATCCTTTTGGATTCTTATCAGGTAGAATCCCATAACTGGCAGTTTTCTTTCTATACAATCAAATTGGGTGATCCTGTGCCCCTTGGCATCTGAAGTGTGTGTCTGGGCCTCAGTTTCCCCGCCTGTCACACCTCCACCCATCTTCCCTGCAGAACCCCACTCAGGACTTCCCTGCCCCAACCAGCTTGGCCCCTGAAGCATGTAGGCCTGAGAAAGTGGAAATCATGGGGTGGGCGAGCATCTGAGAAGACACAATAACCCTCTTCTCCCACTGCCCCGTGAAATGGAAACCAACAGTGAAATGGTGCCAGGAGTTTTCGATTGAATGAACAATTTAAGAAGCTGTTTCCTGCCTGTTTCCAGGGGAATTCCCCGAGGGAGAGAGAGAGAGAGAGAGAGAGAAAATTAGAAGGCTGAGCATCTAGGAGCTCCCAGCCTGTGGGATGACCCACGTACCCCCACCCCATCCCAGGTCCCCAGCTTGGGCCCCATGGTCTGCTCTTGCCTTGGCCCCTCACCATCTGCTGTTGCTTTCACTGCCCAGCTCTGACATGTGCACCTGCCAGGCCTGGAGTCCACCTCTGGCAAGCACTGAGGGTGGGGGTGGATAGAGTGTGAGAGACAGGGACAGGGCGGGGGAGGGGGCTGCATCCCAGATCCCACCTGGAGCACCAGAGCTGGGGGTCATGTAGGAGTGACCAAGCCATCCACTCACCCTACTGATGAGGCTGAGCACCAGAAGTGGTAGGGTAACAGCAGAGTAGCCTGCACAAGCCTTGTGACAGCAGGCTGAGAAGAATATTGGCAAACCAGAGCATGTCCAGCAGGTCTGGGCCTGACAGGTGAGGGGCACAGGAGCTGATGGCTAAGAAAGAGAAAGGACAGAGGGGCCAGCCCCTGCCGCCACCCCCCCCCCCCCCGCCTCCTTGTGCAACCCAAGTCTTCAGGAGCAGGTATGGGGCTGTTCAGCAAATATCTGAGGGTATCAAGAAGAGGGCTAGACTTCTTCTCAGTGGCTCTAGAACTAAGCCAAGGCAGGGGAGTACCAGGAGACAAGTTTGGGGCTCCATCTCCCAATGACTTTTCAAAAAATCCAAACTGTTGGAAGACGGGTCTGGTCTCCTGGCAAAGTAATGAGCAGCCTGTCATGAATGTATTCAAACAAATACAGTGACTGTCATCACTCAGGGATACTGTCGTGGGGAGCTCTGTTAAGGCATCTAAAATCTCTCTCTAACACACCCAGGCTGCCCTCTGACAGGTGGTGTGGTGCGGAGTCAAGAGCCCAGACTCTGGAGGCAGTTGGCCTGGGTTCAAGTCCTTGTTCTGTTATTGAGGCAGCCAGCGGCAGCTCACTGAAACCCCCCTGCTATAAAATGGGGATGAAAATAACAGCATCCCATCAAAGGGCTGCTGTTTTATTTTGTGTTACATTAAGAGAGATGCTCAGGACGAGATGGCTTATTGCACAGCCACAGCCAGAATAGACTTGCTTGTAGGATGGAGGGGAACAGGAACCCCATCCCTGTATGACAAGGCATGCAAGAGGGTGTCCAAGTAACCAGAAGCAGTGGCCCACTTATTCACATTTATTTAGTGAATCTTATGTTCCCAAGTATCCCACGCACTGGTGGGCAAGGTCACAGGGACCTAACAACTGGCATGAAAGGATCCCCACCCTACATGTGGGGTTTGAAGATGAGCTCCCCTGTACATATGTGCACACACACAGGATAAAGAACATCAAGTAGTGGTTATAAAAAAAAATCTTCCCTGCTCTCCCCTGCCCCTCTCTGCTTGCTCCCCATCTTCCCTCTGCCCTCCCTCTGGGAGCCCCTTCAATTTCTCCAGTTTCTCTTTCTCCCCAGGGGTGGATGGGTATCTCTGGGTCAAAACAACTGATCGATTGTACTAATTCAGGGACCAAGCAGGCAGGTCTTTGTGAAAACCAGAAATCTGAGGATTTATTCTGGCAGCTCGAGAACAACCTCTTGCCTGCCTGAACCTTCCACTCCGCCTGCTGAGTTGGCATCTGAAGACCCCAAGCTGCTGGCCTCAGCAATGACTCAGCAGAAGTGGGAGAGCCTCAGAGCGCGGGCAGCAGGGGGTCCACTGTGATCATTTTTAGTCTAATGAGGATTCCCCGGGGTCCTGTCAATTGACCTTTGGGAAAGGTCTGCAGACTGCCCCCTCATTCCCCACACAGCTTCCAATGTACCTGCTCTGAACCTACAACCTGCTCCTCTAAAAGCCTGGTAATCCGCATGCATTTGACTTCCCTCCTCCCGACACTGGTGTTGTCACAAATCACTTGAAATTCTGCCTCCCATGCATCCAGGGAGAGCCTATAGGAGGCCTGGATATGTCATCACTCTGGGCATCATTTGACACAATGGTAGCATTTTCTCCTCTGGGCCTCAGCACTGCCAGTGGCTGCTCCCCCTACCCCACCCTCCAGGTGCCCTGGCAGGCCGACAGGCCAGAACCATGTCATTCTCCAAACCTCACTTTCATTGGCTCTCAACTTCCATGACTGTGATTCTCCTTGGCCCGGAATCCCCTGTCTCTTCCAACCTGACGTTCACACCCTTTATTCACTCTGGGCTGTATCCCCCAGCAGATTCTTAAGCACCCGTTTCTCAGGCTGTTATAGAAAGGGGTCTCACTGGGTGAGATGCCGGGACAGAGGCTCTGTCCGTGCCACCAGAGGACACATACCACATATCTGGCCCATCCCTGCCCCTCTGAGTCTATCTCCCTCCTTCCCTCCCCAGGCAGCTCACATCTCATCTGCCCAGTTCCATGCCTTCAGTTCCCTCCTCTCTTTTCTCTCTCTTCAATGAAGCGGGTCTCCTGGGCCCCAGCCCAGCTCCAGGGCTCCGCTCTCTACCAGGTGGTGGCCAGGACTGATGGTTATAAAGTGACAATCAGCCCCTGGCTGCCACCCCTTGGCAAGAAGACCTGTTAAGCATCTCAGGTAACATCATGCTTCCTCTCAGCTTAAATGTCAAGTCTCTGGAAAGCTCCTGAAAAGGAGACAGTGTGTGTCAGACTACAAAGTGACTGCTTCAAAGTCAGAAAAACCTGGATGCAAACTGCAGCCCAGCCATCTGCTAGCTGTGTGGGAAAAGTGACATATCCCACTTTGGCCTCTGTTTCCTCACCTGAGCCACGGGGAAATGATAATGGTCAACACCTGCAGAGTACCAGGCAGGGGGCCAAGGGTGTCATACATGCTAATTCATTTAATCCTCATGACAAACCAGAAGGTAATGAGGAAACTGAGGCACTGCAGGGTGAAATCACCTGCCCAGGGACATAGAACTAGAAAGTGGCTCTCTGGATCTGCTGTGCCCTTCATCACTGTCACACACTGCCTCTCACACATGAGCTTCCAGCTCCCTGAAATGCAAACACCAGTTAGTGCCTGGCACACAGCAGGCACTCAATAAATGCAAGATGGTCTCGTCATTGATCGTTCTTTAGACCCGGGGTCTTCAAAACAGGACAAGAGGTGGAGGGAGGGAAGCTATTAAATTGGAAAAGGGAGAGCCAGGCACTTCAGGTGGGTCATAACTCTTCTGTATTAGTTTCCTGGGGCTGCTATTCCAAATTGCCATAGACTGGGTGGCTTAATACAACAAAAATTTATTCTTTCACAGTTCTGGAGGCCAGGAGTCTGAATTCAAGGTGTATGTAGGCCATGTCATGTTCTCTCCGAAGACTAGGGAAGAATCCTTCTTTGCCTCTTCTAGCTTCCAGTGGTTCCTCTAGATCAGCAGTTCTTAACCTGTGGGTCACGACCCCTTTGGGGGCCAAACGACCCTTTCACAGAGGTCGCCTAAGACCATCAGAAAGCACATATATAATTACATATTGTTTTTTGTGATTAATCAGTATGCTTTAGTTATGGTTGGGGATCACCACAACATGAGTAACTGTATTAAAGGGTCATGGCATTAGGAAGGTTGAGAACCACTGCTCTAGATCCTTAGCTTGTGGCTGTACCACCCCAATCTCTGTCTCCGTCTTCACAGGGCTGTCTTCTCTTTGTGTTGCATGAGGCATGAAGAAATGATGCTTTTTTTTGTCTCTTATGAGAACACTCATCTTGGGATTAGGGCCAAGCCTAACCCAGGATAATTTCATCTTGAAATCCTTATTCCAAATAAGGTCACATTCTGAGGTTCTGGGTGGACTTAGCTTTTGAGGGACACTGTTGAACCTACTATGTTCTCTTTTGGCGCAGCTTCTTAAAAAGAGAAGAAGCTGCTAAGAGACCCTGTGTTCTTCTAGGTCTTTGAGGAAGATGAGTATCACACCCTATCAATCATCCGGAGACAAGCCTGGCTGGTAATGGAGACAGCCTCAGCTACCCTTCCACTCTTGTGGTTGCTGGAGTCTGGAGCTTCGTGAATGAATGGCCACGTGCACCCCACCCGTGGAGGAGGAGCGGCCAGAGGTCGGCATGACCCCCAGGGCCACAGGCTGGGCTGGAGACACAGGCACCAGCACTGAGACTGGGAGACAGCCTTCGACTGACTGCTGTCTCTCCACTGCTCAGAGATGACAGCAGGACCAGAAGAACACGGAAGGGAACAGAGATCAAGCTGTGAACCCAGCAGGAGCCCCAGAGCGAAAGAGGAGCAGAAAGGAACTGGAGACTCTGCTCAGTACCACAGACAAGCACGGGCTGGCCTCCCACCCGTAGCAGGCCTCCGCATGCAGCTGAGCCCTGCGCACAGGACGAGGGGTGGGGACAGACAGAGCGGGGCTCCAGTGCTTGGCGGTTGGTGGGATGCCGAGAAGGGGTGACGAGTGCGTGCACAGGTCAGGTGGAATGCACAAAATGCTCCAGGTGTTATCAGCACTGGCAACCAAGAGATTCTCTTTGTTTCACTGGGAAGATTTGATGGAGGTCTGGGGGGTGGGGGTGGCAAGGCTGAGCAAGGGGTCCCTGATCCCTTCCCAAGTGCAAAGACTAAGGCTCTCTTCATAGCTGCTTTTTATTAATGAACATATAGTTGATATACAATATTGTGGTATTTTCATGTGTACAACATCATGATTTGACATTTATATACTGTGCTATGTGATCACTACAATAAGTCTAGTAACCATCTGTCACTGTACAAGGTTATTATGATACTATTGACTGTATCCCCTGTGCTACACATTACATCTCCATGGCTTACTTGTTTTATAACTGGCAGCCTATACTTCTCACCCTCTTCCCCTCTGCTGCCCATCCCCCCACTTCCCCTCGGACAACCATCAGTTTGTTCTCAGTACCTATGAGTCTGTTTCTGCTTTGTTTTATATGTTCGATTTTTCTCCCTTTGGATTGCACATATAAGTGAAATCAAATGGTATTTGTCTTTCTCTGTCTGAATTATTTCACTTAGCTGCTTTTTAGAAAAGCAGTTTCATGCCTCTTATTCTGCGGCCTCCTCACACTGGTGAGCTGTTCTGCCATGTTGCACATTCCAGGGGGACCACTCTCCACGTCTCCCAGGCCAACGGTGCCCCCTGGAGCGTGCCGCCTATGAGATGGGTCTATTGCTCCCAGGTTACAGAAGGGGAAACTGAGATTCAAAAAGGATTGGTGATTTTCCCCAAAACACACAGTTAATCAAAGGTCGGGCTCAGAGGACCATCCAAGGATTTAGAATCCCAGCCAAGTGGGCTGTCCCAGTGCCACATCGTGACTCTCCTGGGTCCTCGGCATATTTGCCTTGGTGGGCTCCTTCCTCCATAAAAAGATATTAAAAAGTATATTTTATGATTGCATTGGTATAAACATGAATATATAATCCAGTCTAGATTAAAAATTAAAATGTTTTCTTTAATGCTAAAAATTCAGCATCAGTCCAACTGGCCCAATGTGGCTTCTGGTGCCCCTTTGTGCCTGGCCCCAGCCTGGCCTGGTGCTGCTCTGCCCAGGTCATTGCCCTGTCCCTCAGTCCCATGGGGCCGCCCTGCCCTGCCCACACCCTGGCCATGCCAGCTGCTGGATCATCACATATGCAGACCTTTTCCCTACCCAGATTTATTTCAGTCCTTGAGACAGCACCTGCCTCCTATCTGCCTGTACATTTCTACAGACTCACCTCTTCCAATCAGACTCCCTTGATAACAGGCCTATGAGGAACCCCCACAAGGGTTTGTTGTTGTTGTTGTTTGTATGGGACCATCTTGAAATTCCCTTTTAACCAGCTGCACTGTAGGACTTAAGAGCGGGGTCCTGCCCTCATGTGGGCACCACCTCTCACACACACCAGCAAAGCCTGATCATAGCTGGGCACACAGGGAGTCCCATGAGTGCTGGGTTAGCAAGGACAGCCCCTAGGCCAGGTGCTCTGAAGTACATGTTTTGAAATCTTGCTACTTCCCCTGCTTCCTACTCAATAAACTTGTACACATCCTTTGAAGCCTCAGCTCAAGTCTCCTGCCTCCAGAAGCCTTCCTTTACCTTTCCAGAGAATCCATCTCTCCCCTTCTCTGCTCCCCCCACCCTCCCAGTTCCTGGTGCACAACCACCCAAAGGACAGATGACACCAACCCCCTGTCATGCTTCATTTAGCTGCTGTGCCACTACACTGGGCTCTCCTGACAGCGGGGCCCAGCTCAGGCCTCAGGAGTCTTTGGTGGCCTGGTGCAGGCTTTCCACCCTGGCCCAGTCCACGCTCAGTGGGAAGTGGAGTCAGGATCATCATCCTGTTTCTAGCCTGCTGGGCTGGACCCCAAGGGACATCTCGGGTCTGGTTTCTCAGAATCCCTTTCCTCTTCTTCATTAATTAAAATCACCTCCAGTTCTTGATGATCAGGGAATGGCTTCTTTAGGTCAGTGGTTCTCAACCCTGGCTGCGCATTAGACTTACAGGATGCTTTTACAACATTCCCATGCCTGGGCTTCCAGTAGATCATTTACATCAGAAATTCTAGGAATGAGAACCGGCATCAGTATTTTGTATACTTTTTTAAAGGCTCTTCAGGTGATTCTCATTATCAGTGGGGTGGAAAAGCACTCCTCCAACTGGTGGGTTTTCTCATTCAAAGTACCTCCCTTTTGTTCTCATGATACCTTGGTTTTGGCTCATTGTCTGAGTCAGGGGATCTCTGAGAAGCCATGCTGGGAAGAGGCACACAGCCTGTAGAATGGATGGGAATGATGGGATTCGGCTGCCTGCCTTGCACCAATTTATCGCCATTGTCTGTGGTCCCATGAGGAAAACAAAACCCAGAGAGATTAGGTGTCTCTCCCAAAGTCACACAGCGAGCAGAGGGCATGGCTGAGCTGATATGTCAGTTTCCTTCAACAGATGATTGTTGGTGGGCTGGGGCAGAGGGGCTCCCACTAGGGGACAAGAGAGCCTTGGGGTGGTGTGGAGTGTGCTTTCCCTAGTGACCCACCAGCCTACCCCACCCCCAACCCCACCGTGGGGCTGCACAGGTGCTCACACTCCATCTGCCTCCATGGAGACTCTCTGGCCCCATCTAAGGGACCCGCTTTGGCACGTCCTGTCATCTCCTTCCAGTAAAACACACCCTGAACTGGAGCCGCACATCCTCTACTCTTTGTCCCTTCCAGAGCGTTTTGCTCTAAGAGCTCCAGTCAAAGCTCTTTAGCGGCCTAGGTGGTGAATCACCGCTCCCCTCTTTGGGGACCCGACGCTCCTCTCCAATCCCGGGAAGGAGAGATGTTTAATTTATCAGACAATGCCACAAGATGTTGTTTACATGCACGTGGGATGTAACACAGATGCAGCAAACCATGAATATCGTCATCCCGGTTGCGGCTTCTCCTCTGTGTGATAATTAAAGAGACAGCTTGGGTCACACATGCAAAGTGGCAGCATCAGGACAGGAAGCCGCAGTGATAAGCTGGTGCAAGGGGATAAAAGGTCCTGTCCACTGCTGTGCTAGGCTCCAGGCCCACCCTGCTGCCCTCCGCTTCCTCCTGAGTGGGGTGGCAGGGTGTCTCCACACCCTATACACCCTTCCTTCTTTGGTCCCTAACCCCTGAGTTGGGGGTTGAGCCAATATCTGTACAACCATTTTATTTGGTCCACAGAAGAACTATAGGAGGTAAATGCTATACTTGGCCCATTTTACAGGCCAAAAACAAACAAACAAACCGATAATATTGTCACTATTATCACTAGTGTTGTGGTTAATATTTGTGTGTATTTACTTTGAGCCAAGATCTATATCTCCTAGACATATTAATTCATTTAATCCATGCAACAGCTCTATGAATAGGTAATTCTTTTTTTTTTTTTAATAAACAGGAAAACTAAGGAACAGAGAGGTTGTAACTGGCCCATGGTCACACAGCTAGTAAGCAGAAGTAAGGAAATAGTCCATTCATTTCCTGAGTGAGAACAACTGGAAATTCAGGAACAAACAGTGTGAACACAGGCCCATCCTCACAGCCTCCATCCCTCACAGAGAGGGCAAATTAGCCTGTGGGCCAAGGCTTGAGCTAGGTGCTCTGTCCAGTATACTTTCTGCCCGACCATGCCCGTGGCCCATTCTAATGCATGCGTGTGTATGTGTATGTGAGTGTGTGTAGGTGTTTGTGTGCACATGCACATATGTACATGTTAACAGAGCAGCCCTGAAATTTATTGTATACCGATACTTTTAATTGGGAACCAGACACTGTTTGGCTATCCAACTAATCACAGAATAGGTCTCAAATATACTAACCGAGTTCAACTGAATCGAATACGGCATGGTTTTCTTCCTTGGACTTTTACAGACTAGAGACGCGGAAATATTACACTCTAAGGAGCCAATGAAGACTAATAGTTGAAGGGCAGACTCTTAAATTTTATTTGGCTCAAGACCACATTCCTACACATATCAGCTGGTCCACCTTGGGCAAATTGCTTAACTTCTCTGTGTCACAGTTTTCTCATTGTAAAGGGAGATGAGAATGGCTCCCCGCCTCCTGGATTAAATGGCTAGAAAGCGCTTGGAGCAATGCCTGGCACGCAGCACTCGATAAATTATAGCTATCATCATCATCATCATTACAATTAATAGGACATGTGTCTCAGTCTTTGTGCTGAAGCACACTTAGGAAGATCTGCTGTCCTCAAGCTGACAAGAGGAGCTGGTCAGACTTCATATTGCTGAGCTGCTAGCAGCTACAATGCCAAGGGCACCAGGCCTACAAGACAGGACACGTGGATTCTAGTCCCAGCTCTGACATTGGTCAAATCACTTCCCTCCCCTGGGGCCTCGGTTTTCCAATTTGTAAAATGGGGAGTGCACTACATAACTTTCTAAGGTCTTCTCTAGCTCTCACTTGTTAGAATTTCCAGGAGTCGAGCTTCTGTGTCCTCCTGCTGAGAGCATCCGCTGCTGCCACCCAGGATCTTGAGGGGTGCTATGGGTGGAGGGGGGGCATAAACCTGAGTCTGTGTTGCTAAAACCGTGTGGTGCACAACCCTCGATTTACAGGTAAGGAAGCTGAGACTCAGAGCAGGAACCCAATCAAGTTGGTGACAGGACTGGCCTAGGGGAGGGGCTGCGGGCTCTGTCCTCTCCTGGAGCCCACCTGGGCCCCAGCAGTTGAAGACTGCGCCAGGTCACACTACTGTCAAGGGTGGACCCTGAAGTCTAACTCTAGTCCAGCTGGCTCCATACTCTTCTCTCCTCCATGTGAGGCCCTGCCAGCCCTAAGAATCTGTGCTGTTGCGAAGTAAGTTTAGGAAAATCATTTCGCCTTAAAACCTGTGATTTTTTTTAAAGGCCTGCTTCTAGGAAAGTTTCAAAGACTCTTGAGGATTAATGTTTGAGACATGTTTTTATTCCCCTTCCCATATATGGAAGCCTCATGGCTCAGGAGACAGGATAAAAGTAAAGACTGATTTAGTGCTTGCTGTGTACCAGGCTCTGTCCTAAGAGCACTGTATTTATTAACTCATTTAATTTTAACAGCACAAGGTTAGTATTATTGTTGCTGTTTCTCAGATGAGGAAACAAAGGTTTGAGAGGCAACTTCACATACTGAGAAAGCAGATTTGGTCCCACTTGTCTGGCCAGGGGCGCAGGCGCCTACTGTGTAGACTGCCGCCTATGTTAGGAATAGCATCTCAGAGCTGGGTGGTCTTAGCTTTGAAGCCTGACTCCTGACCAGCTCACTGTGTGACTTTGAATCAGCCCTTTCCCCTCGCTGGGCCTCACATTCCTCCCCTGGAAATAAGGATAAGACAGTTGCCCTGCAGAGCTGTGATTGGGAACTATCAACCCTGCATATAACCAAGTCTCAGAAGGGGCCTGGTGGGACATGGGGCTCACTAAGTGGTAGGTATTATTTGTGATTTAAAGGAATACCAGACTGCTAACTGGGCACTTCCTGCAACCCTAATTACTCTGAAATTCATAGTAACTAAGATGGAGCCTAAAATAATAGCATCTATATATCTGGAGGAAAGGTCAAAAAATAAATTCTGGGGAAAAATCCACAGAGAAACTTTCTAGAGACGTCCATGGTTTTTGCAGCCGCCATGTTCATTTGATGAGTCACCAGTTGCTGATGGGCCCCTGACAAGTGTCTGGGTCCGCTCAGGAAGACAGGGCGGTCTGAGAGGTTGGCTTTGAAAGGAAGGAAACTACTCATTGAAAAGCGGTCTCTGCTTCAGACTCTCATCAAGGTGGACAGGTCCTCCCCTGAGAAACAAAATCTGTTTTCTTCCATTTTTCTCACTTGTTTTGCTCAGAATCCTGGACATGCCACAGATGGAAAGCACCTTGGAGTAACTGAGGCCCAGAGAATCTGGGTGTCTTCCAGGCCCAGGGTGGCCTGGAAAGGCAGACTTAAGGAGAGAGGACTGTCTTCCCCTCCCTTCCAGTACCTGGGAAGTGTGCCAGAGGCCCTTTGGGAGAGGTGAGGGTGGCAGTGCCCAGGTCTGAGGGGTCCCTATGAGCGAAGGCAGGAGGTGGGGTGGCTGGGAACTCGGTCCCACAATGTGCTATCCAAAGCCTCAGTCCCACAGCCAAAGGTTAAAGATACAGAAACCAGGCCATACCAAGCAATGACTGTTCTAAGCATTTTACTTACACTAACTCATTTACTTATGCCAACAACCCTGAGAGGTCGATATTATTATTGTCCCCATTTCACAGTAGGGAAACTGAGGCACAGAATTGTTACTCAGCTTGTCCAAGCAGTTAGAAGAAACGTTGGGTTTGTGAAGGCAGGTAATGTGCCTCTGGGGTCTGAACTCCTATTCCATGTGCCCCTTGAATGCTTGTCAAGTGCCATGTAGATGAAGGAGTGCTTTTCAGGCATGGGTGGGGAGGGCGGGATATTGAAAATCTTCTCAGCCTCAGAAATTGCCTCCTCCTTGCAGGTCCAAGTCTGAAAGGGTTTCTCTGCCGGTCACTTTGCAGGACCTGCATGAAACCAGACCAGGCTGATAAGCCCCTTGGAGGGTCCCAGTTCTCAAAACAGGTTCTGGAAGGCAGAGAATAGATGCACTGGCATCAGGAAAGGATGCCAAGGCCTGGAGCCTCTACTGCCTTCCTAGGGGGTTGAACCACACCCTCTCCTCTGGGGCTCCTGCCTCTGACATCCACCCACCTGCCTGCCCAGCCTTCTATGGCCCTCCCCAAATCTCCACTTCATCTCCTGGCAAAGGGTGCAAAGACAGCAAATAAAATCTCCAAGCTTGTCCTTTTTCTTTTTCAAACATGTCACAGGTCCGTGGTTGCCATGGAGACACCTGCCAGCCTCTCTGAAGTCGGCACTGAGCTCCCTCCAGCGGCCTTGACAGCCTCCCCAGCTTTGCCCTCCTCCTGCCCACCCCTTCACCCCTGTCCCATCCATCTCAGAGCTGTCCCTCCATGCCTCCCAGGTCTCCAGGACCAGCCTCCAGTTCCTCCTGGCCAGGTGGGCTCAGGCACCACAGGCAGAGTGGGAGAGGTCTGAGGCTAGGGTGGACATCTTCAGAGGAACAGTAATGACAGTAATGAGCTCCCAGGTGGCACAAGCCTGCTAGGGATGCCCAGACATGACTGAACTGGAACTGCCCAAAGGGGCCATACCCACTCCACAACCAGCTACCTGTCCCCGCTGCAGCTTCTGTCCCACCTGTTCCTCTGGCTTTTCATCTGGCCTTTGGGGATCTCCCTTCTTCCACCAAAGCCCGGAAGGCTGCGGGTGATTGAGAAGGAGGAATCTGTGAAAACTGGCTAGCCTGGCCCTGAGCGAGTTACTTCATGGCTCAGGGCCTCTCTTTCCTTATTCGCAAAGGGGTGATTAAGGCTTCCCTTAAGGGTTACTGTGGGGTACAAACGAGAAATGTGCGTGAACACCAGACACACAGTAGATGTTAGAGCCACGATCTTTCCCTTCTCTCTGCTCCCGTTGCTTCCACCCTCTTCTCTTGCATCTTCTCCACTCCCCCACCCCTCCCCTTCTGCTCTGTCTCTCCTCCACCCCTCCCTCCCCAGCTTTCCTGCTGATGCAGCAGCAGAGCCAGCAGCACCCTCACAGCCTCTGCCTGGAGTTCGCCCATTCTTCCTGGGGTCACAGGGCTTCTTGGAAAGGGTGGGATGGGAGATGCTAAGTCCCCAGAAAGGACAGCCTTGACCTCTGGTGGAAAGCCAACGAGAGCACAAGGACAATAATGACAATGGACACTGTTTATTAGCACTTACAATGTGCCAGACTCTATTTGAGACGTTCTCCACAAATCAGCACCCTGAATCATCACATCACTGTATGTGTTGCTTACTATCGCCATACCCACCTCATACCCAGAGAACCCAAGGCCAGAGGTGGTAGGAAGTGAGGACCAGCACTTCCATGACATGAGACACAAGGGGGAGAATGAAGAGGACACCTGGCAGCTCAGAGACACAACAGGGTCTTCCTTCCCTTCCCGTCTCAGGTCTCAGCCTTGAGACGGTGCCGTGGTGTCCCAAATACCCCTGAGGAGATCTGAACCCTGAAAGCATCATTGGTCCAAGTTCAAGGTCGCCCACAGAGCCTTTCCCACCACCCTCCTCCCAGGTTGCTGGCTCAAAGAGGATGGCAGTCATCTCTGTCCACTCCCCATGCCAGGAGTGAGGCCATCTCAGCGGGCACAGTGGACAGAATTCTCAATCTCCTTTGGGAAAACTTTTACCAACAGGTTAGGTGAGCAGCTTCCTGCACCCCCATGCCAGCTCCGGAGGCCTGGGGGCTGACTGACCCCTCTCACCACCTCTTCTCAGCACTGAGGCTGCACCAGCTGCCACTGTCAAGGAAGCGATCTCATTCCAGGAGCAAGGATTTGCTAGCAGGCAGGCAGCGGGCCCTGACAGGGACAGAGTGTGGTGACAGGTCAAGGGACAGGCGAGCTCTCATTTCCAGAGGCCTCTGCCAAGTTACTACTCATCAGTTTTTTCTCCACTTCCTGGCTATTGGCTGCTCTCTAATTCTCATCTGCTCAACTGCAGGCCCAAAGTGAGGACAGAGGGCGCCACTCCCCTCACTGGATTCTGTGCCACGTCTGAGTCCCAGCAGCCTCCCTGGATGGTTATCAGTGCCACATACACCAACCACATGGGCACTCAAGGAAAGAGCAGAGCCTGATTCAGGAGATCTGGTGGGGCCTAAGACTGCATTTCTAGCTGTCTGGACATTACTTAATAGTAATAAGGCTTAGGTGACCCAGGACTGCCTCCTAAGAGCAGACTTCGAGAGTCAAAGGTTAAGAGGTCTCTGGGGCCACACAGGGCCCTCCCTGGGCCTTCTTCTGGGGTCTCTCCTTCAGGTATTGAACACAGATGCTGCTTACCTGTCATCCAAGGGGGCATCCCCCCCAAAATGGAATTATTATCTGGAGGTCAGGCCCCGTACAGTACAGGTTTCTCCCACTAGGTGAGTGTTTTAGGAACCCATCTGTATCGGCGCACCAGCTGGCATTATTGTGAGAGGCTGCAGTCGGCTTCAGTGAATTTTTTTGAAGGCTCTTTCGATGCGTCTGCCCATTTCATGATGGGTGATTTATGAGCACAACTGTCCACACCACACTGAGTGCTCAGTTGTTTTGGACCAAAAACAGCATGACCCCTGTGCCCCACCCTCCCTATTCACCTGATCTTGCCCAAAGTGACTTTTTGTTTGTTTTCCTGGATGAAAAAGTCTCAAAGGGAAACATTTTGCCGATGTGGAAGAGGTGAAACAAAAAATAGCAGAAGCACTAAAAGGCATCCAAATCGACAAGTTCAAAAACTGTTTTGAGCAGTGGAAGAACTGCCTCAATAGGTGTATTACATCGCATGGAGAATATTTTTAAGGTGGTTGAAGTTTACATGTAAGAATAAATACACAATTTTTAATAAATAAATTCCATTTTTGGGTGGAGGGAGTCCAATGAGCACATTCAAACTAAGACCATGGGCTTCAAGCCATGACATACAACATCTAGTCCCTCCCCTGGAGGAGTGAATTTTTGCAGACCCCTCTAACCCTCACACATTGGCCAGCATTGCCCAAGTGAGAGTTGCCCGGATGTGCTCTGCCATCCCCACTCACCCCTTGGCCTGATCACACAGAAGCTGACGAGAGTTCAGAAGAGGTGAGACAGCTCAGGGCAGACCCAATGAGAGTCCAAACGTAGCCTTGGCTACTCCAAAAGCCACCAGACGAGGATCTGAGGGTCACAGTGAATCACTAACAGAAGAAGCAAAGCATAGATAAGACCCTGCATTTGCTCTCTGCATTGCACTCCAACCTTGTATGGGAAAGGTCATCAACCTACTTCATCTTGAGTTTTCTCTTCTCTTCACAAGAGGGGTATTTCTCAGCCAGGTCATGTCTAGAAAAGCTTTCAACCATCAGGCCGAGAAGGCCTGTGTGCACCCAGGCATAGGAGGATGAATCAGATGACATCTCAAGGTCACTCCCAAGCTGGAGGACTATGACTTCCCTACTATCTAGTGGGCATAGTGGAAGAAAAAGCCCCCTCCCAACTGCAGTTTGTAGTTTGGGCTTTGATTAGATCTCGAGATTAATTTTTCCCAGTTACATAGTGGTCGGTCTAAAAGCCATAATCCCTTCAGCAGTTTCACGTGTTTATGAGGGTGAGAGGGTGCTTAATGCTGCAGTTAAAATGCTAAGCTGAATAATCAGTTCATTAGGAATTTACTCAATATGTTTGCTCTCTGCAGCTGCCCCCCCCCCATCCCTGGACAGAGATAAACCAGCAGCAATGCACTAGTGACAAGATGAAGTCCTCCACATGGACAGCAATGCTCGGAAATGACCTGACCCAGAGAAGCCTCTGGCCCAGCACCCCATAAGTTCTTGAACCTGGCTGGCTGTTAACCAGAGCTGGGAGAGGACACCTGATTATCATGGGCTGACCAGGTGGAATGTCTTGGTTTAAGTTCCCCCAGGAGGAGACAATGATTCCAGAGCACATAGTTTATTTGGGAGGTGGTCCCTGAAAACACTGGGAAGGGTGCAGGAGGTCAGATGGGGAGGGGAAGGTAATCGATAAAAGGTGTGTTATCAAGGATGTTGCAATGGTGGGCAACTGGAGCTCAGTCCCACTGGGACCTCTGGGAGACTGTGCAGGCCCTGCATTAGAGTTCTCCCTGCTGAGGGGTGAGGGTGCTGGAATGGGAGTGCCCATCTGCGCCCAAAGGGAGATGGAGAAAAAGAAAGTGGAGAAGATGCAGGAGAAAGGGAATTGAAGCAATGGGTGGGCAGCAGTCTGAAGGCTGCTCCAGCAGCAAAGTTCCCCAGCGCTTCTGGCCCATGCCTTTCCCATGGCAGAGTGAACTCCAGTGGCCAGAGGAAGTTCTCAGCTCAAAGATGCAGGTGGAGGGGGTGGGAGCTGGTGTAGACTAAAATGAGGGGCCGGGAAGTGGGGATAGTGTCTGCTCCACAGAGGGTGAGCAAAACACAGTAGGACTACAGCCCCACGAGAGTAATCTTAGAAGAGACTTGGCTTTCTAACCCTGCAGGAAATGCTGACTGCATCTCTAAAAAGGGTGGAAGCCTTGAACCCCAGAACACAGGACTCCTTAAGTAATTTAGCAGATAGCAAGGCCTGTGGCAGACTCATTCGGGCTTACAGGGGCCTCTGGGGCAGCAGGAGGGCAACTCCGAGGGCACTGTTCCTGAGTTAGAAACGCGCAGGAGGTTGGGACTTGCCAGGCACTTCTCGGGGTGATGAATGGCCAACAGAAGCACCCCTGTAGTTAGGATGGGTTCCCTCATTTGAAATTTTAATCAATCCTCTGGAAGAAGGAGAACACAGTAAGAGCTGGTAGTCTGCAAATGGCAATACATTTTTGGAGGAAGTGAAATGTCAAGTCAATGGGGATACACTACAGAATCCCACAAGGGTGTGTGTGAGTGGGCAGAAAAGTGACAGATGAGAGTCGGTGTGGGCAAGTGTAAGATAGTGTATTTAAAGACAAATATCTCAAACTCTACAGGACTTCCTTCTGAGATGATGCATGCCGTGATGGTTTTATTTCAGGAAGAGTAAGGAGTGGGGAGGGGAACTGACATGTAATACGTGGCTACTAGGTGCCAGGTGTTTCATTGGTCCTATGAACTTTCTGCATGCAGAATGAGGAAATGTGCTTCAGAGAAACAAAGTACAATAAGTTGTCCAAGGCCACATAGCCAGGAGGAACTGGGGATGAACTTCTTTTCTTTTTATCAATGTTAAGTTTTTAGAGAGTAAGCAAGGGAGTAAAGAGGGAGACAAACCGACTGGTTGCCTCTCATATGCTCCCTGACCGAGGATTGAACCCACAACCCAGGCATGTGCCCTGATGGGAACTGAACCCATGACCTTTTGGTTTATAGGACAATGCTTCAACCAACCAAGCTACACTAGCCAGGGCTGGGGCTGGACTTCTGATTCAATCTGTATTCTTCCTGGCTTTTTCCCTGAGGACATGAACCCTATATGGGAAGTGGCCCAAAGACCACCAGAGGCCAGTCGCATTAGGAAGACACCGGGAAAGATTAGGTGCCACAGGCTCCTGGTTTCCTCTTCCTCTCTGGCCCGTCCTACTCAGTCTCTTTTGCTGGTTCTTTCAACAAAATATTGAAGTGCTCAAGGCCATTTTTGGTCCTTTCATTTTCTTTTTATCTATGCCCTTTCCTTTGGGGGAGTACCATCCTATGTGCCACGCGTCCTGAGTCTGTGTGCCCAGGCCTGGCTTCACCCTGGGCTCCAGACTCACAATTTAACTCTCTGGACAGCTCCACTGGGATGTCTAACAGGCATCCCAGACGTAACAGGGCCATCAACAAGCTCTTGCTCCCACTGGAGCCTGCTGCTTCGGCATGCTTCCTTGACTCAGAAAATAGCAACCCCACGGAGCCCGCCCTTCTGTCTGCGTAGTGAACATGTCTCTAGAAAGTCAACAGAAGGCGAGGGAGGTAGGCAGGTAGCTGTGAAAGGTACATGACCTCTTACTTTTGTTTAGATGAAGGTGAGAAGGGATGGTGGGAAGCCTGAGGAACCATGAAATAATGGCAAGAGGCCAGTGGGTTTCGTCAGCAAACCCAAGGGTGGAGGAATTAGGCAATGGCTGGGATGAGGGACCATGATCCAACTGTGGGAAGATATATGATAGGAACAAACCAAAGGAGGCCTGTAGGCCCACCATCAGTGCCATATTGGGAGCCTCACCCCACCCTGCCCAACTGCCTATGTCTCTCTGCCTCTGGTCCTCTCCCCTAAACTCTACTTCCTGTTGGTCCCTGGGCTGTGAGAGCGTGAAAGGGTGAGCAGTCAGAGCCACCCCACCCTGCACCCTCTTGTCCCACAGCTGCAGCTCTGGAGTGGGCTCCAATCCCAGCTTTGAGTGGCCTAGAGAGGACAGTGGGGCCCCAGACTCATCTGGCTGGTGCCCAGGCAAGGGCTAGGCAAGGCAGGCCTCAGAATGGGGTTGAGAAGAAGAGGGAACGGTTCCTCTTATTGTTGGGGAGGTGAAGCAAAAAAAAAAAAAAAGAGAGAGAGAGAGAAAAAGAAAAAAAGCCAGCTGTAAAGTCACTGGATTGGAAAATGAGAAAGCAGAATAAATAGGCTCTTGGGAGGGAGATGGGTCTTCCCTGCACTCTGAACAGGAATAAACAGAAAGCTCCTGTCAGGAGGGCACTGATGCCAGGATATCAGTCCTGGTCTTCACCCCACCTGGAGCCCGATCTTCTCTTCAGCCCAGACCTTCCTTCTTCCCGACCGCCTGGCAGCAAGGGCCCGCTCTGCTGGCGCCTGCCTGTCCCCTCATAATCCACACCCAGCCTCCTCCTCCCCTCTGTCCCCCTCCTTCCTGGCACCAGCACCCTCTTTGCCAAGCTGTCCTCTCCTGCACTGAAACAAACCCGTGTCTTTTCCAGATTTTACCTCCTGTGAGAAGCCTTTCTGCACCTTTCTCATCTCAGACCCAACTGAGTCACAGTCATATAACAGACCAACTCTCCACCTGTCCCCACACACCTTGGGCACTGGCCAGACACTGTCCTTTGGCTGAACCATTTGCCTGGCCTCCTCTGGCCCCTAGAGTGTAATCTATCTTTCAATGTCTCCTCTTCCAGGAAGCTCTCCCTGATCTTAACAAACTTCAGGTAGAATTAATGCCTCCTCCCTATACATATTGAGAATTAGCAGTAATTCCAGTTAATACACAAGCCCCACTGGTCTGCTTTGCAGGTGAATCACTCCTGATATGAGGGTGCCTAACCTCCTCTGCCTCCTGAAAACAGGTCCATATCTGTATCCCCCAAGGCTTCAGGGTGGTAGGTTAAGGGAAAACTAGGATTATGAATCACCCTAGGAAATATAAAATGTTAGGAGCAAACCCAAGGAAAGGAACTGACTCAAGCCACACTAAAAGCACCTGCTGCTGGACAGTTGAATTGATTATGTTCAATTTTGTTTTGTTCTTAAGGCATTGGAGTAAATGTTCTGCAGAACACAAAGCACACAGCCTCATGTAAACATTCTTTCTACAGATATTTACCAAGCATATACCCCTCCCCCGCACACATACCTATACCATAGGCACATTCGTCTCTCAGCACACCCCAAGGCAGACAGACAGACACCGTCACGCAGCCTGCCTCCATCTCACCATCCTCTCTATGTCCCCTGCACTTTATTGTACTTGAAAACCACTGATGATCTCCAACCCCAACAAAACCATCGCACAACAAATCAACAGAACTCACCTGTCCCCTAGGCTCCACTCAAACACTCGCATGCTTCAGAGCTAGAAGGGGGCTCTGAAGCAGCTTGCCCACCCTCTCAACTTCAGGAAACTCAGGCTCAGCATGCACCAGTGCCTATCTGAGGTGGCACAGCCGAGAGCGGCAGAGCCAAGGACACATGACAGACCTGCTGATGCCACCCCAGCTTCACCTGGTGGAGGCAGGCTGTACCCCAGAGGAGGAGGCCAGGCATCCAAGACAGGGGAGGAGGGCCCTGGGGCCCGTGGGGGCAGGGGAGACAGGTGAGGGCTGCCTTGGCATTGAGATGAGGAGCTGTCTGTGGGGAGGGAGGCGGTCACATTCAGAGCTCCCAGGAAACATTCCCTCCCCATCCTCCTTGCCTCCTATTGAGGTAAATGCCTTCCCTCAGGGTCTGTCTCCCCCTCACACAACCTCTGCCTCATTCAGGAGAAAATAACAGTAAAAAGATGGAAAGTCGGGACCAGAAAAAGAGCCTACTCACCGGCTCTGGCTCCTCCCCCAGGCCTGCCAGTCCATTCACTTCCATTATCTGACTCATCCACCTTGCCCACTCTGTACGTACCTGGAAACCCCCAACTCCAGTCACCCCGCTTATACCACCTCACCCCTGTCTGCTTCTCTGCATGTTGCCCTCCAAGTCCATGTTCCACAATCTCTTGGTCCCCCTCACCTGTCCTGTCTGCCCCTCTGTCTGCCAGGATTTCCCCAGGCAGGCTGCGAATGTGCCCACTGGGCTCAGAGACATGCTCTTGTTAGAACGGTGGGGGGGGGGGGTACAGGGAAGACCCCAGCTTGCCCAGGCCAGCTGGGAGGTCAGTCTGCTCCAGGAGGAGGGGGGCCCTCTGCTGCGGCCAGCCAGCCCACAGCAGAAGTCAGCCCCTCGGGAAGCAAACATCTTGCCAGGCTTCTGTGGAGGCCAGGGAGGAAATGGGACCAATTAATTCACATTTGTCTCTCCAGATTGGAGTACAAGTGGGGAGATGGAAGAATTAACCTTTTCAAAAATGTAATTTCACAAAATCATTGCGCTTGGAACAGACTCTCGTTATTACTATTATTTATGACTGTGTCCAGGCCTCTGGCCACCAATGGTGTGGAAAGGAGAGGGGGGAAGGGGGCAGGGGGCCAGGCAGGGAGTTGCAGCTGCCCCAATGGAGAGAGTGAGAACTGACAGGTCCACAGCCCTTGTCTCAGGGTTCAATCACAGACACCCCCGGAGTTACCACGGCCCCCTCAGGTCACCTGCAGCTCTTCTGTAGAAGTGCCCCTCACTGGGACTGACTCTCGTTACCCACAAACCAACACATGAGAAATCATTGCTACTGTGGCCCCCCAGACCTGTGGACCCCTCTCCATGCTGCCTATTCTCTGCTTTCCCTCCAGAGCTCACCCTGATTGGTGCTGCGGGTCCCTCAGCAGCCACCCTCAGGACTAGGCCTGCCAGGACAGGGACATCAGATGACCCCACTGCTGGAGACGTGCTCCCAGGCTCCAGAATGGGCATTAGGTTCCCTCTGCTGCCCACCTGCCTGGGGTAGGATGCTCCTTGCCTTCCAGGCCCTGTACTTCCTGCCTGTCTTCACACGCTGCCTGATCTCTGCCCCACTCTGTCTCGAGTGATGCCCCACATGCTTGACTCCTTCAGAGTCTACAGTCCTCACTTGTAAAATGGCGGCACATACGTGGCATGAAGGAGGGGCAGCAAGGAGACCGAGGAGGTTTTAGGGTGGTAGGTGGGAAGAGGAATAGCAATCAGGGTAGAATCATGTGGGCCTTGCGCCCACGGGGAGGACTTTGGCTTTTACTCCGTGAACTGGGCAGCCACTGCAGGATCCGGAGCAGAGGAGAGGCATGTCTGCCTTAGTTTTTCAAAGACTGCTGCTTATCTGTTCTCTGGGGCCTCATCTGCTCGAGTGGCTCCATTCTCTCCAAAATCTCCTCTCCCTGGGACCTACCCCATGAACCCCTCTCCTCACTCACTGAATAATGTTCATGGGATGCCCACCTCAGGGTGTGCCTAGAGGGCAGGGAGGGGGAACAACGTGCCCTGCCATTGCGGAAGACACAGTTCCCTCCCCAGCAGCATTTACAAAGAATACCAGGTGGGCCTCTGATGTCCTAGGCCTTGGCTGCACTCTGCCAGTATTTTGCTGTGTGGTTTTGGGTACACAGATTACCCTTTCTGAGCCTGTTTTCCTCTCTGGAAAAATCAAGGGTTTGGACTCTATTGCGTAAGGTCCCTTCTAGCCAGGCCACTAATGCAGATCAGCATAGGAGAAGAAAGGGGCCTAGGGCAGAAATTCCCACACAGGAGGAGAGCCCTTACCTGAGTTTCAAAGGTAGGTAAAGTCAGGAAGTGTGGTTCCCTCCCCCTTGTCTGCCCCAGACCCTCCTCTCCTTCCTGTTCAGCTGCCCCTCTAACCCTGAAGCTCCCCCTGCTCCACTGTCCCCGCCAGATCTCCTCCCAGCCCTCCTCCCAGCCCTCCTCCCAGCCCCCGCTCTGGCCCTGCGCAGGAAGCACATTGAAACTGCCAGGTCAAATCATATCAGAGTGTGCAACAATTTAACAAAAGATGGATCTGGCCTATGTGTGTGGTTTTTAAATAGAGGTTCCTTGGAGCCGGTTGTTTCACTTAGATTGAAAACAATTGATTATCTTTAGAGCCACTTACTGAGGCTTATCGGCCTGGATACAACAAGCCTGGAGTTTCCAGGGGTCTAGCTGCTCACCTGCCCTCGGGTCTGCAGTGGCCCAGTTCCCAGGGAGGGTTGAACATCCCGGCAGTACAGTGCAGCACCGTGGCAGCCAGGGTCCCCCACAGCTGCTGGGGGCCCAGGGCAGTGGGGAATAGGACCCCTGGGCAGGAGAGGCTGGATGGGGCTGAGGGATGGCCTCTTTCCAGACCCAGAAGCGGATATAGCTCCAGAGCCTGAAACACTCAGAAGAGTGCCTGCAACTCAATCTAGTGACGGAGAAGCAGGAGAAGGCAGGGGCCACAGACACCCTTGCAATTCACTGTCAAGCTGGCCCCTTGTCCCAGGATCCAGACAGATGGGAAAACCAAATTCCCTGTCTTGGGGGCTCTTCTAGTCTAGTGCTAGTGTAGAAGATGGACAATAACAAGTAAACACGTATATTCTCTGATGCCAGGTAGTAATAAGTGCTTCAAGGGAAACATAAAGCAGGTTAAAGGATAGGAATGAAGAAATAAGGCAAGGCAATCAGGGAAGGCTTCTCCTAGGAGGGAACAAGTGAGCGAGCTGAGCCATGCTCATATGGGAGCAGGGAAAGGGCTTCAGGACCGAGGGGAATCCTGGAGTCCTCTGTGCAATGGGTCACAGCTGGGAAGTATATCCCTGTATAGATGCCCCCTGCCCCTGTCAGTGCATCCTGGTCCTCTGCCTCAGTTTCCCTTCCTGCTTCTCCAGTTCCCTGCATTCCGCTATACATGGAGTCCAGAGTTAAAGTCTACCTTGTTTGGCTGAAACCTGTTAAACCATTAACAACCTCTTCCCAGGGGCACAGACACTATTTTCGATATCCTAGGCCAGGTGGGGTTCCCCTACGCATGAGCGGATGATTCAAAACCATGAAGGGGTGATCAGTTGGCTTTGAGCACTGCCCTTTGCCTCCACATCCCTCATTGTTGGGCTTAACCTGCCTTACTGGACATGCTCCCCCATACACAGTCCTGCCCTGCACCTGCCTTACCACTTCCTGGAGTCTGGTTTCTGTCCCACTTCCTTGCAGCTAACTTCTGCCCCTCAGCCATGCTGATGTCTTACTTGGACAGTCCACTTAGCTGAATGCGGACCACCTCCCCACCTGCGCACTGAATTCCAGCCTATGGGTTGATCCTGACTCCCCCATATCCAGCCGAGGCTCTAGGATCCCAGTCATGGCCAAGTCCCAGGCTGCAGTAACACTTAAACCTGGATCTGGCCCCTCAAGGGCAGACCCTACAGCTGGGTCAGTCCCTCAGCCATCTGGCACAGCTTTCACCTGAGCCTAGCTTTCTGTAAGGAAAGGACAGTGTCGTCCTGCAGTTCTAAGAAAGGCCAGACAGAATGAAACGGACCTCCCTCTGGATGGGCTGGAGAGGAGCTCCCTGCTAATGCTGTGGTCAGTCCTGCACTTACAACCAGAGTGATCAGAAGCTCAGGGGAAAGAACACGGAATGGGAAAGCAAGTTTGGAGTTGTGATGAAGCCTGGGATCCATTGTCGTCTCTGTCCTAACAACCAGGATGACCTTGAAGAAGGAGCATTCTTGTTCCTCTTCTGTAAAATAAGGGGCATTGGATTCAATCAGTGGTTTCCTAGCTGTGAGCCATGGGAAGCACTGTGGAGCCCTCTCAGGGCCCTCAGAGTAGAGAGGAAAGGCCTCAATTTCCCCAGCATCATTTCCAACAGTATATACGCTTTCACTACTGCTGTTTGTCGAAGCTGCTTCAAAATGCCTCCTGTAAACAGGAGTTGAGGCTATTCTAAATTGTTTTAAAACTACTTCACTAGATAATGTTGAAATTTCAAGAACTAAAGATTAGTCACCAATTGACGGCTTCAGAACTTGGCTCACTGTCTCTCTGTCTCTCTCCACCACTCTTCCTGCCGCCATTCTCAACATTGTTAGTATCCCTGCAGGTTATCCAGTCAACACCTGGCCTCTCCACTCACTGGCCCCCACCTTAGCACCAAAGATGTTTCCTGCTCTTTTTCTTAATCTTCTATGCACAGTCATACCCTAGGCCTCTTCCTCACCACTAACTTCTGCACCTCTGAATTCTTTTACATCTTCACCTGAGAATATGTTTATTGATTTTAAGATGTGAGGAAGGGAGAGAGACAGACAGACAGAAACATCAATGTGAGAGAGAAACATCAATCAGCTGCCTCCCCTACATGTCTGGTCTGGTGTCCCAACCAGAGATTGAACCTGCATCCTTGGTATGTGCCCTGAACATATTGTTGTACTGGATGATGCTCCAGCCAACTGAGCCAGCCGGCCAGAGCTTTATTCTTGACTTTAAGGGTTCCCCTCATCTTACTTCCATGCCCTATAGAACTCTAGTCCTCTGTGCTAACAATCCTCATTACTCAGCCCAGATTTCATGGACCAGCTACAAAACCATCCTTTTCCTAGAAGTCTTGATGTCCTTGCCCCCATCTCCCTCCTCATTCTCATCTAGAAGAAACCCACCCATCCACTTGGCACCTGCATTCCATCAGCTGACTGCTATCTAAGACCCACTAGACTATCACACCGCCACATTGACTGGTTCCGATTTATGACAGGCATTCCTTTGAACTCTGCCAGCTAATGTTTCTGCACTTTCCTAGTAAATCCACTTCCCAACTCTCTGAGAAAATTATTTCAAAAATTTCCCTCACTTCTCAAGTTATTCTTTTTTCTGCTTGCGCCCCTCACCAGATGACAGCTTTGATACATATTAATACTTCATAGGGAAACGAATGAAATCAGAAACCTGTCTCTTCTTCCCACCCCTAGTTCACCCACCTGCCTGCATCCTCATTTTTTTGCCTTCTTTTCTGTTCAAATGGAAAAAGAAAATCCTTTCCATTTTTAGGACCAAGTCTTCCACTTGTGAACAGGACCCCATCTGGTCTCTTCTTCTAAAAGACCTTCTGCAATGATTCCCTCTGTGCCTTGGATCTTCCCCGTCTCTTTGAATCATTCCCATTGACAAGTATGTCTCACTAGTTCACATCTTCAAAGAAAAAAAGTTTCCCTTGACCTCACATTGCTTTTCAGCCCCTCTGTTTCCTTGTCCTGTACCGCAGCAAAAGATCTACTAGTTAGTACTCTCGCTACTGCTTTGCTCTCCCTCCACTGCTCCTCAACTTGGGCTTTCAGTCCCCATGTCTCCGTGGAAAAGACTCTGGTCAATGTCACCAACGACTTCCCAATGTCTCAAAGCCCAGAGCCGACTTTCTGTTTTCTCCTAACCTGATCTCTCCACGGCATTTGACACCCTTGACCCTGTCTCCTTCCCACAATGCTCTTTTGCTCTCACCTCCTTGGAGTACCCCCAACCTCACACGCTGCTGCTTCCCAGCTCCTTTGCCAGCTCTTGGCCCTCTGTCACTATACTGTCCCTGGCTCTGTCCTCAGCCTTCTTCTCTCCTGTGTCTGTAGTCTCTTTCCAGGTGATCATATCCAGTCGTATCCTTCTGTTTGATGATAACTCTTGAACTTTTACCTCCAGCCAAACCTTTCCATCGAACTCTGCCAGAATTGCGCACCCCACTACCAACTTGCCATCCTCACTTGGGATCCACTGAAACATCTTGAACCAAACAGGACAGTAAATTCCCTCCTCCCAGTCCAAATCTGCCCCCCTTGGAACCTCTCCCATCTCCAAAATGCCTCACCATCTACTCATCCAGCTGCTCTTGATTCCTCTCATTTCCTCACTCCAAGTGTCCCATCCATCGCTAAAGCATGTGGGCTCTACCTCCAGGACCCCAAATTCTGTCCCTTCTCGGCCTGACCCAAATTGCCATCCTCTCTCACCTGGACCACATACTCATCTCCTAATTTATCTCCTTTCCCTACCTCTGGCCTCCTCCAATCTGTCCTCCACAGAGCAGCTGGAGGGATATGTCTGAACCAGAGTCAGGTCAGGTCAGGTCAGTCAACTGTTTTAAAGCCTTTCAGAGGCTCCTGCTGTACCATGGTCCTCATTGCAACTTGCAGGGCCTGCAAGGTTCAGCTCTGCTCACCCTCCAGCCTAGTCTTTCCTCGGCCCAGCCATGGTCAGCAAGCTCTAGACTCCCTTGCTACAACCCATTCCAGTCTTGGGATCTCTGCACTTATCATTCCTTCTGCTCGGACCCTGCCTTCGTCTTCACAAACTCACCCGTCATCACTCGGATCTCACTTCATGTGTCACCTTCTCAGACCCTGACCACTCTGGTCAAAGGGCCCCATCCCCAAGCCCATGTCCTGCCACCACCTTATACTAACCTATTTTATCTTCTCATAGGTACTGAGAAGCATCTTACTGATGGTTTGTGTGTGATCAGGGATTCCATCTGTATGGTTCCTGACTCTAATTCTAGCACTTGGCACATAGTAGGTGCTTATTTGGTAGACCTAATTGTCCTAGATTGTCAGTTCCTTGCTGACTGGCCTTGAGAAGCCAATACCGCACTCCGCACCTTCCCCATCTCTAATTGTAAGAGTTCTAATACCTCCAAGGGCTGCTGTAAAGTTATTGGATGTGAGAGAGCTTTGCAAACTATTAAGTACCAAGCAGATACATCGGCACTTACCTGGCTCTGCAGAAAGGGGTTTGCAACCAAGAGGAGGGGAGTGTACAATACCCCAAAGTGAGAATCTTCTGGTACCATTTCCACCAGTCCATCTCACTCAGAAGTCTGTTTGCCTTTTATTTTCACCATTGCCTCTGCCCCTTGTGCCAGCCTTAGAGTCCCACCAGCAGTCCCTCTGGATGTCCCTAACTCTGACCCTCACCAGCAGATCAGTCCCCAGTCCTCACCCGCTGAGGACCTCTGCACCCCTCTCTTCCAGCATCTCCTCCAGGCCAGCTGGGCCCATGCTGCCAGCCTGCTCAACATCTCTCCTGGTCTCTTCTACCAGTCCTCAGTCTATGTTCCCTGAGCGTCCCCTCCATCCTGCCCAGACACCTGTCCCCAACCAGCCTCTTGGCTTTGCTTACCAGCAAGAATGTCTAAGCATCCTATTTTCTCCTTTTCTGGGAGTCACCCTTTACCACATTAGCATCTAACAAATCCCTTGTGCTGCAGAGAATGAACAGTGACATAGTGTCTATGGAAAACAGAAAAAAATGACTTGCAATAGGACAAGGAGAGAAAAGGAAGCTGAGTGTCTGACAATGCCTCAGTTTCCTGGTCTGCTTGGAGGTGGGCTGCAGCACAAATGACCCAGAATTTCCATATCATATACCCCACCTTCCTGTCTCCCCAGGATTGATGCATGGCCTTTGCAGAGAGGGCCTTGGGCTCCCCAGGTAGCAAGGATGATAAAAAAAAAAAAAGAAACACCAAGATTGGGACAACAATAGCAGGCACACAGGGGATTCTTAGAAGGCTAGAGAAATGTCACCTCCCTAGTCTCTGGCTACATCAGCCATTTATCATCCTTACTGTTGGGGAGCAGTCCTGAGATGGAGCTGACCTTGAGCAAGGACAGAATCATTTACCAGGTGCCAGCTGGGGTGCCAAGAAGCCAGGGACATGGGAGAGCAGGGTGAAGACTTAGGGGAGCAAGGTGAGGGGGTAAGGTCCAGACTGTCTGGAAGGAACATTGATCGATGACAGTGTGTCTATAGACCTGAGTCTGCACTAAAGGCTCCGTCACTGGCAGGGAAGTCTGGAGAGACTGAGCTGGGGGAAATGGCATTGGAAGTATAAAGGGGAGATGCAAGACAGCTGGAAGGGTCTGTCACAGCTACAGAAGTAACTAATGAATGTCTTCAACAAAGTCTTCTGCCCATAGGTCCTTCCTAATAATTGAATCTAAACTGCATTTGTGGCTGAAGGGTCTACAATTAAAACTACAATCCAGACATGCCAGGGCCATGAGCAGAGAGGCCAGAGCCTCTTGGAGAGGATCCTGACATATTTATGAAGATAGTTCTAGATATTTCTTTAATGTTTCTGTTTCCGATTGCCAACCATGTCTCTGATTGCACATACATCTTTTCCCACGCTCCAGGAGGCACTTCTGGGGGAGATACACAGGTGAGTGGGACCAAGGTGGCTCCACCCTCACAGTAGACCCATTAAAGCGCATTTACAAGCAGGCATAATAACTTCACATGCACCATGCACACACGTGCACACACACATGGCTCTTGGTGATTTTAGATACAAATACAAAGCCACAGCATTTTCACAATACCCCAGGAAGTATCTCACTTAGAATGAAGGGCGAGGCCCTTCCAAGTTGAAAGTCAGATCTGTGAATTGCCATTCCTCTCCCTGGCTATGTGTTCCTCTCCTTTCAACATCATATCATCTTCACTCCCCTCTATCATGTTCCTGGAATAATTAAAGTGCCAGGGGCTGCCTATAGCCCTGAGCTCCCCACATGCTACTGAAGACATCTCCCAGGCTCCTGCGGTCAGGACAGGAGCCAAACATGGGCCCAGCGGCAGGGGATTTTTGCTGAGACATTACATTACAACAGAGCCCACTCCTTCCAGACTTTTTTTCTTCTTCTTCTGCTTTTGCTTTTAAAGAATCAGAAATAACTTGGCTGTAAAAATGTGCTTTGGGCAGAAAGCTGACTTCCAGGGTCAGAGCCCAGGAGAAGATTTCTGCTATAAAGACTCAGGGAAAAGAGCAGGTGCTCAGCAATTTATTTATTTTTTTTCTTTTTCTGAGGGATAGAGAGAAAACATAATTGGAGCAGATTTAGGGCTTTGCGGGGCTCCCTTTCAGGTTGTGGGGGATGTATGGTTTCTCTTTTGTCCTCAATGAATGGAGTGGTGGCAGAAAGAGTGGGCAGAGAGAAAGTCGATACTCTGGGTCCTCTACTAATTCTATGAATGAGGCGAGGGAACTGCTGACTCCAAAGTGGTCCCAGGGGGTGGAGTTGGAGCCACCGACCCAGGTTTAGATCCCAGACCTGCCTCTACTAGCTGTGGGAACAAGATTTTTTTAACCTCCTTGTACCTCAGTTTCCTCATCTGTGAAATGGGATACACAATAGCACTTATTATATATTAGACTCCTGCATATATTTCACTCAGAGGAGGTCCTGGTGGGCCCTCATATGTTGGCTCTTGTCAGCCTCCTGTTCTTAACCCTGAAGCTTCTCCAGACAGATGAGTGTCATCAGGCTCCCTGCCTGTGGGAGGAACAGAAGGGAAAGACCTCCAAGCTCTACAGGTGCCCCCACAGGGGACAGGGGTCACCACTGTATTGACTATGCTGCTGGCCCCTCCAGATCCCCTCTTCAGCCTTCCTCACCCAGCTCTGCACTCCAGGAGGCTGCCAGCCTCTGTGGACCACTTCCATCAGGCCTCTTTGTCCTCTTGCTTCCAACTGGGTTTAGCCAATGGGAGGCACCAGCAGGCCAGAGGGAGGAGCAGAGTGAGGTTGGGTATTTCTGTCCACACTCCCCCTGGCCTCAGCATATCACTTGTGTTTTCTGTCCTTACCACTTCAGGCCCAAGGGAGGTAGCTGATGGCTTCTCAGCATGGCTCGTCTTTGGGGTCCTCACATCCTGTTGATTCAGTCAACTCTGCCCACACCTTTACGACAAGGCCCTTCCTTTAATATTCTGCAAAGGAATGAAGGCAGCAATGTACCAGGAAATAATCATGGCCATACACGAGTTCACATACAAGGCTGTTAATCACTGTAGTGTTTATAATAACAAAAAAATGGAAGGACCCTTGAGGTCTGCCCATCAGTCATTGGGTGAGTAATCCAGACAGTGCCCTGGGCTGCAGTTATTGTGAACATAACAAGTGCAAAAATATTCACCAATACCCCTAAGAAAAACGGCAGGCCCCAAAACTATGGATGCCCAACATTATCAAACCCAACACTGCAGCTTTGGAAAGAGAAGGTTTGGAAGGACATGCACCAAAACGTCAGCTGCCTCATCCTTGATGATGTGAATCATGGGGCTGTGGTTGTTTCTCCCTTTCTTCCTTTCTGTTTTTCTTCACATTTTCCACTATTTTGCTCTATTGATTAGAAAAGAAATTACTGATAATACAGGAACGATGTTTTCAAAGAGATTAATGATATTGGAAAATAAATACCATAAAATGTTAAGAGAAAAAACCAAAATTAGTCTCTCTCTCTCTCTCTATATATATATATATAAAACATATCTGAAAATAATTTTAATTAAATTATTGTATATATTTTATATAATATAATTTATATAATATACTATATGATATATAACTTTATTATATTATGTATAATATTTTCATTAAAAAAATTGGAAGGAAGCACAAAGTGTTAACAAAAATATTATCTAAGATAATGAGATTATGGATTTTTTTTTATATAAGCCTGAATTTTCTAAATTTTCTACAATGAGCATTGTTCTTCATTTTTATTTTTTTAAAAGATTTTCTAAATTTATTTTTACAGAGAGGGGAAGGGAAGGAGAAAGAGAGGAAGATAAATATCAATGTGTGGCTGCCTCTCACACATCCCCAACTGGGGACCTGGCCCACAACTCAGGCATGTGCCCTGACTGGGAATCAAACCAGCAACTCTTTGGTTCACAGGCCAGCACTCAACCTACTGAGCCACACCAGCTAGGGCAGTATTGTTTTTTAAATAACTGAATTAAAACTTTAACTTCGGAGACTGTAGGCCAAAGTATTTCAGGGTATGGCCTCAGCCCTGTACCAGTGCTTCTCTGCCCCCCATACTCTGGCTTGGGGTTCCCTTGGCTGTAACCATGGAGAAATGAGGCTAGTCAGCCTTGTGAGTATGGCCAGGTAAGGGCAGAAGCCTTGCTGGAATCAGGGAGCTGGGCTCAGGGGAGTGGAGTCAGATAAACTGAGGGCCAAAGTGGTGCTCGCTGGGTAGTTTTATCATCAGTTCCCTCACTGGGCTTTGCCTGATTCTATATCTGGGCCCCGCGCTGAGCTAGGGGACGTCCAGAGAGGGTGTGACCTCCTTGGGAGACAGGACCTACTGCCTGCAGCCTTACAGTGTTAAGTGACAATACAGCACCATAAAATCATAACCCTTCCATTTGTATAGGGTGGTAAGGCCTCCAAGCACCCTCATGTACATAACTTCATTTAGTTTACACAGCAACCTATAGGTGAGTATCATCATCCTCATTTTTCTGACAAGGAAGCCGAGTGCAGAGAACTTCAGAGTCCCAAGGGACCAGCCTACACTATGAGACACCACGGAGCCTTGAGTCAGCAAGGGCCCAGCTCTCACTGGAACCCTGGGGTGTAATTTATCCCTGAAGGCTTCAGAGGGTGCTGAAGGGGGTGGTATTCAGAGGCAGAATAGAAGCCCTCTGGGCAAGAATGGTTGTTAGGACAAATCAGAAAATAAAGTTGCAGTTACAAGCCCTTGGAAAATACCTGACCATGTGAGAAGGCCATCACTCACCCCGTCCCCTCCCTCCCGCTGTAGGCTTACAGCCAGGTCCTGGATCCCGACTCCTGTTCTTCCTGAAGGAACTGGGAAGAGGGAACCAGAATAAGGCATAAAAGGCACTATTTACTCATGCCTGGTGAGCATTCTTTGAATACGACTGCAAGTCTATTCTGTTTCCTCTCATTTCCCCAGAGCACAGAACAGTCACTAGAACATGCTAGACTCTTGGTAAATACCTGTGGAGTGAGTGGAGGACCATGTGCAATGTGCCAGGTACAGGGACAGACGGGCTGCCCACCCCCTGGAGCAGAGTACAGTGAGGAGGACAGAAACAGTCCACAGGTGCACCCACAGGCAGGGCTCACAGACCAAGGAAGGGCTCTAAAGCCAGGGGCCAGGTTCTGTCAGAGAAAATAACCAAGAAGCCAAGACTGGGTGGGCGTACAAACTGCGAGACAACCTTCTGGACAGAGAACAGCATGTTCCAAGACTATGGGACTGAGAGGCCAAGACACCATGGGCCATGTGGCTGGAGCTCAGAGAGGGAGGAGGAAAAGGGTGTGTGATGAGGCTGGAGGGTAGATGGGGCCTCCAGGGCCATATCACAGATTTGGGAAGTGATCTCAAAAGCAACATAAAAAAAAAACCAAAAAAGATGCTTCTAAGAGGGTGAGGGTGGAGGTGTATGTGAAGTGATTAGAGTTGTGGCAAGGGAAATGGACTGAACAGGACAAGATGGGGCCACTAGACCCATGGGGAGGCTCAGGTGGAGGAGCAGGAGGGAAGCGCGTGAATGCAGCAGCTAACTGGGAGATGAAATTGACCTGTGGCCATGATGGATTGACTGTGGAGCAGGAGTGGAGGGAACTGCCAACACACACCCTTCACTTCTCATTGTGCAGCTGGATGGTGATGGTACCATCGGCTAGGAGAGAACACTGGAAGGAGACCACTGTTGTTGGAGAGGGCCATGAGTTCTGCTGTGGACAGGTGGGGTTTGGGATACTCTTGTTATAGATATATATTAATCCTCACCTTAGGATATGTTTTTATTGATGAGAGAGAGACAGAGAGAGAGAGAGAGAGAGAGAGAGAGCAAAATGCGAAAGAGGAACAGTGATTGGTTGCCTCTCTATGTGCCCTGACCAGGGATCAAACCCAAAACCCTTAGGTACAGTGATAATGCTCCAATCACCTGAGTCACCTGACTGGCCAGAGCTGGGGTACTTCTAAAATGTCCAAGAGGAGAGGTTGAGCTGACAGTTGAACATACAGATGTGGAGCTCATTAGAGAGATCCTGAGCTCGCCCTGACCCTACGTGCCTGACCCTGTGCTGAGCCCAGTGGACATCCAGAGAGGGTGTGACCTCTTCCAGCAAAAAAACACACTGCCTTCAGCCCTACAGTGTTAGTGATAACACTGTAAAATTAGCAGGATGACTTATGTGTGGATAGGAGACGAAGGACAGCAAGGATGAGATCACCTAGGGAGAGAGCAGAGGACCTGGCCCCAGCCCTGTGTAGCCCAACACCAATGAGTCTGCAAAGATTTAGCCAAAGGTTCAGGAGGAAAACCTAAAGAATGCATGTCACTGGAGGTGAAGAGAAAAGGTGTATCAGGCAGGACGGAAGGGGCAGTAGAGTCAAGGCTTCTGAGAAGTCATATAGGAAGAGGATTTTAAAACGCCCATAAGATTTGGAGACATGTAGGCCACTGGTGACCTAGAAAGAGCCATTATGTTAGAAGTAGACAGACAGGCGATTCAGAATGGTCAAGGAGTTCTGGGAGGAAGGCAGAAAAGAGAGCCAATTCTAAGTTGTTTGTCCAGGGTTGAAGAAAGAAAACAGCTGGAGGAACATGGGATTAAGGGAGAAAAGAAGTAGTTCAGGACCGAAAATGAATGGGCATGGGGCTGGAGTAAGGGCCTTCCCGAGAAAAGAGTGGATGTATGCAGCAGGACAGACTGCAAAGAACCACACTCCAGAGCTGGCTATTGCTCCTGACCCATGTGAGATGGCCTATCACTTTAAAGGTTAAAAGCTGGAACTTTTAGATAGGTCCTGGATTCAGTGACTTAATAGTTGTGTGACCTTGGGCAAGTTGCTTAACTTCTCTGGACTTTAGTTTCATCTGTAAATTAGAATAATCATAGGGCCATCATAAATACCAAATGAGACATAAAACATAGCAAGGTCTTATCACAATGACAGGACCTATTATTAAGTGCTCCATAAAGTGTGTCTCTAACCAATTCTCAGGTCACACTAAAGTACCACTGTCACACTAAAGAAGTGAGCTCGTGAGAAAATCAGGATGGTTACCACCCATTATGACAGTGGGAGTAGGAATTAGGTAAGAAGGACCTTCTGAGCCTCCTTCTCACAGAAATCGACTGGAGGTAAGGACAGTGGAAGTGAAAAGGAAACAGGCCAGAGAGGCTGATGGACAGCCACCTGCAGGGGATGAACCTGGAGCCCAGCCAGAAAACGCCTGCTTTCACCAAGACCAAGAAACAGGCACAGAGGAGTTATGACAAGCCTCGCTCTTCAGCCCTTTGCGATTTCCAAAGCTCTTTTACACCCAGGATTACATTTGATATTAGTATCCACACTTCATATGTGTGTGAGCTACAATGACCAAAGGCACAGTGTCTGAAATGGGGGCCTCAGGCCCTCCCGAAGACTGAAGACGCTGCTCTGCAAACTGCGCTCCCCACCTGGATGTGAGAGCCCCGAACTTACTGCCAAAGCCGTTTCACACTCTACTGCTTCCAGGGTATGTGATGTGACGGTGGTCCAGATTTGGGGGTGCAGAAATGCATGCGGTTCTTTGGAGAGGACAGTCCCCGGTCCCTTTGGTGGCTGCAGCAAAGCGGACATCAGACTCTCTCTGAGAGGAGGCAGCCCTGGTGGGTCTCCTCTCCTCCTCCTTCAGGCCTGAGTCTGTGATTGTTTATAACCTGTCAGAGAGGCCTCCAGGGGCTCTGCAGGGGCAGGGGCAGGGGGAGGGCTGTTTGGTGAGATCCCTAACATGAGAAAATGGTCTTGAAATGAGTCTAATCACCACATTCCACAAGGAATTTCACCGTGCATGCTCGTTTGCTTTTTAATCATCCTCTAAATATGCATTTTCACGTTATACCCTAATGGCACCCAGAGAATCATTAGGATCTGTTGGGACCATAATCCATGGTTTCGGAAGTCTCTAAGTATATAATTTCACTCCAAGAGGCAGGTTTCCGAAAGTCCACAAATAACCATTTGCATGACAAAGTCACAGCTCCAAAGTCAATTACAGCTAGGGCTGAGAGAATTTATTGCATTTTTGAAAATTAAAATGTGAAACCAGGAGGTTATCACACAAAAGCCTCCTCTTGCCTGGGTGAGAAGAGGGAAGAGAACCTAGGCCTCTGTACCAGGGCTCTGAGTGACAGGGCACTGTTTTGGAACCATGGGAGCAGCTGCGCTGGTGGCCTCTAGGGTGGTGCTCTGTGGGGCTGGCTGTGGGACATCATCTTGCATAGGGATGACCTACCTTCCTCACTTGGCCTTAATTTCATGTCTTCTAACAGGGATTGGGGGTCCCAGCTGTGACTCGCCAGGTCAGGCCTCCTCAGCATGGCCGTCGCTGCCAGCTGGTCAGCTCGAGTCCCAAGATGCATAGATATTTGTGAGGGACTTTGGGGCCCATGTGACCCAGACATTAAAGGGTCCCATTCAAATGACTACTGAAGCGAATGGCCCCAAGTCATTTCCCACAGCAATATCCAGGATCTTGCAAGCTGGGCCTGAGCTCTGAGGGGCCCCCAGTGAGGGGCCTGCTTGCAACTTTATCCATTTGTACAATACCAGGGCCAGAGGGAACCTTGGAGAGTATCTTATTCCAGCAGCTCAGCATGAAGACCGGAGAGTAGTCAGAGGCAGGCCTTGTGGCCACACAAGTCAATTCAACAGCAACAGAATGAGTGTAGACACCTAGCCTCCTCTCTCTGAGGATAAGCTACATTCCACCGAACCTGGCAGTCCACTGTGCTCTTATCCAGCCAATTGCCAACTAGAATTATCCAGGGGGTGCTGGATAAATTTTTATTCTCTTCTAATGCAGGGGTGTGCACAGAAACTGGAACTGAAGGCAGAGTTCTGATCAGAGTAACTACTAGCTCTCTGAAGCATGAATGGAACTATTTAAAAATAATAATAAAAGGTACTCCCAGAAACAGTGTGCACTGGAGGCAAACCCACATCCTGTGTATTGTAAATAAGATTATGAAGCTAGGATACCAGTAGAGCTTACCTGGTATTTCATTCAGTTGGTGTCTGGGGTTGTGAGTAAGGTAGGTCTAGTCTCTGGGAAGGTGCCAGCATGTGGGCAGGTGCCCAGGTGTGTTCCTATATCCCCTGCAGATCAGTTTGCCTCAAAATGTTGAGCTGTGCTGTCCCAGCCCTACTGGAAAAGATGCCTCTTCCAAGACACCTCTGTCCCCACAGCTGGGGTCAGCCATGCCTCCCTTTGAGAGGGGGCACTGGATGGGGCAGTGAGAATTCCTTTTTCAGGGGATCAGAGTTCCAGCCCCCACTCTTTCAGCAACCAGTCTGGAGAATTTGGGGGACTCACTTCCACTCTGTGATCCTTAGCTTTCTCACATGCCAGATGGACTAACTGTCCCTAATTTGCCTGGCGGGGATGTATAAAGCTCAAAGGAAAAGACCACAGCAGTTTCAAGTTTTATGCCTTAAAGGGGAACATTGTTTGAAATTACGAAGCACTAAGCAGATCAAGTACCACTATTAATTTACAAAGCATGACATTGAAAAGCCAGGAGATGGTGTCTAAAGGATAATGATTCTGTGTCAGCTTCCTGTCAGCAGGGAGGCTATATCCTGAACCCTGGATTTGGAGTCAGGAGCCAGAGTTCCATGCCTGGGAGGCTCTGCTTAGTGTCTCCGCTAGAAAGAGAGCCTGGACTCACCGCACACAGGGGAGGTTCTTAATGAATGCTCATCAATGCGCCCAACCATTCCCCCAGCCAGACTAATATTGTTTGGGTTTTGTTCAAGATCTAAAGAGAATTTCTCTTCCATCTTCTGAACCCTAACAAAACACAGACGAGCTTTTGATGACAACTGTCAATGTGTGCCCGCTCTGTGTCAGACACACACTAACCCCCCCACATGCAGCGTCTCATTTAATTTTTGCAACGACTTGCTGAGACAGGCTCCATGTTCAGGATCTGAGGCTCAGAGAAGGTAAGCAACACAGCCAGCTGGTGGTGAGGCTGGAAGCCCTGCTTTGACCTCAATGCTAAATGGCCTCTCTTCTATCTGGGCAGTGTCCTGAGACCATTTGAACCTTAGTTTTCGCTTCTGAAAATTGGGTTGAATGATGCTTCTCACTTATTTGTTTTGAAGAGGAAATGAGGACATAAGGAGAAAGTGTCCAGCCCAGTGCCTGGCACGTTGCAGGTATTAAGAAATGCTAGTGGTGTCTTGTTTTGTTTCGACTCCACTTTTTGGTCATGCTTCTAGTGGATTCATAGTGATCTACACACAAAGTGCTCAGGCCCCTAAAGGTTTCAGATTCTCTCTGATTCTGATGAAACCTCAAGCCACAACTCAGAACAAGGCATGCTGATTTCTGAGGCCGTGATGACAGTAAGATGAGTAATGGCTAACAAACATTGGGAGCCTTCAGGAGCCAGACTCCTGATGACTATCATAACAGCCCTCAAGTTGGGAGCCTCTTACCCCATGGGAAAGGTGAGGAAACTGAGGTATGGAGCAGGCCATTAACCTGTAGGTGGGTGCGAGTAGAGGCTTGGGAGTCTGGTCAAGTTGGCATTCAAACCTAGCTCTGGCCCTTCACGGACTGTGACCTTGGGCTAGTTACCTGGCTGCTGAGCCCCCACTTCCTTCCAGACTTGCATCTGACTGTCCATGCACCGTGCTGGAGCCTAGTACCACTCTATAAATTTTAATAGTCTTCGTTTTCCTGCCCAAGGCCACGCCACAGGAAAAAGGCAGAGCCAGGCTTTGGCCTCCTGCCCGGCCATCCTGCCCTGCGCCAACCAGAGCCCCCTTCTGCCTATCTCCCACCCCTCAGCCTCCCACTTCAGCAGCATCATTGTGCTCTCTCCCCCTCCTCTGCTAGGAAGCATGGAGTTTCTAGAGGGACCCGGTCTGCAATGGGGGAAGGAGATCCACCCAAGGGGGCCCAGATATTTTCCCTGTGCCCAGAGAGGCTCTGCTGCCCACCACCATGCCTCCAGCAGCATGGGCTTTGGAGGCCAGTTAGGTTCAAAATCCCTGCTCCATGAGCCAGCAGGTCACCTTTAGCAAGCTGCTTTACTCCCCTGTGCCTCAGTTTTCCTATCTTGAAGATGAGCTTGATAAGAGCATCTATCTTATAGGATTCACATGAGTAGTAAAGGACCTGGTACGTGTAAGGCACTTAAAGTTATGCTGCACATGAAATTGGTGCTTTGTATATGCTCTAAGATGCAGAAGCACCCCGAAGCCTCCACTCTCCCCATTCGTCGCATCATCTCAGCACTGGCCTGGGAGCCAGCACGCAGCAGCTCCCAGCTCCGGCTCTGCCAGTGACTGCAGTGTGAGCTCGGATATGCCATGTCCCCTCTGCAGACCTCATTTCCACATCTGTGCAAAAACGGAGCAGGGCAAGATGATCTCCAGGGCTCCTTTCCTTCCAGGACTGTGAAATCCCTTCCTCCTAAGGACCATGGCAACCAGTCAACCAATGTGGTATATTCTTCCTCCACCTATTGGGCCAGCATGTAGGTATGTGGGGAAGGGGGTTATTCACTCCTCACGTGCCCCCTAACTCACATTCAGTCAAGAAACCTTTTGGAGTGCCTACTACAGGCTGAGTGGGCTCTCTCTTCCTAAACAACCAGCTGGGGATCACCCGCCTCAGAACTTCCTTCCCAAGCTCTAACAGAACCTTCTAACTTGCTTCCTAAGAATAACCTTGTTCTCCTCATGCACGTGAGTTTCTGTCCCTGTTCTCCCAGGGGGTTGCTCATTGGATAGAGCACAGGCTTTGTGTCGAGCAAGCCTGAGGAGATGAACACCTTCCACACTCAGTAGCTCTGGGACATGGGGCCATGTTTCCAATTTGTGGTCATGAACTCAATGTAGTGGGTTATGACTGGCATGAAAACATAATGAAAGCACAGAGTGGAAAAAACGGCACTGAAAACAGTGTGCTACACAGCGTAAGAGGTGAGAGGACACATGTGTGCCTGCAGTGAACAGTGGGTTGTGATGTGACTTGCATACGTTACTGTGGGACATGGTCCAAGAAGTTTGAAAGCCACACTCCTAGAGCACATAATTTGATGCCTTAGGGCCTAGTTACCTCATCTACCATGAAGGAATTCTCATGAAGATGGAATGAGAATAGCATCAAGCCAGGCAAGTCTGGCAACCCCCTAGAGAAGCCTCCCCCTGTGGTCTGGAGCCCCTATGTCTTTTCTGATTGTGATCCTCACGCTGCAGGAAGCTGAGCGACCGCCCCCAACCCAAAACTTCTGCCCTCACTTGGATGGAAACCAGTCGGTGGTCAAGACCGTGCATATTAATCCCAGGAACACTTACTGAGAACTGACATCATGCCAGGTCTTGGGCTCGGAGCTGGGGCACAGTGATGAGTGAGGCAATCAGGCCACTGCCCCGGGGAGTTCACACTCCAGCCTGTGAAGCACACAGCCCAGAATACCAGGCTAGGCAATGTGCTGGAGGACTTGAAAGCAGGGCCAAGGGCACACGATGATGCTCTTTCCAATTGGGTGGCCACTGTGGTGGTCTACTTATATCCAGCTTCTGGCAGGTAGAGTTCAGGGAGTGTGTGACCATGACAGGGCATTCAGGTCAGCTTCAAGGAGCATCGGGAAGATGAGATTTACACAGCAGCTATAGAGGAAAGCTATATAAGCACCTAGGTCAACACTGGTGGGGCTCACTACAGATCAGAGAGGGCAACCAGAGAGTGGCCAGCATTCCGTTTTGCAGGAAGAAAGGGCGGAGCTAATCTAGGTAAACAGGAGGCCAGGCAGTGGGCCCACTATGGAGACAATGAGGTGATACTCGGAGGAAAACATTAAGGTCACATGGAATTCACTCTTGTGCAAATAATAACATTTATAGGGCACCTTCTACATGCCAGGGACTGTGCTAAGATAATTTCATGGGTTAGCCCATTTTAACCCTTATAGCCCTTGAAGTAGACACTGCATCATGTCATTCAATCTAAGACTCTTTAGAAGATGGACTGTTAGTTCAGATATCTCCAAGAAAGAACTATCTCAGCTAATTCAACTTGGCATGCCATGAATTGTAGGAGGTGTTCCGATTGCACAGATGTTAAAACAAACATCTTAGAATTGATGGAATGTGGCAACTATGATTCACAGGAAGGGAGGGCAGCAGGCGGGTTAGTAACTTGCCCTAAGACACACAACTAGGAATCGGCACAGGGATTTGAACCCAGGCCACATGATTCCAGAGCGGGTATTCCATCCTGGACAGTCTGTGAGATGCCAGGGCAGCGGGAGGCGCTGCAGGTTTCTAAGAGGAGGCGTGACAGGTACTTCAAGAAGCACAGGGGACAAAGTGGAGCAGCAGAAGCCACTGAGAGGATGACTGAGAAGCAGGTGTGGGGCGGTGATGACATGGCCAGCTCCCAGCAGAGGAGAAGGGGGATGAGGGAGAAGAAAGGATACACCAAGGTGTTAATATGATAATCCTTTCCAGCCAGAGGCAGAGTTTTCTATAAAGGAGAAATACAAGGGCTGTAGCTGTCAAACAATTATACTGTGACTGACAAGAAGGAAGGACAGGTAGAGACAGAGAAAGGGAGAGGAATGAGAGGGAAAGAAGCGCAAGGACAATGGCTACATACAGAGGTGGGCAAAATGGGTGGTGGGTGAGGGGCATTTAAGAGTCATTTGGGGAGGCACAGAATTCCTAAGGAAAGAGAATCCTGGCTAAAACCAGATTTTCGATCCAGACGATTAAAGCAGAGAACCCCGCCAGCCCACCCAGCTTCCTCGGCGGACTAACCATAGTTTCCATCCCCCATCAGGAAACCTGATCTCTCACGTGCACTCTAGTCAGGGGGAGAGGAGAATAAAGATCTGCGCTGTCCTTCCAAAACCCAAGACCTCCAGTCTCCCTCTCCATGTGCCCAGGTGGGTACCTCGCCTCGCACTGTCCCCACTTCCTGTGGGTAGCAATATCGTGTTCCATCAATCCTTAGATGCTTATTTTAACACCTCTGATATGGGAACGTGTCTTACAATCAATGTCATGTCACAGGGAACCAGCAGCCGCCTTTCTTTCTTAGGGATATAAAAATAACAGTCTGTCCTCTAATCAAAGAAGTCTTAGATTCTATGAAATATTGTAGTATATATCCTTCAGTGTATCTTTGACACACAGTGGTGGCAGAGATGGTCTGTCTATGTCCCCAGGCCAGGCCCCACCCTCCTGGCTCTGGCCTAGTGCAGCCCTGTTGGATTCTCTCTCCTGTGTGTATATTGGCTGAACACTCTAAAAGTGAACAGAGTGGACCCTGGGTCCCACAGCTTCCTGGACCCACCTTCTGAGACATATTGGGACAAGAAAGACCCAGAATGCCAGTGCCCCACATTTATACAGAGCCCTTGGAGACAGAAAATCAGTACTGCTTTCTGCATAGGAAGAAATCAACTGTAGCCAGCATCCCCACATGGTAGGACAGCAGTCAGCAGGGAGATGAGAGAAATAAAAAGAGAGGCCCCTGGGCTGGATGGAGTCAGGAGCCCCAAGACCCAAGTCTCACAGCTAAGCCAGGAGAAGAGCTGATTTTTCTATTTCTAAAAAGACTGATGCTTGTAGCAGGCATCTGTTTAGCATGTCCTTAGTGGCAGGGTCTTATTAACTGCTGGGATGCAGAGGGGGACCCAGAGCAGGTGCCCTGGAGAAGTCAATGTGCCAGAGAGGTAGGACGCTATAGCAAAGATTTGTTTGCAAGCCCAAGTAACCAATAATCATTGTGCATGTAAGGGACTCAGGCAGAACATCTGAGGAAGTACTTAACCATGTTCTCACACTTAACAAATATTTTTGAGCATCTGCTATGTGCTAGGCCCTGTGAGTGGAGAACAACAATGATCCCTGCCCTCATGGGATAAATATCCCGGAGGCTGGAGACAGACCACAAATGATAAACAAAACAAATAAGGTAAGAGAGGGGAATAGTGAGCTCTGGGGGCATGGGTTGCAATTCCAGAGTGGTTGGGAAGGCCTCGTTAAGATGATGTCAAGATCAGGAAAAACTCCTCAATGGTGATAGATGGGCTAAGTGTTAAAACATGAACAGGAGCTCATCAAGCAGAAGAGGGTTAGAGGGAAGTCTCTTCAACAAAGAGAACAATATGGGCAAAGGTCAGGGGGTCAGAAAGCTCAGGGCCACCCTGAGGAGCCAACAGGATCAGCGCCTGGCCAGAGGACGTGGGAAAGGTGGGCGGTGCCCAGGCTAATAAAGCCTGAGCATTGTCCAGTAGGCAGGGGGAACCTTGAAGAATCTGAAGCTGAGAAGTGACAAAGTCCTGTTTTCTGCTTTAAATAGGATTTGATGAGAATTGTGCATGAAAGTTCTGGAAAATGCCAAATAACATTCACACAAGTCCTAAGAATTTTCATGAAAGAAAGGGTTCCATGATCCAAATAGTTTGGGCAAACACACACAGACACACACACACATGCATTATGTACATACATGCTATATATAGGGAAGGACAAAAGTAGGTTTATAGTTGTTTGTATGAAAAATAATACAATAATAAATAATAATACAAAAATAAACTGTGTTTCGTGTGCTCACACCCGTAAACCTACTTTGCCCCACCCTGCATACATATGTGTGTGTGTGTGTGTGTGTGTGTATTGATAGATGTAAATATAGATCATATTCCTTTTTTGGAAGATCACAATGCTGATTTGCAAAGCAAAGGATCTGAGAAGGTCTACAGTACATAAATGTTCCATTTTGTCAATTTCAGCATTTTTAAACTAACTTAGCCACACAACTATCTTTCATTTCTCTCCCCACACCTTCATAATACCTATGAACTTCCGGAAAAGTAGCAGGTCAGGGGAAATACTGCCCAATATTTCCCATTTCCCAAAGTGCATCTCTTTTGCCTTGGACAGCCCTGTCTCCGTCCTGTACCTGGCTAGAGGTCCTGTTTCTGGAACTCCTCAGCCCCCAGACTGCTCGGTCTGCCCCAGGTGAACGCAGCAGTTAGGGGCTGTCTCCACAGGGACAGCATAACCCAAAGCAGCAGATAATCCAAAAGCCACTTATTTTTGGTATGCTTAAGTAGTTTATTTTTACTTCAGCCTTACCTTCCTGATTTGGCCTCACTCAGACACATGCTAAAACAATCCTGTTTCTTTGGAACACACTCTGAATGAAGATGGGGAAGGGGACCCAGGTAGACATACATTGTGGCTCGTGTCTCCTTACTCACGTGCATGGTAAAAAGACAACCAGATTGGAAATTGTGCTGATTTGATCCCTGCAAACAGCAGCCCCAGAAAAAAAAAAATGAATGGAATGTGTGGTTCAGTGGGATTTGGTGCAAAAAGTAAGAGTTACACTCACTGAAATTCAAAGCCCTGTGCAGCAGATGCTGACGACGCCCTGCCCATATGCCCTTGACCTTTTCATAACAGCTGCCAACTCCTAAAGCTTTTTACCTGAGTGTTTCTCTGCACCAAAACTACTTTGTCTGCCCACAGGGTAGGCCCAAGGTACCAGGAAATTGACATCCCCCATCCCCAAGGATAGTGGTCTTCACCGAATCCTGCTGCAGCAGGATATAAGGACTCCAGCTCTCTCACCCTCAGGCGGTGCAGTTCTGAGGTTTGTGTCCTTGTTCAGTACCAGGGTTCCCTGGTAGGATTAAGCTGTAGTTGGCACCAGGGGTAAGCGGCTAGAAAATCCAGCCTTTATTGGCTTCATTCATTCGCTGCCCTGTTTCACTGACCTCCCACACACCTTCCTGAGCCAGCCTCCCAGTTAAACTGCAGACACTCACATCCTTGTCTCAGGGTCTGCTTTTGGAAGCAACCAAACTAGGAAACCCAGTGTGGGTACTTCCTGACTGGAGGACCTGGGATCCATGACTTAGCATCATCTGAGTTCAGTTCTCCCAGGCATTAGAGAAGGCATATGATCCTTTCCATCCGGTTCTTCTAAGGGCTATGGAGATCCCCACAGATGCTGAATAAACCTTAGCCCTTGCTCATATCCACACCAAAACCATTTATACCAAGTCAGGTCTGGAAGGATCTCCCAGTAGACTTCACAAGGACAAAAATATCCACAAAGAAACAGGAAGGAAGATGCTGGGTAAGAAGAATGCAGACTTCAGCCATCTGGAGCTCAGCGCATGCCACTGTGGGAGGGCGAGAAGGGACCACCTGATTTAATTTGTAGAACTCACCCGCCCATGACACCTGCTTTTCTAATTAGGAAATTACCTGTCAAAGGGCTTCTCCCACTATCATCTGTCCTAGTCTTGAGGACACTTGCTGGTCCAGACCTCCCTGGACTCTCTCATCCACAGGTGTCTCCACATACCCTCCATGCTGGTTAGGGGCTGTTCCCACTCAAGCCTCTAGGTTCCTGGAAGATTACAGGGTGGCTGGGAGAGGAAGGGACACTCCTGAGCAGCTGAGGATGAGTTGGTCCCCTAACTGACCCTTGCTTGCTGTCCCCTTGGGAGCTTCACCCCTGGGGATCCTCATCTGAGAAAGGGCAGAGAAGGACCCTTGGACCAGCAGAAGTTCATTCTCACCTGTGATGAGTTCCTCATTCCTTCTGCAACGACTTGCTACTGTGTGGCTGCTGTGTACCAGGTGCTCTGCTGGGTGAGCACAAGCCAGGAAAAAGAGAAGTCTCTGCTGGCGTAGCGCTTCCGTTCTAGCCCTAGAATCGGCACCTTCTGAAAAGGACAGCCCTGCTGTGACCAAGGGGTTTTGGTCACTCGGGTGTGGGGCTGAGAGAACCGACCCCACTCTTCTCTTCCCAGCTGCAAGACTTCACACTCTTGGCCCACTCCCACCTCCAGCTTGCCAAGTGCCCCAAATCCCAGCCTAAATCCATTCAACTGAATTGACACATGGTGCCCACAAGACCTCAGTGGCAAGTAGAATGTAATCATCGTGGACTGAGAACCACGTTAGCCCAACCTTGTGATGAAGGCGGAATGCAGGCTTGCTTCTGAGGTGGAAGACCTAGGTGGAGGACCCAAGACACAGAAAGCTTAGGATGGGGAGGCAAATCCCTCCAAAAATGCACACATTCCCACTGACCCAATCTCAGATTAAGAAAAAAAGTCACGCCATGCCATTTGAGTTTCACTCAGGCAGGGCACTGAGCTCTGCTCTCTGACGTAGACAATGGCAGAGAAGATTCTTAAGCTTCCTTCCACCTGCACAACTGGTGCTCCATGTGGATTGTCCGTGTGGATTTTCAGTTCCCCTGCTCATCTCTGGCACCTTCCAGAATCCTGCACGTGGACACCTCCCCTCACCTGTGCCTGTACACTCACAGGAGGCAGCTTCATTTACCATCAGTCTGCACAAAGCCTAATTAGGGGTCAGTTAGCAGCCTCCCCTCACACACCCACCCACCAGCAGCACACACATGACAGCACCAAGTGTGTGTGGCAGAGAACGGTACCTGGGAGAACAGTTTATGGGATTAATGGCACTTTGGGATTATCTCTGCTCCATTAGTGCAGACAATTGGGTGGTGACAACGGAAACTAAATCACTCGGTGTTCGCAGCCACCGTTGCTCTCTAATGCCAGCGCCTCCTTCAGCTCATAGAGCTCCAGCCGAAGGAAAAGGGGGGTAACTAAAGCGGTCTTTCTACCATGGCTCATACAAAGCAGACTGCCTGCAAATCCACCGCTGGTAAAGCACCGAGGAAGCAACTGGCTACCAAAGCCGCTCGCAAGAGTGCGCCCTCTACTGGAGGGGTGAAGAAACCTCATCGTTACACACCTGGTACTGTGGCACTTCGTGAAATTAGACGTTATCAGAAGTCCACTGACATCCTGATTTGCAAACTTCCCTTCCAGCGTCTGGTGCGAGAAATTGCTCAGGACTTCAGAACAGATGTGCGCTTCCAGAGTGCAGCTGTTGGTGCTTTGCAGTAGGCAAGTGAAGCCTATCTGGTTGGCCTTTTTGAAGACACCAACCTGTGTGCTATCCATGCCAAACGTGTAACAATTATGCCAAAAGACATCCAGCTAGCATGCCGCATACATGGATAACGTGCTTAAGAGTCCATTATGATGAGAAATATGTCATTCTTTAAAAAAAAATTCTCTTCTTCCTGTTATTTGTAGTTCTGAACGTTAATTTCCCCCCCCCATGGGGTCAAAAGGTACCTAAGTATATGATTGCAAGTGGAAAATAGGGGACAGAAATCAGGCATTGGCAGTTTTTTTCATTTCCATTTGTGTGTGAATTTTTTAAATATAAATGTGGGGACATAAAGCATTAATGCAAGTCAAGATGTTTCAGTGAACAAGTTTCAGCAGTTCAACTTTATAACAATATAAATAAACCTGTTAAATTTTTCTGGACAATGCCAGCATTTGGATTTTTTTAAAACAAGTAAATTTCTTATTGATGGCAACTAAATGGTGTTTGTAGCATTTTTATCATACAGTAGAGTCCATCCATTTGCTATACTTTTCTAAGTGAGTTGTCCTACATGCAAATACATGTTTTTAATGTTGTCTGTCTTCTGTGCTGTTCCTGTAAGTTTTCTATTAAAATACATTAAACTATAAAAAAAAAAAAAAAGAAAGAAACTAAATCACTCAATTAAGGTCCACATGAACTGAGAGGGGAGTGAGGGCAGATCAGGCCCAACTTCCCCCTGCCTCCCACCCCCTTTCCTCTGACTCCTCATCTCCCAGCTGACCCCCTTCCAAGTAGAAGTGGGTAATGAAGCGCAAAGAGCCCTGCCTGGCAACATGAGTCTAGTCCCAGTTCCATCCCTTATGTGCTGGGTGACCTTGGGTGAATGCCTAACCCTCTCTGGACCTCCGTTTCTGTATCTATCAGATGGTAGGATTGGACTGGATGACAAGAGGAACAATTGTGAACACACTGAATGTGCGCTGTGCAGCCAGCCTTGTGCTAAACATTTTCAAAAAGTATCTTATTTGACCCCACACTGACTTTATTTTGTTCCCGACTCTCTCTCCAACACTTGGCACATAGTGACCAATAAACATATGCTCCGTGAATTCTTCCAGCACCCTTATGAAGCAAGTGCTATTACAACCCTATTTTTCAGAGGTAGAAACTGACGCAAAGCGAACTAAGTAAATTGCCAAACTCGCCCAGATCCGGATCTGGGTCGGGCCTGGACCTGAATCTGGGCAGTCTGATTCTAGACCTGCACTCTCACCTTGTACGCTGCTGCCCTCCTAGATGATCTGCTGGCGGCAGATGTCAAACAGGGCAGGGTCTTGGTCAAGCTACACTCCGGGCCCAGCCTAGGGCAAGCACTTAGTAAACGCTCCGTGAAAGGCAGTTGGCATCATTTCCTATGTCCTTTCATTGATGGCCTCACACAACAAGCCCTCCTTATGCCTGTACAAATGAGATAATTCAGATACGATAATTTAGGATAGACCCATTCATCCATTTACTCTCTTGCTGTATTCCAGGCTCTGAAGACCTGAAGATGAACAGAACACAGCCTTTGCCCTGGAAGGTTTACTATGTATATTACATACTGTGGTGAGTGTTTCCCGAGAGAAGGAATGCCTGAACTCAGGCCAGGGGAGGAGAGGAATTAGTCAGGTGAAGGGAGGGGATAAGGGTATTCTGGGCAGAGGGATGGAACTGGTGGGCCTGGGAGCAGCAGAGAGACCAACACCTTCAAGGGGGCTGCCCTGAGCATTCCAGGGAGCAGGGAGAGACGCAGAGACCTGAGCAGGGCCCGGCAACAGGCTCACTGATGGGTGCGAGTCAGGGGCCTGCTTCCACTTCGGCAGGGCAAGGAGAGGGGAGGTGGCTCACTGTCTGGGCAGACAGGGAACTCTGCGTTCTACACATATTATCAGTTTGGTCACTGCTGTATTTTCAGTACTTAGAACAGTGTCTGGCAGAAAGTGGTTGCTCGATAAACATGCACCGAGGGAATTAATGAATGAATTACAGCAGTCCCTCTCTATATCGCGCTTCACTTATCGCGGCCTCACTGTAGCGTGGGATTTTTAAAAATAGTATATTTAATTATTTATCGTGGATTTTTCACTATATCGCAGGATTTTGGGGTACTGTATATGTATGTTGTTAAAATTACATAGGTTTAAGAGTGTAGAATACGTTTAAGAACATAAGTAGTATTTATAAGTGTGGAAAAGGTTAATAAGGGAGTGGGAAAGGGACTGGGAATGGTTTATAAGTGGGTGGGAAGGGTTTATAAAGTCTTAACATATATATAAATACTAAAATAAATGTAAGGTTCCTACTTCGCGGATTTTCACCTATCGCGGGGGTGGTCTATGACGTAATATCTGCGATAAGTGAGTTAATACTGTATTCGAATTCTCACAACAACTCTTAAAAAATAAGGAACCTGAGGTTCAGAGGGGTGAAATGACTTGTCTATACTCATAAGCAGGGGTCCAGGACTCAAACACTGCTATAGACCCCAATCTGCCCCCCCAACCCCCACATTCATGTTCTTTGCTATCAGACTGAAGTGCTTCCCATAAAGGAGTGAATATATTTTCTCATCCGTCCCTTGACTTTGAGTCTGTTCACATGACTTGCCTTGCTAATAGAATAAGGTGAAGTGATGTGAGTCAGTTCCAAGTCAAGGCTTCAAAAGGCCTTTCAGGGTTCCTCTCGCCTTCTTGTGGGTCTGCCATTGCCGTGACAAGAATATGCCTGGGCTAACCCAGTGGTGCCAGGGATAGGACGATGGACACGGAAGCAGAGCTACTGCAGCCCAGCCTCTCCCATCAAAGCCCTGCTTAGCATTGCTGCTTTCTACTGCTGGGTTTGGAGTATGGTTGGTTATTCAGCCATAGCTGACAAATACAACAGCACTGTGAGGCTCACAAAGTGAGGCTTAAAAGGTGCCTAAAAGGAGGGGAGCAGGAGAAGCAAGTAAGTCTAGGTGCAGCTAAGAAAGGCTTCCTGGAGGAGGAGGCATTTGAACTGGGGTTAGATGATGAGTAAGATCCATCATTCATTCAACAAATACTAACTGAGCACATACTATGGCCAAGCACTGTTCTGGGCCCTGGAATTTTTCAAAGGAGAAAGCACAAGGAAGGGCATTCTAGGCAAAGGGAACAGCACACACAAAGATCCGATGGTCCTGGGGACAGTCTGATATATCTGGAGTATAAAGGGTGTGTGGGATAGAGTCAGAGAGGAAACTGCAAAGGCCTTACATTGAGGTGATAGCCTTATTTTAAAGGCTTTTAAGTAGTTTGGCTATGAGACCTGGCTTTGTTGTTAAACAGACCTGCCCAGCAGCCATGAAGGGACCAAAGAGCAGGAGGCAGGGGGGCCAGCCAAGAGGAGCTGCTGCATTTCTGACACAGACAGTGAAGGGGGCTGAGGAAGGAGCACAGAGGAGGATCAGGCAGCTTTGGGATAAGGCCTCGAGGAGGAGGGGCAAGGTGGAGGAGTCAAGGATGATGGTCTGATCTTGAGCTCCGGCAACTGTGTGGGAGGTTTTGGGAAAATGGGAGGAGGGTTAGTTCTGGGGAGAAGAGACAAGCTGGGATTATGATCCCATTGCAGGAGCCCCCCTTCCTTGCAGCCTTCTGTATCCCCTCTCCCCTAGCCATCTGTCTGACCCACCCAGAGGCACTCAGGCTTCTTGTCCTTTCCCCTCTCACACCTCCACCATGAAGGACCCTGTAATGACCACAGCTGTCCATGCCCTCAGAGAAGGACAAGCAGCTGGCTTTATGCTGACCCAGAGGTGCCAGCAAGGAGAGGGGCCTCTGGAGGCTGGGGCAGGAGGGGAGCAGGGGACTAGGAGCAGACAGCTGCCACACCTGGGCCCGGCTGCCTCCGCCCATCCCTCAACATAGAAGCTCAGCCATGCTTGTGGGGGGTGGGGGGACTACCAGTCCTGTGCCCCCAACACCCTTCAAGCATATTCAGAGGGCAGGGATGGGGGACATGCAGTTAGAAGACCCACCTGCCACAAGCACAGAAGCGGAAAGACTAGGAGGGAGAAGTAATTAGAGGCAGTGTGGGGTGGGGGCAGGCAGGGAGGAGACAGACACTGAGACCTTCGAAGATGGGGAGCCCCTGTTGTTGGAGAGAGGCAGATTTTGAGTCAGAGAAGAACACAGAGCCAGAGGGAAAGGGGAGAGAAGAGGAGGCAGCCAGAGCGGAGTGCCAGTGTGGATGTGGAGGAGTGGGGAAGAGAGCAGGAGGGGAGCAGGAATGCGGAGAAGGGCCTGTGCTCTCACCTCTAATCTGCCAGCAGCTGAGATCTAGGTGGGCCCTGAAGGAATGTGGGTGGAGTGGGAGATGCTTAGGAGGGCCGGGATGGAGAACGCCACTAAGACACCTTCCCAGAGGGTGCCAGGGCCCCCAGCCAGGATCTCAGAGCCCAAGGAACCTGCAAGCCAGGGAGGATGGGGTGTCCAGAGAGAGGGGCCTTCGTTGATACTTTGAAATAAAATGGACACAGTGTTCTAATACTAACAGCCTGTTATTAAAATCAAGTGCTATTTTGCAAAATGCATTTGCTAGGGACTCGCTAATTACAGGCAAGGCGCATTTCTCTGTGTTGGTGCAGATTAATCCTAAACAGTTTAAGCTGTCAAATTTTATACATATAATTATCACTCAGGATTCATGAAACAGCAACGAGATGCTCTGGGACTCTACCCCTGAGGCACTTTGAGGCTGGGGGCTATCGTGACAGGGAGTGGGATGGAGGAGGTGCCTGGACTTCAGCTGTGCTGAGTCAGGAATCATATGTGGGCAGCGTCACCTTGACCATCTCCTCTCATCAAGCTCTCAGATCCTAGGAGGAAACCTAATAAAGGCACAGATGTTGAGGGGTGGGGCCTCCTGGGGTAGGGGAAGCTAGAACAAAGCTCACAGGAGGGCTGCTGGCCAAGCCTCACCCCCTTCCAAACAGGGTCCCACCAGGAGACTGAACTAGCTGTGGGGCTGAGACAAAGGGTGTGTTCCAGTCACCCACAGCCTAGGTTTTTCATCTGTGAAATGGGCTGCCTGGGGAGTGTCCTAGGGATAAAAGCAACACCCTCAAGACCAGAATAAAGGGAGGAAGTCTTTATGGTGTCCTATGGTGCTGCTTAGCCAATAGAGATGCAGGAAAATCAAGCAGCCTCCAGAGCAGATGGGTCCTCACAGCATAGCCAGACGTAGGTGGTGCCGGCAGCTGCACAGCATGCTGGGAGATCCTGCTCGGGAGCGGGCGCAGAGAGCTGGTGCAAGTCACACTGAAACAGGGAAAAACTAAATGGCAACTGAAGGCCAACCACCGAGTCTGAGAGGAGGGTCACACACTGGTATGTCAGTCTGGGCCAAGAGGGCGGCCTGGAAGGCCATGTGTGCATCTGGGCAGCATCCCGGCACAGAGGAAGCAATGTAGCGAGAAGCCTGAGCGTCCAGCCACTTTTGCCAGAAAGGAAGACCAAGGGTCCCAGCCCACCACCTGATACATGGCTCGACCCACGTCTCAATGAAAGCTGGAAAAGTAATATGTGGGGAGGTAAGCAGAGAGGTGAAGGAGAGCAGCTCTTGGCTGCATGTATTCCTAAGACTACTGCTCTCCCAACCTCCCCTCCACTCTAGGTGAAGCTATAAGGACCCGCTTCAGTGCTGGTAGTTGGGGTGCAGCCGGAGCAAGCGGGCCTGCAAGGGGTCTGTGTGAAAGTGAAAGGGAACAAATGTGTAAATGCCTGTGAAAGTGACACCCATAGAGTAGGTGCTCAATAAATGCTCAGTGGTGTATTTAAACCCCTCTTCAGTCTGCCTCTGAATGCCCACTGACAACGCTGACCTCCAGTTCTGCCCCTCAGACAGCCCCTTAATGGCATCACACACTGAACTCAGCAAGAATGAATTTATCAAACGCTCAGCCCATGCACTAACCTGGCAAAGGATAATCACATTGAATCATTCAATTGGCACCCCCACCCCTTGTTTTTAGTGCTTTAAGATGCTGAAGCAACATCAGGTGCTTTATTACCAAAAGCCCTTGGAAGCCAGCATAGCAAGACTTTATAGACACCGTGAATAATAGTTCAGTCCACTGAGCACCTACTGTGTGCCAGCCCAAGACCAGGTGCTGGCACACATGCCTGTGAGAGCTATTTCTAGTGTCAGCCCTATTTGCTGGTGAGCACATGAAGCTTGCCAGGGAGGTCAAGTTAAGTAAGGCACTTGGGGCCACAGTCTGTCACATGCCTGCACCCAGCCCCTCGAGTGGGGTACAAACCCATAGCCTTGCTTGAGCTCCCAGCACTTTCTCAGACAGTGTGGAAAGGTGAGTTGCCAGCCCCAGGAGAGGGGCTGGGAAGGCCCCACGCTGCGTGTCACTTCCCACAGTTCCAGGAAAGTCACACACCGTCTTCCTCATAGTCATGAACAATAGGGGTACAGGAAACCTATGGAGTCAATATCCCCACTCACTTGTTTTCTTAACACATGGGAGAGAGAGAATTTTAAATATAAAACCAGCTCCAAACCTCAATACTCTAATGTGGCAAACACACATGCAGATTTAAAAACAAAGGAAAATCCCACTGGAGTAAGCTCAGCTCTCCCTCTGCCTCCACCAGGTGGCCCATAACAGGACAGATCAGTTAGATGCCTGCTCTGGCCCTTAACTGGGCCAGTGGTAACTATCTCATGTGTGGGCCACCTCCCTCTTTCCTGGGTCACCCCTCCAACCCCTACCACACCCCCACATACTTATAACCCTCTTCTCTCTTTGATGGTGAAGTTGATGAGACTTGGCTTCTGATGCCCCCTTTTTGTTCCTTTTCCATCCTTCTTGGTGGCCTGGCTCACCCAGTTTCTGGCTCACTCACTCTTGCCCCCACACCAACCAGCCTTTAAACTCTGTCTCTTCTTATGGAATGAAAAGCCCTTTCTTTCTGTCCTTACAGGAGTCTGGGGAGTCAGCAAGGTGGGGGAAATATTTCCTGGAGCAAGAAGTCAGAGGCTTGTGAAACAGGTGCATCCTGAGACCAGCAGCCCCTCCTTCTGCTGAACCCCCCAACTCCATGCCCTGCTCCAAGAAATGGAATCAGGACCCAGGGTTCCTAAAGCTCCAGACTCTGTTTCTGTCTGATAGTGGCATCACAGAAAAAATACTACACCTAGGGTAAAGAGAACTGGGTTCTAGTCCTGGCATTGTGCCCACCTTGCTGTGTGACCTTAGGCAAGTCACTTCCCCTCTCTGGACTTCATTTCATCATCTATAAAATATAGGGGCTGATGCAGATGGGCTTCAAGATATGCTCCAGTTCTTGGCATCTGGACTGATTCTGTGATGAGGCAATGGCCTCGTGTCCCACCTGCCCTGCCCTTGCCCTCCTCGGGGCTGTGCTGGTGATTGGGGAGGGGGAGAATTCCATAGATGACTCCCATGCCCACCCTGCCTGGAGCTGCGCTCCCCTTTGCAGTCTCAGAAATCACCCAAAGCACAGGGGTGGCCCTACAGCCAGCTGGCTCCACAAGGCAAATTACAGTCTCTCAAGGGTGCATATGACAGATGAAGACTAAATGGTTTGCTATCCATATGCAAATGAAGCCACCAATTTACATTCATTTGCACCTGATGGGTGTCTAAAATGGATGGATTTGATTTGTGCCTGATCTGTAAGTGTCTAATTTATTAATCAATAAAACGTCATGTACAGACACAAGGATCCCCAGTTCCAGCCAGCCTCCATATATATGTAAATAATGTAATCTCTCAATCTACTTGTTATGTAAATGTTAATGCGAAACTGACAGAAATACGGGTCTGTGGAACTCTATAAGCAGAGGCAACTGAGATTCACACATTCTCCCTGCCCACTCTTTGCCCCTTGGCTCTTTCGGTGCCTCCGTTTTCTGCCACACTTTCCTCTCACTTTTCCCATATGCCGGTTAACCCATCTCACCTCCTCCAGAAAGCCCACCCTCTCCTTCATCCCTCTTATACTGCCAGGCTTCCACCAAGGGGACCTGGTTGTCACCTCCTGCACAATCTTGCTTTTCTCTGGCCCTGGAACTTTGCCCACAAGACCACACATGACACGGTTTCCCCTGGATTTCTTCCCTATCCATCTCTATGTTAAAATTTACCCCCTTCAGGAGCTAGCTAAAAATCACCCACAAACATGGACACCGAGCACACAGGCACGGAACCCCGGGGTGGGGAAGGGAGGGAGCAAAGGCCCCAGTCCTCACGATGCTCCCGGGTTAACAACAGCAATGTTTCTTTCCATCAGCTGTGTGCAGGACACTGTTCTGAGCACTGCTTGGGGAGCAGCCTCTGTGAAAAGACTAATGGCCACTAATGTTGATTCTACACCAGGGCCTTGGCAGACTGAGACCCGGGCAGGTAAAGCAGTGTTCATAGCATCACACGTCTAGGAGAGTGTAGAGCCAGGTTCAGATCTGGGTCTGACAGGTACCAGGTCCATCCTTAGGCAGGATCAGTCAATACCTAACTGGGGGGAGCCAAGGTGGAACCCCAAACCCAGGGGGCCTGGCTCATTCTGGAGGCTGAGGGCTCTGGGCTCAGGCTAACACTCCTTCCTTCATCTTTCCAAGGAGTCTTCCGGGTTATCTGATCCTCACCACAGGTGCCTGTGGTTTCTCCTGAAAGCCTCCTAGATTGGTCCCCCCAACCAGTCATATCCCTACTTCATTTCTGCTGCCCCTCAAACTAACTTGTATTGATTTTCCTTATCCCCCTCTCCTTTTTCCCAGGCCTCTGGGTGAAAAATAAAAGATGCTTGAGGTCAATGCTTTGTTTGTCTTAAAAAAAAAGGTCTAAACTTGGTGAGGAAATTATTTGAGGTGTTCTGAAGTGGGGCAGGAAGATCAGAGCAGCTCCGAAGGCACTGGGAAGTGGCGGGGGGGTCAAACAACACTTCTAAGGACCCTAGGACCTTTGCATAGATAGCCCTGGGCTGAGTGGGTGTTGGAAAGTCCCAATCATGATAGGAACCGAAATTCCCACCACATCAGTGACGATGTGAGTCGGGGGCTCAGGGTCAGTCAGTCTTATGGCAGTGGAAATAAGACTGACATTTAATGCCCACCTAAATTTGTGGACCAAACTGCCCACCATGTTATCTACATTGTTTTCTGCCATGGGTCAGTATTGGCTTAAGGAAAATGTAACTCATCTTAATTAATATTTGCTTAAACCAAATGCAATAAAGAAGAGATATAAATTTGCTGCTAAGCCATCGAGTAGTGCATTTTTAACCCAAAATAAATGGCCTGAGGGTTGTCTACAAACTTAGCTTAGGTATAGTTTTCAGCCACCACTCCGTGTTCATATTACTAGGAATGCCCCATGAAAGGTGGTGTGAGTGTGAGCCGTCTGGGTTCACATACCAGCTCTGTCACTTACTAGCAGAGCTGCTTTGGGCAAGGCAGTGAACCTGTCTCTGTGGCTTAATTTCCCCAGATATGAAGTGGGTGTAATCATTGCACATCCCCTTTGCCCACGGGTAGATGTGACAATTCAATCGGATCACCTCTGTGCATGCTCAGCCCAGAAGGTTCAATAAATGATAGCTATTGTTATTGTTCAAATTGAGGAATTCTTATTGTCATATTTTTGAACTTCCTAATTTCATATTGTATTATAGATACCATAATGGAAGCACAGACTTTCATTTGCTTGTAAATCTTCCCCTTTTTCCCTGGTTAGGAGTTACCTGTGGCCCCTGCAGGTAAATGTGTCAGGGAACACGCAGGCTGTGAGCATGGGAAGACGGCAGGCTGGGGGTGGTCCATACCGAGGGGCTGAAGCAGAGACAGAGCCTCTCTCTGGGAGCCCAGCTGCCTTTCCCACCTAGACCCTGGACTCTGGGCCATCGAACATAAACGTACCAGCCTGCCCAGTGTGGGGTGGGGGTGCTCACCTTTCTCTGCCTTCCTTTGCAGCTTAAACCAATGGTCCCCAACCTTTTTGGCACCAGTAACCGGTTTTGCGGAAGACAATTTTTCCACAGACTGGGGTGGGAGAGTGGTTCTGGGATGATTCAATCACATTCCATTCAAGCTCACCTCCTGCTGGGCAGCCCGGCTCCTAACAGGCCTGGACTGGTACTGGTCGGAGGTTCAAAGGTTGGGGACCCCTGGCCAAGACAGACAGGTAAAGTATAACAGGAATGAATAAAAAGTTCATTTATTTGGGTTTTAACAGTCAGTTACACAGGCATAAGATAGTGGAGCCCAGGCTCGGAGCAGTTTCAGAAATGAAAAAGGGCCCACGTTAAGGGGAAGAGAGGTTTGGAACAGGGGAAGCTAATTAGGAGAGAAAAGCCCTGGAGGCAGGTAGCAGGGGTGGAGGAAACCATGGTGGAGGCGGTGATGGTGGCAGTCAGGATGAGAGAGCTTGGCCGCTGGGCAACCTGGAGCCCTACTGACCACACCCTCTCCTCCGGGGTGTTATTCTCTCCCTGTGACCACCCTGTCCCCGCTGCCTCTGAGAATCACCCCTCTGCTTGCCCCTGAACCCTGGTGTTCCCCAGGACCCCACCCTCTGCTGCTGCTCTCCTCGTTGCCTGTCCCTCTGGGTGACATGCCCCTGCTTTGCATGCTGGCCTGGCCTGAGCTCCCACCACGCGCACTTGTCCTGCCGGACTCCCGACCCTGAGCTCAATCTCTGCAAACCGATTCTCTACTGTGTCCTCCCCCGCTGTTCCATTTGTGCTCCTGGCCTTCGTTACTCCTGACCTGGTTGCTTCACACCATAGTCCTTTTTTGAGGGCGGAGGGAATATTTTTTAAAGAAGTTGTTTGTTGGAATATAAAAAGTTCACATACTATAAGCTCAACAAATTTGCACGTAATGAACACACATGGAACAGTAACTCAGATATAGAAACGGGATAACCAGGCTCTCTAGAAGCCCCTCAGCCCCCCTCCAGCCCCGCCCCCACACGGGTAACTACCATTTGGACTTCCATCGCCACAGATACGTCATCTGCTTGTGTAATTTATGTAAGTGGAACCCTGCCCTCTATATTCCTTTATGTCTGGCTTTTGTCATACACTCAGGAGATCGCGTTCGTGAGGTCCTCACGCGGAGCGCGCTGGAACTTCAGACCGTTTGCACTTTACTGCGCGGTGTCCCTTGAGGCCGCTCCCCTCTGCCCCGCTGGTCAGCACTTGCGCAGCGTGCAGGCGGGGCTGTCGTGAATGTCGGATGCAGCCAGGAACACCCGGGAACACATCTTTAGGGGACATATGTGCACATTGGCGCTGCATGAACACGAGGAGGGAGTTGCTAGTCACAGAAGACACACACAGACAGCCGTAGTCACTGCTGCCCAACAGTTTTCTGAGTGTCTGTCCCAACATAGCCTCCCTCCAGTGAGTAGAATTCCAGTTGCCCTTGAAGCTGTTTTTGACTCTTTCTCCCACCCCCTCCTCTCCAAGGAGCATTTAAGGCTGTCTTATCTTTGTGCCAGGTTTTTTGTTTATGAGACTGCTTCCCATGGGCTCTGGGTCCTGCTCATTCTACTTATATAATACGTTTTTAATCCCTACTTTCCTCTCCAGCCCCACTGCCATTGCCTTAACTCTTATCTCCTGCCTGTGCTAACCCCCATTCAAGTCCCTCCTGATGTGCTTGTACTGGCCATTCTCCCCCACCCCAGCCTCCATGCCTCAACAGGGTGCTCTAACACACACACCTACGGCACTACTTTCTGCTCAAGAACCCTACAGTCTCTAGCGCCTAAAGCAAAGCCGCTGCGCTAGAATCTATGAACACCTTGCCAGCAGGTGTCTCTGCACAGCATGTGCACAGTTCCAGGCACATATTTGTGCTCCATACACATGCAACGATCCAGTTTGAATTCTGGCCTCACCTTCCTTTCTGATCCCATCCCTGAGGTGCCCCTAGTGAACCCACACCAGTCACAGCTGCACATGGCACACCTAGCAGGTACAAGTCACCTGATTACTGTTGTAGGCCCATGATGTGCCCGGCATTTGGGAGTATCATCCCCTTCGGCTGAAATTCTTTCCCTCTGTGGGAACAGTTTGAAGCAGGCAAAGGCTGGTCTTACCTGGGGTCATCAGATTCCAGAGATGGCTGGGATGGACCTCTCATCCATGGCAGTTGACCATGAGCATGCAAGACTAAGGCCACCTTGTATTCACTCTCAAGGTGCTGAGAGGTATGGACAGGCCACCACCAGGGCAAGATGCATTCATCCTAATGTGACTGGTTTATAGTTTGTGCCCAGCTGCTGCAGGACAGAAGCCTATATACACCTCTCAAATGTCCAAGTGGCCATAGGTGCATAAAGCTCCCCACCTTCCACCAAAGGGCTGGTTTGGGCTTTTTAAAGGGCCAGAGAGGGTCCTCACTCTGCTCAGATGGTCTCCGAAGCCCTTGTGTACCTGAGGGCCAGAAAAGCTGGACCTATTATGGGCGAACACTGCTGAGCCTGCAGCTCCGTGCAGCCATGCAGCTCATATTCTCACATTATAATGGACCTGGTGGTCACAGTCACCCTATGACAACCATGCAACCATGTCCCCAATGTGCTCTGTTCCCATTCATTCCATAGTTTATATTTTACAAGACAGTGTCCATGCTTTATGTCTTATGCAATAGCCGTATGAGATATGTACGGTTATTCTCCTTCACAGAAGAAACGGCACAGAGAGGTTAAGTCACCTGCCAGTTAGAGCTTAAATCCAATCATGTGATGCAAAACCCATCCCACCAGCGCTGCCCTCTTCCTGTGCATGCTGCCTGGGGAAACCCAGGGCCTCCAACAGGATGCCTCATCAGCTATTCCCTACAAAGCAGTTCTGGATTTCCCAGTCAGAATTAATTAATCCTCCTTGCACTTTATCTGAACTTTTATTATAGTAATTATAGCAGCCTGACTTTTATTATAATTGTTATTTACATGTCTGCCTCTCCAACTGGGCTGGGAACTCATTAAGGGCGCACCCTGTCAAATCTGTATCTTGAGCCCCTGCAGGCAGGTGGGTGCAGAGTACCACACAAGGAGGGTTACACAGGCAGACAGTGAAGACCTCCAGCCTGGGGGCTTAATCAAGTCCTCGGCTTCATTCAGCTGGACTGCAAGTCAAGTACCAAGAGGTGACAGGCTGCCTATAGTTGTAAAAAATGAGACAGAACAATCAAAGGTCTTTAGCTGCAGTCTTAAACTCCTACAAGATGTGGATGTTTCTCGGGGCTTCTTGGGATGTTAGTGACCTTTACTTGGTTCTCCCGGCAGGTCTCTGTTTTGTTGTGCTCGCTCTCTCCCTCTCCCTCTCTCTCTCTCTCTCTCTCTCCCTCTCTCTCTCTCTCTCCCTCTCTCCCTCTCTCTCTCTCTCTCTCTCTCTCTCTCTCTCTCTCTCTCTCCCCCTTCTCTCTCTCCACCCTCTGTCTCCTTTTCTCCATCTCCTTGTCCTTAACTAGACAAATTACAGAATCAAAATACATTTTCTATTACTCATTGTACCAGCTGATTTTTTTATCTGTTCCCTGCTTTAAAAAGTATGAGTGAGATGTTTTCTATTTTATTCCTCTCTTGTTCAGAACACACACACACACACACACACACACACACACACACGATCAGATTTCCTTTTCCTTAAGGAATGCTCAGTAATCTTTTCTGTCAATTACTGATTGTTGCTAGAAAAAAACAAAGCTCTACTCCCACACCTCACCTGCACCAAAGCAAGGTGCAGCTTCCCAGACATGTCAGGTCTGCCAGCCTGCACCGAATGTCCCAGGAGGAGAAGGCAGAAAATGAATAATAAAAAGAACAAACAAAAACAAAACAAACAGGAGACATAGCCCCTAATGTAGGGACCTGGTACCCTGATAAAGGAGACTTGGCAAAAAAAGCACTGTTCCTGCAGAAAAATCAGGTGGCTGTATCATAAGAAGCACATTGTGGAGAAAAGGGTGGATTGGAAGCCAAGGCCTGAACTGAGGAAGGAGAGAAGGAGAGAGAAGGCAAAGTATATGCAGGAGCATCAAGGTATAATTCTACCAGTATCACTGTGCTAGTATGATGAATAGCCAAATTCACTGAGCACTTAGAATTCTCCAGCCCCTCTTTAAATTCTTTACATGAACTACTTACTTAATTTTCATATTATAAGTGCTCTTCAATTAATATCCCCATTTTCCAGATGAGAAAACTGAGGCACAGAGGGATGAAGTAGCTCACCCATGGTAACACAGCTGGTAAATGGAGGATCAGACCATCTGAACTGCCGAGCCTGTGATGTGAACCACTTTCTAACCCCACAAGGGGGCTCGGAGCCCTGAAGCCCCGTGTTACCTCTGTCTCCTTATCCCTTCAGACCCTGGTAAGTCACTGTGAGAATGGGCAGGCTCTGAAGCCAACTGGGTAGCATCCCTATGCCTCAGTTTCCCCTCCTGGAAAGTGGACTTCATGATAATAGATACTTTTTTGTTAACTTTGAACTTGTATTAAATGTAAGCTGTGTATTTATGAAGGCTTCAGCTCCCTTGGTTGAGAAATTGTGACCATGTCACTTAGGCAGCAAGAAGCAAAGTGGAGGCCTGAGGGAAAAGAAAACTTGGTAAACATTTGGCTGCCTGAAGGTAGCGAAATTTCTCAAGCTTCAAAATGTTCATGATCTCTAAATCAGCACTAGATAAGAATAAATTGTCTATATATTACCTAAACAATTTTGACTGTATTTCAAAGTCAAATATGATTTTAATAAAATTATCCACTACTCCTTTCCCTCCAATTAATATAGGTAATACCCATTAAAAATAGCATTTGGTTTAATTATGTAATAAATGCATGTAAATGTAACCAAATATGCGCAGTCCTATCCATATGTATCTAAATATATAATTTATTCATTCAAAAGATTAATCAGACATACCAATGTTTTCACAAGTAGAGAGGAGATAAAAACCTGTGTTATAACTATAGCAATTTGTTAGGTTAAAAAAATTGCACTTTCTAATCCTTTCTTAAAATAATTAAAAACATGAGGCTTGTAATTAATTGTGATTATTTACATCTAAGTATTCATTTTAAGTTTTCATAAAGATGTTATGAGAATTTACTAAGAAAGTGCATGTAAAAAGCTCAGGACAGTGCCTGGCACAGAACACAAGCCACACAAGCATTGAGAATCGCCATTACTAAGGTCAAGACTCATTCTTCACCTCTGCTCCCTGGTCACTCTCCTTTGGCCTCTGGACACAGGCTATGGGTCCCTTTTCCACGTCTGAAGAAGATGAGGAAGAGGCAATGAGCTCTCAGACAAGACCAAGACAGCTGTCACTTACAGAGGACTTGCCCAGTGCCAGGTGCCCTGCACGCATCTTTTAGAACCCCTGGGATGGAGAGAAGTACCCTGTCCTACCTCACAGATGAGGTGTGAATCGCTCAGGGCAATAGAGCAACTCACCCAAGACGCACACAGAGAGTGGCAGGGCTGGGGCCCGGCCGGGCCGAGGCGAAGGTCTGCCTGACTCCACAGCCTAGGTGGCTAATCACGGTCTCGTGCACCTCCCTTGGGCAGCCTGGGCCAGGCCTGGGGTCTGTCTTCAAGTCACCCCAGAAAGCACGGTGGGATGAGGGAAGAGGCCTTGGTGCCACGGCCTTGCTGTGTGTTCACAAACAAACCCCTTGATGTCTCTGAGTCTCAGCCACCTGCCTGCCCATCAAATGAGATGATGGAAAGGAGTGCCCTTTGGGAGGCATTCTGAGCATTTACAACTAGGCTGCATGATTAGTATCATTATCATTATCATGACTATCGTGGTTGTTCACCCAGAGGAAGTAGTCTGACAGCTGTGTCCTGAATGCTGGCTGGGGGAGAGTGTAGGGAAGCCTGAAAGCCAGGCTGTGTGACCTGGACCCAAAGTCCCAAAGAGGAGGAAGGAGCAGGGCCTGGACTCTCCCTGCCATTGCCCTGGTGTCCTAGGGGGTGGACAGGAACTGCCTGGAATCAGAAGACATTCCCTCTGTGGCGCATCACACATGGGCTTTGACGTGACTCTATTAACCTCCCAGACCTGTCCCCGCTGCTCTCCCATCCCGTCACCCCCTTGGCAGGTGGCAAGAGTGTGAGCCAGGCACCTCCTCCTGTGCCCCTGCAAATGCACTCTGAAAATCATCACTAAGTGCTGAGCCCTGCAGCCAGCATCAGGGCAGTGTGGGCAGGGAGGAAGGGGGGCAGGAAGGGCACAGATCAGACACTTTGCTGATTTTGCATCAAGACTCTTACTCTTCCCAGCTCATCACTATACTCGCTGTTTTCAGTGACTGTAGAGATCCCACATCTGTCCAAGCTTTGACTGACGTGCACAATGCAGAGGAAAAATAATTCGATTAAGGAAAGAGGATGAGAGCAACAGAGAGTGGGAGGGTGACCTGGTTTTGCAGCTGGCTCAGCGATGCAGAAGCAGATGGGTCTGGCCCAAATGGAGATGTGAGGAAGAAACGGTGCAAGCCCAGGATAGAAGAGTCAGGTGAGAAGATGGAAAGAAAGGAGTTTGAGCTCAGGTGCCAGCTGCGTGTGACCAGTCATGGGAGGCATCTGTTCAAGCAGAGGCTCCACAGGCAAGAGACCTGGGAAGGTTCACTGAGCTTCTGCTGGAGGGGGCTGGTCCTTGGCAAGCTCCCAGTCTGAGGGAGACATGACCCTGCCCTCAGGGAGCCCCAGTCTTAGGGGGTAGAAATAGCTGCTACTTTCAGGGAGCTTCTAGTCTGAGAGAGGCATCACTGCCTTCCACAGAGAGATAGCCAGGGGTTGTATTCTGTGCATGTTAACTATTCCCCAAGGTCAGAAAGTGACCTTCTGTGTGCTCAGAACTAACACAATGATGACTTGGCTGCATTGTGTTAGGAAAATGAAAAGAACCCAAGTGTTGAGACTGAAGGGCCTGGGTCCACAACAGAGACCAAAGGAGGACCAGGGAAGATGGAGAGGAGCCTGTCCCACAGAGCGGCAGCAGAGCTGGCTCCATCTGGGCTGCAGAGGCTCCTCACCCTGGATGTGTAAGGTCCACGAGGGCAGGAAACCTGGAGAAGCCCTGCCAGGTGAGGGCAGCTAAGAAGCCAGGGTCTCCGACCAGATGGACCCTGGAGGCTTTGAACCTCATCTCCTGTCCCCAGGCAAAGAGAACTCCCTAGGTAATAATCACATAAGCAATGACCAGCTTGTATAAAGACACTGTTTGTTGCATAATTGCCATGTGCCAGGTATGGTTTTCATGGCTTAACATGTACAAACTTTCCTAAACCTCACAACAACAGCAGGAGGTAGATATTACTATTACGTATTCCTGTTTCCCAGGTGACGAAATTGAGGCATGGAGAGATTACGTAATCACCAAAGGCTGTGAAACTCATCCTGGCAGAACTGAATTCCGGACCTAGGGAATCGAAGAATGATTGTGTGCTTAATTGCTTCCAGAGACTGAGAGCTCACTACCTTGCAGACTGCTGGTGCTAGAGCACCTTTTAGCATAATCTGAAGTGCAGAGCAGAGGCACATCAACCTGGATGTGTAAGACCCATGAAGGCAGGAACTTGAACACAGTCCTCAGGAATAATTTGTGGATCAGATATCCTTCCAGTAGAAAAATCCCCTGGGTGCACATCCCCTCACTCCTAGGGCCACAACAATGTTCTAGGCATGCCCCCACCATGTCACACTCAATGTGTCCAGAAAATGCCCCAAGAATGAACACCGAAACAAGGAATTTCCCACGGGGCAATTGTCATGGAACTGAGGGGCTGCCATCAGAGCTAAAATCAAGGCCCATCTCCAGGAGGCATCCCTGACCACACCAGCCCCTATTGGGCTCCATCATCTTCACTGCTCTCCTAGTCCTGAGCCATACCTGATGGGGCTGGTTCTTGTCTGTGGTCTGTGGGGTCAACTCACCTCCCCACTGATCACCAGCTCCTCCCCTGTGAGGCAGAGAACTGCATAACGCTGTTCTCCAGCACCCACAGCTTTGGAAGAGAATGCCAAGAGAGTCCCAACCCCTTCACCCATCCAGCGGCAAACCAGGGAGCCTAAGAACCCCCCAGAGATAGGCAGGAGCATGCAGGCCCATGGAGCCCCCGCTGTGCACCATCATCTTCCCTGTGGCTCCAGCTTCACCTTGCTCAGGCTGCAGGGAACTCCCGGGACCCCCACCCCCTGGCTCTCTGTACTCTGCTCCAAGGGGTGCTGAGAGGAGGGGCTGCCTCTTTCAGTTCTTTCTTTGCTATTATGAGAAAGGGTAACAGCAGAAACAATTAATTGAACCCTGAGCATTCAGTGCTCTGGGGAAAGGGCAGGAAGTGAGAGGCTACTATCAAGAGAGGGACGGGAAGGGGGTGGGTCTGGTGGGGTGATGGGCAGCCCCAGGTCCAAGAGGCTTGCCGTCAGCCCAGGACGCCACTGCACACAGCTGCTACATGGCCCCAGCCACCCACAGCCTTCCCACTGACAGCTCAGTCCCCAGGAGGAAGTGGCCCCCGCCCCAGCTCAGGATTGCTGCACTCCAGTGTGAATTATCATAAAAATAATGGGTCCAATTAGGTGGAGTGATTCACTGGTTTAAGAGAAACCTTCACATCCACAGCCCTCTTTCCCTCCCTTCCAGCATCAGGCAGATCAGCCAGTCTGTTCACCTCACTGCTCGGCATCTCTGATCATAACACCCGTCACCACAAACCCCATTTCCCTCCCCCTCCAAATTATAGCTCTCTCTGGAGCCTCCCAAGACACATCCTGCCGCACCCCCAACCACACCTGTCTCTGCATCACCTCGGGACACCCCCACCCTCCCACCGCCACCCCACCCTCACCCAGTCTCAGAGACACCTGTTCTGTGTCAGGCCCAGCACTGGGGCTGTAGGAGGGAAGCAAGGCTGTCAGGCAAGCATAGTGTCAGTTCGTCTTGCTTTGTGCATCATAAATGCTCACATTAATTTTTTAAAGGGATATTGCATTAAAAGATGATTTATCTCAATTACCTATGCGTCCCCTTAAATTTTGCACCCAAAGCAAATACCTCACCCTGTCCCCACCCTATGCATGCCCGCTGTGGTTGAATCTGGGGCTCTCTCCAGGCTCTTCTATCTCTAATGACACAGAGCAGCTGACAGCCTGACACTCACTCTACTTTCTACCCACTCCAGCCCCAAACCTGTCCAGTGAGGTATTCCCCACTCCCCACTGCCTGTCTCCCCCTCCAGGGCCAGACCTCAGAGGGCAGACACTGAAGAACTGCTGTTAGCCACAGATAGCTCAAGCCTTCCGAAACAGAGCTCTGAAGTTGCCTTCCCTTTTCAGGGGCCACTGACCCTCGTCCTGTCAATGCTGCCCCAGAGGTAACATTTCCCCGACTTCAATCATCTTGATGTTCCTCTCCTGACAGTCACTGACAAGGGTTCAGCATAAGCCAATACTAACTGTGTGGAAACCTGAGAATTAAAGACAGGGAGTTCTCACCATGGAGAAAACAGCCACTCTCAGCAGCCTTGAGGAGTGTCCAGCTTCAATTCATTCACTTATTCAGTAAATACCTCTCAAGCACCCACTATGGGCGAGGTGCATTCTAAGAGCTGCGGCTACAAAACAGGGAACAACACAGAACCCCTGCCCTCAGGAGCTTCCATTCAGGGTTCCCTGAGAGAGGGACTATCCCTCAGGCCCAGATGCCCACCCTCAGACTGCATCCACTTTCATCATCACAGGACCCATGTGTTGTGCCTCAGTTTCCTTCTCAGGTGTGTTTGGAAAATACCACCTCACACCTGATAGCGATACTATAAATAAATGTTCAGAACAGTCCCTGACACAGTGTCAAGTGAGTGTTGACAATTATGAGCTGCTGGGGGACCTTGTGTGAACCCATCCCTCCTCCAGTTTCAGGTGCTCTATCTTCAAAATGAGCAGGTTGAACCTAAGCTCCCTTCTGAATACTAAGTTTTTGTAAAGATTTAGCCTCTTCCTGTTGGGCCCCTGTACCAGACCAGCAGGCTCCGCCTACTCCCTCTGGTCAGCACAGAGACCTAAACATATCCCTCCTCCAGATGCCTCGGCCAGGGAGGAGGAGACAGCAGAGAGCTTTAGGATTGTGTCATTTTATCTGTGGCTCTGCTGTGACTGGCAGCGTGGGAAAGGAGGATGTTGCCCAGAGGGGCTGCCAGCTGCCTCTGCCTTGGTAATGCTGAGAGCAGAAAACACAATGGTATTTTCATCAAGAAAGGGAAACTCAAGAGTGTGGCTGCGTCTGCCGCAGAGCATTATGTTTCCCTCGTGGCTTGGAGGGCAGCTCACCAGGTGTGGGAGAGAGCGTGCTGTCCTGGGGACACACATACACTTGTACCCCCAGAGGCCCAGGAGCATATCAGGGGTTTGCAGAGCCCAGGGAGGCAAACCTCTCCAGATGGAAGATAGCAGTCAACAAATTCAATTCCTTCCCCAGCTCTCTCTGGGGCCAGAAGGCACAGACCTGTCCAAGGCTGCAGGAGGCCACTGGGGTTAGAAGGAAATGAGATTCCTTCCAGGAAGGGAGGACAGTGCTTGTGAGCTCTAGGCCTGTGCCACACGTGTCCAGGATGCCTGCTTCCTCCCTCATTTTGCAGCAGCATGGGCGTGTGTACCCAGAGCCAGCACAGACACCGGGTGAGCCCTAACTCTGCCACCAGCATCCCATGTCACTGGAACAACCATCAGATCCTGGCCCCTTCCCTGGCCAGCCAGCAGCAGGCTCCAGGCTCCCTGCAATGAGTGGCCACTTCAGCCTGGGAAGGTTCTGCCCAGCCTGCACTCTCTTGAGTAATGCCGGTGCACAGACTGGAACTGCAAACATCCTCCCCCGACAACCTGTGCCAGGTGACGCCGCCCTGACCACCAGTATGCATGTGTCTGACACACCTGACCATTCATTCACTCACCTCATGAACTACGTGGAACTATCTGTGCCAGGCCCTGACCCCTTCTCCAAGGGGCAAGCACACAGCTGAGGCAGGCAGAACATGTGCTCTGGAGGATGGCTGGGAGCTCTCTCAGGTCTTTGTTCATCACAGGTTCTAGTTCTACTAAGATGTCAAAAAGTGATAGGGCCCTGGGGAAGGGGTATTCCTGAGATCCAGGATGGAACATGGTGGGGGTGGGGGCAATGATAGAGGCAGATACCACTGGGGTGCTGATGGCATGGGGGAACGCCCCAAGAGCCATCTCTGTCCACCCAGAGAGTAAGGTGACAGAAAGAAAGCACAAGGTGTGGGGCACACTCCACGTAGACATCGAGCTCACTGGCAAGGTCCCCCACACGCCTACCACAGGCATGGGTGACAGGTCTCAGCTGCAATGAGTAGCGATGATAGCCTTGCAGAGGATGCTGGGAAACAGCTCTACTGAAACATGGGCCTTGGCCAGGGCAGCCACAACCTCCCTCTCCCAGAGACACATGCTCAACAGTTGGATTCTGGCTACAGAGATTTTCATTAGGCTACTCATCAGACACTGTCCCCATCAGACATGGCAGCAACATGCAGGGTGACAGGCACCCAGAGGCCTACAACTACAGGTGGAACCCAGAGAGGCACATGAATACCTACAGAGATGCAAATGTGCAGCTAAGGATTCCCATACACACACACATACACACACACACAAATGCACATACAAGGCAATGCCACATGTGGGAACACACCATACCCACTATGCCTCTCCACCCTCCTAGCCACCTGCAGAGACTCTGCCATGTACAGATTTGCACTCATGTGGACATGAGTCCAGAGACATGGTCATTCAAACACATGCACGCACTTGCACGCACATGCGTGCACATGCACACATGTGGCACATGTACATGCACGCAGGTGTGCACATGCACACGCATTCCATTTCCAGGCAGGCTGCTGCTCTGGCCTGGATGCTTGCTGCAGATGCACCCTTGTCAATTCTAACATGAGAGAGAGGACCATCCCAGGAGGAAGTCCTATACTTTGCAATGAGCTTCCTAGGGTCTAGGAGATTGCCTTTCTGGGAGATGCCAGCTGTGAATTTTCCAATTAGGAAACCTAGGCCCAGAGAGGTGCAGTAGCAACAGGGGTCATTTGGATGCAGCCCAGGTAGTGCTGGCTAGGAGGAGGAATGAAGTGGGGACGGTGGGAGGCAGGCACTGCAGGGCAACAACAGCTATGGAGAGGCTTCCAGAGTGTTCTAGCAGCACTTACAGAGCACTGAGCCACTAGACACTGGACCCTGGCCTCACCCTGCTAGCAGCCTGGGTACAGCAGTGGTTTTCTCACTGTCCAACCAAGAGAACGTCCACTACCCAGGCTACCAAAAGGGACCCTGTACAACTTGGCCTCTGAGATGGGCTGGAGAAAGTAAGATGCTAAAAAGCCCTTTTCATCTAGTTCTGTATCCAGGCCTGTGCCAACTCTGGCCACACCTCGCTTCTTTGCACAGGTGAAGCCAGCCCGGATACCTTGGCCTCTTAGCTCCATCCAGAATGTGAGATCCTCAGAGGGTTGGGCTCCCCGAGCTGTCTTCTCTGCCTGGGAGGAGTTGCCTAGGTCTCTGTGGATGGATACAGCCAGAGCTGTTACCCCCCGAAGCCATATATCCACAGTTTTCCCTAAGAGCATCTAACACTAAGGCTCTATAGACATAGGGCTGCAAAGTGGACAGTTGCTGGCTCCCAGTTTCCCATCCTGCCATTTAAATGATTCATCAGCAAAATGGGCAGCAAACAATTACCAAAGTAAATGACTGGGTCTCCTGACCTCTAGACCCCCTACCAGCTCCAAAAGCTGGGACTTTTTCAATTAATCATGAATGGCAGACCTTCAGACATTATTAGGCACACTGATCTGACCACGCATCTGTCCCCCTCCCCATGAGCGTACATCTCCCTGGCTTACTGGGTCCCTGCCCATCAACACAGAATCCAGGATAATTGTCCCTTTCGTTCTAGTTTCTCTGTTTACACCAATCCCATAAATCCTTTCTGGGTGAAGCCATGGGCACCTGCATATGATACATACACATGTAGGTGTATAATCCTCTCTCATTGCTGAGAGAGACGATTAGCTAGGTGTTTGGCAGCTGTGTTGTATTCTTGGCTTCCATTCAGCTTCTGGTCCATGCACACCAGGTGTTTGCACATCTGTATCCTTCCCACTCCTTTTTCTGACTCCCACTCTCGATGCTCAGGTGTCCTCTCTCTCCTCTTCATTCCACTCATCTAGGGACATGAGCTGTGGGAAAACTAGCCTGTGATTTTTCACCGTGTTTATAAATCTCTTAAGCTCTACCCGATGCTTTTTTCCAGCTCGAAGCCTAGTCAGAATGTTGCTGTTTTCACAGAGAAAAATCAAAGGAAACGGATTATAATTATGGGTCAGGTCCTAAGCGAAAGCAGCTGCAGGCATTGGGGGCTTCCCCTGCTTGGGCATCTATTGTATTAATGAAGAGCCATATTCTGGAGATGTGCCAAAAAGGGACTCGTCCTGGAGTTTGGCCTTTTCCTGTTCTCCTCATTTCTTGTCCTCATGAAATGCCAAGCTTCCGTTGAGTGTCGCCTGTCCTTTTCTTTAGTGTAGCAAAGGTTCTAAATGCTCAGCCCGTAAGCCACAGAGGGAAGTGGGCCTGGCATGACCACCTTGTTCTAGTCACATCCTGGGGAAGTACCCTACTGGCCCCCAGCTTCCATCCAGGGACTGGCATGGACATCCGCCACCCAACACCACCATGAGATGCCAGGCCATCTGAGGACTCTCATAGGAGGGCAAGCCTGGAAGTGCCTATCCAATCAGGCCATCTGGGAGAAAGAAAAGAGAGAGCCTCCTTCTCTGCAAGCACAGTCATCCGCCTGACCGAAGAGGTCTGCAGAGTGCCTCATCTGTCCCCTGATAATGCCAGACCTGAAAGTCCTACCTGAGGCTGACTTGTTTAGGCCTTTTTTTCTTTTTTGGCACAAAGTTTAAGCATCAACTCAAAGCTGCAATAAAGCCCCAGGCATAGCATTCCTGTGGCTGAGCATTTCTGTGTGGTTTTGAGTAAACAGCCATATATAATCTTGGGTTTCCCTGCAGGGCCACACACCCCTGCCCCCATGGGCCTGTAAGTCTGGACCTCCCCCTCCCAAGCCCCAGCTTCATAGCATCTCAGCGTTGCGAAGTCATTTGCTCCAATGTCCTCCTGTGATACATGAGAAGGAAACTGTCACCAGCTCACACCAGAGTTTGAGCAACAACAACCTACCTGCCCACTTGCCTCCTCTTCAAAAAACAAGTCATTTTAAAGGGACAGCCCAGCTCCCAATTCTAGCACAAACAAGGATAATCTGCATTTCCATGATGCAGAAAAAGTGGTTCTGGCCAGAGAGTGTGGGTCCTAGCTCAGCGCTGGCTGCATGGGTGACCACATGCAAGTTACTCTTCTTCTTTGAACCCCAGAACTGCAAAGGGGGACAGGATCCTTTGCAGCTGTGGTGAGTTAGGATATGTTAACTGAACAAGTATTGCAGTAGGGGCAGCATAGGGTAGTGGTTAAAAGCACAGCGCCCTGAATTCAAATGCTGCTCTCCCATTTACTAGCAGGGTAAGCCACTCCTTATATCTGACCCAGAATGCTTGCACTATAAATTGGGGGAGTAAGAGTGCCAACCTCATGGAATTGCTGTGGGATCAAATGAACTAATTCATGTTAAGTGGTCAGCACAGAGCCTAGCACCTAATATATGCGTAATAATTAGTATTATTATTTTCTCCTTTTGGAAGTTGACCAGGTATCAAGGACCCTCTTCCTCTCATTTTGAACAGCTGTGCAGTGATGGAGGCCCTAGGGTTTGGGAGCACAGATGAAGGTGGGGTCAGGGGGCAAGGCTGGGCACTGGGATGCTATGGCCCTGAAAGACCACTCACCCCTTCATCATGCAGAGCCGGGCAGCTGCAGGCTCACTGGGCTGCAACACCAATGTGTCCTTGGCAAATAAGGAAGAGAACACCAGCTACCTTCATTGAAGACAAATTGATTGAATTAATTTGTGTTACCCTGTCTCCCACATTTCTGTGCTGAGGCAACCCCCAAAGCATGTTAAGTGGGTTACTGTCTGCATTGGCGTGGAGGCAGAGACAGGAAGGGCATGGAAAGAAAAGGACACCCAGGAGTGGCCTGAGGAGGTGGGGGGAGGGGTGGTCAGGAAGGTGGTGGAGAGAGGCAAGGAGGGAGAGGATAATGAGAAGGGGAAGAGAGGGAGGGGAGGGGAGAAAAGGTAAGAGGTAAACAGGAAAAGGGAAAGGAATGCACAGGGAGGAGCAGAAAGCAAACAGGGTGGAGGCAGGGCCAGAACTTGAGCATCTAGAGTTGAAATGGTAACTCTGGCACAATTCCAAAAGGCTGCAAACATCCCCTGGCCTACAAGTGAAGAGGTGTTTTAAAATGTGAACTCCATGAGGATGGGGACTATTTTTTATTATTTCTTTCTTCTTTTTTTTTTTCATTCCGTGTTCTATCTGTAGTCCAAGAATTGTGCCTGTCCAGGAAAGCATTCAGTAACTCCTCAATGAATGACAGTCGTTCAATGTAGACAGGCAACTCATCGGTTGAAGCCCAGCGGCTTCTGTGGGTTCTGTCTGCACTTAGGACCTTGTGGGGTAGGGGTTCCAGAGAGCCCCAGCCCCTGTGGCTGTTTTTGAGGATCGCAGGTTGTCTGGGGAGAGAGGGCTGAGACAGGAGAGGTCAGCATGACAGCCTGGTCAGTGGGTGACTGTGGTCATGCTGGCAGGTCAGGACAGCACAGAGACAGGGCCTTCACTGGCACCTGAGGATGCAGCTCTCATGTGTCTACTTGACCTTAAAGGTGTGGCATGTTCCAAAGGGTCTGTGCCAAACCTTGTGCATTATAACCCATCCTTCCTTGGGGAGAAGTGATTAACTCCAACAACCCAGTACTGACCCTGAGCTTGTCTGCAGCCTTGGTAACCCCCAACAGCTAGACCCTGATTCATTACGGACAGCGATGAGTAATCACGCCCAAGACCATAAACCACTCCTAGCCAACATTGGTGGGGAGCCCAGGGGAGCCCCTGATGATGTGCCCTCCTTGGCCCCTGGTTTTGGAATCAAAGTCAAATCCCAGCTCAGCAGCTTCCAAGCCATACGACTCAAGCCACTTAGTGAGTAGAACAGACATTTATTAGCATTTTCTCTGTTCCAAGCACTGTTCCAAGTTTTGTTTTGTTTTCTTTTCATATGCATTCACTATCCTGTGTGGTGCTTACAACTGTTATCCCATTTTTCAGATGAGGAAACTGAGGTAAATAAGGGAAACATAACAGGCATAGAGAGTCAAAGAGTAAGTGGTAGAATCAGGATTTGAATTCAAGCAACTGGCCCCCACAGCTCTGGCTCTTAACTTTTACAACACCTATTTAACCTCTTTAAGCCTCATTTTCCTCATTTGTCAAGTAAAGTTTATAACACTATCTTCTTCCTAGAGTTTCTGAGAGTATTTGAAATCACATATATAAAGTAGGTAAAGTAGGTATCCAATAGCCTGCAGCTGTTACATTTCACTGGCTTAAAGAGTGCATCTCTGTTGTAAAAAATAGCAATAAAGCAAATCTTGATTAATGTCAGTAAATGCCCCCAAACTGTGGTGACTCTCCTGCCCTATAATCTCTCTTCTTCCTAACACACTGTCTAGTACTACGTCTTACTGCCCCTGTGTTGGACACCCTTGTTTCCCCTCCAGATCCACTGTCCAGCCTTCTCCATCCTGATCACTGCCCAGGAGGCTGATCCATGTGTCCCACATCAATGGCCACCATGCTTTCTGCCTTTTGGGACAGGCCAATAGGGAAGACCAGCTGGAGATGGGAGGGGGGCAGTGACAACATTTATCCCCACCCCCAGCTCTCTCTCTGCAAGTCTGGCTATATGACCTTGAAGTAAATGTGACAGCTCCTCTTGGGTAGCCTTGTGATACTGCTCATATTCTCAGGTTTCAGGAAGAACCCCTCCCAGTGTTAGGAGTCCCATGATATTGCATGAGCCCTGTGGCTTCCCAATGCCATACCTGCACCTTTGCAAAGAGTTCCTTTTCAAATAACCCATTTGAGTGTGCCATCTGTTTCCTGATGGGACTCTGACCTTCATTTGGATGAAGCCAGAAAGCATTGAAGTCTGACAGACTTTGGGTCAAATCTTGTTCTAATACTTCCAGTTATATGACCTAGGTAAGAGCTTCAGTTTTCTCAACTATTTTTACACAGGAGTAAAATTAAGGCTAAAAATAGTACCAATCTTATAGGTTACTTGACCCAATGCACATAGCAGGACAATAAATGATATCCATCAGCATTATTAGAGTTATGTTTTGTTTATATCAGGGGCATATATGGCTCTCTTCCCAAAAGCCTTTGATTTGGGTTTGGGGAGCTACATTGTTCTGGAAAATTGACCCCAAGCCCCCAATCCACAGCTTCAATCAATGCATTTATTTCCAGAGGTCACAGTGACTGGTTACCAGAGGAATATACAACCTAAGCAGGTCCAACCTGAGGACTCCTCCCAAGACTGTTGGGAAAACGTGTTCACTCTCCTATATGGCCCGATCTTTGGACATTCGGCCTGAAGCTGCCACAGCCGTCGTGCTACCACGAGGATAAAGCTGCCTCGCAGAGATTTGGGAAATGGAGCCAAACTGGAGAATCCATGCCTGAAATCCACACCATTTCTTGTTACACAAGCCAATGACATTCATTTTTAGAAGTCAGATCAAACCGAGTTTTTGTCAACTTGCAATCAATTACATCTAGTGATTGAGACTTTGGTGCCAGAAGTAGAATGCTGAAATATTTGACCCTGCATTGTCAGGCAGGACTCAGACACCGAACCAAAGAGGCATGCTGGCAAACAACAGGGATGCGGCCCTCCCTGCCTAGCCCTGGGGCACAGACAATCAGGGCCATTATAGATTTGTGTCTTTACAAGACAACTTTCTAGCAGATGGCAGTAAAGTGACTTAAGCAAGGGGAGGCTCTTTCTAATGCTGAACAGGCAGCAGGGCTGTGGCTCCCCAGCTGGCATGTTGGCAACACTGGATATACAATAGCATGGAGGGTGGGTAATCTGCAGCCTCCTGGTCCTCAGGTTGCAGACTGACTGTGTGCCCACAGACAGTGGCAGGTAAGAAAAATTTAAGATGTTGGAATACACTGACTCTGTCTTGGGCCTTCAATAAAAAGTAAAGTCCTAAAAGGCAACCTTTGATTCAAGGAGGCCCACTGAGAGCAGTGGGAAAAAAAGAAGAAAATAAGGCTTTGCTAGGAGCAGAATTGAGGCCACTGGCAGCCTGTAACCAAAATTGCCTGACATTAATGTCACCTGGAGCCTGGCAGACATGGAAAAGTGAGGCTTTGTGTGTGGGCAAAGGTATGTGGTGAGAACCATAGTGAAACATAAGATGGGGATCAGATGGAAGTTGGAATCCCTGAACCACACACAAACATTTCTTGAAATAAACTCCCCTCTTGGCAATGAGGACAATCTCTTATGTTGTAAGGATGCAGCTGAGGTGTAGCCAGTGAGCAGAGAGTAGATCAGAGGTGCCTCCATATCCCAAAGCAAAGGGCCCCAGGAGACACAGTATGGAAGCAGAAGTGATGAAATTAAGGGCTAGGGAATGAGCAGAGGAAGGAGATCTGTTGCTAGGAGACACTCTCAGACTTCAGACTGACTCAGCAATATCTCTTGGCTGCAGTTATTGGCACATGGTATTGACTGGGAAGTAGACAGACTGAGACTCTAGGGTCTTCAGAGAGACCTACATTGTCAAGTCTGGCTGACAACAGCCTTTGAGTGCTCAAATACTAAAGCAATGCCTAAGTTCCCAGCCTCATCCAATAGCAGACAACTGCTAAAGCAGCACAGAAGAGAAGTCCTCCGTAATGTCCATCGCAGAGGGGTCCAGAGAGGAAAGCAGACAAAGGAAAACATCCCACCCCAGACTGGCTAACCAAGGAAGGCACACATTTCCAGAATAAATGCTATGAGCCATATCGGTGACCTCATGTGGCTTTCCAATTTTACTGCTTTCCAAATGGGAAGGGTATGTTTTTGTTTGCTTGACCTTTTTTTTGTTGTTGTTGCAATTCTCATATCCTCTCTCCATTAGGGCGTATTGAGTGTGCTGAGGTATACATAGCTTACCATTTAACAAATCAGAGCCTGAAACATCAGTTTTATCTTTAAAAGATGATGAGGACTCAGCACCAACAGATGCTGGACAGGAAGCTGTAAGCAGTAGCTGGGTGAAACCTCAAAATACCTTTCATGAGGTGAGTATATTGTATGTAGGTGGAATGTTCTTGAAAGTGTATGCAGTACTAGCAGGTGCCTCCCAAGGAACCATCATAAAATCTCCCAATTTCCATTTAGGACCTTCTGTGGGTCCGGGGAAGCTGATGTAATCTCCAACTCCAGGGTGGAGCATGTGCACGACCTTAGACAAGTTAGTGATGTTTCATGACCCAAGCCACAAAGACTGGTTCTGGAGGAACTCATATCCAAGTCACTCCATTTTGAGTGGCTCTTGGGGACAAAACACTGAGTAACAGCTGATTAGTTATAGAGGCCATCTGCAGGCCAGGCACTGTTCGAGGCAATGGTGGATACTGTAATGAACAACAGAGATATGGTCTCTGCCCTCCAGAAATCTACTTTCTTCAAGAAAGCATGGTAGGAGATGTGTGGTCAAGAAGGAAGCGAGCAGAGGAGGACGAAGGCAGTACACAGAGATCAGGACACAAAGCGCTACTGAGAAACGGAGCCCAAGGCCTGCTCAGGCTGCTCCTGAAGTCCACGCAAATGCCTGACTTTTCAAATGCATGAACCAGTAAATGCCCTCAATCACTTTACCTAGTTTCAATGGGTTTCTGTTATTTAATAGCTATGATGTGCATGTGTCAATTGATTCACTTCTTTGGATTCCATCACAGCACTTAACCCATTGGCAGGAGCACAGGTAGTGATTGGTAAATACGTGTCTAATGAATAAACAAACAGGAACCATTAGATATGTGGGTAGAAGTGGCTCTTGAGGACTGACTCCAGGACAGAATGATAGGGGTCATGATGTGAAGATTGTGCACAGCAGTAAACAGCAGTAAACGTAGCAATGTAGGGTGACTGAAGAATCAAGCGCATTCAGTATAAGGCCAGCAGAATGTTTTACACAAAAAAATTACTCTGATCAGCTCTGACATGCCAATGTGATGGCATCAAATAGAAATAAAGGTCAGAGGTGGGAAGAAGGAATATTCTAGTCCATCAAGTGCAATCCACCCTCTCAACTGATGAGGAAGCTGAAGCCAAAGAAAAGATAAGACCCACCCACACATCACACAGGTGCAACAATCCATTTACACAGCTGGGGGAACACACCAGTTCCCACACCGTTTCCACATGGGGAGTCGTGTGGTTTTGTTTCATCCTTGAGAGCAGTGGAAATGATCTTGGGTCTTACCCCCGCAGACCTACTGAATCAGGAACTCCGAAGTAGACCCAGCAATCCTCTTTTTACAAAGCCCTCCAGGTGAGGCTGAGGTATGGATGCTCAAGCTTAAGAAATACTCTTCTACCAGAGTGGCTCTCAAATCTTAATGCACATACAAATTATCTGGGAATCTCGTTAAAATGACAATTCAAATTTAGTAGGTCTGGGGAAGGGTCCAGGAAGTTTCATTTCTGATTAGTTCCCAGGTTGATGACAGTGCGGCTGGTCCAGGGCCCACACTTTGAGAAACAAAGCTCATATATTAAACTGTTGCCTTACTTCTGGTCCCCAGCACCGGAGTGGGCCCGTCTTGTAGAGGTGGCTAAGCAGACACAATCGTGTGGGTCTCGAAAAAGTAAACTCCCAGAGAAGTACCCACCATGTAAAAGGAGATATATTTATAGCTAAAAACATTAGATAATTTGAATATAAAACATAGGTCCTGAAAGTCTCAAAACCTGTTTCTCTTTTCTTTCTCACTTAAAACATTTTTTTCATTATAAAGACATCTTTAAAAGATTTTTTAAAAGGAAAACACTCATATTCTAATCACCCTAGCTCTGCACATAATTTTTAATATTTGTATAATCCTTCCAGTCTTTGTAAGTATCTTTAAAAATAAATAAAACCAGCTCCTATCATGTACTACAGGGTTTTCTTGGCTAGAATAATCCTGTACTAGAGTGCTCTTACCCTAGTCTCATCGATCTTAATCAGTAAAAACCCCACACTTAATTATTCCATTAATATACTCAGCTACTCAACAAGCTAGTTAGTTCTCCAGGCCAGAGAGAGCCATCAGCCCTAGATACTGTTGTTCAGGGACCCAGATTAGCCCTTGGCTCTTTCCTGGCTTCTGTCAGACCTTTCCTCTCCCATCAGACCTTTTACGTTTTTCAGAGAAGGAATCACCTTCAACCCCCCTCTTTTCCCACCCACCCACCTGAGTCCCTGAGTCACTTATCCCCCCACTCCCACCACCTGGGAATCAGGGCTTCCTAAGAGGAAGAGAAATGGTCTGTGATACACCGAAGCAAAAGGGAATTTGCGGAAAAACAGACTGCCCAGAGGTCTGGGTGCAAGTGCGTCAGTGGATCAGGGAGTCGGTCCTATCACCTCAGTTCTGGAGGCCTCAGCCCACTAGGCTTGCCTCAGACCCTCCTGAGAGTTTTTCTCTTGGGGCCTTCCAAAACGCTGTCTTGCCTACCTTGGTGCCACCCAGGAGTAAGCTAGAATTGGAGGGATGGAATAGGTGGATAGGCAGGTGCATGAGTGGGCGTGGGAGGAGCAAAGGGATGGAGGGAGACATAGATGGACAGGTAGAGAGACTGGGGAGACAGGAGGCAGTGGTGGGGGACAAACTGACACGAAGCAGGAAGGTCCCAAGGAAACAGGTAGTTATTTTTACCCTCCTCCTTGACTGTTTTCCAAATAAAACCCATTAATTCAAGGTAAAGAGGCCCCAACAACTGCTCAGCTCGTTAGACTGCCACTTTGTAGTCTGGTTGTCAAATCATAATCACAGCTTCACACAGCCGGTGCCTGCTTAAGCTAAAACGGTGCGCCTTGCACGGGTGAGCAAACTGAGGCCCGAGGCGCGCAGATGATTGGCTCAGAGCCTCAGACACGGCTTGCTCTTCCTACTGTTTGTTCTCTACTCTCTTTCTCTCCCTCCTGCCCCTTCCCTGCCGCCACCCCTCCCACCACCACCCTCCTCTTCTCTCTGAAAAACCACTCTTGTCCTGACTTTCACCTACATATCAGCTACCTTTCATCTCTGCCCTCAGTCGGTTTCGTGGTTTAAAAATCACCCCACAGGAAATCAGCCTACGAGCACAGTGGTTTCCACAGCGAAAGCAGGAGGTGAAGCCGGCATTCTCGTTTCTAACAAAGCCATTTTCAATATGTATAATTAATTATAACGTATAAAAAAGGCCTTTTCCTTGGATGTTGGTAGAAAGTTCTTCCTGACATCTAACACAACTCCGTCCTTCTCTACGCAATTGATTAAATAATTTCCCCCATTCTCTTTTCTCTGAGAACGTAAGGCGTTTTCTTTGCTGGCTGTAGAAAAGCCGGTACAAGCAAAAGCACGCTGCTGCCCCCACTCCTGCCTGCCCCTCCACACTGAGCGGAGGGGAGAGGCCAGACCGGAGATGAGCTCACCCACTGCTAAGAAGAGAAGACCCTGTGCCTTTTCTTCCTTCCACATGTGAAACCAAGCCTGCAGGGTGCAGGAAACCTTGCTCAGAATATTGATCACAGAGGGAGGGGTGGCAGCCACTGACAGGCTGTCTGAGCCCCATCCGGAGGTAAGAGCCAGATGCAGTCCCCGCTGGGAGCCCCCTCCTTGCAGCCTACAGCTCCTGGGCACAGGGGGAGGCGTCTGCAGCTCCTGGCATTGTCAGGGAAATCCTCTATTCTAGCCCCACACCCTTGCACTCACCCATTTTTCCCCAGCTTGCTTATCTCCCCTCCTCCCAAGGGCTTCAGAAGCCTCCCTCTCACAGGAAGCCTCCTTGCACTGGAGAGATGAGAGGTGAGGATTCTGGTCCAGCCCTCTCTACCCTGCCTCCATGTCCCCATCACCGAGCACACCCACCTACATGTATCCCTGAATACATGCTGTCCTTACAGTTTTTTTTTAATCTAGTATTGATGGTTTTACTATGGTACCTCTTTCTTTACTGCCTACAGCTATGTCAGCTCAGACTGGGAGCTCTCTGAGAACAAGAGACATAATAAAGATCAGGACAACATGAACAACAACACATTGAGAATGTACTCTGTTCCAGGATCTGCACCGAGCACGTTCTGGGCACTGTGACGCTCACTGTCACAGACCTGCCCTTCCCAGGCTCCACCCACCCCTCCCATCTGAGCCACCTGCAAAGGGCTCCCCCACCTGGTGGGTCTAAAATTGGCCCAGTGGTTCTAACTTTGGTTCTGGGGAACCTGAGAGGAGCCACGGGCATCGGAGGGCTCTCCCAGACCCTCCCAGTTTCCCTCCCCAGCACTGGCCCCAGCTGCATGGCCAGGGACACGGCCCAGTCTGAACCCAGGCCCTGTCTGGGCCCTGACACCCTGACAGGCCCTTCTTGTCCCAGAGCCCTTCTGCCCAGAAGGATTAATTTGATTTGAAGCTGTGCTAAGATGCAGGGAAGTAAGGACAAGGGGATGGGGGTCGATGCTCTTCTGAAAAGGATGAGGGAGGGGAGGCAGAGGGACAAGTAAAGTGTGATCATTCTCGCCAGCTCTCCTCACCAACGCCCTGACTCTGCGGGACTTCCACCATGGCAGTCATTTAAAGGAGGCCACACTTCTCCTCTGCAGGATGATAAGTTATTCCAGAGGAGCATGCAGGTGGGGGATACAAGGTCACACTGCTAGTGCTGCAGAGGGAACTTAAACCCGGTCTCTCTCTCTCTCTCTCTCTCTCTCTCTCTCTCTCTCTCTCTCTCTCTCTCTCTCTCTCTCACACACACACACACACACACACACACACACACCTCTAATGCTCAAGGCCCTCTTCTGTGATTTCTTGGACCTCTTCCGCCTGTCTGAGTGACCCCAAACTTGTCCCACCCCCAGAATTCCTGAGGCCAGGGCCACCAATGCTTGCATCTCCTAAGATACAAAGCCAACTCATGGCATTCTTTGATTTCACTTGATCTATGTCACCTGAGACTGAGAGCTCCTTGAGAACAAGAGATGTAATAATAACCAGAATCCTAACCAAGAGTCAACTGCCAAGTGCCTCCCTGGGTGCCCCTCTCTCTTCAGTATGCCTCACAGCCCGTCTGTCATCATGCTGTCACCCCATTCTATTCAGGACCATAGCCTAGCACCCCTGAAGGAATTGGGGTGGGGTAGCCATGAGCTCACGACAGAGGTGCTCCATCACTCATCAGACCCTCTTTCACTGGAAGGCAAGTCTCCCATGGACCCAGCTCCTGTCTGACTTTCTGAGGTGCCACTACTGGCCCTCACCCTCATGAGCCACAGGAGACAAGATCCATGGGCCAGGGTCAGTGATGGACCATGGAGGCCTGCAGTCAGGGATAGGCCTTGAGGGCCCAGTAGGACATCTGCAAACAAAGACGAGAGTGAGGTGTGCCCAGGGAAAGGAACTATCAGCAGACTTACCACAGCCGGCACCGAAATCATCGCATCAAAGATGCTCCTGCATACCCATGATGCTGGCTCTGCTGTGTGACCGTGGGCAAGTTACTTAGCCTTTCTGTGCTTCATCTATACAGTGGGAATGAGAACAGTACCTATATCATAAGATCCTTGTGAGGCTCAAGTTGCTATTTACAGTGTTTAGAACCGTGTTTGGCACACAGAAAGTGCTACATGAGTGACTATTACTACTGGTGTTGATGATGACGTTATTCCATTGCATAGAAGCCTTTCTAATAAAATCCTCAGTGGTTTTGCTGTTACCTGGTTTCTATATTTTTGGCAAAGATTCTCTTGCCCACTTGCCTGAAGAAGTTAGAGATGGCAGCCATGAATGAGCAGTGAATGACCCTGAAGGGGCGCCAACCAACTCTGCAAGCCAGAGGTCGGAGGAGAAGAGGGGAGGTGCAATCAGGCTGATGGGAGTTTCTGGCCTTCCCAGGCCTGAGTAGGTCAGGGTCCCAAGGGAAGCTGCTCAGATGCCCCAGTGGGATCCTCTAACATCTGCCCCCTTGGCCCAGCTCCTCTGTGGATCCAGGCAGAAGTGGCAGACCATGGGCCGGGGAACAGGAGGACACTCCCAGCCTATATCACTCCAGAGAGGACAGCACACTGACACTGATCGGCTTCTGGCCCAGCTGGTTGGTGGCCAGTGCAGGAACAACCAGGACTTCCTTTCCCTGATTATGGAAGGTGTGGGCTACTGCACTTTTCAAAGGATCTGGGTTTGCAAGAATAGATGTGCACCAGGGGTGGGAAATGGGTGTGGAGTTTATACAGTCAGTGAGCTGAGTGAGAGCGGCAAGTGGGTCCCAGAAAGTCTGGGAGGGGCAGAGAGAGGATTGGGAAAAGATGCCATTCTTCTGATGGGGAAGAGCTTGGGGCCCGGTGTGGGAGGCAGGGCTGATGTTAGAATCATTCAACGACAATACTTATAGTAATAATATAATAATTACCACTGTATTATTAATAGCTCCTACTCCCATTACTACAGAGCTCCTACTCTGCTCTTCCCAGAACTTTACTTGCATTCTGTCATTTCACCCCAGAAAGCCCACTATGAGGTGGGGAAGGAACGTCGTGAGCACCTCCTGCAGGAGAGGCCAAGAGGCACGGAGCAGTTATGGAAGTTGCTCAATCAAGGCCCACAGCAGCCAGGGCCCAAAGGCTGGGTGAGGCCACAGCCTTCCACTGCAGGGGTCACCGAGGACACGGCAGCACACCCCACAGCTGTGCCAGCCCCAGGGCCATGCACAGGGGAAAGCCAGGCAGGAAGGCGACCTGCAGGAGTAATTTTTGAAAACAGTGAAGATTGATGGGGCCATGGAAAGAAGCATATATTGGGGTGCAGATCCAAGCAGATAAGCGAGAGGCTGATGGGAGGGGAAGATGCTGGCTATGATGGGGGGGGGGGCGGTGACAGTGGGTGGACTGAGCGAGTGCTGCTGAGTCGCTTGCATTTGTCAGGTGCTGGATGGGAGCTGGGTGGGCGGGCGGGGTGGGGTGGCCAGCCTCTAGAAGCTGCTCCTGCAGAGAGCAGGCCTGCAGGGCTCCCTGATGATGCTGTAAATCAGGGCTCTAAGTAAAGCCATTACCGCGCCTCCAGCGCTCAGTCTATTGCTGATGCCACTGTTTGAGACGCTACTCAAATTAAGTTTGACTCCCACTGCTGTAAATCCTGCCTAGAGCAGACCTGCGGTGGGTGGCAGGCGTGACACCCGCACACTCTGAGAGTGTGCTGGCTGGGACCCTCCCAGGACAGAGTGTGAAGAGCTGGTAGGACCTTGGCCCTGCCCAGTGGTGGAGGGAGGGGAGGGAGGAAAGAGGGCGGATGGGCCTGTTTGGCCCCTCCTCTAACACCCACTTTTTGACCCTGAGACTTCCTCCTGCCTCTAAGATCAGTAGGGATCAGAGGTTGAGGTCAGGTCCATGAAGGGCGGAGTGGGGGGGGGGATGCAACTGAAACCTGCTTCCTCCCCTGGGCATGCCCTGCCCTATGCCCACTGCACCCCTGTCCAGCACTCTCCTAAAATTGAGCTGCCTCAACCTCACCCCTCCTGCTCCACAAACCCCCACCTCCCCTTGTTGGATGGGCTCCCCAAGTCTTGGTCACAAATTCTCATTTCCCTCTCTTCCAAATCCCATTCACACAGGAGCAGCTGCACAAAAGGACCGGCCTCCCTCTCTCCCTGCTCCATTCCTGGGCAGTCTGACTTGGCCTCCCTGTGACCAGGACAGTTTTGACCATTTGCCCATGCATGCCTGTGCCCAGCTCCCTGAGAGCAGGACTGCATCTCCTTCATGTGGATTGTCTTGGGTAGCCCTGGGCCAGTGCTCAGAGGAAGCTCAGTAAACATTGGTTGAGGAAAGAACTATTCACCTCTGTGGCCTTAACGTAGTGCAGTGCATGAGGCACAGAAAATGGTTAAGTGTTTGGGTTGAATGGAACTCAGCACAGGAGGTCCTCTCTGACCGAGTCTGGGACAAAGCTCCAGCCAGTAGCCCCAGCCACAGCCACCGCCCACCAGGCCAGGATGGGACAGGCATGAGACACCAATCCTGGGCACGGGAACCCTTGTGAGGCCAGGACCCTCACATATTCAGAAATACCTGGGCAGCGCAGGAAAGTACAAGGGGCAGGGATGGCAGGAGGGTCAGCCTGAGGCCCACAGGCAAAGGTCTGCAGCTGCTGGCCCGTGCTAAGCGCAATGCTCTCTGTCTGGATCCACTGGCCTGAAGAGGCTCCAGAAGGAAAGCTGCTCTTACTAACACACACTGGAACAGACAGAAGCGCCCTACACCCATCACACCAGATCTCCCCAGTCACTCTGGATCAGTGTTTATCAAATTGCAGTTCAGGTCCATTGCTGAGTGATGAGATCAATACAGTAGGTCATGACAAGCATGTTTAATAGAAGAGAACAGAACCCGACAGAAAAGGTAGGAACAGAACAGAATAGAATAAAGACATTGCACTTAGAAAGGATATTGTTTCATAGTATTTTTGTTTCCCTATATATGTGTTGTGTATTTGTACATATCATCCTAGGTTGTGGCATAAAATCTATTTCTTATTGTGGGTTCCAGTCAAAAAAGTTTGAAAGCCACTAACTGAATGGCCCCAAACTTACCGTACTCTGACTTGTGCCTTCCTCCCTCTCTGTGATTTGATTCAGCAACTATGTGGAGTGTCTGTCTGTGCTAAGGGATTTTTTTGTCCTTTTTTAAACTTGTTAATTACAGCTGAAGTTCAATATTATTTTGTATTAGCTTCAGGTGTACAGCATAGTGGTTAGACAGTTAGCACCATCCAGAGTTATCACAGTGCTATGGGCTGTAATTCCTGTCCTGTCCTGTACATCGCTGCTGAGGGACGTTTGGAGCACACTGTTGCCTCAGTGCAGAGCTATCCTCCATCCACATCATAAGCAGAGCATGCTCAGCAGGGAGGCACGTTCCACAGGACCTTCGGGATGCAGCCACTGGACCGTGAGGTGGTGCCAAGAGCCCAGGACCTAGGGAAAGGACAGCTGGGACAGAAGCCCCATGCCCTCTCGATGCTCTCTGCAGTTGGCCATGGGGGCTGCTCCCTGCCTTTTGGAGAGGGGAAAGGAAAGGCCAGGGTTTGTGTGGGCCTTCCCTCCCAGAATCACAGAGGTCAGAACTGGAAGGGACTCCATGGAGCTCCTGCAAGGACCCTCATTTTGTAGATAGGGAACCGTACCCTATCCCTGCCCCCATGAGGGAGGCCAATAACCTGGGAACAGAATCCATGTCTCCTAAAACTTCCCCATGTCCCGGAGGGGCCAGGACACTGGGCAGTAGTCAAACCACACTGACAGTGTCCTCTCCCCTGTGGGGGGCTTGCTATTGTAGATCCCACCTAGAGTCAAGGACGCCCACCCAGGAAACCCCCCACAGCCCCACCACCTAATTCAGTGTCTGCCTCACAACAGACAAGACGTTCAAGAAGTATTTTAAAAAAGAAAAGAAGAAAAAGAGAGGTGCTGGGGAGAGAGAGAGAGACAGAGAGAGAAAAGGGGGGGGGAGGAAGGAAGGAAGGGAGGGAGGGAGGGAGGAAGGAAGAAAGGAAGGGAGGAAGGAAGGGTTGAGATCAGACAGCACAGGATGTGCCCTCTGGAAGATGATAATTCATTCGGGGCCTGAGGACAGTGACAGAGAAAGATCACTTAAAAATGAACATATGATGAAAGACAGATAGACGAGGGGTACAGGAGCTGGACTAGAGCAATCAAAGAAGTTTCCTGGAAGTTGAGGTTAGGGGCAGGTGAGGTTTGGGCAGGTGGAATGAAGAGCCATGATTACACAACTGTACTGCCTGGATTGGGGCAGGGGGTACAGGACATCCAAGGGGTCACAGAGGAGGGACATCTATCTACTCTGCAGACCAGAAGGGTGCTGTGGGGCTCCCTGGGGTTGGGTGAGCAAGATCAACTAGGAACTAGCCAGGTGAATTGGGGTGGGGGTGCAGAAGGAGGAAGAAGGTAAGGCATGAGAAGAGACAAGATCTCCAATTTCACATCCCCAAGAGGAAATTGGATATACCTGGACAGAAGACCATTTTGCTAGGACCCAATAGCTCCAGCCAGAGGAAGAGCTTGTTCCGGTCTCCTACTGCTATTCTTGAAGCTTGAACGACCTTAGCCACTGGAGAAGCAGCAGGAATGGGGCTTCCTGGTCCTGCCTACACACATATATTAACCAGCTAGAGAAAGCTCTAAAAAAAACCTGGTCTATTTCTGTCACCACCTGGAGGTGAAGTCTTTCCTAGACATTGACTATTAAGCCTCTATTGTGATGCAAAGGCTCCTGCACCCACGCATGCAATACACATAGGCACACACACACCCATTATCCCCAAGAGGCCCATTTGGGGCTCGTTTGCCCATGGCTATGCCCCTCAAGGGGATGTGGGTGAGCCTTCGGAAGGGCTGGCCACAGAGGGTGTAAGGGTCAGTACATGTGTGTCTGTGTGTGGAGTGTGTGCAAATGGGTGTCTCCTTAAGCCCCAAGTCCAGGTTTTGACCATGTGCTGACAGCCCACCAGTTGGCTTCTAGCACCACCCGTGTGTTCCTGAAGGTTGACTCTAAGCTGACAGATGGCTCGAGGGGCCCCACGTGTAGACACCACCCACACACACCTACATGGTTCCCACAGATGCCTCAGGTGTGGATGGCACCTCTTTCTGTCCTGCTCTTGAAACCTGCCTCACTGCATCCAGTTCTTGCTCAATGTGACACATCGCTCCCTCCCTCTCCAGCCCAGATGCATAAGGACAGCAGCGGGGATAGCTGCTGGGCCAGTGAGCTCCCTCCCCCTCCTGCTCTGAGGGGCCCTCCAGGGTCCTCAGGTTTGCTGATTCCACACTTTCTCATCAAAGAGGAGAAAGGAGCAGGGAAGAACCACCACTGGGGGCTCCCTGTCAGTCCCCAGTCATTCATCATGGGGCAAAGACCATTAGGGAGCAGAGGTTTTCAGGGGGCTCCATCTGGATCAGCAGCACCTGTTGCCATTTTTAACACACATTTCTCTGTGACTAAGCTGGGATGAAGCCGAGGCAAAGGTAGATATGGAAGCAGCTGAGTCTCAAAATGCTCTGCTTTCCCTTGGGCACCGAGTGGTTGCCATGTGCCCCGGGGGCCATGTCACAAGCAGTCTCATCTCCAGGACTGCCGAGAAACAAGATTAGAAAGCAGGGTGGAAGTAACAGGATGGATGGGGAAAGAACATCAATCTCCCCACAGTATCTCCAGCCCTGTCCCCAGAGTCCAACAGCATCCCTGCCTTCACTCATTTCCTCTCCCTGTCACCCCACAGACACACCTCTGCTTTGGATGTGAGATACAGATGACTCATTTTCTTAAAGATAACCATCAAACTTGCTAGTGAGGTCCAAGAACTGGACTGGCTAGTGCTGTACAACATTATCTCGCTTAATTGGTATAACAACCCGGTGAGGTAAGAACCCTTCGTATTCCTGTTTTAGAGGTGACTATATTGAGGCTCGAAGAAGCCAAGTAATTTTCCTAAAATCACAGCCAGAGAAGGAAGACCCTGGGATTCAAATTCGGGTTCACCTGAGTCTGCGGGCCAGCCCTTTTAGCCACTAACCGTCTGTGAGCCAGCTCCAGAGGTGCTTGATGTCCAGCAGAGGACACAGACATGGGAACCAAAAACTGTAACAGGATTTTCATCAGGCTCATGACTAGAGTCAACAGCAAAAGTCATCCAACTCACATTTATTGAATGTCTACCACACGCCAGCTACTACGTGAGGGCCTGGGTATGGAGGTAGACACAATAGAGTTCCTGTCCTCACAGAGCTTCTCATCTAATGATCCATCCAACCAGGTGCCTTAGCCAGAAACCTAGGGTTCATCCTTGGTACCTCCTCCTCACTCACAGATTACCCAGTCTGATCAAGGTATTATCTAGTCATCACTGAGTCCTGTTGATTTTACTGCTTAAGTAGTTCCAGCACCTGCCCACAGCTCTCCATTCCACCCAATCCAAGCCACCATGATCTCTTTCCTGGACTATTCCAATAGCTTCCTAACTGGTCTATATCCACCCACTCTTGCCATCCTCTAAGCTGTTTTCCACCATGCAATTCAAGTGAGCTTTTCTTAATGTAAATCTGGTTCCCCTTCCCTTAAATTATAATCCTTCAATGCCTTTCTATTACTGCTCCTGGCAAAAATACTTAACTGCCTCTCATGCCCTGCCTCTCTCCCAGACTACCCTACATCATGACCACAATTACCTTCATCATTATTGCAATCACACCCTCCACCCCCCCATCTCCTGATCTCCTCCACCACCACCCACACCACCAGTGCAGCCCTCACCGTCCCAGAAGCACAAGTCTTCATAAAGCTTCCCCTCCACAGGCGTGGCTGAGGCAGGTCTGTGTACCTTGATGGAGGCAGACAGCTACTATCAAAGCTCCAACACGGACTCAGACAATAATCATGGTACCTGTCAGTCCCAATAAAAGCCTTAAGACTGATCTGGAGTTTCTAGCCCTTTCCCTTCCCTAAGAAAAGTTCACCATCAGAGTCGAAGGAAGCACTGCTTTTCCTGCCCTAAAGCAGGATGTATAACAGCCAAGACCATCTGCAAGAAGATATGGACCCCAAGAGAAATCACTGCAGGACTCCCCAACATTTACATTCCAGCAAACCTTGGGATGATGACCTTGGAGAGCAGCCTTAAGGAGAGACATGAAAAGTACATTTAAAGTAGACAGAGGCAGGTCCACTTCCTTAGAGTCCTTGGGATATTGTCTATACTGTTCCAACTCCCAATTTGAAAGATGAGAAAACAAAGGAGGGTCAGAAAGAAGACCCTCTTGATCAAGGTCATACTGCAAGTCGCTAGGACAGCCAGGCTGCAAGGTCAGCTCTGGGACTCTCTCCCTTAGCCCACGTGGCTTCCTGGAATTCAGGGAGTAGATAGGGGAGCCACTTAAGAAGGGGACAGTCTCCTGCTACCAGGGTCCTCATCTCCAGATCCCAATGAAGAGAGAATAGGACACTCTTTCTCTAGGCTTCTAGTTATTGTCCACGGCTAGGAGAAAAACAGAATGGTGGACAGAGCCTGCTCTCAGTCAAAGGAACAAAACTGCAGGTGATGAGGGAAGAGCCTCAAACTGATGCTGCCTTAGCTAAAAAGACAAAACAGAAAACCCCCTCAACTCCAGACCCTAAAGGGTCCCAGGGGACCAACTTGACCACTTCATTACTTAAAATCAACTATTCTGAAGAGGTCTTGGTTCTTGACTTCCTCTCTGAGTCCCTAATTTCCTTCTTTCGGTTCTAAATTTCAGCTCCAGAAGAGAGACAGGATGCCAGCTGGAGAGGCCAACCGTGGTGGACCTCAGTGAGGGAAAGAATAATTGTACTTAGAACTTTAAAATAAACATTCCTGTGAACTCCCTTCCATATGAACACTTCCTTGTCCCTGTTTGAGGCCCTTGCAGGCGTTGACCCATTTAACCCCACGGTAGCCCACGCTGAGGCCTTCTGATGGGGGAAGGGGCAGACCTGGCCTTGCTAAAGTGGAGGTGTTGGTGTGGGGGTGTTGGCCGGCATTCAGCAGAGACTTTACCTCCCCCCCTCAGCCACCCCCAGTAAACTCCTGAGGTCCTTCTGGAAAATCCTAACAACTGACAAGCTTTTTGATGACCCCCATCAGCCTGCTCAAGAACAGAAATGCCCGGCCTAATCACTGTGCCAGCTGACAGCTGAGCAGTTTGCCCCCCAAATGTAAAAACAAGATTCATTATTCACAGATGGTCTGTAGTTTTCCCTCTCTTGTCTTCTCTCTGTCTTAGAAACCCAATTTTTGTCTTTCTTAGTTGACTGCACTCTACTGACTGTCCCCTTGTTTGAGAAACATTGTGTGCAGATTAACTCTGAGTCAAGGCTTGACAGCCGCCTGGGCTGGTCTAGGCCTCCCTGGGAAAATGCCCCAGGCTTTTCCCACAGTACATTAGGCACATGTGGTCCGGGTGTCTGCCCTGTGAACTGTGGAAGTGCTGATCCATGGGCCTGGGGAACTGTGAGCTGGCAGCCAAGCCTTGGGTCCCCCAAACAGTATACAGATGGCAACTTCTCTTTACCAAGAATGCTCTTATCCACAGCAGCAGACATGCCCCAGGTGGGCGAGGGGCAAAAAACTTGTACATGTGGGTAGCTGCTGGGCATTCCCATGAGACGAAAAAAAAGATGCTGTGTGTGCTTTATTTCCTGTCTTGTCCCGAATCCCTTCCGAATGCTAAGAAACAGGATGTTAAATTAAAATTCATTATATCCTCTGAATTGGATGCCTGATCCAAACCCGTGACTATCTTTGGTGGCAATAAACTCACTAAATGAGTTCTTGCCTCCATTTTACAGATAAGGAAACCAAGGCAGAGGGGGGTCAAATAACTTGCCCAAGATCACACAGCCAGTAAGGAGCAGAGGGAGGTTGGAGTACCCACCTATACTGCCTCTAAGGGAGAGTGGACAGTGTGGGACACTGGGAAGGACATGGGTCACTTTATCAAGAGCTCTATTATCCAAAGGCAGCTCTGGGACCCACATCCACCTGCAGGAGGGCAATGGAACAATGCGGGGAAAATAGGTTGGTGGTCAGGGAGCAGGAAGTCAGGAAGTGAGAGTCCTACCTACAAACCAGGTGCAGGGGAAGATTAAGAAAATACTCCAGCCGCTACTGGGAGAGAAGTCCCTGAGGATGGGAGTCTGTTGCTTCAAGGGTGGCCCAGCCTGGAACTAGGGGAAGAATTGGTACATTTAGACTGACGGCTGGTAGGGCGTCACGGATGAGGAAGCAGGTCTGGGAGGGGTCTCCAGGTTGAGACAACCAGCATTGGGCCAGGGGACTGTGGAAGAGAGGATTCTGGCTGCGACCTGGGAGTCTGGCTCAGAACCCAGGCAGAAAAACCCTCCTGCAGTCAGGACAAGGTGGGGTTTACATCAGCCTCCAGTGGCACAGGCTGCAATTGTAGTTGGGGACAGGGTGGCAAGGAGATACCACGCACTGACCAGATTTCCCTGTTCAGACATGCCAAGGAGGATTAAGTAATTAAGCTGGTCCCTAGCAAGTCACCTTCACTGTTGAAACCTGGCCCTGACCTGCTTTCACAGGGGCAGGAGGGATTTTGCCCTCTGATCTCCGTGCCTTCGGTTTCCTTCACAGTAATCCATCCTCCCCACACCCATGCAGGGAAATTTCCTGAAAGGCACATCGGACCACAGCATTCCAGTCTAAGAGCCTTGCAGGCCCCCCACCGACTTCCCCACCAAGCCCAGTCTCCCGAGCCTGGCATGCAGGGCCCTCCCTGGCTCTGTCCTGCCTTCCTGTGCCACCAGCCACCTCCCGTGCCCCTGGCCATCCCCTCCAAGCTCCCTCTTCAAGCACACCCTCCAGCAAGGCCTTCGCAGCTACACAATGGGTTTGGTGTGGTGCACATGCACATTTCCCCATCTCCAAGGTCCCAACCTTGGAATCAGAATCCCAAGAGAGTTTGAGACTCAGAACGCCGGGGCCACACCCAGAGCAATTAAATCAGACTCTCCTGGGCCCAGGCACCAAAGGTTTTTAAAGCTCCCCAGGTGATTTCAATGTGTAGCCAGGACTAAGAAACACCGATCCCCCTTTAACCAACCCAGTCCTGGTCCCTTGAAGATTCAGCTCAGGTGTCTAATTGAATCATCAAATATTTATTAGGCAGGCACTATACTAAGCACTGGATATAAAAATAATAATAGCTAATATTTATGGAGAACTTGACATAGGCCAGACACTGTTCTAAGTGTCTTACATACGTTAACTCGTTAAACCGAAACAACATCTCTATGGGGTAGGTACTATTATTTTCCCATTTTACACATGGGGAAGCTGGAACACAGATAGGTGAAGTGACCTCCCCAGTGTCACATGGCTGGTGAGCATTGCAGAGGGACTTGTACACAGACACTCGAGCACCGGTCTGCACTTGTCACCCCTGCCCATTCCTGCCCTCACATTGCTCACAGGCTGCAGGAGAGAAGCAAGAAACTAACAAGGAAATAGAGTGGGGGATGGGATGTGGGAAACAAAAAACTGCCCTGAGAGAGAATAGCGAGGGGGCGGACTCTAGACTGGGTGGGCAGGCCACCCGCAGGAGTAACACCTAAGTTGACACCAGAAGGGTGAACAGACTCCTGCCAGGCAGAGGGTGGGGGAGTGGCATGAGAGGCAGGGGGCCCAGGGAACGGCAACGTCCAGAGGTGGGAAGAGCAAGATGTGCTTCAGGAGTGGCAGTTTAGTGGGGGTGGGGACAGGGCACAGACAGGAGAAAGAAGTTGACGGGGCCAGTACCTTGCAGACCACCTCACGGGATTTTATCCTGAGAGCAATGGAGTCATCAGCAAGACGTGCACAGTGTCCATGTGACAGTGAGCTGGAGAAGCCAGGGAGGCGGGGCCTTCAGCAGGCTACTGCAGCCATAGCAAGAGGCACCTGCAGTGAGCTGGAGAGAATCGCCTCCTCCTGAAAGCCCTGCCGGTTCCTCACCTCCAATTGTCACCATCAGGTGCATTGTAATTGCCCATTTACTTCTTGGCTTCTGCCGCCAGACTGGGAGCACCTTGAGGGCAGGGACCAGGTCTAATGGCCTCTGTAACCCAGCAGCTAACCAATTCTAGGTGCTCAGTGAACATCTGTTACTAACAAGTGAGTTTAACAGAGGCATGCCAGGCAGCATTCTGAAGGTTTTTTAATTAGGAAGGAAACTAGAAGTTCCCTGCCACCTTCTCTTCCCTATATCTGCAGATCTCGTAGACATTGGCCAGAGGAAGGGATGTTGCACCCTCTTGCACCCAGCAGAGCCCTTAACCCTACCATCGTGACTGAGCACCCACCACCCTACCATCATGGCTGAGCGCCCACCACCTCAGATGGAAAAGCAATGTTAGAGCTATAGATAACCTGCAGGAGCCAAGCCCCAACCCTTCTCCTCATCTCCTGGCAAACCCCATTAGGCAGGGCAATGGAGAAGGAGGTGGCCATAGTCCAGAACCCACCTGAAACAGTAGAGCCCTGATATTCTAGGCCTGAAATAGCAGAACCCTGAAATGCTAGGCTTCAAATAACCCAGGTATTTAGCTGGCAGTGTGGGCACCTGCTGCTGCTCTGGGTTGCTGACAGTGGGGACAGGGCCAGGTCTGGTCTTGGAGCTTTTGTGTTCCTGCTGCCATTGTCACCATCAGGTGTACCCCAAAGCCATGTGATGACCCACCACCATCTGAATCATAGGAGGGTAGAGCCAATGAGGGGGAAGCTCAGGGTCAGGGGGGTCACCCAGGCACCATGGACAGTTGGTGGCAGAACTGTGCTGAGATTCCAGGTTTTCAGGACTGCCAGTCAAGGGTTTTCTCCATGCCACTTCTCCACCAACCTTCAAAGCCCTGCCTGCCCCCGCTGCTCCTTTAGGACAGTGTCTCTCTGGAGGTGCTGAAGCTGCCTAGAGCCCAGAGCACCCGGACCAGAGGAGCCAGCTGTCTCCTGGGAAAGGGCAGCCAGCCAGGTCCTCCAGGGATGGCACTGGCCCCTCCATGCCATCAGAGGCCAATCCGCTTTCACATTTTGCTGTCAGCATGATGGTAGAGGGTGTGAGTCCAACTCTAGCTATGTGGTCCTGGGCAAACTTCCTCAGTTTCCTTACTATGGTATAGAAAGGGCAGTGACAACAGTCCTATGTCCTAGCATCATTGTGGGGATTAAATCAGTTAACAAATTAAAGTGCTTAGGATAGGTCCTGGCCGATAATTATAATTAAGTGCTTCATCCATACAAATACTAGTGAAAATTCCTAGGTCAGAATCAAGGGATCTGGGTCACTATGTGAGCCTGGGCGATTCACCAAACCCACTCTGTGCCTCAGGTTCCCCAGCTGTAAAATGAGGGAGTAACTCATCCCTATGAGTGGCGTGAGGACAACCATGAAATGCCAAGTACTATGAAAAGAATCTGGAAGTGAAAAAGAAAAGTTCCTTCTGAGTGGGAGGCTGACAGGCAGGTAAACCCAGAGCAGACAAAGGGCCCCATAAATCACCCCTGGCCTAACAGCTGCCTGGGTTTTACAGGCTCCGGGGCCCAGGCCTCTATCCTAAACATCATTCAGAGTTTATAGACTCTTGTCACTGTCCTTCCCAACTCTTTTATTCAGTCACCTTAGAAGCAAGTCCGGCCTTAATATAGCCTTTACTGCCCTTCGAGGAAAATGCAGCCCCTTCTGCATTCAGTCCCCACCTGGGGGAAGAGGGCAGTTGTGTGGCTGGCAGGTACATCCACCCTGCCACTAGGTGCCTCCTCTACCTGCTGGGGACAATCAGATAATGACAACGAGAGCAAAGGAAGTACCAGAGCACAAGCCCAGAAACCGCAGTCTGCACAGGGGACCCAGTCATGGCTGGGACCTCACGCCTCTAGGAATTTCTACAGGACTGGGTGGGGCTGGGGGACCTCCCCTAATTACCAAACAAGGAAACCACAGAGAGAAGCCTCAGCTGAGAACCTGTGATGGAATCTCATCCTGCTTTTGTCACTTACAAGCTATGTGACGTTAGCTAAATATCCTGGCCTCTCTGAGCTTCAGTTTTCTGACCTTTAGAAAGTATCTGCCCTGCCTACCCACAGGCCCGTGGTATGAAGAAATGAGACCAGTTTGTGTGGAGGGAGCTGGGAAAAGATACAAGGGGAGCTGCGGCAGAGTGACGGGGAGGGTGGGGTGCAGGCGCTCAGGCTCAAGTTCCAGCTCAGTTACTTCCTGTCTGGGTGATCCTGGGTGGGTTGCTCTGCCTCTCTGTCTCAGTTTCCTCCTTGGTAAATTTTCATAAGCATGTGTAATTCACAAGGTGTTGAGAGATTGAACTAGGATAGCTATAGCATCTCCAAAGCCTGCCTGACTCAGCTCGGTGAATGTGGGCAGCTGTGAGGGACCCACCCCGAGGGGGGTCTAGAGTGGTGGTTAAGGACTGGCAGGGAAATCAGACACAACTAGGTTCAAATCCTGGCTCAGACGTGCAGTTTCTGTGTGACTTGTGCAGAGTGACCACCTCATCCCGATTGGCCTGGGACTTACCTCATTTTAAAACCAGAAGTCCAGCATCCCAGGAATTCCCTCAGTCCCAGGCAGACCAGGACGGTGGGTCACCTTAGACCCAGAGCAAATGGCATTGTCTTTTTGAGCCCATTTCTATACCTGCATGAGGGAGGTAGCACCTGCTTTGCAAAGGCAGCAGGGGAAGAAGGGAGAGGAAGCATGTGAATCACGGCACCACCTGACACCTGAATGATACACATTGTGGCCAGACCCTGCAGTGCTTGGTAGATATCACTCATTTCATACTCACAACAGCCCCAGGATTAGCAATGGTGTTGGCCCCAATTTACAGAGGAGGAAACTGAGGCTCAGAGAGATGTGACTTGCCCAAGGTCACACAGATAAGTGGAATCACTGAGATTCAAACCCAGGTTGTCTGGTTTCCGGGCTTCAATCACCGTGCTCAATTTCTTGCCCTCTCATGTAGCAATTGCTCAATAAAGAGTAGCTATTAATGAGAAAAACAACAAACACATCACCCTCTGAGGGATGTTCCAGTCTGCATCCAGCACAGGGCTTGAGTTGATGACTCCGGGAGGGAATGCAGGGGCCCCCTTACCTTCTACTTGACACTTTCTTTGTTAGAGGCACCATTAGCAAGGGCAGGTGGGTGAGAGCCTGCCCCATTTCACATCAGGCCCACAGAAATGCAGAAGATGCAGATGTGAGGGGTTGTACTCCCTGGGGAATGGTTCCGGGGAGTCAGGCCCCACTACCAGGAAGGCAGCCCAGTGCAACATCCTCGGACTCAGGCCTGTGGTTCGTCCCATCCCTGCCCCCTGTAAAGGACAGGCAGATGGCCCCAAGGATCCCTGCCTCTCCCAGAAGGTCCACTTCCTCTTCCCCATGAGTGAGAGCTGGGGACAGTGAGATGAGCTTCTGCACCATGACAAGCTGTGTAATGTGACCCAGATGGGAGCCATGACAGGATCTCCTCGGGAAGGGGTGGGAGGCAGGGCACACACGGAGCCCGGAGACGAAGAGTTGATGGCTATAGTCCAGACTAAACCAGTAAGAAAGGGGCTGCAGCCTGCAGGACACACAGGGTCCCCAGGCCCTGCCGGCTCTTCCTCAGATGCCTGCTGACCTGCTGTGCCCCTGGGAGCCAGGCTTTGCTTGGAGAAGAGCCAAAACCCAAAGGGCAAGGGAAACACACAGAGGCAGTCGTGTGGGACCGCATGGAGGTCAGGACAGCAGCTTCCTTCCGCAGTACAGAAGGAGGGCAGATGGCTAGCGAGTCACCCAGCCAAGGCTCCCATCGACCCTGCTCTTGTCTCCTTGCCGGGTGCCCACATGGCAGATATTGGGGTCCCATTCAGCTCCGAGGAACATGGTCCCCCACAGCTGACATGAGGTCCCCCAAGTCTTTACCTGGGATGCAGTGAAACTATTACAAAAATTACAGGTGTGCAAGGACAAGAATGTCTTTTGCAATGCTGTGAAGCCGTCTCACCTCTGTCCCCACCGTCTCACCATTACAGGTAACAGCTTAAATCACAGATAAAAGCGTGGGCTCAGGAGCCATGCTGCCTGGGTTTGCATCGAAGCTCTGGCCTCTGGAAAGCTGTGTGACCTTAGGTAAGCACTTTTACCTTCTCCGGGCCTCCATTTTCTCACCAATAACAATGAACAGCGCCCCCTCACCACTATCCATGTCGAATTTATGTGGAGATAAAATGAGTACATAAAGCTTACATTAGAACAGTGCCGGGCCCACCGTAAGCATTCAATACCCAGAAGCCATTATTCTAATGGCATAACATAATTCCATCCAAGCATGACCTGGTCATTCCATTAGCCATTCTGAACTCCAGTTCCCCACCTTTAAATGGAGACAACTCTGCTTGCCCTACTTCCTTACTGTCATGGGTCCGAAGTAGATAAACACTGCTGTGAGTCAGGCTTTAAACACTGTCAAGTGCTATATATGTGAAAGGAGTGAATATAATGTACATGCTAATAAATATAAGGTAATATAAACATAATACTATGGGGTAACACGATAAAGTGTAAGATAGTACTCTACATTAAAGACTGAATTGAGAGAGACAAGACAGATGGAGAAAGACAAGAAGAGGCAGAGAAAGGCTGAGGGAGACAGGGACAGCAAGCGAGGGCTGAACTTCAAGAGCAAGGAATCAATCCCACGCTGTAATTTAAAAACCAATATACAGTAAAGATCAGCCCAGCGCCGCAGAGCAGCAACATCACAGGGTGACCAACCCGAGATAACTCATACCCCACGACGGGCCAGCCACCAGCGCCCCGCTGACCTTCCTGTAACTCAGAATCCATGGCTCTCTCTTTCTTCTCAGGGTTTCTCCTGGAGCCGTGGTACCCCCAGTGTCTCCCAATTATGTATTATGTGCCGTATTTACGGGGCCTGTGATTTATGAAACAGGCTGATTGCATAGCCCTGGAAATGAGCTTGGGGTCTGGACTTCTACCCCCGGGCAGGGAATTGGGCTGGAGCTTTGGTTAAGGCAGCCTGGCTTTTTGCTCCAAGTGACTGGAAGGCCAGGTTCCCACAGGATCCCATCGCCAGCTCTCCTTGTGGACTGTGGCCTGTACTGGCCTCCATGGCCTCCTGGTCTCTTGTCTCCTCTCCAAGGTCACACACCCACACCCATCATCACCCCATGTCTTCCCTTAGACACTTACACATTATACATTCCTGCCCCGCAATTCTCCCAGAGTTCCTGAATCCCCACCCCACAAGCATTTTCTCCACATCTGGTTTGTCCCTGCCCCAGGTCTGAAGCCATCACTCCCCTCTTCTGTGTGCTGGCCCAAGGCCCACTTTCTTGCCCCAGATGCTTTCCCAGTCCCCACAAACCAAAACATCTGGAAGGTCCCTCTTCCCACCACCAGGAACAGCGTTGGAGAGTGAGTGTTGGGGTGGGGATGCAGGAAGCATGGCTAGGGGCACATCTTTTTCTGGCCTTCTCTCCACCAGGATGAACTCTTCTTCGTAGAAGAAGGGTCTCCAATCCAGGCTCCACATCCCCTCTTAGAGCCCTAGCCCAGTCCCAACCCCACCCCATCCCAGGACATTCATGATGGTGTCAAAAGGATCCAAATAAGCATGCCCTGTGGACCTGCCACTAACTCCCACCCCCTAGGTACCATATGTAGAAACACAACCTGCTTATCCCCAGCCTGCTGCATAGAATCAACCCAGACACGGAGACCTGAAGGTTTATTTCCTCACCAATCTGATTCAACACAAATAAGGCCCAGGTGGGAGACCCAGTCCTGAACCCACCAAACATCTTCATCCAAACCCTCCTCCTTGAAATCCCCTCCCTGAAACCCCCTCCCCCCTCCTCAGTTCAACACAGTATGACAGCGGGAGATAATGAAAAACGCAAGTGGACCAAGAACCACTTAGCAACCTGCATGCCCGTTTCTCCTTATGTACAACGGACGTGACCACAGCATCTGTCTGTCCTGCCTGCCTGCTAGGATTGTCAGGAGGGTCAGAGGAGAGAGCATGTAGAGACTACTATGAAAGTCCCTGGGTTGCTGTTTGAGTAAAGTATCAGTTAAGCTGGTCCACAGTGGTTCCTCTACACACTTAGGAGAATACCATGACTGTATCTACTATGAATAATGACAGCTCACACTTACATGATGTTCACCACAAGCTGGGCATTGCTCCAAGCACTTTACATGCAGTAATTCATTTAATTCTCCTAACAACCCTACACAGTGGGTACTATAATTATACCCATTTAGCAGATGAGGAAAAAGAGGCATAGAGCAACCTACTCAAGTTCACACAGCCAGGACAACAGAACAGGGGCCCCGTGCACACACACTTCCTACATAAAAAGGGCCCTGAGTCTACATAGTTTAATGCCTAAGCATTCTGGGATATAGTGCTGTGTTTATCTGCTGCATTCTCCTCTTGGACATAAACTTCCCAAGGACAAGGAATGGGCCTTCCCACATTAGGCGAAGACTGCTCAAACATAAGGAATGTGGCTCACCCATGTATAACCTCTCTGTGCTCTTCCCCTGCCAGATGTGCCATGGCTAGATTCTTGCCCATCTAAGGCCTGGGGAACTGTCTTTCCTCAGTGCAACGGCCCTCATCTGTCATGTGCTTAGAAACTGTGACTTTGGACAGAGGCTTCAGGATTTATAGCTGTTCTAGGGTCTCCCCTCAGTTCCCCTTCTCCCCAGTTCAGCCCCTGTGACACATGGAATCTGGCCTGGAGGAAGATTACATGGTTCCTTTTGGGACCACGACTCCCTAATCTCCCCCAGATCTCTTCATCCCTCATTTTCTATTTGGGTGAGATGGTAAGATGTCAGCTTAGTGGTGGGGCTGGGGAGGGACTTGGGAAAGCTGCTTGAGAGTGCATTTCTTAAGTGGATTTTATCACCACCACCACCACCACTGTCACCAGCACGGTCAGCTTTACATCAAGTAGTTAACCATGTGTGACCTTCAGCTGAGTCCTGAGGAAACACACACACACACTTACACACGGACATACAGGTGAGAGAGGGCACCAGAAACAAGCCAGCATAGGAACCCTCACCACCCCCACCTCTGTCAAGTCCTGGAGTCCACAGGCAGGTACAGAAGAATAAATCAAATGATCGATGTGATGGAAGACTGTGTGTTCACACGAACTGGACTGGAGAGATGATTCATCTTTGTAGCATCTGGCCTGCTGGCAGCACACAGTAGGCATTCAATAACTGCTTGTTGAATTAAACTGATTGGGGAGGACCGTTGACCAGACAATCCTGAAAGGGATGGATCAACGAGTGCGGGCTTGACCACCAAATCCTAAACTGTCAGGATCTCCTGACTTTAAAGCAAAGTACAGAACTTAAGGCCGCAAACGGCAGGGAAGGCTGAGACCATAACAATGGTGTGAGTGGGCTGAGGCACATTCATCATGCACACACCTTGATCCTTAAGAAGCATTATCAGAAATGGCCATGAGAGGGCTTTCTCAACCCTGCAAGGACAGAGATGGTCCAGGCTGAACTGGGGCTGGACCGCCCATGGGGTAGACCGAGGGGGCACATTTCTCAATTGCTGGAGGTTTGATGTGAATCCAAGAGAGCCAGGAAGGAACAATCACCAGGGGCGCACAAATGTCCTGACAGAGAAGGACAGGGAGCTCCAGCACGAGCTCCATCACCCGCGGTGTGACTCTCCTAGGACCCAGTTTCCCATCTTTCACACAGGGACAAAATAGAACCCCCTGTCTCCCAGGGCTGTTCTGCAGCAAGTATAGTGACAAATGTGACACTGCGCTATGACACTATCTGCTGTGATGGGGAACTTCTAGATGGGGTCAGAAGTCTGAGTTCTCCTCCAGCCTCTATTACCTACATGGCCTTTTAAAATCTGAACCTGGTTCCTCATCTAGACTGGGAGGAGGTGAAAGTTGTGCCAGCTGAGCTCAGAGAGATACAGGGACTGAGGAGACCTTGCACAGAAGTGCTTTTTAAAGCGGTCAGTGCTCTGCAAGGGTAGAATGGCATGGGCGCTTGTCTTTGAGCGAGTAGCTTAGTAAATGGACAAGAGTGTGTGTGTGTGTTAGTGTGTGTCTGTACATGTGAGAGCATGTGTATGGTGTATGAAGGTGTCTGTACATGTTTGAATGTGTGAGAGTATGTGCAAGTATATGCATGTATGTTTGCCCTGGCTGGTCTAGCTCAGTGGATTGAGCGTCGGCCTGCGAGCTAAGTGTCGCTGGTTCGATCTTCCAGTCAGGGTACATCAGAGAAGGAAAACTCTGACTCCAAAAAACCTCCGCTGCCTTGCGGCATACCTCTTCAGGGGAAAGGCTAAGGGAGTAAACCCCGACAGAAAATCCGGAGCCGGAGTCCCTAAGGCGGTTTGACGTTGTAGTCAACACCGGCAACTCCTGCGGCGCACCTGAACCCAAGCTGTATCGACTCCGTCTTTCCCTTGGACCCTTCAGCTGCGAAGAGAGGGGGGGTCTGCTGCATGGGCAACAGCAGACCCTCCATATTACCCTGCCCAGGCTCTGTAGCTTCAGCGTCATCACAAGATGTCGATTCAACACGGGAGGAGACAGATACCATGTCACTCCCGAGTCGGACTGCACAGCCATTCTCGGCGGTGCAGATAGACTCTTGAGAAGCTACACCATCGTCTCTCGAGACGGACGGCTGCCGACGATGCATGTATGTACATCACCTGCAAGTGTGTATGCATGTGCATATATATGTTTGTGGATGTAAGTACAGGGGTGTGCATGTATGCATTTGTGCATGGCTGTGCATGCATGTGTACGTGGGAGTGTATGTGTGTGGGCATGTGCATACTTGTGGGCATGGATGTGCACATGTGTGAGTTGTATGAGTGTGTAGGACCATGTGTAGGAGCATGTGTATGGGCACATGCATACGTTATGTGTTGGAATGGAGGAGGAAGGAAACACCCCCCCTTCACACTGCAGCCCTGGGATCCTAGTTATTCAAAAATGAACCTAGTAATGGGGTTTGGGAAAGGTTAAAAGTAGTCAGAGGGTATCAAGCAGAGGGAAGCACCAGGTCAGCACCTGCTATCTGGAAGGAGAATAGAAAGAGACGGAGGCTGGAGGAGGCTGGACAAGTTACTTCCAGGGCCTGAATGTCTCAGCAGATGTATCTTTACTCTGGCTGGTTCCTGGACTTATAAGTCAAAGGTTCAAACACCTGAATGGGAAGGGACTTGAGGGAGCACACAGGTCCTGTTCTACAGGTGAGAATGCTAAGTAAGGAAGTGGGGCTGGCTCAAGTCACCCAGCAAGTTCCTGGCAGAGCTGAAAGGAGAACTCATTCCAGTTTTCCTTGCACCCTACGAGTCCTCCAGGACCAGTGCCAAGTGCCAAGTGCCCAGTGCTGTACTAGTACCTCTAACTTTTACCTCCATGACCCCAGCTCACCATCCGCCCTCCCTCCTTCTGCCCCAGAAGGATCTATCTGGGTATTTTAGTCACTTCATTACAGGGGCCGTTGAGTCAAGAGGTCAACTTTGCCTACCCACAAATCTTTAATACCTTTTTAGAATGACAGGACCTCATCTCATAGCACTTATTGGCCATTTGCAGGGGTTTCCAGGAGCTCAGAAAATCAAGCATGCTTTTACCTGTATTGCCATCATCCCTGGTACCTCATATCTCTCTCTCAGCAGGCACTGAGAACCAAGCCAGAGCTCACGCCCCAAACTTCTCCAAGTCCTGCAGGCTGAGTGACCATATGTCGCTCATTTTGGAGATCAGAGAGACAGTCATACAAGAGCAAGACCCAATTTACAGCTACTCTGAATAGGCTCTCACACATACCCCCAGCGTTAGCTGGGGACCATAGTAAACAATCGCCCACAAGCTTATGTGACTAAAGCAGGGAACAGATCAGGAGGGTAACCGAGAAGGACAGTGACAGCTTTTCAGGAAAGGAACAGGAAGTGAGTCCCAGGGAAGGGGAGATGGGAGGACCAACTAGATTTAGCATCCCCATGAGATTTATTAGAGACCTGAGTTAGGCTGAGACAGAAGATTGTTCCATGTGGCTTAAACTGAAGCACGGTGCTGGAAGGGCAGTGTTGAGGGGAGATGGCCCAGGGGGAAACGGCAGAAGGGAGAGGCACCAAGGCAGACTCAGCATTCTGCTTCTCGTGTTGTGTCTGGGCGGAACAACGGTGGCTTAGCTCCTGCCAGTAGTTGAGTTGATGTAGGACATGCCAATAATAAATGCATTGAACTCTAAAGAACCCAATTCGGGGATTTTGAAGTCTCTCATCTTTCAGGACTGCCCTGTTAATGCAGGACCGCCGCAAGGAAACCCAAGCTCTACTGCAGACAATCTCAAGCAGGCTGACAAATTACAAGAGCCCATTTTGTTGTTTAATCCAGCTTGACACCATTTAACACCTAAATCTTGTCTCTATAGTTCCAGTCTGCCCCTCAGGTGGGTCTGGGCCCCATTAGCCTCAGGCTTTGGGAATATTTGAGAAAGCAGGCCCAGATCTGTCCAAGTCAAAGAAGCCCTGGTTTTCTGTCACTTGTAAGCAAGGCCACACACAGACTTGCGCCTCCTCTGCAAGACCCTTCCCACTTCTTACAACCTGCACCACAACCTAAGAAAATCACCCAGAGAAGAACAAAGATCAACAGATCATGACAGGTGTAGACAGTGTCACTGCTTACGAGGGTCACTTGGTGCCCTTGGACTCAGTTGTTAAACAAGCCAGTGACCCAGCACATAGTTGTCTCTGGTCTGACTTCTCACCCCTTTTCCTTTGTCCCTTGCCTCCTCTTCAGTGCGGTGCACCCAACCTGTGCCTCCTCCATGGTGATAAAATGGAGATGCCTGTTCAGGAGGTCGGGGGTGGGATGGGGTTTTCTCACTAGCCTGCTCCATTGACCACACTTGCAGCATCAACATGCCAGAGTGAATCTGTCCTCCTCACCATCTCCTCGGTCCTCTCTGCCTCAGTCCACTTCCTTTTCTAACCCTAACCTGTTAAAGCATGCATTCCCAACGGAGGTAACAGCGCCCCCCGGGGGGCGAGCACTGGTTCTCGGGAGGGGTGGGAAAAAATCTTACTCTTTCTGTATATAAAACTCAGATACACATTACAGTACATAAACAGATACATGGTATGTCTGTGGTATTTAAATTTTACGAGGGGTGCAGTTAGGGAAAAAGTGTCTAAAAAGACTCTATGGAGGAAGCAATAGTGAAAAAAGGTCAAAGCACAGTGGCCTAAGGAAAATGCTCTCTGCCCGCTCTGGTGCCAGAGTCCATGATGGCCATCTGCTTACGAAAGAAATGCTGGGTGCATCAGTGTGCCCCTTTCTAGTTGTCATCTGCTACCGATTCCACCCAGTCGTCTGGACCACAGGCCCCTCTTCTGCAGCTTCTCTGTCACCTGTTTTCCCAGAAGGCACAGACCTCGCTTACTGATTAACTTTGGTCCCACATGAAACTGACATATTAAAGCCCACCTCTAATGCCTTCATACCTACGCATTGTCACACTTGCTATTTTAGTTACTTGGTCTAAATTCGGCAGGGAGTCACAAATACAGGATGGGGCAAAACTGGGCTTGCAGTTGTGAGTACGCAAAACACAGATTTTGTTCTTGTATTATTATTTATTAATTATTGTATTATTTTCCATAGGGATCACTTTTTCCCCCTACTTTTGCCCCACTCTGTACAGCCTTGAGTGTTAAAAGGTTTATTTAATGTATGAAGCCCATTCACAAGGCAGCTTTGCCCTAACATCAACCTTGGGAAGCAAGCATTAGCATCCCGATTCATCAGTAAGGAAACCAGACCTCAGGAAGTAGAGAGATTTCCCTCCCAGCCAGGTCACACACATGCAGCAGAGTTAGGTCCCCTGACTTGCAGTCCAGGTCAGGGCCTGCCCCACTGTCCCTTCTTCTGTGCTGTCCATGAGGGTGGTGCTGACTGTTTGATGGGAGTTTTTAAACAGCTGGGCATGAGTGGGCTGGGCAGGAAGCAATGCCCACAGAGATGGGCTCTGCAGGGCCCTGTGATGGAGGCGTTGAAGTTGCCTCCCCAGGCAGACCAGGAGGCCAGTAGGCTTAGAAAGGTGTCAGTCCCTGGTGCCCGCTAGTCCTCACTGTGGAGGAAAGGCAGTGTTTGGAGGAGTTAAGGGTGTAGGCTTTGAATTCAGGCAACATGAAAGTAGAGTGATAATTCTGCCACTTACTAGCTACCTGGCAGAAACTCAACTTCTCTGAACCTTGGTTTTCTCATTGTAAAGTGGTGGTAATAACAGTGGTAATTTCACAGGATTGTGAGAATTTCAGGAGATAGTAATGTAAAGCTCTTAGATTTGTGCCTGGCACATAGTAAGCAACAAAGAAATTGTTTGTTTGAAGGAGCTGGTCCCAAAAGCCTAAGAAATTTCTTAGAATATCCATTCTATTTGTCCAGTACCCCACCTCTGAAACTTCTCAAATTCTCAGTGACATCTGAGAATTTAAAAGAGAACAAAATCTGCCTTCTGTAGACTTCTATGAACTTTACTATTTCTGAAATCCACACCTCCTTCAGGAAGCCCTCCTTCCTGATTGCTCTCACACTGAGCAATCCAGACATGGCTACTCTTCCTGGTCTCTATCTCTAGATCTGGCTGCCTACATTCTGAAAATACCTTTTCTTAAGCCTTCCCATTATGGTAAGTCCTCCCTCTCCACCCCAGTTCCAATTGGTTCATTAGTCAGACTCTGATAAATACATGTCTGGGTCTGAGCTCCTCTGCCTGACTGGATGTGGTCCCTAACCCCACAGAGGGGACCCGGGTTCAAACACAGGCCCTGTACAGACCATAGCCTGGACCTAAGACCACCCCTGTGATCCCACTCTTGGGGCAGAAAGAGGCAGAGTCAGAGAGAAGAAGGCAGGGACTGGGTTCTGGGACATGTTTTACACTCAAGCTTCAGACATAGAAGTGACAGATGACGATTGTAAAACAGAGTCAAAGTAAACTGAACAAATGTGCAGGAGGCTGTAAAATGCCAAAGCGAACAAGAGAGAGGGAGGGAAGCAGGTGCCAGAGGTGAAATTTGCTTCTGGAATATCAATTCCAGAAGTTTTCTGGAGGGCTTCCTGGAGTCTTTTAATGACCACCTTACATATGATGGCATCAAACCCTCCTGGCAGCTCCATGACTAGAGCAGGGTAGGGCACTATCCTCTGTGTCTCTGAGGTGCCCCCCCTCTGCCCCCACAACCCTGTCCCCTCAACCGAATTCTCCTCCAGATCTGAACAGGGGCTTGGGGAGCCCCAGGATGAACATGGGGCCATAACATATCCGTGAGGCACACGCTGTTATTTCCTTTCACCAGATGAAAACACAGAAGCTCCAGGGGTTACCAAACAAAGATGTGGCAGCGCAAGAATTTGAACCCAGGACCTCCAAGTTTATGTTCTACTCCATTACATGACAACTCAATCCCTTCAAATAACTTGAACCCTAAAATGACAACTGTGCCCAAATAAACATCACAGAACACCCATGTTGTTGTTCCTTTTGTCCAGGGCCCAATTCCACTTGGCTATCTCTGGCTGGTTTCTTTTTTTCTACGTCTCTGCTTTCTGGCTAGCAGCTGCCCCCATCAGAATGGGAATGCCTTGGACACCAATCATTGTACTCATCTTTTCTCAGGACAGGGGACTTTCTGAAGGAGAAGAGACCCTGCTCCACCCCACAGCCTGGAGAGCCTTGACAAGCCTGGCCCTTGGTCAGAACCCCGATTCTTGATATTACTCCGGAGCTGCAGCCCAGACAAGAAAGGTGATTCCCACACCAGGGATTGGGTGGTCAAAATGCTGCCTGGTTCTTCCAGCAGCCCCACCCACCTCGTCTGCATTTTCTACCCCATCCACCTTCCTTCTATTCAGTGTTGCCTCCAGGAAGCTCCCTTCACACCGGCCCCCAGGCCATACTCCCCAGCTTCTCAAATTTCTGGGCTTGGGAAAGGAACTGAATGATCAGAGAAGGAGCCTGAGCCCCAGCTCAGAAAGGCACCCAGTCCAGCCCCACAGGAGAAGAAGCTGGGAGTCCACCTCCCATAGAAGCACTGCCGGAGGTTGAAACAGAAACGCCAAGTTTGCTCTTTGTATTCCCCAGGGCGGGGGCAGGGACATAAATAATTACATTCCTAGGCAGTAATTAGACCAGAAACTAAATCGAGGGTTGGGCAGGGGGGCTGAGCAGAAGCATGTGAGGGGCCTTAGGAGAGGAATGGAACTCCGCACTCCTAGCCAGAGTCTGAAGGGAAAGACGACATTCCAGCGTCAGCAGAAGGGCTGGCAGCTGGCATGGTCCGTGGGGGCTGCTGCTTCCAAATTCAGGCCCTCACAAGCTTAAAGTGCACCCTGCACAACCCTGACCCCCTTCAGCCTCCCCAGGGAGCAAACCCCACAGCTGGTTGTATAAGCCTTTCACAGAGGGTAGCAACCAGCACAGGGCACAACCTCAAGACACGGGTTCTTAGCTCCCAGTATCCCCACAACCCCCCTCCTCTCACCCTCACCACCATGAGTTCCAAACCAGCTCCCAAGCACATACTGCAACCCTCCTAGAACCTCAGGACCTGGTCCCAGGGAACTTCACAGCTCAGAGACTGTCAGTTTCCTCCTCAGCTTTGCTTCTCCCCAGCTGCAGGGAACCAGTTTCCTGAAGCCACCCCTTCCCCCAGCCCCACAAGGCCAATCAGCCCATTGCAGCCACAGAGGCCCCCCTCCCTGACATACACACGCCACATGCACAGACGTACGCACACACACTGTGGCAGGGCAGAGGGTCAGCATTACAGCCATGCCTGCAACTCCAGCTCAGAGTGCCAGCTCCCTCAGATAAGCTCCCTCTCCCTGCAGGTGTCTGTCTATCCGTGGACATCTCCCCATGCACTTGGTGTTGGCCTGGCTCAGTCTCTGCTGCGTGGACATCTCCCCATGCACTTGGTGTTGGCCTGGCTCAGTCTCTCTGCTGCCTCTGCTCAGACTCTGTCTTCTTTCTCCCTCTTCTTTCTCCCAGGCTTTGGTTTTCAGGGGCTCTGTCTTTCTCTAACTCATTGCCTCTGTCTTTTGTATTGGAGAGACAGGGTGATGGGCAGGACACCTCCCTGCCTAGGATCTGTGCAGAGCAAGGCATTGCTGGTTTCTGAGCTCTCCATGGGCTCTCCCTCCTCCCTGCCCAGGCTAACCATAGAACCAGGGCAGGGCTGGGTGGGAGACAGACCTACCCACCAGGGCACAGCTAATGCCAGTTTCCATATTGCTTTATCATGCCCTCCTGATGCCCCAAGTTGCACACACACAATCCCCCTGATCTCCCTGCCTTTTGCCTGAGTCCAGGGCAGGGTCCCCGAGTCTGCCCTACTTGCCTCCACAAACTGCAATGATACCTTCCTTCCCTCCAGGGTTCCTGAATCAACCCCTCCAGTGGGCTCTACCCCACCCACCCAGCCCACGAAGAGCCAGGAGCTCGGAGGTCGACCCAGCCCCCAGGAATAGCTGTGGACAGGCCTTGCATGTGGGGCGATGCAACAGAGTGGTCTGATGGCAAAGTTCTCCTGCTGTTTCCATGTTTCCATCTCCCTGGGCTCCCTTCTCTCCCTCCAGCCCTCCGGCCTCACAGGGACCGCTCTCCTTGCTCCTCTCCAGAGTGTCACCCCCACTATGGCAAACAAGAAAGAAAAGGAAATCTCCCGCGATACGGATGGGCGAAAAGAGAAGAGGGTGTCCGCACAAGTGCCCGCATGAGGGAGTCCTCAAGTGAAAAAGGAAGGGATGCAAAGTTCCCGGTTCCCTGGGTGCGTTCAGCTCCTCGCCGAGCTCCCGCAGACACCCCGATCGCGGAGACGCAGCGGCGGTGACCACTCACCTGGGCGAGGCAGCATCTACCTCTGGCTGGGAGGCACCGAGGCCGGCTGCACGGGGCGCCAGGGCTCCCCGGTTTGGCCACGCATCCTTCCCCGCCCGACACAGACTGGAGCTAAGCCCTCGGCTCTGGAGAACGCAGGCAGATGGTGGCCTCGGACGTCCACGCGGGGAGAGCCCTGAGCGGCTTATTCAGTTATATCCATGGTGTTTAGCAAGAAGGGAGGAAAAAGCCCAACTTGTTCTCTTCTCTTCCAGATTTAAAAAAAAGAAGAAGAAAAAAGATAATCCCTCCCTAGGAAGACGCCAGCAGGATTTTCCAGATCGAAGAACCCCGGGCATTTCTAGGCACCTCGGGCATCTTGGAATGTGGGGTGTCTTCAAGTTCAGATAAGCCAGCCAGGGTGTGTGTGTGTGTGTGTGTGCGCGCGCGCTCCAGAACCAGCCAGGCACTCACACCCATACACCCACACGCACACACACACAAACACACTTCCCTGCACTCCCGGCGTGCACACTGCACCCCGCGCGCACCCTCTCCCGATCACACACACACATGCACAGCGATCACAAGCGCAGACCAGGGAGGCAACGGGGCGGGCTGCGGAGGCAACGGACGGGCTGCGGAGACAGCGCGGGGCCAGCGGTGAAGGAGGCTCAGCGGCCGTGCGCGCCGTCCCCCCGGAGCTCTCCGGTGTGGCCGCCCCCAGTGGCGGCCGGCGGAGGTGCAGCATCCGCGTCTGCCACCCGGCTCATCCCCTTTCGCGCTGACCACCACAGCCGCCGAAACCGAAATGATCGCGGGCCCCGCGGGGGTGGCTTGCCGCGGAAATGGCGAGGCAGCGGGCCGACCAGCCAGATCCGTACCAAAGGGCGGGAGTGCGTGGGGGCCGCTGATGAGGAGGGCAGGCCGCGAGCCTGGGGAGCCGGGAGGGCGGGCTCAGCGGCCCAGCGGCCCAGCGGCTCGGGCAGCCCCTGCGCTAGGCGGGCCGGGCTTCCCGGGTCTTGCCGCTGCAGCCGGCGCCGGCGCCAGTGCTGCCGCCTCACGTGCGGAGCTTGCGGTGCAGCCTTTACCCCGCCGCCTGCTGGAGGAAAATCCGCACGCTGGCCCAGGCTGGGCGGTGGGGGTTGGGAGGATCCCAGCCTGGGACCCAGCCCTGGACCCCTCGGATTCACACAACCTAGGAGGAACCCATGAAAAACGAGAGCCTGAAGAATGCACATACATACATGAAGACTTCTTGTATCACTGGAATCTATGAGGTGTACACTAGTGCCAACTGTTTGCACAGCATCTTTACAACTGTTCCCTAGTTTGATCCTGCCAGCAGCCCTTATTTGACATATGAGGGAACTGAGACCCAGAACAGTAAAGAGGCTTGTCCAAGGCAAGTGGCAGTTAGCTGAGTGCAGACTTAGCACCAGAAGATCTGGTCAGGACCTCATCTTCCTTTGGTCATTCTGTCTGCCCGCTAGGATCAGCAGCAACCAGTTCCTGGGGACGGAAGGACTGGTCTCTGCTTTACTGAGATTCCTAAGAGGTAAGTATAACTTTCCTGCTGAAGGGACTTACATTTTGAGATTCCTGCTTGTCCTACAGCTGATAAATTCATGGGCAGAGGGAGTGAGTCAGTTGATCTCTTCTCTTCTGCACCTCCCTTGCAGCTGTCCCAGATACCCACAGGGAGGCACATGTGGCATGTGGATATGTCTCTGCAGCTCAGGGTTGGCTCAGCTGGATAAACCTGTAATGTAAGACCCTCCTCCTGTCTAGGCACATGTGGGGAGCACGGGTGCATATTCGCAGAAGCCCAGGAACCCAGGCCCCATGTACTGGGCACCTTCCCCTTGTGCGCCCAAGGAAAACACCAGATCAGCATGCTGAAGACCCTGAAAGACAGGCCCTTCCCTGCAGGGATCTAGAAATCCTGGGGGAGAAAGGACATGGCCAGGATGAAGCTCCAAATATGTTTAGAGTGGGCTGGCAACAGAAAGGAAAAGCAGAAATGGGGTGTGCAGGGACAGAGGTTGGGAGGAGATATGAGAAGGGGAGGAAGGAGGAAAGAAGAGGTGAATAAGAAGAGTTGGGGTAGAAACAGGAAGATGTGAAGGAAGAGAAGAGAAAGGGGAAGGGGTGAAGGGGACGGGATCACCTGGAAGGTGTTTTCTTCATTGCTTACCTGTGGTTTTGCATCCCATAGGTGGGGACTACCAGGGAAGGGGCAGAAGGAGGAACTATAATGCAAGCTCCAGTCTCTGAATTCCCCAAAGAGTCTGGGCAGCAGGCTAGGTTTTCTCCTTACCCACAGTCACCCAAGAGGGGATCAGTGGCAAGGGGAGGGCCAGTCTGGCAACCGAATAGAGATGGACCTGCTCTCAGAAACCAACAAAGCACTGGGATGGTATGAAGCAGGGGCCGGGCCCCCAGGAATGCTGGAAGGATGGCCCAATCTCTGCTCCAAAGTGAACACAATTCCCCATCAAGAAATTTTCCCAGCTCAGATAAGAGAATGAATATTCCATGAAGAGCCAGGACCTGGGTCATTTCTTGCACTTCGGGTAATTCTGAGGACAACTGGTTAATTTTTCTAATTATATTTGCCTCAGCCTGAACTGAGCACTGTGCTAGGAGTCAGGTGGTCTGAATGCTCACCATGGCTTTGTACTAATGAGCAATGTGACAAATCTCTTCCCCTAAATGGGTTAGATTGAGTACTCTCTAACAGCCTGTCTAGCTCTAGGTACCCCTGACTGATGTTGGCAGATCAAACATGGTGGACACCCAGATGCACCTTGGAAAACCAAGAGAAAACCAGCCTGGAGTCACCATTCACTATGGAAAATCCCCAGAAGATGATCCACACTTGGAAAATGGAAAGGTGAACAATGGCACGTCTCTTGGGTCCTTGAGCAACTCAGAAAGGTTGGGTAGGAGCAGTGCTGTGGCTTTTCCTGGTCACAGATCAAAGAGGTCAGCCAGGGCTTCCTGAGGGTATCAATCAATCAGAGGGACAGAGAGAGAGAAAGAAAGACAGAAACAGAGAGAGAAAGAGAGAAAGAGAACAGCTTATATACAAGCCATTCTAATGATGGGTATCTGGAATCTTCTTCATTTCACATTTTCATTCTTCTAAATAACCCTGTGATGAACATCTTTGTACCTAAGTCTTTGCCCACATTCTTGGTCTACATTCCCTGAAATAGAATCACTGGGCCAAATGGTATGAGCATAGCAAAGCTCCTGTATATATCTCTTCATTTCAGCTTTATAGTCAAGGCAGTGAAGTTCAGGGCAGATGAACAATTTCCCAAAGAGCTCCAAGCAAGTGCTAAAGGATGTTTTCACATACCCTTTCCTGTCTCTTTGTAGCAGAGCTCTATGCCTTGTGCTTCACCACACATCATGGCCACACTGCATTCTTTTTGTTTTAAAGTATATTTTATTGATTATGTCGTTACAGCGTTGCTATTTTTTCCCCTTTGCTCCCCTCTGCCCAGTAACCCCTGCCCCCTCCAGCAATCCTACCCCCTTAGTTCATGTCCATGGGTTGTGCATATAAGTTCTTTGGCTTCACCCTTTCCTATATTATTCTTGACTTTCCCCTGTCTGTTTTGTATCAACCAATTATGCTTCTTAATCCCTGCACCATTTCCCCATTTCTCCCCCTTCTCGCTCCCAGCTGATAACACTCCAGATGATCCCCATACCTACTATTCTGTTCCTATTTTAGTTTGCTTAGTTTGATTTTGTTTTTATTTTTTAGACTCAGTTATTGATAGTTGTGAGATTGTTGTCATTTTAATGTTCATAATTTTGATCTTTTTCTTAAGTAAGTCCCTTTGACATTTCATATAATAATAGTTTGGTGATGATGAGTTCCTTAAGCTTTACCTTGTCTGGGAAGCACTTTATCTGCCCTTCCATTCTAAATGACAGCTTAGCTGAATAGAGTAACCTTCGTTGTAGGTCCTTGCTTTTTATCACCTTGAATATTACTTGTCAGTCTCTTCTTGCCTGCAAAGTTTCTTTTGAGAACTCAGCTGAAAGTCTTACAGGCACCCCTTTGTAGGAAACTCTCTGCTTTTCTCTTGCTGCTTTTAAGATTCTCTCTTTATCTTTAACTTTCAGCATTTTAATTATGATGTGTCTTGATGTGGTCCTTTTTTGGGTCTAGCTTGTTTGGGAATCTCTGTGCATCCTGGACTTGTATGTTCTATTTCCCTGGTCAAATTTGGGGAGTTTTCCTTCATTTTCTCACATAAGTTTTCAATTTCTTGCTCTTCCCCTTCTTCTGGCACCCCTATGGTTCATATATTTGCATGTTTAAAGTTGTCCCAGAGGTTCTTAAGCCTCTCCTCATTTTTTTCAATTCTTGTTTCTTCATTCTGTACTGGTTGACCATTGTTTTCTTCCTTAAGTTCCAAATCATTGATCTGAACCCTGGTTTCCTTCCCTTCACCACTGGTTTTGTGTGGATTTTCCTTTGTTTCATTTCACATAGTTTTCACTTCTTCCCTTATATGTTTGTCATACCTAAGGAAATCTGTCAAGTCTGTGAGCATCTTTATAACTAGCATTTTGAACTCTGAATCTGTTAGGTTGGCTATCTCCTCCACACTTAGTTCTCACACTGGAACATTGATCTGTTCCCCCTTTTGGGCCATACCTTTCTATCTCCTCAACTTGACAGGCTCCTGTGTTTGTTTGCCTCTGTGTCTTAGCGCTGTCGCACCTGTTATGTTGTAAGGGGCGGAGCCTTGGGGATTCGTCAGTACAGAGCGACTCATTTCACCATGTTGTTGCACTGTATATGGGGGAGGGGTCTGAGAGGGAAAAGTGCTGCTTGCTCAGCACTCGCTCCTTTTCCAGGCTCTTCTCCCACTTCCGTATGGGACTGGCGCCCCTCCAGCTGTTGCCCTGGTCATCGTTCCCAGAGTGGGTGGGTCTGTGGACGTTCTAGGAATGTGGGGGCCCTTTAAACAAGCAGACTCTGCTGAGAGACCAGCAGTTTTTGCCTCCACCACAACTCCCACTGGTTTGCACAGTCAGAAGCAATGAGGCTTCATTTTCCCCAGCACTGGGACCATGACCTGTGTGGTCTGGTCTGGTGCTGGGAGCACTCCCCAGGTGTCCCTCTTGACTTTTTAAAACATGTGACTGCACTTTCCGCCAGCCTGCTGCTGCCATCGCTGCTGCCGCTGCCACTGCCACCGCACCGTGTCTTCTCCAGCCCAGCTCTGCCCCTCCTACCCGTCTGGATGAGTATTTATTCTTTATATCTTTGTTTACTGGACTTCCATGCAGCTCAATTTTCTGGAACTTCTGGTTGTCTCTAGTTTTGAGGTAGTTGTTGTATTCCTTCTTAGTCGTAGAGGAAGATATAGCACATCTGTCTAGGCCTCCATCTTGCCCGGAAGTCCTGCATTCTTGAATAAACTCCGGTACCCCAACATGAAGAAAATCCATGCTCCCCTGGCCCCCCATCAGGACTCACCTTCCCTCTTGGGCTCTCAGTGACCACACATAGTGGGCTCCCAATACCCACTTGCTCAATGAGATGACAGTGATTGATAAGAAGAGCTCTCAAGAGGGGTAGGAGGTCAAGAGGCATTCAGCCTGAGGAAGAGAAGGTCAAGTTGTCCTGGGCCTTCATAGCAGATAGGACTATCCCTTGAGCAAAGGACTATGGGGAGCCTCTCTCTTCTCAGTATCCACTGAATATGAAAAAGCAGGGTAACTGGTGCAAAAAAAGGTGATGGGGGAGGATTCAGGTTACATAACAGGACAGAACCAGGTGTCTGAGGCTATGGAATCACAAGTGCAATCTGTACTCCCAGTGATGCACTAGAAGCTCCTCAGAGTCTCCCTTGACACCTTATGGCCTGAAGAGTGACCTTGTGGGCCAGGGAAATAACAGAGGTCTGGGGCACAGTCTCACAAGGCCTTGGGATCTCAGTGAGTCTATTGCATGGACTGGAAGCTGGCAGTCACTCCCAAATTCTTAGCACTCCATTTACTACCCTTCCCCAGGACCAAAAGGTGGCCTAAGTTCCAGTCTATCCCACAGGGTGTGTAGAATTCAGGTGACTACATCCTCAGGAGCTGAAGCCTAGTCCTGGAAGGCACTTTCTGAAGATGTACATTGAGTGTCTTAATTCTAGAGTGTCCTTTACCCTCCTCCCTTCCCCAAAGGCAAGAGTAAGAAGAAAACAAAATAAATTCTTATTAGTATGCATATGTATTCCCAAATTCCTTAACAGAATGACTAACACCACCTACAGCCATTAGCTTGCTTTGTTTTCTAAATCCAGTTTATTTTTCATCCTCAAGCCCTCTGTTTACCTCTCCCCCTCAGCCAGGCCCCATGAGCTCCCTCCACAACCTCACCTTTTTGCCTCTATGTGTCAAAGGGTCAGATAATCCTGGGAGGTCTTTACCTCCTCGCACTTTACTGAATGCTGTCAGGCATAAGACAGGGAAGAAGAAGACAGAGTCTATTCCTGGAGAGAAAAGACATAAACCAACCATGGTACAATGCCTTGCAGTTCATAAAGAGTAATTCCAAATGCAACCTCACTTGTTTGTCACAACAATCACATGAAAGGGATCATTATCCCCATTTTACAAACAAAGATATTAAGTCTCATACAGGTAACATTACGGCCCCAGGAATTTGGAGCTCTTGATGAGTGACACTGGATTTCAAACAAGTGTTCTGACTCCACATCCCAGGCTCCTTCCTGTGTATGAGGAGGCAGCCTCTCCAGCACCAGCCTTGAATGCCACTGAGTGGCAAATTACCTGGTGCTGCCTGCAGGGCAGTAGGCTTTTAGTGAAGGTTGTGCAGCCTGAGAGACTCACCCCCCCCCCTAGATTTGTGGGGCAGTGTAGTAGAAAGAGCACCAGAGGGGAAGATAGAGAATTTGGATTCTGGTTCTTTAGTGCAAGCTGGGGAAACTTGTCCTTTCTCTGGGCCTCAACTTCTCCATCTCTAAAATGGGAAAGTGGGAGCTAAGTGTTCTCTAGTACTGAATGAAGAACAATCAAGGAAACAGCCATCCAGAGAGGAACTTGAGATAACAGATGCCATTGACTTCCCTGGCTCTTGCCTCCTATCAGGGAATCTGCAAATCTTAGGGTGGTATTGCAGGAAAAAATACTGAGGGCTACGGCAAGTGCCCAAGAGAATCCGAAAGGATCATACCTCTTAGCTACTCCCCCGAACCCCCACACTTGCCACAGCCCTCCCAGGGCTTCACCAGACTGCCCTGACCTCCCAGTCCCCTCTCTTGCCATCAGGCATATCACGGTAAGAGTCCTAGGCAGCACTTAAGGTACACTCTATGCCAGCCACTTCTCTCTGCCCTGGACAATGGTTATTTTATTTAATTCTCACCAAAACTTTATAACGCAGGTACTGTTACTATCTTCATTTTGCAGATATGGAAACCAAAACTGAGAGGCTGAGCAACTTGCTGGGTCAGAGAGCTGGCAGGAAGCAGAACCACTATTCTAAGCCTGCCTGGCAGTCTAACTCCAGAGCCTGTGCCAGATATGACTAGTTGTGAAGTAAACTTGTTTGAGGAAAATCACTGTTCCCACCTCCAAAATGGACAAGGCAGGTTCCCTCCATTCACACCAGCTCCTCGTTCCTTCTTTTACCTCGCTTTGCCTTCTTTCATGTGTTGTTTGGAACATATAGTCATGAGTGTGTGGTTTGTTTTATAATCTAGTCAACTGTGGAAACACAGCCATTGTCATTTATGTCCCTGCCCTAACATCCTTCACCTAAGAGATTTATCACAGCAGGAATTGACGGAGTACAAAATCCTTCCCATTCCTTAATTAAGCCCTTGGCTTTTCTTTCAAAGGACCTTGGAGAGAGGTGCAGAAACCAACTTGCTTCTGGTCCCAAGAAGGACACTAATTCAACTTCATCTAATAAAACTGCCTTTGTGTGTTTCTTGCGAAAAGTACAGAAAAGGATTAAGGGGAATATCAGCTGTGGCCCCATCCTACATTCTGGTAGTGCTGACCAGCTACATCTCCAAATGACACTAATAAAAAAAAAAGGTAAAAATAAAAGTGTTTGGGGAATTTCTGTATTTCCAGGACAAAAAGATCACTTCCAAGCAAGAAAATCAATAACAACCAATCAAGGAGGTATTGACATTTGAATGACACTTGAAGGAGGGACAGATAGAATTTGGTGGGTAAAGATGAGAGAAACTGACTGTCCAGGTAGGGTAACAGTACAGGTGAAGGCAAAGAGGCATTGAGTGGCAGACATGGGGAATTTTCTGGTGTGACCAAAGCAAGAGCAGAAAAAGGCATGGTGGTTAGGATTGTGGGCTCTGCATACAGACTCTTTGGGTTTAAATTCAAGTCCCCCACCTATAAGAGAAGTTACTACAGCTAGTTGCTGAGTCTCTTTGAGGTTTCATTTCTTCACCAGTAAAGTGGGAGTAATCATAGTGAAAATGTTGCAGATAGATGAGACATTTAAATGACATGACTCTAGACTATTAGAATGATACATAGTACATTTTCAAGGAAGGGTAATAGGGATTTTTTGTTTTTATTGTTTGTTTTTTATTCTTTTATTTTTATTTTTTATTTATTTTAATTGTTGTTCTATTACAGTTGGCCCATTTTTTCCCAGTTGCTCTCCCCTGTCAAGAAAGGGTAATTGCTGCTATTTATGTTATTATTGTTCAAGAGCATAGTGGGAAGTAAGAGCAGAATAGGTTGACACTGCCTTGAACATGAAGGTAAAGGGTTTTAAGTCCCCTTTATGCAGATAACTTGGCAACATCGAGGTGTTTTGAATAGGTTAATGTAGGAGTTTGGTGGCTGAACTGCTGGGAGAAGTACCTGAATAAAAGAAAAGCATTTATAAATTTATTGAAACAATCCAGGTAAGAGGAGAAAGGGGTGAGGTCAAAGGCTATAGTAGTGACAACAGAAGAGGGGTGTAAGAAGTAGAATTGACTGGATCCCAGAGGTAACTAGGCATGGGCTCTGAGAAGGAGAGAGATTATGGATAAAGCCCACTTCCTGTTATAAAGCCCACTCGACTGGAAGAATAATTGATGTCTTTGAAGCATACTGGGAAGGTAGGAGAAAGTGGGCAGGTGGAGAGTGAAGAGTTCCTCGTGGATGTCCTCAGTTTGAGAGCTTGAGGACACCCAGATCCTCTTGTCAAAAACATAATTCAATAAATGGGTCTGAATGAAACAGTCAGGGATAAAATGGAAGTAGAAGATCATGAGAGTGTGGGAAATTCCCAGGGGATAAAGGGCAGAATGAGAAAGAGGTGGAGGTTGGGAACCTACACTTATTTAGCCTTATGCATGGGTGGTCCTGCACTAGCCATTTTATACAAATTATCTGTGTTTCTCCCTACAAAGCAGAAATTGGTTAGGTCCATTTTATGGATAAAAATCTGAGGCTCAACAAGATTAAGTAGTTTGTCCAAGGTCAGCCTGTTAGTTAGAGAGGCCAGGCAAGGAAACAGAGAAAGAGCTCACAGAGGGTAGAAGAACAGATTTCTATTGTTGAAATTAAGGAAGGGGAGGGGGTTTGGAGCTTTGTTTGCCAATGTCCCCATGCCAGGGCTCACATAGCAAATGATATTTATATGACACCTGAAGGATAAATAAAGAGTTTGCTCTTCATAAGAGGAGATTTGCCCTCCAAACTCCCTGACTCCATGTAGTGGTTCTCCATACTCAGGTAATCAATACAGTATCTCAGTGCAGCAGTACCAACCAATGAGAGCAGAAGTCAGGGGACAAACATTGCTCTCCCTTTGTTACATAACAAGGAAGTTCATCTCAGAGTCCTAGATCAGGGGCTCAAACAGTGAGACAGTGAAAAGGGGACACCTGGGTGGCTCAGGCAGTGGTTTGGAAATATTTCTGTATTTTAATCACCTGGATGGCTGAATAGTGCATTTCAAGTCTGCCTGTGACCCATCTCTAGCATACCCATGAGCCTTGACATATTGATGGGGCCCACTGGCCTAAGAATTTTAGTAAATAGTGCATTTGACCTGGTAGAGGAGCAGGGCTTGGAGGATGGCGACTAGTAGAGCAAAGCTATCGGGTTTGGCGATTCAGAGGTCACTGGTGGCCTTTAAGAGAGCAATTTCTGCAGTGCTGTGGTATGGATAGCAGATTGCTAGTGGTTGGGGCTGAGTGGGAGGTGAGGAAGTAGAGGCGGTGAACGTATAATACTTTTTTGAGAAGTTTAGCCGTGAAAGGAGGATGGAAGGTGGGTTGGAAGCTCAGAAGGAATCAGAGTGGAGCAAAGACTTTCTTGGGGGTGGGAAACACTTGGGTGTAAGCCAGAGTGAAGCAGCCAGTGTAGAAAGAAAGCAAGAAGAGATCTTCCAGGGGGCGGGGAAGGTCGGTAAAGGTGCATGAATCTTAGAAGGAAGAGGCAGCCTTCTTCCACAGCAGCCAGAGGAAATAAACAGAGGAAAAGGAGAAAACAGATATTTTGAGGTGTAAGAAAGTGATCCGTGGTATGGATCTTATGAATTGAGTGGTATAGAAAGAGCAAGCAGGATTTGAGGGGAAAGGAAGATTGGAGCATCCTCTGGATGAATATGAGTATTTTCACCTGGAGGATGAATATGGCTATTTCAGGCAGAAATGGGGCTCTTGTGGTGGATATTCATGGAGGCCATGGGACTTGGTCCTGCAATTTGTCAACCTGGGAATGACAGAAAGAACCAGCAGGTGTGTGCTCTGGGATTCGGGGTAGTCAGGAGGGTGTGGGGACAAATCAAGCATGCAGTGAACTTTGATTCCTTTTGAAAAGTGGGTCATGGGGAATTCAGTAAGCAGGCAACTGAGGATAGACAGGAGTTATTGGATGGTGGGAGAGGTGAGCTTACTCTGAAGGGGATCTGAGTATAGGTATTCACAGAGTGAAAGGAGGACAGATAAGAATTTGTGGCCAAAGCAAAGGAAAATATAGTTCCAAGTTTTCAGGATTGTGTTGAATGTTGCCTGTTGACAGGAGACCCACACTTGTGTGCCTGCTCTTTCATACTCTCCGCTGTACCACAGGGGTTTGGACACCGGAAAACCTCATTTCCAAGACCCCCTCGCCAGCTGGATTCTGCATAGGATGTACTGATGGAAAGCACTCACATGCAATTAGAAAGCACGAAGGTGGAAGCTATTCTCTGCTTCTGGCAGCAAAATCACCACGGGTGTGGGCTCCTGGGTTTCTGCCCAGTTTCAGCAGTGGTTCCGCCCATACCAGGAAATGTGGGATCCTGGGATCTGGATTATGACATCCCCTTTCTACTCTTTCTGCTCTATGAGCAGTAATGGTTTCTTGAAGTTACCTACTCTGAGTAGTAGCACCTTCTCCTGTTTGCTTCTTAAAATCTAATAACTTTCATACACATTCTCTGTATTAAATTCCCCTGTTTGAAATGGCCAGTGTTATTTTTATTTTCCTTGTGAGACAGTTTTACCTGATGGCAAAGCTCAGGAAAGACTGGGTATGTGGATGGCTGAAGTGAGGAGGAGATAAAGGTTGTGGGGTGGGGGAGTGCTGAGAGATCAGGGAGGTGAACGACTCTGTGTAAGAATCCATAGTTGAGGCTAGAGAGGAACTCTTGCAACCTCCTCCAGGGGCTGGATTCCATTGGGACAGTCAGCTATCCACCAAACATTCTTTCCCAGCTTTGCTCAACAAGAGCATTCCTCTTCCCTTCAACTCCCCAAGCTAACATCCTCCCCTGTACCCCCATGGGTTTCACTGATGGATCAAATTGTGATGTGTTTACCATCCCCTCTTTCTGCTATTCCCTCCTGAGCTATGTCCCCTTCATAATTTTACCACCTCCCCAGGTCCCCAGAAATATATTTCATCCCCTGTGTTTGAATTTCATCCCCTCTTGAAAGAGTTCTTAACCTGGAGTCCATGGGTGATTCTAATGGGGACTATGAACTGCCTGAAATTATATAGCCAATTTCACATGTATGTGTATATGTGTTTGTTTGTTTTTTTTTTTCAAGAGAGAAAGGCTATCTTATTTATCACACTTTTAAAGGGATCCTGGTTTTCTTCATCTTGCAAGTGGTTCAAGGGAGAGGATAAGAACAATCACTAACAGAGTCTTAGAAACTTAATTTGCTCAAGGTCTCTGATTTCTTCTGTGACCTTGAAAAACTCACTTGCACTCTCTGCTTACTCAGTTTCTTCATCTGTAGAATGGAAACAATAACTTCTACTTACAGAATTATTGGAAGGATTAGAAATAGTAAAAAAAAAAAAAAAAAAAAAAACCAATACACAATACAAAACAAACAAACAAAATAGAACAATGCCTGGCATGGTTAACTTTTAATAAATGGCAGATAATGGTATTGAGCTAGTTTGGGTTCCTCCAGAAACAGACCTTTAGAGATGGGACTGAGTATATTTTATTTAGGAGGTGACCTAAAAATGTCAGTAGAAGGGTGGGAAGTAAAAAAAGAAAGGGAAAGGGTCCAGTGAAGGGTGTATTATCAATGAGTGTTTTCAGTTGGAGCTCATTCCACTGGAGTCTCTGGGATATGGTATGAAGCACACCCTGAACTGTCCCCTCCACAGGTGAAGGAGTGAAGTATTTATTCACTTACTTGCCATTTACTATTGGCTGAAATCTTTCAGGGACATTAGCTCTCCAGCACAATTGGCTCCCTTGGCCAGAAAACACCCTCAGACATAGTTGAAGGTGTTCACAGTAGCAACTGAGTTGTATAAAGGTGACTGCTCAAGAGATAACAGCAGGGCAATAACAGTGACTGCCACAGTGACTAATACAAAGCCTTCCCCTGTCCCCACAGTCAGCATTGATTTCCCACTCCATGCCCCATTAGCCCTTTGCTTGTCCTCTTGTCTTTGCTCAGTGCTGGACTAGAATTATGGTATTATATGCATGCTTATCTGTATCTCCCAAAGGACTAATAGCTTTATGAAGGCATGGGCTGTATCTCACCCTAGGTCTCTGATACCAGTTGGCTGATACAAAATTGAAAATATTTTGTACATGTTTATAATGAATGAACTGCCCTCAGAGTGGAAGTTTGAAGGCTTCTGATGACCTCACTCTGCTAGAGAGGTGGCACAATTAGGCATTCTGCACACATTGTGAGAGATTTATGTCCCCTCTGCTTCTTTGGCAGGTGCCTTTATCACAGCATGTGTGGTTCCTGAATCATTTTCTGGGAGATACATGTCTCAATATTATAATCTTCAAAGTGATGATATTAGAAATTCAATTTTAAAAAGGAACTGTTTAGGGTGTCAGCATGTTATGATAATCATCTGAGAGGATCCCCCCAATTCTTCTTGAACTGCACTAGTAAGCTCTTTTTCACTTCAATACAAAAAAATGAGAAGAGTGTGGACTATTTACATGTGTCTCCCACCCCATCCTCATCTCCCATCCCAATATTGCCAACACATGGGGAGCGTACTCTGTTCCCCAGCACACATGCCTGAATAAGCCTGATTGCTTTTCTATATTTCTGTATAAAACTTTAAATATTCATTGCACCATCAAATTAAATGAGATTCTTTGGCTGTCATTCTTTTCAACACTGAGTGCTTTTCTTTGGTACCTGTCCTACCACAATTCAAAACCTTCAGAGACTAGGCATTTATCACATATTATTTCCTATTAGTTTGGCTCCCAATCAAGTGAGGAGATGCTAATAAAAACAGAAGATTGGGGCTTGTTGCTGAAGCCAGGGAATTGGGTGGGGGATTAGCAGGATAACACTGAAGTTCAGCCCTGTTTCTTCTAGCTTAGAGAATGCTTGAGGATAAAAAGACAGATGGAAGTAGGCACATGGAGTGGGTCAAAGGGGAAATGGAAACCATCCAACAGGTGTATGCCAGCCTTCCTTTTCCCTTCTTCACCAAGTTTAAGGGCAGAGTACAGGATTTCAATGTTCTTGGGTGAGAAACAGAGAGCTAGCTTAAATGATATTTTGAAGGCTCTTTTAACCCCTCAAGTCATTAAATCTCTTTGGCAGTGATAGCAGCCTAGCAAGAAAGGCTGATGGGGACCTTGCTGGAGAAGTTGCAAGGGGTGGGGTGGGGGTACATGAATATGCAAATCCAACTGAATATTTTGTATAGCATTGTGTTAAATTTCAATGCAGTACATTATAGTTTAATCTACTCTCTCTGCCTGTGCTGTTCCTTAACAAGGGAATAGATCAGCGAGCAGCAGAGTCAAGCGCCAGAGCGTTAGTCTCCCATCTCCAACGCTGCAGCCATTTACAACCAGCCTGAAATTGGATAACGCGCCCCTCGCTGCTGCTGCTGCTACAGCGGTGGCGGCGGCGGGATTGGCATGCTGTCTGGTGTCGGGGGCACTACAGCAGTCCGCACTGCCGGGAGGCCCACTGTCGCTTAATTCACCACCGGGTCAGTTGCAGTTTGTCCCGCTGCAGGCCAGCGTGTTTCAGGAGCACGCGGTGCTGGACAGCGCACTCTGAAAGCTTTAGACTTGTCTCTGGGGAATCTATCACCTAGACCGGGAAGATTGTGCAGCCAATGGGTCAAGTCTGGGTGACATCTCCCCAACAGGAATACCAGGCTGCAGAGTGGAATTTGGGTAAGGTCCATCTCCTCATCGGGCCTCAACTTTTCTCATAAAATGAGGATTTCTTCTAGATGTTATCAGAGGACCCTCAGCATCCTAGTCTCCTATGAATGAATCAGTTGCTTGTAAATGCAATAGATGTCCATAGAACAGTGGTTCTCAGGCTATCAATATCACTTGTGGAGGAGACAGAAGTGTATATTCTCAGGCCCAGCTGTAGTGTTCTGATTCAGTAAGCTTGGGGTAGGGCTAGGAATATGTAGATTATTAACATGCATCCTGGTTGATTCTCACACTAGTCAGAGGAGTTTGAGAAATACTGCATTGGAACATCTGCTTTTTTGAATTTTTTTATCTCTCCACAATGACTTCTCTGCCATTGCACCTCCCACCCTCATATCTGTGTAACACACACCCATGCACACATGCATACACACTAACAGCCCTGTGCACAAATTACTTATTTGTTCCCCAAACTTTTAAAGCACTCATTATGTCCCAGGAAGATCTTAGTTTCCTCAAAGAGAAATGATCTATTAGACAAGGCAGTTGCTCTCAAAAAGGTCCTAGTATTCCAAGGAAGACAGATAGGCAGATAGCTAACCATCGTACTTAGTGATAAGGACCCCAAGAAGGGTGTATAGCTGCATGTGGTGGAAGCACAGCTGTGTAGGCTCATGCTGTGTACTCATACAATGGGGCAGATGGCTACCCCCTTGAGCATGGTGTCACTCTCAGAGTCTCCTGCCTGGGTTTTTCATGTGCAGTGTCCTCAGTATCATGGACAGCTCTCCATTTGTGCAGTACATAGCTCACCACCAAGGAGAGTGATAATTGCTCTGCTCACTTATCATGGAAACTTATGGGACACCTGACTTGCTGAGAGATCTTCTTTCATCTCGTCCTCAGCATCACAACCTTTCTTTTTATCTTCTTCTCTTCTTGATCTTCCTCTTCTCTCAAGGTTCTTCCTCTCTCCCTAGTTACCTACAGGTCTCCACTTTGGTGGCCTCCCCTCAACAAAGTCTCTTCTTTTTATGACTCTGTTCCTTTTCCTTAGCTGCCAGGTGCCATCTGTGCTGAGGGTGGTTAGTAGTTGCTGCTACTGAGGGAGGTTCTTGAAGAGATGGAGTTGTATTGTCTGTCCCAACACATTATGATGAGACTGAGATGAGGTTTGATTCCAGCACTTGGGGTAGCTTGGTGCTGGGGTGCTAAAATTGGCAAAGCAGGCCTTGGATAACAATCAAAGTTCTTAGTAGTAACTGCAACAAAACTGGCTCATCATTGGTCACAGCGTCCTCTTGCCCAGAGGTCTATACACAAGACTCCTTCACTCATTATCTTTTGATTCTCCACTCTTACTATTTATCTTGCTTTCTGTCCTTTGCCACCCACCACTTGGTTCTTATTGCTACTCTGCTCTCTTTTCATGAACTTGATGCTTTGGATATCTATTGGCAATATTGTATCCATTTCTGAATACCCCATTCCTCCCTTTCATCCAAGAGATCACTCTGATGAAGGCCCTCTTCTAGGTACTTCCATATAAGCCACTAGTCTCTCAAGGTCCATACAAGTCCGTGCATATTATGAGAAGTCATAAGAATCCTTTATCTGTACTCTGACAATTTTTTTAATCAAAATGATTATGTTACTCCCTGCAGGAAACTGATTTCTAAGTCATGCCAAGTTTTACCAATGATGTCCATATTTTTTATGTCACATCCCTCCTTCCATAAATAAGGCTTGGGATGACTATTTCTGTGGTTGCTTCAGTTCTAAGCAAAGTTTATGATGTGAGCCCTAAACATATAGCATTAAGGATCCTCCAATTCTCCCCAGATCATGACTCATGTTTTGCTTTCTTGTTGAGACTGTCCTAGAATATGATTCCCACCTCTGGTGGTTTCTTCTCCCTGAATCTAAGTCTTATTTTCTTTATCAGCTTAATTTGGCTTGACAACTGATGCTCCAAAGCATAAGTCTCATCTAAAGTCAAGATATCCACCCCCCACACATACACACAGACTCCCACTATCATGTCCCATCACATCGGGGGCCTCCTTGGATATGTAACCTGGATCAGATTCAGCTCCATTTCCCTGGTCTCCTTTCTTTGCTATAACGTGACAATCTAATGGTGGAATTAGACATATTTCCATCCGTTCCCCTAGCCCCAGCCCAACCCAGTTCTTCTTTTGCCCGCTTTCCCATTACATTTAATTAACACGGATGGCTGCTCTTCAAGATAAGAATTAGCATTCCTTCTTTTGAGGTGTGGAAGTTAAAGCTCATGGAGGTTGAATCATTTGTCCATAGTAACAGGTGGACCTGATATTGTAACATAGGTGATCAGCCTTATTAATCCAGGAAAGAGTCTCAGAACATGTGAGCTTTTAGCTTTAGAGGAATGGAGAGTCAGACATTCAAAGCAAAAACTTTTCTTACTAGCCCTTCCAAATGAATCGTTCTTCTCACTCTTGGTTTGGCTGAAGGAAGTCATAGTACTTTAAGGATATTTAATATGCATGGCAGACACTGTCAGGGCCCTGCCTGTGTCCTTTTAGCACTCACTAGTTCTATGCCTGCTGAGAGTCTCTTATTACAAGCACCTGCATCTCCCTGCTGGAGGGCTTGCTTTAGCAGTAAGAGCATGTCCCCCTCTCAGAGAAGGCTATAAAAGCTAACTCCCTGAGAGAAGACCCTGATCAATGACAAATAAGAATTTGGTGATGACTTACTTTGTCACCTCTCATGAGAGTCAACTCTGAAGCACCTGTCCTACACCATCTTCCAAAAGGTCCCAATAGGATCGAACCCCACTGGTAAACTGATTCTTTACAGATCTTGTGTTGGTTATTTTCCTGTCTCACTTCCTCATTCTCATTCTGCTACTGGTATTTTCTGGGTTCGCCTCCCAAGTAAACAAACTACTTGAACTTGAATCCTAGACTCAGTGTCTGATTCTGAGGAAAGCCAGGCTGAAACAATCTTCTTAGAATTTTAGAGGTCATCTGGCTCAAACATCTCATAAATAAATTAGCTCCAAGAGATGAAGGTGATGTGCACAAGGTTACACCTATCAGAGCAGGCCTGGAGCCAGGCCTGGAGCCACAGATGTCTCTAGCTCATTCAAGCTCCCATTCCATCCTGGGATTCCCTCATGAAATCCCTGGAAGCCACATATCACTGGAAATACACCACCAGGAACTGGTGAAACTGGTTGGGGAATGAAGTAAGGGGTTGGGGGTGTAGGGAAAGAATGAATGAGTGCAGAAAAACCCACAGTTCATAAATCTCCTTATGATTCACCCCTGTACTTTGTCAACAATTTCACACCAATCTGCCCATCTGCCAGCTATGGGCAGCAGAGATCTGCAGCCCTGACCCAGGTTAATTGCATAGTTCTCCTGAAACTTTGGAACTTGAGAGATTAAAACAGCTTTGCATCTCTGTCCTAGCAGCTGCTTGTGCTGAGCTCTGGCCTTGGTGCTGAAATGTGTGCTGGCGTGAGCCGAAATAGACGAGGCTGTTAGAGGTTACAAGGCTCAGAACATCATCAGGGCTGGGCATGTACTTTGGAATCACTTTATTTCACCTCCCTTGTGGTACAGGTGGGGGTTGTGAGACACAGAGGGCGGTTGGGTGTGCTCTGTTGGCACGATTATACCTGCTATTTAGGAAGATCAAACATAACTTGGCTTTGATTACTTGTGTCAATGAAAGGGAAGGCAAAGCTCCTAGATTTCCAAATGTCATGCAATAAAAAATAATGTCTATTTTGAGCGTTGATTGAATTTGAAGCCATTTCAGTGGAGGGAAGTAGTTGCATGTGTACCTTTGTAATCATGTTGAGCCCTGCTGAATGAGTCAAGAAAAAGAAAGATAGAGAAGGAAAAGAGAAAAGTCAGAAGGTAGCCAGCCTACAATTAATGATGCCCTGTGGACAATCTACATGGGGTAAACTACAAACCACTCCATTAATACAAACAAATTTCTTTCACCAAGCTTCACAACAGTTCCCTACACACACAAACACACTGCATGATTTTAAGATACAGGTCCCAAAGTGCACTGTATCCACTACCTCTTTCCAGAATCTCTAGCATCCTCATCTCTTTGTCAATCTGCCATTGCATGTATTCTGAAATCCTTCATCTTTGTTCTATCCAACCATCTTCCTCTATTCCTCTGCTGCTGAGCCCTAGAGAGAAAAGGTGTATACTGAACTGGAACCAGAGTTTGGATCTCATGTCTCCATCTGGCCCCTGATCCCCTCCTGGGACCTGGGCTTGAGTAATTTTTTTTCTCACTCTGCATTGGCTATACTAACCTTTCTCAGCTTTTATGAAGACCTCTAATCTTCTCCATTTTCCTCACAGTAGATGACAGGGCTTTCTTGTTAACAATGAAGAATCAGGCTATCAAGCATAGATTCCCTCTACCTCATTAAAAATCCATCTGTTCTCACAATTATCTATTCCTTCTCTCATAAAGGAGGAGATGTTTCTTTTTCTGCCAAAGGAAAACCCTTGTTTCCATGATGTAGATCCTTCTTCCTAGCTCTGTGAAGATCTTGTCCTATCAATAATGCTCCTGTTCTCATCAACCTCTTACTGCCACCAATTCTTACCTCTCAGCGAAGAAACAGGTTCAAATTCCTGACAGCTTATAAAGCATCCTTTTAGCTAATCACCTTCCTTTAAAAACCACATTTTCTTTTTTATATATATGCTTTATTGATTATGGTGTTACAGTTGCCCCAATTTCTTTTCCCGTTGTTCCCCTCCACCCAGTGACACCCCTCCCACCAGTTGTTCTCTCCCCTTAATCCATGTCCTTTGGTTGTGCATATAGTTCTTCTCAACATCTTCCTATCTACTCCACTCCCTCCTACTATGCTTCTTAATTTCTGTACCATCTCCCTCCTTTTCCCCCCTCCCCCCCCGCTGACATCCTCCCATAATGTTCCCCATATCTATAATTCTTTTCCCACTCTTGTTGCCTACTTAGTTTGCCTTTGTTTCAACTCCCTAGCTTCTGTTGTTGGTTGTTGTGATACAGTTTTTATTTTAATGTTCATAGTTTTAATCCTCTTTCTCCTAAACAAGCCCCTTTAACATTTCATATAACAGTGGTTTGGATCTGATGAACTCCTTGAGTTTTACTCTGTCCTGGAAGTACTTTCTCTGCCCTTCTATTCTGAATGACAGCTTCGCTGGATAGAGTAATCATGGTTGTAGGTTTTTGCTTTTCATTACTTAGAATATTTCTTGCCAGTCCCTTCTTGCCTGCAGTTTCTTTTGAGAAATCAGCTGATAGTCTTATTGGGACCCCTTTGTATGTAATTCTCTTCTTCTCTCTTGTTGCTTTTAAGATTCTTTATCCTTAATTTTTGACATTTTGATTATAATGTATCTTGATGTGGTTCTCCCTGGGTCCAGTTTCTTCAGAATTCTCTGTGCTTCCTGGACCTGTAAGTCTATTTCCTTCCCCAAGTTAGGGAAGTTCTGCTTCATTATTTTTCCACATAATTTTTCAATTTCTCGTTCTTCTTCTTCACCTTCTGGCAACCCTATGATTTAGATGTTTGTCCACTTATAGCTGTCCCATAGGTTTCTGAGCCTCTCCTCATTTTCCTCACTTTTTGTTTCCTCTTTCTGCACTGGTTGACTGTTTGTTCCTTCCCTATGTTCCGATTTGTTGAATTGATCCCTGGTTTTCCTTCCCTCACCACTTGTTTCATATGTATTTTCATTCATTTCAGCAGGACTAGCCTTCATTCTTTCCCTGTCTTGTTTAAGAATCTGCTGTTAGGTCTGTAAGCGTTTTTATAACCAAAGCTCTGAACTAAGTCTCAGAAAGATTTCCTATCTGCTGGTCTGATAGATCATATATTTGCTTTCTGGTCAGCTGCATGATTGAAATCTCTATCATGATCCCTGCCATCCTGACAGTTTGTGTTTACTTTTGCTTCCTGGGCAGGGCTGTCACACCTCCTATGTTATAGGGGGCAGAGCCCTGTGCACTTGTCACTTCCGGGCGACCCTTCTTACAACACTGTGGCATTTTGTGTGAGGGCAGGGGTCCAAGATGGATTCCTACCATTCACTCTCCACTGAGAGACTGGGAGCCTCCTTCTCCATCCCCATGCCATCCAACCCTCACAGTCCAAGGCAATGTGGGTCTTCCTTCCACAGCATTGGAATAGTGAGCTGACGGGTTTGGTCTAAAGCCAAGGTTGCTCCCCAGGCGCTTCTCGCCTCCCCTTAAATACAGGTGTCTGTGCTTACAGCTGTCCCACCACCATCTCCGCAGCTGCTGCCACCAGTACAGCTTGACCTCTCCACCCCAGCTTTGCCCCTCCTACCCATCCGGATGAGCACCACTTCTCTATAACTTCATATGTTGGACTTCCATGTAGTTTTATTTTCTGGAACTTCTGGTTACTTCTGGTTTTGCAGTAGTGGTATTCCTTTTTAGTTGTGGAGGGAGATGGAGCGTGTCAGTCTAGGCCTCCATCTTGGCCAGTAGTCCTCCATATTTTCTAAAAGAGTAACCTATACTCTCCATACTCTCTTACTCATTCATTCTTCAACCCATTGCATTGTGAGCTCCAGACAAATTATTCACTGAAACCACCTTTGTTTAGGACACAAATGACCTCTTAATTGTTACACCCCATGTACATCTCCCCCACAATTCTTTTCTGAGTTAATTTCTCCTTAGTTCACATTTTTGAGTACTTTAAAAATCAACTGTAATAGAACAACAATAAAAAAATCATTCTTTCTTGATAGGTTTGACAACAGTGGTTTTTCTCCTACCTGTTAGATTACACCTTCTCAGTCTCTTGAGCACTTTTGTTGTTGTTGTTGTTGTTCCTCAGTATCCTGCACTTGACCCTAATCTCTTCTCACTCTGTGTATTTTCCCTGGGTAAACCCACCCATGCTATTGGGCTTTACTTCCGAGTTAACCTCTCTCAAATGCATGGCCCAGTGCAGCCCTTTCCTCTGAACCAAACAAAAATATCTCAAGGCCTGATGAACATCTCCACTGGATGTCCATAAGTACCTCAAACTCATCCTGTCCTCTACAGAAATTATCACCCTTCTCCCCAAAGGTGACATTCTTTTCTTATTTTATATAACAAAGAACATGAATCACCTTTGACTCTATATCCTCACCTTGGACTCTATATCCCTCACCTTCCTATGTTAGTATTCCATAAGCTTTGAATCTTTTTTTAGTATATTTTATTAATTATATTGTTACAATAGTTTCAATTATTTCCCCCTTGCTCCCCTCTGCCCAGCACCACCTCTCTCCAAGCAGTACCCACCCCCGCCAGTCCATGCCCATGGGTCATACATGCAAGTTCTCTGGCTTCACCCTTTCCTAGATTACTCTTTTTTTTAAATAATTAATTAATTAGTTAATTAATTTTTTTAACAAAGCTTTGAATCCTAATTACCTGATATCTAGTCTCATGACCACCCAACATACCTCATTTATGTGCTGGTTAAGCTTTTCATCTCATTTTTAGGTGCTGCTGCTGTGTGTGTTTTTGTCTGCCCTTGTTTTCTTTTTAGTAAAATACAACTCTAGGTAGGGAGGGGGAAAGTTAACATCAGTCATTTACACTTTAGCATGAATGAATTTACTAAAATAATAAGTAACTTGAGGGGAAAGCCTGAGTGTCTTAGATAGTAGCTAAATGGAGAACAAAGAGTACTCCCAGGTACAGAACCAGGCAGCAGAACCACTTGAGTCAAGCTGCCAATTTTCCAATCTTCTCCCATGTTTGGCATGCAGTGAAGCTTGTTACTGCTTTCCATCTATCTCAGGGCTGACCCATCTGTGTCTGTCTCACATTGACTACTGTACTTGGAGAGATCTGAAGATTAAGGATAATGCTGTCTTGTCTCTAAATATAAGCCATTTCTCTCTCTCTCTCTCTCTCTCTTTCTCTTTCTCTCATTTGCTTTTACTTAGCTAGAATGTAATTAAATTTGAATTGCAGCCAAAGCCGATTTGTGAGACAAGCATTTGGTTAGTGATATAGAGCCAACCAGGTGAAAAAAAACTCAGCAAAACTTCAAAAGGGCCAATAATAAATTGTGATTGAAATTTAGTCCCTCTCTTCTTATGCCCTCTCCTATTAACTTGGACAAGAGCTATAATCCCTCTTGGGACCCTTGGCTCATCGTAATTCACAAGTGAGTCTAGGTGTACATGTGTACATAACAGAGAATGGAGGGACACAGCATTAACTCCCCAACCATAGTTGAGGAGCTCTGGTTTAACTAGGAGATTAGAAGAACACTAGTTAGCAGAATTAGGGGTTAAGGGATTGGATAAAAGCAATAGTGGAGGTAAGATAAAGAAACAGAAATGAAGGGATGATTGGGACATCAAATCCTGGAATCTGAGGATAGAACATAGGGGGAAAATCAGATTAAGAGTCAGAGAATCATTCATTCATGAAACAACATATTTTTAAATTTGAAAAGGACCTCAAGTAGAATCCATTTTAATACCCATTCTCCATTTTACTGACAAGGAAACTGAGACCCAAGAAGGAAGTGGACTTACCCAAGGTCCCCCAGTGGTGGTCCAGTCAATCAACACATGGGATGTGCCCTGTGCTGATACATGAGTGAGAATGAACACATTCCTCCCCACAGATTACAGCCTCAACTTTCTGTGACCAGCAGCACACCTGCTCTTGCTTAGCTGTGACCCTGGCCCTTCCCTTCACAGCTCTTCCAAAGATCATTTTTGGGGAGTGCACTGAGAGTAGCTAGGGGTAGGTAGGAGTGTGTGTGTATGTGTGTGTTCCCATGAGCATGCTGGGCAAGCAGCAGCCCACTGGCCATCTCTCATTACCTTTTAATACTTCACGTTCTTCATACCTCCTTAATGTGGCCAGCTCTTTACAACTCTCTTCTGTGGACATGTCAGGCAGCTCTCCACTACCTGTGGACTATATGTAGGCCCTAGAAGGTAGGAATGATGCCAGTGCTCCCTTTGTATGCCCAGCGTCCCCAGTTAAGCATGTAGATTTTCTATATACACTTGTTGGGGGAGTGGGTGGATGGATGGATGGAGGGACAGTGGGTGCTGAATGAGGAAATGGAAGCCCATAGAAATGACATCACCTACCCAAGATCACAGTTAAGACTAAAATGCAAACCTTCTGACTGCCAGTTCAGAGCTCCACTGGCCACCACAAGCACTGAGAGAAGGCCTTAAAGAGCAGAAGCAGACACAGGGGTGGGCCAGAACATGACTGGCTTCTTGGTTAAAGCCATCTCAGTGCCCTTGCTTGAAGTCCCTTAGTACTTAAGAACAAAAGTAATCAAGTCATGGTTCCAAAGTTCTGGGGTCTAGTCTGGACTCTGATGTTGGATACACACATCACATCTTTCAGCCTGTTTTCTTATTTGTTTAACAGGTTATATCTGACTGTATGACATTCAAAGGCAATTGAACTCTGATATTTCAAAACCCATCATTCCAGATGATAATGGATACCCAAATTCCATTAATGATTTCAGTCAATAAATAATAATAGCAATAATAAAAATAATAATTGTGATTATTATATTTTCCAGCTGGATAGGAGATGTTTGGATGGGAGGCTCTTCCTCCCTGTTGCTATTTGGGGAATTCAGAGCTAAATATAGCCCAGTGCCAGGCATTCCAAACACCATCATCTCAAATTAGGAAACATATTTTCACCTCCTATCAACAGTCCTATGGCAGACACACTGACAATGCTGGCAAAGATGCAAGAACACTATTTCCTTTCATGGAGAAAAATCATATCTGCCTCCTGGAGGAAACTGTTCAGATATTCTGTGGAAAGCATGATGGCAGGGTAATGGGGGCACAGAGATATAAAAATAGACCCTAGGACTCAAGAGGTTGGGTATATAACCACTGGTATTTATTGGACACCTACAAAGTGCCAGGCTGTGGGCTAAGTAATTTATATATGTTACTTCTAGTCTTCATGGAATCTTTGAAAAAAATCTCTCAAGGCCACATAGCTTGTAAGCAACAGAGGAGAGATGTGCATCATGGCTCTCTCATCCGAAGGTTCATGTATCATCCACTACATTGTACAGCCTCTCAGCAGTTCCTTCCTTTCTCCTTCCTGAACACTAGTGGATGCTTACTGTGTTTCTGACCCAGTGCTGAGTATACAAAGGTAAATGAGACTTAGTTCTTGCTGCCAAAGACCTCCCTGTTAATGCTTAACCGATAACATTAACTGATAATCAAACTACAGAGTGACATGAATATTGATAAAGATAAATACAGTGTAGTGGGATCATAGACTAGGGTAGGCATGAAAAACTCCAGAAAGGAAGCAAAGTTTGAGTTAAAACATCAAGGGTGACCAGTGTTTGACAGTACACCAAGGCATGAGGAAGCAATTGGCGAATGGAACAGTGTGGACAAGGGCAGGGAGCTTTGAGATAGTTGTTGGGTTTGGGGGACAGTGATCGTTGCAGGGCAGAGTCTTGTCTCCTCTGCGTCACACCATCTCCACTCTTCACACTGAGTGGCACTATTAGTGCACTGAAGGAGAAGGGCCATTTTAAGGCACCCAAAATTAAGAACTTCTCTCTGTCCTACTTCAAAAAACCAGAGAAGCATGGAGTCCTATTCCTAGGAGACCTCAAATCCCAGATTCAGGGAAAAACAAAAAAAGAAAACAAAAGATAGTGCAGGAACCTGTGTGGTGGCCTGGGGACAGAATTACTCCAGAAAACCCTGCCTCATCCCTTTGGCCTCCAAGCCACTCTCTGTAACTCTGGCATCTGAGCTGAACAGGTCTCCAGGGAGATGAGGCTTTTCCAATATAAATTGACTGCTGCCTTTGACTCTGAGTGCCTTCCCATTGGGGGCGGCACTTGGGAGATGGATGCCAGTGTCTAAGGTGAGGCATCGATTCCTTCCTCCTCTCCCCCACTTCCTCCTCTCCATGCTCCACCCCCTTCTCTGCCATATTCCCCTGCCCTCCTCCCCATGTAATTGTCAGGCCCCCTTTCCCCTCCACCCTATCATTTCTTCTTCTGCCTGGCCTCTCCCCACGCCCCTCCCCTGCCTTCCCTCCCACTTCTCTCTCCAGCTGTAGCTTCATGATGTCAGAAAATAAAGGCAAGCCACTTTTTATGCATTGTTTCTAAACCCAAGCCAATAAAATGCTTCTTTCATTTGAGGAGAAAGGAAAGCAATAACTCAGACCTTCGCAGGGAGTACAACACACTTATTTGTCATCTTCCTAGAGCTCTGTAGAGGCCAGCTCCTCCAATTGGACAAGACCTGTTCCCAGGGCAGCACACTTGGAAATAGCCCTGAGGGGAGTGAAAGCAGCAGGCTCTCACAGAGCTGTGGCCTGACACATGTCCACTGCCTGTCATACCCATCCCCTCCCCTTAGGATGTGCCTGAGTCCCACCCCTTGGACAGGGCCCCAGAACAGTCTCTACCACTTCTACACAAAGAGGCTTCAAATAGCCTGTGTCCAGCTCAAGGGCAGCTTTCATGACAGAGCCAGCCCAGACCCACCCTCTGCTCTATCCTCTAACAAGCTGCCATGAGCCCAGAATTCCTGTATGAGGGGTAGACCCAGTCCTGGATCAGGGACTTCCCATCTGGTGGAGTAGCCATGGGCCGTGCTCCCAAAGAGCTTCCAGTCTGAAGGCCGTGACACAACCCCGACCCGCAAGGCGTTTCCACATCAACAGTTGGTACAAACTCAGCCCAAAACTCGAAGACTACTAGATATGTGATGCAATAGAAGGAAAGAGAAGCAATTGGTCTTTGAAACTGGTTATAAAGAAATCTCAGCTCCAGTTTTAACTGACAGCTTCATTTGTAAACTGGGGCTTCTTTTCCTAGCAGCCTGAGTCCCGGAGAAGGATGGTGGCAGGCTTGATCTGTCACTCCATCTAACCTGTCATGTAGCAGGGCAGTGGAATAGTTGCCTGTGGTTTTTGTTCTCTGCCTCAGTGGTCTCTTTTCTCCATGACTCCCCGGCCCTCATGACTCTCAAGTAATTCTCTGCCTCTCAGACTCTCTAGAGTAACAATGTCACCCTTTATAAAGGGCCAGCTTCATGCTAGGCACTGTACTAGTTGGGTAACACCATCTCAGTCTCCACCTCTTGGGTTCAGATTCATTCTCTTTCCTGAGTTGACTGCCAAAGACAGATTCCACTTTCCCTGCTCTTCCCATGCCTGGCTCAGCATGGCTGCACGTCCCAGATGTCCATTACCGGGAATGTCAGGTGAGTGCACACCTGTAACTGAATGCTGAGGTTTGTAAACCTGCCCAGAACAGCCAGCCAGCACCACCTCCCTGGGCCTCTTACACAGCTTACCATCCCAACCGCCACAGCCCCATGTTTCCTTCACTGAGTTTATTTCTTGAGCCCTCTATTATTAGTCACAAATCCATTTTCCAGATGGTGTTGCTGGCACAGGGAAAGCCTGGGATGCTTCCTCAAGGTCACCATGATGTAAAGGGCTGGAGGCCCCACCCAATGTAGATGACAGGGAGGGCCCTTGCCAGCCATGCATCTCAGGGAGCATGCACACCCCACCCCTGCGCACCAGCCTCCAGGTCAGCCATGCCTTGCAGCACCGATCCAGGCTGCTGCAGTGGTCACAGCGGAAGCCAGAGAGGTGGGCCGGACACAGAGCTAACATGACTATCACACTCCTGCCAGGGACTCTGAGGAGCTCTGAGGCTGGCTGCCTAAACTTTGAGGATGGCCAGAACGGAAGCCCCCACCCCACCCCCACCCCTGCCTTCTCTGAACGATAGCATGGAATGCAGATGGACCAAAGCTCGGAGGAACTGTGCTTCTCAGATTCCTCCACTGCAGGGCTGGCAGACAGGGCACAGTGCCCATCACTATCCCTTCCTCAGTCTCCAGAAGAGTCTGGGGCAGGAGAGACAGGGGGATGAGACAGCTCTTAGCTAGAGACTTCTGGCTCCTTAAGACAGGCTCCTAACCCCTCTGGGTAAGAGAACATCATCTCTGCCACCTCTGCTTCCTCTAGGACCCTCTAGGCTGAGGGTCGGTCTGCCTTGCCCTGGGGGTAGGACACAGTTATGTCCCAGCTCCCTGAAGGGTCCAGGAGAACTGCAATGTGGCCAGCTATCTCACTCTGCCTGGGACTGAGGTGAGGGAGGCAGGTTCCCAGGATATGAGACTTTCTGTAGTGAAACTGGCCAAGTCCTGGACAAAGCAGGACAAGTTAGCTGGTCACCTTAGAGAACTGCTTTGTCCCACCTGTTATGGGCCCCTGGTTTCTGGTTCCCATCTCCCTTCCTGTTTTTTAAACCTCTCTGCATTAAAATTTTCCTGTTTACTATTTGTCCCAGCATAAAGAACAGAGGGAACATATTAGAGAAATAAATAAGTAGGTAATATCTCCATGGCCTCAGCATACAAATGCTGAAAGCAAGCAATGCTGGCTCACAGACGTCCCCAAGACAGGTGTGTGGGAGAGGAGTGGGAGTTGGCTATCTCCTAGGGAAGCAGGTGCTCTGACCAAGGCGCTGGGACCTGTACCATTGACCTTGCAGCTATATCAACATTGCCCACTGCTTATCCCAGAGCACCCCCAAAGCGAAGACATGGCCACAAAGAGGGATGTCATGGGATTGGGAGTTTTCACCAGGCTGGTTGAGCCATCTCCCCATGGGCATGGTGGTCAGCATACGTGCCTCCTTTTCCTCCACTCTTGATCCTCCTCAGCCTCCTGGACAATCTCTCCTCTTTGTTGATTCTGATGTTTTCTTGTCATTCTCAGCTACTCTCTGAGCTCTCTTCTTCCAGGAAGCCAGCCAAGAGGAGTTTCAATGGGTTTTCATTCGTCTTTATTCCACTTTCAGGAGAGACTCGGACATCTTTGGTGAAGGATATGTATCTTCCAACCTAGACCTTTCCCACAGAGCGGCAGAGCTCCTGGGGACAGGTTCTGACACAGCTGAGTGGATCTATGAAATCCTCTAATGTGACTGGCTGTCCCTTTCACCACCTGGCATGGCTGTAGCATGTATATTGTGATTTTTATTATAAGGTGCTTTTAAAGGCTTTGCACTGTAATTTAAACTATAATATGTGTACTAAAGTGAAATGCCTCCCTTCTTCCCATTATCGTGTGTGTGTATGTGTGTGTGTGTGTGTGTGTGTGTGTGTGTGTGTGTAAGATATCCATCACATTTTTCTTTTAATTGCATATTTACAAACCAGGTGGGGAGTAGAAGAAAGTTCCTAGGCTAATCTTTTATGAAAGAAAGGAAAGTAGTTCTGAGGTTCTATAAGTCTGGGTAGTAAAACAGAATAAGTGACTAATGTTCATAAGAACTAAAAATTAACAAATTAGGAACCAAGGAGTAATCATTTGTTTGTCTTAAGTAAACAAATGGGTTGATTACAATTATTAGCATGTGAAAGTGTTGACTGAGCCTGACTAGCAGCTGTGAAGTGCAAACGGGCGTGTGAAGATATAATCACATTCTCATTCCCACTAATGACTTTGATGGAGGCAGAGCATCATCCTAAAAACTGAAAAGATTAGCTTTGAGGCTAATGTTTCTTTGAAAGTTTTTTAATTAATGTATGCCATCTCTATTCTTTGGGGCAGCCTTTTGCGGCAAATCTGTTGCTTAAAAGCTAAGCATGCTGGCCTATAACATTATAAAGAAAATTTTTATTTCCCACAAATATTGGGGGTGTATAATTTTACCAACAATATTTTTCCAGCATTTTTTAATGAAAACGTTTTAACATACTGAAAAGAGAAAAGAATATTTAAATAAACACCCATATACTTATCACTTATATTCTATAATTAACCTTTTAGAATATTTTCTTTATAATATATCTACCCATATTAGTGAATCTTAGTTTTTGATGTATTTCAAAGCATAGTCCAGACATCTGTGCAATTCACCTTTAACACATCAGTATACATATCATTAACTAAAGTTTAATATTTGTTTACAGTTATTTTTAGATGAAATTTACATAGTGTAAAGCATCAATCCTAAACATACCATTTAATGGGTTTTGACAAATGCACACATCTTTATAAGCCAAAGCCTTAGAACATTACCATCACGGCAGAAAGCCCCCTCACATCTCTTTCTGCCAATCTCTGCACATTCTCCCCTTCCCCCACACACAGGTAAGCACTGTTCTGATTTTTTCACCATGGAAATGGAAATGGAAGCATAAGCATTCAGTGTGCACTCTCTCACATAAGGCTTCTTTCACTTAGCATGTTTCTGAGCTTCATCCATGCTGTGTGAATGAGTAAATTATTCCTTTTGATGGCTGAGTAGTAGTTCCTTGAATGTATATATCAGTTTCAGTGTTCATTCTCCTGCTGATGACCATGTAGGCTGTTTTCAGGTTTTGGCAATTATGAATGAACATTGACTACACCACTTCTTGTGGACACATGCTCTCGTTTTGAGGGTAAATATCCAGGAATGAAATTATTGGGTCATAGGGTAGATGTATGTTTAGTTTTATTTTAAAAACTACCAGAACTAACCCTGGCTGCTGTGGCTCAGTGGATTGAGCGTCAGCCTGAGAACCAAGTGTCACTGGTTCAATTCCCAGTCAGGGCACATAACTAGGTTGCACATCAGGTCCCCAGTTGGGGACATGAGTGAAAGGCAACCAGACATTGATGTTTCTTTCCCTCTCTTTCTCCTTTCCCCTCTCTCTCTCCTTTCCCCTCTCTCTAAAAATAAGTAAATAAATAAAAAAACAAATAAATAAATTATGAAAAAAAACTACCAGAACTTTCCAAAGTGATTACACCATTTTACACTCTCATCAGCAATATGAAAATTCCAGTTTCTGCCTCGCAACCTCACCAGCGGGGTCCTGTTAGCGGTTTTATTTGTAACCATTTGAATGGGTTTGCCATAGTATCTCACTGTAGTTTTAATTTACATTTCCCTGAGACTAATGATGTGAAGCATCTTTTTTTTTTTTTTTCCTATAATTGTTAGCCATTCATTTGTCTTCCTTTGTGATCTGTCTGGTCAAACCTTTTGCCCAAGTTTATTGGATTATTTGCCTTTTATTATTGAGTTGCCAGAGGGATGGATACATTCTGGACATTAGTCCCTTGTCAGATATGTATTTTGCATACTTCTCTTAATCTGCAGCTTGTCTTTTGATGAACTGACGTTTTTAATGTTGATGAAGTCTGAGTCAGCAAGGTTTTCTTTTATAGTTACTATCTTTCTAAATTCTGTCTAGGAATCCCTTGATATCCCCAAGTCACAAAAATATTTTCTCAGTTTTTTCTAGAAGCTTTATAGTTTATGATCCATATTAAACTTATTTTTGTATATGTGTAAGTCAAGGGCTCAGGTTTATTTTTTCCATGTTAATATCCAGTCTTCCAATGCCATTTACTGAAAAGACTTTCCTTTTTTCCATCACACTAATTTTGTGCCTTTGGTAAAAATCAAATATTTCTAGATAGCTGGGTCTATTTCCAGACTCTATTCTTTCCCGTTGATCTATTTGCTGAGCCTATGCCACTCCATATTGTTTGGATTGAGGTAACTCTTGCAGTAAGTCTTGGAGACAAGTAGCATAGGTCCTCCAACTTTGTTCTTTCTTAAAGAAATGCTTTGGATATTCTAACTCTTTGGTATTTTCATATAAAATTTAAAGTAAGCATGCCAATTTCTTTTTTAAACGTCTGTTGGGATTATGATTGGAATTTCAGTGGCTCTAAAGGCGATGGTAATTTGGGGAGACTTGACATCATACCCATTTTGAGTCTTTAGATCTTTACTGTCTCTTAATGTTTTGTATTTTTCAATCTTGCATTCATTTTTATTATTTATTCCTAAGTATTTTATGATTTGTTGCTACTTTAAGTAGAATTTTAAGAGAAATTTTTGTTACTGGTGTGTATAAATCCAATTGCTTTTAGTATTTGATCTTTTATTTTGTGATCTTAGTAAATTCACTTACTATTTTTAGTAGAAGTCTTATTTTGTTAGCATTTTCTATGCAAATCACCAGGTAATCTACAAATACAGTTTTACTGCTTCCTTTCCAATCTCTATGCTTTTCTTGCATTATCACACTGGCCATTATGTCCAGTACATTGTTGAATTAGAGGAGTAAGAGTGGACATCCTTCCCTTGTTCTCCAGCTTAGGAATGTTGGAAAATAATTGTCTATGGATCTCTCACATTTGTGTGACATTTTAGTAAGAGAAATGTTTACACACAGAGGCTATCTCTCAAGAATGTTTGTACAGCAAACAACCTAGGAACACAGAGATAGTGTCTTCCTCTGGAGAAGAGGGACTGTTTGTTTGCTTTCAGTGATAGACCTCCTAGGGCAAAGGCTGGAAGGTTTGCTTGAAAGCCTTATAAAATATTGGGGTTCCCTGACCTTGGCAGATCCTCATCTGTGACCCAAACCCATTTCTTGTGAAGCATTAATTTAGGCCCAATAGGCCTGAAGGATCAATGATGAGAACATGAAGCCCATGCTACCTTCTGTGCTGTGAGAAAAGTCCCTTGTCTCTGACCAAAAAGTCTCATGTCTCATGTTAGCATCTGCTATGAATTGAATGATGTCCTTCACAAAATTCATATGTTGAAGCACTAATCCCCCAATATGGGGACTGTATTTAGACGTGGGGCCTATAATGAGATAATTAAGGTTAAATGAGGTCACAAGGACAGGCCTCAATCCAATAGGATTAGTGTCCTTATAAGAAAAGACAACAGAGAGAGCTTCTCTCCCTCCCTCCCTTCCTCTCTCTCTCTCTCTCTTTCTCTCTCTCTCTCTCTCTCTCTCTCTCTCTCTCTCTCGCCTACTTTCTTCCCCTCCCATGCTTACGGAAAAGGCCATATGAGGACAAAGTACTGTCCATAAGCCAGGAAAAGAGCACTCACCAGAAACCAAATCCTGCTGGAAGCTTGACCTTGGACTTTCCAACCTCTAGAATGGTGAGAAAATAAATTTCTGTTGTTTAAGCCACACAATCTATGGTGTTTTATAATGGCAACCCAAACCAACAAACACAGCATTCATAAAACTGGTAGGCTAACTTCCTACCTTGCAAGTGGGGTAAAATTCAGACTCTTCACATTTCTTGACTAGAAGGAATACATTAAATCTTTAACCATTAAGTATGATTTTTACTGTAAGATTTTTATAGACACTTTTAATCACATTGGCAAAGTCCCCTTTTATTTTTAATTTGCTAAGTTTTTAATATAATCACGTAATATATTTTGTCATACACTTTGTATCTGTTGATATGATCCTTTTTTCTCCTTTATTCTATTAATATAATGAATTACATTTAATTTTTTAATTTTTAAACAAATCTGGCATTACTAGAATAAACCTTACTTAGTCATGTCATATAAATATATCTGTATTGCTCTACTAATTTTGCTAATATTTTTATTAAAGAATTTTGCTCTTTTCTTTGTTAAGAAATCTAGGTTCATAAAGAACATTGGTGTATGGCTTTTATTTTCTTAAATTGTCTAGTTTTGGTATTAGGGTAATGCTGACCTCATAAAATGAGTTAAAACATTTTTTTAATCACCTGTTTTATCTTATGGAAGAATTTGTATTAGTCAGCCAAGGCTGCCATAACAAAATACCATAGAGTGGGTGGCTCAAATAACAAATATATTTTCTCATGCTCTGGAGGCTATATCAAGGTGCCACATGGTCAGGTTCTGATGAGAGCTCTCTTCCTGGCTTACAGATAGCTGCCTTCCCCTGTGTCTTCATATGGCAAAGCAGGAGAGAGAGAGAAAAAGAGAACTTTATGGGGTCTTTTCTTATAAAGACACCTATCTCATTTTGATGACCCCACCCTCATGACCTCATTGTGGTCTAATTATCTCCCAAAGACTCCATCTCCAAATACCATCATATCGGGGAGGAAGGCTTCAACATACAAAGTGGGTTGGAGGGGGACATAATTGAGTCCATAGTAGAGTTTGATTACAGTTGGTATCATTTTATCCCTAAATGTTTAATAGAATTCACCAGTGAAACCTCCTGAGCCTAAAATTTTCTTTGTGGATAAGATGACTAGGAAGACCACTGGAGGGGGAATCCCAGGTCTTATCCTGACTCCACAAGTACAACCTGTGATGGAAATAACTCACACGTCATCTCTAAAGCATCTCCCTGTAGAGCAGTGGTTCTCAACCTTCCTAATGCCGCGACCCTTTAATACAGTTCCTCATGTTGTGGTGACCCCCAACCATAAAATTATTTTTGTTGCTACTTCATAACTGTAATTTTGCTACTGTTATGAATCGTGATGTAAATATCTGATATGCAGGATGTATTTTCATTGTTACAAATTGAACATAATTAAAGCATAGTGATTAATAACAAAAACAATATGTAATTATATATGTGTCTTCCAATGGTCTTAGGTGACCCCTGTGAAAGGGTCATTTGACCCCCAAAGGGGTCAGGACCCACAGGTTGAGAACCGCTGCTATAAAGGTAATAAGATTTGATTGTACAGACCTCTGGCACCAAGGGCTGGATCTTGGAGGGCTCTGCATGTGTAAAGTTCTTCATGACTTTAATTTTTGCTCTGATTGTGGCTGGACCTGGACCCCAAACTCACCACCTTCTCACTGCCAGTCCTCAGGAGGGGACACTACCCCATGCATTCTTGTGTGACAGAGAGCAACATCCTGCCTGCAATGTGCATCTCCTAGTTGGCTTGATGCTGCCTCCTGTGCATCTTTTTTCCAAGACTGTCTACACTAAATACTTACTATGCTCACATTCAGGTGATTGGATTGTTGAAATGAGCAAGCGATACCTCAGCATCCACAGGAGAGCAGGGAAACTCCTGAGCTTCTGTTTGAACTGCAGAGCCAAGCCCCCACTTGGAAAGCAGAGTGCTTAAGGACAGCAAGAATAAGCTAAATATGTCCCAAAGGAGCTGGCTGATGGAAAGGTTGTGAGGAATGGGGACCCAGGGGAGGGAGGCAGTGGTGGAGTCACTAGGCTGCAGTCCGGTCATCTCTGACACTCTCCAACACAAAATATAGGCAACATTGGTGTGGTCTTCAACCTTGGCTACACAGAATCACCTGGGGACCAATGAAACCTCTTTAGATGGAGCATGTTGCAATGTTTCTGAAACCGCCCTAGGTGAGTCCCCTATGCAGCCTTGGGTTTGAGTCCTGGACCTTACACTGACCTGGGTGTCCTGCCAAGTCACTTAACTACTCAGTTTCACTTTCCTCATTGGTAAAAGAGGAGAACACGCACCTCTGGTGGCTGAATTAGGTGCTCCAGAAAGATGTTGAAGCCCTATCTCCTAGTACCTCTGAATATGACCTTATTTAGAAATAAGGCCTTTGCAGATATAATCAAGTAAAAAGGAGATCATGAGGGTAGGTCTTAATCCAATATGATTGGTGTTCTTATGAAAAGGGGAAATTTAGACACAGACAGCCAAACACAAGGAAAGCATCATATAAAGATTGGAGTTGTGCTACAAGGTGAGGGTCTACCAGGAGCTAGGGGAGAGGCCTGGGTTGTGGGCGTGGCCCTGACAACATCTTGATTTCAATCTTCTGGCCTCCAGAACAGTACATTTTTGTTGTTCAAGCCACCCAGTTGGTGGCACTTTGTTGTGGCAACCCTAGCGACTTACCCTACCACCATAAAGAAGTTTTATAGGACTTAAGACTAAAACATCTAAAGCTTCTGACACAACATGCACTCAATAAGTTATGATGCTAATATTATTTTATTTTTCTGTTTTTGTTTCTTTATAGTATGTGGCTGTGTGGGCATGGATAAATTTTGTCATCTCTCTGTGTCCCAGTTCTCTTTCTGTAAAAGGACATTGATGAGTGTCCATTTCATAGGATGATTGTGAGCATCAAATAAGCTCCAATGTTGAGCCTTTGGAATAGTACCTGGCACATAGTAAGTCCTCAATGAATAGGGTGGTGATGATGATGATATAAAATAAAAGGAAGCACTTGATGATCCTTAATATCTCTAGCCAGAAAACCAGATACTACAACACTGCTTTTAAAATGGTGAAACAAATTAAAGAAATCCTCTGTGATTTTTCTGCAGGCTGGCTACAGAGATAAACTAGAGAGAAGATACAGATTGTTTAAAAAGACCAGGGAGACAAGTCTGCGTTCAGGGAACACTCAAGTGCCTTTGACATTGGGTCCTGGGGTTCATCTCTAAACTAGCAACCACTGCTGGGCCTGGAGTTTGTTCCTTGATGGGTTCTTACTCTGTGGAGCATGGTTGTTAACAGCACACAAGATAATCAGCCCCCAGTGTGCCTTATGTGAGGGACCATGGTGTGTCTGAGGCTCACAGGTGGCCTTAAGAAGCTGCTGCCTCAGGTGGGATCCTCAGGTTCCCAGGTAGGCCAAGGGGGCAGGGATCTGGGGAGGCTCCACCCTACCCACTGTACTGAACAACCCAAGAGAGCACTGGGAAAGTGGAAGGTGATGTTGACAATGTGTAGGTCTTGCTGTGATTGGAGGATTAGCACACCCATGCTAAGCTTGGGAGGCCAGGAGGATGAATCTGCCTCTATTTATTGATGCCTCTATCTTGACCTCCCAGAAAAATATGATTATCTGGGCTATGCTGGCAGATATCAGAATGAAATGTGTGCATCCAGACCCCCACTTGGGGGACAGGGGCAGCTGGGGCTGGGTCCTGCCTTCCTCTCAACAAACCATCACTAATTCTCCTCTCTTACAGTTGATGTCTGGTGTCACCTTTTCTCATTTAAGTGACTCAGTGACCTTTCCTTATTTTGTTCACAATCAGAAGGCCCCGGTGGGGCTGGGGCTGTGACTAGCTTTTTCAGAGGGAGTTAAATCAGAGGAATAGCAGGAAGCTCCTGGGGTCAGCTCCGTGGGGCGCTGTCCACCTACTGTTGCAGCATATTTCTGTGATTGTGATGAAGGGTTTTCTTTCCCCCTAGGCGTAAGTTTCTTACCTTCTCTCAACAAGTATGCCTCATGGAGGCTCCAGCTCAGCTGCTCCCAAGGGTACCCTGGACTCCTGGGTTATGGCTCATGTAGGTGCCCTTGCTGCATCTACACACACACACACACACACACACACGCACACACACACACTCACACACTCATGCCAGCTTCATCATCCTGTCTCCCAAAGCCAAAGCTCCCTGCTGTGATGGCTAAGCCACAGAAGTTCTCAACCTTGGCTCTGTCTTAGTCGTCGTCGGCAGCCGTCCATCTTGAGAGACGATGGTGTAGCTTCTTAAGAGTCTATCTGCACCGCCGAGAATGGCTGTGCAGTCCGACTCGGGAGTGACATGGTATCTGTCTCCTCCCGTGTTGAATCGACATCATGCGATGACGCTGAAGCTACAGAGCCTGGGCAGGGTAATATGGAGGGTCTGCTGTTGCCCATGCAGCAGACCCCACTGTCTTAGTATCACCAGGGAATTTTAAAGAATACAGATGCCTGGAGAAAATCTTACCAAGCACTTTACAAAGGAAGCTGCATGAAAGACCAATGAACATGTCCAGGTGCTTAACTTCACTAGCCAATAGGAAAGGCAGAGTAAACCACCCTGGGGGTCTGCTGGAGGCCCCAGAGGCTATAAAACATAAAGTACAGACAATATCAAGTCCTAGTGGGGTGGGAGCACTGAGCTAGTGGGAGCGGAAACTACCATCACGCCAAAAACTGCTTGGCAATATCTAAATTGAATAGACACAAAGCCTTTGACCCAGCATTTTCCTAGGTGGATACCCTGAGAAAGGCATGCATATAGTCTCACACACACACACACACACACACACACACACACAAACATGTACAAGAATGTTCACAGCAAATAAGAATGTTCATAGGAAACCAAACAGAAACAATTCATGTGCTCATCAGTCAGAGGACTGATAAATGAGAGGTAGCATTTCATACAGTGAGATTCGAGGGCACAAATACAATTACAAGCAACAATGGATGGCCCTCACAAGCATAATGTTCATGAGTGAAGCCAAACACACACAAAAAGGCATGCTTTTTATTCTATTTCTGACATTTACAAATAGGCAAAAACTGATCTAGGATGTCAGAAGGCGGGATATTGTTGGGTAACTTTGGAGGTGACTGGGAGAGAGCCCCAGGGAGTTCTGGGGGACTGGCAAAGCTCTCTTTCTTGATTTGGGTGCCAGTGACATGAGTGCATTTAGTTTGTAAACATTCATCAAGGACGTACACTTAGGATGGGCACACTTTCCTGGAAGAATGTTACAATTCAATAAAAAGACTAAAAAAAAAAAACCCACTAATACCCAGACCCACCTTCCGAGGTTCATGGGTATTTTTAATTTTGAGAATCCCAGACCAGATTTAGACATGGGGGTTTGGAGTCAGAGGCAGCAAGCTGCGAAGGCCAGTTCACCCACAAACTTGCTTCTGTAAGTTATTGAGTCTTTCTGAATCTGTTTCTCCCCACCCCCCTTTAGACCTTAGTTTCCCCCAGGGTGGCAAGAAAAGGCTGGACAATGGAGCCCATAGTCCTCCTGTCTCTGGCCTTCAGGAGACAGCAGTATAGACATCTGAGAACCTGTGACTATGCAGTCCCACCTCCTTTGGCTGTGTCCCCTGCCCCACCCTGTGTCCAGGAGTGATGTATATCAAGGCAGAAGCATTTTGGCTGAAGGAACCAGAGTATCTCCTCTGACCCCCAGAGGATCCTGTGTTACATGAAGGTCAATGTAGTGACTCTGCTAAAGGTCACTAAGAGAAGGGACCTTCCACTGATTTTATAAGCCCATCACCCCACCAGTCCCTTCCCCACCCTCCCACATGAGGAAAGGGAAGCAGGAGAAGAGATGCGAGCTTTCCCCTTTGTTCAGAGGTCTTTCTCGGCCTTTGAGATCCCTAACTCCTTAGCACCCAAGCCAAATCCCAAAGACCTGCAATTCTGGATTTGCTCTGCCAGCCAGGGGAAGCATGCATTCTTCACTTCCCCACTCGCATCCAGGTGTCAGGGACTGCATCCAGGTACACAGCCTGGAACCCCACAGGCTCAACTGAAATATTCTAGCCCAATTAAGCAAGCCAAAACGGAGCCAAGGAAAGCCAGGATGCAGATGTTGCAAAGCTATTCTGCCTTGAGAAAATGTCATTCCCCCTAGCAGGGACTGGGGAAGGGGGCCAAGCTTGAAAATTTCCTGCCCCCTCGGAGATCACTGAGACTTCTGTTCCAGCATTAGTCATCTGAATGCTCAAGAATTCGACAGCTCGGCTCCCAGATGGGGAAGTGGGGGCAAATGGATGTGGGGGATGGCTGCCAATCAGGCAATGGGGCAGATGTCTGAGGAGGCTCACCCTCCTCCTTTACTTTCTCCCAAAGCATGAGCAGTGGCCAGAGACCTTAACATTCTGACATAGGCCTGGCCTGGCCCTGGGGGCTGGGAAGGGCTGGAGGAATGGTGGTGGGGGAGGGGGGGGCGGTGATCATTCCTTTTAGCCACCATGCAGTGCATGGTTTTCCTAAGATCCTCATGCAGCCTACAAGCAAATTTGTTCTGTCTGTTAAAATTAAGGAAAATGACGTCGCATAATTTCAGCTTCTGCAACAAATGAAAACATTTTACCTTGAAAGACAAGGGAGTCTGTATTTTGCCACAGCCAGAGGAGCAAAAGGACTTAATCAGCTGCGAGAAGAAAATTTCATCTGTCTTCAAAGGCTATCTACAGTTGTTTATCACCCCTCAACCTAAATGTTTAAGAGTTTAAAAGCTGAAGTAGGAGTTAATGAAGACCTGGTAGAGTGAAAGATGTACTCTCAAAATGTTAGCAAATATTCGATTCATATTTGCTGAGTTTTCTGCACACATGAAAGAAATGGGAGACTAAGAGAAACAAGGTACAGAGAGAGTGACACAGTAGCTGACAAAGACTGAGAAAAGGATGGAAACATGCCTCTTGGTGAAGACAGAGAAAGACAGGCACCCAGTATTCCATGCCTACAGACTAAGCTATAAATACACAGATAAGGACAGAGGATCCATTAACACCCCAGATCAACAGATGGCACTTGTTTTGGTTACCTCTGCTCCCCCAGCACCGTGGATGCCCTGACTGCCTCTTCTGCAGAGTCCACACTTCAGGCCTCTGTCCCAGCAGCTACACTTACAATTAGTGATTCTCCAAATCCATGTGTATTTTGCATTTAAACCTATCTGGCTGAGGTAGAGGCTTCTTACTCTAAGAACTGATGCTTATGGCTCTAAGCCCACCCATGGATGAGGATCCAAACAGCGGGTGGTTCCCTGAGGGCGGAATGATGGTTCTGTATGAATCCCTGAGTTGAACAATCCTTCTGGATTTGGGAGAGGAGACACTGGTGGAACCCCAGGTCCTAAGGGGGGAGGGACATGCAAGCCAAAGTGAGAGAGGACATGAGAGTATTCTGGTTGGTTGAAGATGGAGGTTGAGACAGAAGCACTTACAAACTGGGAGTAACAGAGAATAATGATTTCTACTGGTTCCACAACTCAGCCTATAAAGCATGACTCTGGGGCCCTGAGGAAAGCGCCCTTGTTAAAAATCTCTCCTTGGTCTTGGATATGACTTAAAATACCATTGCATCTGTTGGGGTGTTTCAGATGCCAGTAAACTAAAACAATATTTATTATTTGCATAACAAAAATATAGAGAATAGGCAGTTTCAGAACTGATTACAGGCTAGTCACTGGGTTCCACTCCGATTCAAAGGAAGAGGACACAGACCCCCCACATCTTGATTGATGCAGTGTGAAAAAATTTGAGAGTCAAATAAGTGAATGCTGTTGTAGAAAACTGAATTTTAAAGTGGTTTGTTACACAGCATTATTGTGACAATGACTGACTGATACACCTTTGAAAATAATTTCCTGCAGGGCGTCAGCCGTTATTTTAAAGTTGATCTAGTCTGGAGAAAATGGAACTCCAGAAAAGACATTCAAGGCAGCCTCCCTGCTCCTGTGGTTGCTCCCCTCCCCTCCTCTCATCTTCTTTCCCTCCTCAATCACCATAGAACCGAAGTAGCCCACTCTGCCCTTCAGCTCTCATCCCCTTTCGAGTGGCCATCCCTTTGCTGCATCTGCTGTTTTCAGACTCTGAATTACTGCCAAGGCTGCACAATCCCCAGTGGGGCCTCCTCATTTGTCACTTGCAAAGTCTCCTCTGCAGGCCTTCCTTTCTTAAAAATTTCTATTTATCTTTTCTTGGCATAACATGGGTTCTGCTGCATCTTTCTCAAGCCAGGAGCCAGCTCCTAAAGAAATCCCACAGGCCAGCCAATTTGGTGAGGCAGTGAGACATTATCTCCTGTCTTTTCTCCATGGGGCTTTGACACTTTTAATTTTTGTCCATCAAGCTTCTCGACTCCAGCCTCTGTGCTCATGGAGTGGTCTGGCTTCTAGCATCTATTCCTCACCCTAAACAGATCTCTATTATGCCTTAGATTCCAGGGCTCCCCTGCATTTAATCAATACATGTGCCTCAAGTGTTAGCTATGTGCCAGGTACTGTGCTAGGTATAAGGGCAGCCCAGAGTCCTGGGCCCGTCCCAGGGGAACGTGCATGTGTGTTAGGAGAGAGATATGAGAAGTAAAGATGTGCCACAAAATATTGGTAAAGAAGATTTTGTATTCTGAAAGATGTTTCTCGAGCACCTACTGTGGGTAGAGCAGAGTCCCTGCCTTTGAGGGCTTCAGCCAGAAGTTCTTATAATTCTGTCCAGAGTGCAGTGGGATCCAATAACTGCATTTCCCTGAAGGGCTGGGTTGTTTGTCGCAATCAGGGTCAGTGGTCTCCCCACCCACTGTTCCAGCTCATGCTCACTGCAAGCACGTGACTTGGCTCAGAGCTTTCTCCTGCCCCTCGCACACAGGACAGGCCCAGCTGCCAGGGAGTTCAGGGCCCAGCAGCACCCAGTGATGCCTGGGACTATAGGGTGACTATCCTGGTTTTCTCAACCTGCAGTGGGACAACTGCAAGGCGTGTTCTGCACAGTGATCAAGAGGCCCCCAGTGGGATGGAGACCCACTTCTCCACAGTGGCAGCTGCTCATTAACTTACCCACTAGTGTCGCCCTTCATCTCCCACCTCATTTCCCCACACCCCTGCAGGCGGTTCCTGCGCTCACCTTCCAGATAAACTATGTGCCTCCAAACCTATGACTCAGGGTCTGCTTGGAAGGAAACCCAGGAAACAGAATAGCCAGTAGTAGTAGTGGTAGCACACTGAGAGTCTACAATGTGCCAGCTCCCTTTGGAATTGCTTGGCTTCCATTAAGCATTTAATTCTCATGATGCCTCCATGAGCAGTTATTGTGATTATCTCTACTTTGAAAAGGAGAAAACAGAAGCACTAGAGGGAAACTGTCACATAAGGGAAGACCTCTGGCCAAAATCCAGGACCCCATGCCCAGCTCTGCACAAGCTGACCAAAATATTGGGGAATCTGCATTACTGCGGGAGCCCCAGTTTCCCCTTCTTTCACAATGACAACGACACTCTCTACTGCCCTCCTCACAAGGTAAGGGAAGCTCCAACAACATCAAGAACATGAAAAGCCTTGGGAGACAGCGAAGTCAGTGTGAAAGGGAAAGATGAAGAGAGGAAGGATGGAGAATGTGTTGAGTCTTCCCAGACAGCTATTCCCAGCCCTGATCACCAGGATTCGATTCAGGAAGGGTGAGCTCCCTGAGACAGCAACTCAAGGTCACAACCACAGGAAGTTCTCCTTATCCAGGAATCCAAATTCTCTTCTCCAATACCCTAGCCGTGTGTGTGTGTGTGTGTGTGTATGCGCGCGCGCGCGCACGTGTGTGTGTGTGTGTTTAAAATCTCCATCTCAGACTGGGGCTCCCCGAGGACATGGCTGTAGCAGGAACCCTTAGGCAGGAAATTGCCACAGCTGATGCAGGGTTCTTGCGCAGCTCTGGGATTCAGGATTGGTAGGCTGGGATCCTGCCCTTCCTGACTGACAGGGAGCAGAGAGCCCAAGTGTTAACAACTAAGGATGTCCTAATTCTGTTTGTGTAACTTCACACTTGACTTATTCATAGGTGTCCACACAGAGTGAGTTTACTGGCAGTGGTTCCATCACATTTAGCTTGAGAGGCTAGGGGAAAAGAAAGAGGAAGGAGGAGGGACCTTTGAACAGTAGCTCAGTGAAATGTGCCCTGAACTCGCCAGTTCCCAGACTTGCACAAGAAGAAGCTATGTGGACCCACCTGTGCTATTTCACATAATGTTTTTGTAAAGAAGGTTTTGGTACAGGATATATTCCTGGAGGATGCAATTCAGTTCTGCCTGGAGACTCTACCTGGCCCAAATCAGAGTGGATGAACCATGTTTTTGGCTGCTGACCTTAATCTCTAGACCTTTCCTCTGCAGGGTCTGCCTGCCTGACAGCCTCTATGCCCTGCTTCCCCCAACCCCACCCTGTGACCTGGATCCTCAACCACAGGGCTCTGCTCTGTTTACTGGGCCACCCATGCTAATGCTGAATCCTCTGGATGATTACCACCTGATGAGGACAACAATTCCTTCATCAGATCAATACTGGGTGGGAAACCCTTGCTGAGCACCTACCCTACCCCAGGATCTGTTCTGAGCAGTTCACATGCATTAACTTGGTCCCCCCATTAACCATCTTATGAGGAGTAACTAGTGTTATAACCCCATTTTACAGATAAGAAGGTTGAGGAACAAGGAAATGAAATGACTTGCCCAAGGTCACAAGACTCTCAGTGGCAGGGGTGGCTCAAACATAGGATGCGCACTCCTGGTAGTGAGTAGCTCCCAGACAAGGGGATTTAGAGTCTCTCCCTAACCCTGCCCAGCCCCCTCAGCACTTCCCTCCCCTGAAGGTGTTCTCTCTTTTCTTTCTACCAAGTAATTAGCATCTTTGATCATGATTAAGCTTCACTTCTTGGTTGTTCCTCCATGGTTGTCTCTCCATGGTTGTCTGTGTTCCCTGAGGACAGGCACTTCCCAGCTCCCGGAACAGGACCTGTCACATGGCCGCTCCATCCATGTATGTGGCATGATTGAGGAAATGATTGGGGGGCAGGTCATCACCCAAGTGATGGGCTTCTCTGTAGAAATAGGTTGCCATAGTCACAAAGGGAGGCCCCAGGCCCAGTCTCAGCAGATTTTGCGTGTATGAGTGCAAATGTTTGTGTGTTTGTACATGCATTTGTGTGCAAGAGTTTCTGTATTGTGTCTACATGTGTGTATGTGTACCTGAGTGTGTCTGTGTGTGTGTGTGTGTGTGCATGCATCTGTCCTGGCAGTGCCAGAAGCTGTCAGCCTGTTGGGCTGGCTGGGCTTGGAGTGATCTGAATCTCAGGTCAGCCTAATCATGCCTGACAGATTGATTAGGGGAGAAAGTTGCTCCATCTCTATTGCAACAGACAAGGCAAGCATGTCTCCACTTAACCTTTCCCTTCACACAGGAAGGAAGGGGATGCATCAGGGTGAGGGAGGAGGGAGCTGGGCATGGAAGGGAGCAGAGGTCTGTGAGAGACAGAGGGAACCAAAGCAAGCACAGTAGCAATTGGGGCACTGTGGACACAAGAGATGCAGACCAGTGAGAAGAGGCTGGAAGAAAAGGGAGGTGTATGTCCTGCTGGCATAACAAAGCCAGGCCTTGTCTCCGTGATACAGTCCAAGGGGCTCCAGTGCCACAGATGTCCTCCTTGAGACTGAGCATTGCCCTCTCTCCCCCTGAGGGTTGGGCAGGTGGATGGTTAGACGACCTGAAGTCCCACAGCACATCTGGGGCCCTAAAAAACTGGTGCTCAGTGCTCAGTGCTTAGTGCTCAGGAAGGGCAGAGAAGAAAGTGGTCGGGGGTCTTCAGAGCCAAGCTGGCCACCAGCAGGGGCCACGCTGAGGGTCACTCCACATTCAGCTGGGGGAAGAGAGGACTGCTAGGCTGATAGGCTGCAGAGCACATGGGAAGGGAAAGCAGCCTGTGCCTCCCCACTCTGCTGAGGAGGAAACTGTTGAGTGCAGGGTAGGGGCCCTCTCAGGTCAATGGCTCACCCCCTGCCGGGGATATCTGCTGCCAGCTAGGTGCTGCAAGGAGACAAGGTGGGAGTGAGCTCTGTGCAGGCATTGTTGAGGGCCCTCCTAGAGCTGGGCCCTCTGTCCTGGAAGCCTGCAGGAGGGGACTGGAAGGGCCTATCACAACAGGCAGAGCAGACCCTGGAGAAGGACGCACCTGACTCTACCTGGGCCCGGCGCCTTTCCCACAGGCCCACCCGAGTCACAGAGTGCAAAGGAGAGAGCTGTGTTCTTATCCAGTCCATTCTGCCCAGTGAAGGGGCCTGGAGGTTTCTAGCAACCTGAGTACTAATGTCTGAGTCATCATCCTTTTTTGGTTTGGAAAGTCTCATGGCAGGACTCATGTGCCAAAAAACATCTGTATATATAGTTGTGTGACCTCAAATATTTTATTTTAGAATGCATAGGGAGAAAAAATAAAACTAGACAGAGCCCACTGAATTAGACCTGGCTAATTTTTATTTATATTTGTTTGTAGCCCTTCAATTTTATAGTCAGAACAAGAGGCATCGCTCTCCTAGAAGTAGTATGCCTGTGTTTGAATACACACAGGATCCCAATTTAGTAAACAAAACACATATAGCAAAACATCTGAAAGACAGAATAAAGTAGAAAAGTAATTCAGGCTGTGTTTGGAAGCACAGTGTGATTTTTTTTTCCTTTTCTTTAACCATGCCCCGCCCCCCACTAAATCAGCTACCTTACTAAAACTGAGGGTGCAGGATGAGTGTGGGCATGGTGGGGAAGGGAGAACAGTATTTCAAACAAATGAGAAAGTCATTCCTGCTGTTCTCCCTTATCCCCACCAAGAGGAAGGGAGGAAGATCTTGGTTGCTTTCTGCGAGGATGCTCCGGGTCTGGGTGAGAGGCCCTTGCAGTGACACACACAAGGAAACCAGTGCCACAGGCAACAGGCGTGGGCATTGGCCTTCCGGACCCTGGTCCCTTTCTGTGTCTCTGGCAGAGCTCAGGTTTTGTTCCCAAGCTTACCTTCCTCCCAGAGGCCACACAGGAAACACAGGTGCCCCATGCCTTCGACTCGCCCACAGGGTTTTTAGGGACTGTATGTTCAGAGGGGCCCTCAGGTGTTAGAACTTAGAAAAACTCTTCCCCATCTGTCCAAATGCCCCTAGAAAAGCTGTTACCCCTTGGTTGAGAATCAGTGAAAGCCAACTGCTCAATATATTGATATCATTCTCCTTGCCAGTGATTTAAGAAAAGGCAGGTCTCATGGGTTGAAATGTGTCCCTCCCAAAATATGTACTTGAAATTCTAATCCCCAGCGCCTGTGAATGTGACTTGACTGGTAATAGGGTCTCTGCAGCTGATCAAGTTAAGATGAGGTCATTAGGGTGGGACCTTAGTCCAATGTGACTGGTGTTCCTTATAAAAAGGGAGAAACTGGACACAGGCACAGAAGACACAGAGGAAAGGTAATGTGAAGGGTCACAGTTAGAATAGAGCTCCCCAAGCCAAGGGAAGGCTGGGGCTACCAGAAACCTCCCGAACTGTGAGATGATAAATTTCTAAGCTGTCAGTTTGTGGTACTTTGTTACAGCAGCCTTAGGGAACTAACTCAGCCTGTGGCCCCATTTTGGCCAATGACATTCAAAGGAAAGGTGGCGAGGGAAAATCTTTCCCACCAATACAAAAAGATCAAAAAAAAAACAAGGATTTTTCTGATGATGACATGTTTGCATCTGCAGGTGATAGTGGGAACTGCTGCAACCACCCTGTGAACATGAGAAATGAGGGTGATATAATCAACCTCCAGAGGGGGAAAAAATAAGATGGAATAAACCTGGGTTGCTGGTGATTCTGGTTGAGCTTCTGAAACAACTAGCTCTGCAGCTTAACCTTGGGACTCCTTTTTGTGGGAGATAATTCACTTACAATTGAAATCGTTGGGAGCACTTTCTTACATTGATGTGCATCCCCAGTGACACAGCATATGGTCTCAATCAATCACCAGCCTCTCAGTCTAAGGTCAGTGGTGGATGCCACTGAATAAGCTCGTCACTATTGATGGCTCAACTTAGAAGTAGCCAGACCTTAGTTTATCAATATTAGATCCATGAGCATGCGTCCCTAGAGAGAAATCTGAGAAACAACCGGTTGCTTTTGTCTTAATCAATCTTAATTTTTCACATGGAGTCACAGAAATGTAGAGAATCACAACCTGCCTGGACATTGGGGAGATTAATGTTCATCTCATGCAGGGCTTCTCCAAGACAGGTCCTTTGAGGAACCATAGGACAAAATTATGTTTATAATAATATGAAAATGTTATTTACTTTTTTCTCTCTTTTTCTCTCATGAATGTGCAGTGGCCTCTTTCAGTGACTGCTTGACATGTAATATCACAACAGATTGAATGCAGAAATGGATATGAGAATCCAGCTGTTTTCAACAAAGGCAGACATTGCATAAAAGAAAAAGCCACCTTCTTGCAAAGTTATTTTGAAAATGCAGTTATTTTTCATAAAAATGTCATTTATGTTCATTTGTAATGGGTTTATTATCACTGTTTTAAAATAATATTTATTTTTAAATTTCTCAGTAAATAAAAATAGATGTAACTCACATAATCAGAAGCTCTTTGGAGTCCTCAATAACAATCTAATAGTGCAAAGCGATCCTGTGCCCAAAATGTTTTAGCACTG